>NC_141691.1:39947825-41151476 GCF_964263255.1 Lissotriton vulgaris | reverse complement strand
AGACCCTCCAAAGCAGGTGGCCCGAAGACTCTTGTTAACTAATGCATTCATCTATATTTGACATTCCCAGCTTATAGAGACACATTCAACGCTCAGGGGAGGAGGGGTAGAAGGTAGGTAGGGAGTTTCTTTGTTTGTTGTTGTTATAATATTTATTGCCAAATGTAATAGCTTCATTGTTGGATTACATTCCAAAGAATACAAAGCATATTGGCTTGTTTGTTAAATTCTATGTCTTGAAACTCAGTAAAAGAAATCTAAAAACAAAAAAATGAAACAAAAATATTCCTTTTTTGTTTTTTAAAGGCATCCCGTTTTCCTTTAAGAAGAGTAGGCTGCATTTTTAAAAAACGGCTTCATTTAAAAGCCATACCAGACATAGAGGTCTGGTGAGCCCAGCAAGCCACCATACCTTGGAAGGCCCCCCATTCACAATGGGGTCGCAACTTGTGACAGCCTCATGAATATTCATGAGGCATGCAATTTGCGACCCCATTGGGAATCGCAAACAGTGTCTGAGACACAGTTGTACATTAATTTTTACGAGTCGCAAATTGCGAGTCACAATTTGGCGCAAATTGCGACTCGCAAATATGAATGCTCATACATCTAGCCCGTTATCTTTTGTTTCACTTCCTGATTGCTGTAATAGCCAGGTACAGAATACTCACACCTCTATGTGGCTCAATTGTTGGTGCCACAGGTGGAGGAGCATCCCTTAAGGCAAAGTCTGGAAAACAGCATGAGAAGGGCAAAGAAAAACAAAAAAACAACCCAACCTGGTTCTGGAAGTGCAGACATAAAATACACATCCACTGTGTGCTGTGCCTGTTTGAGAATGGGAGCTGTTGAGCCACTTGTTGTTCTAATTTCAAGTTCTGTTCGACCAAAAATGGGTTACTCCACAGAAAGCCAGGAACTTACTGTGCAACTAGGGCTGGTGTCTGCTTGATAGCCAGCTTGCAAGGGCTGAGGGGGTCATCATATGGTGCCTGTCCTGAAGAAACAGATGTTCCTTGTCCTGGAATGCTTAGAGGATTCAGCCTGGAAGAAGAAGGAAAGAACAAGACAATACTAAATTAATATTATAATTGTTTTGTGGCGTCTTATATAGCGCAAACTAGACACAGAGGTATCAGAACGGTTAGAAGTGGACTACTCGAACAGGCAAGAGAAGTTGATGCCTGTGCTGTGGGGCCATCGGTCAAAGAATTTTTTATTGCTCCAAACTCTGAGCTTTTCACTGAGACTGTAGTTGAGGATTCCTGCCACTGCCAAAGTGTTCCAGAGTGGATCACCCACTCAAACTTTGTGTCTCAGAGTTGGCACCTGCTCTATTTAAAATAGGGTCCAAGGGATGAATCACAAAAATCGACCTACTATAACATCGAGTCTCAAACATCGATATCACTAATATCGACACCCTATACTTAACATGAAAACTACAAAATTATCGATCAAACAATATCGATGCACAAAAATATTGACTACACAAATATCGTAAACATTATTTTCGACTACCATAATATCGACACTCAATACTACATATAGCACACTACAAAAATATCGAAAACTAAAATATCGATAGCACTATTTTCGTCTACATAAAAATATCGATTGCTTAAAAATACTCTTTTTTTGGTATATAACACCAATACGTCTATTCTCTTAGTAATACACACATTTGAAAATACTTCACTAATTTATTTTACTATTATTAAGTAACATTTACTTTTAATAACTTTTTTTTTATCTCGCTAACGATATTTTTATATACACTCATTGTAAACATACATTTGTTTATAGATTGTACTCATTATAAATATACTATATTTATTACAAGGTTTTTTTATAACATAAATACATCATTTCTCTTCCTCTATATGAACAATATAATCAGATATATCTTAATTTTTTTACTTGAAAAAATTTTAACTAACCAATAGTAACTCGTCTTAACATATGTGACCAATCAGATAGCAAACCTAATTACACATACCCTATATAAACCAGTCACAAACAGCCATACAAGTTGCAGGGAATATTCTTCGTGACCACATACTGCCAGTTTTGGGAGCAACATCTATATTCTTCTGTGCCAGAAATTTCGTCCTAATACTACAAGTAAGTAATCATATAGCTCTGTTAATAATTTCTAATGTTTTATTAACTATTACTTATATACCAAGATTTTTAAACTAAAATGTTGTTTCTCTATGTACTTTTCCTTAAAACAGACTCTACAAAAAAATCAAATTCTACTTCTACTTCAAGATATTCGACACTTTGACTATAAAAAAGGTATCTACATATTTTAATTATTTACTTAAAGTAATTAGACAAGTAGTGTCCTAAAATCATGCTCTCTAATGTGTTTCTTCTGCTGTAACTCATAATACATATTGTGATCCCAGGTTTTTTCGGACGAAATAAGTTACAATGCTTTATAAAAAATTATCTTTTCATTTTCTTAAATATGTTTCTTCTGCTTTAACTCATAATACATGTGTCATCCCAGGTTCTTTTCACCAAATAAGTAACAATGCTTTATAACAAGTGTCTATGCTTTATTCAACATATAAACTCTTTGGTAATTTTCTGAAACTTTCTCTCTAAACAGACCTCAAAGCAACTGAAAACAGATAATTCATATCAAAGAACAAACATTCTGCTACAACTCTAAATCTCTTTTTAAGTACAAAAATCAAACATAACAAGTCTTTATAAACTCTATAGAATATACTCTAACAAAAATTGACTCTTTTTATGCTTCTGTTACTATTATTTTGCAAATGTCTCTTTTAAATTCCAAATAAAGTTAAGTATTTTCAGTAACGTTAGAAACTACCAAAACTGTAACCAAAAAACACATTTAAACATATCCTATAACATACTTCACTTTTTTTCAACAGACCGTGGCAATAGGACTACAACATCTGACTGAAACTACACCTACTTTCAATACATACAACTTTACTGCTGGTAAGTAAGATACTAGAAATAGTACCTGCTTAATTTATAAAGTTTTTTAAATTACACATTTTCATAATATTTTTATATTAACTTTTCTAGATACCAGAACTCAAGAATGACTGATGATGCAAGATTTATTACATCTCAGAAAGGCAAATATTTATTATGCTAAATGGGCTACACTTATACTCAGGAGAAACAAAAAGACCTTAAAGTGAATTGGAAATGTACAAAATATTACTCCAATAAATGGTATGGGCGAGCTACAACCAGGGAAACAAGTGTTATTAATACTACTGAAAATAATCACCCACCAAATATTTCAGAAATCGAAGTGAGATCCACTCTCGAGAATATCAAAGATTTAAGTAGCACATCAGACCTACCTAGCAGCGTAATTCTGAAAGAATTACTACCTAAAGTTCCCAGAGAAGCAAGAGGTCAGTTACCATCTATTGCTTCCATTAAAAGAACAATAGCAAGGACAAAGAAAGCAAGTAGACCCAATATACCAATTCTTAGAACTTTTGAGGAAGTCATAATTCCACCTTACCTTGTAATCACTCATAATGACGAACCATTTATCTTTTATGAAAATCATAGCAAAGACAAAAGAATAATCATGTTTGCAACGAATAACAACATTAAAAAATTGCAAGAAAGTGCTACTTGGATGATGGATGGAACTGTTTCTATATGCCCAAAACCTTTCTACCAATTATACACAATTCATGGGCAATATCATAATACCTGTATCCCATTCATATACTGTTTATTACCGAACAAACAAGGCACAACTTATACAGAAATTTTGCAAAAAATAAAAGAACAAACTTCTGACTACTTCCCAATGAAAATAATCATAGACTTCGAACAAGCTATGATTAATTCTATTTTGAAAACTTACCCACACACATCCATTCAAGGATGTTATTTTCATTTCAATCAATGTCTCTGGAGACATTTACAAAAATCTGCCCTTAGTGTTGAGTATGCAACAAATATAACTTTTGCATACCAAATTAAACATCTCATTGCTCTGGCATATGTACCAGTAACTGACGTGGCAGAACATTACAATCTATTAATTGAAAGTCCTTTCTACACCCAAAATGATCAAAGACTTGCCCCACTTTTAGATTACTTTGAGGACAACTGGGTAGGGAGACTACATAGGTCAGGCCACAGACGCCAGCCTAAATTTTTAATTCCCTGGTGGAATGTATATCTACCAACGCTGAACCAAGAGGCTAAAACGAACAATGATGTTGAAGGTTGGCACAATTCCTTCCTCTCTTCTACTGGACGTACAACACCCACATTACACAAGCTACTCACAGCTATACAAAAAGAGCAAAGCTTTCAGGAACTACGTATGGAGCAATCTGTCATACAACTAAAACCAAAACTCTCTAGACAAACTGCTCAAATGTATCTATATCTTCAACAGCAAGTCCAACTCTATCCTACAACAAGAGGACTGGAATATCTAAAAATGATAGCCAAAACATTAAACTAATTGTAATAAGTAAATAAATAGATAAACATCAAACAATATCCTTAATATGATACCACACATATTATAATATAACAATTCAATATTTATTTAGTCTAATTTATTTTTTAACACTATTATAAATAGACTAAATAAATATGTTATTATATCAAAATATTTTTGTTTAAATACTGTTTCCATCCAAATAAAATAATATAAATGAATAACTTACCTTTAAATACAACATCATAACGATTAAACCTTTACCGACAATATAGTGTGTAAATCTCAAAGACCTAATACAACAAATCATTAAATATTTTGCAATTAACTGTGCTAAAAGTATCCATCATCCAAATAAAACGACTCTTGAAATGCCATTTAAAATGACGACTATAATCTTAAACTGTGATAAAGATTTCAGTGAACTTAAAAAATAAAGGGAGAATGTTATACATCTCCGTTCTAACAACTGAAACACACTTCCTTTCCCCAAAAAAATGGGTAATCGGAAACGGAAATAGCTGTTTCAAAATATGAGAAAAAAAATTCAAAACAATCCCACCGACATAACACTAACGAATATAGCATAATATATACACATAACATCCCTACTTTTTTAATTTTAAATTAAATAATACAACAGACTCACTAACTCCAACTACTTCAAATGCCACAAAAACTCGATAATGGAAACACGTATTGAGTCCACTCCATTATATGTAAATAGTCATACTTTAATTACCAACCCCTAAATAACAAAGGACTATCTTTAATTTTTAGTTACAATACTTTAAAAAGATAAAACTAGAATCGTACCTACTCAAACGTGAACCTGCTTCCAACCGCGACTTTCCCTTTCCCAAAATAATGCAAAAAGACTAAGAGTGGTTACAAAATAAAAGAACCGAATTATGTCTAACTGTGAAAAGTACTACTATAAATGTCCATTATTGTTATATATATGGTTAGAAATTATGTATAATGTACTAAAAATTGTATACTACATTGTGAGATAAAAATCTTATTTTTCTATATATTATTTATATTTTACATACTTTTAATATTTATTACATTAAGTATAAAAATATTGAAATATTTAATGTAATATTTATTAAAATAAGTATATCGCTAAATGTCTAATATTGTATTTGTTTTTGTGATTAACTTTTTTACAATATGACTAATATGTGAAAATTACTATTATTAAAACTTATTTATTAATAATAATAATTATACATAACAATATTGTATACTTAAAAAAATCATTGATTATGATCAAACTGTTCTAATCAAGATCTTAATATTATATTATACTTTTAAAAATGTACATATGTTAATATCATCATCTGTATAACACTATATTTTTTTTAATTTGTGATTTATGTTTTTCATTACACATGTTTTATGTTTTATTAAGAAACAATATTTTTATTATGTATGTATAGTATCATACATTGCATAATGTTAACTAACCATTTTTTCTCTATAAATTAAAAGTACTTTTCGAAAAAACTACTCAAAAATGTGATTGTTCAAAGAACATTGTCCTTCTATTTTTTAATATTTATACCAAACATAGCTTTATAAAATGTATATCTGATCGTAATTTTCAATTGTTGAATAAAAAAAATAGTTTTCAACAAAAATTGTGTAATTATTTTCTATTACCTATTATGTCTTTTTCAAATGTATTATAAATGTAATGTTCTATCTATTTATATATACCACATGTAATTAGAGTACATACTATACACTGAACCTATAAAAGTTATTATTCATATTCGTATAACATAGAATCATGATTGACCATATGTTGTTTTTGAAAAATGCCCCCAGTGTTGTGAGTCACTGCCTATTTATTTACAAAGTAAGCCTAGTTGAGCACAAGCTCAACTAGGCTTACTTTGTAGATAAATGCCCCCAGTGTTGTGAGTCACTGCCTATTTATTTACAAAGTAAGCCTAGTTGAGCACAAGCTCAACTAGGCTTACTTTGTAGATAAATAGGCAGTGACTCACAACACTGGGGGCATTTTTCAAAAACAACATATGGTCAATCATGATTCTATGTTATACAGGTTGGAGCCTTCAGAACTAGAAAGATGGCCGACATGATGTCATCGAGTAGTTCTGAGCGCGTCTTCTCGCGCGATTTCGAGCGCTGGGTAGTGCGCTCTTATAGGCTTACTTTGTAGATAAATAGGCAGTGACTCACAACACTGGGGGCATTTTAACAACATATGCACGTGAGGAATAATTGTGGTCTAATGATTACCAGATTATAGTGTTAGGAACTACAAAGATGGCCGATATGACATCATATGGTAGTTTTGAGCAAGTCCTCTCGCGAGATCTCGCTGGATTTCGAGCGCAAAGTAGTGCGCTTAGTTTTCTTATGAAAATAAAGACCAATAAGGCTTACTTTACAATAAATGTCTTATAATAGTGTCCTGGCCACTAATATATACCAATTGAAGGGACACATGATAAGATTGCCACTATCCAGTATACATCTTAAAGGTGGAGGGATACCTCACTAACAAACAATCACTAGTCTACTTATACTAGCATCTCCTACAGATTGGTGCCTCCCCCAAGTCTCAGATGGGAGCTTGAGGTACCGATGGAAAGGTGAGCAGCTACCATAGAATACTTTTAGCTATACTATGTTGTAAACTTTAACAAATCACAGGTTTTGAAGATCAGAATGTTGTAAAATTCCTGAATAAGCATACAAAGGAGTTTTAATCTTCCTTAAAGTTTGGTGTCTTAGCCGAGTTTCTGGGTCATTTTGAGGCTTGGTACACTGAGTTTGGGGTGTTTACCTACCTCACATGTTTTGCCTCTAGATATAGGGCATTTGGTTATAAGAATGATTATAGGCAGGGTGTAAAGCCATAAAATGTATTTACAGTACTTTGCCACATTCTTTTGTTTTCCCTATATCCTTGTAGTGCGGGGCCTCTTAATACCTGAGCAGTGTCCAGGTGAGGTGAGGTCTATTGCCCTACCACAAAGGGTAAGCATAAAAATTAATTTTCTGACACACATTATTGGTTGGCTTGGTGACACACTATGCACATGAGACTGATGCATTGAATACAGTACTAATGATATAACGTTTTCCTTCACAGAATTCACAGTAACCATTGTGAATCGGAGGGTTAATGTCCATGGTTGTTACAGGTTGTACCGTTTCTAACCAGTTTTACTGCAATTTGTTTTGGTGATGGTGGTGAATTCTATACTTCACTATTAGGAGTGCAACTATTATACGAGCAAAGGCCCTGACGAATGCCAAGGGATTAAATACCCGTTAGGCGGAAACATGTTGGCCCATATGTCGACAGATAATTGTCACTGTCTTCTTTTGCACTGTTCTTTTTTTTATTTAGGAGGCGTGTCCAGTCCGCAGAATAAAGTATTTAGAGGGAGGACATTCCATCCTATTTTAAATCACTTTCTTGTTTGTTGCACTATTTCTTCTTACTTTACCATCAAAAGATCAGTCATCATGGACGGTTTGTGTATTTGGTGGACCAAATCCTGATACAACAATAAGGTGCGGAGCTGAGTGTCCCACTGATCAGGGGACCAGCCTCATTTGCACATGGGTTTGGCCAAATGATAGGACTAATCATTGAGTCTAATTTGATGGAAACCCTTTACAATCTGTTGTGGATTAATCAGCCATTTTACGAATAATTGATGATGTACCGGTCTCCTCTATGCATGTAGTGTTAGCCTTTTTCCTCTTTTTTCCTTGTTAATACGTTATATGTGTGCGATAAAGATATTTTGAGATCTTGTTGACTCAGTATCGACAGTGTAGCCTCTCAATACAGCTGTGGCACTTGCACCAAGTGCTCCCTAGTGGTCTGTGAACCTTAAGAAGAAGTCTGTATACGCCAGTGGCACTTGTCCCAAGTGTGTCTAAACAAACATGTATCTTTGCAGGCTATGTGCCACTTGCTCAAAACACAAAACAATTTTGAATTTTCTAATGGCCCAGAATACAGCCAAGGTCTCACGCTCAACAACTGAGTAGCTTGACTCCGTATCTTTCAAACCACGCAACGCAAACATAATAGACAGCATCCCTTCATCACTCTGCTGTTAAAGCACAGCCCCTAATCCTTTAAGGTTAGCATCTGTGGTGATAAATGAAAGCTTCAGGGGATCAAATCTCTTGAGACATGGAGCACAATTACGTTTTTGTTTCAAAATTCTAAACTCTTCCTCGCAAGCATCTTTCCATATAAATTCAACACCTTTCTTGAGAAGCACATGTTGGCGCTCAGTTCCGCAAATTCTCTGTGAATTTGGTGTAATACTCTATAATCCCATAACACTTCATTAACTCTTCTCTTGAGACAGGAGCACACATACGAGTGATGGTGTCTACCAAGTCAGATTTGGTCAAAACTCCACCACGGGAGATGGTTTGGCCTAAATTATTGATGGTAGAGATGGCAAACTGACACTTCTCAGCCTTGATCGTCAAATTCAGCTTATCCAGTTTTCCAAGTACCATGTCAAGATGATACCCATGTTCTTCCTCATCCTTACCAAACAACAGGACATCGTCTTGATAAACACATACTCCTTTGCAATTCATGAGGACTTTTTCCAGAACCCGTTGGAAAACAGATGCCGCTGACACAAGTCAAAATGGCATCCTCACAAATCTGAACATACCAAAAGGTGTTATAAAGGTGGTACGATCACTAGAAGACCCTCTCAACTGGATCTGGGGATAAGCCAACATGAGATCAATGGTGCTGAACACCTTGGCACCATCCAACAATACTGAAAGCTCAGAAATATTAGGCAGTGGATAGTGATCCACTATAACATTTTTATTAAGTTGCCCTAAGTACACACAGAGGTGAAGACTTCCATTGGACTTACGAGCTGTGATATCTGGGGCTAGCTTTGCCTTCTTCTATTATACGCCCTTCCTTGAGTTTTTGTATTTCCCTTTGCATCTCATCCCTAATCGCTAAGGGTACATTTCTAACTTTGCAGCAAGAGGGTTGGGCCCCAGCACACAGACGTATTTCAAGTTACAAAATATCCAGACATCTAAGTCCTTCCCTGAAAACATTCAGAAATCTCTATTTAATGTGACTGATGGTATCAACCCTAAGAAGTAACCTTGTAGAGGTATTAGTTCTCCACCATAAGCTAGAGGATTTATATCCACTTTGGAGTAAAAAAAATAAAAGAATGATGCCCCATTGAAGAGCACAGTATAAGCGTGTTGCACTAGCAGAAAAACCACACCTTCAATTCATGGCGTTAGGTAAAAATACAACTAAAGCACACGCTGTCCATAATGTCATCTCTCAATATGCAAATTCCCTTCTAACATAAACTAGTAATGCATATCACAACAGAACTGTAGACCTGGGGCCTGATTCACAAAGTTGAACTTGCAATTCTGTATAAGTTTACTACTTTTTGTAATTCCCAAAAATAAACTTAGACCAAAAGACTAATTTACTACTGCTCAGTATTCATAAAGTTAAATGAAGACCAACAGTCTATCTTTTCTACTTTTTGTTTTTCGCAAAAGTAAACTTAGAGCAAAAGTCTAACTTTATTACTTTTCAGTATTCAGAAAAGTGAGTTACAATTATGCAGTGTCAGTGTGTCTCATTAGCAGACACACTGATTAACAGTGTTGCTCAAACAAAAAGGACTGTACTGGAGAGTAAGAAGCATAGGCACGAATACAAATGCTGGACCAAAGAAAAACTCGACAGGAACCTTAAGGCAGCCATGAGGACCAGATGAGGACCTGATGTCCAGGATTTTATCCCATTTAAGGAACATGTTTCATCACTCATCCCAACGGAGTGGGTAGCAGGAGTGGAAGGAGAAGACAGTGCTGCTGTCGAGTACCAGCAAGAACTACCGGATAAGTGCAAACAAGAGACCATTTGGTTTCAAATTGTCATGTGGTATGGTGCAGCAAAACACTCTGAGGAATATGTATGAAATTTTAATGTATCGCAGCACAGAAAGACACCTTGCTCTGCTGCGCTACAGGGAAAGGGACGGGGTGAACTGTACTTGCCAATGCAGGCTCCCTCGCACCATTGTGCAAAGGTGCCTCCTTTGCATGCAGGATTGTTTTTTGTGCAGAAACTGACACCTTCCTGCAAAACAACAATCCTGAGATGAGTATTCTTTCTATGTGTGTGGTGGAATGTAGCGCACATACAAAAAGGAAGTAACATGGAGAAGGACATATATTTCTCCTTGTTTCGCCTCTCCTGGGAAGGTGGATCTTTATGGAACATTCCCAGGTCCACCAGTGATGGTAAATCTGGTAATGCGTCAATAGCCATGGGAGTCGCATGGGAACGCTATCATGTGCCCAAGTTAGGCCCGGTAGGAATCAGTGTCATTCTTACAAATACACAATCCTTTCCTAAAGACACCTTCTCTTAGTCACATCGACTTTTGACACACATTCACATTTATATTTGTGACTAGTTTCTTGGAAGCACCGACCCCGTGAAACACTTTGTTTAAACACTATCACACTGCCTTGACATTAGATGCAAGACCCCCTCATGTGTGATTCAAATGTGTTTGTTATTACATCCAGAAGGTTACACAGCTATTTGTAGAATAAG
This sequence comes from Lissotriton vulgaris, assembly GCF_964263255.1. Lineage (NCBI taxonomy): Eukaryota > Metazoa > Chordata > Amphibia > Caudata > Salamandridae > Lissotriton > Lissotriton vulgaris. Next base: position 41,140,359 of record NC_141691.1, on the reverse strand, counting down.
AAAATGGTAGCCTGATCACAATCATGTTCCTTTTTCTTTTAAATGTTTTTTTTTTTTTTTTAGACATATATATATTTTCCCCCCCCCGGACAGGTAAACATTCTACACATTAACATCATGTGCTTTACATTATTCATATCATACATACATAGCCATTGTAAACAATTTTCAAAAAACATTCCCAGTATCACGGAAAACAACAAAGTTATAAAAATTAATGATGATTAGTTTTGTTTTGTACGTCTTGTCTCATGACTGTGGGGGAGGAATCCAGTTTATTCATACCCTATTGCATCCCAAACTGTCTTGCAACTTATGTGTATCTATTTTGGTATTATACGTAACAGCATTTAAAATAATACTAATGGTTAATTTTGTACATCTCGCCATTGCATAAGAGGGCTCCAGATTTGCTTACCCCTTGCACGTCGCACTCTTCCTTTCCGCTTATATATAGCTATCTCGATGTTATGTACAGTTAGAAGTCTACTTAGCCACTGCTGAAAGGAGGGTGGTAGCGGGTCAAGCCAAGCCGAGCCTAGGCATAGCCGCAAAACTGCCATAGCTACAAATATGAGATCATGGCTGCTCTTGAGGTTATCTGGGTCTTCCGCCCCAAGTACCATTGCTTTATGTGACAAAGTGACATTTCTTCGAAGAACTGAGGTTAAAAACCTCTCTATATCTTGTGTCAAAGGTATTAGCGCTGGGCAAGAGGCAAAGATATGAACGGAATCTGCTTTAGATAGATTACGTCTCGGGCTGCAAGTCCCCTTGCCGGTTCCCCATTTTGCAATCCTATCAGGTGTATAATAGAGAAAAAAGCAGGTTTTGTAAAATTGTGCCTGTAATTTGGTGGAGATGAGTATGATTTGACCTAACTAATAGGAATATAGAAAACCTTCCTTTGAGATTTCGAGTTTACTTTGCCAGTTTGTTGCTGTTTTATCTAAATCGTCCGGAAACAAGTCCAACAATGAGCCATAGACTCCACCTATTGAACTTTTCTTAGAGTGTATTATTGTCTCTACTATCATGTGTTCTTCCCCAATTATCGTTGCCCCAAATTTATGTGTTAAGAAGTCCCTTATTTGGAGGTACTTAAAGAAGTCCCGCCAATCTAAGTCAAATTCTTCTTTCAGAGCGTTAAAAGATTTAATCCCCTGCGTGGTATAAAAATCCCCTAATTGTGTTATTCCTACATTATACCATTTATTTAAGCAGTTATCTTTAAATATTATTTGAGGGAGTTTCGGGTTATTCAATACCGGAGTATAGAATGACATTGGTCCTATACCTAATGTTTTCTTGACAGCCTTCCATACTTTAAAACAACTATATAGAGTCTTATGTGTGGTAGCTATCGTGTGCATGCCTCCAAAAGTAGCCATAGCTTGAGTTCCCCACCAATAGCTGAAAGATTGAAACGGTCTGTTCCTCAGCATTTTCCCCTCCTTGCAGTAGTTCCTTGATGTATAGTAATACACATGACCAATAGTATCTCCTTAAGTTGGGTAGAGCTAGCCCACCTCTATTCTTGGAAAGGGTAAGGTATTTATATGCCCGGCAAGGTTGTGCATATGACCATATAAATCTGGAAAAGATACGTTCTATTGATGTGAACCACTGGCTCAAGAATTCTAAACAGATTGCCTTAAATAGGTATAGTATTTTGGGAAAGTACACCATTTTAATAGCATTTGCCCTCCCAATGATGGATAAATGGAGATTATCTAAGCGTAGATCCCTTTTTCTTGTATTTAACATTGGCTTAAGATTTATATCCACAACTTCCTCCAGCTTTGAGGAAATTGTGACACCCAGGTATGTCGCTTCCTGCACCACCCTTGGATCATCCATCACAATTTTTGGGTTCAGGATGATTTGTGTTTTCCCTTGATTTAACACGTAGCCAGAAACCCGCCCAGATTTCCTGGCCTCTGCCTCGATGGTCAGCATTGCAGCTATGGGGTCTGCAGTGACTATGGCAATATCGTCAGCATATGCTAATGTTTTGGTAGCGAATCCCTGTGATGTAATAGGTGTTATGTTATTGTTTTATCCAAATAGCCAACAAAGGAGTCTATATATATTGCGAAGAGCAATGGCGAACATGGACATCCCTGGCGAGTTCCCCTGGAGATGATAATTTCCTTAGTTAGACTTCCATTCACAGATACCACAGCACTAGGATTGATATACATTTTTTGTATTGCCTGAATAAACTTGATACTAATTCCCATTATCGCCATTGCTTTCCAGAGAAACTGCCAGGAGACCCTATCAAAGGCCTTCTCTGCGTCCAACATAATTAAGGCCATGGGGTCTCCTGCAGTTTCTGTTCCGTCAAATAGTGTGATCACCCTCTGTATATGACTAATGGTGGACCTTCCGGGTACGAAGCTGTGCTGACTTTTGGTAATTACCTTGTGTATTATAGGTGCAATTCGATTTGCCAATACTTTAGAATATATTTTGGAATCGGCGTTTATAAGGGTTATGGGGCGATATGACACTAAATGTACTGGGGGTTTCCCTTTTTTAGCAAATATTACAATTTTAGCCTTGGACCAGGCGCTGGGTGGTTCCCCTCCACAGAAAATATGAGTTATTAAATCCTTTAAGATATGTTTAATTTTGTCTATGAATGTAGCATAGAACTCAGAGGGGATGCTATCCAGACCTGTTGCCTTTCCTTTAGGAAGGCTCTTGACTGTGGTCAACACCTCCTCCATGTTAGGAGCTTCCTCTAGTATCTGCTGTGTATTTGCCTCAAGGCTTATACCTTCACAATTCTCTAGGTATCTTTCAATTTCAATCATATCTCCTTTGCAATTCTTTATAAAACCTCCAAAATGCTTGCCGGATCAGGTCTGGGTCCTGCTTTCAGCAGAAGCGGCCGCTCCACACGCTGCTTCCAGCCTCCTCAACTGGTATCGTTGTCTACTGAGCACCTATCTCGCATTCTGCCTTAGCCTGCATAATCATATAATCATCTAGCTAGTTTGTAGCGCTAGATTGCCCCGCCTGCTTCGCATTATTCATTAAAACTGCCAAGGCTAATTAGATTGTAACGCTCGACTGCCAAGGTGCGCTTGTGCGACATCAGTTCCTGTGCTGTGCTGCCTGAAATTGTATTTGTGCCTGATTGCCCGCGCCTCTGCCATTGACATAGCGCTAGTTTACATTGTGCCCCAGTGTTGTTTCGATATTGCCTGCTTGCAGCCATTTTGTTTGTTGTTGTCCTGCCTCCTTCCCCTGATCTCCACCCTGCCTCCCAGCTGACCCTCTCTCCCACTGATACTGACCTCACCGCTCCACCCTGCTTGCGCTGTGACCGGCCTTCTTTCAGCAGAAGCGGCCGATCCACACACTGCTTCCAGCCTCCTCAACTGGTATCAATGTCTACTGAGCGCCTATCTCGCATTCTGCCTTAGCCTGCATAATCATATAATCATCTAGCTAGTTTGTAGCTCTAGATTGCCCCGCCTGCTTCGCATTATTGATTAAAACTGCCGAGGCTAAGTAGATTGTAACGCTCGACTGTCAAGATGCGCTTGTGCGACATCATTTCCTGTGCTGTGCTGCCTGAAATTGTATTTGTGCCTGATTACCCGCGCCTCCGCCATTGACATCACGCTAGTTTACATTGTGCCCCAGTGTTGTTTCGATATTGCCTGCTTGCTGCCATTTTGTTTGTTGTTGTCCTGCCTCCTTCCCCTGATCTCCACCCCGCCTCCCAGCTGACCCTCCCTCCCAGTGATACTGACCTCACCGCTCCACCCTGCTTGCGCTGTGACCGGCCGTCTTTCAGCAGAAGCGGCCGCTCCACACACTGCTCCCAGCCTCCTCAACTGGTATCAATGTCTACTGAGCGCATATCTCGCATTCTGCCTTAGCCTGCATAATCATATAATCATCTAGCTAGTTTGTAGCTCTAGATTGCCCCGCCTGCTTCGCATTATTGATTAAAACTGCCGAGGCTAAGTAGATTGTAACGCTCGACTGCCAAGATGCGCTTGTGCGACATCATTTCCTGTGCTGTGCTGCCTGAAATTGTATTTGTGCCTGATTACCCGCGCCTCCGCCATTGAAATCACGCTAGTTTACATTGTGCCCCAGTGTTGTTTCGATATTGCCTGCTTGCTGCCATTTTGTTTGTTGTTGTCCTGCCTCCTTCCCCTGATCTCCACCCTGCCTCCCAGCTGACCATCCCTCGCCCCTCCCCTTCCACTATCCACATATGACATATGCAGTTGCGTGCAGCGTTCACGCACAGCGGTCGCGCCCCTTGCGCGCCGAAGGTGCGCCAAACGTAAGCCCGTCTACGCCCGTCCGCACCTTGACCGCGCCCAGCGTCAGAACCCCCTGTCCCTCGCAAACCGCACTCCTCCTGCATAACATACAACGCCGCCACCATCCTAGCCCTTAACCTCGGACGCACATCACAATGCAACAACGCTGCCCCAGGATGCACCCACGGTCCCTTCGCCTGCCACTCCTGAAAGTTAGCCTGCATCAAGACCCACACCAAATCCACTAACTCCAAACACAGCTCCGACTCTAACCACCTGAAGTGCATCCTGCTGAACACCGGCTCGGTCCACAGACACGCCACTGAACTCTGGGACCTACTCGACACTGCCTCACCGGACATCGCCTTCCTTACAGACACCTGGATGAACGCATCATCAACACCCAACATCGCCATAGCCATCCCGGACCCTTACAAGATCATCCAAAAATACCGCACCAACCAAACAGGAGGAGGCATCGCCATCGTCCATAAGAACACCATCAGAATCACGACCAGCCTTAACGATAACCTTGCAACCACCGAACACCTCCACTTCCAGATCCACACCGACCCCAGGACCACACTTAGAGGCACCCTCATCTACAGACCACCAGGAACCCGTAAACAATTCTGCGAAGACATCACTGACTTCATCAGCCCACATGTCCTCACCTCCGAGAACTACATCCTACTGGGAGACCTCAACTTCCACCTGGAAAAGAAAAACGACAGCAACACCACAACCCTTCTGGACAACCTGGCCAATCTCGGACTCAAACAACTTGTTGACACCCCCACCCATGTAGCCGGACATACGCTCGACCCAATCTTCACCTCCAGCAAGCGCATCTCCTTCGATCACACCACAGCTCTCCATTGGACGGACCACAGCTGTGTTCACTTCAGCTACAAAACGACCTCGACCCACAACCCCCTACAACCTATTCCGCAAAGAAACTGCAACAAAATCACCACCGCCAACTCTTCACATCGCTCAAACAAAAGCCTCCTGCCCTCTCATCGGACCCAAACCAAGCTGCCACCAAACTCAAACAATGGATCACTCACAGCGTTGACGAACTAGCTCCCTTGAAAAACCACCAAACCAAACAGGGCAGCACAAAGGCCTCCTGGTTCAATGATGACCTTAAGAAATCCAAGAAACTATGCCGTACCCTCGAGAAAACATGGAGAAAAAACCCAACCACTTACAACCTGACCACCTTCAAGACAGCCACCCGCAAACACCACCAATTGATCCGATCCACCAAGAAATCAGCATTCAAGGATCAACTCCACAACGATGCCCAAAACAGCAAGGAACTATTCAACATCGTCAAAGAATTTACCAACCCCACCGCAGCCTCAAACGACATTACTCCCTCCCAAGACCTCTGTGACTCATTATCCTCTTTCTTCTACAACAAAATCACCGACATACATAACAGCTTTGAGAACATTTCCAAAGAACACTCCACTCCACCCACCTCCGAACCTAAACCGCCCTCTAATAACCTTAGCGCCTGGAACCCAATCAACACTGAAGACACCATCCGCCTAATGAACTCCATCCATTCAGGTTCACCAAACGACCCCTGTCTCCACCACATCTTCAACAAAGCAGACTCCATCATCGCACCCCATCTCCGTGATGTCATCAACTGCTCCTTCAACTCTGCTACCTTCCCAGAAAGCTGGAAACACGCCGAACTCAGCGCCCTCCTGAAGAAACCCACAGCATACCCCTCTGAACTTAAGAACTACCGCCCCATCTCCCTCCTCCCATTCCCTGCCAAAGTCATTGAGAAAGTCGTCAATAGCCAGCTTGCTGCCTTCCTTGAATACAACAACTCCCTCGACTTCTCACAGTCCGGCTTTCGAGCCAAACACAGCACCGAAACCGCCCTCATTGCAGCGACAGACGACATCCAAACACTACTGGACAACGGAGAAACAGTTGCCCTCATCCTACTCGACCTCTCCGCCGCCTTCGACACAGTCTGTCATAGCACCCTCATACAACGCCTCAGCAACATCGGCATACAAGGAAAAGCCTTGGACTGGATCATTTCGTTCCTCGCTGGGAGAACCCAGAGAGTACAACTCCCCCCATTCAAATCAGAGGCCACCGAAGTCATCTGCGGAGTACCACAAGGATCATCACTCAGTCCCACCCTCTTCAACGTTTATATGAGTCCCCTCGCATCCATCGTGCGACAACACAACCTTAACATCATCTCTTATGCTGACGACACCCAGCTGATCCTTTCCCTCACCAAAGACCCTAACACTGCCAAAACCAATCTCCACGAAGGCATGAAAGAAGTAGCCGAATGGATGAAAAACAGCCGCCTAAAGCTTAACTCAGACAAAACGGAAGTCCTCATCCTAGGATCATCCCCCTCTGCCTGGGACGACTCATGGTGGCCATCGGCCATGGACACGGCACCCATACCCACAGACCACGCACGTAACCTAGGCTTCATCCTAGACTCCTCCCTCTCGATGACCAGACAAGTCAACGCCGTCTCATCCTCTTGCTTCAACGTACTTTGTATGCTCAAAAAAATCTTTCGCTGGATCCCCACCGAAACAAGAAAGACTGTCACCCACTCACTGGTCACTAGCCGACTGGACTATGGAAACACCCTCTACGCCGGAACCACAGCCAAACTACAGAAAAAACTCCAACGCATCCAAAACGCCTCAGCCAGACTACTATTAGACATCCCACGCCAAGCTCACATTACCAGTCACCTGAAAGACCTCCACTGGCTTCCCGTCAACAAGAGAATAACGCTCTGTCTCCTCACCCACGCACACAAAGCCCTCTACAAACTAGGACCCGAATGCCTCAACACACGACTGTCCTTCTACACACCCACCCGCCAACTAAGATCCTCCAATCAAGCCCTCGCCGCAGTTCCTCGCATCCACAGATCCACCATGGGAGTAAGATCCTTCTTCTACTTGGCGGCCAAAACCTGGAATTCTCTCCCCACTCACCTCCGCCTTACACAGAACCACATTTCCTTCAGAAAGGAACTTAAAACCTGGCTATTCGATAAATAATGCACCCCCTCCCCAAGTGCCTTGAGACCCCCTGGGTGAGTAGTGCGCTATACAAATTCCTGAACTTGAACTTGAACTTGAACTTTAATTGCCCTGCCAATGGATCTATAATCTTCCTGATCAAGTTTGCATTAGCCTGTTGTTGCAGACGTACTGCCAGTTGCTGGCCTACTTGTTCATTAACTTCATAGATTAATTATTTTCGTGCCGTGGCTTTCCGAATTGCCTTATCTGCAAATAAGTTAGTGATGGCGGCCTTGGCAATTCCTACTTTAGCTAAGGTAGTAGAGATATCCCCAGTAGTGTCCCTATTGCTGGTGACATTACAAGTCCTACTTCTGCTAACATTAGCACATCCTGTAATCTCTGTATCTCCTCTTTCTCCCGTCTGTTCGATCTAAGTGAATATGATATTGTCTCACCCCGAATCCCAGCTTTCAGAGTATCCCAAACAATCTCTATAGACGTGCTACCAATGTTTTCAGCTATAAACTTGGGAATCCAATCTTTCATATGGAGACGATATTGAGGGTCATTCAGTAATGCTTTTTCAAATGTCCAATGAGTAGGCTCTGATTTTGTTGGTCTAATGGTCAGTGTACAGAGAAGGGGATTGTGATCAGATAATACCCTGGGCAATTTAACTATATGGCAGTTCTTACTCAATGAATTTGAAAGTAATATATAATCAATTCTGGCATGAGTGCGATGTGGATTTGAATAATAGGTGTAGCCAGGGTCCCCAATATTGTTATTAGAAGTCTGCCAGCTATCCACCAGACCGTGTACAAGGCACAGATCTTTAATACAGCTAAATACTTTGGGTTTACGTCCTTTATACACCCAGTCATCGTTCAACGACCAGTTTGACAGGAGGTTTATATTGAAGTCCCCAGCGATCATCACTGGAAGAGGCCAGTGTGCCAATTTGTTAGAGATTTCATTGAAAACGCCAGGATCGTCTGTATTGCTCCCATAGATAGCACAAATTGTCCATTTCTGCCCTGTTTGGTAACTGCATTCGGTGATAGCCCAATGGCCAAACTTATCAGTTTTGAATTTATTAAACACCAGTCCACTCCCTTTAGCCAAAATAGCAACCACCCGAATTCTCGCCCCTTGCGAGATAGCACACACCAGTTTATACCCTAAAGTGTTTAACAGATGACTCTGGGACCCTTCAATATGCGTCTCCTGCATACATATAATATTAGCTCCCCAGTTTTGTAGGCCAATTGCAACTGATTGTCTTTTTTTAAGATTGTTCAGACCACAAATATTCAGAGATAATATGTCTATCCCAGCCATGTTATGCTAATTGCAAAGAGCCATAATTTTTATCCCAAGATTTCTTGTTTCCCTCGATTTCTAAATGTATTTCCCTATAGAAATGTCTGCCCTGTGTGTCTAACCTGTCCTGTCTTCCCCCCTCCCCTTCCCCCCCACCCACCACCACCTTTGAAGGTTACCTGGGTCTATCTGGACCAGGAGTGTGACCTCGGCGCGATCAGGCCCTGCGGGCTGGGCTAAATTGTTAATATAAGTAGGTTACTTATCTACTACCAGTTGAGCTTAAAAGCTAAATACTCAAGCTTAATTTCCATACACTGCTCAACCCTTCCGCTTATAGTTAGTTCAACCTATCCATTATTTATTCAAGATTTCATTATATAATTAAGTTTATTTCCCTAGGTTCCGATAGCCGGACTCTGAAATTTCACAAAGATAATCCTCCGCCTGTATTTCGCTATTAAAGCTTCTTGTTGTGCCTTTGAATAGTATTTTCAAGCGTGCTGGATTTTTCAAAAATACTTTTGCTCCAGCTTTTTCAAAAGGTCCAAATAGCTGGCGCATTTTCCATCTTCGCTCCACGGTAGCGTGGGCGAAGTCCGGTCTGGCAAAGACATAAATTTTTTCCTGCAAAAGAAAATTGCCGAAGTAGACCAGCATTGCCCTAGGATATTGATTTTGCTTATTGGAATGCTTTGATATCATTAAGGGAAAATGATGGACCCGCAGTACTTCCCTTTCCATGTCCCAGGCTTCCAGCTCCGGAAATGATGTTTTAAGAATGTCGATCATTGCCCCTCTAGCATCGCTTCCCTCAAAATTCTCCGGAATTCCAAGAAACCTTAAATAGTTTTTTCGGGATCTATTTTCCTGATCTTCCATTTTGGACATGAGATCCCGTATTGCTCCGTCTTGCTCTATTTCTTTTTTCTGGAGCATCACAACATCATTTTCAAGGTTCTCTGTACGAGTTTCCACCATGGTCATCCTCTCAGAAATCTCAGAACAAATACTTCCCACTTGTTTTACAGCGACTTGTAGTTTTTCAATAGCCAAGCGATTCTTTTGGCTATCTTTCTTTACATCAGCGTGAAAGTTTTTGATTGAGCTAAGCACCTGCCTTAGTGAGGTTTCCGTTGTTTTTTGGTGTCTATCTTTGCTCTCTTGCGGGTTCAAAGTTTGACATGTAGTTTCACAGGGTGATTTATATTTTGGATTCTTTCGGGGAAAGTTGGGTCAATCATGTTCCAAGGCTAGGATGTCATTTTATATATATAGCCATTTGTTTTCAAGCATAATCAGAGGAGACAGAGCAAAGATGGTTAATATTCAATCACACAAAGGAGAGTTAGTTTTGAAGCATCAGTCTTTTTAATATGCAGCAAGTGGAGCTCTTCACAAGCATAGACAGTGCCTCAGGCAATGTTTACACAGCTTCTTTCATCCCACCTTCAAAAGGAAATCCTCATGTTTGTCATGCAAATCTCTTAGTACACAGTTGTCGGTGTTGGAATTTACTCTGCATGGTGTACAGCTGTGTGTCGGCCATGAGTGCCCAACAGGAGGTTTCTAAATCTTGGCACCAACATCACGCTAATCTAAGATGTGAGTGAAGGCCCAGACATTTCCCTTGACATGGATGTGATCCCTGTCATGTCCTTAACCTGAAACTTGTGTACCAACTCATTCTTCATAGTGACAGGGGTCCAGTGGCTGAAGCATACAAGCTTTTGTAGTGATCCTAGTATCAACAGTGCGTCTTATATGTCTTACACGGCTGCTGGCCTACTGCCCCACTCATCTAATATTGTTCTCATACAAATTAACCCACTTCTATGCTCTGATATTGGAGGGTCTTACCCAGACAGTGTAAGTGTATTGCTTACATTCTTGCGACAGGAGGGAGGAGAAGTTGACACAGAAATACAGAAGGATTAGGTAAAAGTGCCATATATCTATTGAGGTAATGTAGCTTCAGAGAGCTACTGAGTAGTTTCTGTAAATTATAGCCTTTTGATGGATGGTAGGGGTATGTATGCTTGTATGCCTAAATTACAAACGTAAGTAAAGCTGGCAGAGTTGTGCAAGGCCATAGATAAGAATGAAGCCACTGAGTAAGATAAGCCGAAGCTGGGTTGTGGGTGGTTAATGCATTGTGATGTCGTGTTCTTTGAAAAGGTGTGTCTTCAGCTCTTTCTTAAACTGGAGCAGTGTTAAGTCAGTCTTGGTTGACACTGGGATGCTGGTTCGAATCCTAGGTACACAAAGGGGTTGAAGTATGGAATGGCAGTTCCTGTTGTCAGAGAGTAATTGGCCCTTTAGAAAGATGTTGGGCCAGATATACGTCCCAATTTTGCATGCTCAAAAGTGTTAGCGACCCATTTGTGCATGCAAAATCCTAATGGGCCATGTATAATTCCTATTTAACGAGTCACAATCTTTTTGCCATTCGTTAAACATGAATTGTGACCTGCTATTAGGAAGGGATGTTTCAAAGGCGCCGCTTAATAATAGCGATTCTCAACCCCATATATTACGCCTGCAAAACACTCCCAATTTTCTGCTATCTAAAACAAAATTTGTCGGGTTCCCCAGGGAACCCGTTCCCCTTTGCAAATTTGGGGGAATTATTTTTTTAGGGGCAGGCAGTGGTCCCAAGAACCTCTACCTGCCCTTACAAAATGAAACTAAAATGTTTCATTATTGTTTTTTAAATGCATCTTATTTTCCTTTAAAGATGTCATTCCCACCTGTTCCCTTAAAAGAAGTCCCTGACATGGAGGTTTGCTGAGTCCAGCAGGCCAGAATATCTTGGAAGTCCAGCCATTCTCAATGGGGTTGGAAATTGCGACAGCCTCATGAATATTCATAAGGCATACAATTTACGGGCCCATTGGGAATTGCAAACAGTGTCTGAGACACTGTTATACATTCATTTTTGTGAGACGCAAATTGTGAGTCGCAATTTGGCTCAATTTGTGACTCGCAAAAATGAATGGTCGTACATCCAGCCTATTATCTTTTGTTTCACTTCCTGATTGCTGTCAGGTGTGATTGTAATATCCAGGTAAGGAATACTCACACCTCTGTGTGGCTCAGTGTTGGGTGCTCCAGGCGGGAGGAGCATCACTCAAGGTAAAGCCTGGAAAATAGCCTGAGAAAGGCAAATAAAAACAAAAAAACTACCCAACATGGTTCTGGAAATGCAGACAGAAAATATACATCCACTGTCTGCTGTACCTGTTTGAGAGTGGGATCTGTTGAGCAACTTGTTGTTCTAATTTCAAGTTGTTTTCAACCAAAAATGGGTTACTCCACAGAACACCAGGGGCTTACAGTGCAACTAGGGCTGGTGTCTGCTTGATAGCCAGCTTCCAAGGGCTAAGGGGGCCATCGCCTGGTGCCTGTCCTGAAGAAACAGATTTTCCTTGTCCTTGAATGCTTAGAGGATTCAGCCTGGAAGAACAAGGAAGGAACAAGACAATACTACATATTTTTTGGGAGGAGTCTTATATAGCGCTAACTAGACACGGAGGTATCAGAGAGGTTAGAAGTGAAGTACTTGAATGGGCAAGAGAAGTTGACCCCTGTGTTGTGGGGCCATCGGACAAAGACTTGTGAAAGTGTGATTTTATTGCTTAAAGGGCTGAACTTTTCACTGACTCTGTAGTCGAAGATTTCTGCCACTGCTAAAGTCACCCACTCAAACCATGTGTTTCAGAGTTGGCACTTGCCCTAACTTGTGCACAAGTGACCTGTGCCACTGAAAACAGATTGTGAGATTCACCAAATGTGGCTGAATTTACTTTTCTGTTACAGCTGTGGCACTTGCACCAAGTGCTCCCTAGTGGTCTGTGACCCTGAAGAAGAAATCTGTATGAGCCAGTTGAACTCGTCCCAAGTGATTCCAAACAAACATGTATCCTTGAAGGCTCTGTGGCACTTGCTCAAACATGTGCCCAAGAGGATGCTAAATCAAGGCACTTGATGACTGTTTGCCCAAGTGAGTGTGAAACTGGAGATACTCTGACTGAAGCGCATCTGACTGGAACTACTGCACTAAAGTGATGTGAAAAGACTCAGCTTCTGACCCTGGACCTGCAAACAGAATCAATCCACATCTCCGCCTATATTAGGGAGGATGACCCAACTGAACATATTACTGACACAGTCCAGGAGGAAAGAGGATCTGCCGCAGTCTGTGGGCCAATCAGCCGCTGAGTCTGAATGCCTGGAGAGGCCCTTTGACTAAAGACAGCTGCCTTCTTGACACTGCCTCTGAACACTGTTTCACCCCACACATCTTTTTTAAGGCAGCGGAACAGTCACATGACAAACTTCTGTCCGGTTTATTTTCTATGACATGGGTGCACCAAGGCGGAAAAGGCACAGACCAGATTAAGGCTTCCCATTGGCCTGGACTGCTGGTGAAACAAACATTGAGAAACTAAATGATTGCTAGTGCCTACCAGACCAGAGGGAGAGTACTGAATATATTTTGAAACGTACATCGGAATATCTATTCTAAAGGTGGTGAATTCAGATGGAGGAGCAACCACACTGGGAGGCGAAAGTCCTGCACCAGAGAATCTGAGTGCCCTATACTTGTATGCAGAGTGTAGATTTGAGTTTTGCATGCATTAGCATACTTCTATTTTTAAATAGATATGCAATGGACTGGAAAACATGTTATTACACTCCTGCAGCATTTCCTTGCATCATCAGCAGTAGATTGCAGGTGCGCGAGTTATAATTAGTAGAACTAACTATAACGGAGGAATTTCAAACGTTTTGTACCAGTGAAATGTGCAGCTAATTATAACTCCCCTGAAACCTATCTTTTTTTCAGTGAATTTCTAAAGTTTTTTAAATTCTAATTCTTAACTATAACATGCATGAAACCTATGGTTTTTTCAGTGTATTTCAATGGTTATTTAAATGACAGATTTTAAATGCAATTATAGTTATATTTATTTTTTGATACTGATTTTCTACATTTTTTTTAACTATTTATTTTTAGATATTGAATTTTTTAAATTACATTCTATATTTTTAATATTAATAGAAAAATATGTTTTTTAAAACATTGAAACTGACATATTGTTTTTTTTAGTTTTATATGTTTATTTTAATATATTTATATTATTTTCTTTATTTTTTGATTCTATTTTTTTGGCGGAGTTGCGTATCCAAAGCGTACCTTTCTCAATCACTGCGCTGAACCTAGCTTCCATTTTAGAAATGTGAAGGATCCACGTAGGGTGTGCAACAGGTGCATATATTCCTGCGCGATTGCCTTGCGACCGGTACGCGACTCCTGCTACTCACACATTCGCGACACATGTGCATTACTGTACACAATGCTTGCGCGTTGACGAGTTCCGTATGATGTCATATACGTGTTCGACATGGTGGATCTGCGACGCCTGCAAGATTTTTTATTGTCTAAAATTATATATATATATGTCTTTAATATACATATTAGAGCAAGACATTATCTAAGCTGTTCATAAAAATTATATATTTTTACTTGTAATAAACTTATAAAACGTTTAAATGCAATTTTGCAAAGTCGCGTTGGGTGTGTGCTGCCTGTGCGCACAGTGCGCGGACCCCATGTGACCTGAAAAAAAATAGATTTGATTGGTTTATAATATTTCCCATTGTAACTATTGAAGAACCCCACACATTTCAATCATTCTTCTTTGAGCTTCTGTGGAGAAACCTCTGTTACCTGAGAAGAACTTTTTTGGGCCATTTCCTTGGTGCAATTTGTAACTTTTTGCACACAATGGCTACAGGACAGCAGCCAGCACAGGGCTCTGAGCATTTTTCGGAGGAAGAATTTGTTCCTGAACCTGTACGCACTCAGAGACCTACATCGGTGGTATGGACATTTTTTAGCATACCAGAAGGCCTAAAAACGGTGAATGCCACAAAAGTCACCTGAAAAATTTGTGGCAAGGTGCTTTCCAGAAGCAATCTCAACAAGAATAACTCCTGCAGTACAGCTAGTATATACAAGCACCTCAAGACTCTGCACCATGTCAATCTGTCTCGGGAGGAGTGCAGGAGATATCAAGCTAATCCTCCAGCTGCAGTGGCTAGTACTTCTGGCACTTCTTCATCGCCGGCCCATCTGTATATACGTCCAGAATTTGGACAACTAAAGATCCAGTGCATCAAGTGCAACCAACTTCTCTGCTAGGGAGAACAATCTGTGGATCTAGTCTGCAGACTATTTTTTTTCCTGAAGTTGGCTGTTTTTTTCATCCTGTTCTCTTTTTTGTCTTTTGAAAAAAATAAAAAAATAACTAAATTGTTCAAAAAACAAAAAAAATATAAAACAAAAAACAACAACTAAAAATCTTTTCAGTACTCACTTCTCTGGTTAAAAAAGGAGCTATATTTGTATGATAGTGTATAAAAGTTTGGTTGAATGTATGCATAGTGCATAATTGACTGAAATAATGCATTAGTCGTGTATGGTGAATGTATAGGTGCAGAACAATAAGGAAGTACTGCAGCATGATACTGTAAGCTTGTTAGCAATAGCGTGCTGTGGTACTTCCATAGCACAGTGATGCAACATATGTGCATACATATTTGGCAAGTCTACACTTCCCTCTCCACTGCTGCTTAAAGTGCAGCCATGCAGTGACAAGGGCACCCTTGCACCATGGTGCAAGGATATCTGTAAAGTGCGAAGTTTGTTTTTGTGCAGGAAGACGCACCTTCCTGCCCAAAAATCAGTGAAGGCATTTTTCTCCTTCAATGTCTGCTGTGCAATGCAGCATACATTGAAAGATAAAAAATAAGGAAACATTTAAACAATTCTCCTTGTTGTGCCTTGCTACACCAACTATAGGATACATCTGGAGGTGTGTCTTGTTCTGTGAGTGTTGTGTGCAAAAACCCACATCAACACCTACAGAACGCCCCGTCAATGCAAAGTGGTGTGTATGATGAGGTTGTATTCACATGGAGAAGAAAAGCTACACAAAGTGCCTTTTCCTTTCCTTGCAAATATGAAAGAGTGTCTTGGGCCATCACTGTGCTACAAAAAGTGAAATATTATTGGCACAGGATGCCTCTAAATTTGCCCCATAAGTGCTTATGTATTGGCTGATTGTTACAATAAGAACATATTGCTATTTGATTAATTGAAAAATTGCATGAGAGTGACCAGAGATAAGCACAGAGTTATCTCTCCAAAGATGCTCAACGAAGAATGATTCAAATGGTTGCGGTCCTTCAATAGGTACAATGGGAAATGTTATGAACCAATCAAATCTTTTTTTTCAGGTCACATGGGATCCTATGACAGAGTGATTCCAAAACTACATAGGTATAAACTGAGTATTTTGAAGAGTGTATTAATACTTTGTAGCTTCTTGCAGGTCTGCATGCACAGTATATAATGAAATTGACTTGTACTGGGGTTAGTGGCAAGGCCTATCCTTAAGAATATGACTAATTTATTTTGGTACTGCAAAGAGAGTACAAGATAAATTTAAAAGTACTTAGGTTTTGGCAAAGTAATAGGACATGTTTATAGAGTGGTGAAGGGAAGGGATGGGGCCTGATGTGACATGCGCAAACACACTCTGTGACGTGTTTTAAGTTGAGGAATTTAGTCTCTTTTAATCCTGAAAGTCCCTGGGAACTAGTAGCCCACCATGTCTCTCTACTGAACAACATACAGCTGCGTTGCAGTGAGGTGGTCCGAAGCCATATACACCTCTCTGCAATGCAACTCTCTGGCACTTTCTGCACATATCTGGTGGGTTAGTTGGCCCCCAGGGACACTCAGGATTCAAGGAAACTTTATCCTGTAACTTAAAACGCCCACAAAGCCTGTTTTCACATATATCTACTCTGTCCATCCCCCCTTTTTTCACAGTAATAGATATAAAAAAACACTAAACATTTTTTTCAGTTGTTTTTTATCATTTACATTTCTGAAAAGTTTATATTTTAGAATTAGTATCTGTGAAAGAGAAGAACAAATACAGTTATAATATATAATATTATATTTTTTACAACACAACATAATTTTAACATTATATCAATTATTTTCTTTGCCTTTTTGCTGTTCTCAGAATATATTAAATTTCACTACAAACAGTGATTTCAATGTTACTCATCACATAACAGCGGGGAAAAAAAAAACAATCAATTAGATTTTTTTTTTAAAAAAGTGCGCCTAAAATACTTTTAATATACTCAACTGTTTGTGAACATTCATTAAAAATGACATCCTCAATTACATACCATTTAATGCAAATCACATATATATATAAAATGCTTCCTTCTAAGAGAATTCTCTTACTTGAATATGAAAGAACTCAAATATTAATTCAATAAAGAATTTTGTTTTAATTTCTATACACTTCAAAAGATGTTCTTTAAAAAGATATGCTGTTAGAATGAGCAAGAAAAAGTCCATAATTGAAATTAATACCTTTCCTCTAGGCCAAATGATATTCCTGAAATCCTTTAAACTGAAATTGTCCAATAGTAATTGTATTAATACAATTTAACATATTCCTAATAGGCCAAATTAGGTTCCTAAAACTTTGGCTTTAAAAAATATTAGGTTGGAATTTGGTAATTCTTTAGGCAATCATTGTTTAAAAACCATTTAAGCATCATTACAATATGTCCATCCTTTATCGCATTTTAAATTGGCAGTGTAAAGTCCAGATGTTGTAGAAGGACCATCATGGAAAATTATTGCTACTGCTACAAAAGTTCCAAATATTCTTAGTTGACTTGCTACAAAATGTTTTATTAAAGTTTCCAATTTTTTTCCATCAGCTGTACAACATTGTATCATTAAAATTATATATTGTCCATATCTTTGAATAAATAATGTTGACAACATTCCTGATTTGCATTAGCTACACTCCATGTGGAAAGGGGCGACCACTCGGTCCCCCCGAACGTATGGTTGGGTGCCCCGATCCCCCCGGGAAACCATTTTGGGCGGGAGGCGTGGCTCGGCTGGTGTGCCCGAAGTGGCGTAGCCGGGGCGCGCCTTTTTCCGCCCAGGAGGGGTTGTCCTAGACACCTGCACGGAAGACCACGCCCAGTAGGCGTACCAGAGGAGGGTCCCCGCCCTCCCGCAGATGGATAAATAGAGCGGGAATCCAAAGAAGCGTCCTCTTGTTCCTGTGCTCTGAAGGCTGCACCCACTTGTTGCTCGTGAGCCCTCGACGGAACAAGCCGCAATTTTGAGAACTTGTAATCTTGTTGTTTCTCTTTCAGTTATTTGGAGTGCGAAGGATCCAGGACCTCGTTGATCAACTAGAGCAGAGTACTCGAAGCCATGGCCGGCAAGAAAGCAGGAAAGGGCTCCGAGATGGAGAAGGTATTGCGCCATTTGTGGAACCGAATGGCGAGCATGGACCGAAAGCTCGGAAAAGTTGACTCAATCGGCCGGGGTTTGGCCGAAGTTGAGAAACAGTTAGCGGCCCAGAACAGCTCAGGCCGCCCTAAAAAGGTAATAGGCCCGGCCTTGCCGGGAGCAGTCCCTGAGGGTAGGGGGAAGCGTGTTAAGAGGAGGGCGGTTTCTGGGGAAGATCCGGTTCCCGAGGTACCCCCAGTCGCCCCCATTACACCGGCGGTCAGCCCGGTACCAAACCCAGATATAGGTTTACCAATCCCGGTTGTAATTACCCCTGTTAATGACGAGGAGATGCCCCCGGAACTGGCCATCCAGTTAGCGGTAGTGCTGCCCTGGCTCAAGAAGAAAGCGGGGGGGGGCAGTGGCCGCGGGAGACCCGGCCGAGTATGCTAGGCTAATAATCGAGCAGTTACGGCAGTCGAGAGAGGCCACGACGGCGAATGTTCCTCTTGTTCCTCCACAGGTGGCACCGGGAGGACCTGCAGTTAGCCGGGAAAAGGCGGCAGACACGACGGTCGAACCTGGTAAGCACACATTGCCAATGGCAGGGGAGGGTTCATTACCTTCAAGGCGTGAAAGGGTGGCCCAGCACATCCCTGCGGCCACGAAGGAACTGATATGGGGGGAGAAATATGTGAATATGTTTTCCTTGTTGACTGACCATCGCGAGATGGAATATGCAAGATCCCAGAAGGATTTATGGCACCCCAGTGTATGGCGGGCCAAGATGGCGGAATTTAGGGTCGATGAGACTGTACCAAATTGGGTCAAGGACTTTTCGACATTTACGGCAGTCATGAGGGAATGCAAACTAGAAGTCATGACCGAGTTGACCTGTTATCAGAATAGGATTAGGGATTTTTATACCATGTATGAGGGGGATGAGTGGAAAGGATATGATATGAAATTCCGAAAAGCGAAATAGTTTGATGCGACTTTGACCTGGGATTGCCTCGACTCGGTGTCATGGCACAAGCAGCTCTTGCCTAGGGCAGCAGGTACGTCCTCGCCGGGCGGGAGCGGGTCAGGGTCAGTCCGCCAAAAACCCGCGGTGCCCTTTCGAGTGGGCACCGGTGGGGAATATCAGCCCAAGACCGGCGGGAATAGCGGCAAGCGGGGGGTTTGTTGGGGCTTCAATAGAGGCAACTGTAGCAGGGCCCAGGGAACATGTAGGTTCCGGCATGCGTGTGCGGGCTGTGGGAACTCCTCACAACCGGAGAGTAGCTGTAGATCAAAAAACAGCGGAACGGGCGGAAAAGGGGGGTCTAAGCAGGAGTGAGGTGGTACTTTGTACCCAGTTGCCTACACCTGTCGATATCATGGCACTGACTCCTTGGTTGAACAAATACCCTGATCATGTGTCCGCCGGGGTGTTGAGGAATGGATTCCTATATGGCTTCAACATCCCGGCGGGGGATTTTCGGGGGGACTCTTTTTGTAAAAATCAGTTATCTGTCCAACATAACCCAAGTGTAGCTGCAAGAAAAATCTCCAAAGAAGTCACCTTGGGGCGGGTGGCGGGGCCTTTTCATCGCCCACCGGTGGCGGATTTCGTGTGTTCTCTGCTAGGGGTGGTCCCAAAGAAAGACCCAGGGGAGTTTAGACTCATTCACAACTTGTCTGCCCCAAAAGGTTCTTCGGTGAACGAAACCATTGACCCGGATATTTGTTCAGTGCGGTACGCATCGTTCGACGATGCCGTGGCCATGTTAAATCACCTGGGCCCCGGAACGCTGATGGCGAAATCAGACATCGAATCGGCATTCCGGTTGCTCCCGGTACACCCGCGAGATGAGTGATTGCTAGGTTTTGCTTTTCAGGGGAGTTATTACATGGATAAATGCATGCCTATGGGTTGCTCTATTTCTTGTTCCTATTTTGAAATGTTCATCTGTTTTTTGGAGTGGGCATTCACCGAGGCCACATGGCATAGGCATGTTATGCACTATCTGGATGACTTCCTGTTCTTGGGAGCAGCCGGCGATACGAAATGTGCGCAGGCGCTGCAAGACTTCTGCATCCTCATGCGGGAGTTTGGAGTCCCATTGGCACCAGGTAAAACGGTCGGACCATCTACTTCACTGGAGTTTCTGGGAATTGAGCTCGATTCTGTGGAGGGATGTTTCCGTTTACCGATCGAAAAGGTGGCCAAGTTTAGGGCTTCCTTGACACAATGCCTGGGCAAGGAAAAGGTGACCCTGCACCAGTTACAGCAAACAGTGGGTCAGCTTAACTTTGCCTTGAGGGTGATACCAATGGCCCGCCCCTTCTCAAGCTCTATTGCACAAGCTATGGTTGGTCTCAAGGAGGGACACCACCGTACGAGACTGTCGGCAGAGGTTCGCCAAGATATGCGCATTTGGTTGGCATTTCTGGCGGACTTCAACGGTCGAGTTGTGTGGACAAGCCACCAGCGTCTTCAGATGAACTAGGTCTGTGGACTGACTCAGCTGGGAGCTTGGGATTTGGCGCCATCTTTGGTAACCGATGGTCGGCGCAAGTATGGCCAACGTGGTGTACTCCAGCGGTCTGACAGGTAACATCGGGTTCTTGGAACTGTTCCCCATTTGGGTTGCTCTGATGGCATGGCCAGACCATTTCAGCGACCGCTCAGTGGTGTTTTGGTCTGATAATATGACTGTGGTTGAGTGCATTAACGAGCAGGCTGCCCGCTGCAAGTGGATCTTGAGATTGTTGAAAGAAATTGTACTACTTTGCATGAGAGTGAATGTACAGTTCAGGGCAAAACATGTGCCAGGCATACTGAATCATGCAGCTGATGCCCTCTCTCGTTCACATATGCAGGCATTCAGGGGCTATCTACCCACAGCAGACCTAGTGGCGGCACCGTTCCCCGAAGCACTATGGCTAATCGGTGCCCCGGATTACAAGACCTCGTGGCAGCCAGTTTAGCCCCCAGGACAAGGAAGGCATCCGAAGGAGCGTTTCGTTCCTACTGCACATTTTTGGGTCCAACAGGGAGACAGCGCTGCACAGAGAAGGCCGATCAGCGGCAACGGCCAATAGGCATAGGGCGGCCATTTCATTCATGGCGCAGGTGCATGGCATAAGAGACCCGACGGGTTCCTTTTTGGTTAAGAAGGGGCTCCGCGGCTGGCAACGCCTCAAGGGTCGCAAGCAGGATGCGAGGCGCCCATTGGTTTAGACAGGTTGTCTCTACTTGTAGCAAAGCTGGATGAGACGTGCTCCTCCCCTTTCGAAGCAGTTCTGTTCCGGGCAGCTTTCGCCTTGGCATTCCATTGGGCTATGCGGGTGAGCGAACTCGTCGCAAGGAACAAGAAAGATATGGAGGGAGGCTTGTGCAGGGATCACGTCCAAATAAGGGGTGATTCGATGGTGATCTCGATAGCCAGGTCCAAGACTGACCAAGGAGCTATGGGAAATAGTGTTATCGTGCAGCGCGCGCGAGTGTTATCGTGCAGCGCACGCGAGGGTCCCCCACGTGCCCGATAAAGTGTTTAGAGGAATATTTGGCACTAAGGACGGCTACATTGGGGGCGAGTTTGCTTAGGCATAAGGATGGCACCCCACTGACGAGATTTCAGTTTCAGAGGTTGCTAGCACTGTCAATCGCTGCCGCGGGCATGGACCCGTGCGATTTTGGGACCCACTCCTTTAGGATAGGGGCTGCTACTGAGGCTACAGCCAGGGATCAGAGTGTGGAGGAAGTAAAACAGCTGGGCCGTTGATTCTCGAATTGCTTCAAAAGGTATGTGCGATTGCACATGTTGTAAAGATCAATTGACATGCACTCACGCTCCTTGTCTTTTGTTTGAATTACAGTTTCACGAGCCTGTCACGCGGGGCGGAATTTGAAGTCGACCCAACATCAGGAGACCAGCGGTCAAGGATCACCGACTGGAGAGAGAGTGGTATGGGTCCTGGGCCACTCATATGTGAGGCGCGCCGGGGACGTATTCAAGGCAGGTGACGCGACTCACGCATCTGGGGAATACGGGTACAGAGTGACCTTCCATGGGAAGGGCGGGCTCTGTTTTGACCAATTCCAAACGTTTTTTGAGGGTCTTTTAGGGCGGCAAAGGTCACCGCCATCTGTAGTCATAGTACACCTTGGGGGCAATGACTTGGTGACACTGGGGAGTGTTATTAGAACACAACCTGTTGGCTGTTAGCTGGTTGGCTAAAAAAGTCCCAGGGTGCACGATTGCCTGGTCCCACATGATCCCCAGGACGGTATGGCGGGGGGGCCTTTCGGTGTCAGCGCTGAACCACTCAGTGAAAGGGGTTAACAATAAAATTGGTAAATTGTTTCACTCTTCGCAGTTTTATAGCATTCCTCACGGGTGTATTCGGGGTGATCACATGTATCTGAATGATGGGGTTCACCTGTCCAGGGAGGGGAATGACTTACTCATAGGAGACTTCATAGCATGGCTAAGGGGTTTGAGGAAGCATGATTTTTAGGAGGAGTAGGGGGGCCCGGATAGTCGGTCAACTATCTGGCCTGTGGCGGTAAGGTCATGATTGGTGAGCAGTAATTTCAAGGTCCCTAGAGGGGGGCGCCACCCAGAATGGATGGGAGCGCCCGTGGGGAGGCGGCCATTGGCCTCTTCCACGGGGAGGCGGCACCCACTAAGGATGGGTCACCTAGGGGGAGACGGCCATAGGCCCCTCCCAGGGGGGAGGTGGCTAGATGCCCCTCCTACAAATTTCCCGGGGGCCGGATATCCGCGACGGCGGATAGAGAGTGTGGGGATGGGGGGGAGTCCACGTTGTCCTTCCTACAGATACCTCACACGGGAACTCCGACGACCTTTAAGATGGCGTCGGGTGGAAAGGGGGCCCCCATGACAAGGGAAGTTACAGTTGGCAATGAGGGTAGAGTCCTCTGCGCATGCGCCACTCACACCGCGAGGGCGAGATTTTGGTAGTAGGGATCTGACACCGGTTAAGACCTTGCCGCTGGCCCTTAATGCTAGGATGTACAATTTTAATTTAGAATGTATGCATTTTCAGGATGTTAGACTCGGCTAGGAAACCTTTGTATTAGAGATCTGTTAAGGTTAGCCAAAGAACATGTCTTCATCGAAATGTAATAAATGTAAAATTGTACATAATTCATGAAACTTTTATTTAATGTTTTAAATTTTCTTTCATATTTTAATAAATACGGCCGGGGGGGTAACTCCCCCCCACCTTCCAAAAGTTCAAACCTGTGTCCGACTTCTCCCATCCATTGGGGATTGGTGTTGGGAGGGTGTGGCGGGCATCCCAGCCATATGGAAAGGGGCGACCACTCGGTCCCCCCGAACGTATGGTTGGGTGCCCCGATTCCCCCGGGAAACCATTTGGGTGGAAGGCGTGGCTCGGCTGGTATGCCCGAAGTGGCGTAGCTGGGGCGCGCCTTTTTCCGCCCAGGAGGGGTTGTTCTAGACACCCGCACGGAAGACCACACCCAGTAGGCGTACCGGAGGAGGGTCCCCGCCCTCCCACAGATGGATAAATAGAGCGGGAATCCGAAGAAGCGTCCTCTTGTTCCTGTGCTCTGAAGGCTGCACCCACTCGTTGCTCGTGAGCCCTCGACGGAACAAGCGGCAATTTTGACCCACCCACCAGCCCCTTATGGCAATGTTTGTTTAAATAAAGTTTTGATTAGAGAAAAATGTATAGGCCTTTTTTCCTTTGTAGAGAAGTAAAGGAAGTTTCAGATAATGACGTGACTTCTGCCTTTAGGATAATGTTTCCCTTTGTAGGAGAGAGCAGTTGATGACTCATCAAGGCTATGTCAGAATTTTTTCTTCCCTTAGTAGGTAAACAACTGTCGTATTTATTTTTTGGTCGGGCGGTAAGGTCATGATCGGTGAGCAGTAATTTCAAGGTCCCTAGAGGGGGGCACCACCCAGAATGGATGGGAGCGCCCGGGGGGTGGCGGCCATTGGCCCCTTCCACGGGGAGGCGGCACCCACTAAGGATGGGTCGCCTAGGGGGAGACGGCCATATGCCCCTCCCAGGGGGGAGGCGGCTAGATGCCCCTCCTATGAATTTCCCGGGGGCCGGATATCCGCGACGGCGGATAGAGAGTGTGGGGATGGGGGGGTGTCCACGCTGTCCTTCCTACAGATATCTCACACGGGAACTCGGACGACCTTTAAGATGGCATCGGGTGGAAAGGGGGCCCCCACGACAAGGGAAGTTGCAGTTGGTAATGAGGGTAGAGTCCTCTGCGCATGCGCCACTCACACCGCGAGGGCGAGATTTTGGTAGTAGGGATCTGACACCGGTTAAGACCTTGCCGTTGGCCCTTAATGCTAGGATGTACAATTTTAATTTAGAATGTATGCATTTTCAGGATGTTAGACTCGGCTAGGAAACCTTTGTATTAGAGATCTGTTAAGGTTAGCCAAAGAACATGTCTTCATCGAAATGTAATAAATGTAAAATTGTACATAATTCATGAAACTTTCATTTAATGTTTTAAATTTTGTTTCATATTTTAATAAATACGGCCGGGGGGTAACTCCCCCCCCGCCTTCCAAAAGTTCAAACCTGTGTCCGACTTCTCCCATCCATTGGGGATTGGTGTTGGGAGGGGGTGGCGGGCATCCCGGCCATATTTTGATTTGCTGCTTTAACTAGTTTGTTTAAAGACACGGATTTACAGTCTGGCAATGTCAAATATTTAAATCTTTCAGTGTCTATGTCAGTGCTAGATGTAAACATACAATTTTCACATTGATGTTCCCATTTATAACGAAGGCCAAAAATATTTTCAATTTCTATTCCTTCTTTTTCCAATACTGCAAGCATACACATTAGAAATTCCTGAGCATCTTGTTGAATATTCTGCGTAAATTGTGTAGAAACAGACCATATATCCAAAAGATTACGAATATCAGAAGCGCTTTGCATTTTACTTTTATCAGTTCTTCATTTTTCATAAATACAATGAAACAATGAACAAAATCTTTTTTCCCTATTTCCATAATTTGCTGTTGCAAACCTTCTGGAATAAAAAGAACACTGACCACTACATTAGCATAGCAGTTGATAAATGAAGTACTTTCAAACTGATAACCAACAATCTCGTCAACAGTGTCCTTTTTCTTTTTTTCTTGCAATCTCAACATTATCTTGAGTTTTTTCCTTCTCTATAACTTCACTACAGATAATCTCATATCTTCTTTTTTGACCTACCACGTGCTTTTCAAACATAGGATATTGACCTAAATTGGGAGCATACTCTCTTCTTAACCTATTATACTCTTTTACACAGTTTGCATCTGCAGTAATCTTTGTCTCATCAAAATCAATGAAAAACAATCCAGATAAAGTTCTGACTCGGGACAAAGCAACATATGCCATACCCTATTTAAACACAGTACTTCCAATGTTCACCAAAACACCTAATCCTTGAGATTTGAGAATAGTCACTGCATACGCCAGAGAAAGTAGAAATTGTTTTCGATGGACATATAAATCTTTAACAAGTAAAAAACTAACTGAACAAGGACCAAATTGTTGTACTTCTTCAATTTGATCAAATTTGACTTTAAAAAATTCAATTCCATGGGGGGCGTGGCTTGGACGGCAGGAGGAATGGTCGCCTGAACCGAGTGCTCCGCGGATTGGGAGAGCGAGTTCTCTGCCATCCCTACTTCCAGAAAGGAAACTCGCCTCAGAACCAAGGCGCCGACGTTGTGGACAATGTAGTACCCTCCGGTGGGTTGAAAACTGCCTGCAACATTCAATAGCGGTCTCTTTTTGGACTTTGTCTGCTGGACGATCTCCGGCCCGGGCTTTCTCAAAATGGCGGCGCGGGGTCACGCCTGCTCCGCCTGACCCAGCGAGATCTAACTTCACTCCTAATGTCAGCAGATGACCTCACAGGCTAGGGAGGAGCCACAACAACATCGGGATTCACCCCTGAAAGTCCCTTGTGATAAAGGTTGGCAGATAGACGACTCGGCAGCTGCAGATCGGCTCGAAGTGCCTGACCCCAAAATGGCGGCGGCGATTGCCGCGAAAATTCACTGCCTGGTCACACGGTGAGCGTTTATGCCTTTTTAAGCTCATCCAAAACCCATCCTAAGCCACCTTCACCATTTCAGTGAGTCTCTTATGCATTTGTGCGGCTCTACCCGGCCATACCATCCCTGGAAGCGACTGCTCGTGCCCTGTGCCCAGTGCTGCCTCCTAAGTGGACACCAAGCCCTGCCTCATTGCCAAACGCCTTATCTAGATCGTTGAAACACACCACAAACCTAAAAGAACTGCGTAGCTCATTTACCAAAGTAGCGCTCAGTCACTGCACCTACGTATTTATCTGCGCACTCTCTGCTCTGCCATAAGAGTGTAGCCAGTGTCCTTCAACCCTTGGATCCTGGTCCTGACCCACTCACGAGACCCCAGGAACAACAGTAGTTCTGCAGCCAACCCTACTTCCATGGGGGTCCAGCCGCACCACCCCACAGTGCCTTCCTACAAGCTCTACCCAGCTCCCAGCAGAAGCGAACGCACTCCACGCAGCAATGGCGAACAGAGAAGACAGAAACAACACTAAAAAGGTGAAATCAGACTCACTCTTGGTCTCGCCCATTAAAAGTAAATCAGATATGGCGGCCAATATGGATATGATCCTCAGAAAATTGACAGACCTACACGAACTCTCAAAATCCACCAAGTCCAATACCAACTCTATGCAACTAGAACTCACTGCGATCAGAGCCGATATAAATGTAATAAACACGGGTTTGGGTGCGGCCGAACAACGTATCAGCGAAGTGGAGGACCTGGCAAAACAATCAGCTTCCAAGATCCAACGTCTGGAAAAAGTCACGGACGAACTTAAACGCCACAACGTGGATTTGGAAGACAGGAACAGAAGAGGTAACATCAGGATCTTTGGCGTTCTGGAGAATTCCGAAAAAGATGCTGACTCCTGCGTGGCTTTTCTTGAATCGTGGATCCCCATGATCACCAAATTAGACTTTCCACACAGACTTGAATTGGATAGAGCACACAGGATCCCCACCTTCGCTCCAGGAGCTCCAACGGCCCCAGACCATTGATCTGCAAACCGCTCAGATTTCAACACGTTAAGATGATCCTGCAATTCGCAAGGAGAAACCACTCCATTTCATGGGAAGGTCATAAAATCATCTTCATGCAAAACTTCTCAAAAGACACGGTGGCAATCCGCAAAGGTTTCCTGGAGCTCAGAGACAAACTCAGATCCAAAAATATTACATTCTCCTTTGCTGGTACGGCTAAATTCAGGATTGTAGTCAAAGGCCATCCAAAATACTTCACGGACCCCAGAGCCCTTGCTGATCTACTTGAAGATCGCCGCAAACAAGAAATGGACCTAGCGTCCGGCCTCTCAAACAAAACGAAAACGTGAACTGACCCTCCGCTTAGCTCATCACACCGTTTTGCTGTTATGTTTCTAACATCATGCCCTGTAACCGGGCATCAGCCGTTTCAATATTGAAGCCCTTCACCTCAATGTTTACTCTCCTATATAGTGAGTCTATTGTTCTTAACAATGTGCCATTGTTTCCTTTACAGCTTGCTCCTCTGCGGATGCAGATAATCACAAATTTAATGCAAGCAGGCCTCATGCCTCAATATATTGTCGCACAATTGATGCTCTTGTATGATCGTTGAGACAGGTATTTTCTATGCTAACGTTACACTCTTTTCGCCTTAACGCGAAATGTCTACGTTCTCATACCTCGGCCATTGTTTATCGTTATAGTTGATAGGTCTTTTTCAGCCGTAATGCAGTTTGAAGTGTAAAACGAGTTTTGAGCTGCAGTCGCACTCCCGCTGTATGTATTGGGGGGGAGGGGTGGGAGGGGAGGGGGGGTGAAGGGGGGTGAGGACAGGGGAGGGAGAAAATGGAGCTAAAGGAGTTCAAAATGTCTTAGTCTTTCTTTTTGTTATGTACTGTATTCTGTTTTTATTTATTTACTTCACATTTGACATATGTGCCTCACTGCAGTCCAATGTATCACCACACAATGACCCGCATGGGGACCAGCTCACCGCAACACTCACTGATATCTCTAGACTACCATGCAACTCCCTAGCGATGATTCCCATCTCCAATGACTAATGCAAAATCACTAGCCGATGATCTCACGATAGTCTCATTTAATGTTAAGGGCCTCAACCATCCAGTAAAAAGGAGGAAAGTTTTCGATTATCTCACCAAATCTAAGGGGGACATTATATTACTCCAAGAAACCAAATTGTCTGAAGATGACCTACGCTTTCCGAACATCCATTGGGCATCACACATTCTGCACTCACCAGCATCTCATAAAAAGGAGGGAGTAATCACCTTAATAGCAAAAAAAGCTAACCTAACACTAGTCTTGCACACACCTTCTAAGGGAGGACGACCCCATTCATGTAGTTAATATCTACGGCCCAAATGCTGACGACCCGGAATTCTGGGACTCAGTCTCCTGCTCATTTGAACCCATCCCTTCAGAAGACCTGACGATAGTGGGAGGAGACTTTATTCTCCCGCTAGACCCGATACTGGATAGGCAATCTAAGTGTTCATTCCATTTATCCCGCTCGCATGACGCCCTCCTTCGCCTCTGTGATAGATATAACCAGAAGGATTCCTGGCGCCTCCAAAATCCGGACAGTAGGGACTATACTTTTTACTCTGCACCACACAAATCTTATTCACGCATCGACTTCATCTTGATCTCTAGCCCCTTCACACACCTTATAGAGGAAACAGAAATAGCCCCTAAATTGATCTCTGACCACGCCTGTATTCGCTCCAAGCTAGCTGGCTCCAAATCGATTTTCCCTCCCAAGAAATGGCGTTTTAATGATGAAACACTCTCAGATCCCACAAACAAATTACTGATAGCTAATGCCATTGAGGAATACCTAACCATAAATGACACCCCCGACACTACACCCAATACCTTGTGGGATGCTCTGAAATCCACAATTCATGGGGTCATCATCAACATCAGGGCCAAGGCAAACAAGGCGCTGAATAAAGAACTAGAATCTTTGGAACAACAGATTGGTGCACTAGAAACCCAACACAAGTCCAACCCGTTAGATACTTAACTGCTAGATACACTAACCAGAAAAAAGTACGAATACAACACCATCACCAGCAAGCGAGCAGGGGTATGGATCAATCGCTTCAAGGCCCAAAAAATCTGCGTGGGCAACAAAGCAGGGAAGCTGCTAGCCTCCTACCTCAAGCATAAACAGAAACTGTCCACCATATTGTCCATTAAAGATTCCAGAAAAATCACACACACTAAACAATCTAATATCCTTGACACGTTCAAAACTTTCTATGAAGAACTATACAAAAACGACAAACCACTAGATGAATCTGCCTGCACTGACTACCTCAATTCACTCCACCTTCCAAAACTCTCAGAAACAGATAAGGCTCACTTAGGCTCCCAATCTCAAACACAGAATTCAGGGCAGCAATCCACACTCTGAAAAATAACAAGGCCCCCGGACCAGACGGCTTCACTGCGTCCTTCTATAAGGCCTTTACAGATCAACTTAGCCTTCTGCTCCTTAACCTTTATAGCTCTACAGCGTCCAACGGCGGTGTTTCCCTATCGATGAGTGCGGCAACGATCATAGTAATACCCAAAGAAGGGAAAGACCCCCTCCTAACTAAAAATTACCGCCCCATATCTTTGATAAATCTTGATTGCAAAATCTATGCAAAAATATTGGCGACCAGACTAAATTCCGTCCTCCACAAACTAATTAGCCCCTCTTAGGTTGGCTTCCTAAAACACCTAATGTCAAACGACAACACAAGACTGCTGTGTCACCTTCTAGAAAAAGCAAAGACCTCTTCCTCCCCAATGGTAGCGATTACCTTGGACGCGGAAAAGGCCTTTGACAAGGTCTCGTGGCCCTTCCTACGACAATGCATGCACTCTTTCAACCTTGGCGACTCCTTTACCAAAATGGTAATGGCCCTATACTCTGCCCTATCTGCCAGGATAGCTATAAACGGCACCCTATCCGACCCGTTCTGCCTTCACCAAGGTACCAGACAAGGCTGCCCCCTCTACTCAGCTCTTTTTCTCTTAGACCTTGAACACCTCCTTACAGACATCAAAAATAATGGAGACATTGCGGGTCCCTCCTTTGGCGACACACGAGTCAAGTTAGCAGCATATGCTGGCAACATCCTAATCACCACGGACGACCCTACTAACTCCATCGCTGGGCTTATGTCCTCAATTGACAAATACTCCTCCCTATCCAGCTACAAATTAAATAGAGATAAATCCGAGGTAAAACCTCTAAATGTCCACACCTCTAGAGAAGTGCTGGGCGACTCGGGCCTAACTTGGCAAACTGACGAAATCAAATATTTGGGGATAGAATTTACCGATGACCTTCTAAGTACCCTTAAACATAATGAAAACACAACCCTGGCCAAAATAAAACGACTGCTAGACGGTTGGTCACCCCGTTTCATTACCTGGTGGGGCCGTATAGAAACCATAAAAATGATGATATCCCCCCTGGTCAACTACCTCATCACAATGATTTCACTCATGGTCTCCAAAGAGTTTCACTGTAATCTGGATAAACTGATCTTGTCCCTTCTATGGCAGGGCAAGAAAGCCAAAATTAGTTTAAAGAAACAACGTTTAGACAAAAAATTAGGAGGAATCAACCTGGCGGACTTCAAAATTTATCAATTTGCCTTTTTAGCATTACAGGGTTCGTACTGGATAACCCCACAGACTGATTATACCCCTGTGTGGCTCTCTGTGGAAAGATCAATATTAAAAGGTCTCGACCCCTGTGCCCTACTCACCATTAAACTCCGCCCCACCTTAGGCTCGGGTCCTATCTTCAAGAATACCAAAATGGCTCTTCTCCAAGTTAGTAAACACCTACCACATCAATTCCGGCACTCAAACTGGTAATCTCTCTGGCACAATGCTGCCATAACGTACAAAGGGAAAACTCTAAATTACTCCACTTGGATAGAAAAAGGTATACTATTCCCCCACCAACTCACCGAAAATTCGCTACCACTTACCTTTCGCGAAATACAGAATAGATTCCATCTACACCACGTTGAATTCTATAACTTCTTACACATTAAGGTAGCACTAACAAAAGCTAACCTGAAGGACGTCACCCCCTCCCTCCCCGGCTTGCTCACCTCACTTAACAAACTGGGCCGCCAAGTCTCTAGATTGTATAAACTTATGCGCCCACAATCGTCCTCCATAACCAAGCCTTTACAACGCTACTGGGACTCGTTCTCATCGACTCCTACCTCAGAGACAGACTGGGCCAGAACTTGGGAGTCCACCACTCGCCACAAAATAAGCCCTACACTCTCACAAACCAAGCTCTGGCTACTTCATAAAGCCTTCTGGACACCTAGGAGGCTGTTTCTGCACAAAATCAAGGACGACGACACGTGCTGGAACTGCACAGGTGAGGGAGGGGACCTTGAACACTTAATTTTCAGATGCCCCTGTGTAACCACCTATTGGAACAGGATCTTTGATTTTATATCAAAAGTCTTCCATATCACCCTACCAAGGGAATTCTCAACGCTCGTCCTAGGTTTTGCCAAAGCCGTCTCTCTTAATGATAATGACAAAGCCCTACTCGATCTATTGCTAACGGCTGCGGTTAAAATCATACTTAATAACTGGAAAAGCATGAATAAAGCTTCTTTCCCCCATTGGCTGAACTGGGTCACCAACTTAAGAGGGGCTGACAATATAGCCCTAACCACTACCCCATGGCATACGCCACTCAGGAAAATCTGGTCCTCATTAGACGTTCACTTTGACCTACACAAGCCTCCTTGAAACTTGGTCACCTCACACCCACTGCGTATTTTCACCTCCCTATCTTGCCTGCAGGGGGGTAGAGTTCCCATTCTATGACTCCGTATGTCCAGCGTCAAGAGCTAACAATCACAACTCTCCTATGTACACATGTATGTTCCACGTAACTTGTTAACTTATGCTGTTTCTGTTGACTGTGGAGGTGACATTATCAATCCAGGTCTTTGCTTGCATTCCGTCATGTAACATTGGATGCAACTTTCCTTTGAATACTCATTTAGATAACGTATGTATGTATAATTTTTGTTTTAGTATTTAGTTATTTTTAGTTTTCTTGCAAAGATCTCTGACATGACTCATGTGCATACCCTGTTACACCAATGTTGTTACTCCCTTATTTGCTGCTCTCTATGTACCTTTTTATTTACTCAGTTTCTTATTTCTGTTCAGCTGTATATCTCTTAAGCTCCCAATAAAATCTTTTGAACATAAAAAAAATTCAATTCCATCTCTACTTTGATAATTAACAAAATCCACAACTTTACCCATTGCTCCATTTACTAAACCTTTTCTGCATCCAAATTACGCCTTAAAACTACCCAACAGTTTACTCATACATATAGGCCCACATGCATCATTGTTAGAAATTGCGTTTTCTTATTTGCGATTGTGAAGGAATCGCATTTAAGAAATTGCATATTGTTATTCATCATGTTTTTCGCATTTTTTTTGCGATTTGCTGTGAATCGCAATTTTGTGCGAATCGCACCAAAAATGCGATTTCTCAAGTGCGAAGTCGCATTTATCGAATTCGCATTGAGCGAAAAACACCACATGATGAATTGCATTACTGTGATTGCCAGGAAGCCAGTAAAGCAATCACAGGCATCTGTGAAGTGGTTTGAAAGTGGCTCTGGCAGTTGGTTTTGGAGTCTGCTTGGAGAGGTTGCTGCTGCAGTCTGTGTGCTTCACTTTCGAGGAGAAATACAGATGGAGAATCATGTGGAAGATGGGTCCTCACGAAAAAGGAAAATTAAGTTTTCAGATAAGGAACTTGAAATCCTAATTGAAGAGGTGACTGACAGGCATGATCAACTTTTTGGCAAGTTGTCGCATAAGGTGCCTGATGTAGTAAAAAGAAATATTTGGTTGAACATTCAAACCAAGGTAAATGCTGTTGGTGTGGCCCACAGTGAAATCAGCAACTTACAAAAAAGGTGGTACGACTTGCGAAGTCGCGCAAAGGAGAAGATTGCATCCAGAGTGAAATCTGCAAACAAAACTGGAGGTGGACCCCCTAAAGACATACCTACTATCCCTTTGGATAACCTTGTGGAAGGGACACTTTTGACCGAGGCAGTTGTTGGTGTACACAACATAGATACGTCTGATCTCATCACCCCTTCTGAAGGTAAGTGTGATTATAAAATGTTTCCAAAATGTATTTTTTTTTTAACTTTGTGGCCTATTGCAAAGTGGAAACAGGGAAAGTGTTTGTTAAAGAAATCCATTTACTCAAGACATTTCATTTTAAGAAGTTGCCAGCTTTATATTAGAAATATATCCATGCTTTAAGCAAAGCATCTTGGGAAATGTAGTTTTCAAATATATGTTGTTGGCTGAAATACATAGTGAGACACCGAGCAATGTCAATGTTAATGAAAGCATGTCAAGGAAGCAAATCGACATTTTGTAATTTTGTTTTTATTTCAACATTTCAAAAGCAACATGGAAAGTGAAATATATCTTTCACCTTTTCTCTAACAGAATTACTTCAACAATTGATAGAGCAAGATTTGCGGGATTTCGGTACCCTTGAACTAAATGTAAATGAAGAGGGAAATAATCCCAGTACTTCCACTGCAAATCTGCCAGTAAATGAAAGGCAAAGAGTACGGCAGTTATTGCAAACTGATTCAGAAGAGGGTGGCAGTCAAAATGTTCCTGAGTCAAGAACTGAACCCAGATCAGCAGTCACCAACGCAAGGCCTAGTAGGCGAAGGAGGCAAAGTCAATTTTATAGACGACGTCCAAGAACAGCAAACTTGGCCACATTTGAAGACGGGTCATGCACTGGCAGTGTTGTTGAGGACAACATTTTGAAAATACAGCGCCTGCAAGGCAAAGATGTCAGAATAATTAAAGGCAAAATTGGACATATGTCTAAACAACTTGTTGCAATTCACAGCACCATGAATAGGATGGTGGAGGCTTTAACAAAAGGCCATGAGACAGCTGCTAAGAAACTGGACAGGATTGCTAAGTCTTTAGAATCAATGTGCACTGTCATGAAAATGCAACAAAAGGAAAGTTCGAATAGGCACCTGAGGCTAATGACCAGCTTACATGGTCAGAATAGACAGTTGTCACGTATATCAAATTGTGCAGCAAAAATCAGCAAACAAAATGTAGTCATGCATGACAAATTAAATGATGTTTTGGGTGACATTTCAAGGGGAATGTTGAGAGGGAATGATGTAGTACAAGCTACAAACATTTGTGAACCACCAGGGCTTTCTTTTTCAAATGTTAACAGTGTCGAGGGTTCTCAAATTGTAGACCCACCAGAGTCTTCGAATTCTTGTACAAGACGTAGTCATAGGAATGTGAAAGATGGGAGCAAAGTGGATTTGATGAAAGGTAAAATATCTGGGAAGGCTTTAGGTCTGTGAGGGCGTAAAAAGTAAAATAAATTCAAATTCTTAAAAAAGTATGACTATTCGAAATATGTTGCATTTACCAACACTTTGAAATTTGAAAGTTTTTGTTCAATACAAACATGTCATGATTTCATTCAGTTAATTGTTTAAAAAGCTACTTTGCAAGAACTACATCTTATGTTTCGAAAAATACACTTGTTTTACATTGAAAAATAAAGACTTGTACCTTATTCAAAAATAATTTTGTGTAATCTCAGCTCTTCTTCTCCTTCCTTCTGCTGCTTCTGGTCCATGTTGTCTGGCTGGGGGTTGCTGTGGTTGATTGTGATTTGGTGGTAGGAGATCTTCTTCATCCAAATGTATGCCTCTCTCTGTTGCCATGTTGTGTAGCATTGTACAGACTGCAACTATTTTACAGCAAGTTTTTGGATTATACTGCAAACTTCTACCAAT
Source organism: Lissotriton vulgaris (assembly GCF_964263255.1). Lineage (NCBI taxonomy): Eukaryota > Metazoa > Chordata > Amphibia > Caudata > Salamandridae > Lissotriton > Lissotriton vulgaris. Next base: position 41,105,352 of record NC_141691.1, on the reverse strand, counting down.
CTTATGCAGTATGCGGAACCTTGATTTTAATACACCAAAGGTCCTCTCAATGACATTGCGAGTTGATTTGTGAGCTTGCTGGAAATGTTGCTCTTTTCGAGTTGCTGGGTTGAGGTATGGAGTCAAAATATAAGACCGGACACCATAGGCACTGTCACCTTTTTAAAAACATGGATAAATAAATGTAATTTGCAAAACATTCAAAAAATTTAAGTTTAAGAAAATGAATATAGATAGGTTTTTCATATTTACCTAGCAAGTAACCATCTCCAAACTGTCCAGCAAGAAGTCTAGCATGTATTGCGCTGTGCTTAAAGATGTAAGAGTCATGGGCACTGCCAGGGTAACTAGCCACTATGTCAGTGATAATGGTATTTGCGTTACATATCACTTGAATATTAAGAGAGTGGAAAGATTTCCGGTTACGGAATATATACTCATTTTCTGAGGGAGGACATATAGGTACATGTGTCCCATCCACACAGCTTATTACATGCGGAAATTGTGCCAAACTATAAAAATCAACTTTGGTTTTCAACAAATCTTGTTGAGTAGTAGGAAACTTAATATAATTCCTTATTCTTTGCAACATAGCATCCAAAAAAGCATTAAAAAATCGTGAAAGGGAGCTCTGGGACACACCACCAGCAATGGCTACTACTCCTTGAAAAGCTCCAGAAGCTAGGAGATGTAAATAGCATAGGACTTGTACATGAGTTGGTATTGCTTTTGTCCTCCGAGTCTCCCTTTGCAAAATGGGATCTAAATCATTGATTAAATCTAAAATTAAATCACCAGTGAGCCAGTACCTATCATAAATCTCATCATCAGTTTGCCCAAGCAAGGTTATGCGTACTCTAAATATTCGCTCTTGGATCTGCCTTCTCCTCAATCCTGCTGCTACTCTTAATCTGTGGCGGCGTGCCAAAAAGAAAAGCACAGCCATTATGCAATGTTCCTTGAGGTTGTGTGAAGCCCAACAAAAGAGGGAACTTGAAAGACACCTGACTTATATACTGTGGCTGTCAATCAACAAGGCACTTGTGATATGTGTACAGCTTACAAGAGCAGTGCAAATAAATGTGAGTATCAGAACTACACTTACACACCCAAATGTCACTCAAATGTTAGCATCTGCAATTCCTAAGCAAAAATATTTTATGGTAGTAGCAGCATAAATTTATCAAAACATATGTACAAGTTTAACTACCAACATATCACAATAACAACATTGTTTTGGGTTTTGAAATTAAATCTGTACATCCATCCTGTTAAATTACAATTTTTAACACACCATTGTGCGCATGTTTGAGGACACACGCCATCAGCCTTTCCCATACTTTTTGATATATGGCCTGCTTTACATCATGTAATAGAAATTAGTAATGATGTAAGGCTACTTCCACTTCCAAGAAGGCCCAAAAGAGCTGTTTCCATGAAGAAAACTAGTTATCCAAAGTCTGCGAAAATATAACACCAAGTCAGACTTCTTCTAATTTTTGGTAATGCAATTTGCGAATTGCAGTAAAATCGTAATGTGCGAATTTTGATGCATTGGATAAAATCGGAAAAAAAAGCGATTCGCATGAATTGCAAGACATTTAAGGAATCGCAAATGTACTTGCGATTCCTTAAAATGCGAAAACTACTAAAAGATTCATGCATCTCAAATACATAGATTGCATTCGCAAACGGGTGAATTATGCGATTCGCACCGATTGCGAATGCAATCTACTTTGATGCATGTGGGCCATAGATTCTTTTCTAAACCAGCAGTTTTAGGTATCAATTTTTCTAAAGAATCCAATTTTGTTTTCAATTTTTCCATCAAAATAATAGTGGTTCATTCATGCTCAATTTTATCAATGGCTTCCATTTTTATTATTTCTTCATTTTCTAGGTTCAAAAGTTGTTCAATGAATATAAAACACTCACGCAGTGTTGGCATTAAGCAGATTATAGATTTATTTTCTGCAATTTTCATATATATTTTCTGAGGAACTATATTTTCATTTGGAAACAAATTTGAAAGTAGTCGACTTTGCAAAGCTTGGTTGCCATATTCTGTCAGTACTCCAATTCTTATATCTTGAAGAATAGTTCCATAATCAATATCATTTGCCTGTAGCAAATTTGTAATAGGTTCTTTGTATTCAAAATATGACCAAATATTAACGTTTCCAACACTTCCCAAAGACTTGTCGGTGTCTTCATGCACAAGTGTTTTAAAAACTGGTTATCCTTTTACGGGAGTAAGTTGCAGTAGATCTCCAAAAACTATGATGTGTTTTCCACCAAATAAGACATCTTCTCTCTTTTTTAAGAATTTGTTGCATACTTAAATGCACAAAAGCAAGCATTAAGTTTGAGACCACGCTTACATCATCAATAATCCGAATTTTCATTTTCTTTAGCACTCTTGAAACTTTATAACAAGTTTCACCAGATACCTGCTGATATTCCAATTTGTTTTCATGCTCCACAGGTAGCATAAGTAAACGATGCAATGTAATTCCTTTAATGTTGTGTGCTGCCAACCCAGTTGAAGCAGTTACAACATAAGACAAATGTGACTCAGTGATTTTCTGTAGATAACTTGTCAATACTTTAATTAAGAATCGTTTTCCTGTTCCAGCTTGACCACTGACATACATCTGGATAGGTTGAAATGATGTGCATGTGCATTCTTTCTTTTCAAGAACTGTTTGTCCTAGTGGATCTTGACTCAGTGGAACAGAACGCTGACTGTCTTGAGAACTGTCTCTAGAAATCTTAGCTGCAATAGTAGCTACTTGATCAATTTCATTGTTCAACATTTTGAAATAATTTGGAAAAACAGTATATTCTATGGTATCTTTACGAGCATTGGAGGAATCTTCATAGCTCTGAAAGTCTCCAAGTAATTCCAATTCTGTACGCCACGGTTTGAAGAGTTGCAAAAGTTGAAATAGTAAAATTCCCTTTTACCAGGAGTGTCACTACTCAGTTTTCTGTGATTAATCAAATTTCCATTCCTTTGTTTCACCAAACATCCTTTGGAACCAATCACTCCATATTTTCCCTCATTGATGTTTTCTATAGTATTCCATTTAAAAGTGTAGTTTTGCAGCACTTTATAGAGATATTTGTTCTCAAGATGATGACTTCCATTTGGATAATACATTCCCAACATGTTCTTTTTGACAATATCTGTACTTTACAGATCTTTTTCTGTGAAATTTTTAATTTTTTGTACAGATTTAAGTACTCAATTTCGCATTGCAGCAAGACCTAGACTCACCCAAATGATTCTTCTAGATTTTGAGTATAAACTTGCAGATGATAACTGATCTGATCATTTATATGCTCCAATTTCTTGATGGGACAACATCTTTAAACTGAAACTGTATAAGTTCTTACTGAGACTGTTCTCATGATAAACTTCTTCCCACATTTCTTTCAATTCCATCGTTTCTGATTTTGTAATGTAGGATGTCACATTACAGAGCAACAGCAATGGAATTATCCGCAACGTACTGAATATCGATATTAGTTTTCCATATTGAGAGAATAATCGGATTATAATCATATATGTATTTTGACTCTTCACTTCTTCTCAAAGTGTACATATTTTTTGGGGACTTTCTAGTGATGATATATCTCACAGCTGACATAAAACTGTTTAATCTTCCTTTGGATATTACAGGACGTGGAAATCCAAGACGACATTTGGTATAAAACTTTTCCTTAGACTTGTACTTTCGTCAACAGTATTTTCCACATCGATGACTTTGGAATCGTAAGACTTGTTGTCTTAAGTTGTTTTCTTCTGTTCTTTTTAGTATAGCACATGTGGCATATTCTTCAATAAAAGACAAAACAGTATCATCCAAATCAGTTCCGAATTTGCATCCTAGATCGATATCAGCATATGTATATGAGAAGCACCTCTAGCTTGATACTCCTTTCTCCAAAAGAAATCCACAACTTCTCCAAGAAGAGGTTTCTTTCATCACAGATAAAAGACATCATAGCTTCAAATCCATGATTAAAATATCTGCATGTATTTACAGGATCCAAAGACCACAATTCTCCAGGTGTCCTGTATTCAATATTTTTTATATTCAAATTTGCCTCTCGGAGAAATTCCAGTAAATCATCCCAAGCATAATCAGCATAGCTTAGGTTAAGGAACCACATAGGAGTTCCTAAGTTCCTTAGCATACATTTAAGTTCTCCATGATGATGGTACCAATACTCATTAGTACCACGCTGACATGCCATCAAATTAACCAGCTGAGATTCTAAATGATCATCTCTCTGATGTACTTTATCCACACATTCCTTTGCTGATACATTTTGAAGATGTACTCCTGTTTTCAATAAGTGGTTCACTGCATATGAAAATCCAGACAAGTCACTCTCAAACAAAAGATGAAATATATATGGGCTACATTGTCGAAATCTTGGATTGGATATTCTGCATACAATCGTGTTGTCCAATATTCAGATGCAGGAATGTGCACTGATTGTTCATCAAATCATTCATCTTTTCCTGTTGGGAACAACAGCGGAAAAAAACGAGCTTCCAAACTTTTTTCCCATACACTCATAGGACTTCCCTTTGCTTTTTTCATTTGGAATAATTCAATAATATTCCCCATCACTTCTTTCCAATGAAGTGGATATACACTATAATGTTCTTAGATTTCATCATTTTTGGACAATTCTACTTTTTCAATTTGACCACTTAACGTTTCAGTATCATCTCCTTAAAGTATTTCTCCTTCTCCCACATACACATTTTTATAAAACTAATTGTTTTATATTAGATAAAATGTTGCCTTTTGCACTTTCCTACCATCCATTAATTCTTGCCAGATTTTCTTACTCTTAGTTGGAACAGCATTACCTAGAATAACTAGTTGTTCACTTTCTATATTCTCTACACCAATACTTTCAATATTTTTTTTAAATCTAGAGGTAAATATACAATTCTTTCTTTTAATCCTCTCTGTAAATCTGTGGGAGGTAATTTAATGTTTTAGGCTACATATGAACAATAGCCTGAAATGGGTGCCCACATTGAATCAGAATAGTCTCATATGTGTTTAAATCTATTAGTTCTGGATGAATAGTTACCAAGTCTAGATTATTATGGACAGCTCTAGCGGGCCTTTTATTCTTGTCTACTTTATTATAGCAATATGTACAAATGCACTCATCAGAACCCAAATCAAAACAATTCTCTACCAACAAATAAGTTGCAAATTCCTTCCACTTATCATTATTTTCTCTTTCACTTTTTAAATAGAAATCAACAGTCCAAGTCTGATTCTTAAAGTGAGTTCACTGGCTACAAATACAAGAATAATTTGGCCTTTCGCCACCAGAAATCACCTTAAACTTTGTAATTTGTTTTTCCAATTTTTTCGTAGTACTATCTTGCACATTCTCTTCATCATTTTCTTCTATGAATGTTCAGTTTCTGCACTCTCTTTTTCAGGACCAAAGTAACGAAACTCAATTTCATCACAAACCGTCTTCACATCTGATACTGAACTCATTTAACATTTGTCCTGGAATTTTTGCGTAATCCAATCTTCTGACTAACTTCCTCATTTGAGAATGATGTACTGCTAACATTCTAAAAAATGATGAAAAACGCTTTGACATACTTTTCTAAAAACACAAGCCAGATAATGACCTTGCAAACCAGTATTTTGTCCTATTCTGCAAGGATCTAGTCCTTGCAACAACTTAATCTTTTGTTTAACACTTTTTTAGTATACACACAAGAAATTGGGTGAAATATTATATATTCCTGTTGTATACTAGAAATACTACTGTAATCCCAAGTATATACTGGGGCTTCAGGACGTCTCCCTAGAACTTCATCAGCTAACACTTCTTCTACATTTCTGGAAACCATGTTCTCTTTTTCAATTGGACAACCATTTTTAACTTCATAAGCTCGGCCACTGGTATCAACTGCATGCAATAAAATAATACTGGTCTGAAAATAATTCTCTTCTTTAAAGAAAGGCTCTGAGCTTGAACTGTGTTTCCATTCATCCCAAAATAAATCACAAAAAGTAGTTTGGTTAATTACTTTTTTCTTCTTACTTTTGGCCTTCATAAAATGGATTGGTTTATCTAGTGATCAAATTCGGTTTAAAACTAAAATTAACAATTTCCTTTTTAATTCAAAAGCCTTCAAATGTCTTCTCTATAATAATTTCTATTTCCTTCTTCTTTTTATGAAACACTGCTCTTTTTGGGTATTTCTTCAAATCTTTTATCAAGTTAGAAACTACTATATTGTAAAACATGTTTTTCCTACTTTCAGCATACTGACTTTTTCTCCTTTTATCATACATATTGTCTTTTGAATGTGATTTCCTTTTATGAACATGATTTTCCTTATTATTCTTTTTAGTTGTTGAAGCATTCTTTAAACGTTCATCAATGTGCACATTGTTTGTAGGCTTTGAAAGATTTTTGCTAAATTGTTTGGTCCTCTTACCCCACATGATGTCGGTCATCCAATACTTGTTGTGGAACTTTCTTCAAATATTTGTCCTTTTTCTGTCTTTTTCTCTTTCTTGATTTTTCAGGCATTAAAAGTTTATTTTGTTGATGATAAACAATATCTGTAAAAAATCAATATGAATATATTTATTTTAATACATTTATAAATTATACCTTTATATTAATATACAAAGACCTTGTATACAAAAACCATTTAACCACTTTCTTTTGTAATCACTAATTGAAATTGTAATTGAAGGTGTATAGATGGTTAGAGGTCTGCATGTGTAATGGACAAGGGCTTGTACCAGTGTTTGTGTTAAGCACTGGGACATTGTATGAGTACATAGGCATTGACTGAATGATTAGAGTCATGCAAGGAGAATGCCTGGGTGATTGTATAAGTGTTTCGAATTTGGTGCAGTGTTTGGATTAGTACATGATGCTGGATGACTAACTGGAGGAGTGCATAGGGAATGACAGGGTGTTTGCTAGAGTGTATAGGTACTGCCTTAGTAATTGAAGATATGAAACTCAAGTGTATAGGTTGTTGGACAACTACATGCATAGTGGACAGGACTTTGTACAAGTGCATATATTAAGGCATAGCTCACTGTATGAGTCGTTGGGTACCAACACAATGATTAGAGTAGTACAAGGAGAGTCCCTAGGTGAACTTATAAGTGGTTTAGTTTTGGCACAGTAAATTGATTAGTACATGGTGCTGAATAAGTATGGGCGTAAAATCTGTTCCGCTAGCGGAATTTGTGGATTTTTGGCAAATTCGCAATCCGCGAATTCTCACGAATTTCCTGAAAATTTGCAAATTCGCAAGCAGCGGATTTTTTTGCTTGGTGATACAATATTGCAGCGCACAGTGTTCACTTACCATCATTCAGCGTTTGCAGAGTTGTTTTTCTCCATGTTTTGCATGTGCTGCGCCATTTTGGATCTTGCTGCGGGATCATGCAGGAGTTTGTCGACCGCGTTTACGTCATCGTGGCTGGCCACCTTGCACAGCGAGAGTTTGTCAACGCGAGTACGCCATAAAGGCCTGTGATCACGCATCGCGGGAGTAAACAATTGCAAACACGTAGATGCGGCGGGAAGCAACAATCCTGCGTTTGCGAAATTGCAAAATTTGCAATTCTGCACAAGAAATCCACCAGCTGGCAGCCTAAACCTTCTGAAAATGATGATTTTTATCAGAATAACTCCTCAGTTTGACATGTGCCTGCACATGTTTTGCAAGGAGTCCATTTTGGGGGGGGGGGTGGGAGGAAGGAAGTGCCCCACAGTCTCCAACTTCCTCTTCCTGTCCAGCAGGCTCCTCCCAGTGCTTTGTTCATGTCCTGGTCACTTTGATTTGGATCTTGACCTGAAAGGATTACTTTTTGTGGATGCTGCTGGATATTTGGATTTGAGGCCTTTTTGAATTTCTTTGGATCACTTTTGGATTAGAAATTTCACAAGTAAGTTTGTTTGGGGCATTACAGTTGCTGCAACTACAATATTGGAACTTTTTCAGAACATTAAATAAAATATATTGTGGGTAGCTACAGTATCCAGTTGGACCAGGGTCAGTTATGGGTGCATGATACAACTGTTTTGTTGAATTTCAACATGATTTAGGGCATGGATGGCATTGGATTGTGGTGATTTTTGTGTGTTTTTCGATTTTTTGGCTGTTGTTGGGGCCTTTTGCCCAGGGGTACTCAGTGGTGCCTGGACTGAGTCTTTCTGTTGGGTCTCTTTAATGTAAACATCATGGAGGGCATGGATGGCATTGGATTGTGGTGATTTTTGTGTGTTTTTTCGATTTTTTTGGCTGTTGTCAGGACCTTTTGCCCAGGGGTGCTCACATGTAGTGTTAATGTAAAAGTGTGCTCTACAAAAACATAAAAATAAATACAAAATGAACCGAATCGTGTAATGTTCCTAAGAGTGTTTCAATGTATCAGTCTGTTGCGCCCAATTGGCATTGATATGGTCAGACCTGTGGAGAAAAAAGCACTATAAATCATATCATTACAATAGGAATATGATTATGTCGAGGAAAAATGACCTGGTCAAGACATAAATGAACAGGTATTGGGGAACCAACTGTGGTCCACAACCCTGTAAAATAAAATTACATAGATAAATACAAAAACAAGGACACACGCACATGTTCAGGAAAAAAAACTCCTTCTCCATTGATGTTAGATTCTGGAGAAAAATGGTTTGTTTTGCCAATGCTTACTTCACAGATTAGGCTAGATGGCCTGATGAGCCTTAGCGTTCTACTGGGGGTTGTCTTCCAGCTCAATATGGCAACCTAAAGGCATGAGAAGGCTAGAATCAGGTTGCGGTCACTCACATGTAATGAAGACAAAAGTACCTCACCTCCCAGTTCGTAACTCACGGTTTGACAGGATCCATTTGGCCTCCTACCCCTCGAACGTGGCTCCGACGATATGCCGAGTGCTTCTGCAGCCGTCTTTTATACTGGGAAAGGAGGGCTTAATTGTGACTTAATTAGAAACTGGAATGCCCAAACAAGGATCTCTTGATGATTGTATTGCCGGTGTTGCGCGGACCGAGCTGTCTCTCGCACGCCGATGCCAAAGAGTAGTGGTGTCCTGCGCATGCGCAATGACACGCGACTCGACCGGCGCTAGCGTGCAGTTAAAGACAATGCCTCAGATGCTACACGCATGCGCGGTAGCGCACCGTATCCATGGCGCATGCGGAAAAGACCCCAATGATGGTAGAATGACACCAAGGGGCCTGTTGGTGTGTGAGGGGTATTCTAACAACACGCTGTGCTCCCCACCACTGTAGGGAACAGCACCACTACCAGAGTGGATTCTATTTTGTTTATGTGAATCATCTGGGGAGAACAAATCCAATTTTTTTTCCCTCCCTCCTTTGTTACAAATATGTCTCTTTAATGTAAACATCATGGATGGCATGGATGGCATTGGGTTGTGGTGATTGTTGTGTGTTTTTTCGATTTTTTGAGGTGTTGATGGGGCATGGCCATGTGGGTGGGGGCCATTTTGAGGCCTGGTCCATGCAGGGCCTGGCCATATGGGTGGGGGTCTAGAGGCCATTATGAAGCCAGGCAGTTTGCTTTGTAGTGCCATAGGCCTGCACCCAGTCTGCCATGCTTTCATCCATTATGCCAGGGGGTACTCTGTCAGTGGTGCATTTTATTGGTCTTTCCATTTTGGGGGGTGGGTATAATAAAAAAGCTTACTTGCAAACTATTAATTGAAGCGCTACATATGCAACATTTATTTAACTGATGTTCCTCTGGGTTTGTTTGCTTTTAGGTGCAGAAAGACAAATCATCAGCCTCATCGTTCCTCATCAGTGCCAGGCACAAGTCCTGCTGCGGTGTGTGCAGCACAACGTCACGGGTGGCCACAGACAACTCTGCAACTTGTGCAACTGCGGCCTGCTGTTCTGGCATCTGAAGAAGATGGTCCCAAAAAAAGTTGCCCGTAGCTCCTTTAGCAAGAAAGTTGCCAGTAAGGAGCAGAAGAAGCAAGTGGCGCCACTTACCAAGGAGACTGGTGTGCCGACCGCCGCATTTTTTTGAGAAAAAAAGTACGCCTGCAGCAGCAGCGGGGTCTTCTGGGGACCAAGCTGGGAGCAGCACCTCCGCTCCATTGGGCTCAGTGCCACCACCACCATGCCAACTTAGGTCCAAGCCCTTGAGTGCTGCAGAGGCAGCCAGTATAGTTGTTCACCATCGACCAGTAATGTTGGCTCATCACAAGAAAGTAGCAGCATCCCTCAATCAACACAGGTTGTTGTAACTCATCTGACGAGTGTTCATCAATCACAGCCGCAACAACAACCACATGTGCAAGTACAATCCCAAGTACATGTGGAAGGAGAGGCAGCGCAAGGAGAGGCTCAAGCAGAGGTGCATGGAGGGGCACAAGTGCCCACAATAGTTGTTCCTCCTGAAGTAGGGGCACATCAGGAAATCTACATTCAAGCCGAGGTATCATTTGAGGAAGCCACTCCTCCTGATCATTCATTGTCTTCCAGATCCCTAGCAAAGAAAAGATCAAGGATGGTGTCTACATCTTCTTCAAGCCCCCTTCCTTCTGATGATGTGGATGAAAATTGGGAACCACCACGGCCGTCTGAGAGTGAGGCACACCATGATCTGACGAAGGTAGCTAAGCGTAAAAGGAAGGTCCCTGAAAGTCTCATAGTTATGGAGTATGATGATGACGCTGAACAAGAAGTGGCGTATACTCCTGCTGATGAAGACTCTCACGACGACGACACAGTCATCATAGATGTCACTCCAGCCTCAGCGGGCATGCAGCAAACAGACATGTTTACCCTATCTCGAAATGCTGCTGAGCGTGATGTTGGCGACGTGGCAATGGGACCACCACCAATGAAGTTAACTAGTACACCACCACCTACCGCTGGGACTTCTTAAGTGTTAGCCCAACAAGGGAAAACATAGCCATTTGTACCATTTGTAACGTTCGAGTTAGTTGTAGTAAGCTTGGTACCAACTATGGTACCGGAGGCCAGAGAGGTCATCTTGAGAGACATCACACTGTCAAATGGCACCTAAAGGAGATCAAGGAAGCCCGAATTGCAAGTCAACAAATTGTATCCGTTGATGTTTCATCTGATGTTGACGAGGAGGAAGAAGCATCAAACATTTCTTCACTTACACCCAGTACCCCTGTCAGCAGCACACCCCCTGCAAGATATATGAGTCACACTAAAAGTGTGGGAGAGAGTGAGACACCAATGCGAAAAAGTTCATCATCACCGAGCGTATCTGGGTCGAAGAAGTCATCATCATCCCGTAAAATAGTCCAGCCCACCATTAGAAGCATATTGTTTTCAGATGCGCCATTTGAACGCAACCACACAATGGCGCGTCTATATAACACTAAGCTGGTTAAAATGCTAGCGCTGGACCTTCTCCCTTTTTCTTTTGTGGAAGGTGGGTTTTCTTGAATTAGTGGCAACGCTCTGCGCTAAATGGAGGTTCCTAGCAGATTCTATTTTGCCAGAGTTGCGGTTCCAGCACTACATGAAGATGTGCTGAAGGTGATTGGGGCAGCTTTGCAGAAGAGTGCTGTTCAGACTATACATCTGACAACGAACATGTGGACCAGTTGCCAAATAGTTGATTACATGTGCATCACTGCACACTGGGTCTCTTTTTCAGGGGTTAAAGCAAAGGTAACCACAGGTGTTGACACGGACAAAGTTAATAAAGCTGCTCGGAAACATGCAACACTAGCCATGTTTGCCATGGAGAAAAATCATACAGGAGAAAACATTTTGCATGCGTTTAACACAAAGGTCTTTCAATGGCTGTCCCCAAGAAAACGCATGATTGGTTATGTTTCCACGGATAATGGCACCAATGTAGTTAAGGCCATTGATAAGGGTAACTATTTCAGAGTGCTGTGTTTGGCCCACTGTATAAACCTGGTTGTTAATAAATTCTTGAGTGAAGAAAGTCCAGTGTGCGAGTAACTGACCACCTGCCGAAGAATGTGCACACATTTCAACCATTATTTTAAGGCCCGGAAGCAGCTGAGGTGCCTGCAACATGAACGTAAAGTGCCAGTGAAAGCACTCATCCAGGAGGTGGTAACACGTTGGAACTCAATCTTCTACATGGTTGAGGTCTGTATGAGCAGTATGCGGTAGTCGATCAGTATTTCTTTAAACTGGGTACACCTATGATAGACCTGAGGATACAGGTGGAGCAATGGGAGCTAGTTAAAAGCCTGACAGACATGCTTCATCCTTTTGAGGTCTTCACGCATGCAGTCAGCATGGAGGACTGTAATTTGGGAAAAGCTATCCCATTGTTGCGCATACTAGAGCACCAACTGAAGGCAGTGTCTTCTACGTTTCAAAAAGATAGAAAGCAAGAAGCATTTGAGTTGGCGGGGTAGTTATTACAGCGCCTACTTTGCGATGAACGTCTTCAAAAGATCCACACAGAACAATATTACATTTCTGCTACTATTCAGGATCCACGGTACAAAAAGGCAGTGGCAGGCAGAGTATTCTTTCCTTTTGATGAAGCAGATGTTAGAAAGTATAAACATTGGCTAGCTGTGTCAGCCAGTTGGTTCGAAAGTGAACGGCAGGAAATTGAAGGAAAAGGCAGTACATCAGCATCAGCAGGCCATCCGGAGTCAAAATAATCCACTTCTGCATATGTGGCCGTGGCAGAAGTGAGTGATTTTCCCTCTCCCCACCAGCAACAGTATCATCAGCACCAGACACAACAGTAACATTTTATGAAGAAGAGGATTGGCTAACTCAGCTTGGGTTTGGTTCTCAAAAGGTCCCAGAAAAAAGTAAGCAAAGTAGAGGAACCCTGGAGAACCTTGAGGCGATTGTGCAGAGCTATCTGAATGACTCAACAGAGGTCTATGTTCATGATGACCCATTGGCGTATTGGCATGGGAAAAGAGATTTGTGGCCAGAGATCACCAACCTGGCCAAAATTACTTGTCTTGCCCACTCGCACGTGTGTCTTCTGAACATGTTTTCAGTGCTGCTGGTGGCATTGTAACTTCCAAAAGGACCCGCCTCTGGCCCAAAAATGTGGAGAGGTTAACAATGATCAAGATGAATTAGCACCACATACCACCAGATTACAAAATACGAGAATGCACGCATGAAGAAGACGAGGAGGACACCAACTTAGATGAGGGAAGTTCTTCTCTGTTAACTGACCTACTCCTGTTTGAATTCGTAGAGTTTGTGGACGAGCTCTTCTTCCCCGACACCGAGCCCTGAAAATGAGTCAATGAATCACTAACTTTCTTTTTCGTCCTTATTCACTTTTATTCCTGTGTGTCTGTCTTTCTTTGTTTTGCAAAATCTATATAAAAAACTTTAATCACCTAATCACAAAAACAAGCCCATCAGCAGAACTGTCTCCACTTATTTGCTTATTGATTTGAAGGTGCCGCAGTCTGCATTCCTCAGGTTCACAAGTTCACAAGAACATGCTCCTCTATCCTCCTCCTCCAGACTCCTATTTCCCTCAAAGCAGATGGCTGGATTATGCCCAATGAAGAAAGACTCTGCACTTGTGGAGGTGTTCTACTTCTTTGCGGGTGAGTTGATGGGTCTGGGGCATTGTTGTGAAGGTCTAATACCGGATAAAAGTGGTTTGGAGAAAATCGGAGCAGAAAAAGTTTTAGCGCTTTTGATCACTTGCCTGTCTTTGGGGTGCTGTTTGGGGGGCTTTTAGGTTGTTGGGGGTGGGTTTTGGGGTCTGGGAGCACTTCTGGCACAGTCTAATGTTGATTGCATTTGTTTTTCAGGAAATCCATGGTGGAAAAGGGGAGTTAGGGCCTATCTGCACAGCGTATTTGGACTGAATTGAAGATAGGCCATTTTTGCTTTTTGCCTGTTTGGGGGTGCTCTGCTTTTCTGCGGGTGTCTGCAGTGGTCTGGGGGAATAACTCGGAAGGTTTATGATTGGAATCAAGTGTTTTGGACCAAATCCATGGTGAAAAAGTTTTTGCGTTTTTGCTCACCTGCCTGTCTTTGAGGTGCTGTTTGGGGGGCTTCCAGGTTTTTGTGGGTGGATTTTGGGGTCTGGGAGCACTGCTGGCACAGTCTAATGTTGATTGCATTTGTTTTTCCGGAAATCCATGGTGGAAAAGGGGAGTTAGAACACGGAGGTAGCACAAAAAACGGCCGTAATTCAGCTCCTTCGTGAAACCACCCAAACACATTGTACAACAAGATGGTTAGGATACAAAAAGGGGTAACAACGGGACGTCAAAACTCAAAGGAAACGCAGCCGCGAATCCCAGAACATCACCGAAGATCAAACACAAAGGGTTCAGTAATGCCCAAGGGAATAGGAAAACAGGGGAACAGGGAAAAAAGGGGATCAAAACCCAGCGTTGGAAAAGACCGCTGGAACAAAGCTTGAGGGAAGAAGAACAAGGTAGAACCACAGGAACAGGAATCGCAAGGTAATAATAAAGAAACAGAGCGCCTGTTTCCTGTTAGCAGCCCCCTTTTAAAGTGAGCCCTAGGGAGCGTCCATAAATTCGCATATGCACTTGGCCCTTTTTAAGAAAAACCGTTGAACGGGGAACTAGACAGAAGACACCAGGCCCCCTTGAACCCTAACAGGTAGGCCCATTTTTGCTTTTTTGTCTGTTTGGAGGTGTTCTGTTTTTTGCGGGTGGCTGCAGGGGTCTGGGGGCATAGCTCGGAAGGTCTCATATCAGAATCATGTGTTTTGGACCAAATCCATGGTGAAAAAGTTTTTGCGTTTTTGCTCACTTGCCTGTCTTTGGAGTGCTGTTTGGAGAGCTTCCAGGTTTTTGTTGGTGGGGTTTGGGATCTGGGAGTACTGCTGGCACAGTCTAATGTTGATTGCATTTGTTTTTCAGGAAATCCATGGTGGAAAAGGGGAGTTAGGGCCTAGCTGCACAGCGTATTTGGACTGAATTGAAGGTAGGCCCATTTATGCTTTTTGCCTGTTTGGGGGTGTTCTGCTTTTCTGCGGGTGGCTGCAGGGGTCTGGGGGCATAACTCGGAAGGTCTATGATCGGAATCAAGTGTTTTGGACCAAATCCATGGTGAAAAAGTTTTTGCGTTTTTGCTCACTTGCCTGTCTTTGAGGTGCTGTTTGGGGGGCTTCCAGGTTTTTGTCGGTGGATTTTGGGGTCTGGGAGCACTGCTGGCACAGTCTAATGTTGATTGCATTTGTTTTTCAGGAAATACATGGTGGAAAAGGGGAGTTAGGGCCTAGCTGCACAAAGTATCTGAACTGAATTGAAGGTGGTGTTCCGATGCAGACCGGCCCAACACCGCAGGAGTGAAGAATGTCCCAATCCTCTACCCTCACCGTGACCCCCAACACCCACAATCAAAACGGATGGTGGAGAACACGACACCGGGAGAAGGTGGGTAACAAAACAAGGGAACCCAAGGTCTTGGGGAACACAACTCATCTCCTCTGGCTACTTGGCAGCTGACAGCTTGACACAGACGAGACCGCTAAAATGAAAATAGGGGACAAGATTAAACACACCCCTACTAAGGAAATCCAGTGCCAAGTACACACACGAACTACCGACCTCCCTGCTTACCCCAGATAGCAAACGGGAGTGGCTTGATACGAAACAGGAATTCTTCCACTGCAATCGTATTGGTTGTTTCTTGCGTAACCCCAGACCAACAATGCCCCCTCGGGAAACACTGAGAATGTCAAAGGGGGTGGAATTCACAATTCTTAAGACAAAAAGGGACAGGGGAAAAAAGGTATCAAGGGAATATGAAAGACACACAAAAAAAACATGGAATCTAAAAAAGAACACAGAGGTAGCACAAAAAACGGCCGTAATTCAGCTCCTTCATGAAACCACCCAAACACAACGTACAACAAGATGGTTTGGATACAAAAAGGGGTAACAACGGGACGCCAAAACTCAAAGGAAACGCAGCTGCGAATCCCAGAACATCACCGAAGATCAAAAACAGGTCCCCACAAAGGGTTCAGTAATGCCCAAGGGAATAGGAAAACAGGGGAACAGGGAAAAAAGTGGATCAAAACCCAGCGTTGGAAAAGACCGCTGGAACAAAGCTCGAGGGAAGAGGAACAAGGTTAAACCACAGGAACAGGAATCGCAAGGGAATAATAAATAAACCAAGCACCTGTTTCCTGTTGGCAGCCCCCTTTTAAAGCGAGCCCTAGGGAGCGTCCATAAATTCGCATATGCACTTGGCCCTTTTTAAGAAAAACCGTTGAACAGGGAACTAGACAGAAGGCACCAGGCCCCCTTGAACCCTAACAGGTAGGCCCATTTTTGCTGTTTGCCTTTTTGGGGGTGTTCTGTTTTTTGTGGGTGGCTGCAGGGGTCTGGGGGCATAGCTCAGAAGGTCTAATATCAGAATCAAGTGTTTTGGACCAAATCCATGGTGAAAAAGTTTTTGCATTTTTGCTCACTTGCCTGTCTTTGGGGTGCTGTTTGGAGGGCTTCCAAGTTTTTTTTGGTGGGGTTTGGGGTCTGGGAGTACTGCTGGCACAGTCTAATGTTGATTGCATTTGTTTTTCAGGAAATCCATGGTGGAAAAGGGGAGTTAGGGAATAGCTGCACAGCGTATTTGGACTGAATTGAAGGTAGGCCCATTTTTGCTTTTTGCCTGTTTGGGGGTGTTCTGATTTTTTTGCGGGTGGTTGCAGGGGTCTGGGGGCATAGCTCGGAAGGTCTAATATTGGAATCAAGTGTTTTGGACAAAATCCATGGTGAACAAGTTTTTGCGTTTTTTCTCACTTGCCTGTCTTTGGGGTGCTGTTTGGGGGGCTTCCAGGTTTTTGTGGGTGGGTTTTGGGGCCGGGGAGCACTGCTGGCACAGTCTAATGTTGATTGCATTTGTTTTGTCAGGAAATCCATGGTGGAAAAGTGGAGTTGGGGCCTAGCTGCAAAGCGCATTTGGACTGGATTCCAGGTAGGCCCAAAGTTTTCTATGTGTGGCTTTTCCCGGGTTTTGCCTTTTGCCTTGTTGGGGGTGTTAAACTTGTTTTCACCCGGGTTGACAGTTCTGGGGCCATTGCTGGGAAGGTCTAATACCCGAAAGAAAGTGTTTTGGAGACAATCCCTGGGGAAAAGGTTTTTGCATTTTCTGAGATTTCGCTCACTCCACCGTTTTCGGGGGGCTGTTTGTGGTGGTTCCTGGTGTTTGTGGGGGGGTTTGTGAGTCTTGGAGCAATGCTTTGTATGGATACTTTTGCTTGCATGCAAGTGGTTTGAATACAATCCATGGTGGGTAAGGGGGGATTTGGGCCTACTTTACTTTCAAAATACGTTTTGTCACTATTTTCTACTAGGCCTCATTTTTGGAGAACTGATTGGGAGTCTTTTACATTTTTGCAACTGGGTTTAGTAAGGGTCTGAGAGCACTGCTGGGAAGGTCTAATTTTGTTGTAAAACACAGTTTACAGTATACTTAGCTTGAGGGGAAAGACCCGCTAAATTAATTTGCCAAAACGTATTTATCTTTCAAAAGGAGACTCAGACAGACTACACACTTTCAAAAATATTGTACTGTCTATTAGGAAACTCAAAGTGTGACTTTTTGACTTTCCTAAATCCATTCAGTATCCATACCCAGGCGATGATACAAACTAGAATGTGTGTCAATTTCAAGGTCCTACCTAATACGACAATTTCTACTTTTCATACTGTTTCGCAATGGAGCTCTAATTGTTCCTAGCTAGGACCCTTTGTGCTCCCTAGGATTCCCTCTTTATTTTTGTCCTGAGTGCTTGAAATGTGAGGCACGCCTATCCGTTTATTCCTCTGAAATCAGAGAATATTCATAGTGCTATATTGTATAACCTTTCACATTCATAAAGTGGATGTTTGACTTTTGTTTCTTTATTTTAGGAATCAAGTCAAGTGTTGAAAATTACACACTCTTTTGAAAACTACACACATGGTTTAAGTACTTACCTGTTGTCTTGTATGTCCTGACAAATGCTCCATACACCCGGCTGGGCCAGAAAGAGCAGAAACATGTCGACAGTTCTTTAAAAGATATGAGGTGATCTAGTAACTTAATTGACCACAATATCCAATCAATTTTTTATTAACATTACCTTTCCTTTTTATATTTAAGTTCCCCTGAAGAGGCATTGTTTTTTACCTTTAAAAAGATTGTTTCTTGTTGTTTTTTCTGCACCTTCCCTCTGGGGGTGTCCCATATTCTCTAGACACTGCTACCCAGACCAGAGGTTGCCTCAGGATGAGGCTGCCATATAGCACGAAATTGGATACCTGATTACTATGCCATAACGCTGACAGTGG
Source organism: Lissotriton vulgaris (assembly GCF_964263255.1). Taxonomy (NCBI): domain Eukaryota; kingdom Metazoa; phylum Chordata; class Amphibia; order Caudata; family Salamandridae; genus Lissotriton; species Lissotriton vulgaris. The sequence goes on along the minus strand of NC_141691.1, from coordinate 41,087,002 downwards.
GCGGACAACAGATATACACCGCAATTTACATTACAGCGTTTATGAGGGTGTTCCATTATAACCAATGGTTATGAAGCTACAATTGTCCATTCTCCTTTCTGATTAAACTGATAAAAACTTTGTTCTAAATTTGAAAGTCTGCTTAACAGCATAGTAACTTAACTGTAGAACATATATACCACACCTGTGCAGAGAGCACACTCTGCAGTCTGCAATCTCAATAAGTAAGGAATATAAGAGCTTACCACTGCCTGCCACTACCGTGGCAACCCGCACAGCAGTTTCCTCTGGCACTTGCACCGCTTCCTCCCCAGAAGTGTCCTCCTCCACCTCCTCGCTGGCCCCAGCACCAGATGTTCCACCTACAAAGTACATTTAGGAATGTTAGATGTCATAGACATACACCACTCACTAGTATTTTGTCTAGGAATGAAGAAATGTGAATACAGAAACCAATCTAATAATTTGTGACTGTCTACTCCTAAGGAAAAAGTTTCCCTTTTTCCAGAGAAGGGTGTTGTCATGCTGCACTTTTTGGCACAACTGATTGCTTGCTTTTTAACACGCACCATTTTTCTCATAACAGACAGAAGCTTCACTTTTAAGGACAAGAGCAAGATCAGATCATCATCACTAGGACGTAGTGACCAACGATTCAGCACCAAAAAGAAAAATTTAAGTTCAAACCAGCTGAAGGCTTGGCTCACCCACAATAAATGTGTGAAATAAATCACTAAGTACTTTTCCATTTTTAATCAATCGTTTATGTTTTATGACAAGCTTGATTTTAATAAATGTTTTTACTTTTAAAATAGCTATAAAACTTAAATAGACTCTGTGGTTTTTGGTCAAGAGTAACTGAGCAAAAGGTTTTGCAATTTGCAAGCATGAGTCCGTGCCTCTGACACTTCTGGACTCTGACTCCGTACTCTTGTCCTGCGTTGGATAATCATCATTGGGGAACAATCATCGATGAATTCGGGAGCTAAATGACTCTGCCACACTATCTAGTCAGTAAGGAGATTAGGGGTTCTTCAAAGTCTGATATCACTGATGTATGTGGAAAGTCTACCTGCGCCTATTATAATTGATAAACAATGCACTATTTAGTGTCCATAGTTCTGTTTGTGCAGATTTTTCCCTGCAACAGTAGTAGTATGGATTGTCCTCCTATCCAAACCAAAAGTAAAGTAGTATCTTATTCTTTCTTGGTGGTCATTCACATTTTATTGTTGGTAATTGTCAAAGCATAAACATTTAAAAGACTTGAAAAGACATTATGGATAATCCCAGAGGACTGCACTCAGTGCATAGAGCTATTGCAGACTAGAATGGGAGTTTCGTTTAACACCTTTTACCAAATGTGCAATCTTAGTTAGCTACACAGACAGACTAATAAGAATAATCTAGTAATACCACAGGGAGTCATAGTAGAGGCAGGATAAGAATTTAGATACAGTCTACAAGAAGATCAAAGACGATTTAGAAATAATCGAATGAGGAACGCTAGGAAAAAATAGGTATTCTATATTAAAATTAAAATTTACCGGGGCCAGCAAAGGAGCCCTCGCCTGACCGATCCTGGGCTTGTACAGCAGCAGCAGCCGAGACCCCCTCCTCCTCTGTCCTCTTGCCCATGGGGGGAGCTGATATACAACATGAAAGAAAGAAAGACACGAAAACATGGATGATTGTTGTCAACCAAATGAAGCATTTCAAAAGAACAATAACAAAATATTTTGGCAAAATAGCAAATAGACAACTATTCCACTGGATATATTAACCTATCTCATGTGGTCTACTACGATATTAGTACTGCTTGATTTGCGGACCGTCGACTTGGAAAGTTATGTAAATCACTAAACAAACTACTAAAAAGGTTCGCCTAGGACTGGCAGGCAGCAATCCGCAGCACGGGAAGTGACAGACAAACTCCATCGTGATTGCAGATCAGTGACAACACTAAAAAGTTTCCTACTACATTAACCAGTCATTAAAATACTCAAACTATGAATCCACCACCACTATTTCTTCTTATTGCCAGGTGTACAAAGGAAGGACTGGACTTGAGTCTGTAGGGGAAGATTTACAAGCCCCTTGCGGCTCTTTTACTCCATTGTTGTGTGACTTTTGTGATGCAGCGGCAGAACAAAAGAGGCGAAATGGTGCAGCGAATATTAACAACGTGACGCATATGGGAGATGCATCACGTTGTAAAGCCCTGAGCCATCAGGGGGCATTCCAGGGCAAGGGAGGACGTTCCTGCGCAGGAACGCATCCTAAAAGTTGCTGAGGGAAATCTACAAGATTTCAATCAGTCACTTTTAGGACAATGATGCGTCACTCAAACTCTGCGCCTGCTTGAAGCAGACGTACGGCTTGACGCAGCATTGGGGAGATAGGACACCCCAGAGCATTGCTGGAGTTGCGCCATCGTTGCGACACAACTCCAGCAATGCACCGTCTTTACGGCACAGATGCGTAACGCTTCGGTGACGTTTTGGGCTCATGGTGCGCCGCATTGTAAATATGGCGCACCATGGGTGGTGGTTGCGTGGCGCACAATTACTGGCGCATCCCTGCTACTTTGCAGGGCTGCGCCGATAATTGTAAATCTGCCCCTTAGTGTCTAGCATTACGCAGTTCTGTAAACTACACTCATACATAATTTCCCAGGCCAATGAAATGAACACAAAATCGAAAAGAAATAGGCATAGTAGCAACGCTACTGAGAAGGAGAGCAGTGCACCTGAAATGCACAGAAGATTTTGAAATATAACTTACCTACAATGTAATCGGCAGCATTATTGCTCTTGGTAAAAAACAAAAAATTGCAATATAATAACACACAGAGCAGGAGAAAACAGAGTAGTGATGAAATAGCTACTACTACTCACCAAGCCCGGGGATCTCGATGCCGAGCAGGTCGAGCAGGTCGCGTTCCCGGTCCAGGAGATTATGTTTTGGTGCAGTGTATGGATTAGTACATGGTATTGAAAGGGTCACTAGAGGAGTGAAAGGGGAGTGACAGGATGTTTGCAGGAGTGTAAGGACACTGACCGGCTAACTAAAGGCCTGAAAAATAAGTATGAAGGTGGTTAGAGGACTACATGCATAGTGGATAGGAGTTTGAAGCACTCTATGTGCTAAGGCTCTGTGTCAGGACTCCAGGACTCCGAAATGGGGTAATAGCGCAGAACGGAAGAAATCATAGCGTTAAACGAGCGCAGAAGAAGTCATGGACAAGGTTAATTCGAGAATGGCACTGTAAAATGGCCACCAACTCTAAGCAGGGTTAGCGGTCTAGTTTATCTGTGGCAGTCAATGTGGAATCCAGGTGAATCGCGCGAGTGAGAGAAACTGCGCACTTCACCTGAGCCTTAACCGAAGGAAGAGCATAGTTTTTGCGAAGATATCGGAGCAGTTCTAGTGCCTCAGTTACCTCAAAATATTAACTAAATAATACATACGTCGTCATTGACAATATTAGATAAAAATTAACTGACGTAAAATTCAAAGCATTCTTACATGTAGGAGCTCGGAAATTACATTGCCAGCCCAAGCGAAGCCCGAGAGTAGACTACAGAGCGGCAGCGTGAGAAGTCGGAAAGGTCTTCATCATCTGCCATCTGTTCTGACATGAATGTCCGTGGAGTCAGCACAGGTGCACCTGAAAGAAGAAGAAGAGACAACAAAGCTAAGTGTCAAATAAATCCCTGAAGTGTATTTAGAAAGCTTGAATGTAATTTAAAACTGTATATAGTTTTATGAGAAAACGAATACTTACCCACGATAGAAAGCTGATGCGCTTGACTGAAGAAGCACATCACACACTTGCTAATACTTAACCTGTAAATAAATAAAAGAAATAGACACAGTTAATGAGAAGAATACCAAGGAGAAAGAAGAACAAGTTACATAAATACAGATTGACAAGTAAGGGAAGGGAGGGAGCGCATATTATAGCATAAGGGGTAAGAAGTGCACAGAGAGAGACTAACCCAAATAACCTGTGTTTATAGGAGAAAAAGAGATATACAGTCAGACAAAGATTACTGCTAGAGAAGAAAAGAACCAGAGAAGTTAAGAACAGGAAAATAGCGAAGTGAGTAGAATACTATAAAGAGAAAGAAATAGAAAAGGTTTTAAACAGTTTTTGAGATTTGTCTTTTAAATTATAGAAAGAAAGAACTAGCTGGAGCCAGATAATAAACATCCACCTAGTAAGAAAATAGAAGAGAAAGCAGAGTTCTGGAAAGCTAATGGTAAGGAAGTAAGATTCAGTAGAAAATGTAGTTAAGAACCAGAGTAGGGTTAATAGTAGCTAACGTTGTACCTTCTCTTCAGGTAGCCATCTGATAGAAGTCTGCGGGACAAACTAAGAGGAACCAACCAGGACATTCTCTTCTCTCTTTTGTCATTTTAATCAGTTTATTCCTTCCCCCAAAGGTAGCATATCGAGAGTCTTTCCAAGCTCTGGGTTGCTGTCTAGGTGGATTCGGGATTCAGCATCTCTGTTCCTGTGAAGTAAAAAAAAGATATTCTTAAGTCTGACACTCTGAGTCACTGCATGAGTACTTGGGTAGTCTGGTAGGGGTAAGGTGACTGCACACATTCTACATTTTTCACTATTGCACTCTAGTGTGAATGTCTGAATCATTCTGCAAATGCATAGGCAGGAACTGACTTCTAATACTACTAAAACTTAACAACAGGATTGGTTTTTAACCAGTTATGTGCCAGCACAGACATGAAGTAACCAAATGCTTGTCTCACAATGGTTGCCCAAACGCACACAGACTCATAGTGTGATTCTAGACAAGCAACACTATTCCTTGCACATTAGCAAAACAGACTCACCAGTCTGGAAGGGGTAAGGTGACTGCACACATTGTACATATTTCACTACTGAACTCTAGTGTGAATGTCTGACTCATTTGTATTTATTTATTACATTTGTATAGCGCATTATCACCGATTGGTCTCTAAGCTCTTGTACTTGAGAAACTAGTCCTTTCAGAGAGCGGACAACCCAGTTATATCACACCCCACGCTTCTCGAAAGAGCACTGTTTTTAAAGATCACCTAAAGGGCATTAAATTTGGATCCTTCCTGAGACTTGATGGTAGCTTGTTCCAGGCTGCAGGAAGAGTGGTTGAAAAAGCACGTCTACCTAATTTACCAGAAGAGCGTCCTCAGATGAGCGCAGGGTCCTTCTAGGGGTGTACTGCACCAGCCTAGCTTTAATATAGTCGGGTGCATTGCCGTAAACCGCTTTATGAGGGATGCGCAGACCTTTAAATAAAATCCTCTGCCTAGTAGGAAGCCAATGTAATTGGCGTAAAAGAGGAGAGGCATGGGTGTTTCTAGGTTTTCCGAAAATCAGTCTAGCTGCATCGTTCATCACTATTTGCAGTCTCGAAAGTTGCTGCTGGGGAAGCCGAACATAGAGGGTGTTCCCATAGTCGAGGCGTCCTAAAATCATTGCAGACACCACCGTCCTACGTGTAGAGAATGAGAGCATTGGGAAGATTTTCCGGAGTTGCCTTAGGAGGCCAACGCATGTGCCAACCACCGATGACACTTGATTTTTCATGGATAGATTACCATCAATATGGATACCCAGGCTTTTCACCACTCTTGTAGGTATCGGAGACCTACCCAACTCCTGAGGCCAGAGAAGATTGTTCCAGGGATTGCTCGAGATGGTAATGGTCAATACTTCGGTCTTCTCTGGATTAATCTTCAAGGAGTTGGAAGACATCCAGTTAGTCGTGTATTTTAGGATGTTATGACACCTAGCCTGGGTATCAGATGACTCCTCAATTTGTATGATAATCTGTGTGTCATCGGCGTAATTATAAATTTGACACTCCATTTGATTTAGAGCAGAAATCAGTGGCTGTAAGTATATATTAAAAAGGAGCGGTGAGAGGGCAGATCTATGCGGCACTCCTCATGTTATTGCCGCTGGTGTAGAAACCAAATCTGACAACTGGACCCTCTGCGATCTTCCCTGCAGGAATGATGTTAGCCAGCCCAGCGCGGTCCCCCCGATGCCCAGATTTCTAACGTGTCTCAACAGTAGGTTGCGAATCACCGTGTCAAATGCGGCTGAGAGATCTAAGAGCACCAGGGCCCCCGGGATCTTTTTGTCAGCTCTACATCTTAGTTCATCTAGAATGGATACCTTCACCAGCTCCGTGCTGTGATGTTTTCGGGAACCAGCCTGATTTTGCTCTAATAGGGCCTTGGTCTCCAAATGTTTTGAAAGATGACTCAAAACATGCTGCTCAATCATTTTAGCCAGAAAAGGTAGTTGGGAGATGGGCCTGTAGTTTTTATGATCTTTAGCATCAGCCCGTGGCTTCTTAGGAAGCGGGATCAGCCTGGCCTCTTTAAAAGAAACCGGGACCTGTCCCGTCTCTAGGGATCTGTTGAACCCAGGAGGTTTTCGATTTTCCTTGTAAAGAAATCCTGGAAACTCTGGCAGTCTTCCTGTGAAAACTCAGGTTTCTGCTCTTTGGTATTTCGCAATTCCTTGAGTACTTTAAAAATGTCTTTCTGTGGCAACTGAGCTGTCCTTATTCTATTCTCAAAGAAATCTGCTTTATGAGCTGATATGGCCTTTTTATAGTGTGCAAGCTCCTGTACATATAGGTTCCGGGTATTGATATTATAATCCCTCCTCCAGGCTCTCTCCACCTTACGGAGCACCTGTTTCTTAGCTCTTAGAGTTTCATCAAACCAGGGAGCTCCCCTAACTCTATCCACCCATTTCTCCTTTTTTTCTGGGGCAACAACATCGATGGCATTCTTCAATTTATCAAGTAGTTTTTGACTACTAACCTCGACATTCTCATTGGCTATATTTAACTCTTTTGAGTTTAACATGTGTCCCACCAACTCTTCCTGGTTGTTGTTACTCCATTTTCTTACCATTTTTCACACGGTTCTTTGCTTATTCCCCACCCGGTTACTCTTCTTCTAACCAGTAATTAAATAATGGTCTGACCAAGCACACGGCGCAGTGCTAATGGGGTCTGGCAGGGAGTCTATGATCCATACCAGATCTAAAGTATGGCCTTTGTCGTGGGTAGGGCCGGTCACTAATTGACGCATACCCAGAGTCATTAGAGCCTCTTCAAGGAGAAGGGCTTGTCCTACCTTTGGGGAAAGCTCCCAGTGGAAGTTAAAGTCTCCCATGATCAACAGGTTGTCATAACGAGACCTGAGGTCGTGTACGACCTCTAATAGGTGATCCAGAAAGATTGGTTCAGCCCAAGGAGGACAATATAACAGTAGGATGACCCAACAAATGGTACCCCACTCCAAAGGTCTCTGCTCCACCCAAATTTTCTGCACATACTCTTTCCGACTTCCAACAATTATTATATAAGAACGCTACCCTCCTCCTCTCTTGGTACCTGTTCCGTTGAGACAGATAGCCTCAAAACCTGGGGGGAGAGAGGCAACCAAATCCGGTGTTGAGGATTCCTCTAGCCACGTTTCTGTGACCCGAGGATGTCAATATCACCATCCTGCAATAGCGAGAAAACTTCTAGATTATGTCTCTGTAAAGAGCGAGTGTTTAACAGACCGTAATTCAGAATAGTATCCGCCGTTCGAAGCTTTATTTCCTCCTTCAACTGTGCGCATTTAAATAGGCCTTCCTGTCGTAATATGGCTTTACAATCCTGGGAGGGTTCTACATCAGCCCGATTAAATTGTAATAGCGCGGTTTTACTATATGTAATTAAATGGCATGGGGTTGTGGCCCCTGGTCCTGGTTGGGCGCGGATGGGTGTAGATGGGCTCGCCTCTGGAGAGTCTTCGGCGTGACCGCTGCGCGTCATCGCGCCACGCTGACATGTGACTGGTTAAAATAGACGTCATACACTAGCCGCCTGACAGCTAGAACGTTGCCCCAAAATGGCGCCTAAACAACGTCCCCATTATCCCCAAGATAGCGGTGGCGAGAGACCCGCAAAACAGCGGTGAAGTCACAATTTATAGTGCAGGTAAGCGGGCATGCTCCTAAAAGTATACCGTGTATACCTTGAGACGAACAATATCCCACCAGTTAAAAAATCCTAAAAGCTTGAGAGCCTAAAAAATGCCTAGCAATACGCGCTGCGAGCAGATATGAAGCGCTGCTGATTTAAAGTTGAATACTTCATTGCAAAGCCTTCTCTGCGTGGTTCAGTTCCAAAACAAGCACGGGACTTAATTACCAGTGCGACTGTCTTAAATAGACGTCATACACTATCCGCCTGACAGCTAGAACGCTGCCCCAAAATGGCACCTAAACAACGTCCCCACTATCCCCAAGATGGCGGTGGCGGTGGCGAGAGACCCGCAAAACAGCGGTGAGGTCACAATTTATAGTGCAGGTAAGCGGGCATGCTCCTAAAAGTATACCGTGTATACCGTGAGACGAACAATATCCCACCAGTTAAAAATTCCTAAAAGCTTGAGAGCCTAAAAAATGCCTAGCAATATGCGCTGCGAGCAGATATGAAGCGCTGCTGATTTAAAGTTAAATACTTCACTGCTTTGTTTTGATCCGCAGACTCAATGCTGACTTCTCGGTGGAAGCGGCGGTGGGGTGGTAGGAGAAACTCAATGGTCTTCTCCCCCTTCAGTGGCAGCGGATTCCACCGAGAAGTCAGCATTGAGTCTGCGGATCAAAACAAAGGAGTCAACCTACTCTTAAAACGGGAAGAAACCATCGTGTTTCACTTCCACCCCACTGCTGCCCAAAGTGCAGCTAGCAATCAGCTCCAAGAGCCGGAAAGAGAAATCCTCTCCAACCAAGAACAATCATGCCATCACGACCTTGATCTTGGACTTGTGAAGGCATTCGAATTGCAATACAGGCTATGATTGTAAATTGTCCTGATGATGATCCCATTTTATTAAGAGCCCTTAGGGATCGAAACGTCGACGCTTTGAACAGTGTTACATATGATCTAATGTGTATAATCAATTGTTGACACTGTTGGGTGTATTTTGCGAAATTATCTATTGAAATCGCAAGCCACGCCTTGGCTCTAAAAATCTTTTCTTCTTGCCTGAAAAACCTCTTTCCTTCCTTCTACCTTGCTTGACTCTATTGGTTTTCCAACCTTGCGGGATAGGTACAGGACTGTACCCTATCTTGTTGTTCATATTTTGACCCTCTCCAGGTCAATGTAATTCTATGTTATTCTTAATAAATTACTCTACGCCCGGATGGGCGCCAAAAATATAGTACTGATTGTGGTCTATATTAGCATCTCTTATTACATCGTAACTCCCTAGGACCCCTGTTTCCTATAATAACGCAAGCAGATATGAAGCGCTGCTGATTTAAAGTTAAATACTTCACTGCGAAGCCTACTCTGCGTGGTTCAGTTCCAAAACAAGCACGATTGGCTTCTAATACTACTAAAACTTGACAACATGATAGATTTTTGAACAGATATGTGTCAGCAAGGACATGAACTAACCAAATGCTTCTCTTACAATGGTTGCCCAAATGCACAAAGACTCACAGTGTGATTCTAGACAAGCATCACAATTCCTTGGACTTTATCAAAACAGACTCACTAATCTGGAAAGGGTAAGGTGACTGCAAACAATCTACATTTTTCACTATTGCACTCTAGTGTGTATGTCTGACTCATTCTGTGAATGCATAAGCAATGACTGGCTTCTAGTACCACCAAAACTTGACGCCATAATAGATTTTTAGGCTGTTATGTGTCAGCAAAGATATGAAGTAACCAAATGCTTCTCTCTCAATGGTTACCCAAATGCACACAGACTCACAATGTGATTCTAGAGAAGCAACACTATTCCTTGGACTTACTAAAACAGACTCACAGGTCTGGAAGGGGTAAGGTGACTGCAAACAATCAACATATTTCACTACTGCACTCTAGTGTGAATGCCTGACTCAACTAGCCCACCAGGTACCTCCAGTAAGCGCCATGGAACTGCATTGCAGAGTATTGTAAAAAGGTGCATGGCCTCTGAACACCTCTCTGCAATGTGGCCCCCTGACACATACTGGAGGTACCTGGTGGGCTAGTTGGCCTCCAGGGACCACTTAACTTAAAACGCGCCACATGGCGTGTTTGCAGACATGTCACTTTAGGCCACGCCCCCTTCCATCACCACTGTGCAAACGCAACCCGTGGCATGCTTTAAGTTCGGGAATTAATTTTCTCTCAATACTGAGGGTCCCTGAGTTCCAAATAGCCCAACAGGTATATCCAGTATGCGCCAGGGAGCTGCGTTGCAGACAGGTGTTCAGAGGCCATGCCCTTATTTACACCTCTCTGTAACGTAGCTCTGTGGCACCTATTTGAGGTGCCTAGTGAGTAGTTTGACCCTAGGGACCCTCAGGATTCAGGGGGTGTTAGAACGGCCACAGGGCGTGTTTACACAGTGGTGAACGGAGGATAAGGGGCCTGAGGTGACAAGTAAAAACACACCTGTGGCGCATTTTAGGTTGAGGAAAAAATTCACTGTTAATCCTGAGGGAGCCTGGTGGCCAACTATCCCATAAGGTGCTTCCAGCAAGCGCCACTGCGCTGCGTTGCAGAGAGGTGTGGCAGGCTGTGCCCCTTTCTACACCTCTCTGCAATGGCCCTACCTGGAGATACCTAGTGGGCTAATTTGCCCCTAAGAGCTCTGGGGATGCAAGGGGACTTAATCTCCCAAATGAAAACGGCCACAGAGCTTGTTTACGCAGTGGGGAAGGTGAGGTCTGAGGTGACGTGTGCAAACACTCCTAATTGTGCATTGTAAGTTTGGGAAATCATTCCTCTTCAATCCTGAGGACCCCTGGTGGCTCACTAGCCCACCAGGTGCTTCCAGTAAGCGCCACTGTGCTGCATTGCAGAGAGGTGGTCCAGGCCGTGCCACTTTTTACACCTCTCTGCAATGCAGCTCTTTGGCTCTTACTGAAGGTACCTAGTGGGCTAATTGGATGCTAGGGACCCACAGGATTCAAATGAACTTACTCTCCACATTAAAACGGCCACAGGGCATGTTTACACAGTGGTGAAGGGAGAAGTTGGAGCTGAGGTGACGTGTGCAAACACCCCCTGTGGTAAGTTTTAAGTTGAGGAAAAAATACCCCTTTATCATGAGGGCTCCGGGGGGTCAACTAACCCACCTGGTGCTTCCAGTAAGCACCACTGCACTGCGTTGCAGAGAGGTGGTCTCGGCCGTGCCCCTTTTTACATCTCTCCACTACGCAGCTCTGTGGAGCTTACTGGAAGTTTCTAGTGGGCTAGCTGGACCCTAGAGACCCTTAGGATTGAAGGGGAATTATTTCCCCAACCTGAAACACGCCACAGGGCATGTTTGCACAGTGGTGAAGGGAGGGGATGGTGTAAGAAAGTGGCTCTATATACACTGGACAAAAGTAAAATCAGCCAAGCCACAAATTCTGATTTACTCTCCTGTTATCAGGAGAGACCTCAGTGTTGCATCTTTGAGCCCAGTACTGATCCTGAAAATTAATTCTGACTGTATTTACCAGTAACTTGAATTTTCTTCCATAGGATATCATTTCCTACTTTATACTAAAAAAGTTCCTAAGTGTCAATTTATAAAACTTACAAATATTCTCTAAAATCAGCCAAACTAGGAATTCCGATTTACTCACCTGTTTTCAGGAGAGACCTCAGTGCTGCATCTTTGAGCCCAGTACTGATCCTGAAAAGTAATTCTAACCATAATTAGCAGTAATTTGAATTTCCTTCCACAGGATATCATTTTCTGCTTTATACTGAAAAAGTTCCTAAGTGTCGATTTTTGAAACTTACAAATATTCTCTAAAAATCGTGCTAACGATAAAACCTGTGCTGAACCTAGGAGTGCAGCACTGGATTTAAAAAGTAACATGAAAAGACTTTACCTGCAAATTGAATTTCCTTCTATAGGATAACATTGGTTATTCCAACTGAAAAAGTTTCTAAGTGTCAACTTTTAAAATACAATAATATTCCTTAAAATCAGTACTGTAACCAAAACGCTTTTACTTAACTGTTTACAGCTCATGTCCCGGGACTGAATCTAGCATCCAGTCCTTTGGTTAGAAAAGTAATATGCATTTAACTAGAAATTCCTATGGAGCTCAATGTTGCATTGCCTATTGCAAAAAACTGTAACTATTGCATTCAAAAGTCTATTGCCTATTTGAAAAGTATTTTACTAAAGTAACTCATCCTGAGAAAGTATATTTTGATACCTTGTTTCTTCTAAAATAGAACAACTATGTCTTTTGATACAAAATAATTGCCCTAGAGTTCAGTAATTGAGTGTGTGAGACCATTTTCTGACTGAGTGTGTACAACAAATGCGTTATACTGTCCTCTGATACTGCCTTACTGCTCAACTAAGCTACCACTTTTGAGAGTAAGGTTATATCTAACTTTAACCTATGCCAAACCTCTGGGGACTGGGGACTCTATACACACTGTACCTTACTTTGATCCAGTATATATGGAGCGACTTTCCTACACCATCCCATCCCTTCATCACTGTGTAAATGCCCCCAGTGACCCTCAGGATTGAAGGGGAATTATTTCCCCAACTTAAAATGCACCACAAGGCGTGTTTTCACACATCACCTCGGGCCCCATCCCCTCCCTCCACCACTTTGGAAATTCGCCCTCTGGCCATTTTAATTTGGAAGATTAAGTCCACATGAATCCTGAGGGTCCTTTGGGTCCAACTAGCAAACTAGCCCACTAGGTACCTCCAGTAAGTGCAACAGAGCTGCGTTGCAGAGAGGTGTAAAAAAGGCATGGCATGGGCCACCTCTCTCAAACACAGTAGAGTGTGCTTACTGGAAGAACCTGTGTAAGTATTCATGCAGTGAGCCAGGCCTTGGCAAATGTACTGCTTCAAACGCCTATCCACTATGCATGCAGTCCTCTATCCACCTACACACTTGTCATTTATGCCTTCGATTCCCCAGTAAGTATTCATACACTTACAGCAAACACCCTGTCACTCCCCTTGCACTCCTATAGTGGCCCATTCAACATCATGTACTAATCCATTCACTGCACCAAAACCCAAACACCTATAAATTCACCCGGGCAATCTACTTGCAGTACTCTAATCATTCAATCAGTACCCAAGTACTCATGCACTGATCCAGGCCTTAGCACATGTACTGCTGCAAACCCCTATCCACTATGCATGCAGTCCCCTAACTAGCCAACACACTTATAGTTCTGTACTTATATATTCAACAAAATAAACAATATTTCAGTTTCAATATTTTGGAAAACATTTTTATTTCCATTTACATTAAAAATAAATAATTTAAAAAATAAAATATGTAGAAATAAACAGTTAGGAAAATGTAGAAAATCAGTATAAAAAATACATATAACTATTATTACATTTGAAAATGATAATTTAAAAAACCTTCGAAATTCACTGAACAAAACGTAGGTTTCAGACATGTTATAGTTAGGATTTAGCATTTAAAAATCCTTACAAATTCACTGAAAAGAACATAGGTTTCAGGGCTGTTATAGTTAGCTGGACATTTCACTCATGCAATACCATTGAAATTCCTCAGTTAGAGTTAGTTCTGCGAACTATAACTTGCGCACCCGCAATCCACTGCTGATGATGTCACATATTATAAATATTCATGACATGGTCAGTGACATCACTTATGACATCACTGATGACATCATCCACATGCCAATCAGATACACCTCATCATACACTATCACCACAAAAGCGCCTCTGATCATGAAGACGCCACTCCGTGAGCAAACAGGTAACAACCTTCTTTAATTAGGAACTGCACAATGCGTCTGCTACCAAACAAAGTCCCGACGCGTTTCGAAGCACTTGCTTCTTCCTCATGGGACGGCATTGTGTTTAGGACCAGAAACACTTCACCCATATTTGTCAAAAACGCTTGCTCTCCCAGGTGAGTAGCATGCTGGTAGATGCAGTTTGCTTTTTCCCCTTTGGTGGAGTCCGTGCCTCAAAACTACAATTACATGCCATTGTACATTTATTTAACAGCCCTCCAGTGGGCTACAGGCATATTGTCTAGTTCCGATCCACAGGTCACTCACGCTGCAATTCGGTCATTTGATGACAATCCCAGCAGCCCCTCTACCATATTTCCAGCGGGCGGTGCATCTTCTCCGGTTGAGGCTAACCGCGTCAACATCATCACAAAAGTGCCTCTGATCATGAAGACGCCACTCCGTGAGCAAACAGGTAACAACCTTCTTTAATTAGGAACTGCACAATGCGTCTGCTACCAAACAAAGTCCTGATGCGTTTTGAAGCACTTGCTTCTTCCTCATGGGACGGCATCGTGTTTATGACTGGAAAAACTGCACCCATATTTGTCCAAAACGCATGCTCTCACAGGTGAGTAGCATGCTGGTAGATGCAGTTTGCTATTTTCCTTTGGTGGAGTCTGTGCCTCAAAACTACAATTGCAAGCCATTGTACATTTATTTAACAGCCCTCCAGTGGGCTACAGGCATATTGTCTAGTTCCGATCCACAGGTCACTCACGCTGCAATTCGGTCGTTTGGTGTCAATCTCAGCAGCCCCGCTACCACATTTCCAGCGGGCGGTTAATCTTCCGCGGTTGAGTCTAACCGCGTCAAAATCACCACAAAAGTGCCTCTGATCATGAAGACGCCATTCCGTGAGCAAACTGGTAACAACCTTCTTTAATTAAGAACTGCACAATGCGGTTATCCTCAACCGCAGAAGATGCACCACCCGCTGGAAATGTAGTAGCGGGGCTGCTGCCATTGTCTTCAAACAACCGAATTGCAGCGTGAGTGACCTGTGGATCGGAACTAGACAATATGCCTGTAGCCCACTGGAGGGCTGTTAAATAAATGTACAAAGGCAATTTAATTGTAGTTCTTTGCCACAGCACCACAGACTTATGTCTGTAAATGGCAGTGTCCCAGGGAGGCTCCCCTGGACACTGCAGGAGCCAGCCCTGGGGGTTGGTGGTCCCCAGGGCCTGTAAAAGGCTCCAGTAGGGGTGCCACGCGGTCAGTAATGTCATTTGAGATGTCATCAGTGATGTCATCAGTGATATTACTGACCATGTCATGAATAATGTAATATGTAACATCATCACCAGTGGATTGCGTGCGTGAGATTTACAGAGTTAGTACAACTAACTATAATGGAGGAATTTCAATGGTTTTCTATGAGTGAAATGTCCAACTAATTATAACACATCTGAAACCTATGTTTTTTTCGAAGTTTTGTTTAAATGATAACTCCTAACTATAACCTGCCTGAAACCTACGTTTTTTCAGTGAATTTTGAAAGTTTTTAAAAAGATTATTCCTTAGTATAGCCTGAAGCCTGTAGTTTTTTTGGTGAATTTCAAAGGTTTTTTAAATGACAATTCCTATTTATAATGTTGACCACTTTCCCATATTTTCAACAAGAAACCAAATCTGCAATGCTACCTTAAAAAACAGGCATTAGTTCCACTTACCACTAACAAATTAACATCAACATGTAACTAACGTAAGGACATTGACTATGTACTGCGTAAATTACATCCAACTCACACCCATATTTAAAGAGCAATATTAGATAGACGTTCTAATTATGCACTTCAGACACCAATCAAAATCACAATAGTCAGCGCCACCACCACTACAACCACCCCTCCCTGCTACAACTTCACAGGCAGCGCAAAACAGGACAACAAACCTTCCCAAAATAATATATCCCCTCAACAGCACACTAGCTCAATGTTCAGAGATGTGGCAACGAAGTATGTATAAGGGAAAGGACTCACACATCAACAATAATGTACACAACAGCAAGACTACCAGTGAAATTCTATACACAATTCTTTATACAAACCAAAAACTTTTCCCTGTGTAGATATACCATTGACACGTGTAGTGTACTGCATAGTGGACGCAACCATATTACCTCAGACGCTGGGGAATATTTCGGTCATGTAGCTATGTTCCCCCCACATTTGAAGCAGAAGTGGAGTGGGCTGGCCCAATGTATGCAACGTCAGCGTAAGACTATAAATATTTAGGCTACGCTTTGGGCGTGGTTTGCTTCTGCAAAGAGAAGAGAGCCTCGTCCTGTCTGGCTTTGGGGTCGCTGCTATTTTGTTGATTGTTGTTGCCTCCCAGCACCGCCTCTCCACCCCGTTCCCGCCTCCCTGCTGACACCCCCCTCACCCCACTCCCCTCCATCCTCCATTTATGATGAATGGACCTACGCGCAGCGTCCACACGCTGCGACCGCACCGAAGGTGCGCCAAAGGTAAGCCCGTCTGCGCCCGTCCGCACCTGGACCGCGCCCAGCGCCAGACCCCCTGGTCCCCGTCCCACCCACCCCACCCCCATTACATATGACGCCTCCACCCTCTTAGCCCTAAACCCCGGTCGACACCCCAACTGCGCCCAAGCCGCTCCTGGACACACACATGGACCCTTCACATGCAACTCCTGCAAGTACGACGGCACCATGACCAACTCCTCATCCACTAACACCAAACAGAGATCTGACACCAACCACCTAAAATGCATCCTGCTCAACACCTGCTCGGTCCACAGGCACGCCATTGACCTTTGGAATCTACTAGACACCATCTCTCCGGACGTCGCCTTCCTAACAGAAACATGGATAAACGCCTCCTCAGCCCCAGACCTCACCATTGCCATCCCGGAGGGCTACAAGATCATCCGTAAGGACCGCACCAAGCAAACAGGAGGAGGCATCGCCATCATCCATAAGAATTCCATCCGCATATCAACCAGCTCAGACGTCAACCTCGCTAGCGCCGAGCACCTTCACTTCTAGATCCACACCAACCCCAAGACCACACTCAGAGGCACCCTCCTCTACAGGCCACCTGGACCCCGAGCACAATTCATTGAAGACATCACTGACTTCATAACTCCACACGCCCTCTCCTCCGAGGACTACATTCTACTGGGAGACCTCAATTTTCACCTGGAAAAGAGCAACGACAACAACGCCACCACCCTTATGGACAATCTCGCCAACCTTGGACTCAAACAACTTGTTAATACCCCCACTCACCTCTCAGGTCACACACTCGACCCTATCTTCACCTCCAGTAAACATATCTCCTTCAGTCACACCACAGTTCTCCATTGGACGGACCACAGCTGCGTTCACTTTAGCTACAAAAAGAACACAACCCACAACCATCCTCAACCCACTCTAAGAAGAAACTGGAACAAAATCACCCTCGACCAGATCTCCTCATCTATTCTTCAAAACCCCCCTGCCCACTCTTCGAACCCCAACCAAGCAGCCATCAACCTCACTCAATGGCTAACCAACAGTGCCGACAGCCTAGCTCCGTTGAAAAAACGTCACATCAAACTAGGCAGCAAAAACGCCTCCTGGTTCAACCATGATCTTAAGAAATCCAAGAAACTCTGTCGCTCCCTTGAGAAGGCCTGGAAAAAAGACCCAAACACCAGCACCAGGGACGCCTTCAAAAACGCCACCCGCATACACCACCAACTGATCCGGACCGCTAGGAAAGCCACATTTAAAGATCGACTAGACAACAATGCCCACAACAGCAAGGAACTATTCAACATCCTCAAAGAGTTTACCAACCCCACTGCCAACTCCAACGACATCACTCCCTCTCAAACCCTCTGCGACTCCCTAGCTTCGTTCTTCCACGACAAAATCGCAGACATCCACAACAGCTTCGACAAACAACCCGAAGACCAACCCACACTACCTTCTGCTGTACCTTCACCCCCCTTGAACATCCTTAATGACTGGAACCCTATCTCCACTGAGGACACCATCCGCCTGATGAACTCCATCCACTCAGGATCCCCCACAGACCCATGCCCTCACCACATCTTCAACAAAGCTGACTCCATCATAGCACCACACCTCCAAGACGTCATCAACTGCTCCCTCAACTCCGCCACCTTCCCGGAAAGCTGGAAACACGTCGAACTCAGCGCCCTTCTGAAAAAACCCACAGCTGACCCCCCCGAACTCAAAAACTACCGCCCCATCTCGCTTCTTCCATTCCCGGCCAAAGTTATCGAGAAAGCCGTCAACAACCAGCTCGCCGCCTTCCTCGAAACCAACAAATCCCTCGACTCCTCACAGTCCGGCTTCCGAGCCAAACACAGCACTGAGACCGCACTCATCGCTGCAACAGACGACATTCGAACTCTACTGGACAATGGAGACACAGTCGCCCTCATCCTCCTCGACTTATCCACAGCCTTCGACACAGTCTGTAACAACACCCTGTTACAACGCCTCAGAAACATCGGAATCCAAGGAAAAGCACTGGAATGGATCACCTCGTTCCTTGCCGGAAGGACTCAAAGAGTCCGCCTCCCACCATTCAAGTCGGAGGCTACTGAAGTCATCTGCGGCGTGCCACAAGGATCTTCACTCAGTCCAACCCTCTTCAACGTATACATGAGACCCCTCGCGGCCATCGCACGCCAACACAACCTCAACATCATCTCCTATGCTGATGACACCCAACTGATCCTCTCACTCACCAAAGACCCTAACACCGCCAAAACCAATCTACATGAAGGAATGAAAGATGTAGCCGAGTGGATGAAGCACAGCCGTCTGAAACTGAATTCAGACAAAACAGAAGTCCTTATCTTAGGTACCTCCCCCTCCGCCTGGGATGACTCTTGGTGGCCAGAGGCCCTTGGAAAAGTACCCATCCCGAAGGACCACGCACGGAACTTGGGCGTCATTCTGGTCTCCTCACTCTCGATGACCAAACAAGTCAACGCCGTTTCATCGTCTTGCTTCCACATTCTCCGCATGCTCAAAAAAACATTTCACTGGATCCCCACCGAAACTAGAAAAACGGTCACCTACGCACTGGTTACAAGCCGCCTGGACTACGGAAACACCCTATACGCCGGTACCACTGCAAAACTTCAGAAAATACTCCAGCGCATCCAGAACGCATCAGCCAGACTCATACTAGACATCCCGCGTAATGACCACATTTCTGATCACCTGAAAGACCTCCACTGGCTCCCCGCCAATAAGAGGATAACATTCCGCCTCCTAACTCACGCACACAAAGCACTTTACGAACTTGGACCTGAATGCCTCAACACACGACTTTCCTTCTACACCGCCCCCGCCAGCTACGCTCTTCCAATTTAGCCCTTGCTGCTGTACCTCGCATCAACAAAACCACCATGGGAGGAAGATCCGTCTCCTATCTGGCGGCTAAAACCTGGAACTCACTTCCCATTCACCTTCGCCTCACTCAGAACCACCTAGCATTCAGAAAGCAACTTAAAACCTGGATATTCGACAAGTAATTCCCCACCCTTCCTCAAGCGCCTTGAGACCCTCTGGGTTTGTAGCGCGCTATATAAATTTCATTGACTTGATTATATAAATTTCATTGACTTGTATTGACTACTGCATTCGATCTCCACTGCGGAAAGCAGGGTTCAGTACTTGAATTCATCTTTGGATCCACACTAAGGACAGCATTGAAGTTAGCCTTGATTATGTAAGGCAGAGACAATTGTACTCTATGTCCTCAGACTTTGTTAAAATAAGTCACAAAAATTCTTCGTTGATATCTGTGGTCACTACTGCCTTCGATCTACAGTGCGGTCAGTAGAGTTTATAACTTGATACCAGTTTCGGATAAGAACTCTATTTGATTTTAATATTTATCAGTAGCCATAGTATGTGGCCGAAATCCCAACAGTAGTGTTCTACCAACAATTGGATCTTCATAAAGGATTCCAGGCCTATTTGGCAGTAGTGACCAAACGATCTCACCATTTCGTCTTCACCCACCTTAGATTTGAGATTGTTCACCATCTTGTAGCTTTTCCCACCATGAAAAATAGATCTGATCTGAAATGCCCATGTGACAATGCATCCAAACAAAGTTGCTGCCATTTATTACTGTTTTGTAAATTTTATACCTTTTTTAAGGAACTATTATATAAAACCTATCTTTTTAAAATGTAAAGCTCAATCCACTATCAATGCTATGAAGTTACTTTGTTCCTTGGAAAGCCCGGACATTTGCTATCGTGTTGCAATATATATATTACAATATATAGCTGTCAGAAAAGCAATAATATTATGAATTATTTCGCATTAATTATTATAGTATTTTAGGAATCTAACCCCTTATTGCACTATAGACAGAGCCTGTTATATATGGAGTATGTACTAGATATAGGGGGATCTACGAGGCAGGTCCAGGACGAGGCATGCTGCCGTATTCTGCAGAACCTGCATCTTCCTGATGTGACATTCATTTGTGGTGAGTAACAGTGAATTGCCATAGTCAAGTCTGTTTATAATAAGGCCTTGTACTAAGGGCTTACGGGCTTCAGCTGGTATCCACTTATCTACACCACATACATTCACAGTACAAGTTTCTATTTGAAACCAAAAACCAAAAATTATGTTGCATATTTTAACTATACCTCTATAGACACTTATAAAAACTACTCTCATCACTAATAACTTAACTCAACATATACATTTCCAATTTGAATTCAACACCTAAAATTATGCACTATAACACCAATGTACTTGTGCACACATTAAAACAATCAATCATAATCAGCAATCCCTATTGCAAAACACACATAATAGTATACAAACTATATATTAATCCACGTTTAAGCACATTACCAAAAACTGTAATAAATATTTCTTCATTAGGAAATATATCAGTAACTCCAAATTTGATTAATTATATTTCATAATTAGAAACAAAGGCACCATACAGAACACATCACAAATTAATAACTCACCTTTCAAATTGATTTGTAAATGTTGAAGTATCTGAATCACACACCAGATTTTCTTATGCACACAATGATTGTACAGCACTGCTCTCTCTGTAACAAAATGCCTCTCAGCCTGCGCACAACCTCCGATCACACTAGTTTCCAAAAGAAGCTTAAGACCTGGATTTTCTGCTAATCTCGCTACCTACCCTTTTGGTCAGAATCGTCTGCATGCGCCATGAGACTCTTTTGGACGTGATATGTGCGCAATACAAATATCCTGACTTGACTTGACTTGACTAGATCGACTTCTGTATAGACATACTCATTTATGTTTTTCAGTTATATGGTGAGAGTAGAGAAATGTGAAAAGTTTCTGATTTGTGTTTTGGTACATGTTACATAAAAAGGTAGTTGTAGAAAGGTAATGTAGCAGTAGACATTTGTGCAGTAGTTTTATTCCATAAAGAGTCTGTTTGCTGAGCAGTCATTGCCTTGTTAGTAGTGAAACCTTCCTCCAATCACCCATTGAGCACCATATGCTAATTCATTCAGTGTAGTAATATCTATGTACTTAAAAAGTATCTATGCACTGCATTTGTGTACAGTCAAATGTGCACAATGTATGCACTCCCCTAACTTCTTGCAGACTTGCAAAACTCTAGGGAATAGTCATGCTTGCCTGGAATCACACTGTGATTCTGTGTCTACTCCTAAAATCATTCTGTTAGAAGCATGTCCTTATTTAATCTCTCTGCTGACACATAAGTGCTTATATGTTGTTGTATATGTAGCAGCAGTCTGGGAACTCAAGGGCATATAACCAAGGGCCTTATCGCCACTTTAGCAGGAATTTTTCCCGCTAAAGAGGCGATAATTTTATCGCCCTATTACCTAGCTGTCGCTAACACCAGTTAGTGACAGCTAATAGGCGATAGCGGGCATTTAGGGGCCCACTATGCATGTCAGCGATAATTATCGCTAATGACATGCAACATGGGCGTGCCAAGATGTTAGCGACTGGAAACAGTTGCTAACATCGCTATCATCTATTACCAACTTTTGTCCAAAAGCTAACGCCTGCCCAGAGCAGTTCTTAGCCATGTTATCCAATGGAAGGTGGATAACATGGCTAAGAGCATTGTCACGATAATGCATGAATATAGCATGATTTTACAGCAATATTCATGCATTTCCCACGAATTTTACCGCTTTTGAGATAAACCTTGATAATATCAAGGTATCTCAGCCGTAAGAATCTTCGGAGCGCGGCGATATTTTAATACCCGCTAACCAAGCTTAGCGATATTTATCGCTATAGCTTGGTAATATGCCCCACAGTTACTGTCTATGTACTTGGAAAATGAGTCAGTATTCAGTCCCCGACCCCCATGCAGACTACTGAGTCAGTCATGGATGCTTGTATGGAATCACACTGTGAGTGTGTGTCCACTCCTACAATCACTCTGACAGAATCATGACCCTATTTAATCATTCTGCTGAAACCTAAGTGCTTATAAAGTTATCTTGCTGTCAACTACTAGCAGTCTGAGATCCCAGTGACTATCTATACACTTGGAGAATGAGTCAGCCATTCAGACAAGAAGTGGTACAGTCAAATGTGCACAATGTATGCTGTTCCCTAACCCCTTGTAGACTTTTGAGACAGTCGTACAAAATTCCATTGAATAGTCATGCTTGTCTAGAATCACACTGTGAGTCTGTGTCCACTCAGCAATCATTCTGACAGAAGCATGACCTTATTTTATCACTCTGCTGAAATGTAAGCTCTTATAACATTGTCTTGCTGTCAACTACTAGCAGTCTGAGAACCCAGTCACTTTTTATTCACTTGGAGAATGAGTCAGGCATTCAGACAAGCAGTGGTACAGTCAAATGTGCACAATGTATGCTGTTCCCTAACCCCTTGCAGACTACTGAGTCAGTACTGCAAAACTCTAGGAAATAGTCATGCTTGTCTGGAATAACACTATGAGTCTGTGTCCCCTCCTACATTCATCCTGACAGAAGCGTTTCCCTATTTAATCTCTCTGCTCACGCATAAGTGCGTATAAACGTTTACTGTTGTGAACTACTAGCAGTCTGAGAACTCAGTCACTGTTTATGCACTTGGAGAATGAGTCAGGCATTCAGACAAGCAGTGGTACAGTCGTGGAACAACGTATGCAGTTCCCTAACCCCTAGCAGACTATTGAGACAGTAATGCAAAAGTCCAGGGAATAGTCATGCTTGCCTAGAATCACACTGATCTAGGCCCCCTCTTACAATCATTCTGACAGAAGAATGACCTTATTTAATCACACTGCTGAAATTTAAACGCTTATAAAGTTATCTGGCTGCCAACTAATAGCAGTCGGAGAAAAAATGTACTGTCTATGCACTTGGAAAATGAGTGACACATTCATACAAGCAGTGGTACAGTCAAATGTGCACAATGCATGCATTCCCCTAACCCCTTGCAGACTACTGAGTCAGTCCTGCAAAAGTCTAGGGAATAGTCATGTTTGGCTGGAATCACACTGTGAGTCTGTGTCCACTCCTAGAATCATCCTGACAGAAGAATGTCCTTACTTAATCACTCTGCTGAAACGTAAGCGCTTATAAAGTTATCCTGCTGTCAACGACTAGCAGTATGAGAACCTAGTCACTGTCTAAGCACTTGGAGAATGAGTCAGGCATTCAGAGAATCAGTGGTACAGTCAAATGTGCAATATCTATTTGGTCCCTTAAACCCGTGCAGACTACTGAGACAGTCCTGCAAAAGTCTAGGGAATATTCATGCTCTTCTGGAATCACACTGTGAGTCTGTGTCCACTCCTACAGTTATCCTGACAGAAGCATGTCCTTGTATAATCTCTCTGCTGAAACATAAGCACTTATAAACATATCCTTCTGTCAACTACCAACAGTCTGAGAACACAGTCACTGTCTAAGCACTTGGAGAAGTATTTAATATATGTGGTATTTGTATCATATGGTATATTATTGAGGATGTTGTTTTATTAGAATGTGCAAAGATAGTTGACTATATTGAAAATATTTTTGACACTGATTTGTTTTTTTTTTAAACAATCTTATTGCCCGATGTTATGTGATGAGTAACATTGAAATCACCGTTTGTAGTGAAATTCAATATATTCTGAGAACAGCAAAAAAATCAAACAAAATAATTAATATAATGTTAAAATTATGTAGTGTTGTAAAAAATATATATTTCATTGATTTTTTTCTTCTCTTTCACAGATCTTAATTCTAAAGTACAGCGTTTTGAAAAAAATTATTTATTTGAAAAAACAGAACAAAATGTTTAGCATTTTTTGATATGTACGACTGTCAAGGTAAGATTAAGTAATGCAAACACTATTAATGCACTACTAAATTCAGCTGTGCACTATATATATAAACCTCTAACCAGCTACTAAGTTAAGTACTACCTATGCAATCTAGGAATCCTCCTGTCTGTCCCATGCACTTCTCCAATCATCCATCCAGCACTATCTTCATATTCTATCACTTCACCAATACCTAAGCACTTATAATTTCAGCATACACTCTTTTTGCAGCACTGAACTGATTCCAGTTATAAGTCACATACTTATGAAATTGCCTAGCCACTAACACAAGTGCAGTTACAATATTTTAAATACTATGCATGTAAACCTCTAAAACAGCTACATAATATTGATATGTACGCTATCACTCCGCAATACCTAATCAGTTATAGATTCAACATGGACTTTATTTGCAGCACTGAAATTCTTCTTCTTACTAGTTATATAGCTAAGGAATGGCCTACCAGTACTGCTACAATATTTTGTGCACTATGCATGCAGACCTTTAAGCAGCTATATATTAGTGATACACTTGTCTAAATACTCACATTTTACTTAAGCATTGTAGGAATCCTCCTGTCTGGCCCATGTATTTATCCAATCACTCATCCAGCACTATCTAAATATCCTATCACTCCGTGAATACCTAAGCACTTTTAAATTCAGCATGTACACTATTTTGCAGCACTGAAATTTTTCTAGTTACTAGTCATGTACCTAAGGAATGGCCTAGAAGGTAAAACTAGTATAGCAACAATTTTCTGTGCACTATGCATGCAGACGTCCAATCAGCTACATAGTAACTGAACCGCGATTTGCATGCTCTGAGCGTCGGAGTGGGAGCCTGCTGCACAACGCCGTTACCTGCCGCCGAGGATCACTTTTGGGAACGCCGCCCTGCTGCCTTGCTGCCACTGGCTCTGCCCTGTAGTCCCCCCGCCGCCGCAAGCACAACCAAGCGGCCGCCGAGCGGGGGACTACATTACCCAACACGCATAGCGGCGGACACGCCAGGGACGCGCCAGGAGGCGCCTGAAAACAGCGTCATTGCCGGTGGAGCGGGTGAACCGCGATTTGCATGCTCTGAGCGTCGGAGTGGGAGCCTGCTGCACAACGCCGTTACCTGCCGCCGAGGATCACTTTTGGGAACGCTGCCCTGCTGCCTTGCTGCCACTGGCTCTGCCCTGTAGTCCCCCCGCCGCCGCAAGCACAACCAAGCGGCCGCCGAGCGGGGGACTACATTACCCAACACGCATAGCGGCGGACACGCCAGGGACGCGCCTGGAGGCGCCTGAAAACAGCGTCATTGCCGGTGGAGCGGGTGAACCGCGATTTGCATGCTCTGAGCGTCGGAGTGGGAGCCTGCTGCACAACGCCGTTACCTGCCACCGAGGATCACTTTTGGGAACGCCGCCCTGCTGCCTTGCTGCCACTGGCTCTGCCCTGTAGTCCCCCCGCCGCCGCAAGCACAACCAAGCGGCCGCCGAGCGGGGGACTACATTACCCAACACGCATAGCGGCGGACACGCCAGGGACGCGCCAGGAGGCGCCTGAAAACAGCGTCATTGCCCGCGTCGCGGGAGCGCGCGGGAGCGCCCGGGGCTAAGCCCGGGCAAAGGGCGAGCCCTCTGTGGCCCTCAGTGACCGAGGTAGGCCGGGCTGGGCCCGGTCCCTTATATTTTATCTTTTACACTGTTATTATCTAGTTGCATCGTGCCCACTTGAGTAGGAGGGTAATTCGATGCAAGTACTGTGATAGCTATACTGCACCCTGGTCCTACTTGCTCCGCCAGGGTCTGACTTTATTCCAGACTTTTATACGTTTTATATTGCTACATTTCTATTTTATTACTGTGGAAAATGTCTAAAACTCTACGATCAGGAAGGGTAGTGGGAGAAAAACCTGCCCGGAAATTAACTACCATCCGCACAAGAAACAAGTCAGTAAACAACCCACCTCTAAAAGGACAATGTCAGTTATCTGAACTCTGGGATCTATCTGGTATAAAAAAACCTAAATGTGCGACTCTACATAATCCAGATACTAAAGCCCTGGAAGTACACTTACCAACTACCTCTGAGTCCCGATCTCCCCAGGTCCAGCAGGGGGCCCCCCAAACTATGGTAGGAGGGTCTCCCTTGCGGGACCCTACAGTCGGGAAGCTGATGATTATAAGTGAGCCAGTACACATACCATCGATCCCTCAGTTACCCATGAATGACAGGCCGGGGGATGACCTGTCTGCACTATCCATTGATCTGGAACTATGGGGACGCTACGTAAGCCCTGCTAAAGTGGAATCTCTGGAACAATTTAAAGTTCAGGGGGGAGCCACCCCATCAGGGTTAATGCTGTATAGTAGCACCCCGTCGCTAAATAGACATGAAATATCTGACTTGCTTAACTCCTCCAAGAGCCCTGACCTCAATCTCCTGGATAATATCTGTACTGCGGAAGCACGAGAAAAGCCGATCTCTGAGTCCATGATCGTGCTGGAACAACTTCTTGCTTCAATTTTGCAGCTTTTAGGGAAATTTGTAGGCAGCTCGGACTGTATCCTTGAATCAGTTACCCAAATCCTAAAGTTATTGCTGCAGAAAGTGCCGGATTCGAGTAAGGCCTCCTCCCCTAAGCCTGAACAATCTGTATCTGAGGGGAAAGTCAAAGCCATTAGAAGCGAACTAGTTAGGAAAAATGAAGAGCCTTCTATGGTCCCTCATAAGGAGGTGCCTCATACTGCAGCATCTAACTGTATCAAGAACATAGTCCCGGAGATAGAGGAGGAGGATAAAGTCTTGCCTGGCCCCAAAACGGTCCAGGAGTTATTTCCTATCTTTGTCCCGGATGGCGGAAAAGATCTCCTGGCCGACAAACCCGAGGTCAAAGAAGAAAAGAGAAAATATGGCCAACAAAAAAGTACCAAAGCCAGTAAGAGGAAACCAATTCGAAAATATAGAAAGAAGAAGCAACGGAGGATCATTTTCCAAAAATGCACAGAGGCAAGGGAGAATGAATCAAGGAATGGGGAATCCTTATCTACTTCCTTAAAAGTGGACATGGATGTGAACTTAACCACTTCAACCTCAGTGGTGGAGGAAAATGAACAAGGCAGCCTGCCTTCCCAGGAAGATTTTCCACAAATTGGGGGCTCTCTCCCAGGCTCACCTTCTCGGAGTGCACTGGGAGGTCCAATTACTTATCCATCCGGGACTTTAAACCCTTTGGCCCCCCCCTTTGTGGTAACAATTGACTCTGAATACTCTCGCCCTCCGGTCCGGCCTGTAAGTATGTCAAAGGCCCCTGTGGATGTGCGTGTACTAGATTTTGTTCCATTATTTGATACTGACCTCTTATTAAATAGAGCCTGGCTTCTCAAGCGTTTCAGTGAGGTCGAATGTCTCTACCACATTCAGTCTAGAGACATAGAACTGGTGACTCTGTTGGGTGGAAGTCGGGTTTTGAGTATTCGGGTGAAATTTTATTCCCCTATCATAACAAATTTGATACTAGAACAGGCTGAAAATTTCCAACGCCTAGGTATTGATATTCTCCCTATCTCTACCCCAGGCAAACCAAACTCTTTTGATAAGCAGGGGTTGAGGGGTGGTGAGCAAAACGGGGTAACCTCTCCTCTGAGAGACCTGAAAATTTGGGTTTCCAGGGGAAAACGCTCAGTATCGCACGTGAAGCCTCTTCCACTAGTTGAGAATTCCACACTCAATGATGACAATAACCGGTGGAATTGGCTCCATAGTGCATTATCAACAAAAAATAAGGATAACCCCAAATTGTTCCACCATCTTTAACCCAGCCTTAAACATAATTTCCTGGAACGCGGCCGGTTTCCATAGCAGCCCGGAGAAAATGACCTTTTTCTCCACTCTGGAGGCTGATATATTGTGCATCCAGGAAACATGGTGCACAGAT
Source organism: Lissotriton vulgaris (assembly GCF_964263255.1). Taxonomy (NCBI): domain Eukaryota; kingdom Metazoa; phylum Chordata; class Amphibia; order Caudata; family Salamandridae; genus Lissotriton; species Lissotriton vulgaris. The sequence continues at coordinate 41,058,908 of NC_141691.1, read as the reverse complement.
AGGTTAACGCCTTTAAAAGATTTCTATGTTTTGGAAGTTCCGGCTGCGCCCTCTAAGAAAGGGCATGCTAGGGGGGGCCTCGCCTGTTTACTGTCAAATAAGTTTCAATGGAGATTTTCCCATTACATTGATTCCAGTAGACTTTTCCACACAATAACATTTGATAATATGTTCCTTGACAAAGTAAAATACCCCATGGTAATTTTTAATGTGTATATTCCGCCTGAAGAATGTTTTAATGATAAATTGCAGCGGGTTCTCCAGTATATGGATAAGATAAAAAATTCACCTCCTTTTCCTGTAATTTTGCTTATTGGTGATTTGAATTGTAAAGTTTCAAACGCTAGTCTAAAACTTTTCAGGGATAAAGCGATGGAGGAAGCACATTGCATCCCCCAGACGCTTTTCCCTGAAAACTTAAGGACAAATAAAAGGGGGAAGATCTTGTTAAAAGAACTAGCGATCGGGGATGGTATTATCTTAAATGGAAGATTTCCATCTGACGTCCCCGCAAATTATACCCACAAATCCCCCTTTGGGTCATCAATTTTGGACTATGCTATCGCCAGCTACAGTCTGTTTCCCCAGATTCTTGACTTAAAGATCATACCCACGACTCTGAGCGACCATAGTATATTGTTACTATCAATTTCGTTAAATTCTCTGAATACGGCATCCTGGTCGCTAAACGGCAAGGAGGCTACCTTCCACTCGACGTCTGGAAGATGCTTCTGGAATAATGCTGCCATTAATGGGGTGCAGGAGCTACTGACCGATACCCTTAGGGAAATAGAAGAGTGGAACGGAAATGAAATAGTTTGTTTTGAGGAATTCATGTTAAAGATTCTATTGAATGCTAAAAAAACTGTCCCCCCTAGGAAAAAAGGAGAGGTAGTTCCTCTGACTCTCCGTAATCTGAATAGGGAATTAAACAAACTAATCCGTGCACAGTATGTTGAAAGGGTACCGGAACGTGGGAAAGATATCGCTAGGTTAAAAAGAAAGAGAAGCAGACTCAAGCTAAAAATTAAAAGGGACAGGGAGGATGAAGTATGGATTAAATTAAGGGAAGCTGCTGCTTATGGCAATATTAAAGATTTTTGGGCAATAATCGGGAAAGGATGTGGTACACGCCACTCCCCCACTCCCATAGCTATACCTGAAGATATATGGTCCTCTCATATCCGAGAATTATATGCAGGGAACGGGATCACAGGTGTGGATAACTTCATGTATGCTACCCCTGATGACTCGGTCTTCTTTCCCTCTGAGAAGGAAATCGAGTTGGCTATAAAAAATATGCGATCCTCTGGGGCCATGGGACCGGATGAGCTTCCGATGACGGTCCTAAAACAAGACCCTTTAACCTGGAGCAAAATCTTGTACCCCCTGTTTAGGGCATGCCATCTTTCCAAATGTGTCCCTGCATCGTGGAGAGGAAGCATTTTGGTCCCTATCTTCAAAAAGGGGGCAAGGGACAGCCCCAGTAACTATCGCATGATTGCGCTCCTCGACTCCATCGGAAAGGTCTTTGCGAAATGCCTCCTGAGTTCTCTTTCTGATTGGGTCGAGGAGCGAAACATCTTGCCGTTGGAACAGACTGGTTTCCGAAGGGAACATGGCACTCTGGACAACCTGACTGCCCTTCAGGTTATTACTGATAAATATGTCCAGGTGAGAGGGGGTGTCGTATACGCCGCCTTTATCGATTTCTCCACAGCGTTCGATAAAGTAGATCGGGGAACGCTGTGGAGAAAATTGGCGACGCTGGGTGTCCCTACTCCCCTGTTGGAATTGGTGCGGGCTCTGCACACTGAGACCTGGTGCAGGGTCTTAATGGGGGGTGAAAGGGGGCTTTCGGCCAAAATACAATCTCAGAATGGCCTTAAACAGGGCTGCTTATTGGCGCCCCTGTTGTTTTCCCTATATACAACTGACCTCCCTGCTGCTGTGTCCCACAGTGAGGGGATCGCACCGTTGTTAGGAGGGGTGCCAATAGCCTGTCTGATGTATGCCGATGATGTGCTATTGCTTGACTTAACTCCCGTGGGTCTGGCAAATCGGCTTCAGGCCCTTCAGGACTTCGCTGGGGAGCATCATATGAAGATCAATATTAATAAAAGTAAAGTGATGTGTATTGCTGGTAGGAAGAAATGCCGCTCGACAAATTTTGGTTGGGCTATTGGAGGGCATAGATTGGAGGTCGTAACTTGTTATACCTTTTTAGGGAAAATATTCTCTGCCAATATGAGCGAGAATCTCCATATAGAGCATTGCTCTCGCAAAGCTCTTGCCCATGGCAATGGGTTAAAGTCCCTATACCTGGCAACGGGGAAAAGACATTTTTCTAGCCTTCTGGAAGTATTTAGAGCTAAAATCCCCGCAACCATCTTGTATGGTATAGAAATAATAGAGATAAAACATTGGGACTTTTGCCACAAGATTGAGGGAAAACTCCTAAGATCCCTCTCGACTCTTAACAATGCCTGTCCACTGGCCGCCTGCAGGCTGGATTTTGGACTCAGGAGTGCCTGGGTTCAGGGGCTGTGCGCCTTAATAAGGTGGGTAGCCAGTTTGGCCAGAGCAAGAGAAGGAACCCTGCGAGTTTTACTCAAAAATGAACTTTTGAGCAATTTTAAGGAGTTCTCCAAACTCGTTAGTAATTTTAGAGGGGCTGTGAAAATCCTTAGACTGGATGAAAGCGCTCTTTTCTCCTACTCTCCCATGCAGTTAAAGCAGGTCCTTAAGGAGGCTTCGTGGGAGTATTGTTTTCTATCCGACAAAAAAACAGTTGGAGATAAAAGGAATGTGGAGCCGCTCATCTCCTCCTATAGGTTGAAACAGCCTCAACCGTATGCCCTGTGGAACTTACCACATGGGATACGTAGGTTTTGGTTTTTATTACGTTATGACTTAATCCCTCTTAACGTGTTGCTGTCCAAATGGCATGGCACTTCACCGTTGTGCAATTTATGTAAATTGAATAACCAGGACTTTATGCATGTACTTTTGATTTGTCCTATGTTACGTAGCTTGCGCAATCGATGGCTTAAAGTAATCTGTCTACGCCTCAGCATTGTCACTTTACAAGATTTTCTTCATGCACTTTATTGCCCACCAAATGAAATGTTTTGTGCTTATGTTTTTAATTTTTTTAAAGGATTTTTAGCTATTTATTAATGTTTCTGGAAGATTGTGCTGGCCCGGCCTTGTGGGACTGATGGCTTGCAGTGTAGCTATTACGGTTCGAATACTATGTTTTATAACTCTTGCATTTTTGATGATTTTGTTGCTTTGTCTGTACATGTTTATGTGGCCCTCTTTGAGAGCCAAAACATAATAAATAAAATTTGATTACATAGTATTGATACACTCTTTCAAATACTTAGTTAGTACCTAAACAGTCTAGGAATCCTTCTGTCTGTCCCATGCACTTCTCCATTCACCCATCCAGCACTATCTAAGTATCATATCACTCCGTCAATACCTAAGCAATTATAAATTCAGCATGCACTCTCTTTGCAGCACTAAAATTACTCCAGTTACTGGTTATATACTTAAGGAATGGCCTAGACACTAACACAAGTGCAGGTACAATATATTGTATACTATGCATGCAAACCTCTAAACAGCTGCAAACTATTGATACACTCTACTAAATACCCAGTTAGTACCTATGCAGTGTAGGAATCCTCCTGTCTGTCCCATGCATTTCTCCAATCACCCATCTAGCACTATGTATTTATCCTATCACTCCAGCAATACCTAAGCACATATAAATTCACTATATACTCTGTTTGCAATATTGTAATTATTCTAGTTACTAGTCATGAACTTATGGAATGGCCTAGCTACTAGCACAAGTACAGCTACAATATTTTGTGCACTATCCAAGCTGACCTCTAACTAGCTACATACTATTGACACACTCTTCTAAATACCCAGTTAGTATGCAGTGTTGGAATCGTCCAATCTGTTGCATACACTTCTTTAATTACTTATCTACCACTATCTACGTATCTAATTACACTGCCAATATCTAAGCCCCTTTAAATTAACTGTGCACTCTGTTTGCAGCACTATCATCATTCCAAATACTAGTGATGTACTTATGGAGGGGCCTAGCCATCAACATAAGTACATGTATAATATTCTGTGCACAATGCTTACAAACATCTAAGAACATACATACTATTGGTACACTCCACAATACTGAAGTAGTACCCAGGCAGCCAGGGATATCTCTTGTCAGTATCATGCACTTCGTCAATCACACATTCAGCACTATGACCTTAGTGTATCACTCTGCCAATAGATAAGCACTTATTGGGCAGATTTACAAGGCCCAAGTGCCACCAGTACATCAGTTTCTGTGACGTAATAATGGCACCTGGCACTCTTCTATATTTACAAGGAGAAGAAAAGGTTCTGTGCATGGCATTTCCTCTTCTTGAAAATACGGCTCATTTAAATGCAGCAGTTTGCGTTCAAGGAGCGTTCCATGAGTGTTGCTGTGTATGTTTTCACAACATCGATGAAAGAAGACACATCTTAAGATTTACAAGAAATTGTAAATCCGGAGATACATGTGAATGCTGCACCACCCTAAAGGTGGCGTAGCCAGATGAAATGAGGAGAAATTTTTTAATTTCTTATCGTGTTTTCCTCTCTCAAAGCTTGCTGCATTCCACAGCACACATTGAAGGAGGAAAATGCCTTTAGTGATTATTTTTGTGGAGGCATGAGTAAAGAGGAGAACGCTGCTCTAGAGAACCTAAAGAATTGTGACAGGATTGTCATAAAACAAGCGGAAAAGGGAGGTGGTGTAGTTGTGCTTGATAAAGAAGACTACCAGAAAGAATGTCTAAGACATTTATCGGATGATAAAAACTACCATAATTTTTCAGTGTTTTTTTTCTTGTAATACAACCCGGGCTACCACCATTGGTCCTGACGAAAACCCTATAATTAAATTGATGGTTGAAACATGTAGACCTATTTTATCTCACAAAATAAATCTGTGAAACCACACGCCTACCTAACCTGGCATGGTGTCCAACTGATGATTTTTACTGTTGCTCAGCCACTCCAGAATAAAGTAGCCAACTGGACAACTTTTAACTTCAGTAACGAAAAACTTTTTTACTCTCACAAAAACCAAAAACAAACCCGCTCCACTGAAGTCAGGTGTGGTACCACACCCGCATGGCACTTGGCTGTCCGGGTGGGACCCAGATGATGAAGCATGTCACCAACTAGGTTAGTGAGTGAGGGGTCTTCTAACAAAGGATGAATCTTTCCTTCTAAGCATTTCCGTGCTCTTCTATAACTTGAAACTGACGCATTGAAACACCTCCTGCGGTACTCCTCCATTTGTTGTTTATCATTGGTCAAGGGGACAAGGAGTATTCCCTCTATATTAGGAAACCCTTTCCCTATCATTGTTTTTCCCCACTTTGGGAATTACACATCATTTCCAACAAAAAGAATTTACCAACGTTGGTTGCGTTGAGCAGCACACATAGCGTCCACTGACTGCTCTCCGTAGCAAACAACTTTTTGGCACTTGATGCAGTGCTAATCCAAAAACCCAAATTCAACCCTTGTGTCCTCCTGAGCAAGATTTAGAGTATGGATTGTCTTGAGATGTTTATACATGCTAGCAGTGCCGCATGAATACTTTTTTCACTGCCCCTAGACAGCACTCTTTCACAAATGTTGCATGTCATCTTTGTGGCATTAACTTTCTTTTGTCCTGCTGCAAAAGACAAGAATTTCCAGACTGCAGATTTTGGTCTCTGTCTTCTTGGTTCCTCCTGCAAGAATTCTTCTTCCGAGGATTCTTCCATCTGCTGGTGTTCTCTGGATGCCATTGTTCTTCAGAGTTGCAAAAAAACACCAAACAGGTTGAAGTTGGAGAAGAGATGCTTCTCTGAAGATGGTCCAAGAAGAATGATTGAAATGGGTGGGGTCCTTCAATAGTTATAGTGGGAAATGTTATGAACCAATCAAATTTTTTTTTTAGGTCATCTGGGATCTGCGCACTGTGTGCTCAGATGCACGCACCTAACGCAACTTTGCAAAAAATATATTTAAAAGTAATATAGTTGATTATAAGTACACATATATTATGTTTATAACTATCTTAGATATTATCTTGCCCTAACGTGTATATTAAAGATACATGTACATCATTTTAGACATAAAAAACACTTTGGGGGAGTCGCGCACCCAGCACGTATATGAAATCACACAGAACCCGCCACCACGCAAGCATCGTGTTCCGTAATGCGCATGTGTCGCGAAGGCGCAGGAGCAGGAGTCACGGACCGGTCGCATACCAATTGCGCACATCACATAATGTTAAATGTATATGACGTAATTCAAAAAACAAGCAGTTGTCGCACTCCATAGGCGGGTCCTTCACGACTTTTCCAAGATGGCGGCTTGAATCCGCGCACCCATCATGATGGGTAAGCATTGGGTGTGCAACTTATATTGAATTAAAAAAATAAAACTAAAAAATGAAACAACATTTCAGTTTAAATTTTAAAAAAACATTATTTTTGCAATTTTCATAAAAAGTGTTTAATTTTACTTAATCAATAAAATATTTCAAAATAAAAAGTAAAAAAACTGTAGAAAATCAGTTAGAAATTAGCATTTAAAAAACCTTTGAAATTCAATGAAATAACCATAAGTTTCAGAGATGTTATGGTTAGGAATTAGCATTTAAAAAACCTTTGAAATTCACTGAAAAAAACATAAGTTTCAGAGACGTTATAGTTAGGCATTGGCATTCAAAAAACCTTATAGTTAGCTCTAGTAACTATAACTCAAGCACCCGCAATCCACTGCTGATGATGTCACATATTACATCATTCATGACATGGTCAGTGACATCATTGATGACATCACTGATGGCATCTCAAATGACATATCTGATGACATGATCCAGTGAATGTGATTTGGCTTGAAATGTAAATATGTATTATATATAGACCAATCTGTATTGAAGATTGAGTGGATATATAATTGTCTGGATGGAGGATTTTGTAGCTGTCTGACTGTCTTTTTAAGTGAGTAATTTAAAAAAGTTTCTTACTAAATAGATGGATTACTAACCAATTTATGTGAATGTGTGTATCACTGTCTCTGTTGTTGTATGGTCACTAACTACATGAGTTTCTATTTTAATTATTGATTAGTTGGCTGAGTTTGTGTATGGGAGACTGTGGTTGGGTGGGGGGGTTTAACTTTATGCATAAATGTGTGAGAGTGTGATTGTCTAGGTGCCTCTCGTTGGAAAGAGGGTGAAAACATTCCAGGTGATGAGTGGTGGCAGAAGGTACTGCTTTAGGAAGCGTCACTAGAGGATCAATTGGGGAAGGGTTTTTAGAATGTTCTGGAATTTATTGTCAAAGAACTCAGCCTGGTTTTCGCATCGGGTTCCATGAGGGTCCGCTAAGGAGATGGTTACTGGATATTTGAGTAGTCTCTTTATAATGGCAAAGGTCTCTCTAGGGGAGTTGGTGGCTTGTTTGATTTTTGCTTCATAATAGGTCGCTTGAGCTTTCCTCATTTGCTCCTTGTATTTGCGTATAGATTCCCTGTAAGTGAGTTTGCTAATATTTTACAGCTCTGTTTCAGATTGCGCAGGTCAGCTGTATACCAAGGCGACCTGGTGGAGCCGTGCTTTTTTGTGATCGAGACTTTAGGGAGTACGGCATTTAGTGAATCCTCTAACCAGTTGCAGAGGTTATTGTACATAGTCAATGGGCATGGAGTGGACTGAGGTATATTCTTTCCCAGTTCCTCGATCCACTTCTCCCGAGGGAGCTTGGGCTAGGGGCGCATGAAGGTCCGAGGGGGAGGGACTGGGGGAGGGAAGATTGGGGGTGCCAGGAGAGAAGGACCAAGAGGTGGTTGGACCAGAGGATGGAGATCGGGTCATTACCCTTTAGGGTCTCCAAATTGGAGAATACTTGGTTGAGGCAGTATCCCTGCCAGTGTGTGGGAAGTAGAGCCTTTTGCACCAACTGGAGGGCTGCAAGGTCCTTAGCTAGTTCAACTGCTATTGTGGACTTCACATCATCGAAGTGAAGATTAAAATCACTGAGAAGCATGAAATTAGGGGATGCTGGCTAGATTGATTGCAGTTTCTACCAGGGAATTGCAAATGGGCCTGTTGCCCCTGGGGGGGTGGTAGATCAAAATGCCTGAGAGTGAGAGGAGGGGGGAAAATTGAACGGAAAAGTGAACATTCTCACAGTCCAGCAAGGGGCTGCCGAGTAGGCGGCAGATAAGATGGTCTTTGAACCAAATCGCAATTCCCCGCCTTTTTCCAGAGTTCTGTCTATTCTCTGGATCCCATACCCCTGGGGCAATGCTTGTACTAGGCCTGGGTCAGAGCTAATGCTGAGACAGGTTTCCATTAGGAAAAGCACCTCGGGGGAGAAGAATTAAAAAAAGAGCGAAATTTCCATTGAGTGCCTGGGGAGGAATCTACAGTTTAACAGGAAAATATTGAAGACCGGGCTTGGGGGAGGGGATAGCAGTATATAAGGGAGAAATGTGAAGGAACAGTGAGGGCATTTTAGATTACGATTATCTGCCCGCAAAGAATGGAGGCATTTGGCCCTTGGGTGTGTATTGAGCTGCAGCAGTTGCACACTAGATTATTTAAGGTACCCTGGAGGGAGTGGAGCAGGGGTTCTGGCCCAGGGCCCCAGTCTGGCGTGGACGGGCACAGACAGGCTTGCCTTTGGCATGCCTTTAGCCACCATAAGCGTGGAAGGGTATACTCAGATGTGAGTCCCTTGCTCATTGCACCATCAGGATTCAAGCAAGCCGGGCCGAAGACGGCTGAAATGCCAGAAACCGGTCCCCGGAAGCTTGTTTTCCTTCCCAGTATAAGAATTGGCTTGGTAGTTTGGTCTGCCCTGTTCCCATGATGCACTGGGCCAGGGACAGACTAATTTGCATGTAGCCAGGTTCTGAGCTGGGATGGTGCAGTGAGCTAAAAAACGGTGATGGATCAAGCCCTGATCTTTGGACTGGATAAGAGTGGTCTGCTTAATTCAGACACTCTGTTCATCACTAAGTATGGGCGGAAAATCCGTTCCGCTCATGGATTTTGCGGAATTTCGGTAAATTCGGAATCCGCGAGATTCGCGAATTTCCCGCAAAATCCGCAAATCCGCGAGCAGCGGATTTTATGGCTTGCTCGCACTGTTCGCGTGAGTTCGCGGCTTCCCAGTTCAACTTCGCGCCCCGCGAATAAGCGCTAAATTGCAGAAATACGATCTTAGCAAAACTGAAACTACTTACCAGATTCAAAAGTTCAAGCTCATCATTAGTAGCCATTTCCTGTAGTGCTTCCTGAGGGGCCCCTCCAGAGTTCAGTTGCCTACTTGCAACTATTATGTGACCCTGCTCTGACCCTCAGAATAGTTACACATATGCCACAAAGGTCCTGAATTACAGCTAAGGGAGACAAGCAGGAGCCAGGCTGGAAGTTCAAATCCAGTGACACATTAATCAGCCCCTAATTCATTATTGTCAGTTGGGGCAGGGCAGGTGTTGTAACTAATTTTGCAACAATGAAAGCACTTAGCAAGTGCAAAAGATCACTAATCAGGAAGCACTAAGGAAGCAGGTGCCAGCTAAAAAAATATTCTGTGACACATTAATCAGCCCCAAATTAATTCAGGTCACTTGAGGCAGGGAAGTTGTGCTTTGCTTTGCCACAATAATGTACACTGGACAACCAGAGGGTGCTGTGATGAAACAGAGGGTGGCATGGGTGGGCCAGAGGGTGGCATGAGTAGTCAGAGAGTGGCAGTGGTGACAGAGGGTGGCAGTGATGAAGAAGAGTGTCCCAAAAAGGCTGGACACGTAGAAACAACAAGTTCGCAAAACTTGCGACCCGACAGGTAAGTTCGCGTTTGCGAAATTGTACAAAAACCCTCGCGAACTGGCAGAAACCCGCGCGAACACAAAAAAAAAATCAGCAAATTCGTGAGAATTCGCGGATTTTGCGGATTGCGAGTTCGCAAATCCGCAAAATTCGCGAACGCGAGATTCGCAAAATTCGCCCAAGCTTATTCATCACCACCCCCTTTTCTGAATCGTTTTTGTCCACCATAAGCGTGGAAGGGTATACTCAGATGTGAGTCCCTTGCTCATTGCACCTTTAGGATTCAAGCAAGCTGGGCCGAAGACGGCTGAAATGCCAGAAACCGGTCCCCGGAAGCTTGTTTCCTTCCCAGTATAAGAATTGGCTTGGTAGTTTGGTCTGCCCTGTTCCCATGATGCACTGGGCCAGGGACAGACTAATTTGCATGTAGCCAGGTTCTGAGCTGGGATGGTGCAGTGAGCTAAAAAACGGTCAAGCCCTGATCTTTGGACTGGGTAAGAGTGGTCTGCTTAATTCAGACACTCTGTTCATTACCACCCCTTTTCTGAATCGTTTGGCGCACCATCGGCGCACTCGTTGAGTGCGTCCGCTGCGCGGCCGTGACATGGACGTGATTTATGCGCCTCTTCCGACGCCGGGTGCAGCAACTATATCGCTGCCCCGAGTGTCTGGAGCAATACAGACGGAAGTGGTGCACAAGACCTTCCTGCCCGCCAAGCATTGAACACAGCTCGTACCGGGCGTTGGTGCAGTGAGTGCAGTTAAGTGAAGGTTTTTCTCAAATTGTGCAAAATAAGCAATGTTTTAAAAAGTACATAAATATCTATGGCCGTCGTGGATTTTTTTTAAAACATATTTTATTGAGTTTTTCACTTTACACAGTACAATGTTACTAACCAATACGCATCGGCACGTGTACAATAGCGTAGCCTATTCAAAAGCTTCTGTTTGCGTATGCATATATCTGCACGGACAATTGTACATTGAACATAGCAAGCAGTACCAACATCGTATTGTAATGTAATATGTGTAATAAAACATACAAACTGATCCCAACTACCCTCCTCCCCAAGGTTACGTTCTTTGTCCACGCCATATCCATACTACCGCTAAATCTAAATCTAAAGGGCATGTGATTCCTTAAAAACATCTAGGCCACACAGCTAGCTACATCCCATGCAACATCTGCAGTTTATATCACACATCGCGGTTGTGTCCTTATTTCTGTTATCTTCGTCCTAAGCCATCAAATCCAAGTCATACATACGTATCCCTTCCAACATAACCTCCCAATCGAGGGATATCGGAGTCTTGCGCAGGCCTTTCATCTCTTCCCTGTGCAGTGCTGCACCTTCCGCTCCACCCCAATGTAACAATTCAGCATGCCATACATGAATTACAGGGGCTTTGCGTGATTTCCATCTCATAGTTATATTTCTAACAGCCAATAGAAATGCAAGGTTTACAAATCAATATTGCACTTTGTGGGTGGTGATTCGCGTATGTAGCCCCAGGATGCATTCCCCCAGTGTGTTGGTAATGGTAATCTTTGTGGCAGCTTCTGTCATTTGTCGTATCGTATCCCAGTACCCTCATAAACGTGGGCATTCCCAAATCATGTGTATGAAACCCGCTCCCTCCAAAACACATCTCGGGCAATAGTGCTGTGCCTGGGGGAACATCTTATCTAGTCTATGCGGGGTTAGGTATGCACGATGTAGCACCATCGTTTGGATGAATTTGAACTCGGCGTTGCGGGGGATTTTCTTGGGGTGCGCCAATACCATTGCCCATTACCTCTCCGACAACTCCTTCCCTATATCCACTTCCCATTGAGCTTTCAGTGGTTGCAGGGAAACTCTTGTGTGTGCACTGATCCCAGTATACAACCATTTTATCAAGTGACGCCCACCACCCATATAGTATACCATCTTAAACAAATCATTCTGGGCTGTCCTCTGAGGAGCCCAGTGCATCCTAACGAACCTAAGCAATGCTGTGTGGGTTAAAAACATAGACACCGGAGCGCCTGTTCGGTGTAGGAATGTGTCATGGTCCATCAATGTGTCCTCCCCAAACAAATCTTCTACTGTACTTAATTTACATCCAACCAGGGCGTTAATTTGCGTTTTGTCAGCCTGCCACTCGCCAATGTAATCCCTAGTAATGGTATATTTCCTGCGTATCTATGCGCTGTGCGTGTATATTGCAACGCCGCTCTCCAGCACTGCAGCGCTGTCTGCAGCAACAAGGGGAGCTCCGACTAAATCCCACTACCCAGCAGCAATAAGGCATGTAATGTCCCGTTTTCTAAGTCTGCAATGGTATGATCGATTTGTGGTAGGTTACGTCCCGCTGTCCAGTATGACAACCATTGCAATCGGCAGGCATAGTAATAGGCTTGAAAATCTGGTAGCCCCAGGCCGCCCGCCTCAGTCCCAACTTGCGTTTTTTTGAGGCTGATACGTCACCTACTCTTACCCTAAATGAGGTCCGTAAGCAAAGTGTTGAGCATGTTAAAGGTGCATTGTGGCACAATCAGAGGCCAGTTCGTGAAATAATATACCAAACGTGTCAACATGACCATTTTAGCAATAGCTGCTCTGCCCGTTATGGAGATTGGTAACACACTCCAGAAAGCAACACTAGCTCTCAATACTCTGATTGTCTTATTCAGATTACCCTCCAACATGTCTTCGTGTTTTCTGTATATTTGTATGCCTAGATATCGAAAAGCCGATTGTGTGACCTGAATGTTAGTGCTCCCAATGTCTATCTCCGTAGTGTCCACCCGTTCCGTAAAGAAAAACGCATGTGTTATGGAAGTATTTAAAGCCTAATCCCGATATATTTTCGAACTTCCGAAATGCCTCAAACAATGTGCCCATCGGGGTGCGGAGGTCAGGTATGTACAGAAGTATATCATCAGCGTACCCCGAAAATAAATGGGTTGTATTACCTACACGTACCCCCAGATCCAGAAAGTCTCGTCTCAATTGTATCGCTAACGGTTCCAGTGGCAATATAAAAAGGAGGGATGACAACGGACAACCCTGCCTTGTACCTTTATGTATGGTGTATTCCGCGGATATATGTCCTCCCGTTTTAGTACGTGCTGTAGGGGCATTGTATGATATTCGTACCCATGTTACATATTCCATCGGGATGTCGAATTTCCCCAGGGCCTGGAACATATATTCCCAATATATGGAGTCGAAGGCCGAGTGAAAGACAACCAGCATGCATATAACTTTTCAGTGCTTCCGTTAATATATAATGCAATTTCCGAATGTTTAGGGATGTGCTGCGTGCAGGCAAAAAAATAGTTTGGTCTATGTGTATTAATTTTGATAAATGTGGGATCAGTCTGTTCGCTAGCACCCTACTCAATATTTTATATTCTGTGGGCAACAAGGACAATGGTCGATAGTTTGCCATGTCTGTGTGGTCCCTGCCCGGTTTTGGTAGCTTAATGACCAGTGCCTGTGCCATCATATCAGGCAGGGAGCCCTTCTCCCACACCTCCTTATATAAATCCACTAACCGGGGCACCAAGGCCTCCGCATAGGTATCAGAAATTCAATGGGGAGCCCATCAATACCAGGCGTTTTGTTACGCAGCGGTCCCTTCAGTGCCACCCTGATTTCTTGTGAGGTAATGTGACCTATGAGCCCTTTGCGCAACAGTTCCGGAATTGTCGGGTAATTGAGGTCTGACAGAAATGCCTCCGTGTGGTACAGTGAGTGTCCCTCAGGCGCACTGTATATTGCGGCATAATATTCACGGAATGCCACATTAATCTCCCCTTGCGCAGTAATTATGGCTCCATTATCTGTAATAGGTCTAGGTATGACCACAGTTGGAGGATCGGCTCGTAGAATACGAGCCAATAATGCTCCCGCCTTGTCGGATTCACTGTGGGCGCGCTGTATGAATGCTGCATAATCTATCACTCTCAGGGATTCTAATAGTTCTGCAAAAACGCACACAAGAGTAATGAAAGGGGCAATGAGTTAAAGAAAAAACTTTTTGAATGTGGATCAATACCATATTAATGAAAAATGGTATTGATACCTATAAGGAGCCTAATACATCTGCCATTTTGAAAGAATGAATACGCCATTTATGAGAGAGTTGACCCTGACCAGGAAACAGGGACGGTCAAATGAAGTATTGCTATTTTTTGTTGCTATTTTTTAGTAGCGACGCACCAATGAGCGTTTTATATGTTCCTGGTGATTCATACCAGTATACTAGTTCTATGTAAAACCCACCTCCCCCAATCCAATTGTCTAGCCTGCATATATTTTTATCTTTATGGGTACTTAGTGACCTTCAAGGAGCCTAAATGACAGACACCTCCTTATGACAAAATAGCTTTTTTGGAAATACCTTCATTGCTAATCACAAAAAAAGAGACGCCCTAGGTTTCTTCACATCCTACACCGTGGTCCTGAAGAAAGCCCGATTGACCTTTTGGCAAGTGAGGGCTGAAACATGTCGACCTATATCACTTACTACAATGTGAGAGAGTCAAAATCACTCTCAGTCACTGAATCTTGTTTTATTGTCTCTGAATACACAACGAATAAACACACCAACCTTGAAATAAGAGATTTTTAAACCCATTCACTTCACCAATCCACAAGCACATCACTGGTCACTACTGCTCTTAACTAAGGGTGAAACCTCCTGGTGGAGGGTGCAAAACAACAAAATCCAATGATTATGCACACACGTGTGAGGGAAAGCAGAGAACCAAGATATACCGCTTAAGTTACCATCCAAAACACGTGCATGAGGGTTTTTTATTGGGACTAGTAAGAACGAACCCTGCATACCCTAGTTATGCAGGACAAGTGATCATTCTCTCTTTGATTATATGACATTAAACTTAAGGAAACTGAAGGGATCACTTATTCCTTTTGCCCCCACTTTGATTCTTGGCACTGTATAATGCGGCATAATAGTCGCGGAATGCCACATTAATCTCCCCTTGTGCAGTAATTATGTCGGCTTTATCTGTAAGAAGTCTAGGTATGACCACAGTTGGAGGATCGGCTTGTAGAATAAGCGCCAATAATGCTCCCGCCTTTTCGGATTCACTGTGGGCGCGCTGTGTGAATGCTGCATAATCTATCACTCTCAGGCATTCTAATAGTTCTGCATGACGGATTCATACCTCCTGCAGAGGTCCTCTTTTCTCCGTATCCGTGACTGTCTCTTTTTCCCAGTGTGCCCCTTGTCTACTCCACCTCCACTAGTGAGTTATGCAATTCCTGTCTCACACCTACCGTTGTACCAATATCCTTCCCCCGTATTACCGCATTAAAAGCATCCCATTCTATCAGCTTATTCAAGGCTGTATTATCGGTGTCTATGAAATAGTGTTCGATGGTATTAGCAAGGGTACCACAAAAGACCTGATCCTCTGAAAGTTGCGTCCAGAGGTGCCATGTGGGGCCCGGCTTGGGTATCCTACCCCATGTGCCTATAGATTCTAACGGGTTGTGGTTAGAAAAGGTCTTGGGAAGGTAAGTAGAGTCAAGCACCTGCACGGCTATCCTTCCAGAACAAGTTAGTCTATCTATTCTTGCCATACATCTTGTAAATCCCAACCCTCCATCCAATGGAGTAGCGCTTCTGCCTGTTTCAACACATTAGTGCCCTGTAACGGTGGGTGCGACCTATCCAATGATGCATCTAGCACTACGTTAAAATCCCTTCCCAGTATCCAAGGGTAGGCCTCCCATCCCGTCAATACCCCACTCAGTGTGTTCCAAAATAAGTCTTGTTCATAATTAGGGGCATAAAAGGTACCTAGCACCACTATCTGGCTATCCAGAAGACCCTTAACAAGGACATATCTGCCCAGCTTGTCAATCGTTGTTCTTGCGCAACAAAAGTCACCCCATGTCTTACCCAAATCGTGGCACCCCTAGCTTAATTAGAGTATATAGTTCAGAATACTTGTCCCCTCCATTTTTTCCTGAGATTCACAACTTCGATTTCTATCATGTCTGATTCCTGTAGGTAGACTATGTGCGCTTAGCGACGCTGTAATTGGGCAGGTATCCTGTGTGGTTTATGTATCGTGCCCATGCCTATCCCACGTTATAATTTTATACTTCCCCGGTGTATGCATTTGTCCAATAAAAATATCATGCAGTAACATAACAGGACATATCCCTTGATCTCTAGAACAACAATGACAATCCAAGATCGTACTTTATCCCACCCCCCACAATACTCGGTCCAACCTGAAAAAAGTAACCGACCAAAACTCCCAAAAAACGATCTGATGTACAAATATTAATCTCCAATGAGTAAACAAAATAAATTAGCACTAGGAAAATAATAGGAAAAGTTACATAGCGCCTTCACCATCTGGGGGATGTGTCTGCGCCTTGCACATGCTATTACCTGGTCAACCTCTGCCAGGTCGAGCTACTACGGTACTAGAGCGCTAATAAGTGGTGCCTGAAATAACTACAGTACCTGAATGGGGGGCCAGCCTACTCGCAGCGCAAAATAGCACATAAAGTCTACAATACTTGTGTGATTCAGTCACCCAAACAGACTCGTGATCAGCTTCGGAGTTGCTGAGGGAAGTAAAGCCACACTGCCCTCAGAGCCTGGTTTGTGGGAGTCCTCCTCTTCTGTAGAGGATTTGTGAACCAATCTTGGTGCATTCGTAAAAGTCGCCGTGGCCAACACCGCCTGCTGTTTGGTCTGCTGTATTTGCTGTGATGTGACCCGCACATGGTCGGTAGTTCTCCGCATCTATCTGCGGCCTTTGCATCTAGTTGAGGAGACCACATCGGATTTCCGCCTCTCCTCTGCGAGCAGTTCCTTCTCCTCCGCATTAGTAAAGTTCCATCACCTCCAACCAATCCTCAACATCTCCAGGACTCTCAAAAAAATAGGATTTCTGTTGATGAACTATATTGAGGCATGCCGGGAACAACAATGCATACTGAAGATGCAAGTCTCAAAGCCGACGCTTCACCGCCAGGAAGGAGGCCCTTTGGTTTTGCACCAACTTCGTGTAGTCTGGAAATAGCGAAACCTTCACGTTTCCAAAATTGTGCAGCGCCGCCTGTCTGGCCTTTTGTAGCAAGACATCCCGATCAAAGTAGTTCAAAAATGTAACTATTGTTAAGAGAGACCCTCCATGGTGACATTATCCTTAAACCACTGTTCCATGTATCCCACCCCATCCGGCTCCTCGCTTTTCTCCAGCTGGCCATTTACTCGGATGTTATTGATGCACGCCCTCCCATCCGCATCCTCCACTCTGTCCATCAATGTGGCCACCTGGGTTTGCAATTGCCTCACATCAGCTTCCGTTTGTTTTTGCTTGGGAAACAGTTCCGCTAGGGTCGTTCCCTGCTTCTGTACCGTCTCCTCCGTCTTTGCATGATCCGCACTAAGTGAGTTCAATCCTGTGGACAGATACCCTATTTGGAGCTCCTGAGCCTTCCTCGTGTCCTGCACCTCTCTTAAGATAAAAATCCAGTTTATCTTCCGTATTGGGCACCGTAGTCGGGGGCACGTATCCGGAACTCATCGCCTCCTCCATACCACCTAGATCCACCTGCGATAAGTCCGTCCCTTGTTGTTCCAGCGGTTTCAGCATGGTGCGTCCCACTTTGCCCATAGCTCACAAAGGTTGGATACACTAGCGTAGGTGCAATACAGGGAGGGACACACCAATATTCCAGTCAAGACTCACCAGCGCAAGCCTCTTCTTAGCCGCTGCAGGTGGTGCCGTCAGCTCTGTAGTGAACTATCCAGGGTCTGGCCAGTTTCAGTAGTGGATACACAGGGCCTCCCGGTCCCATTAGCCGCCCAGCCTCTCCTCCACGACCTCCAACAGGGCAGTTACCAGTCTCAGCAGGGGCCGATTTCTAACGTGTCTTTGTTGTAGTGGCGCCCCTCTCGCCACACCCCAGTGCCTGCAGTGTGGGTTAAGCCAATGATGCTTGTGGGACAGTCGCCAATCAGCTACACCAACCCTAGCAAGGTCCAGGTCGTCGTCCGGGCCCTCCACCACAATACGGAGTTACGAGGCGCATTCCTTCATGCCACTATATGCTGAATGCGCATATTGGTGCGCTAATCCAAGGGGGCGTGGGGGGCCTCCTCCATACATTTTCACAGTTCCACTTCAGTTCCCCGGCCCCTTTCCAAGTCATAGGATCAGCTACGTAGGCGGACAGCCGTCCGACCAATCTTGTAAAGGCGGGCAGTACAGAAGTACACCCAGAGCAGTCTCTAAACATACAAAATGGCGTGCCGACCAAATGCAAATGGCCGCCACCACCCTTAGTAATGTCCAGTCAATCAAGCACGCCGCACCCACACGGAAGCAAGGTCCAGACCGCCGTCCGCTCCTCCGCTATTGTTTGAATGGCTGTCTCCTCCTCGGGCGAAGCGCGCCTCTCCGGGGGGTCATCGCCAGGGGAGAGTAGGCCCTACCTCATCCCCGGGCTTTACTGATCTCGTGCCCCGGTGCTCTGCCACAGGGCCCTACAGCACCGTAGGTGTGTCGGCAACTGCGGGTCTGCCAATCCCGCCGCCCTGATCGTGGCAGATCGATCTTCCGGCCTCTGCTGCCTCCACTGCCCTCCACAGATAACCACAGGAGGTGCGGTGTTGGGACACCCATGTAGATCTACACCCGGTCGTCGCAGTCGGAACAGGGTCGCACCGATCCTGACCGACCGGGGAACCTCCTACACGCAGAAGCGGCTCCGAGTGAGCAGGCTCGGCCCCCCAGTCCAGCACTGCAGCCATAGGTGCACAGCTTGCACAGTTATGGCATATAATGATAGGATTTTGGAGGCTCGAGTCCGGAGCTCTCCTAACACACGTCCGCCATGCTCAGCTGCTGGTCACACCCCCCCATGGCCGTGGTGGATCCGCGGTTCCTGAGCGTACCCTAAGCGTTCCGACCCGATCACACACTGAATGCTAATTGGCTGTCACGTGGTTGTCAACATTCGAAACCAGGAATTGTTGGCAGCCATTTTGTGCCTCTGTAGATGCAATGAACTAGAATGAGTGGAATAAGTTTTCAAAATGTATGAAGGGGGCAGGTTAGAAATATTTTGACCCTCTAGACCTGCTTAGGGCCCATCATGTTTTTTAAATACGGCAAAGTACGCGCAGGGTGCACAGATCCTGCTTTAAAAAATATATATATAACAGAGCTTCTTTTATAATTAGCCACCTGGGGGGCCTAATCCCGGGGGCAAATTTAAAAAATGTATGGGGCAGCCCCATGGACGGCCACCCCCTGGGGCTATAAAATAAATGGTTGAGTGGTTGAGTGGTCTCAACGACCCCCCCCCAAGCCCCGGGGAACACCGCTTTGTGTATTGTTGGAAAGGTGCCGTGCGGCTCTCCTCCTGGAGTCTTGTTTTGGCCCCGGGGACTGCCATCCCCAGCGCTGGCTCCTGCAGTGTCCCGGGACACTGCTATTTGCTATGGGAGGGTAGGAGCCGAGGCTTCTGCCCTCCCATAGCAAACTTGGTTTGCATTTTGAAATAGAAAGCAGGAAAACCTGCTCTCTCTTTCAAAATCCAAACCATATTGCTTTTCCACACAAGAGCTGCATGTTAGCAGCTCCCCATGTGGAAAAGCAATGTCAGCTCCAAAGGACATGGGGAGCTAGCAGGACTGTGGGGGCATTGAGGCTTCCCCCAGAGTCCCCAATGTTTATATAAGCCCTGGGGGATGGGTTCCCAGGGATAGTAGAAATTAGTGATAGGTGCTATCTTTTATGGTAAAATTAGGAGTTGCACACCCAGCACATTGCTCAGTGCGGCCCCCTGGTGTGCAAGCGTTGGATGCATGACTCATAACGTATGTGTAGGGTTAGCAACTCCAACACGTTTGGTGTATGACTTCAACGCGTTAGGTGCATGACTCTGATGCATTGGGTGCGTGACTCCAAGCAAAAAAATAATATTTTCAAGATTTTGTGTTTAGTTCTTGAGTGGCTCTAAAAAGAGCCCTGGTGTTTATTGAGAGATTTTAGTACCTACAAGTAAGTATCTATGCAGAGTCTAAAGTTCAAGAGGAAGACTCTGTTACCCTCATCTATAAAATGTACACCATGTCTCCTAAAGATGCCATCCATATGGAAAACGCAGATTGTTATGGTAAATGGACCCCGTTCTATAATCTCGGAGAAAAGCAAAAACAGATTTATTCACATGTTTCCTAGCTTTCTCAATCTGTGGACAAAATTGATTGGACCAGTTCCATTTCTGCCTTTGGCATATGTTAGAAAAGACAAAGGCAGTTTGGGGGGAAAAGTGACATCAATGCTGTAAAGGTGTCCTTTATCCCCTTCACTGCTTGGCCTTTTCCCCTCCTGTGCTAAGCATTTTTTTGGCTATTTGGGGTAGTGTGCGCTTAGGCATCTGTAACTTTTTGACCACATAAGGTATCCACGCTAATTTTGCGTCCTTCTCTCCCAACGTTATGAGGATTCGAAAGGTACCCAGGGTTTGTGGATTCCCTTGGAGGGGTCCCAGAAATTAGCCAAAATACTGTAAAATGTTTGTTTTTGTTCAGAAAAGTGGGGAAAACGGGCTACAAATGAAAGCCTCTGGGTTTTTCCCTGCAAATATTATCAAAAAAGGGTTTGTGGGGCTGAAATCACCCTTTCCCCAGCTTTCAGAGATTGACAGTCTTTTGTCAGAGAACCAACATTTTTCACGTAGTTTTGGCATTTTTCTGGGACATTGCCTATTTTTGCTATTTTTAGTGCTTTCAACCTCCTTCCAGTTAATGGTAAAAATGAGTTTGAAAGGAATAATAGATCCTGGAAAGCTATACATTGTAGAAAAGTAGATAAAAATCTAGATTCAGAAAGGGGTCATTTGTCTAAATACATGAAGGTTTCTCTATAGAAACTAACAGTTAAATAATGGAAAAATGTTAAATTAGTTGAAAAAAATCAGCCTTTTGTGTCAACGTTTTCACCTGTAACTTCTTGTAATTATGACAGCTCTTTAAAAGCAATATACCGTTACATCCACTGGACTTTCCTGGTTGTGGGGATGTATAGGACTTGTAAGTTCACCAAGAACCCGACGAACCCAGAGCCAAAAACTGAGCTGCAACTTGCTATGTAATTTCATTATGTACCGGGTATAGGGAAAATATATACATGGAAAAATCGGTATGAAAGACACCTATGTATTTCTGAAATGGGTACAAATTATAAAGTTTAGATACAGTACATATTTGCACATTTTCAAAATTGGGAATACTCATACTAGCATGAGAATGATTGGTCATTTTTCAAAATAACTTCTTTTTTATACAATGTCTTTCATTTGGAAGGGAGAAATTCATGACTCCCCCGGGTGTCTAGTGTTCAGAAATGTGTGGGTTTGGTAGGTTTCCCTAGATGGCCACCAAACCTGGGGGCCAAAAACTCATGAGACCCCCCCCTTGCAAAACCAGGTTGTTTTGTGTTAGGTAGTTTTGATGTCGCCTCAATAGGTTTTTGGCCCTTCCCTGTCGCAGGCACTAGGTCTACCAACACAAGTGAGTTACCATTTTTCTCAGAAGGCTTTTGGGAACATGGGGTGGGTGGAATTTTGTTGATCCACGCAGATTCCAGAACTTTCCAACACAGAAATGAGAGGAAATTTTTTTTTTTGGGCAAATAGTTTTGGTTTGCAATGGATTCTGGGTAACAGATCCTGGTGAGAGCCAATCAAGTCACCCCATTCTGGATTTCCCTGTGTGTCTAGTTTTCAAAAATGTACAGGTTTGCTAGGTTTCCCTATGCGCTAGAACCCAAAATCCACAAGTAGGCATAATGCTAAAAACAAATTGACTTGTCGGCTTTCTGCCGCCCTGGGGGGTGGATTTCGGGGATGGGGTTGCCCAAATATGCCCCCAAGGACGGCAGAAACACTGTGGCTAATTTGTTTGGGGGGTGGGGGCATTGGTATGCCCATTCTAAGCAGCCCCCACCCCCACACATAAATAATCCAGCATAATCGTTGGCGTCAAGTGGGCTTTTTGCCCCCCCCCGGTGGAGCAGATTGGGGGGTAATGCCCTCATCTGCCCCCAAGGTGGGGTAGAAAGTCCACTAGACACCAGGGAGTTTTTTGTGCAAATTTTAATTAGAGTGGGGTCTGCCCAAAACAGGCATACAAATGACCCCACCCTAATAAAAATATGCCCCCCCAAAAAAACCTGGAGTCTAGTGGGCTTTTTGCTCCCCTGGGGGGGCAGATTGGGGGCTACTGCCCCATCTGCCCCCCAGGGGGGCAGGAAGGCTGTAATTGTTGTGGGGGAGGGGTGGGGGCATGGGCATGCTCGTTTTGGGCAGCCTCACCCTATTCCAAATTTGCCCCCAAAAAAATACCTGCCATCTAGTTGGCTTTTTGCCCCCCCGGCGGGACACATTGGGGGGTAATGCCCCCATCTGCCCCCCAGGTGGGTCATAAAGTCCACTAGATGCCCCCACCCTAATAAAAAGTTTCCAAAAAAATCCCTGGTGTCTAGTGAGCTATTTGCCCCCCTTCGGGGGGGACTGATTAGGGGCTACTGCCCCCATCTACCCCGCAGGGAGGGCAGAAAGGCTGTAATGGTGGCGGGTGGGTGGGGGCATTGGTTTGCCCGTTTCGGGCAGCCCCCACCCTATAAAAAGTCAAAAAACAAAACCTTGTTGTCTAGTTGGCTTTCTGCCCCCCAAAGGGGCTGGTTAGGGGCCAATGCCTCATCTGCCCCCCGAGGGCGCAGAAAGACTGTAATGATTCCGGTGGGGGGGCATGGGCATGCTCATTTTGGGCAGCCACCACCCTCTTTTTCACTTTCTAAAAAAAAGCTGGTGTCTAGTGGGCCTTCCGCCCCCGAAGTTGCAGTTTAGGGGCCAATACCCCATCTTCCCCCCCAGGGCGGGCCAAAAGACTGTAACGATTCTGGGGGTCGGGTGGGGGCAAGGGCATGCCAATTTTTGGGCAGCCCCCATCCTGAAAAAAACGTTGAAAAAGAAATCCCAGGTGTTTAGTGGGCTTTCTGCCCCCCAAAGGGGCAGATTAGGGGCCAATGCCCCGGGGCAGAAATACTGTAACAATTGTGGGGGGGTTTGGGGCATGGGCATGCCCGTTTTGGGCAGCCCCCACCCTTATTTTCAATTTAATTCAAATCCCTGGTGTCTAGTTGGCTTTTTGCCCGCCCAGGGGGGCAGATTGGGGGATACTGCATGCATCTGCCCCCCCAGGGAGGCAAAAAGACTAATTTCTGCCAAATTGAATTGGGGGGAGCAAAGGACCTTGTCCAAGGGGCCACTCCCCCCTCCCTGGTGACTAGTGGGGGGATCCCTGCTTGGGGATGGCCCTCATGTCTCATTGCTTGAGAGCACATTAGAATCTGAGGCAATAAATTCACAAAAGGCTGCTCAACAGGAGAACATCAACATATTTTTACCAGGCAATAACCCTTTCAGAGCATCTTCAACCTTTGTTCCCATAATGGCGAGAGATGCCGTGGATATTTTCCATGTACGTATTAAATCTCTAAACAAAAAAACATGCAGGTCCAAAACCAAGCCAAAAGGCAAGGACAAAGAGTATTTTCAATTGATGCACAAACTCAAGGACAATGATTCGTTGGTCATTAATAATGCAGATAAAGGAGGGAATATTGTTCTTTGGGATAAGGAGTCCTACAGAACTGAGGATTTTAACCATTTAAATGACACACAATGCTATGAACTGAGTAATGGAGTAACTGTGCAAAAAATCAATGGGGGCTGCAAGAATGAGCTGTTAAAGTGGCAATGCAAGCGTTTAATTTCTAAAGATGAATTCAAGTTCTTGCACAATGAGCAACCCACTTTACCCACGTTCTATCTCATTCTGAAAGTGCATAAAGGCCTAGACCCATTGCAAGGGAGACCCATCATATCAGCAATCAATAGCACATTTGAAAGTACCTCTAGATATGTGGATTCCTATTTACAAGAATTTGTAAGATTCTAGAGACTTTTTATCTAAGTTAAACACTGTGCAGTGGTCTAAAGATTATCTGTTTTTAACTCTTGATATTGCCTTGCTTTACACTTTCATCAAGCATGATGACGGTCTCCATGCGATAGATTTTTATTTAAAGTATAGGAGTATTGGAATGTACCAGCATAACAAGATGTGGTTGAATATGATACATTGGTGTCTGTTCAACAATGTTTTGTGTTCGATGGCAAGGTGTACAAACAGAAACCAGGCGTGGCAATGGGGGCATGCTTCTCCCCCAGTTATGCATGTTTACATGTAGGCTGGTGGGAGGAGCATGTCCTCAAGACTGAGCACCAGGCACTTTATGATCAACATGTGATGCATATGTTATGCATATATGGAGATATATAGACATGTTTTTATTGTTTGGAAGGGGACCGAGGAGGAGGCAAAAAGATTTGTCAAACTCATCAATGTCAATGAACTTAACTTGAAATTTACTTCAAACATTGAGTCCCTTTCCACCAACTTTTTCGACAATACAGAATGAGATCATTGAAACATGTCTATTTCAGAAACCTACAGCAGGCAATACATTACTGCATGCCTGTAGCTTCCACCCGCATCACACTATTGCCAGTTTACCCTATGGAGAATTCTTGAGAATTCGCAGAGCTTGCAGTTCTGCAATGGCTTTAAAAGAAGCCCAAGAGAATGCCAAATGTAGACTTTTGGCGTGGGGTTACAATGCTCACAAACTAGATCTGGCTATTAAAAAGGCAAATGAGAAAGACAGATTGGTATTGTTAAAAATAACTCTGCTTATGTTACTACAGTAAATCAAAAGAAAAAACCTGAGAATCCGTGCAGATTCATTTCCACAAACAGTAGACAATCACAGATAATCAGGAAGATCATCAACACACAATGGCCAATAGTTTTAACTGATGTTGTTCTTAATGCAGTTTTACCACCTAAACCTAATTTTACATACCGTAAAGCCCATTCTATGAGAAGTGATCTAGTGAGAACGAGCCCAGAGCTCTATAAGAAAGATAATTGGCTCTCCCCTAAGAAAGGCTTTTTCAAGTGCAGATTTGGGCTCAACACAATACTTATTTGAATGCTTTTTCTGATGTCCCAATAAAGATCGGGGCAAAACAGACCATGCTGTGTAGGTCCTTAAATGCATTTGTGGACTCCAATATGTGGGGAGCAAGAAGCTTCAAGTTCATGCTCGTATTTTACAGCACTTGAGGGCAACTGTTAATTCAGATCCATCATATCCTGTTGCCAGACATGTCCGAGCTGAACATAACAACAATCTCAATGTTCTGCAATATTATGTGAATGACAATGTCCCACAGAACAAAAGAGGTGGCAATAGTGAAAAGTTGCTCAGACAACTTTAAACTAAATATATTCTTGAGCTCGACACTAAGACCCCAAGAGGTCTTAATATCTGTGAAGATTAGCACCACTACCTCGAGTCCTTCAGATAAGCATTGTTACAGAAAATAGGAATAGATTTACGGTGGAATGGTTTTAAGATTTTACTTCATTCAATTCTTATGTCCATTAAATTGTGTTTTTCGTTTTTTATGGGATATGTTTTTTGATTTTTGCCTGGTGTCCGGTTGATATGTGTTTTACCATGAATTTATATTTTTATGACCTGGTGGTTTTATACTATGTATTGGTGCTATTTGCACAGATCCATTGACCCTATGAATCAACTGGGAACATCAGTGATCCACACTGTGATTGAGTTTGCCCGTCAAATGTAATCTTATTTTGATGTTCTTCCCTTTTGTTGGTGGAGCCTGACATTCCAAATTGACAACATTACTGATTTTTCAGCTTTCATCCTGTTCAACATTTCAATTAAGGTATACAGTTCTCGTCTTGGAACCTTTGTACCTACTTCATAGCACTTTAGAACTTGCACTTTGATTGCCATATATATGGGTAGGGTGATCACTTTATGAGGGTATCAGCTTAAAACTGTGATGGCTTTGTACATATCACAATGTTCTTTACCCTTACGAACACACATTTTAGAATTTTATGATTTCAGGGACACAAATTCGTTATGTATTATGCAGTGATCCTCGTCCTTGAATTATATATTTAATCATATGGGAGGGTTTTTCTCTTCCTTTCCTCTTTGATCTCCTGAATATTTATCATATAAGGGGAAAGGGGAATTATGTTGTTCGTACTTGATAAGCAATTGAACACAGTATTTGAACAAATAGATAATGCCCTAATCACATGTGTTTTAGCCAATTTTCATTTTCATTTTAATTGGGAATAAGAATTTTTTTTTCTCATTATTAGAAATGTGTGGATTGTGAAATGTGATCGCAAAATAATGCTTAAAGTCTATTTACCATGTTTATTACTGGTCCAATGATGTCCTATCACATGATTGGTTAATGGTGTTTAAAAACTTTGTTGTGGCACGTTGCACTTTTGTCCGGTGATCAAGGCGACCGAGTTCGTTGAAATGCGTCTGGTTTTTGCACAAGCAAGTCAGTTGAGAAAATAAAAATAAAAAGATACCTGCAACTGAAAAGCTGAGGAAAGTGTCTGTTTCTCTGTTTTTGTGCTGGAAACCATTCTGGAGTATTATCTTGTATGTAGGTATATATAGTTAGGATTTTTTCTCTTTGGAACTTTTGAAAATTCTATGTCTAATATCTTTGGCGTTTGTGGACGGAATCGCCTGAAACTTTCAGGAAAATGGCACATTTCGTTTCTGATCAGCCCCTGAAAATTTGGAGGGGTTTCGTCAAGGGGGGCCGAGAAAAAAGGGGGGTCCCAAAACGCGTTTTTCCCATTCATTTTTCCATAGGGCGTTTGGCTTCACTTTTAGCTCGAACGGCTGAATGGATTTACACGAAACTTGGCAAAATTGTAGGGACTGTTAACCCGATGTGCCTTTGCTGGGTCTCAATATATGTGCTCCAGTGGATTTTAAGAAATTAACGTTTTAAAAAACA
Organism: Lissotriton vulgaris; assembly: GCF_964263255.1. Classification (NCBI taxonomy): domain Eukaryota; kingdom Metazoa; phylum Chordata; class Amphibia; order Caudata; family Salamandridae; genus Lissotriton; species Lissotriton vulgaris. The sequence goes on along the minus strand of NC_141691.1, from coordinate 41,031,992 downwards.
GATATATCTGTGACAGCGTCCTAGATAGCGTACTAGTTCGCGTACTTTTCGCGTATCTGAGCTTTGCAAAGCGAAGCTGATTGGCTCTCTGGTGTCTGTCAACATTCTAAACAATCCGTAGCGGCTGCCATCTTGTCTCTCGGTAGGATCGAGAGACAAGAGGAGGACAAAACGAAGGGGGAAATGAAGGAAAGGGGGCAAGGTAGACCCCTTCTGACCCCCTAGGATTGATGAGGGGGATATTAAAGTGCCCCACGGGGCCCAAAAAAATAAATAAAAAAATGTTTTTTTCGTGGGGTGCGCCCGGTACGCGTACCGGAAAGCGGTCTGGGGAGCGTACTATAAGGAAACAAGAATGATTGACTTTTAACTTATTGTATGTTTATTGATTGTTCGTTTTTTTATTTTTTTTATTTTTATTTACGTAGCAACATGGAGGTACCAATGCAGAATGTAAAAATAAATAAACGCCGTCTCCTTTGTAGATATCTTGCAAGTTGTTTCAGAAGTTATTGTGGTATATGGAATTCATACCATAGTCTGTCTAGAAAGCCGAAACAATATGGAGGCAGGAGATGATAAAGAGATGTTAAATACACATTGGAGATAATATAGTTGGAGAAAGGAAGTAACTATGAGGAAATTTACTACGTAACATAAACAAGTTTTACAGTATACTATAAGTCTGACTTTACATTATAATCAATTTGGTACTAGTTTATGAATTTCATATAAAAAAGATTAAAGACTCGAACAATTTTTGATTATTAAATATAAATTTATTCTTCTGATTTTTCTGATTCTTTTTCAATATTTAATAGACTGTCTAATATTTGACTGTCCGAAATGTCCTCTTGTTGAGTGAACATAACTTCCCACATTTTATCGTCCTCATAATGAAGTAACAAATCCACAGATTCTACACATTGTAGAAGTTCTTGGTCTCGTGATTCGTCCATGAATTTCAAGTCAATGCATTCAATGATTTTCTCATTGTTCATCTCTAGGGCAATTTACAAAGGAAACGTTCTGTTCTCCTTCCTTTTTTGTGCTGAAATTTGCATAAAAAATAAATATATCAGTAGAGATAAGGAAAATAATTATGCATTTCCATAAAAGTTTGTTGACGTCACTTCGGCACGCAACGTAAGCGCCCTCGGAAGCGCCTACGTTCGCGCCGCGTTTGTGCGTTTGCGCCCCGGAAGCGCCTACATTCACGCCGCGTAAACGCACCCGGAATCGCTCCTGAGTGCGCAGCGTAAGCGCGTCGGGTCATGTGACCTTAAAATAACACTTTTCATTGGTTGCTAACAGTTTTTTTTACAAAGAATGAAATCCCCACCCATTTCCTTCACTTCTTCTTTCACTTTTGTGACTGAAAGACCTGCCTATTTGCTCCAGGATATTTCTTGGTTTTTCAATGGCTGCCAGACAATCCAGCAGTGAGGATGACTCCAATGAATTCATCAATGAACAGCCTCCTCAACGAAAAGTTAAGGAGCATTTCATTTGGAAATTTTTTATAATCCCACCTGGACTAAAAAAGGTTAATGCTCCAAAAGTACAGTGCAGGATCTGCAAAGAAGAGCTGTCTCGAGGTAATCCTTTGAAAAAGTACTCTTTTGGGAACTTTACAATGATCCGGCATGTGGAGAGGAAGCACCCCCAGAATTTTGCCAGGGAAAGTGTCAGGGCTCTGGCACAAGAGGTTCCCAAAGATGGAGCCTCTACATCAACCGGAGGAGCATCTTCTTCTGGGAGGGAGCAATCACAGGAGCAGGTGCCAAACATTCAATCTGCATTTAACCATAGGGTCGTCAGATGCAGATACTGCAATCAACTCCTCACCTATGGGGAGCAAAGTGTCCAGCTCATGGTTCGAGCATTGGAGAACCATCGCTGCCCTTCCCACCCCTAATTTTTTTTTGCTCCTGTTGAGCAGTTTCCATTCCCTGTTTTTGTTCCAGTTTTGAAAAAGAAGAAAACCAAAAGTTCTTTTCAGAACTACCTCCAATTCTCATCAAAGAGCTATATTCTTAAAAAAATGAAAAAGAGTAAGAGAAATAGAGTGCATTGATAATTGAAAGGAGAATGAGTAAGAAAGAACAGAAAGGTATGAGAGGGGAAAGTAACTCCATGCGACATGATTCGTCATACATTAAATATGACACATCTGGAATGTCGTAAGGAGTGCGCACAGAAAAGTGATGCATCGCGCCAGCGGTGTAACAAAATGCACCTTGTTGCGCTATATTCAAAAAGTGACGCATCTAGATAGATGGGTCACTTTTTAAAAACCTGCGCCACATTATACCTGCGTCAGGGATAATGTATGCAAGGGGGGTGTAAAAGAAGAATACATTTTACAGCTTTTGATATTTGCTATTAAAAAACCATTTAAATTCACTGAAAAAACCATAGGTTATAGACCATATATAGTTAGGGATTAGCATTTACAAAACCTTAATTTACTCGCACAAAACCATAGAAATTCGCATATATAGTTAGTTGCAATAACTATATATCGCGCACCCACAATCCACTTCTGATGATGTCACATATTACATCATTCATGACATGGTCAGTGACATCACTGATGACATGACTGATGACATCTCAAATGACATCACTGATGACATCTCAAATGACATCACTGATGACATCACTGATGACATCTCAAATGACATCACTGATGAAATCACTGATAACATCTCATTTGACATTACTGATCACATCACTGATGATATCATTCATGTGATAATACGATGATCCTCTTCAGACTCTAATATAACCTTAGATACAATCAGTGTAAACAGACACTCACAGACTGTCACTCATCCATGGAGTTACTCACACACCTAGTCAGTCATGCAAAGAATCAATCACACCTCCATTTCCTCAACTATACAGTTATACACACCTTACTTAATCAAACTTAGACTAACACATATTTACTCTCTTATACAATCACTGATACAAGTTCACAATGATCCATACAGCCACTCACACATTCGCTGGCTCTTATGCACAGTTATTTATATATGTCAACTCATGTACTGTGTTTTACATATGTACTTACTTTGACATGTAGCACTGAGAAATCCAATCACTCACCAATACACTCATGCAGACAGTCAACCGCCCATACAGCTGTTTCCACATGCACTTTTGAACCCATACATCTAGTGAATCAACTGCTCACACATCTATGCACAGAGTCACACACCTCCCAGCCCCCCCCACACACACACTCACTCTCCCATACAAATACTTGGGCAACCAATCAATAACCCATATAGTTACTCATATAGCTACTGATCAACACATGAAGCAGTTTACAGAACAACAGATATAATGATGCGCAAATTAAGACAGTTTATTCACTAACCCATGCACTCAGTGAGACACATTTAATAATTATCTCATACAGTCAGTCATGCACCTACTAAATCCTTCATCCAGACACTTATACATCCACTCATTCTTCAATATGCAAGACATATTTTAACTTTACAGAAACATACAGTCACTGGATGTTGTCATCAGTGATGTCATCAGTGATGTCATTTGAGATGTCATCAGTGATGTAATTTGAGATGTCATCAGTGATGTCACTGACCATGTCATGAATGATGTAATATGTGACATCATCAGCAGTGGATTGCGGGTGCGCGATATATAGTTATTGCAACTAACTATATATGCGAATTTCTATGGTTTTGTGCGAGTAAATTAAGGTTTTGTAAATGCTAATCCCTAACTATATATGGTCTATAACCTATGGTTTTTTCAGTGAATATATATATATATATATATATGACGACAAAGAACCCTACAGCACCTCCAGAACGGCGAACTGAGGATAAACGGACCACCGGCACCTTTTCAATGACAGATTTTTTCTTTATTTATTCCTTGTTTCCACAACGCTTTTTGGGCATCAAGTGCCCTTGATACCAAGACAGGTAAGCAGTACCTCATCGTTATTTATACATTTGCTCTCTTTTTCTTTTTTTAGCGTTTTTTTCACATTGCACACCACGTGATCATAGAAAAGTGAAGAAACACTATGGCATATTCATGGCAAGGAGACATCAGGTAAGAAAAGACTTATACATTACATTATGTTGGGGTACCCTTTGAAAACTGTATATTATGCATCAACAATTCTAGGTTGATCTATTAAGCCCGAATGTGTTCTTTACCATATATTTAGGCACATATCTGTAATTTAAATACATAAATAAAAAGACAAATATATATTATCATATAATTTTTAAAATCACATTAAAACTGCATAAATATACTAAAATATACAATTCATCACATATGTGCAAAATAATATGATGTGCAAAATCCTGCAAAAGTAATGATTTACACCAGCATACATGCTTTTGCCCTTTCATGACACAAGTAAAAAATAGCTCAATAATAAAGTTATTAATATTCCTTCAAGGTAACTCATACTAAAGTGCTTGGTGCTTCTCAATAACCTTAATATATGCCAGTGTTTCATTGAAGATATCCTGCCTGACTGAATCATATTAGACTGCAAAAATACAGTAAATGAGTTTCTCCTACATCAGAGAGAACTATGTACAACTATTATGCAGTAATAACAAGTGATTTAATACAAAGAGAATGATAAAAAAGTTATCTAAAAAAACTCAAAAAGGCAAATTATCAACACCGGATAGCCAACCGGTAGACAATAGATGAGTGCAAAACAAAAACCGTTTTCATCAAAAAATCAAACATAATACCATAAAGCTATTGGGTAGTTTCATTATTCCTATAATCTGATTCTGAGGCAAAATTGAAGTTATATAATGGACAATGTCAAGTGTAAAATGTCTATAAATATGATATGTATAACAGATGTGATAACTACATACATAGGTAATCACCATCATTAAAAAAGGCCAAATCAAACAATTTACAAAAATTTACAAAAAGACTGCAAAAAATGTATTATATAGAGATTCTAAAAATAGATTCAACCATGATCTCAACTATAATCTTACAGAAAGGTGTAATATCCTCTGTATTATTTAATCCGTTCGGGAATTTACTATCAAGATCCAAGATGAACATAGTTTCTCTTTGTCAAAGTAATTTTTCCCGATTGCCTCCTCTCTGAGGCATTGGTACAGAGTCAATAACAAAGTATGTCTGACAGGAAATATCGTTCTTATGTGCAACCTTAAAATGTCGGGCAACAGGATATGCGGGATCATTATTGATAATTGCTTGTAAATGTTGCAGTATTCTCACGTGCACCTGCAGCTTGGTACTACCCACGTACCTAAGACCACAGGTGCACATGAGAACATATAGTGCATGATCCGTTCTGCAATTAAAGTTTCCTTTAATACTTATCACATCCTCTCTAAACGGAGTCTTGTAATGACATGTGTTAATTCTGAATTTACATGCGCGACAAGATGCACATTTAAAAAATCCTTGTCTTGGTTTCAATTATGTTTCTTTAACACTTGTTTCAGGATTGACTCTAGTCAATGCTGCCCCCATATTTTGTGTTTTTCTAAAAGTCACTGTGGGTTTAGATGGGAGTCTTTTTGACAAGACATTGTCAGTAAATACAATCGGCCAATGCTTATTGACTATGGCACAGATTTTCCTCTCCTGCCAACTAAAGGTTGTGATGAGTCTGTGAGTGACTGATGTTAATTCATTAATAACATCATCATTGGCTTCATTATGTGGTAATAGTGATTCTCTTGTTCTACCATCTTTAATAGTATCATTTAACATTTTGTCAGTGCAGCCTCTATTTCTAGATAGGGTGTCTACTTTGCAATTCTCAAATTCCTCAGTAGTGCTACATATCCGTTTCAACCTCAAAAGTTCACCATACGGAATACTGGCAATCAAGTGTTTTTGATGGCAACTTGTGGAATGCAACATGGCATTGCCTGCCGTGGATTTCCTACATGCTATGGTGGCAACTTTATTGTTATCTACAAAAATGCTAACATCCAAAAATTCAATTCTTATTCTTATGTCTTATATATATATATATACATATATATGAGGCATACACAGTCTCTGTAGTACGTAGAAAAAGACAAGACAAACCCGTAAATGGTGCAAAATTGTCTTTATTTCGTGCCCGACACCAAATCCGCCATTTCATCATTTCAGCCCGCGAAGGGCCTTGTTCACATATATGTATATATCGAAGAAATACCCAATTTATATATATATATATATATATATATATATATATATATATATATATACAACAAGATATCAAGTGCAGTCACGCACACACAGGAACACGGACTCTAGGTATAGCTGGTGCCAAAATAATACTTTTATTTGAGAAATGGTGCTGCCTATTACGCGTTTCGGACACAAACGGTGTCCTTGATCACATGGCATACGACTTTCAGAAATGGGAATTTGAAGGGAAAATGATGCTTCCTGTGACGTGGTCAGCACTTAACAAAAATAGAAAAAATACTCTGCATGCATTTGACTGTTTTACAAATTTGGTAAAAACAGAAGCAAAATGTTTTATATAACACATTGATAATTAATAAGGGTGGGCGTAAAATCCGTTTCGCGGGCGAATTTGCGGATTTACCGCGATTTTGCGATCCACGAATCTCGCGAAATCGCGGTAAAATCAGCGAATCAGCGGGGACGTATTTTCAGCAAAGCAAGGGTTACAGCAGCAGGTGCAAAAGTTGAACCTCATTTCTTTGTAACCTTTTACAAAAGGGTTACAAGCAAATTAACTTCAACTTGGACACCTGCTGCTAATTGCTTCCTGGCGCCTCGTTGCCTACTTGCAACTATTCTCTGACCCTGCTCTGACCCTTGAAACAGGGTCAGAGAATAGTTACAAGTAGGCAACGAGGCACCTGTCCAAGGAATTAAACCTCATCAGGAAGCACTTACAGATATAAAAAACAGGAAGAAAGGAGAGGATGGCAAATACACCCATTTTGAGTTGTCAGGAGGGGTTAAAGTAAAAGAGACCTTCACAGCACAATTTTCATATGCATTTTACTAAAAATAAAAAGCTGTATGTTCTGTAGGGGCAACTCAGGAATCTGGCCCTTCAGAGATCTGGCCTCTCTTTCTTTCTCTCATTCTCTCTCTCCCTCTCTCTTTCCCTCTCTTTATCTATCTATCTATCTATCTATCTATCTATCTATCTATCTATCTATCTATCTATCTATCTATCTCTCTCTCCCTTTCCCATAAACGACTGCATGGGTAACTTCACTATGCAAGCGGCTCGCGAAGACGCAAAAAGCCCCGCAAACATGCAAAAACCCCGCAAACACGCCAAAAACCCCACAAACACACAAAAAAACAAAAATTAGCACAAATTCGAGAATTTTGCGGTTCGCAAATTCGCAAATCCGCAAATTCGCGGATCGTGAATTTGCAAAATTCGCCAATGCTTAATAATTAATCTAAATCTGCACCCCTATTGAACATTGCCAAAGTGGTATAAAAAGAATTACAATGTTTAGAATAACATTTCTCGTATTTGCACATCCCAGCCCTTGTTGTCCGATCGGATCACTATCCTATTGTAGCATTTAAAAAAAGCAGCATATGTATTATTCTGCTTATAAATAAAGTGCACAGTGCATGATACCAGCAGATATTTACACTATTGATCTTTAACATCACTTTCTTACAGACATCCAAGATATCCAATACGTTCAAATACAGGGGTTTTAAACAGGAATACTTCATTCTAAAGTGCTTAATGCTTAAAATAATAAATACCTGTATAACATATAAAAACACATCCTGCTTGAGCAATGCGCCAAAAATTTGTGCTACCTATTGCAAAGCCAACAACTAGGGATGTGAGATAATAGTGTATCTATTTTGTTGCATCAGCTCATATCCAACAGATGTAAAGTGCAAAGTGCAATCTGTTGATATTGTCCTGACTTTTAAATAACTATGTAAATTAACTCATAAGATGTGCAAAGTCCCAAAAACTGGACCTACTGCATTCTAATAACTATAAGTATTAAGATACAAAAAGTGCAAGTGCCAGAACAGCACTGAAGTGAGTAAAGTGCAAAAGGGAGCTTATTGTGCAAAAGTGCAATATAAATACTAAAAACAAAAAAGTTAGATAATTTGACAGCTACTCACTATGGAAATTTACAAATGTAATTCACAATGGCATAGGAGAATGCATAATTAACTGACATCACTAGGTACCAATATCTTAAGTAACATATCTGCAATCCCGTTTGGAAATAAATTATTTCTTACAGAAATCTAATAACCAGGGAGATCTATTTGTGCATCCATAATGATAAAAGGTGAGTGAAAGATTGAAATGTTTAGCCTTTTCAACATCAATGCGCTACAAGACTAGCCATGAAGAAAAACAATTGTTTTCCCTTTCTATTACTGTCCTGATACGATATCTAATCCTATTAGTAATAAACCTTAACACCGACAAGATCTTATTTGGCCAACATAAAGTTATGCAAATCTTCTCCGAAATTAAGCCCTAAAGGAGACTTAGTGTCCAGCTCTATTATATACCTGGATTCAAGCTGGTGCAACTTCTTCTCCCAATTGCTGCCCCGTTTGTTTAATGGCACTGCATCAATGACAAAATATTGCAAACAGTTGAGGTTGTTATCATGAACTGCTTTAAAAACGACTGGAGACGGTAAAGGCTTTGTCGGAGTTCACTATCGCAAGGAGATGCTGCAAAATACATACATATTTTTAGTGCTTCCCACGTAACATAAGTTACAGCTGCACCTTAAAACATATATTGCATAAACAGTTCTACAAATGTAGTGCTCTCCTAGCGACATAGACTTGTCTGAAAAGGTTGTCCTGTATGTAGTGGTGTTAATAACAAATTTGCAAGCTCAGCATGAGCTGCACTTGTCATACCCCTTTCTTGGGGAAAGCCAATTGTCTGTTTTGGTTGTTTCAGGGCTGTTCTTTACTAAGTTGTTACACATAGAATATGCCTTTCGAAAAGTGATGGGGAGGTTTTTGGCCACTGTTTCTTAATAATGGCTTTAATATTGTTGGCCTATTGCTGTAGGTGGTAATTATTCTCACAATCGGGGTTCCGAAGAGGCTTCTCTACTGAGACGGCCTTATTAAGAGCCACCGAAACTCTACGTCAAGGAGCTGACGCAGGCCTAACCATGGCACTGGTCATGCTAGACCTTAGCGCAGCGTTCGACACTGTAGCACATATCACCTTGCTACAGTGTCTGAACAGAGGAGGTGTGACTGATAGAGCACTCGGTTGGCTTAAATCGTTTCTGACAGGCAGAAGCTTTCAGGTTCAACGTGGCTCTTTCCAGTCTGAAGAGTGGGCATTGGAACAGGGGGTGCCACAGGGCTCTGCCTTAAGTCCTACCCTTTTTAACTTATATATGGCTCCCCTGGCTGAGTTAGTTCAATCGTTCGGCGTAGAGATTGTATCCTACGCCGACGATACACAGCTCCTACTCACCCTCACCCAAACGCCGGCTGCTGAAGCCAATAACTTCAGAGCCTGTATGCAAGCTCTGGCCACTTGGATGGACACACACTGCCTTAAACTAAACGGATCCAAGACAGAAGTCCTTGGACAACGGCTTTGGACATGTGATTGGTGGCCAAGCTGTTTAGGCGATATGCCTACACCATGTACTGAAGCCAAAAATTTAGGGATATGGATGGATCCCACACTCTCTTATGAGACACACATTAACCGTCTAGTAGGCAAGTGTTTTGGAGTCTTAAAGACTCTCAACAAAACCCTAGATCTTCTTCCTTTGGAGGCCCGGCGCACTATGATCCAGGCACTGATAACGTCACGCCTCGATTATGGAAATGTCCTTTTCCTGGGAGCTTCTTGTAAAAGCATTGGAAGACTCCAAATACTGCAAAATGCGGCAGCCCGCCTAGTGCTTAGACTCCCTCGAAGAGCCAACTCTAAAACCACTCTGGATGCCCTCCACTGGCTCCCAGTGAAAAAAAGAATACAGTACAAAGTACTCCTAATATGTCATCAGATCATCTGGAATAAAGCCCCCAGATATCTGACAGGTCTGGTTACCAGGTATGAACCACGCAGATCACTCAGATCTAGCGGTATGGGCATGCTTATGACCCACCGCTATAGGAGAGAAAAAATGGGAGGTCGGTCTTTCAGAGTGGCGGCTGCAACAGCATGGAATAAACTTCCCAGCCATCTCCGCATGGAGCCTTCAGAAACCATTTTCCGACGGCAACTAAAAACTCATCTGTTCTCCTTATAGCCTATTTAATGCCCCTTGCCTCGTACTGTCTTCTCCCCCCTTATGAGTTTATCGCCTCTTCTTTAGCGCGGGGACACGCCGAGATGGCGTACTATTTTCCATGCGCTCTATAAATGTCTTTATTATTATTATTATTATTATTATCTCCATATTATCATGTATTAGTCAAATGGCTGTGCCTATTGTTTCCAATGTTTTATGTCTATCTGGATTCAAAAGGACCTCCCTCTCTTTCTTATTAGCCATCCTCATAGCTACGTCTAATTTCTTGGGGCTATATCCTCTGCCTTCAATTCTTTTTTTGGCTTCCATTTGATGGTATTCACAGGCTTCCAATGTACTACATGCCCTGTGAATATGGAGTAATTCTCCATAGGGAATAATGGAAATCGTGTGCTGCGGATGAAAACTGCCAGCATGTAGTACTGTGTTTCCTGATGCAACTTTCCAAAATAGACAAGTTTCCACTTTTCCCTGTAGGACTTGAACAGTAATGTCTAGGAAATTAGCCACCGACATATTGATATGGGCTGTAAAATGCAGATTTAAAATATTAGCATTGATATTATTAACAACATTAAGGGCTTTATCTTTGGTCCCCCTCCATATCACAAAAACGTCATTGAGGTACTGCCACCATTTTATTATGTGTGAAGACCATTTATGAGCACTTTGAGGACATGTCCCTTACACCAGTCCACATGCAAAATTGCGTAGCTGGGCGAGAAGCATGCCCCCAGAGCCACACCCTGCAGCTGCTGAAACACTGTATTGACAAACATGAATACATTATTGTATAAACACCAATGTATCATTTTTAAAAGCATTTGATTATGACAATACATCTCAATCGATTTTTGCCCAAAAAGTTTTCCACTGCTCTTAGTCCGTCTGAGTGGGCTATACTCGTATAAAGGGCAGTAATGTCTATAGTAAGGAAAACATATCCATCTGACCATACTTGATTGCTCAATTGGAATAAAACGTCAGTAGTGTCTTTGATACATGTTTAAAGCTGAATCACAAAGCGTTGGAGATAAAAATCAACATATTTTGATGTTTAAATTTCAAAGGTTTTTTTGAGTGCCGAAACAATAGGTCTGCCTGCGACTGGCAATTCGTTCTTATGTAACCCTGGGAGGAGTCCACGTAGTTGTGCTACGTGGAATTTGTCGAAGTCGCAAAAAAACTCTGCATGCTTCGCATAGCTCTGCAAGCATGAGGAGTTGCTAGTTGCGCCCATTCATGATGCATTTTTCCTGTATGCTTTCTCGCTGGGAAATATCTTGCGAACTTGACCATGCAGTCGCCAATGGGCACGGCCATCTAGTTTTTCACTTGTCGCGCCCATTTGTGATGCATATTACCTGTTCCAGGTCACATTTTGCTTGCTCCTACCCGTTGGCGATGAGTATTTCCTGTTTGGGAATGAGTATTATGTAATTGCAATGCTTTTTGCATGCTCGGGAGGAAATATCGTGTAAACTTGCCCATGTGGTCGCAATGGGCGCAGCCATATTGTTTTTCACTCTATTTCTATGGTTTTGGTCCTGCTTTTCTATCCTCCCTCTATCTTTACAATCCTTTGTTTCGACATCAAACCCCACTTGAGAGACCTGCACTGGCTCCCCATCAACAAGAAGATAACCTTCAAACTCCTCACACACGCACAGAAGGCACTCCACAACACTGGACCAGTGTACCTCAACAGCCGTCTCAGCCGCTACACCCCTAACCGCCAGCTCCGCTCCGCAATCTGCAACCTAGCGACCACCCCCCACATCTGAAGAGCAAACTCCGGCTGCAGATCTTTCTCCCACCTCGCCGCCAAGACATGGAGCACCCTCCCCATCCACATGCGGCAGACCGAAGGTCTTCTAACCTTCAGGAGACTCCTCGAGACCTGGCTCTTCGAACAGTAGCTGCCCGCCCCTAGTGCCTTGAGACCCTCACTGGTATGAAGTGCATTTTATAAATGCCATGATTGATTAATTGATTGATTTGTTTTGTGTACACTTTTTAAAAATCTTTTTATTTATTATCTATCTCTATATTTTCCTGATTCTATATTTTGAGTTTAATCTACTTTTTGTGACTTATTATACCACTTGTTCACTCTTTTCCGTAACTTGCTTTTTTCATTTCTTTTGCTTACTTTTCTAATTCCTCCCTTTTTTTTCCACCCCCCTGAGTCCCAGAACCATGGCCAAGGGAGAGGCCAAAAGAAAGGACAAGGGCAAGGCTACTCGTCGTAGCCACAGCCGCAACCGCCTTCCATGTGGAAGGTGGCGCACACAAGGGGTGGAGGCTAGGGACATCTTCACCGAGGTGGAGGTGGCCGCACTTGTTTTTTTTGTGCAGCACCACCTCCACTTAACCCTAGCAGCAGGCGGCAGGACTGAGTCCGGGTACAGGCTCTGGGAGCGTAGCCAGCTGTGCAGAAATGTGCGCTGGGCAGTGTTTCACAGCTCTGGTGTCCGGTGCACCGATATCCAGCTGAGGCACCGTGGGTCCGATATCCTAGACCGGGAGCAAGACCTGCTGGACCAGCTAGGAGTGGAGGTCCCGGGGCTTGGTAAGTAGGTATTTAATATTACTCATTCATTGATAACTTTATTTCGGTCAAATGACCATAAAAGTGCACATAAAATACATCAGCACGGACAATAAAACAATACTTAGTCATAAAATGTTAAAAGAAAATTAAGCTATGAGTTATCAGGATGCGAGAAATAAAAAGCAATACGTACAACAATTAGATTAGAAAGGTTTGTCTCCTATGCCACATACTGAGTAAATAACGAGAAACCGCAAACACAATGGGAGGATGGGTATCATAGGTCAGTATCCTGCAGGCCTGTGTAAAATGCAAGAGTCCCAAATTCTTACAAATAGTAATCAGCCAACATTTTCTAATTGCAGAATAGGCAGGGCAGAAAAACAATACAAGAGTTACATGCTCATTTTTATAACTACATGCAGGGCAAACTTCGTTATTAGGTTTTAGCCATTTAGATGTAAAAGTGGGTAGAGTGCCATGCCTTAGCTGGAGATATAGCTTTCGAGCAAGCGGAGGTTCAATTAAATTCATGAATTCCTCAGTTTTGGATTCTGATTTAACTAGGAGGAACTCAGATGTCAACCTACCCAATATTGCAGAGCTCGATAGCGTTTGAACGTTCTGCATACGTGTATGAGAAAGGAGTTCATTCTTTCATATCCCTAAGCAATAAGTCTCAGGGGTTTCCCACAATTCCAAAAGACCTAACCGGGTACTAACAGCACTAATGTGCTGCAGCTAAGGGATCTTTTTGTGTATGAGAAGAGACCAAATCTCAGAAAATTCTGCTCTGTAAGCGGCCAGTTCGGGGACTGACCACAACCTCTTCCAGTACATAATTGGTCTTGCACTTATGATCTCCTCTATTGGCAAAATGCCAAGATCAAGTCTAAGAGGGATCGAAGGCGTACTAAGCGGTAACCCAACTAGGTTTCTCACAAAAGACTGCTCTACCTTTTTAAGGTTCATTATCTGCTTGTGCCCCCAAAGTTCAGCCCCGGAAATTGCTGCCGTTCTAGCCTGGTGACAATATATCTCCAGAGCTTGGGAGACCGGCCTAAAAGTTGACTCCCTAAAAACTTTACTTATACCCCCTGCAAGCTGGGATAACTTAAGTGTGGACTTAGCAATCTGCGTGTTCCAGTCAAAATTCTCAGTCAGAGTAACGCCTATGTAAACAAATGTTTTAACCCTTTCAAGGGGGGTACCATGTAAAACTGGGTTTGGGCGTACCCGCTTTGGGGGGTTAAAAATCATAAACTTTGTTTTTCCCAGATTGATTTCGAATCCCCGAAGCTCGCAAAACTCCACAAATCCATCAAGTGTTTTTTGAATGCCCGATGATGTTCTAGACAAAAAAAGGGTGTTGTCTGCGAACATCAGAGCAGGCACTCTACCCGTAACCAATTAAGGGGCATCATTGTTTACCACACCATTCAAATGTTCCAGAAGGCCATTAATGTAGAGGCTGAATAGTGTTGGTGCCAACACGCACCCTTGGCGAACTCCTTTTTGGACAGGGAATTGATCTGTGAGTTCGCCATGCCTACCACACCTGACCTGGGCGAAGTTGTTTACGTGAAACCTAGATAGAACAGCTTATAAATAGGGCGGGAGTCCCAGGTCTGCTAGCACCTTCCACAGTTTTTCATGCAGGACTAGATCAAATGCTGCCCGCAGGTCCACAAACACAAGGTAGAGGCTGCCACCCTCCACCTTTGCTGTTTTCCAATACAGGACCTGCAGGCGAAATATCTGATCTAGGGTAGAGGTGCCGGACTTAAAGCCTGCCTGGAGTATAGACAAAATCCCATTCTCATCGATCCACCCAAGAATCCTGTCAAGGATGACCCTCCCCATCAGCTTTTGTGATGTATCAATTAAGCTGATAGGTCTATAATTGGAGGGGGTTAGTGGGCAGCCCTTTTTTAAAATAGGCGCAATTTCTGCTCCTAACCAAGTAGGGGGCAGGTCGTCTCCTGCAAAATGCCATTAAATAGGACAACCAAGTAGGGAGCTTAGATTTTAGGTTGTGCCCTAAACAAATCCCCCGGCAATTTATCCAATCCTGGAGCCTTATCAGGGAGCAATTTACCTATAGCTGTCTCAACCTCAATCAAGGTAAAGGGTTCAACTGAGGTGAGGCATGTAGGGACTACAGTCAACCATCCACGCTCTTCAGCCCAGTTGACGCTTTGAAATTGCTGAGGTTCAAGAGTACTAACAGGCGAGCCATCAAACTCAGAGGTGCCATATAGAGCACCAAAGTGGCTTTCCCAGATTGAAGGGGCAATATTGGGGGCAAGCGCGTGGGTATGCCCACTAAGTCCAGTTGCAACAATGGACCAGAATAATTTGGAATCCTCACACCTAAGTGCTGATCCAAACTCCTCCCACATTGTGGCCTCACATACCTTTTTAGCATCACAAATTGCCTTTTTATACATAGTGCGATGCAACCTGATGGCCTCACTGTCATTGGTTTTTATTACTGTAAGCAAGGCCTTTTTGGCCTTCTGACAAGAGGTATTAAACCATCGAAGAATCGTGGTCTGGGGCTGGTTTGCCCTTCTCACAGGGTACAGGATATATTTTAATATTACAGCCAATTGATTATGTATTTCAGTTGCCCTGCTCAAATGGCCGGATTTCCCCATCTCTTCAATGAGCGGAATAATGGTCTCATATAATTCAGCGAGTTTACTAGTGGACGCTTGTAGGTCTGGCCATTTAACCCTTCGCCTACAGTTTGTTATTATTAATGGCACAGTAGCGCAATGTTCAACCGGAGTTGAGCCTTTCAACCCAAAGCTCCCCGGTTTAAGGTACAAAACTAGGGCATTATGGTCGCTGTCAAATCTTTCAATGACCCTAAATTCATACAGCCTATCCCAGTGCCTAGCCTCAATGAAGATACAATCGATTACTGAGGTCTGGTTTAATCGATTAAACATATCTCTCCCTGGTCTATCGGGCTCCACCCTCCCATGGCATGCTCGTAATGATGTAGCTAACGCAAATGACAGCAATTGCAAAACAAGAGGGGTCCATACCTTGACCTGAGGAGTCAATGGCTCTGGAATGGCCCAAAGCAAATCAACATCATCCGGGTCACCAAAATTCGGGTCCATGAGGGGCTCAAAATGACAATTAAAGTCTCCACCCACAATTAACACGGTGGAGGGGTCAAGCGACTGAATACGGGTTAACAAAGTTTCGATAGCCTCTGACTCAAGACCCCGCCTAACTGGCCTTGAGTATACATTGATCAAAGCAATATTTGGCCCATTTGGCAAGATCAGCAATACACACTGGAATTCCAATGAGTTAGTTAAGATTTGTGATGCCTTCACTCCCAGGTGCGTGCCAACCCATATAGACAACCCGCCCGAGGGCCTGCCCCTATCACCCATGCTTGCCAGGATATCGTATGTTGCAAAACCCTGGGTTATACTTTCTTTTAACGCCCAAGTTTCTTGCAACATACAAATATAATGTGAAGCTATAAAAGAGCCCCACTCTGGAATGAGCAATTTACTCTTAAGTCCCGCCACGTTCCAGGAGAGAATTTTAACTTGGGCAACAACCAAATCTTGCTTGATTGGTTCACAGTCCAAAGAACAAGGAAGATCATTTGTAACAGAAGAGCTAGCATCTACCCCTTGCTCAGGCTCACAATTCAATGAATGTTGATCATCAGGAGAGGAGACAGTTACAGACTGAGTGATTTGTTCTGGTACCAAGATTTTTACTAAGGGGCTTAATTTTGCATTTGCATCTAGATTATCAGTAGTGGGTAGCATATTGATAGGGGGCCCCGTCTGTCAATCGCAATCATCAAAGCCTGAAAAGGCATCAAATCTATTTGCAACTTCCAGCGGGGTAAACGGTAACAGGTAGTCCCTCCTCCTATTTCGGTTTCTATAACTCCTAAATGGTACAGTGTCCCACGCAGGTACATTTTCAAAAGTCTGAGGTTAGATGCATGCGTCATATACCGATTAATAAAAGGTATAGAAAGGTTAGTCTGCAGGCAAGCTAAAGCCCCAGGGTACGTTATAGGGGTCACTAGAGATCTCGGATAAAAATAAGTCAATTCACAGGGAACGATGGAGTTACCGACATTCCCTGGATACCAATTTAGAATGTATCTAACAGCTCCAGGATCTCTGAAATTGATAACAATTAGGTCCCCCTTTATGTCTTTTGCTCTGCTTCCCAACCAGGGGAGTCGCCGGACATGCAGGATCTCGCCAATAATATTATAAGGAAGTGGTCGGTTTTGACTAAGCCAGTGCATGGTTTTATTTTTTAACTGAGAAAACCCTTCCCTCTTACCATCCGCTAATGTAGGGACTCCCGTAAGAACAACCACAAAAGGAACCGCTGCTGGAGGTAATTCAACTTGACGCCCCCTATGGTTCCCTGCCCTAACAGGGCAGGTACTTTTCCTCTCATCTCGCATGTGTCCTATGTAAGATTTTCTTTCTCCCTTCTGCACTTCACTGGCAAGAAGCGGTGCCGATTGTTGAACTAATTTGGGGGGTATTGCCCTGTGCTGTTTAGTGTTTATAGGCTTGTTAGTTTTGTTTGCACCCTTAAGGGCAACAAGGGTGGGAGATGACAATATGGCTGTGAGGGGCAGCGCCGGCTTCGCAAGGTCCTTGATTAACCCAGCATTATTGCTAATAGCCAGCTCTAAGTTCCCCAGCTGTTGCTCCATCCTCTTCAACCTCTCTATTATAGGTAGTATAAACGACCTAATAAAATGTTCCATACTTTCCAAAGGAACAGCAGACAGTGTTTCCTTTGGCAGACAATATAGAGGAGTGACTAAACCTGGAGGAGTTAGTACAGTTATTATAGGGGCTTTTGGGGTTGGTACAGTTGCTGTAGGGGCCGTTAAAATTGGCGCAGTTGTTATAGAAGCCTTTGAAGTTGGCGCAGTTGTTACAATAGCCTTTGTGGTTTTACCAAAGTCGGAATGACTGATCTTGCTTCTTTGCGGATCACCACCCCTCTTTCTTCTTTTACCTGGTGGTGGACCATAAACTTTGGGCATCGCTAGTTTCTTGGCCTTCTTTTTAATAGTCTCAACTACTAGTAAAAGTGGCTCAACTGTCACATCTACTACTATGGTAGAATTACTAGGAAGATATATAATGTTCCTATACAGGTCGTTGGACATATCAAGTAGAGGGGACGTATCTCGCAAGAGCATAGGAACGCTATCTATAGATAAAGGGTCCTCATTTTCAATATGGAAGCTTACATCAAGTGGAGTGGTTTGTTTCAAAAAATGCAAGGGAGGTCTATTTTTCATACATTCAACAGAGCGACGTCGCTCAGCCCTGCGCTCAGCCAATGCACTCTCCCTTTCTATATCTGGAGCAACCTTAGTAAAGTAGCTATCTAGTTTACCTTTACTAATTCCCCCTGCCTTTATGGGTATATGTTTTTTAAGATTCAAGGCCATGGTAAGCTAACAAAATGTACAAACAAATAGTCCTTGGCAACATGTTAGAGTATAGGACCAGCCCAGCCTCCTCTTGCCTCTGAGGGCCACAGAGGGCCCGCCCTTCGCCCGGGCTTTGCCCGGCGTCCCGCGTAGCGGTAAAGTGAGTTAACTAAATAGAGTATGTGACGGCCTGGGGATGGGGCTCTCAGGGTGTGCAGACCGGCTGACTCGGGTCACGCAGGGTCTCCTGGACAAGCAAGTCCCTGCAGCGCTCACACCTGAGTCAGATTACCTTCTTCCCCCTCGAGCAGGCAGTCCAAGAAGCAGCTCCCAAGAAAGCGCCACGAAGCGGCATCCACGAAGCGGGTGCGGCAAGGCGCTGCAGCGAGTCCCAGTCCAAACAGAGCAGTGCGGGCAGAACAACAGAATGGCACAGCGTCCCACAGGAGGTTTGTCGGCTTAACACGTAACCCACAGATGTCAGGGAGGGAGGGCACTTAAATTCTGGTTACCGGCCTGGGGGCGGGGCTCTCAGGGTGCGTAGACCAGCTGACTCGGGTCACACAGGGACTCCTGGACAAGCGAGTCCCTGCAGCGCTCACACCTGAGGCAGATTACCTTCTTCCCCCTCGAGCAGGCAGTCCAAGAAGCAGCTCCAAAGAAAGTGCCACAAAGCGGCACCCGCGAGGCGGGTGGGGCAAGGTGCTGCAGCGAGTCCCAGTCCTAACATAACAGTGCGGGCAGAACAACAGAATGGCAAAGCGTCCCACAGGAGGTTTGTCGGCTTAACACGTATTACTACTTTGTGGTCTTCTGCTCCGACCCTGGGAACCGTATAATACAATACTACTAGTGTCTACTATAGTACCCGATTTGTACTAGTGATGTTTGTTGTATATGTATGTATTAACTTTTCAATCTTGCTAGTGAAAAATATTAAATAGGGGGAGGTGTATATGGCATCTAAAAAATGTTTAATGTTTAATGTTTTTTCTAGGTGTACTACCCACCACCAGTGCCGGGGCGGTACACGTCTGAGCATACCCTGCCACACTTATGGCGGCCACAACGGTACAATAGGGGGGTGGTGATGGACGGAGCATCTGAATCAATCAAAAACTCACACCCAGTCAAAAGATCTGGGTTTAATCCATCACCCTTCTTTAGCCCACTCTGCCACCCCAGTTCAGACATGGCTATATGCAAATCAGTCTGAACCTGTGCCTCATGGGAACAGTCCAGCCCGAACTGCCAAGCCATGTCTTCCCTGGACCGGAAACAAGCTTCCGAGGACCGGTTTCTGGCATTCCAACCGTCTTCAGCCCGGCTTGCTTGAATCCAGTGGCAAAGTGAGCAAGGGACTCACGTCTGAGCATACCCTGCAACACTTATGGCGGCCAAAAACGGTACAAAAGGGGGGTGGTGATGGACGGAGCATCTGAATCAATCAAACACTCACACCCAGTGAAAAGATCTGGGTTTAATCCATCACCGTTCTTTAGCCCACTCTGCCACCCCAGTTCAGACATGGCTATATGCAAATCAGTCTGACCCTGTGCCTCATGGGAACAGTCCAGCCCGAACTGCCAAGCCATGTCTTCCCTGGACCGGAAACAAGCTTCCGAGGACCGGTTTCTGGCATTCCAGCCGTCTTCAGCCCGGCTTTCTTGAATCCAGTGGCAAAGTGAGCAAGGGACTCACGTCTGAGCATACCCTGCCACACTTATGGTGGCCAAAAACGGTACAAAGGGGGGTGGTGATGGACGGAGCATCTGAATCAATCAAACACTCACACCCAGTCAAAAGATCTGATGTGGTGATGGCGATGCGGCCACTTCAGAGGGAGCAGGAGATGCGGCAGCTGCAGGAGCTGCAGGGGGTGAGCCATCAGCAGTGGCGGGCAGTGGTAAGTTATATTCATTACTTATTGACATTACACTTGCTGCAAGTGTGTACATTGTACTGTTGAGATTTAGTAAGTAAGAAGTTGTTGTGAACAACCTTTGAACAAGACACCCTTTACTTAGCATTAGCAATAGTATTAGCAGCGGGAATTGAGTAACCAATGGCCTCTTCTATCTGACTTTAACTAAGCTGTGAAAGTTTTATGGAGTAGACTAAAAGTCAGATCAGATGACCCTGATGGATGGGTTGAACGAAAAGGGAAATAAGGGTGAAGGGCGGAAGGAGAGGCGAGATGTAATATTTATTACTGGTAGAGAAGGATACGTGGGATGCATGCATAGGTGACTGACAGGAATCGGATGCATGGGTGGTTGAAGGATGGGTGGAAGGTGAAAAAAATATGCCTGTCTGGGTGAGTAAAACTGTATGGGTGAATAGCAAGAATCCTCTGGGTGTTCAGGTCAAACTCAAAGCCAAGGCAAGGAAGGTAGGACACAAGGGTGGTCGTTTAAAAAAAAGACTAAATGTTTGTTGTTGTTAAAACAAATTAGGGTTTGGTGAGAGATTAAGAAGAATGATAGAAATTTGCTTTGAATGGATGGATGCATGGATGGTTTTCATCATAGATAGAATAGGTGGAGACTGCCACTGGATGACAAGTCTTAGTTTGAAGAGAATATTAAAGAAACTGCCAGAGTAGCAAAGCAGAGGAGAATAGAAGTTGTATTTTCAGAATACTCCCTTGACTCACAGTAGTGTACAAGCACAGCTTCTATATTGCATATGTATGTATTTATCAAGTGTCTTCCTCTGACTCCGAGGACCACTCCCTACCTATGCTAATTTATTTCCGACTGTGTCAGCCAGCCTGCCATGGGTGGCCTATCGGCTGGTTACACAATCATTCAAAACAAAGTACCTCATGTTGTTCCATATATAAGCAATTATCATTGGATCAGACATCATCTGCCTTTTTGTAGCAAACAGGACAGGGTAAATTGAAATTGAGCAGTTGCCCTTGATGTAACTGAGTATGGCCAGTGCCACCCATAATAGAAAAATACTAGCTTCCACACCTGCAGACAGTGGTAAATAAAACCAAAGTGAGTCTGCGTCATGATGACCCGATTATGTTTGTCTTGGACGCAAGCTGACTGAGCTGGCATGGGTACTCGAGTACATAGTGCCTGATATTCCCACAAATGTTAAAGGCCAAGGAAGTAGGTGGATATATGCATAACACAAATCTTACGTATGGTACTTGTTATTGCTACTGTGCCACTATGTGTTGAATTTAATTTTGTCTTTGTTTCTTTCTTGATATGGTTCCTCCTTCCCAAGCAAAACCAACAAGGAAGGAGTTGGCAGCCGTGGCCCGGTGCTGGAAGCTGGAGGCCATCTTCCAAGAATACTGGCAGCTAGTGGTTCAGGTGGAGAACGAGGAGGAGGTGGCAGCAGCTGTAGCCTCCTCCAATGTCGCGGACCCCAGCCATGTCCCTCCATTGGTATGGCACCGCCCGCCACCATACAACAACATCCAGCCCTGCTGACCCCCTTAGATGCAACTGTAGGGCATATGCATGCTGCATGCTCCTCTGAATGGCGCATTTAGAGGAGCACTTAGAAGGGCAGAACAAAAATATCAAGGTCCTGGAGAAGGAAATCAGAGCCCGCCGATAATCATAAGACACTGTTGGATTTCCCCTTTTTTAATCCTTTTTTTGTTGGGTGGGAATTGGGCATAGAGGTTTTTTTATGATGGACAATTTGGACATTGGTTGGACTTTATCGTTTTGGACATTGGGTGGGGTTAGGGAGAGGGGTAGGTTGGTTGTTGTGGGATTTTTTTACGTAGTATATTTTTTAGGGGATAAAATTATAGGTATACTTAAACATAGCACACATTGTTAATGTTCTGTAGGAGGGTTACTGTTTTATAGCACAAGGTTTCCTTGCTAATGCAGGGCTGCAGACAGTGTTTGATTTAAATAATCTGCCAATTTTGTAACACACAAACAGATAGATGCGGTACCCCTCACTGAGTGAATTGTCCTATAAGTACGGCCAGTCACTCATCCTAGTCCATTATTATACCTCCCCCAAACTTCTTATCTTACCTGTGATTGATGTTTAAGTTAGGCACAGTGATGGCTGCACAGCGATGATGGTTTGATTTCCCAAGATGCCATGGTTGTGGTGGTAGTAGTAGACACTGGTAGTAGCATTTGCAAAAAAAGGAAATGAAACAAGCAGTCACCTGAGAGAGACTCAGGGAGCAGTAGTAGAACAAAGTACAGTTCATACAGAATAAGACTGCCAAACAATAATAATAATGTTGATTAGTAATGCTAAAGTGAAATAAGACATAATGGTGGTGGGGATAGCCTAGTACAACAAGTTACAAACTGTAGGTATGTTGAGTGACTCAACATAAGCGTAACCTTCAGTGCTGTGTAGGAAGATGATGAATCCAATCAATGCCTGCAATTAATTATGATAGATTACATTCCTTTGAACCAAAAATTGATTTGCAAATATACTGAGCATGGTTGGGCAAGCAGAAAAAGATCCTCGCCCTGCCTTGAAATTGAATTAGTGTTGCTTTCACCACATCCACCCCAGCAAGCGTGTGATCAATTGTTGGTGTAAATTAAATATAGTCACTCTTCAATATAAATTACACAGCCCGGGGGAAGAGGGTTAGGGTTTGATGAATAGGTGGAAAAGGGGGTCTGGGGAAAGGTTTGAAAAAGAAAAACACTACGCACTGACAAACAACAAAACATAATCTTGGTAGACGGCCATCATATCCATAATTCTTTTAAGGGAGAAAAAGTAAATGCATGCATGAAGAGGATGATGACTTGATGGTTAATGATAAGTATTACTTACTAACTAGACTAGTAGAAAGTACAAGGCAGCAGTATATTATTAAATATTATGCAATGTGCCATGCCTGTCTGCCCTCAGATAGACCCAAATTACATAAAGTTTTACTTCTGTTGTACCGGGCTTACTTTTTAAAGCGAGCAAAGAAAATTAAAAAACAGCTGTAGGGAACAATTATAAGAAGAGAGCAAATAACAACAACACACAGTCGTAACTATTGAAGTGAAAAAATGAATCAAATTATTTAAAAGATGATGAGTGTTGATTCTAAAGTGTTACCGTATGTTATCCTGGTCAAATTGGGGAGTTGCATTTCGGCATTTCTTTTGGTCCTCAGTTCCATAGACGCTGCGTCTGTCAATCTTGGGTGCCACTTCCTGCCAGGTGGATGCGAATTGGTAGGTAAGTGTGAGTTGTTTTTCTCTGTTTAGCTCAGGGTAAAGGCCAGCTTGTAAGTGCAGATGGGAAAACAAAAGGGATATTTAAAAATAATGGAGAAACCCCCCCCCCATAAATTATGGAGGAGTGCAAACACTTTTAGAGCGGCATGGCTAAATCATGTCTACTCTGTTATCTGTTTCCAGCATTAACCTACAACAGCAACAGGACATACCAGGTACACTTCACCCACCCAATCTCCACTTAGTTTAGATTTTGACTGAGCCAGACAGAACACACATGTCACATATTCAGCAACATATCTTTTTCAAAATTAGGTAACTAAAATAATGGCATGTACAGCTGTCAGTCATATCACCACTACTACACACTTGTGGCTCGACTCCACCACTACACAGACATGTAGGTCTGCTGTGGTTGTTGTTGATTTGTTTACCTTTTATGCCACTCATGTAACGCCGTGCTTTAACCGATCAATCATCTCTGATCCGACTGACTGACTGCTAAGATATTATGTCACAGTGGTCATCATCATGATATTATCCAACTCAGGATGCAGTGTACCGGGTGAGTCCAGATTCCTTATTCAAAAAGGCAATGGATCGGCCTACAGTAGAAGTACAATTTTGTTTCTAAACAACAAGAATTGAAACATTGACTTGAGTCACTTTTAGTGGGTATATTAAATATTAGTACACAATGAATTCACTTCATGCAAAACAAACAACAACCACACACACATCAATCACTCACTCAGCGTCCATTGCATGCCATCATTATTACCTGTGCCTTGTTCTCATTTTAAGTTAAAGGGCAGTCTCTCTCGACTTTGAAAGTTGTATAGCTATAGTAGTCATCATGGTCCACTTCTTTTAGAGGGACTCGACAAGGCAAAATGTTTTTGTACTTTTTTCTCCATCCAAGTACCATCTGGCTTGAGGGAAATGGATATAGGGTGAGTCAGGAGAATGGAGCAGGACTGGACGTCACATAAGTTAAATGTACAGTGCTGCAACTCCAATATAGCAATAAAAAAGACTAGAAGACGGTGGTACTGGTGATGGATTTGTTGTGATTCGAAGATTCGAACCAGAAAGACAGAGACACACACAACAAATAACAGTTAAATAAGGAAGAAATACAGTAAAAAGTTCAAAGCCTACTTTTCAGGGAAGTATAGCTCATTCTTAAACTCTGGTGGTTCAACCAGAAGTAGGAATGATGTGAAAACTACATGTGGTGGACAGCTTTGTTGTCTCCTGTCTTAAACAGTGTGCCGTGCTCCCTGGAATCACTCCCCACTCGGGAGTGTATTAATTTGTAATCTTGAAGTTGCAGACTCCAGGATCCCTGGTTCTCTCCCTGGGCACTGTCTTAGTGAGTGCTGGACTCCCAGCTAAGTTCAATAAATTCTCATGACGTTTTTGTTGCTTGATTGTATATTTTTATTTATTCATGTCAATGTGTTAACAGCACACCAAACGCTTGAATATTCCTTTAATAGCATTTAAAATGATGTTTAAACATTCCAAACTTTATATCCCACAATGCAATAGTCTTCATGAAAAGGGGAAAGGGTGGACTAAAAAAATGAAAAATTATGAGATGGAAAGGAATATGATTTGGGCTGGTATTAGATACATAGTTAATAGTCAACGTAGGAAATGTAAACGTGTCAATAATGTCAGACATTAGGATCTGTACCATTAATGCAGGTGATCTAAATGACTGGAAGAAACGGCAAAGACTGAGTCACTTGGTTAAAGCAAATAATATAGACATAGTCTGCATTCAGGAAACCCATATTCCCTGGGCTAAAAGGAAGCTGTTGGAGATGCATGGGTATACCTTGATTGGTTGTTCATCGCAATCATCTATGATCAGAAGTGTGGCTATTTTAGCAAAAAGTAATCTGGGCGGGGTGAAACGTAGTAAAACAGATGGGTCTGGTAGATGGGTATTAGTGGAACTGAACCTAGGATTCACATTGTGCGTGATATATGATCCAAATGAAGATGACCCAATGGTTTATGATAAACTGGAAGAAGAGTTGGCTAATTGGTCCACCCCGATGATAGTATGTGGTGATATGAATATTTCAGCAGACTGGCAACAGGGAAGTAACTATATAGGTCGTAAACGCAAAGTAAATAGAGCTCTAGGTTCCTTGATTCAGTCTCATGGTTTGATGGAGGTATGGGGAGAAAAAGTGCCCGGAGATCGAGGGTATACATATTTTTCCCACACGGCACAGAAATATTCCAGAAATATTCCAAATTGGATTATTTTTTTGTCACAGTGGGGGAAATTGGCAAGGTTAATATAGTCAAACTACCGAGAATAGTCTCCGATCACAACCCCTTGATTTTGACGTATAAGGTTTCCAAAATACAGAGGAAAACATCAAGATGGACCTTTGAAAGGAAACTATTAAATGATGAAAGGTTCGTAACCCATATTAAAAAGTGGGCGAAGGAATTTTTGGAGTGTAATAGTTATAGTGCTTCCAGAAATGGAGTTTGGGAATCCTTTAAGGCTGCATTAAGGGGGGAGACGATTAATTGTGCAGCAACATTAAGGAAAAAGGATAAAAGTAAGGTGGAAAAACTCACATCAGATTTAGCAGAGGTAGAGAGATGTCATATAGAGGAAATAGCTTCAGGTAAAGATAGTGGCAAAACTGTTAGAAATATGGCTTGGATCAAGGGCGAGATTCTAAAAATAATCACGCAAAAGGAGATATGTGAATACCAAACACATAGAGCAAGGAGGTATGAGACTGGTGAACAAGCTGGAAGAGCATTAGCGCTGCGCATCAGGCAAGAAACAAATCGTAACAAAATTGGTAAGATTAAGTATAACGGGGTAGAATATACAGATCCAAAATCATTAATGGATGTATTTCAGAAATTCTACCAGAAACTCTACGATCAAGAGCCAGGGGTGGCACCACCCTTGCAAGATCAGGGTCCCCCAATCCCAAGGGTGGAGGAGGAGGATAGGGTCCAATTGGAACTGGATATAACAGCAGAGGAGATAAAGATCGCTTTGAATGAACTAGCATCGGGTAAAGCGGCAGGCCCAGACGGTTTACCAATAGAGGTTTACAGGGTTTTAGGGGATGAAATCCTTCCTTTGCTTGAAGATCTATTTAATGGAATAATCTGCACAGGTAATGTCCCGGATACATGTAAACAGACCAATATTGTAATATTCCATAAGAAGGGAAAACCGGAGGAGAACCCCGGCTCATATCGGCCGATTTCGCTGATAAATGCAGACGCCAAACTATATTCCAAAGTATGGGCAAAAAGGTTAGGAAGGATTATTGGTCAACTTGTCTCACCCTGGCAGCATGGGTTTGTCCCAGGGAGAGGTACCACGGAACACACAGCGCGGGCAATCTCAATATTTGATGCTATGGCTGCTGCGGGTGGAGATATGGCCATGATCCTTTTAGACGCCGAGAAGGCTTTCGACCGAGTGGTCTGGGATTTTATGTGGGAGGTATTGGCCAGAAGGGGCTTTGGTGAGAAATGCAGGAAAGCAATTAAAGAAATGTATATGGATCCTGTAGCCAGAATCACCACAATGGGACTCCAATCGGACGAGGTAGTGATTAGAAGAGGCACCCGTCAAGGATGCCCCTGCTCTCCTATACTCTTTTCACTCTATATAGACCCGTTAATTAGGAAGATTCTCGCTTCTGATAAAATATCTCCTGTTATATCCCACGGGCATACCACCAAGTTATTGGCGTACGCGGATGACCTGGCAATTGTTACCACTAATCCGCAAACGGCAATACAGGAATTAGACCATTTGGCTCAGGAGTTCGGGAAGTATTCTGGTTATAAGCTCATCACGGAAAAAACTATAATAATTTGCACAAAGAACATTCATAAAAGGGATCAAAGGTATGTGGACTCTCCGGTCTATACAGGAGTAAAAATTAATGCAAATGTAGGTAAAATCATTCAGGAAAATTATGTTCCCTTACTTACATCAATAGACAAAGAACTGAGAAGAATCGATGTATTACATCTGTCCCTGATCGGAAGGGTGAATGTTTTGAAAATGTCAATGTTTCCAAAATTACTGTATTTATTCCGTGCTATACCGTTACTAGTTGATGAAGGTCTGATGAAAAAAATGGAAGCAGTGTTTTCACAATTTCTATGGCAATACGGTAAAATTCGGAGATCACTAGCCTGACTCTCTACACCATTAGAGGGAGGAGGATTATCTGCACCTAATTTAAGGCTTTATCACTGGGTCTGTTTAATGCTGCATATGAATCATTTATTGTATTATGATATTCCCGAGATGCCGCCCGGTTCCTACAGAATCCCCACAATATATGAATTATTAATCGGTGAAAGGGCTATGGGGATTTTAACACGTGAAACCAATGTCTTGTATTTTAAAAGGAGCAAAAGCAAGGTGATGTTAAGTGCGTGGGGTACATGGAAGGCGATACTGAAATTTCTCAAGATCCCTAAGATCAATGGTGCAATAGATCTTTGGAACTCAAGCCCATTCTTGCATCTAGGACAGAACAGGAATAGCGGCATATGGAAGAGTCCCGGCATTAGATGTTTGGGGGATGTTATATGTAAGGAGGATCTTTTAGGGTTTGAGGTTTTGCAACAAAAATATGGTATCCCTACGAATTACTGGCTTTTATATAAACAACTAGAACAAACAGTGAATTCACTAAGACCCAGGATTTCTATTCAGGGGTTAAATCCGATTGTGAAATACATAATGAATGGGGGCAAGAAGATCAAAATAGGGTATAGACATCTCCTACAGGGCTTGGGAGAGGACATCGAACAAACAGAAACTGCCTGGGCTCAAAGAATTGGGGACCCAGACATAGATGTAGATTATGTTCTGGCTTTGAATAGAAAAGTACTAAGAGCAACTAACTTAAAAGCGCAACATTATAAGATGGTGTTTAACCTTTACTATACCCCCGCTAAGTTGTTTCAATGGGGTAAAAGAGATACTGATAGATGTCCAAGGTGTAATCAAGGCCAGGTGGATTTATTGCATATGTTTTATTCTTGTCAGAATCTTAAGCCAGTTTTAACAGAAATGGAAAAGTTTTTATCGGGCTGCTAGAGTGTCAAATTCCTCTATCCCCTACTACTGTTTTGATTGGCAGGGATGAAAACCTTATAATCGAACAGGAAGCCGAAGCTTTTATTTTTCTGTGTGTTGCTGTTTTTAGAATTTTAATTGCGGCGGCCTGGAAAGATCCGATAGCTCCCACTTTTCAGATGTGGCTTACGAGATTGCTCGGGACCCATAACATTGAGGAATGTCTATATAGCTTTAAAGGTAAAAAGAGGAAAGAGTACGGCAAAAAGATATGGGCTCCTCTTAGTAATTGGAGGAAAATGAGATGAATTATTTGAATAAGCTCTGAGTCACCTCTACTGTTTTGGAATGTAACTTCTTCTTACAAGGCTAATCTCTTTTTAAGTTCTTTGGATGTTTGCTAAGAGCTGGAAGATGTAGAAGATGTATATATATATATATCTGCATATTTTTAATTCTAATGTCTGATTTTATCATGTTCTTATCCAGCTGATATTTGTAAATATGTATGTTTTCTTTTTATATTCTGATCCATCTCAATAAAAAAAAAAAAAAAAAGCAATAGTCTTCATGAAATAAATATATATTAAGTCTTTTCCTTCCCAATGCATTTCGGCTAGGATTATCCTTAAATGCATTGTGTTCAAGTCTCTGGAAATCATCAATTATTCCCCCACCACCCGTGTGAATATTAGTGCTGGATATGCTCGAAAAAGTTGTATGTGAATGGAATCGTCCTGCTCTATGTAAGTGGCGCGTAAGTTAGTTTATGTGTGTCTCTATACATGTGTAGTAAATACCGGTATGCTTTAATGCCTTAGGATCTCTGAGGTTCTCAAGCTACCAACGTAGTTTGTTTACGCACTGGTAGCGTATTAATGGTGCTCGTCTGAAAATCTCCATGGAGCGCTTACTGAAATGCAGAGGTGTTAAACTATTGGTGGCACTTTCTTTAATGCCTTAAAGATTTTGAGGTTCTTGAGTTACTGACGGTATTTGCTTATGCGATACTAGCGTGTGAATGGTGCTCGTCTAAAATGCTTCGTTAAACAGTTAATCAGACACGGGAATATTAAACTGGTGGCAGCGCTTTCTTACGTGGTACATGCGAGGCTACCAAATCTGTCCTGATCTCTTAACGCTAAGATGTTTGTATGTAGCTCTTCGTGATCAAACGATGGCTGCTACAGGCTTCGCATATCACAGTAACGTATATACATCACAGTAGTGACGTCTATGTAAAGGGATAGTGTGTGCGTCTATGAAAACGGTTTAAGTTACGTTGCGATTAAAGTTTATTCGAAAGGAACGGAAAAAAAGTGAAGAAAAATAAAATAATTTAAAGGAGGGTTGTGCAATGTAAACAGGTTCAACCTGTTGTCTCTACATGTTGCGCAATATTGTTGCGGGTGCCCAGTGTATGTGAGCAATATTACTTATAATACGAAGCTTGGACTATTACATAAAACAAGACTATGTAAATGTAGATCTTGAGAACTTAAGGTCCATCAGCTCAGTGGGTGTGGGTTAAGTAGGATGCTTACTAATGGCTCTAAATATCATGTGGTGCAAGGTAGGGTAGGGCAGGGATATGAAAACATGTGAGATGTGAAACATGTATATTAATGATGGTATGTATACATATGTGATGAAACCTGATGACATTTTGTTTGTTCTTCTATTTACTTGCTGGATCTTTTTTTGTATATGGTGATTTTCTGTTATGTATCTGGTGATTATCTGCTAATATCTGTTGTAAAGCACTCTGATACCTTAGGGTCAGGCCAGCGCTATAGAAAACCTCTTAAATAAAAAATAAAAAAAATGAAGTACCCTACAGACTTGTGTAACACAGGAAGAGGTCAACGTTAAAGTTGTCCACGTCCATGTGGATCTGTTTACACAGCTCAAAAGTTTTTTTTATTTCAAAAAGTAAAAAACCCACGATTCACCTGGGCTATAAAGCTGCTACCTGGTATGACACTTCTTGCCGCCTGGCCTATAGAACCCTAGCACTAGCAATTAGGTCAAAAGGTAGGGAAGACATATGTAAGGCTAGGGCAGATTATAAGATTGTGCCAAAATGGACTGGGACGAACAGCATTGGGCAGATCTGCTTGAAGAATGTTCGGGGAGAAACATGACAGCTTTTTGGCACTTGGTGAGATGGGGTAGAGGGGCCCCCAACAAGGTCCCTTCAAACCATGTGGTACCAGACAAGTGGGTCTTACATTTTAAACCCAGTTTGCATGTGTTGGCAGGGTGCATGATTTTTTTGATATGCTACCCCCATCTTCCACCCTTTATTTTACTAAGAAAGAGGTCGAACATGTACTTCAAGTAGTACCAAGAGGTAGGGCACCAGGGCCCGATTGCATCCCAGCTGATCTGTAACTTCATGATATACCCAACTGGGCATCATACATTCAGCTCCTAGTGAATTCTATTGCTAGTGGAGCACCTATGCCCTGCACTTGGGCAGGAGCAGAAATATTCCCTATTTTTAAAAAGGGGATCATACTCTACCAGGGAATTACAGGCCCAGAAGCCTCATCATCTACATACAAAAAATACAAGGCTGATACTAAGTAGAAATCACACCTGGTTGGAGGAATGCGACATCCTGTCTCACCTCCAGGCGGGATTTCTGTCATGTACTAGCACCATTGACCAGGTGTTCAGGTTCACCTTTATTTATTGGAGTACCGTAGTTTTAGGGGGAAGAACCATCTGTGCAGTCTTCGTCGACCTCAATTCGGCCTTCGACCTTGTCCCGTGAATTAAGATGTGGTGCACTTTTTTGAAGCTATGTATGGCTTTAGACATTTTGGCACTTCTGGTCAAGTTACATGCCGCTAACTATGTGCAGGTGAGTTGGGATGTGCAGGGAAGCGTCACCCACAAGTTTCCGGTAGAGAAGGATGTTAGACAGGGGTGCGTTTTAGCACCCACCCTCTTCTCTCTATTTATAAACGGGGTGCTGAACTACTTTGAGAACTTTGCAACGGATGCACCGTCATTATCCGGGCGTAAGATTCTGTTACTCTTGTTTGCAGACACCACCCTCATTCTCTCCAAGACAAGAAAGGGCCTCCAATGTGCCCTCTCGAGATTCGAGGAGATTTGTGAGGACCATGAATTAATTGTTAATGTGGACAAAACAAAATATATGGTCCTGCACAAACATAAGAAGAGTGTGGGCGAGTTGAAATGAAAGGAGGTACTCCCTACAAATGGAGATGTTGTCCTATTTAGGGGTAACTATTGATAAAAAACTAAGCTGGAAGCCACAAATAGAATTGCTCACAGTTAAGCACACCCAACTTTCAGGTGCATTGCTAAAGGAGCAGAGATCTTCATACACCAAACCTATTGCTCCTGTATTACATATCTATTGCACCAAAATTGGCACCTCGATCCTATACGGGGCTGAACTGTGGGGATATGCAAACTTTGACTCTTTGGTGTTCGCACAAAAAAAATTCCTGTGGTCCTTAACCGGCTTCCCACAGTCCACGCCGTTACTTCCCTTATATTCAGATCTGGGCTGTCATTCTAATATTCAAACCTTGAACAGGATGAACCTGCTCTAGTGTGCACTGTGCCTATTGAACTCAATGTTCACAATTTTTCAACCATTAATTATATTCAAACATGAACATAATACCACAATATTTATATACTGCAAATTAGTGTTTACTAATTTTTTCATTTTTGCTAGTACTAATGTGAAACCAACACATGACTATAGTGTAGCACCCTTGTCTAAATATAGGAAGAGTGAAAATATAGCGTGAAGATTGAGTGCGCCTCTCACCCAGTAGTGGGTATTTATCTTGAGTTCTGTCATTTTATTAGGCACATGGCCCACTATAGGCCAGTAGCATTCTGGATCCAGATTTGAGTTCGAGAGTTCTTGCTCCACAGCTGTTATCCCTAGATCATGAGGTATTGACGTGTACAGCGAACAGACGTCCACTGTACACAATACCAACTCTTGGTTATCCAGCAAATCTGTAGCTTGTTTCAATTTGACCAAAAAATCTGTGGTGTCTCGAACATGAGCTCTGGTATTTAAAACAAATGGCTCAAGGTATCTATCAAAAACTTTCCAATTGTTTCATGAAACGATTGGCAAGTTCGCTGTACACGTCACTACCTCATGATCTGGGGATAACAGCTGTGGAGCAAGAACTCTCAAACTCGAATCTGGATGCAGATATGCAAGTACTGCTCATGGAATTGATGATATTTACTTTATATCACAGTTATTTCACGGTGTTTGACAAATGGTTTCATCAACTATGCGGAACGGCCATGGGAAATTGCGCCGCGCCGTCGTACGCAAATATGTTCATGAAATCCTTCGAAGAATCACATGTATTGACCGAACCATCATGGCAAGCTTTCGGTAAGCTTTATTTGAGATTCATTGATGACATTTTTATCCTTTTGGGCAGGAACTGAGAATGCTCTCATCGACTTTTTGAAATCATTGAATGGGGTTAATGATCGAGTACAGTTCACCTGGACCCTTGATAGACAGTGTATATACTTTTTGGTTGTGAAGATCGAAAGACAAGCTGGAAATGTGACTACAACCATGTTTCGAAAGCCACCGATCGCAATTCAATTCTACATTACCAGCGTTTTCATCGACAACGTTTGTAAATAAGAAATGTCTAACATGTTGGAGAGGTTTAAAGCACATGGTTATGTATGTATGTATAACGTATGTATGTATAACACACTTGTAAAGCGCTTGCTGTCACCCAACGGGCATCCTGGCGCTGAGATCTAACAGGTCCTGAAGCACAATCAAGAGAAGGATCAGAGAGGAATTATCCTAGCCTGGGGAATAAATGAGTTTTTAAAAGTTTTTTAAAAGAAAGGAGGTCTCCCACACATCTAAGCGATAGTGGCAAGTCGTTCCACAATTTGGCTGCCGTGAAACCAAAAGAACGGCCACCCATTCGCTTTCTCTGGAATTTGGGAACAACCGCCAAATAGGCGGAGGCAGACCGGAGAGCTCTAGCAGGGATGTACCATGTGAACATCTCCCGCAGGGGCAACGGTCCAGAATCATGTAGGGCCCGGAAAACCAAACAGAGCGCCTTAAATTCAATCCGTTGAAGGATAGGAAGCCAGTGTAAATCTCTGAGAGCTGCGGAGGAGGAATCAAAGCGGCGTCGGGAGAGAGCTAACTTAGCCGCAAAGTTCTGCACTCTTTGCAACTTACCTATCGCCGTAGCAGGTGCCCCCAGAAGTAGTGCATTGCAGTAATCCAGTCTGCTAAGGATAATGCTGCGCACTACTTCTGGTCTGGCATTGGCAGGGAGCAAAGGAAGAATCTTCCTGAGAGAGCGCAAAAGGCCCATGCAGGTGGATACTGTTTTATCAATGAAACCGTCCAGTTGAAGACTTGGTTCCATTGTCACACCTAGATTCCGAACCGAGGTTGCTACTGCCGCCGTGCCCTGAAAGGAAGAAGGCCAAAAGTCTTGTGGCAAAGATCGAGGGACCCGGTCCACTGAGCAGTGTAACACCTCTGTCTTAGTGCTGTTAAATTGCAGCGAGTTGTTGCTCAGCCATGTTGCCGTGGTGACCATGCAATGGTGAAAGGTCTCCAAAGACACCGCGTTCTCCCCTTCAAAGGAGAAAATGAGCTGGGTGTCATCAGCGTAGTTGGTGACTGAGATGCCAAATGTTTTTATTAACTTGATCAGGGGGCGGAGGTAAAGATTAAAGAGGATGGGGCTGATGGCCGAGCCCTGGGGTACTCCCTGACCAACCCTCTTTACAATGGATTTATAGGGGGGGAGGGCAACCACCTGGTGTCTATTGGCCAGGTATGAAACCAGCCAATCCCGGGCGGTGCCCGTCACCCCCACCTCCTCCAATCTCCTGATCAGGATGGCGTGGCTGACCGTGTCGAACGCTGCCGACATGTCGAGCAGCACTAGAAAGGCTGCTCGTCCATGGTCGGCACGCGAACGGAGGTCGCTCAAGACAGTCACCAGTGCTGTTTCGGTTCCATGCGCTGGCCTGAAACCAAACTGCGCCGCGTCCAGACACTGGTTACCTTCCAGAAAACTGGACAGGTGTCTTGTGACCAGTTTTTCCAAGATCTTGATCGGAAAGGGAAGTAACGATATAGGTCTGTAATTGGCGGGACAGAGGGGATCCAGTGAATCTTTCTTCAGTAAAGGGGAAACCACTGCTAATTTCCAGCTTTCCGGGACCTGGGCCGAGCTCAGAGATTGGCAACAAATTGCGTGGAGAGGAGAGTATAACTCTTCTCGAAAAGCTTTCCAGATTTTGTGTGGAATTACATCCAGAGGGGACCCAGAGGAAACACTATCCGCTAAGGCACCAAACTCCGCAAAGGATGGGAGCGGGAAGCTTTCCAGCCTGGCTTTCCCAGCCTCCAACTCCAATGAAGGAGTAGGAGCATCCTCAGGTGTCATAGGATTTAGGTTGCTCAAGATGGTCGTGATCTTATCCTCAAAGGCCTTAGCCAAGGAGTCACATAATAGCTGAGAGGCTGGGATAGCGGTAGTAGCACAGGCTGGTCGTGACAGCTCGTTGACAATTTTGAACAAAGTTTGTGCTTTGTTTGAGGCTGACAATAAAGTTGCCTCCAAATACCTCGCTTTAGCAAGCTTAATCTGCGCTTTATATGTTGCTAGTTCCTGTTTGAAGAGAGTTTTATCCGATGACAGATAATATCTCCTCCATCTCCGCTCCGCCTGTTTGCACTGTTGTTTAAGATGTAAAAGTTCCTTCGAGAACCATGGCATGGCGGTTTTAGTTCTGTCACGCGTTTTCCTTAGCGGAGCTAGACTATCCAAGGTGGTCTTAATTTGCTGGGTGAGCGCACTCAGACTTTCATCCACATCACCTGCCAGCTGAAAACCCTCACCAAGTAGTTTTGGAAGGGTAGTACCTCTCAGAAGTCTAGACCATTGCCTCCCTATCCGAGTCGTTCCCGTACTAGTTTTGGAGCAGCCCGTCGGGAGAGCCACCGAGAAAAGGACAAGGGCATGGTCCGTCCAGCACTGCGGGAGAATGCTGCCAACCTTCACCTGCCCGGCATCGGCAAATACCAAATCCAAAACATGACCCATCCGATGAGTCTTAGATAGAACCAGCTGTTCTAGGTTGATACTACTACAAGCCTGTGTAAGATAAGTAAAGGCTGAGTCAGTAGGTCCGTCTGGCCACAAGTTGAAATCCCCCAATACCATTAATCTGGCATGAGAGCATGAAAGATCCACAACTGACATTAGACAAGGCAGTGGCCCGTTGTGAGAATACGAAGAGAGAGGATCTTCTGCAAGTTAAACCTAAAACTGAAAATTCCCGGATGGTGGTAGTCTCTAAGTACACTGTTATTAGTAATCAATTCAGAAACATCATCACTAAACATTGGTCTTTACTCAGACTGGAGCCTGATTTTCAGGGAGCCTTTGCACAGCCACCCTTGTTTGCCTACACAAGGGGACGTAATTTAAAAGAGATTTTGACCAAACCCAGAGAGCAGCTTAAACCTGAAGTGTTTAAAGGCCTCAGACTGTGCTACAACTGTAGCAATTGTAACAATTGCATACAAGGGAATGTCACCAATCATCCCATGAAGGGTCAGCCTATCAGACTGCGAGTCAATGCCACTTGTAATTCTTCCAATGTCATTTACATGTTGAAGTGTCCCTGTGGGAAGTGTTATGTTGGTCACACTGAGAGAAGAATATGAGTGTGGTTATTGGAGCACAAAAGCAACATAAGAACTGGGAACATCAAATCGACAGTAGCTGCACATTTTCTTGAACATAACCACACTGTAGCCCAATTAAAATATCTGGTATTGGAGCAAGTGACACCGACACACAATAATAAAAACACGTTATTGAAAAGAGAGAATTTCTGGATCCGCATCCTGGCGACGATGCAGCCGCACGGATTAAATGACAGGATGGAATTCCTGTGTTACCTATAGACTGTGCATCAACTATAATGTTTATTTGACAACTGTGACATTTCTATCATGTATTTTTTGAGTTACCATTTTGCATGCATTGTTAATTTTTTGTTTTTATTAGGTTTCCGAGTTTACTATTAGCGGGCCACCATTTAGGTTCTGCTTACTATTGTTTAGTTTTATCGAGTGTTTGTTGGTAAAGTCTCACTATTCTCTGACCCTTCCAATATGGCGCTTGTTTTTCCACCATTCCTCAGTCCTTTGTTTATGATTAATTAACACGCAGCGCATTACTAACCACACCGACACACTGGCGGCTACTCTTTTCAAGCTGGTTACTGAATGAGGGAGTTCACAGAGTCGAATAATCGTAAGTACCTCTACCGAGGACTGCTTAACCAGAGTAGCGTTTAGGCACGTTTAATATTTGTTTTTTTAATGCGCTTTCACGTCTTTGTAGGTTCCAGTGACCTGGTTGTTACTCGGATGTGATCATCCTCATGAGTAGTGCTAGCATAGGTTCAGCGTCTGTTGGGCATGTGGAACACTGTTTTGCAGATTATTGAGCACATGGGTTTAAGTGACTGTTGTCATGTTTTCATTGCTGTACTGCACATTGTTTATTTTATTATTAGTTAATTCCCCCACGCTATTAACACACTTACACTTCCTTAGTTCTTGAATGGATGGCACCTCTTTAGGTTCTTTCACATGGTCGCTCTTTGAGCATGATGGTATGTTTTCACCAACACTAGTTGACATAACTGCGTATTATGACGTTCTTATGAACTGTTTAGTGACAGATTGATGCTTTGTTTTATGTTGTAGAGCATCCCCCTGAAGAAGGGCTAGTCATCAGCCCGAAATGCATTGGGACTGTTAACGTTGGATGATCCATTGTTGAAACATGTTTATGAAACCCATTTTCAAACATTTATGAAGTACTCATGATGCTAATGAGTTTGGATTAAAATACGTGGAATCTTTCAACTGTGTGAATTTTACTTCATGATAAACTGTGCATTAACATTTAGACTTTGCTGTCACTTGAGTGCTGTGCCCTGGGGAGTCTTCCTCCAAGTCGGGGAAGCTTTGTAGTAGATTTCTCCATGGCGAACATGGCTACAGTTGCATGTTTTTGAGTAGCATTCAAAATCTCAGCAGTGTCAACAACACCTACTTCTGATATATTTTCTCTAACCCCCTGAAAAGAGAAACAGTGTGCAGTGATGCACATGTAATCAGTGGCTTGGCAACTGGTCCACTTGTCTGTTTTCAGATGGATATTGTGACCAACACTCTGCTTCTAAAGAACAACTAGAGCGCTAGCGAAGAACAACTTGAGTGCTAACAGTCTTTCTTATGACAAAATTATGGCACACCTTAAGCCATCTTGATTGGAATAAACTCGTAACACTTAAAACATTTAATTTAAAAAGTAACACTATGATAGAGTTCATTTTGCCACAGAAATTATGAGTAGTGTTGCAGAAAGAAAAATGAGGGCATTTTTTAAGTAAGATCTCAAATCCTCTTCTATCTTATTAGAAAATTCTGGCATGCAGACTGAAACAATCACTTTCAATGCCAGCAGCAGACTTCCAGTTAACTCCCTGGTGAGCAGTAGCTTTACTAGATTGATCTAATGAGCAACTAGAGTGCTAGCATTCTGAATTCATGGCAAATGTGTGATACATCTGAATGCCTTCCTGATGGACTCAAAGTAAAACACTGAAAGCATTTCCTATGGAGGAGACTGCAGTAATTTCTCGGGAGAAATATGCCTGTGTGGGGGCCCATTGCATGTGCAGTTTTGAGTAGGAAGTTGTGATGGAGGAAGAGGGCAGCTGGGGGACTCCACAGATAAGGTAAGGCATGGTAATACTCTTTAAATCATGTTTTTAAATATAAATAATTGATAATAGAGTGGATGGGAGCCCAACTCTGCACTGATGTGGAGTGTGCAGAGTTTTGCCTACTCTGCCTACTTCGTGGAGCACAGATTAGGCAAAACTCCACACACTCCTTGGGCAGAGCTGAGTTCTCCGCAAACCCTTAGCAAGGAGCAGCACGCTTGGGAGAGGGCAGCACAATTCCAGGCCAGGCCCTGCTTCCAAACGCCCACTATCCATTGTGATAGGCATATTACTTAACATTAAAAACAACTAGAATGTCTCTGAAAAAAACAAAGATTACAAGGACGGTATAGTTAAACTCTGATTACACTCGTACAAACAACTGATATTCAGCAGTTATAGTTATCCCAGCTAACTATAACTTATGCACCTACAATGCACTTATTATGACCTCAGACATTACATAATTCATGACACGGTCAATGACCTCACTCATGACATCACTCAATCCATCTCAAATGAGCTGTGAATGGAATGGAAAAATAATCACAAGAACTTTATTTGCGGATATTGTGTGTATATTAACACCCCTTTTTATTTCTTTTCTTTCATGTAAGAACCTCTATAATATGCAACATGCCCATATCAATATGGCTGATAGCCTTTCACTTTAACGTTACGTGTAGTCCATTGTTTATGGTGATATTTGCAATTGTAAGTATGCTTATTATAAACAAGTCACTTTGACGAACATACAGGTACAGCGGGCAAGGAACAAGATATGCTGAAATTACATTCTGTGCATATTAACACTTGTTTTCTTTTCTTTATTGTATGAATTCCTGAATTTTCACATCGTGACAAGCCAATATGGCTGACAGCTTTTTGGTTTAATGTAATATGTAGTCCTTTGTTAATGTTGGCAACTGGAGCCATTTCTACATTTAAATAAGGAAGCTACAATGACATATTGTAACGTGATCAAGGTAAGGACTAGCCAAAACATGTGGATTGTGTCCTTTGTAGATTAGATTGTAGAATACTTCCAAACTACAACCAGGGTGTTGATTCCTTCCTTGTAAGAGTGAGAGGAGATTGAATGTATACATATATAACTCGCTTGCTTCTTCTGTACCTCTCTTGCCACTTTTCACAGTTCTCTTGTCTCTTTCTGCACTTCTCTTGCTCTTTCTGCACCTCTCTTAATCTCCTTCCACACTTCTCTTGCATCTTTCTGCAGCTCACTCTTTTCTTTATGTACCTCTCTTGCCTCTTTCTGTACCTTTGTTCCAGTTTCAGCACCTCTCCTGCCTCTATCTGTACCTTTATTCCTCTTTCTGTATCTCTCTTGCCTCTTGCTGTACCTCTCTTGCCTCCTTCTGCTCTTCTTTTGTCTCTTTCTGCACCTTTCTTCCTCTTTCTGAACCTCTTACCATCTTGTTGTACCTCTCTTGCCTCTTTCTCTACATCTCTTGGGTCTTTCTGCACCTCTCATGCCTCTTTCTGCACCCCTCTTACCTCTTTCTGCAGCTCCCTCTCTTTTATCAGCACATCTCTTGCCTATTTCTACAGCTCACTCTCTTCTTTCTGCATCTCTCTTGCCTATTTATGCACCTCTCTTGCATCTTTCTGCACCTTTCTGCTTCTTTCTGCACCTCTCTTGCCTCTTTCTGTACCCAGCTTGACTCTTTCTGTACCTTTCTGCTTCTTTCTGCACCTCTCTTGCCTCTTTCTGTACCCAGCTTGACTCTTTCTGTACCTTTCTCCTTCTTTCTGCACCTCTCTTGCCTCTTTCTACAGCTCACTCTCTTCTTTCTGCATCTCTCTTGCCTATTTATGCACCTCTCTTGCATCTTTCTGCACCTTTCTGCTTCTTTCTGCACCTCTCTTGCCTCTTTCTGTACCCAGCTTGACTCTTTCTGTACCTTTCTCCTTCTTTCTGCACCTCTCTTGCCTCATTCGGCTCTTCCCTTGCATCTTTTTGTGACTTTCTTCCTCCTTTTATACCTTGGCTCTTTCTACACCTCTTTCAACTTTCTGCACCTCTCTTGCCTCTTTCTGCGTGTCTCTTGCCTCTTTCTGAACCTCTCTTGCCACTTTCATCAGCTCACTCTCTTCTTTCTGCACCTCTCTTGCCTCTATCTGTACTTCTCTTGCCTCTTTCTGTACATCTTTTACCTCTTTCTGAACCTCTCGTGCCTCTTTCTGCATCTCACTCTCTTCGTTTTGCACCTTTCAATCCTCTTTCTGCACCTTTGCTCCCTCTTTCTGCAGCTCACTCTCTTCTATCAGCACATCTCTTGCCTCTTTCTGCACATCTCCTGCCGCTTTCTGCTGCTAACTCTCTTCTTTATGTACCTCTCTTGCCTGTTTCTGCACCTCTATTTCCTCTTTCTGCACCTTTCATCTTCTTTCTGTATCACTCTTGCCTCTTTCTGTACCTCTCTTACATCTTTTGGTGCCTTTCTTCCTCTTTCCGCTACTCTCTTGCCTCTTTCTAAACCTCTTACCACGTTCTGCACCTCTATTGCCTCTTTCTGCATGTCTCTTGCCTCTTTCAGAAGCTCTCTTGCCTCTTTCTACAGCTCACTCTCTTCTTTCTGCATCTCTCTTGCCTATTTATGCACCTCTCTTGCATCTTTCTGCACCTTTCTTCTTCTTTATGCACCTCTATTGCCTCTTTCTGTACCCAGCTTGACTCTTTCTGTACCTTTCTTCTTCTTTCTGCACCTCTCTTGCCTCATTCGGCTCTTCCCTTGTATCTTTCTGTGACTTTCTTCCTCCTTTTATACCTTGCCTCTTTCTACACCTCTTTCGAATTTCTGCACCTCTCTTGCCTCTTTCTGCGTGTCTCTTGCCTCTTTCTGAACCTCTCTTGCCTCTTTCATCAGCTCACTCTCTTCTTTCTGCACCTCTCTTGCCTCTATCTGTACTTCTCTTGCCTCTTTCTGCACATCTTTTACCTCTTTCTGAACCTCTCGTGCCTCTTTCTGCATCTCACTCTCTTCGTTTTGCATCTTTCAATCCTCTTTCTGCACCTCTGCTCCCTCTTTCTGCAGCTCACTCTCTTCTATCAGCACATCTCTTGCCTCTTTCTGCACATCTCCTGCCGCTTTCTGCTGCTAACTCTCTTCTTCATGTACCTCTCTTGCCTGTTTCTGCACCTCTATTTCCTCTTTCTGCACCTTTCATCTTCTTTCTGTATCACTCTTGCCTCTTTCTGTACCTCTCTTACCTCTTTTGGTGCCTTTCTTCCTCTTTCTGCTCCTCTCTTGCCTCTTTCTACACCTCTTACCTCTTTCTGCACCTCTATTGCCTCTTTCTGCATGTCTCTTGCCTCTTTCTGCAACTCTCTTGCCTCTTTCTGCAGCTCACTCTCTTCTAGCAGCACCTCTCTTGCCTATCTCTGCACCTCTTTTATTTCTTTCTGCATATCTCTTGCCTATTTCTAAACATCTCTTGCCGCTTTCTGAAACTCACTCTCTTCTTTCTGTACCTCTCTTGCCTGTTTCTGTACCTCTATCGCCTCTTTCTGCACCTTTCATCTTCTTTCTGTATCTCTCTTGCCTCTTTCTGTACCTCCTTGTCTCTTTCTGTACCTTTTTTCCTCTTTCTGTACCTCTCATATCTCCTTCTGCTCTTCTCTTGCCTCTTTCTGGTCCTCACTTACCTCTTTTGGTGCCTTTCTTCCTCTTTCTGCTCCTCTCTTGCCTCTTTCTACACCTCTTACCTCTTTCTGCATCTCTATTGCCTCTTTCTGCATGTCTCTTGCCTCTTTCCACACCTATCTTAGCTCTTTCTACAACTTACTTTCTTCTTTCTGCACCTCTCCTGCCTCTTTCTGTACCTTTCTTGCCTCTTTCCACACCTCTGTTGCCTCTTTCTGCATATCTCTTGCCTCTTTTTGTTCCAGTCTTGTCTCTTTCTATACCTCTCTTGCCTCTTTCTGCACCTAGCTTACCTCTCGCTTCACCTCTCTTGCCTCTATCTATACCTCTCTGGGCTTCCTACTCCATTAGTGCCTCTTTCTGCACCTCCCTTGACTCTTTTTGCATCTCACCCACTTCTTTCTGCACCTCTCCTGCTTCGTTCTGCACCACCCTTGCTTCTTTCTGCACTTCTCTTGCTTCTTTCTGTACCTGTCTTCTTTTTTTCTGCACCTCTCTTGCCTCTTTCTAGACCTTGCACCCTACACTTCACTCCTTAGGCTGTAGCCGGGAGTTACACAGCTCTGCCCATTTTAATACACTCGCCGAATTCGATTTTTAAAATTTGTATTTTAAATTGTATTTCACCTCTGCTGACACCCACGAGCATTTTCGCTGTATTTTCATTCATTTCCTACCCTTTTTAGCCCATTAGGCTGCTGAGGGACTTGGGGGCTTGGAGGTGGCTGGCAAACTAGAGCGGCCATCTTGGGCTTAGTTGGAGGCTGGTTGGTGCTCTAGACTCGGGGGAGCAAGTTAGTGACACGCGCTGTAGTGCATAATTTGAGGCTCCTGGAAGGCTCTGGTTAGACCTTGCACCCTACACTTCACTCCTTAGGCTGTAGCCGGGAGTTACACAGCTCTGCCCATTTTAATACACTCGCCGAATTCAATTTATAAAATTTGCATTTTAAATTGTATTTCACCTCTGCTGACAGCCACGTGCATTTTCTCCGTATTTTCATTCATTTCCGACCCTTTTTAGCCCATTAGGCTGCTGAGGGAGTTTGGGGCTTGGAGGTGGCTGGCAAACTAGAGCGGCCATCTTGGGTTGGGTTGGAGGCTGGTTGGTGCTCTAGACTCGGGGGAGCAAGTTAGTGACACAAGCGCTGTAGTGCATAAATTGAGGCTCCTAGAGGCTTTGGTTAGACCTTGCACCCTACACTTCACTCCTTAGGCTGTAGCCTGGAGTTACACAGCTCTCCCCATTTTAATATACTCGCCGAAGTCAATTTTAAAAATTTGTATTTTAAATTGTATTTCACCTCTGCTGACACCCACAAGCATTTTCGCCGTATTTTCATTCATTTCCAACCCTTTTTGTCCCATTAGGCTGCTGAGGGAATTGCGAGCTTGGAGGTGGCTGGCAAACTAGAGCGGCCATTTTGGGTTGGGTTGGAGGCTGGTTGGTGCTCTAGACTCGGGGTAGCAAGTTAGTGACATGCTCTGTAGCGCATAAATTGAGAAGTCTTTCCCTCCGCGCAGCGGACGCGTTAGCGGTCGCGCCACCTCGTGCCACCTCGCGCCGAAGGAGCGCCTAAGGAAAGCCCGTCTGTGCCCATCCGTGCCAGGGCGGGCCCAAGGGCCCGGAGGATGGAGGCGACTTCTGGTTTGGGAGCAGGTAGAATCACGTTTTGTAGAGACCAGCTATTGAGGTTGTGAGATGACCCCGCAGTTCCCTGTCCCCACGTGTTACTCCCCTTGGAGGTAATGATTCCCAGTCCTCTCTGTAAAGGTTTGCTGGGCCCGCAGCAACTGGGTACTTCATCACTCCCTAAGCCCAAAAAATACTCTTTACTTTTCATTAATTGCCTTTCACTCCCAAAACATGCACATGACATCCGCATGATATTGGAGGAGCATGAGCCAGATGTCCTGTTCCTCATGGAAACGTGGTTAACCGAGGCCTCAGACCCGGACTTAGTCTGTGCCCTCCCCCCGTGTTTTGTAATCTGTAGGAATGACCGGCAGATTGGGCGAGGAGGTGGGTTGGCAATTATATATCGAAACTCTTTTAGGTGCCGCATCTCTGAGAGCCCGCTCGCTGACTGTGAGAGCCTCTGGTTTGTATTAACCTTTTCCTCCACAAGTTCCCTTTCAGGGATTGTGGTGTACAGGCCTCCTGGATCACACATGAGTTTCTGCGCTAATCTTCATGATAAAATCACCTATATCATCAGTAGTGCCCCCAATTTCTCAATCTTGGGAGATTTTAACATACATTTAGACGATCCATCTGCCCCTTCTTCGCCAGCTTTATTGGAAGGA
The DNA here is from genome assembly GCF_964263255.1 of Lissotriton vulgaris. NCBI lineage: Eukaryota > Metazoa > Chordata > Amphibia > Caudata > Salamandridae > Lissotriton > Lissotriton vulgaris. The sequence goes on along the minus strand of NC_141691.1, from coordinate 40,987,580 downwards.
CTGGTGATGCTGCAACTCAAACAAACTGTAGCGGGATCTACCCATTTGGCAGGGCATCTAATTGATCATTTCTTTACTAATCTGGATGAGATTATTTAGGATGAGTCACTCTTTGTCCCTTGGTCAGACCATGCGCTGCTATCTTTCACTTGGACCCCGGCCGATGTCAGCCGTCCGACCACAACCTCTAAGAGATTGGGGCGTATTTGGTCGAGACTCCCTTTAGACGAATGGCTATCCATATTAAATAAATCTCCCCCTCCCTTCTGTGCCGATCCTATCGCAGCGAATGAGGCACTCAACAGGTGGCTGGAGACCTCTCTCGATCCCATCCTGCCTGTAAATGAGATTAATCATCGCACCGGCGAGAATAAACTGCCTTGGTACTCCACTGATCTGAAGGATCTTAATAGGAGGTGCAAGAGGGCGGAAAGAAAGTGGAGAAAGAACTTCTCCCTCGAGAATAAAAATGAGTTTAGGATGGTTCTTAGGGATTATAAGAAGCACCTTAAAATGGCACAATCATCCTATTAACAAGGAAAAATTGCTGATGCCGCCAATTCACCCAGGGAAACTTTTAAAATCTTTAAATCTCTAGTTACTCCACCATGTCCATCTATTGAGGTAAATGATCCCCAGAAACGGTGCACCGAATTGGCCCACTTCTTCGCCAAGAAGGTTGCAAACATTTACTCAGGTTTTCCACCCCCACGTGGTACCAAGTCCACGATCTCTCCCTCTGGAGGGATCTCCCTCTCGAGTCCTTTCCACCACTACATCTACCTACGGCTGAAGGGCTCCTCAGGAACCTTAAATCTGGCTCCCCCTCTGACATTGCCCCGCCTTCAGTTTTAAAAAAGGCCTCTGACATGGTTGTTCCTGTTATCAAGGATGTTATTAACTCCTCTCTGGAGGCAGGTGTAGTTCCCCCTCGGTGGAAGCAGGCCAGTGTCAAAGCTCTGCTAAAAAAACCTAGCCTTGACCCAGAAGAATGGTCCAATTATAGACCTATCTCTCTCCTGCCAGGGGTTAGCAAAATTGCAGAGAAATATGTCAACCGCATACTATCAACATTTATTGAGGATGAGGGCACCTTGCATGTCACCCAAACGGGGTTTAGAACGAGGCATGGAACTGAGACTGCTCTGGTCGCAGTAGTGGAGGAGGCAAGGAAAATTGTGGATGGAGGAGGCTGCGCTGCGGTGGTCCTTTTGTACCTCAGCGCAGCCTTCAATACTGTAAACCACACACTCCTTCTCCAGCGGTTGCAGGAGGTTGGCATTGTGGGGACCACCCTTAACTGGTTTTGGTCCTTCTTTGCTAACAGATCCTTTGCAGTTTTCGAGGAGGAAGTAGCATCCGAACAATTCCCACTGCATTACGGCGTTCCCCAGTGATCCTCATTGAGCCCAACCCTATTTAATATCTATATGAGGTCCCTGGCTAATGAGGTCCTTACCTGGGGAATCCAATTGGTCACCTACGCCGACGATACGCAGTGGGTGGTTTCCCTGGCTAGGGCAGATGCTGTGGATTCCGGGGACAATAACCTTTCCCCGTGTCTCACCAAGGTCCTCGATTGGATGGACGCCTCTTTACTGAAACTTAATGGTTCAAAAAGAGAGATTATGATGCTGGGATATTACGCCCCTATCAATCTTGACGCTTGGTGGCCCATATGTTTGAGTCCGCCCCCTCCCCCGAAGGAGCAAATTAAAAGTCTGGGGGTGTGGCTTGATCCCATCTTTAGTTTTCAAGTTCAAGCCCGTAAGGTCGCCGTTACCTGTTACGGCCTTCTGAAGATCCTACGGAAGGTCCTGACCCTTCTTCAATTCAAGGCAAGACGGATCCTGGTTCAGTCCTTGATCCTCTCGCAGCTTGACTATGCGAACGTGGTCTACTTGGGGGCACCATTAGGGACCATTAAGATACTCCAGTCAGTCCAGAACTGCGCAGCCTGAATGCTTATGGATGACCCTAGACACAGCTCGGCGAAGACGGCCATCCGGGCTCTACACTGATTACCAGTTCAGGAAAGGATCCAGTTTAAGGCCTTGTGTATGGCCCACAAATCAATAATCAACAAGGGCCCTGCCATTCCGTGCCCTCTCCTGAGGCACCATCAAGGGCCCAGAGCTCTTAGATTCAACCACCGCAATTTGCTCTCTGTCCTGAGGATCAAGCGTTCTCATACAGGGGGCCGACGTTTTGCAGTACAGGCAGCAAAAAGTTGGAATCAGCTGCCCGATTACCTGCGGCTTGAGCCTAATCATTTACAGTTTAGAAAGCGGCTGAAGACCTTCCTGTTCTGTTGAGTGATTTGTCTGAGATGGGTCTAAAGCGCTGGGATGCCCCCAGGTATCCAGCGCTATACAAATCTGTACTCATTCATTTAATCATTCTTTCTGTACCTGACTTGCCTCTTTCTGCACCTTTCTTCCTCTTTCTGCACCTCGCTCTCTTCTTCTAGCAACCTTCTTGTTTCTTTCTGTGCCTCTCTTGCTTTTTTCTACACTTTTCTTGCTTCTTTCTGCACATCTATTGCTTCTTTCCGCACCTTTATTTCTCTTTCTGCACATGTCTTACCTATCTAGGTGTAGTTAGAAATGACTGTTACATCACATTATGCCCTTCAAACCTTGAAGGATCTAGTCATAACGATGGTGCAGAAGAGATGTAGGTCAAAGCACCTTCTAGTTGTTTACAGAAGGAAACCACTTCGATTTTGTAAAATACCCCTCACACACTGAAAACTAATTCAGTTTCATGCTTCATCATTGGGGTATTTTGTCAATGTTATGGTCTTAATGAAGATATTGCCCCATGAGCTTGCAAGGAAAGGTGAGGGTGCCTGTGATCAAACAATGAATTGCCACCTCGACAACCGTAATGACCCAGACTCACCCGCCTTCTTCAACAACCTCTCCAACCTTGGACTGAAGCAGCTTGTCAACACCTCCATGCACAGAGCAGGACACACTCTCGACCCCATCTTCGCAGGAGGGCCAAACGTCTATTTCAGCGACACCTCGCAACCTCCCCTGGACCGACCATCACTGTGTACATTTCACCTTCAACACCCCCACTACACCCAAACCATGCCCCTGCCCACCAACAGGAATTGGAGAAAAATCACAGAGGAGTTCCTCAACTCCACCCTTCTCCTGGACCCCCATCCCCATGATCAACGCCAACTCTGTAGCCAAATAACTTCAACAATGGATCTCCAGATGCACCAACAAGATTGCAGCCCTCCGCCACCCTGCCAAACAAAGCCCCCTGAATGCCGCATGTTTCACTATGAACTCCAAGCTGCCAGGTGCACCTGCAGACACCTAGAGAACCCCCGAGCAAAGCCACAAACTTTACACCATCCCAGGAACTCTGCAACAAGCTCAGCTTATACTTCCATCAGACGATTAAGGCCCTCTATGACGACTTCAGCGACCAGATGCTGTTCACCACCCCTTTCCCCTCTGCTGACCACCAGCCGACCATTACCAGCTGGACTCATCACCATGACCATGATCAAAACCTGGTCTGGAGCCCCCATCGACCCCTTCTACCACACATCTACTAGAGTGCCGCTGCCATCATTGCACCGGAACTACGATGCACCCTCCTGACCTCCTTCAAAACCGGCATTTTGCCATAGGACTCTACCGTAGCTCTACTGTAGGCTCCTTCGCCACTACACCTGCCGTCGCCCGTAACCGGAGCATAATTTTCGCGGCAAGGTACAACATGGCCAGATCAGCCGCCCTATTCACCAACGGACTGTAGGTCAACTCCATTCTCTAATTACCTACCAGTTTGAAAGGTGGCATACCAACCCGGGTCTGCATCAACCGGACCAACTCCTCCCTCCTTTGTAAGCAGGACCTAGGTGGCAGACCCAACTGGGTTCTGCACCAGCCGGATCCACTCCGCCTTCCATAGACACCAAGCCCAATGTTGAGGTCCATCGCGCATAAGTTTTAAATTCAGGCAGGCAATAATTGTCCTGATGATGATCCATTATTAATAACTGGATCGAAACGCCGTCGACACATTATGTGGTTTAAACACTAGCTCACTATTATGTGCCAAAAAACCATGAGTTTCCCACATATGTGAAGCAAAGACACTGTAAATATTGTTCTTTTGCTCCCGTTCCTTATATGCCTGAAATACCTTACATGTATGTATTGTCTTATTAATGTGTAGCACTGTGGATACAGGACTGTTCCCACTGTTCCAATGTCTTTTGTCAGAACCAATATATTTAACCATTGAATAAATTCTTAAGTCCGGCTGGACTTCTTGTTTATTATAGTGCAGATTGTGGCCTATAATTATTGTGGTTGTCATTCTCCTTGTCAAGGACCATTGTTCTCTTAGGAAGCAATTAGCAGGTGTCCAAGTTGAAGTTAATTTGTTTTTAACCCTTTTGTAAAAGGTTACAAAGAAATTAGGTTCAACTTTTGCACCTGCTGCTGTAACCCTTGCTTGGCTGACAATTCGTCCCCGCTGATTCGCGGGTTTTACCGCGATTTCGCGAGATTTGCGGATCGCGAAATCACGGAAAATCCGCAAATTCGCCCGTGAAACGGATTTTACGCCCACCCTTAATCTGCTTCATTTGATTGGTCAGATAATCGAGAAGAGGTCATCACACCATACCAGTATGAGATCATTCCTATTCAATAAAATTAATCAATGTTCCCGCCCATAATTTACTTTCCCATTGATTTTACTCGACCCAGCAATAATATTTATAAAATAATAATTTTAAAAAATGTTTTATAAAGCACCTGGTTACACTGAGATCAGTGTGTCCTCGCTCTGTGGCATAGCTAGCATCAGTTGAGCAGGCAAGTATTCAGTCCTCAGATGTGAAACCTCCTCATTCTCTAGCCAGAGGGAAGAGGTAGGTTTTCAGTTGTTTCCGAAATATGAGTTCCAAGGTCTCTGATCGCATTTCGGGTGGGAGTCTGTTCCAGTGTTGAGCAGCCTGAACTCGGAAGGAGCGCCCACCCATTCGAGCTCTTTTAAACTAGGGATCTTAAAAAGCCCTTTCCCGGAAGATCTCAAATGGCGCATAGGAGTATACAGGGTCAGTAGGTCCAAGAGGTAGGAAGGTCCTTTCTCCCGCATGATACAGTGACTAATCAACAGGGTTTTATAGAGCACCCGTTCTTTAATAGGCAGCCAGTGAAGGGATTCAAGGGCTTTCTTAGATGACGCTCTTTTGGGAAGCATCAGGATCATACGGGCAGCCGCATTTTTTATACGCTGTAACAGAGTAATGCACTTGACATTAGCTCCCAGGTACAGGACGCTCACATAGTCCAGCCTAGATGTGACAAGAGCATGGACAAGGGTTTTCAGGCTGAAGTAGGGAGTAGATCCAATGTTAAAACAAATTTGCAAGTTGACTTCCTTTTGCAGGTCACTCCCAGGAGCATCGCAGGCAAGACGGTCATTGGCAGGATTTCAATGACACCGCTCGAGGTCTCTCACTGCTTTCGACACATGCGCAGAGGGAATTCAATATGGCATTACAAGTCACACTTTAGGCCCAAATACGAGCTAATAATAAAGTCAAAGAGAGACACATTGCAATGCGAAAATAAATGAATGCACTGTATACCACTTATTTCTACTCCAACCCATTACTCTATTTTAACTATAGCATTAATAGTTAAGCAGGACAAACAAAATTTAGTTCAAGCAGCAGCATGTGCATCAGTGTGTGAGACATGAAGCGGCCATCTTTAATACTAGTACGCAGATGCAGGAATTTCCCACCAAATGGGGTAGATACGTTACACTACTTAGATGTGGCAGGCGCATGAGCATAAATGCCATTTTAATGCACTTGGGTTCCTGTTAGTAAAAGCACATATGCAAGCTTCCTCTAGATAGTAGATACTAAAAACTGTTGTGTAATGCAATTGTTAATAATACAAACATGTTGGTTAATAAGTTACATGTTATTTTGAGAGGACTGAATACAAGCAAGTTTCTTTATATATGAAACCTTGGTCCATCAAACCCCTCTTTGATGGTATTCTTTACCATCACTACTTTCCGAACCAGATGCCAACTTTAACAATCTCCCATTTTGATTTCTTCTATTACTTTAGAATTTCCTCTTTCTCCTTTCGTTTGAAACCCTTTCATGCTTTTGTAAATATCCCCTTTTATTTCTTCAAGTTGAATTTCATCAAATTTTCTTTTCTTTCTTTTCTCATTTACTGCATACCACTTTCTTATTCTGCAGCATTTGCACAAAATCATTATCACTAAAATCAGTAGGGCTATCCCCATTATTGGCATCAGTATTCTACCTGCAACAGTTAGAAAACCAACTACCTTACAGAGGAGAGACCATTAGTTAGTCTCTTCCATGCACTATCAACGTCCAGTGGTTTCAATTCTTCTTTCAAATGTGTAATATTTTTAGCATACTTTCCAATCTCAACACTTTTATCAGGAATGTAAGTGCAACAATGTTATGCCATCAGCATTTTACAGACTCCGCCCTCTTTTGCCAATAATACATCAAGAACAAGTTGGTTTTGTAACACCATTGATCTCACCGCAACTAGTTCGGTATTGATCATCAGAAATCCTCCAGCAGTATCTGTCTATAAGCGATCCAACACTGTTGACAATTTACAGATTCTTTGAGTTTTCAGAACCACTCCCACTGAAGGTATGAAAGTACTAAATATATCTCCTACAATTTCTGAAAAACTAGTTGTTATATTACGTGTTAGTCAACTATTTTCTTCATTGCTTCCAGTGATTCTTTTTACATGGTATACCTTCGGGGATACTATTCCGAAATAGCAACTCCCATACCAATGATCAGGCAGTTTAAATGCACCTTGTTCCCGCAAATATAATTGATTCCAGGAAACACTGCATCAGTTCCCCATTTTAGAGCCCAACCCCCAATTACCTGGAAAGTGTGTTGACATTCACTGGGACCAATGAAATTATTATTATAGTAATATGTTTTTCATCTATGGAGACAGATTTTCCCCTTCTTGTCAAAGCCCAACAACATAGCAGAATGAGTTTTGCCAGTTGCAGTAAATTCTTCCTTTTCAGCCCATCTAGGAATCTGGGGGTTTGGACCAGTGGCTTTTCTATGGAAATCCTGATTCCTTTTCTCTACTAAATTATGTTTATGTTTATGTTTCTGCAATTTATAAAGCTCACAACTACCCGAGGGTGTCTCGGCGCTAGGGACTGAAGCAGGATAGGTAAAAGTACTGGATTTATTGATTAAAGAGCCATGTCTTTATCTGTTTCCTAAAGGTGAGCAATATAGGACTAGTATTAATGTGGAAGGGGAGTTTGTTCCAGAGTTTGGAAGTGGCACAGAGAAAAGATCTGTCGCCCCAAGAGACTTTCTTTGTGCGCGGAACAATCAGGAGATTGGCAGTGGAGGATCGTAGTTGTCTGGGGGGATTGTAGGGGCGAACGGATTGTTTAAGGAAGTCAGGTCCGGGCTTTATAGGCAATGCATAGTGCCTTATACTTGGTTTTGTTTCTGATCGGTAGCCAGTGAAGTTGTTACTTTGGAGATGGAACTGAATTTGGGACTGCCTGTCAGTAGCCTAGCAGCTGCATTCTGTATCAAATGGAATTTGTTAAGAACTCTTTCTTGTGTATTAACAAATAAACTGTTGCAGTAATCTGCTTTGAACATGATGAGAGTGCTAATCAAGGTTTTTGTGGCTGAGGGCGGGAGATAAAAGTTTTTTTATGATTTTAATGCTGTGGAAGGCTGAGGAGACTACAGCATTAGCATGGTGCATGAATGCAAGTTTGGTGTTGAAGATGACCCCGAGGTTTCTGACTTTTGAGACCGGGTGAGGGGGTGTCCCTAAGTCTGCGGGCCACCATTGGGAGGACCATTCTTTTGTGAGGTTGCCAAAAATCATCACTTCGGTTTTACTGGAGTGCAATCTAAGGGAGTTGGCTGCCATCCAAGAAATTATGGCACACATTCCCATCTGGAAGTTGGCAGTGACCCTGGCGCCATTGTTGTGTATTGCTAATACTAATTGGGTGATGTTTGCGTAGGAGGTAACACCCAGGTTGTACGTTTTGATGACCCTCGCCAAGTCCGACACGTAGATGTTAAATAGTGTCAGGCTTAGCAAAGATCCCTGGTGTAACTCACAAGGAAAAGTGAATGAGGGGGAAGAGAAAGTGCCAAGCTTGACTGATTGTGATCGATCAGCCAGAAATGATGCGAATAAATCTTTGGCTCTATGGCTGATGCCCAGTGTGGTGACACGGTCGATCAAGGTAGCTTGGTTGACCGTGTCAAATGCTGCCGAGAGGTCCAGCAGGACGAGAACTGCGGCTCCTCCAGTGTCTAAATATTTTTATCTCATCGGAGGCCTTGATGAGAGCAGTTTTTGTGCTGTGTCCCTTTCTGAAGCCAAATTGGGTGTTATCTAATAGCTGATGTTGTTCGATGAAATGAGCTAGTTGGCTATTCATAACTTTCTCTGCTATTTTTGCTGGTAGTGGTAGAGAGGCGATAGGTCTATAGCTGGCTGTGTCTGCAGGTCGAGATTGGCTTTTTTGATGAGAGGCTTAATGACCGTCTTTTTCCAGACATACGGGTAAATGCCAGTATCGAACATAGAGTTGACTATGGTGGCTAGATTGTGTCTTATAGTGACTGGGTTGATTTTAAGCATGGCAGGGGGGCATGGATCATCCACGGAGCCGGATAGCATGGTAGTGATGAGGTGGTTGATGACGTCTGGGGAGACTTGGTTGACGTCATCAAAGGTAGGAGAGGTGTGAGTTTTAGTGGAGTCTGTAGAGAGAGAGGGATGTGGAAGTTCGTGTGGTCTGGAGATACCGGGGCGGTTGTCGAGGTGTTGGGGTTGATGGTGTTAACTGAAGGGTTACTAGGGCAAAAGTTATTATAAATAGTGCAGACTTTCTCTTGGAAGTATGTCGCTAGTGATTCACAAAGTGTTTGCTTGGCGATATTTGGGGAAGTTGAGCCTTGTCCTGAAAGTCTGGATACCACTTGGAAGAGCTGTCTGGGAGAGTTTTAGACTGATTCAATTTGGTTGCAGAAGAAGTTGCTTTTGGTTGTAATCACAAGACGTTTGTAATCCCCAAGGGTTTATTTATATGAGGCTTTATGGGATGGATCATAGTGCAGGCGCCAGCGGCGTTCTAGTTGTCGAAATTTTTGTTTTGCGCATCTAAGGGTCTCTGTGAACCAAGGTGCAGAGGCAGTCCTTCTGTTACTGGATCTGCATTTAATGGGTACCGTTTTATTAATCGCATTCTTTATCCACTGATTGAATAGATTTGCTGCTCCATCAGGGTCCCTAGTAGGGAGGATAGGCCGAGATGTGTTTAAGGTGGATTGAAATTTAAGGGGGTCAATGTTACTCCAGGATTTGAACTGCCTGGGGAGGAGGGGTTTTATGTTGGGGGAGGGATTGTCTTTGTACTGAACGACAAAGAGCACTGCATTGTGGTCAGACCAAGGTAGAGTTAGAATGTTCCCTAGGACGATGTCTTGGAGATTGGGGAATAGTCCATCCAGGCTGTGTCCAGACGAGTGGGTGGGAGAGGCGACTCTTTGTGTGAGACTTACAGACTCTAGTTTGGCTAGAAGAGCTATGGTGTCCTGATCGTTGTGTGCCTCTAGATGAAAGTTGAAATCTCCTAAGATGGTAGAGTTGTTTTCACCTGCCACTGATTCTAATAGGCTGCCTAGTGAGGACAAGAATTCAGTGCGGGATCCGGGGGGTCGATAGAGGAGAACGCCTTTGAATGGCAGGAATTGGGGGGCTGTAATGGAAAAGTAGCAGGCTTGACAAGTATTGATGGGGACTAGTTCTGTTTTGATTAAATACTTTTCCTGGTAAATGATTGCGAGTCCTCCACCTTTTTTTTTTGTCTGTCAAATCTGCAGACAGAGAATCCTTCAGGTGTGGCTGTATAGAAGTCTGGTCCGGAGGTCGGATCACCCCAAGTTTCTGTGATCAATAAAACGTCTAAGTTGTGGTTTTCAATGAAATTTAGAATTTCATATTTGTGTTTTGCAAGTGATCTAGCGTTGATTAATGCCAAGTGAAGGTTTGCATGTTGGCGAGTGGTCCTAATGGATGGGGGGGGGGGGTGTGGGGATTATTTAAGGAGAGAAGGCATTCGGGACAGCTTAGTTTTGGGTAGTGAGTAGGGTTTCCGAGTTCAAAGCTGGGGCATAAGGAAGAATAATTGCAGGAAAGGCGTATGGTTTTTAGTTGTTCAGGGGTATATTCTTTTTTATTATTTTGGGCTGTGGTTTGCCTAGATGAATCAGGGGGGGTGACCCTTGGCTTGGTCCTGTCGCGGACATGCGCAGACGGGCTTGCCTTTGGAATGAGCCTCTGCGAGCATCCGCTGCGTGAACGGAAAGGCATGTTCCTTTTACAACCTGACCAGCAGAAAACTAGACTGCTGCCCTGCATGCCCCTAGGAGACCAGAAGTCGCAATCACTTCCGGGTGCGGTCTGAGCTACTCTTCCCTTCAGATCAATCTGCCAAAGAAAGAGTAATTGCAGGTGAGAAATAATGAGCGTGCATTTTAAAAGTGCAGTGCTAAAGCAAATGAGGTTTTTTTTAAAAAAAGATAAAAATCGCAGCGCGATAGTGACAAAATAGGATAAAGTTGCAGGAGCCCTTTGTCAGGTTCTTCTGAATGCGCTCTGATTCTAATGCGCTCTGTTACTAAATTACCTGCTGGTACCTTCTCTTCTTCATGTAACTTACATGTTACATTTTCTATGTGTGCTTCAGCAATATCTATTGTTTTCATTGTTAGAAAATATTAACCATAAACTGTGTTGAATCTCTAGTACTAAGGACAGGGTTCATATTCCTACGTAAAGGAACTTCAGAAGAAATCACATCTATGTTAGAATAGTAATAATGTAACTTTCCAGTTAGGTAAAATAAACTAGCTAAAATATTACATGAGATACCATATATCAGAGGTAAATGATGATATGTTACTCCTTCTGCTACTGATGTGGGCATTCACTAACTTCCATAGTTTCTACATAATGTACTAAAAGGTTAGCAAATACATTTAAATTTGTTTTATTTCTAATTTTACTATAATGTAATTCTATCTCACCTGGTGCTTCTAAATCTACACTGTTTTGTTTAAGGTTATCCACCTTTCCATGTGTACTACCGCCATTTCGTTCATTAACAACTATCAAATAAGGTATTGCTACTGTCAGTCCTAGCCATGCTTTGAACACTATCCATATACTACATATGCATATTCTACAGCATGTTTTTATACAATTTCTTTTTGATTTTCCAGTGAACTATTATCAGCCCTTTCGGACAAGGAGATTACACAGAATATAACCTATGAAGTCAGTTTCAAGTTGGTCTCACTTCTTCATCAATTGGTTCAGCAATTCATTCTTCATCACTTTCATCACTGATTTCCAAATTATCAAAATCCTCGAGAATTATGCAAGTGATTCAGGACCCATAAATTTATTATTCAGTCTTTTCAATCCTGCACTCCTCCTTCTGGGTTTTTCTGTGGATGGTTCAGACTGACTTGTTACTTCATCTGCTTGATCAGGTTCTTCATTTATTGGTTTAAGGCGATATTTCAGTCTTTCTTTAAACCAGGCCAAGTATCGCCTTTTCTAAGTCTTTTAGATGGCACTGTGCTTTGATTTTCTTCAGATGTTCTTATGTTTTTATTCAGTTGTGGCTTTGCTTATTTCCGTCTTCTGTTTTCCTCTATATCTGACCTTGTCCAGGGCTTATTGCTTTTTCTGGTTCTTCCTTGATGGGTTCTTCTATACTAATCTGACCATGTTCAGGGGTTTGCTGAATTTGGCTTTGACTTTGGCTTTATTCACCTTCTTCTTCCAGAACACATTATTCTATAGCTATCTGGTCCTGCTCAGGTCTTTTCATTTCTGGATTGTCTTCTGCCTGAACATTTGCTCTAATACATGTATGTCTCTCCTCAGACTCAGGAGTGATGTTGCTATATTCTTCTGTCTGAGTATATTGCTCTTTCCTTATCTGATCCTCCTCAGAATTACTGTAATCTGAGTGAGTTCTTCAATTCCTGTTTCATCCTTACTAACACTCTGTCTATCGGGTTGCCCTATTCCTTTCTAGTTACAGAATGAAGCAACAGAAGTGCAGAAAGAAGCAACAGAGGTGCAGAAATCGGCAAGAGAAGTGCAGAAAGAGGCGAATGATTTGCAGAATGAGGCAATAGATGTGCAGAAAATGGCAAAAGAGCTGCAGAAATAGGCAAGAAAGATCTAAAAAATGGCAGAAGGGTGCCGAAAAAAGCAAGATTGGTGCAGAAAGAGTGAAGACGAGTGCGGAAAGAAGCAACAGAGGTGCAGAAGGAGTCAAGAGAACTGCATAAAGATACAAGAAAATTGCAGAAACAGGCAAATAAGTGCAGAAAGAGGGAACAAGGGTGCATACGTAGGCAAGAGAGGTGCAGAAAGTGGGAAGAGAGGTACAGAAGGAGACAAGAGAGTTACAGAAATTTGCAAACAGGTTAAAAAAGAAGCAATAACTGTGCAGATAGGAGCAATAGAAGTGCAGAAAGAAGCAAGAGAGGTAGAGAACTTGGGAAGAGGGGTACAGATAAAGGCAGGAGGAAAGCAGAAATTAGCAAAAGAGGGGCAGAAAGAAGCAAAAGCAGTGCAGAATGAGCCAACAGAGGTACGAAAACAGGCAAGAGGAGTGAAGAAGGATGTAGAAGAATTGTAGAAAGAGGCAACAGAGCTGCAGAAGGAGGCAAGAGAACTGCGCAATGAGGCTAGAGAATTGCAGAAACAGACAAAAGAAGTACATACAGTGGGAACAGGGGTGCATACAGAGGCAAGAGAAATGCAGAAAGAGGGAAGAGGGGTGCAGAAAGAGACAAGAAAAATGCAGAAAGAAGCAAGTGCACTGCAGAAAGAAGCAACAGAGGTACAGAAAGAGGCAAGAGGGGCACAGAAAGATGAGAGAGAAGTGCCGAAAGAGGCAATGGATGTGCAAAAAGAGGCAAGAGGGATGGAGAAAGAGGCAAGAGCTTTGCAAAAAGAACCAAGAGATATGCAGAAAGAGGTTAGAGAGGTATAGAAAGAGTCAATAAAAGTGCAGAAAGAGGCATATGATGTGCAGAAGTAGACAGGAGAACTGCAGAAAGAGGCAAGAGAGTTGAAGAAACAGGCAAAATGGTGCTGAAAGATGGTACAGGTTTGCTGACAGAGACAGAAAGGTGCAGGAAGTGGTGTACCAAAAGAGGCAAGAGGGAGGCAGAAATTTGCAACAGATCTGCAGAAAGAAGTAAGAGCGGTGCAGAAAGAGCCAACAGAGGTGCAGAAAGAGGCAAGAGGGTTATAGAAAGAGGCATGAAAAGTGCAAAAGGAAGTAAAAGAGGTACAGAAAGAGACAAGAGGACTGTAGAAAAGGAAAGCGAGGTGCAGAAAGAGGCAGGTGAGTTGCACAACGAGGCAAAAGGGGTATAAAAAGAGGTAAGAGTGGTGCAGGAAGAAGCAAGAAAAATGCAGAAAGAAGCTACAGAGGTGCTGAAAGAGGTAAGCGGCGAGACAAGTGTAGAAAGAAGCAACAGAGGTGCCAGAAGATGCAAGAGAGGTGCAGAACGGGTAAGAAATGTGCAGAAAGAGGTAAAAGGGATGCATAAATGTGCCCAAGAGGTGCAGAAAGATGCAAGAGCAGTGCAGAAAGAAGCAAGAGAAGTGCAGAAAGAAGCAAGAGAGGTGGAGAAATAGGGAAGAGGGATACAGAAAGAGGCAAGAAGGATGCAGAAATATGCAAAAGAAGGGTGCAGAAAGAGGAGGATGAGGTGCACAAAGAGGCAAGAGGAGTACAGAAGGAGGCAGTAGGGGTACAGAAAGAAGGAAGAGAAGTGCAAGAAGAATCAAACGCTGTGCTGAAAGAGGCAGAAAAGGTACAGAAAGAGGCAAGAGCAGTACAGAAAGAAGCAACAGAGGTATAGACAGAGGCAAGGGAGGTGCAGGAACCGACAGGAAATGTACAGAAAGAAAGAACAGGGGTACATAAAGAGGCAAGAGAGGTACAGAAGGAGGAAAGAGGGGTGCAGAAAGAGGCAAGAGGGGTTCAGAAAAAAGCAACTGAGGTAACAGAGGTACGGAAAGATTCAAGAGAGGTGGAGAAACAAGAATGAGAAGTAGAGAAAGAGGTAAGAGATTTGTTGGAAGTAGCAACAGAGGTGTAAGTAGAAAGAAGCAAGAGAAGTACAGAAATATGCAAGTGTTGTGCAGAAAGAGGCAAGAGAGGTGCAGAAAGGGGAAGAAGGGTGCAGCAAGAAGCAACAGAGGTGTAGAAAGAGGGAAGGCAAGTGCAGACAGAGACAACACGCAATAGAGGTGCAGAAAGAGGTAAATGAAGTGCAGAAACAAACAGCAGAGGTGCAGACTGAAGCAAGAGAACTGAAGAAATAGGCAGGAAAGTTACAGAAACAGGCAAAAGAGGTAAAGAAAGAGGGGACAGGGGTGCAGAAAGAGGCACAAGATGTGCAGAGAGTGGGAAGAACGTTGCATAAAAAGGCAAGAGGGGTGCAGAAATTTGCAAGAGAGGTGCAGAAAGAAGCAAGAGCAGTGCAAAAGAAGCAACAGAAACGCAGATACATGCAAAAGGGGTGCAGAAAAGGGAAAGATAAGTACAGGAAGATGGAACAGAGGTGCACAAAGACGCAAGAGGGGTGCATAAAGAGGGTAGAGATGTTTAGAAAGAGACAATAGAGCTGCACAAAGTGGGAAGAAGCGTGCAGAAAAAAGCAAGAGGGGTACAAAAAGTACAGAAAGAAGCAACAGAGGTGCGTAAAGATGCAAGAGGGGTGCTGAAAGAGGAAACAGATTTGGTAAAAGAAGCAATAGAGGAGCAGAAAGAAGCTAGATAAGTGCAGAAAGAGTCAAGAGAGATGCAGAAACAGGCAAGTGAGGTGAATAAATAGGCAAGAGGGGTGCAAAATGAAGCAAGTGAGGTACAGAAAGAGGCAATAGAGGTGCAGAAAGACGCACGAAAGTGCAGAAAATACAAGAGATGAGCAGAACGAGGCAAAAAAGTGCAGAAAAAGAAAGAACAGTGCAGAAAGTAGCAACAGAAATGCAGGAAAAAGCAAGAGAGGCGCAGAAAGAAGCAAGAGTGGTTTACACACCATGTGTTACCAATTTAATACCCACATTTAGCAATAAGTAATAGGTGACCATTTGAGGTTTGCAAAGTGCCTTTCACCACGCTGTAATATGTGTTGCTCCTTTTATGGTAACGTTTGAGCCATATGAGCTAGAAATCTGCAGATTATGTGGAAAATGTATAATTGTGCAGAAGTCGGTGCAGCCAAATAGTTGCATAATTCCAGTGGCCCTGCTCATACCTCTGACTAGGTCCAGAAGTGCTCCTCGGTGGTTCCTTCTTTTTTTGTCTCATTGAGTTTATAGTTTAGCATCTATGTAAATGAGGAAGACTAAACCTGAGGTTACAACTCCACAACACAGGCTATCATACCACACAATTACTCTCCATAACACAATATTCCACTCTACAAAAATCCTAAACACTAAATTCCCCATACTTTCTATCCACATAATTTCACTGCACTGCACTACACGCAACCTACATGCACTCCATTCTAAGAAACATTAATAAAACACTTTTACATTTACAACGGCAACAGCTCTTACTCTCGTTAATGCGAAACCTATTACATTGCAAATGCTTCTTCAACTGGTAGTCACGTTTGCAGAGTGGTGGAGAAAAGGGGCTGGGCCTCCAACCAGCGCTCAGGAATTTCACTGCATCAGACTAACAGCAGGTACCAGGAGGGCTTTTTGGCTCCCAAAGTCCCTCAGGAGTAAAGTGGACTTAATCCCCCATTCTGTAGTGTGCCAGGAGGTGCATTTGCAGAGTGATGGAGAAAGGGTGGGCATGGCCTCTGAAGACCTTTTAGCAAGCCCACTGTGTGGGACTTACTGGTGATAACAGGAGGGGTAGTTGGCCCCCAAGGACATCCTTGGGGGACAACTACCCTCCTATTACCTCCAGTAAGTCCCATACAGCAGCATTGGTAAGTACTCATAGCAGGCTATTCGCCCTTTGACCACCAGTCTGCAAATGCACTCACTGGCGTTCTCTTCAATGTGGATTAAAGTCGCTTTTGCTGCTGGGGTCTTTGGGGGCCAACTAGCCTGCCTGAAACCTCCTGTAAACTCCATATAATGGGTTTGCTGAGAGGTGCCCACTTTCTCTACCCTCTGTAAAGCTCTCCTGGCATGCTCTTGGTTAGGGGATGAAGTTCCCTTGCCTCCTGAGGATCCTGAGGGCCAATTAGCCCTCCTGTTATCTCTAGTAAGCAAGCCCCACACAGCTGGATTGCTGAGAGTCGTCTGAGGCCATGGCCCCTTTTTACACCACTCTGCAAACGCACATCCTTGTGCACTGCCGCTCAAGGAATGAAGTCCACTTTAGTCCTGAGGTTCTAAGGACACAAGAGGACTTCATCGCCCCACCAGCAGTGCACCAAGAGGCATGTTTGCAGAGTGGTGTAAAAAGGGGCATAGCCTCGGACCACCTCTTAGCAATCCCACTGTGTGGGGCTTACTGGAGGTACCAGGCCTGGTGGGCTAGTTGGCACCCAGTGACCACAACTTAGAACTCACCAGGAGCTGTGTTTGCACAGTGGTGCAGAGAGGGGACGGGGCCTCTTTGAAAGGGGGGATGTGTGGCCCCCTACCTTTTATTATTTTTGGGCCCTGGGGATCCCATCCCTCAGGACCTGAGCATTTTATTTAGGGAGGGGTAACATGTGCCTCACCTTACCTGGGCCACTATTGGCCCAGAGACCCCATCCCCTGGGGCATGGCCACATGTTGGGGACCACGGGGGAGCCCCATGCCCCCATGGTCCCAGCCAACTCCCCGCCTCCTGCAGGAGCCGGCATTGGTTTTGGACAAGGGGAGCTGCTAACATGCAGCTCCCCTTCACCAAAAGCAATTTTACTTTGGTTCTTGGAAGTGAGAGCAGGTTTCCTGCTCTCACTTCTAAGAAGCAAAGCATTGTTTGCTATGGCAAGGTGGGAGCCATGCTCCTGCCCTGCCATAGCAAATGGCAATGTCCAGGGCATGGGCACCCAAGGACATTGCATGAGAATGCTTTTGAGGTGGCGATCCCCAAGGCCATTGAGGGCTCCAGGAAGGGAGCAACATGGCCACCCTCCAAACTGATTTAAGCCCGAGGGTGGTCCCCAGAGCCAGGGGGTCTGCACAATTAATTAATGAGTGCCCTAGGGAGGTGGTGGTCCATGGGTAGTGTGAGCCCTACACACTTCTTTAATATAAATGGAGCCCTGGGGAGGCGGTGGTCCACAGGGTGTGAGGTGGCCTACAAGGCCCACTGCCCCTTTTAAACTAAAGCCCCGTATAGGTGGCTGTCCCCAGGGCTGTGGGAGGGCTGCATTCCCCCTGCTCATCATTGATGGAGCCCCAGGGAGGTGGCATTCCCCGGCATTGCAGGGGACCAACGGGCCACTGCTAATTTATTGGAAATTGCCCCAGGACCTGGCCCACTCGGGGGCTTACAGAAATGAAGCGCGGGCGTCTGCACTTCATACATCATTTTTGCACATATATATATATTACCCTTTGGCGGTCGCCAGTAGGTAGTTATAGTTAGGACCTAGTTTCCATAGGAAACCCACAACATTCTATTTGGAGTAATTTTGGCGCCGGTGGACAAATCTTCGTGAAATTCTCCAAGAAGATGGGGTGTTCCGCTCCACTCCTATCCTGAAAGTTTGGGAGTGGTTTGTCAAGTAGGGGCCGAGAAAAAAGGGGGGTCCCAAAACATGTTTTCCCCATGCCATTTTCCATAAGGACCTTTAGACATGGCTAAAGCCTGAACTGCTGAACGGAATAACACCAAATTTGGGGAAAAGGTAGAGTGTGGTTCGCAGATTACACTTTTTGTTCAATGGTGTAATTCAGTACAGTAGTTCCTGGGAAAATCAAAAGTAAAATCATGATATATCTATGGACGAAGTAGGGTACGCGTTTCCTCCGACGATTATGCGTGTACCCTTACGTGCACCAGCTGCATGCTAATTGGCTGTCAACAATCCAAAGCAGGAAGTGTTGGCAGCCATCTTGTGTCTTGGTAGAATTGAGGCACAAGAAAACTGAAAAAAACTGAAAAACAAGTGTGAAAAAGATGCAAAAGGGATAGCATAGGAACACCCTGACCCCCTAGGCCTGCACAGGGGAACCCACAAAGACCCTCAAGGCCCAAAACTGTTTTTCTTTTCTTTTAAATCATGTGATACGCTTAGGATATGCATTTCACGTGAAAAAAAACAACCTAAAGCCCACTTTAGTGCTAATTAGCCTCGGGGGGCTAAGTCCCAGGGGCAATCTGATTTATAATATTGGGGGCCAAGAGGAGCCCCCCAGCCCGAGGACCACTACCCCCGGGGTTTTATTGATACGTATGCGGGGGCTCACGGTCTCCCCATAGTCCTGGGGACCACCACCCCTAGGGCTTCTTTTAAAATATATGTGGGGGAGGCTCACGGGTCCCCCCAAGCCCTGGAGTCTGCCACCTCCCAGAAATAATGGGTATATATATATTTTTTTTAACGGTAAAATTTGATATGCGTTCCCAGTGCGGTGCTCAGTGCGACCTCTGGCGTGCACTGGTTGGGTACGCGTATAATATCCCCTATGCTGCCTGATTTATCAGGCGTCTGGTACGTGTACCCAAGCAAGAAAAATAAAAATATTTTTCAGATATTTATCAAGCTTATGTGTTTAGATGTTGGTTGGCTCTAAAAAGAGCCCTTGTGTTTATTGAGAGATTTTAGTACCTACAAGTAAGTACCGATGCAGAGTCTAAAGTTTATGAGGAAGACTCTGTTTCCCTCATCTGTAGAATGTACACCATCCCTCCTATAGATGCCATGCATATTGAAACACACATTGTTCTGGTAAATGGACCCCATTCTATAGAAAAGCAGAAACAGATTTATTCACATGTTTCCTAGCTTTCTCAATCTGTGGACAATATTGGTTGGACCAGTTCAATTTCTGCCTTTGGCATACATTAGAATAGACAATGGCAGTTTGGGGGAAAAGTGCCATAAATTCTCCAAAGGTGTCCTTTATGAGCCACCACAGTGCACAATTATGAGGTCAGGGTGTTGGAGATGTAAAAAGGATTTAACCAATGGCATCAATTGATGCTACTTTAACCCTGTCTGTCCAATCTATTTATTGTCTTAATTTGGTAATCCTAGGTCTTTGTGGATTCCTTTCTGTTCTGCATACCTTGGCTCCAGAAAATATAGCTGTGTCCCACAATCCACACTGTAAGCATCTTGAAGAGAGGTCAGGATACACTCAGATGGTCTCTGTAAATGAAATGGCAGTTTGAAAACTAAAATTTTTCTAAAATGGTGGATAAGATGCAGTTTTGAAAAAAGAAAAGAAATGATTGGTTGTTTGACAACATTCTACACTGAAAACTAGGGTGCATGTTTCTGTTTTTAAAAGCATTATTCTTATTGATTAACACAACCTGATTGAAAGGTACGTTACATAACATAAGCTGATGTGTTGAAAATTGAAGCACACCTGTTTTGATTTGCAACATTGTGTGACAAACCTTTGATCTGTGTGCTCAGTTAAGGGTCCCATGAAGTGTTTCTATGGTAATGGGCAGAAGGCAGAATGGGGATAGGGTTGAAAGGTATGTCAGTTTGAAAGGTTTCAAATGTTAAAGCAATAGAAATGTGTGTTTGCTTTTGAATTAAGTGGGAAGAAATGTGATTTGTTATTTATACGTATATGTATGCAGATAGAGTGTGTAGATTGAGAGGAAAAGTTTGCTATTTTCCATAGGACTTCCTGACCCCTTAGGCCTGCTCTGGGGGTACCACAAGGACCTCCAAGCACCACAATTAATATATATTTTTTTAAATCATGTGATGCGCGTAGCATACGTGTATTGCGTGAATAAAAAAAACCCTGAAGGTCACTTTAGTGGTATTAGCCCCCGGGGGGCCAAGTCCCGGGGGCAATGTAGTTTATTAAAATGGGGGCCCAGAGGGGCCCCTCAGACCTAGGAACCGCAACCAACGGGGCTTTTTTAATATATGTGCGGGGCCTCACGACCCTCCTGCTGCAAATGTAAATGGGTGGGGGGGCCTTAGACCCCCCCAGCCCTGGGGACCACCATGCCTTGGGGCTTTAACACATTAACTGAGGGGGGCTCGGAGGCCCCCCCAGCCCCGGGGACTGCCAACCCCCGCAGATTCTTGAAAGTGTTGGAGGGGGACCGTGTGGCCCCCCTCCTGGAGCCCAAGATGGCCCGTGGGACAGCCACCCCTCAGGGTGTGCTCCTGCAGTATACCGGGGTGCCTACCCCCGGACACTGCCATTTGCAATGACAGGGTGGGAGCCTCACGGCTCTCACACTGTCATTGAAAACGGCTTTCTTATTTGTAAGAGAGAGCAGAGTAAGCTGCTCTCTCTTCCAACTAGGAAAGCAGATTGCTTTTCCTTAGTGGGAGCAGTATATTAGCTGCTCTCCCTGAGGAAAAGCAATGCCGTCTCCCGAAGGATGCGGGAGATGGGTGGGACCATGGGGGCTTGGTCCATGCCTGGGGTACCGACGGACAGAGCGGGGTCTCATTTACCGAGCAGTTGCCCGGTGAGGTGAGGCTTACTCCCACATAAAGATGGGAAAAAAACTGCACCTCCAGTAAAATGGAAACCTTTGAGCATCCGTGCTAACCAGGTTCTGGTAGGGTGTATCGTAACCACTACTACACAAGTTTCTGACTGAATAAATGTTTTTGTTATCCACATAACTTTTGAAGCACTTTTGCAGTAGCCTATATTATTCTTGGTCCTGACAAAAGCCGGGTTATTGTCACATATATGGCTGAAACATATCGACCTGCGTCCTTTTGCTATAAAGATACTTATTTGGTTCAAACTATTAGCTCATGTTTTTAATCTTGACACTAGGATAACCTTCATTAAAACTTTTTCTTGGATCCTAGTAGTCATTTTTAATCTCCACATTTACTTTTTTTTCAATGCAAGCTATCAGCACCACGGACTGAGATCATCGGTTTTGAAAGAAGTGCACTTGAGTTCCCCCTCGAAAGGTGTGGACTGCATGAAGTTCGTGTTACCACTCCCAGATCACGATGCTCCGCCAGTGTGGTGGGCTGATGGTATCCATCTCAACACAGTGAGGCTGTAGTTGTTTTACTCTCAGTTTGTATGATTTTTATCCAAGTTTTTCTGTCCCTATATGTATTGACCGGTAGTCTCCTCTTTTGTTATTAGGCATTAGGGCTCCCCCCACAGTCCCCAACATTTTATATAAGCCCCGGGGCATTGGGTCCCCGGGGATAAAACAAATTAGTGATAGGGGCTATTTTTTTGCGTATGCAGCGAGATTTCTAATGTGTTCGGTACGCATATCTAAGCAAGAAATTTTTTTAAATATATATTTTTCAGATATCTATCAAGCTTATGTGTTTAGATGTTGGTTGGTTCTAACAAGAGCCTTTCTCTTCATTGGTACTTTTAAGTAAGTACCTATGCAGAGTGTAAACTTATTGAGGAGGACTGTTGTACAGTATGCTGAACTTTTGACCACTGTGGTCAGTTGAGTTTTGCATGATCTGTTACTATGGTAACAGCAGAAAGCAAATTGGGGGTAGGGTTCAAAGTTATGTCACTTGGAAAGAGTTCAAATGTTCAACCAATAGAAATGATTGTTTGCTTTTGAATTAATGTGGGAAGCAATTTGATTTGTTATTTATATGTATATATGCATAGAATGGGAGGGAAAGTTTGCCATTTTCTGGTTTTGCCTTGAACAGAGAAGTACTGAGATTCTGTATTAGGCCTGGGCGGCAAATTCTGTTCCGCTTGCAGAATTTGCGGAATTTGTGTAATTTTGCGTCCTGTAGAGAATGCAAAATTGCCCAAAATTCTGCGTTCCGCGACTTTGCAAAATGTTTTTTTTTGCTCACGTTCTCAAAATGCGTCTTCACAAGATATTTCCCCCCAAGCACGCAAACAGCAATCGTGAACAGTAAAAAAGCATTGTGAACAAACAATTCCGCTTGTTCATGGATTTTTTACCATTTCGATGGATTTGTGTAACGCGATTAAGTAAATTTCGCCCACCTCTATTCTATATAAGAATGTCTGCTGCGTGACTGACATTCTTCTTAATCTACAAATCAATTTGAAAGGTGAGTTGTTATCTTGTAAGGGGATGTATGTCGCACATTTTGTTTTTAATAAGAGTAATGTGTTTATCCTTCTAAAGTTCAAGGAGTAGTTTAGTTGTGTAGTATCACATTCTGAGTTTGTCTGCATTTGGATAACCATTGTGATAAAAGCATTTGGTAAGTTAATGTGTTTGGTAAGTCAGATTTGTACAGTAAAGTACAGTACTAAAAAATGCAGTCTTCTATCCACATGCACACTTGTGTTTCACATCTTCAATTTCCCACTCTGTTTCCTTACACTTCCAGCAAACACTCTGTAACTGCTGTTGCACTATTGTACTGACCCATTCAGCAGTATGAGCTAATCCATTCACTGAGTTAAAATTGAAGCACTTACAAATTCAGTTAAGCACTCTCCTTGCAGAACTGTAATCATTCAGTCAGTACCCAAGTACTCATGCAGTAAAGTAGGCCTTGGGACATGGACTGCTTCAAACCCAAAAACACTATGCATGCAGTCTGCTGTCCACCTGCACTCTTCTCTTTCATATCTTCAATTCCCCAGTCTGTATCCTTACACTTCCAGCAAACACTCTGTCACTGCATTTGCACTATTGTAGAGACCCATTCAGCAGTATGTGCTAATCCATTCACTGCGCAAAAACTCAAGCACATATAAATCAAATCAGGCACTTTGCTTGCAGAACTATAATCATTCAGTCAGTACCCAAGTACTCATACAGCGAAGTAGGCCTTAGAACATGGACTGTTTCAAACCCCTATACACTATGCATGCAGTCTTCTATCCACCTTCACACTTGTCTTTCACATCTTCGATTCCCCCGTCTTCATCCTTACACTTCCAGCGAACACTCTGTCATTGCCTTTGCACTGTTGTAGTGACCCATTCAGCAGTATGTACTAATCCATTTACTGCACTAAAGCTCAAGCAGCTATATATTCACTTAGACACTCTCCTTCAGTATTCTAATCAATCAGTCAGTACCCAAGTACTCATGCAGCGAGGTAGGCCATAGGACATGGACTAGTTCAAACCCTATGCACTATACATGCAGTCTTTTATCCACTTGCACACTTGTCTTTCACATCTTCAATTCCTCACTCTGTATCCTTACACTTCCACCAAACACTCTGTCACTGCTGTTGCACTATTGTATTGACCCAATCAGCAGTATGTACTAATCAATATACTGCAGTAAAACTCAAGCACTTATAAATTCATTCAGGCACTGCCCTTGCAGAACTGTAATCACTCAGTCAGTACCCAAGTTCTCATGGAGTAAAGTAGGCCTTAGGAAATGGAATGCTTCAAACCCCTATACACTATGCGAGTAGTCTTCTATCCATCTGCACACTCGTCTTTCATATCTTCAATTCCCCAGTCTATATCCTTACACTTCCATCAAATACTCTATCACTGCGGTTGCACTATTGTAGTGACCCACTCAGCAGTTTGTGCTAATCCATTCACTGCGCTAAAACTGAAGCACTTATAAGGTCAGTCAAGCACTGTCATTGCAGAACTGTAATCATTCAGTCAGTACCCAAGTACTCTTGCAGTAAAGTAGGCCTTAGGACATGGACTGCTTCAAACACTTATACACAATGCATGCAGTCATCTTTCCACCGGCACACTTGTCTTTCATATCTTCAAATTCCCAGTCTGTATCCTTACACTTCTATCAAACACTCTGTCACTGCTGTTGCACTGTTGTAGTGACCCATTCAGCAGCATGTACTAATCAATTCACTGCGGTAAAACTCAAGCACTTATAAATTCAGTCAGGCACTGTCCTTGCAGAACTGTAATCATTCAGTCAGTACCCAAGTAGTCTTGCAGTAAAGTAGGCCTTAGGACATGGACTGCTTCAAACCCTTATACACTATGCATGCAGTCTTCTATTCACCTATACACTTTTCTTTCATATCTTCAATCCCCCGGCCTGTATCCCTACACTGCCACCAAACACTCTGTAACTGTTCTTGCACTGTTATAGTGACCCACTCAGCAGTATGTACTAACCCATTCAATGTGCTAAAACTTAAGCACTTATGAATTCAGT
This sequence comes from Lissotriton vulgaris, assembly GCF_964263255.1. NCBI lineage: Eukaryota > Metazoa > Chordata > Amphibia > Caudata > Salamandridae > Lissotriton > Lissotriton vulgaris. The sequence continues at coordinate 40,963,193 of NC_141691.1, read as the reverse complement.
CAGGCACTCTCCTTGTAGAACTGTAATCATTCAGTCGGTAACCTAGTACTCATACAGAAAAGTAGGCCTTAGGACATGAAGTGCCTCAATCCCGTATACTCTATGCATGCAGTCTTCTATCCACCAGCACACTTGTCTTTCACATCTTCAATGCCCTGTCTGTATCCTTACACTTCCAGCATGTACTAATCAATTTACTGCACTAAAACTAAAGCACATATATATTCACTTAGACACTCTCCTTACAGTATTCTAATCACTCAGTCAGTACCCAAGTACTCATGCAGCGAAGTAGGCCATAGGACATGGACTGGTTCAAACCCTATGCACTATACATGCAGTCTTCTATCCACTTGCACAGTTGTCTTTCACATCTTCAATTCCCCACTCTGTATCCTTACAGTTCCAGCGAACACTCTGTCACTGCTGTTGCACTACGGTAGTGACCCATTCAGCAGTATGTGCTAATCCATTTACTGAACTAAAACTCAAGCACTTATATTTTCACTTAGACACTCTCCTTACAGTACTGTAATCATTCAGTCAATACCAAAGTAATCATGCAGTGAAGTAGGGTTTAGGACATGGGCTGCTTCAAACCTGTATATACTATGCATGCAATCTTCTATCCACCTGCACACTTGTCTCTCACATCTTCAAGTCCCCAGTCTGTATCCTTACAGTTCCACCAAATACTTTGTCATTGCCCTTGCACTGTTGTAGTGACCCATTCAGCAGTATGTGCTAATCCATTTACTGTACTAAAACTCATGCACTTATATATTCACTTTCACACTCTCCTTACTGTACTCTAATCATTCAGTCAGTGCCCAAGTACTCATGCAGTGAAGTAGTCTTTAGGACATGTACTGCTTCAAAGCCCTATCCAGTATACGTGCAGCCTTCTATCCACCTGCACACTTGTCTTTCACACCTTCAATGCCACAGTCTGTATCCATACACTACCACCAAATACTGTGTCACTGCTGTTGTACTTTTGTAGTGACCCATTCAGCAGTATGTGCTAATACATTCACTGTGCCAAAGCTCCAGCACTTATAAATTCAGTCAGACACTCTCCTTGCAAAACTGTAATCATTCAGTCGGTACCCAAGTACTCGTGCAGCAAAGTAGGCCTTAGGGCATGAAAGGCCTCAAGCCCTTATACACCATGAACGCAGTCTTCTATTCACCTATACACTTGTCTTCCATATCTTCAATTCCCCGGCCTGTATGCTTACACTTCCACCAAACACTCTGTCACTGCGGTTGAACTATTGTAGTGACCCACTCTGCAGTTTGTGCTAATCCATTCACAGCGCTAAAACTCAAACACTTATAAAGTCAGTCAAACACTGTCATTGCAGAACTGTAATCATTCACTCAGTACCCAAGTACTCCTGCAGTAAAGTAGGTCTTAGGACATGGACTGCTTCAAACCTTATACACTATGCACACAGTCTTCTTTCTACCTGCACACTTGTCTTTCATATCTTCAAATTCCCAGTCTGTATCCTTACACTTCCAACAAACACTCTGTCACTGCTGTTGCACTATTGTAGTGACCCATTCAGCAGTATGTGCTAATCCATTCACTGCGCAAAAATTCAAGCACTTATAAATTCAATCAGGCACTGTGCTTGCAGAACTGTAATCATTCAGTCAGTACCCAAGTACTCATACAGCGAAGTAGGCCTTAGAACATGGACTGTTTCAAACCCCTATACCCTATGCACGCAGTCTTCTATTCACCTATACACTTGTCTTTTATATCTTCAATTCCCCGGCCTGTATCCTTACACTTCCACCAAACACTCTGTTACTGCGGTTGAACTATTGTAGTGACCCACTCTGCAGTTTGTGCTAATCCATTCACTGCGCTAAAACTCAAGCACTTATAAAGTCAGTCAAACACTGTCATTGCAGAACTGTAATCATTCACTCAGTACCCAAGTACTCCTGCAGTAAAGTAGGTCTTAGGACATGGACTGCTTCAAACCTTATACACTATGCACACAGTCTTCTTTCTACCTGCACACTTGTCTTTCATATCTTCAAATTCCCAGTCTGTATCCTTACACTTCCAACAAACACTCTGTCACTGCTGTTGCACTATTGTAGTGACCCATTCAGCAGTATGTGCTAATCCATTCACTGCGCAAAACCTCAAGCACTTATAAATTCAATCAGGCACTGTGCTTGCAGAACTGTTATCATTCAGTCAGTACCCAAGTACTTATACAGCGAAGTAGGCCTTAGAACATGGACTGTTTGAAACCCCTATACCCTATGCATGCAGTCTTCTATCCACCTGCACACTTGTCTTTCACATCTTCAATTCCCCCGTCTGTATCCTTACACTTCCAGTAAATACTCTGTCATTGCCATTGCACTGTTGTAGTGACCCATTCAGCATATGTACTAATCCATTTAATGCACTAAAACTCAAGCACTTATATATTCACTTAGACACTCTCCTTACAGTATTCTAATAACTTAGGCAGTACCCAAGTACTCATGCAGCGTAGTAGGCCATTAGACATGGACTGGTTCAAACCCTATGCACTATACATGCAGTCTTTTATCCACTTGCACAGTTGTCTTTCACATCTTCAATTCCCCAATCTGTATCCTTCCACTTCCACCAAACACTCTGTCACTGTTGGCGCACTACGGTAGTGACCCATTCAGCAGTGTTTGCTAATCCATTTACTGCACTAAAACTCACGCACTTATATTTTCACTGAGACACTCTCCTTACAGTACTGTAATCATTCAGTCAATACCAAAGTAATCATGCAGTGAAGTAGGGTTTAGGACATGGACTGCTTCAAACCCGTATACACTATGCATGCAATCTTTTATACACCTGCACACTTGTCTCTCACATCTTCAAGTCCCCAGTCTGTATCCTTACAGTTCCACCAAATACTCTGTCATTGTCCTTGCACTGTTGTAGTGACCCATTCAGTGGTATGTACTAATCTATTTACTGCACTAAAACTCATGCACTTATATATTCACTTTCACACTCTCCTTACTGTACTGTAATCATTCAGCCAGTACCCAAGTACTCATGCAGCGAAGTTTTTTAGGACATGTACTGCTTCAAATCCCTATCCAGTATATATGCAGCCTTCTATCCACCTGCACACTTGTCTTTCACACCTTCAAATCCACAGTCTGTATCCATACACCACCACTAAATACTGTGTCACTACTGTTGTACTTCTGTAGTGATCCATTCAGCAGTATGTGCTAATACATTCACTGTGCTAAAGCTCCAGCGCTTATAAATTCAGTCAGACACTCTCCTTGCAAAACTGTAATCATTCAGTCGGTACCCAAGTACTCAAGCTTGTCATAAAACATAAACGGTTGATTAAAAATGGAAAAGTGCTTAGTGATTTATTTCACACATTTATTGTGGGTGAGCCGAGCCCTCACCTGGTTTGAACTTCAATTTTTCTTTTTAGTGCTGAATCGTTGGTCACTCTGTCCTAGTGAGGATGATCGGATCTTGCTCTTGTTCTTAGAAGTGAAGCTTCTGTCTGTTATGAGAAAATTGGTGCGGGTTAAAAAGCAAGCATTCATCAGTTGTGCCAAAAAGTTCAGCAAGAAAACACCCTTCCCTGCAAAAAGGGACATTTTTACTTTAGAGTAGACAGTCACAAATTATTAGATTGGTTTCTGTATTCACATTTCTTCATTCCTAGACAAAATACTAGTGAGTGGTGTATGTCTATGACATCTAACATTCTTAAATGTACTTTGTAGGTGGAACATCTGGTGCCGGGCCCAACGCAGAGGTAGAGGAGGACACTTCTGGGGAGGAGGCGGTGCAAGTGCCGGAGGAAACTGCTGTGAGGGTTGCCACGGTAGTGGCAGGCAGTGGTAAGCTCTTATATTCCTTACTTATTGAGATTGCAGACTGCAGAGTGTGCTCTCTGGACGGGTTTAGTATATATGTTGTACAGTTAAGTTACTATACTGTTAAGAAGACTTTCAAATTTAGAACAAAGTTTTTATCAACCAGGTAGTTGCCTCCTCTAAATTTACTTCAACTCCGAGGCAACATTTTTTTCGAGAATCCAAATCAGATCTGAGGTGAACTTGATGGAGGGATGAGCAAAAAGTGAAAGAAGGGTGTAAGTAAGTGTGGAAGGACGAGCAAGTTTAAAGTAATGATGACTGACAAAGAAGAATGATGCGTGTTTGATTGGTGCCCGAGGTGGCTGGGAAGGAAAATGATGCATGACTGGGTGAAGGATGAAGCAAGGATGGGTGGAAGGAGAACAGCCTGGGTGGGTGAAATAGAAACTGTATGTGTGCGCAATATATCCTTTGTTTGAAAATCAAATGCAAGTCAAGCACGGATGTATGGCTTGCGGTTTCCCAAATAAAATGAAAAGGTTGTTTTCCCGTGAGAAAACGTAAGATTTGTCCAGATGAGAGACATCAAGAAGAATGATTGATATATAGTTTGAATGGATGGATGCCTGGATCATGGTACCATCTGACTCTTAGATAGCATATGTGTATCTAGAGAGAGTAGACGGTCACTGGATGAACTAAGTGTTACTTTGAAGAGCATGTAACACCGCACCTGCACTTCCGTTCCCCTGTAGGAAAGGCAAGGAAAAGAAGTTTTAATTTTGTCCGAATACTACCATGAATAGTAGCAGTAGTTTGTATTGCAAGCACAGCATATATCTGGCTATTACGAGGGCCACTCACTACATCTGTTAATAAGTTTAGTAGAACTCGGTCATTCATGTGTGGATGTATAAATGTTCACTCAATAAAAAGCAAATCATCTAAAGTCATCCCATATGTAAGCAAATACATACCATGTGCAGTAATAGATAATCAGATTATTTATCTTCTTCATTTTCCTTTTTTAGTATTCATTGGCGCTGTAGGGTGAAAGTTAAATTAATTAAGCAGTAGCCCTTGTAACAGAGTATTCTCAGTGCCACCCGTAATAGAAAAGTAAGAGCATCACGACCTGCATGTACTGGACTGGTATAGTAACGCAAGTCTGTCTCACTCATCATGGCGGGCGTCTGTTTTTCTCGGGTGCAAGTTGATTGCGCTGGCATTATGCCGGTTTGCGGAAGTTAACATACCAATTTTGCTAAACAAGAGAGAAGAAGAAGAATACGACTGGTGTACTGTCATAGTCGACTCTAATGGAATGAGTGCATAGTGCTCGTAGAATTGATTCCTTAAACTCCCACTAATGTTAGAGCAAGGATGAAGAAGTGGGAGGTTAGATAGATACTGGCCACAATAGTTAGGTACTGCGCTTGCAAGTTGCTAGTTCTACTGTGACACAACTTTCTGCTGAATCATTTTGTGTTAATCTTAAAGAGCATTGGTTACAGACTATGTCTTTCTTACTTCATATAGTTGCTCCTTCCAAACCAACACGGAAGGAGCTGGCTAAAAGTGCCCGGCAACGGAGGCTGGAGGCGACTGTCGCCGAATATCGGTGGCTGGTGGCCCAGGAGGAGGGGGTCACGCAGTCGACCACAACATCGACTGGGACAGCTGCACCCTCCTCCGTGCTCCCTGGGTCACCCAGTCAGTGCAGCAGGTCTCCAGCGGTACAGAGCCGGGGTATCGCAGCCACCCGCCACCGCCGAGCAGCAAAAAAGTCAGCTTCCCCCCACAGCAGTACCAAAAAAAGGTTGCACCGCCTTTCACTCAGGGTGTACTACCTCGAGCAGGAGCTGTTGAACACCAAAACCCTGCTCGAGACCCTCCGCAAGGAGCATGCCGATCTGGCCTGAAAAGTGAACAGCAGCCAGCAGTAGAAGGAGACTGTCCCTTGCCCCTTTTTTAAAGACTTCTGGGGGTGGGAATTGGGAGTTGGGTTTTTTGGACTTTTCATGGACATTCGTTGGGGTTAGGGAGTGGCCGTGGGTTGGGTCTTGCGGGAGATTATTTATTTTAGGGATATAAATATAATTTAAACTTCATCTTAGCATACATGTTTTTTACTGCTTTTGAGGCTGGTGGGTGGGGGTTTAACAGTAAGTTTGTTTTTCTGAAACTTAAGTGGCATCTTGAAGTTGTGTAAGTAATTGCCCAAATGTTTTCAAAACTAAGTGCCTCTCACAGAGTAAGTGAATTCCATAGTCCTAGGACATTACAAGTACTACCGTCAGTCTCTTGTCTCTCCTAATACTCCATTATACTACCTCCCCCCAAACGCTTATCTTACCTGTAATTTGTGTTTGGAAGTAGGGCTAGGCACAGTGCTGGCTGCACAGGAAATGGCGGTTAAGGTTGGCAATCCTGGGTGAATGTAATGTCATCATTGCTGTGGTACAAGTGGTGTTACACAGTGGCAGTTGCAGCATATGAAAAAATAAATGAAAAATGGTTCGCCCTTACCGTAGCATTAGAACTGTACGATAGAGAATATAGCAGGTGACAGTACACTAGAACAGTGCCACAATGTATCCTAACAAATGGTGAAGTATTGAAAGTATACCTACTATTGGCGTTGAATTTCTTTGACATTGGCTACTACTACAAGAAGTAGTACTGAAGGTGAAGGACACAGCCATGTCTAGGAGGAGGATGTTCTTGATGATCAATCAAGTTGATGGCGCACATGAAAATCTGCTTTCATTTGCCAATAGTCATGGGTCTGTGTCAAGCTGAGTAAGAATATATCCTCGGATTCCTTCACCAGCCTGTTGCTATGACTTTATCCTCCCCAGCAAGTGTGTGGAATTATTGCTGTCATTTAGTCACACATCAATCAAAACCACACAGCCCGGGGTAAGAGGGTTAGGGTTTGGAAAATGGATGGAAATGGGGGTTTTTGGGAAAGTTTTGTTGAGAAGAAAAAAAAAGCACAGCATGGACAAACAATAATTGAAGATAAACAAATCTTTGGATACAAAGCTATCCATAAATCTTTTAAGTGACATAAAGGAAGTGCATGCACTACTGCATGCATGGTTACTGAAAAGTAAGTAGTACTTTCGACAACCGTGAATGAAAGAATACGACAGTACAGGGCTGCAGTAATATTTATGCGTTTTCACTTGCCTATCTCTGCACTCAGAGAAACACTTCATACATTAAATTAGGTTTGAAAAATAGCAGAAGTAAAACCTATAGAATGGCTGTAGGGATGAATTTAGAAGCAGAGATCAAAGAAATGCAGAGTCACACTCATAGAAGTTCACAGCAATAACATTACTTAAAAGATAATTAGAAAAGAACGGATACTGTATCTGTATGTTTTTGTAGTTGACCTGTTCAATTTGGGCAGTTGCATGCATCCAACCATTCCTCTTATTAGCGGGACTCCTCAATTGCATCTGACGCTCTGTCCATCAATGTTGGTGACCAGAAGACATTCTGTCCACTGCCTGCCTGGCGGATGCTGAATTGCGGCTCGCTAATGTGAAGCCTGACTTCATCCTTTTTCTTCCATTGCACAGGCTGAAACCCGGCCTGTAATTATTGATGGAAAAAACAGTAAGTGATATTAGAACACCACTGACAAATAAATAAAAGGTATGTACGCTGTGTAGTGCAAAAAGTCACACTTTGAGTTTCCTAAGAGACACTACAATATTTTTGAAAGTGCGTACTCTGTCTGAGTCTCCTTTTGAAGGATAAATAAGTATGGGCGAATTAATTTAGCGGATCTTTCCCTTCAAGCTAGGTGTACTGTAAACTGTGTTTTAGAACAAAATTAGACCTTCCCAGCAGTGCTCCCAGACCCTTACTAAACTCAGTCGCAAAAATGTATAAGACCCCCAATCATATCGCAAAAAACGAGGCCTAGTAGAAAATGGTGACAAAACGTACTTTGAAACTGAATTAGGCCCAGATCCCCCCTTACCCACCATGGACTTGTATTCAAACCACTTGCAAGCAAGCAAAAGTATCCATACCCAGCATTGCTCCAAGACTCGCAAACCCCCCCACAAACACCAGGAACCCCCACAAACAGCCCCCCGAAAACGGTAGAGTGAGCGAAATCTCAGACAATGCAAAAAACTTTTTCCCTAGGGATTGTCTCCAAAACACTTTCTTTTGGGTATTAAACCTTCCCAGCAATGGCCCCAGAACTGTCAACCCGGGCGAAAACAAGTTTAACATCCCCAAACAAGCAAAAAGGCAAAACCCAGGAAAAGCCACACTTAGAAAACTTTGGGCCTACCTGGAATTCCATCCAAATGCGATCTGCAGCTAGGCCCCAACTCCCCTTTTCCACCATGGATTTCCTGTAAAACAAATGCAATCAACATTAGAATGTGCCAGCAGTGCTCCCAGACCCCAAAACCCACCCCTAACAACATAAAAGCCCCCCTAATAGCACCCCAAAGACAGGCAAGTGATCAAAAGCGCAAAAACTTTTTATGCTCCGATTTTCTCCAAACCACTTTTAGCCAGTATTAAACCTTCCAAGCAAGGCCCCCAGACCCGTGAACCCTGGCAAAAACAAGTTTCATTCCCCCAAAAAAACAGAAAAGCCACACTTATGAAACCTAGGGCCTACCTGGAATGCAGTCCAAATGAGCTCTGCTGCTAGGCCCTAACTCCCCTTTTCCACCACGGATTTTCTGAAGAACAAATGCAATCAACATTAGACTGTGCCAGCAGTGCTCCCAGACCCCAAACCCACCCACAAAGACCTGGGAGCCCCCCAAACAGCATCCCAAAGACAGGCAAGTGAGCAAAAACGCAAAAACTTTTACAGCATGGATTTGGTCCAAAACACTTGATTCCGATATTAGACCTTCCGAAATATGCCCCCAGACCCCTGCAGCCACCCGCAAAAAAGCAGAATACCCCCAAACAGGCAAAAAGCAAAAATGGGCCTACATTCAATTCTGTCCAAATGCGCTGTGCAGATAGGCCCTAATACCCCTTTTCCACCATGGATTTCCTGAAAAATGACTGCAACCAACATTAAAGTGTGCCAGAAGTGTTCTCAGACCCCAAAACCCACCCACAAAAACCTGGAAGCCCCCAAACAGCACCCCAAAGACAGGCAAGTGAGCAAAAATGCAAAAACTTTTTCACCATGGATTTGGCCCAAAAAACTTGATTCCGATATTAGACCTTCCGAGCTATGCCCCCAGACCACTGCAGCCACCCACAAAAAAGCAGAACACCCCCAAACAGGCAAAAAGCAAAAATGGGCCTACCTTCAATTCTGTCCAAATGCGCTGTGCAGCTAGGCCCTAACTCCCCTTTTCCACCATGGATTTCCTGAAAAACAAATGCAATCAAAATTAGAATGAGCCAGCAGTGCTCCCAGACCCCAAACCCCACCCACAAAAACCTGGAAGCCTCCCAAACAGCACCCCAAAGACAGGCACGTGAGCAAAAACGCAAAAACTTTTTCACCATGGATTTGGTCCAAATGACTTGATTCTGATATTAGACCTTCCGAGCTATGCCCCCACACCCCTGCAGCCGCCCACAAATAAGCAGAACACCCCCAAACAGGCAAAAAGCAAAAATGTGCCTACCTTCAATTCTGTCCAAATGCGCTGTGCAGCTAGGCCCTAACTCCCCTTTTCCACCATTGATTTCCTGAAAAACAAAAGCAATCAACATTAGACTGTGCCAGCAGTGCTCCCAGACCCCAAAACCCACCCACCACAAAAACCTGGAAGCCCCCCAAACAGCACCCCAAGACAGGCAAGTGAGCAAAAATGCAAAAACTTTTTCACCATGGATTTGGTCCAAAACACTTGATTCCGATATTAGACCTTCCGAGCTGTACCCCCAGACCCCTGAAGCCACCCGCAAAAAAGCAGAACACCCCAAACATGCAAAAAGCAAAAATGGGCCTACCTTCAATTCTGTCCAAATGAGCTGTGAAGCTAGGCCCTAACTCCCCTTTTCACCATGATTTCCAGAAAAACAAATGCAATCAAAATTAGACTGTGCCAGCAGTGCTCCCAGACCCCAAACCCCACCCAAAAAAACCTGGAAGCCTCCCAAACAGCACCCCAAAGACAGGCAAAAGAGCAAAAACTAAAAACTTTTTCACCATGGATTTGGTGCAAAACACTTGATTCTGATATTAGACCTTCTGAGCTTTGTCCCCAGACCCCTGCAGCGACCCACAAAAAAGCAGAGCACCCCCAAACAGACAAAAAGCAAAAATGGGCCTACCTTCAATTCTGCCCAAATGCGCTGTGCAGCTAGGCCCTAACTCCCCTTTTCCACCATGGATTTCCTGAAAAACAAATGCAATCAGCATTAGACTGTGCCAGCAGTGCTCCCAGACCCCAAAACCCACCCACAAAAACCTGAAAGCCCCCCAAAAAGCACCCCAAAGACAGGCAAATGAGCAAAAATGCAAAAACATTTTCTGCTCCGTCTTTCTCCAAACCACTTTTATCCGGTATTAGTCCTTCACAGCAATGCCCCAGACCCGTCAACTCACCCGCAAAGAAGTAGAACACCCCCACAAGTGCAGAGTCTTTTTTTCATTGGGTGTAATCCAGCCATCTGCTTTGAGGGAAATAGGAGTCTGGAGGAGGAGGATAGAGGAGCATGTTCTTGTGAACTTGTGAACCTGAGGAATGCAGACTGCGGCACCTTCAAATCAATTAGCAAATAAGTGAAAACAGTTCTGCTGATGGGCTTGTTTTTGTGATTAGGTGATTAAAGTTTTTTTATATAGATTTTGCAAAACAAAGAAAGACAGACACACAGGAATAAAAGTGAAGAAGGACGAAAAAGAAAGTTAGTGATTCATTGACTAATTTTCAGGGCTCAGTGTCAGGGAAGAAGAGCTCGTCCTCAAACTCTGTGAATTCAGACGGGAGTAGGTCAGTTAACAGAGAAGAACTTCCCTCATCTAAGTTGGGGTCCTCCTTGTCTTCTTCCTGCGTGCATTCTCGTATTTTGTAATCTGGTGGTATGAAGTACTGATTCATCTTGATCATTGTTAACCTCTCCACATTTTTGGGCAAGAGGCGGGTCCTTTTGGAAGTTACAATGCCACCAGCAGCACTGAAAACACGTTCAGAAGACACGCTTGCGAGTTGGCAAGACAAGTAATTTATAGCCAGGTTGGTGATCTCTGTCCACACATCTCTTTTCCCATGCCAATACGCCAATGGGTCATGATGAACATAGTCCTCTGTTGAGTTATTCAGATAGGCCTGCACCATCGACTCAAGGTTCTCCAGGGTTCCTCCACTTTGCTTACTTTTTTCTAGGACCTTTTGAGAAGCAAACCCAAGCTGAGTTAGCCAATCCTCTTCTTCACACAATATTACTGTTGTGTCTGGTGCAGATGCTACGGTTGCTGGTGTCGTGAACGGCTGGGAGGGAAAATCACTCATTTCTTCCACAGATGCAGAAGTGGATTTTTTTGACTCCGGATGTCCTGCTGATGCTGATGTACTGCCTTTTCCTTCAATCTCCTGCTGTTCTCTTTCAAACTGAGTGGCTGACACAGCTAGCCAATGTTTGTACTGTTTAACATCTGCGTCATCAAAAGGAAAGAATACTCTGCCTGTCACTACCTTTTTGTACCATGGATCCAGAATAGTAGCAGAAATGTAATGCTGTTATGTGTGGATCTTTTCAAGACGTTCATCGCGAAGTTGGCGCTGTAATAACTTCTCCGCCAACTCAAATGCTTCTTGCTTTCCATCTTTTTGAAACATAGAAGACACTGCCTTCAGTTGGTGCTCTAGCATGCGCAACAATGGGATAGCTTTTCCCAAATTACAGTCCTCCCTGCTGACTGCACGCATGAAGACCTCAAAAGGACGAAGCATGTCTGTCAGGCTTTTAACTAGCTGCCATTGCTCCACCTGTATCCTCAGATCAATCATAAGTGTACCCAGTGTAAAGAAATACTGATGGACTACCGCATATTGCTCATACAGACGCTCAAGCATGTTGAACGTTGCATTCCAACGTGTTACCACCTCCTGGATGAGTGCTTTCACTGGCACTTTACGTTCATGTTGCAGGCACCTCAGCTTCTTCTGGGCCTTAAAAGAATGGTTGAAATGTGTGCACATTCTTCGGCAGGTGGTCAGTAACTCGTAGACTTGACTTTCTTCACTCAAGAATTTTTTAACACCAGGTTTATACTGTGCACCAAACACAGCATGGCACGGAAATAGTTACCCTTATCCATGGCCTTAACTACATGGGCGCCATTATCCATGGAAACATAACCAATCATGCGCTTTCTTGGGAACAGCTATTGAAAGACCTTTGTGTTAAACTCATGCAAAATGTTTTCTCCTGTATGATTTTTCTCCATGGCAAACATGGCTAGTGTTGCATGTTTCCCAGCAGCTTTATAAACTTTGTCCGTGTCAACACCTGCGTTTAGCTTTGCTTCAACCCCTGAAAAAGAGACCCAGTGTGCAGTGATGCACATGTAATCAAGGCCTTGGCAACTGGTCCACATGTCTGTTGTCAGATGTATAGTGTGAACAGCACTCTTCTGCTAAGCTGCCCCAATCACCTCCAGCACATCTACATGTAGTGCTGGAACCGCAACTCTGGCTAAATAGAACCAGCTAGGAACCTTCCATTTAGGGCAGAGCATTGCCACCATTTCAAGAAAACCCACCCCTCCCACAAAAGAAAAAGGGAGAAGGTCCAGCGTTAGCATTTTAGCCAGCTTAGTGTTATACAGACGCGCCATTGGGTGGTTGCGTTCAAATGGCGCATCTGAAAACAACATGCCTCTAATGGTGGGCTGGACCATTTTACGGGATGATGATGACTTCTTCGACCCAGTTACGCTCAGTGATGATGAACTTTTTCGCATTGGTGTCTCACTCTCTCCCACACTCTATTGCGTGTTTGGATACACGCGAATGATCGCGTTCCCAGTTGGTCAGATTTCGGGATACAACATTGACTGGCACAACATTGACTGGCACTAACAGAGCAGAGGCATATTTCACGCCGTAAGGTAACCCTTACATGAAGACAATTAACCTTTTAGCCTGACACACCTATGAGAGGACAGTGACGTCTAAACCTGATAGGCGTGTCTAAAGTTTAACTATCCCTCAGCCTCTCAGGTCGTTGCCTCCCCCTTTCTCGGGTACTGCTCGAGGCAACGACGGAGAGGTGAGAGTGAGCAAGCAATTAACTTACACTCATAGCTGTGCATAGCCTTTTTCTTAAACGTTCGCCATTAACTGTAATAGCTCCACTCGGCTAGTCTGTGTGAGAGATTTATATTGTAAGACACGCTCGCACTATCGGTAAAAAGGACCTTTATCTATGCGTCTTGAGAGAATATTGTGCTTTAAGGTAGAGTTATTTGGGTTTGGGGTTGCACGCCTAGGAAGTACTAGGGAACTTAGGATCACATGGTAACTGTTAATAGACTGCTAGCATGTTTGAAATACGTAGTTCAATAGCTTGCGCTATAGTGTGTTTGTTCTTATTTCCCCCAGAGCGTGGCCTCATTTTTCCCTGAGTTTGAGTCCAGGCGAGGTGAGGTCTTCTCCCCGGTAGAGCTGGGTGAGTGGGTTTATTTTCCTTTATATTTTTATAACTAGGAGTGACTGTTTACTCTGTCCTTCTCCTTTCCTGAACATTGGTGGCTTGTGTTTGCTTTTGTAGATCACACAAAGGATCTATCTACATGGAGGAGCTGTAATTAATACACCATATCCTTTATTTGTTTTACAACTTTGTATTATTTTGTATTCTCACTTGGCAGTAGCAATGTTTTGAACAGAGGTTCTGATGAAAGCCTCGGGTCTTCCCCATTGAGGCTGAAACATGTCGACTATTGAAGCAGTGATTTGTTCCATACTGCGGTCTTGCACTGTTTGTTTTGTTTTTAATTAGGGAGAGGGCTTATTCCTAATAAAATTATTGCTTTGTCCTCTATCCTATTTTATATTTCACCACTTTTTCCTTTTTTTGCACTGCACTTTGACCCATCTTTGGATTTTCACTGGTCACTAAATGCTTGTGGGCAGTGATCCCGCTCTCTAACAGGGTAAAATTTGGTCTCAATGACCTAGAGACATATTACCACTGTAGGATGACCAGATGATAAAATTGATCATGCAATAGTTTGATGGGTATCCTAAGAACTGAGCGGGTTCTATTCACAACAATAGGCACTTCCTCAAGTTCAGATTGTGGGCTTTTCCAATCCTATGTTTACCATGTCCATTTACTGTGACTTGGATTGAGGTTTTTTCGTACATCCCTCTATACTAGACCCCCAGGTTTTCTTTGTGATAAAATTAATTGTTTAGGGGGATAACCTGGGCTAGGTCTTTAAATTCCCCTGTGACCCTTCCTTCACCTTATTGTTATAATACATTCAAGAGACCCCACAGAAAGACTCAGTCCATGCACCACTGAGTACCCCTGGGCAAAAGGCCCCAATAACAGCCAAAAAATTAAAAACACACAAAAATCACCACAATCCAATGCCATCCATGCCCTCAATCATGTTGAAATTCAAGACACCCCATAGAAAGACTCGGTCCATGCACCACTGAGTACCCCTGGGCATAATGGATGAAAGCATGGCAGACTGGGTGCAGGCCTATGGCACAACAAAGCACACTGCCTAGCTTCAAAATGACCCCTAGACCCCCACCCACATGGCCAGGCCCTGCCTGGACCAGGCCTCAAAATGGCCCCCACCCACATGGACAGGACCCAACAACAGCCCCAAAAAATCATTAAAAAAACACACAAAATTGCCATCCATGCCCTCCATGATGTTTACATTAAAGAGACCCCACAGAAAGACTCAGTCCCTGCACCACTGAGTACCCCTGGGCAAAAGTCCCCAACAACAACAAAAAAATCGAAAAACACACACAAATCACCCTAATCCAATGCCACCCATGCCCAACAAAACAGTTGTATCATGCACCGATAACTAACCCTGGTCCTACTGGATACTGTGGCTACCCACAATATATTTTATTTAATGTTCTGAAAAAGTTCCAAAATTGTAGTTGTAGCAACTGGAATGCCCCAAACAAGCAACATCAACGTACTTGTGAAATTTCTAATCCAAAAGTGATCCAAAGAAAGTCAAAAAGGCCTCAATTCGAAAAAATCCAGCAGCATCCACAAAAAGTAATCCTTCCAAGTCAAGATCCAAATCAAAGTGACCAGGACATGAAAAAAGCACTGGGAGGAGCCTGCTGGACAGGAACAGGAAGTTGGAGACTGTAGGGTACTTCCTTCCTCCCACCCCCCCAAAATGGACTCCTTGCAAAAAAATTGCAGGCAAATGCCAACATGAGGTGTTATTCTGATAAAAATCATCATTGCGAGATTGTTGCTGCCCGCTGCATTTACGTGTTCGCAATTGTTTACTCCTGCGATACGTGATCACAAGCCTTTATGACATACTCGCAATGACAAACTCTCGCTGTGCAAGGTGGCGGCCCGCAATGACGTAATCGCGGTCGACAAACTCCCGCGGGATCACGCAGCAAGATCCAAAATGGCGCAGCACACGCAAACATGGAGAAAAACAACTCTTCAAACGCTAAATAACGGTAAGTGAACGCCGCATGCCGCAATATTGTATTTGTCAAGCACGACCAAGCCCAAAAATCCGCTGCGTGCGAATTTGCGAATTTTCGGCAAATTTGCGAGAATTAGCCGATTGCGAATTTGCAGATAATCCGCAAATTCCGCGAGCGGAACGAATTTTACGCTCATACTTAAAAATCTCCCAATAAACACAAGGGCTCTTTTTAGAGCCACCCAACATCTAAACACATACAGTTCATAAATATCCGAAAAATATTCTTCTTTTTCTTCCTTCAGTACGCTTATGGGACGACCTCCAATCTTTGCACTGTATGTCGTCCATACATCCTCGGTACGTGTACGATAAATCAACCACAAAAAAAATATCCTTTATCACAAATTTTTTATAATCCCTGAGGATCCCATCCCCCGGGGCTCAAATGTAACGTTAAAGACCGTGGGAAGAGCCCCAAGGCCTCCATGGTCCCAGCCGGTTCCCCACGTCCTGCGGGAACCGGCATTGCTTTTTGTCACATAAAGCAGCTAACATGCTTACATTCCACTTTCAAAGATGATTTCAACACTTATACATTTTATAAAATAATATAGTACTGCGCGCTAAAGGAGAAAAGTCAGCACAATTATAATAGAATAGAAAATAGGAAAAAAAATACTTTCACACTCAACAAACTCGTAAACAGACTTCACAGTTTAATTTAAAGGCACGCTACCACAACTAATATTTGAAACGCATTATTCAATAAAATGCATCACAAAATAGGCTACATACATGGTGACTGTATTGTAATAGCCACTTTTACGCTACCAGGAAAACACAACAACACTTTAAAACCAAAATTTCCATTGTAGTGATTTCTTAGTTGCAAGTTTAGTTCTCGGATCGACACACACACTCCCTCATGACTGGTATACACCCACCCCACACCCATTCAGCGTATCTGTCACTACGCACGTGACCCTATGTATAAAAAAGACGGAGCGCACGTGTTGTACACCATCTTAGAGTTGTTCCCAAAGCACCGAACAAGGGGCCCACTACCATATGGCCTCTTTGGTCACTGAGTTAGTGGTGCCCAAAGCACTGAGCGGGTGAAGAACATGCGATGATGATGATGGGAGCACGAATATGTTGTTAGCCACAGAGATATGAAGACTCAGCACCAAATATGAGACTTCTTTGTTGGAGATCGAAACTACCTCATGAAAAAGGTGTCTTTTCACGAAAAGGTGAGCAGTGAGGCTTGAGTATGCATTGGAAGGAGTCAAAGGGTTGTAGTTGATTTCAAACAAAAATGTGACTTAGTATTTTAGAAGAACGCACTCCTACATAATTAATTCATTTACATGTTTAATTTTTTTCCCAATAGCAGTAACGTTTTTATAATTGATGAAATGTCCGGAATATATTTACAATACAAACAGTTTGTAGAAATCTGACAATCAATGTCTATAAAAGCGCAATATTATCTAACTCCAGATTAATATAGCATGAATTACCAATCATAACATCTTTCTTTTAATATCTTTTAGATGCATTATGTAACGCGGACAACAGCAATAGCACAAGGTGAGCAAACAAGCTTGTTTTCTGAAACAACAACAAGTTACCTGTCAAAGGAGAGAATATGTAGTATGCAGCAGGCGCAAAAAAACATTGGGCTAACGGGGCTTCAGCTGGGAGGAGATAGCTTCCTTGGCTTACACACACAGTCGCACCCGAGTACGTCACAGGTCTTTTAAAAATATTTATCTTGTTAATGAGGATTTGATAATCTCCCACTTACAGCCCCTGCAGCTCCACTCTTCATTTTGCTTGAACTAAAGCCCCTACCCCAAATTTTTTCTAGCCCCCCACCCCCGATATTTTTGACTGTGGTTGCGCCTCTGGCTTTACATACCCCTACCCTGTCGTGTGTGTCTCTCCCACATTTTAATGTCCTTTTTTCCCTTTCTCTTTCTTACTCTCTCACATCGTTTCTCTTTCTATTTTAAAGATATGGACGCTGCTATCCCCACTTTGCTGTATACAACCATATCTGAATTGAAATAAATAACTCTCTTGATTACAGTGACGGCTTCTTCCACACGTAGAATAACATCTTTCAATAATGCCAATGGCACTAGGTGACAAAGAATTTTGCTTCCAAAACAACACATTTTCTATGAAAGGAGTGAGTGGGTAGTTTGCACCAGCTTCACTGTGCAAATTATATAATTACCTCTGAGCAGTGACAACAGATAGGTTACAACAGTCTGACAAACAGATCTACAAGCTTATTACACCACTTTTGTGTCACTTTTAACATGGGAAAAATGACTTGAGGAGCTGGTAAATCTACGTCTGACTTTTCAAGAAAAAATCTCAACTCCAGACTCTGTGAGACAGTTTTAATGATGTTTTCTCTCTCTCTCTCTCCCTTGCTCTCCGTGACATCATTTCTCTTTCTCTTTTAAACTTATAGAAAATACTGTCTGCTTTGACGTGTAGGAGCAAATGTGTCTTCAAGTTGTGAATTCCACTGGCCACAGTGTTTATACAACAGTTAGCACAGAGGGCTAGATATACAATGCCTTCATAATAATGCTTTAGAAATAAGTCGGCATATTTACAATCCAATTCTGCCACTTTTGTGACAGTAACGCAGTAGGCACTTCCATATAGAAACCACTAAAACGCAGCACTATAACAGAACTGAAATGTACTAGGCACACTGAACACGTAAAACTATAGTGTTACCTTCATTTGTGAAAGGAGACAGTGGGTAGTGTGCAGCAGCTTCACTGTGTAAAATGTATAATTACCTCAGAGCACTGACACAGGAAAAATCTCAACTCCTTACTCTGCGAGACAGTTTTATTGTTGTGTTCTCTCTCTTTCTCTCTCTCACTCTCTGTGACATCATTTCTCTTTCTCTTTTAAACTTATAGAAAAAGCTGTCTGCTTTGACGTGTAGAAGCAAATGTGTCTTCAAGTTGTGAATTCCACTGGCCGCAGTGTTTGGCCGCAGTGTTTATACAACAGTAAGCACAGAGGCCTAAATATACAGTGCCTTCATTACAATGCATTAGAAACAAGTCAGCGTATTTACAATCCAGTTGTGCCACTTTTGTGTCAGTAACGCAGTAGCCACTTCCATATAGAGACCACTTGAACGCGGCACTATAACAGAACTGAAATATACTAGGCACACTGAACACGTAAAACTATAGTGTTACCTTCATTTGAGAAAGGAGACAGTGCGTAGTGTGCAGCAGCTTCACTGTGTAAAATGTATAAATACCTCCAAGCAGTGACAACAGATAGGTTACAACAGTCTGACAAACAGATCTACAAGCTTATTATGCCACTTTTCTGTCACTTTTAACATGGGAAAAGTGACGCAAGGAGCTGGTAAATCTACGTCTGACTTTTCAAGAAAAAATCTCAACTCCAGACTCTGCGAGACAGTTTTAATGTTGTTTTCTCTCTCTTTCTCTCTCTCACTCTCTGTGACATCATTTCTCTTTCTCTTTTAAAGTTATAGAAAATGCTGTCTGCTTTCACATGTAAATGCAAAGTCGTCTTTAAGTTTTGAATTCCACTGGCCGCAGTGTTTGGCCGCAGTGTTTATACAACGGTAAGGACAGAGGCCTAAATATACAATGCCTTCATTACAATGCATTAGAAATAATTCAGCGTATTTTCAATCCTGTTGTGCCACTTTTGTGTCAGTGGGGCAGAAGGCACTTTCATATAGACACCACTTGAACTTGGCACTATAACAGAAGTAAAATGTATCACGCACACTGCACACATAAAATCGTACTGTTACCTTGTAATGCTTCAGCTCATTTACTCACATCTACATAATTATAAACTCTAATTTTCTGTTTTGTTTTGCAGATTACCAATCCAAAGTCTTTTGGAGTCCACTTCACAATTTGTTTATATTTTTGTTTTTTTTAAAGTTATTTTTCTAGTTGTTTATAATATAGTTATCATTAAGTTTTGTTTACAATTATTCTTTTAATAAAAGTTAATAAAAAAAACGACATTCTTCTTTTTTTTGTGGGGGAGTTGACGGTCCGCAATAAAAATAATATTTATAATGTTGAAGAGCTATAGTAAGATGTTCAAGAGTAAGATTGAAAAGTACTGACTTATATTTTCTCTGGGTACACTACAACATGGTAAAGAAGTCCTACTAATATGAAACAATGTGTACCACATTTACAAACCTCTTGCGACATTTTCCCAGGCAAACATACCACCCTACAAAATTAAGTGTGGACCTGAATGATGCCCCTCAAACCACGGAAACAATCACCCCACAAAAATGTCTATATTGTATGAGAGGGACTGCGTGCCCTCCGACTGGTGTCCTGGAGTCCGCCATGCCCAGACCCGGTTCCTGCAGTGTCCTAGAAGGACACAGCCATTACAACACGGTCATAACCACGCATCATCATCACCACAAAGCCATTAGCACACATATGGCTTTACCACACATGCTTTTACAACTAGTATGCATTTACCACTCATGATAACCACATAATCTTAATAATGTCTTTGTGTTGACGAACATGCGTTGTAATTGTTCTGGCTTACGTTCTTCAAATCAGTTTTTAGGTATACGTGCGACCAAGTCATAAGATCGGAGGCTAAGGACATACACCGTGGTGTCTGTGCCAGGAAATCTCATGGGTCTTAGAGAAGATAGGCGGAGAGTAAAATAAAAGTAACAGGTATAATAAAAATAACGGAGAAAAGCTACTAAAATGGCGGTGGACGGAGTATGTAATTTACTTTTGGCACCTCAACACTACATTTCAAATTTATTAATGTATTACAAAAGTATAGCAGCGGATGACACACGGCCCAGGAAAAGAAAGCGGCAAATTTTATTCCTGAAATGAGGAGAGGTTTGCATGGCGAACTTGAAGAAAAAGAAAAAAATGTGGGCTTGGAAACGAGGCTGCGCATGCGTAGAGAGTACAACTGGTGCACAAAAAAAATGGAAAGTTTTACATACTATCATAGAAATATAGCTCTTTTTTTGACCGGTAAAGTTAGTTCTTAAAAATATATATATTTTTTGTTTAGCCCCAATGCCCCCACGATCCCAGACGGCTCCCCGCGTCCTTCGAGAGCCGGCATTGCTTTATCAGAGACATCAGCTTATATGCTCCTCTCTCTTTCGAAAAACAATCTGCTTTCTTGAAAGAGAGAACAGATTAACTTGCTCTCTTTTTCAAATAGGAAAGCAGTTTGCTGTGGTAAAGTGGGATCAGCGGAGATACCGCCCTACCATACCAAACAGCGGTGTCCCGGAAGTACGCACCCCGAGACACTGCAAGAACCAACCCTGGGAGATGGTGGACACCAGGGCCTACACTTTAAAAAATATATATATTTTAAAAAAAAGCCTCGCTGGGGTGACGGTCCCCGAGACTGAGGGGAAGAGGACCGTAACCCCCTGCATACTTCAAAATAAAACCACAGAGGGGTGGCGTACCCCGGTGCTCGGGAGACTGAGGGGAAGAGGATTGTATCCCCCCATACTTCAAAATAAAACCACAGAGGGGTGGCGTTCCCTGGTGATCGGGGCACCTTAAAAGCCCCCAACTATGAAAAAAATTGCCCCCGGAATTTGCCCCCGAGACCTAACAATTATTATTTTTTTTTTTTATTTTTTTATTTTTTATTTCCCTTTTCCACCGAGTACGTATACCATACGCGTACCCCCCGAATAAAAATTGAGCCTAAATATCCATGTACGACCCCCTGAGCAAGCCTAGAGGGTCAGGATGTTTCTACTTTGCCCCCTTTCCTTATTTCTCAACTTTGTTTTACTGTTTTCTTTTGAGTGGCTTCTAGCGCCGAAAAAGATGGCTGCCAACACTTCCTGGTTTGGAGTGTTGACGCATTGCTGTCAGCCAATCAGAATGCAGCTCGTGCTCGTAATTTTACGGCTTTCCGTACGCGTGCTGTACTTCATCTCTTGATATCGCTATGCTTTTATTTTTAATTTTCTAAGGAACTACTGAACGGATTTCCACCATTGAACAAAAAGCACAATCTGCAAACCGAACTCTACCTCTCTTCAAAATGTGGTGTAATTCCGTTCAGCCGTTCGGGCTCTAGCCCTGGCTAAAAGTCCCTATGGAAAATTGCATCAGGAAAACATGTTTTGGGACCCCCTTTTTTCTCAGCCCCCACTTGACGAATCACCTCCAAACTTTCAGCGAATGAGCGGAGCCAAGCAGGCCAATTTCCTAGGTTTTATGTGGGGGCCATAAAAGAGCCCCGCTTTTTTCGATTTTCGCGGGGGGAGCACCCAGTACGCGCACCGGGGAGCGTACCGGGGAGCGTACCATGGGGAAAAAAGAATGACAGTTTTAAAAAAAAGTAGCTGTTTTAAAAAAAAATTCATTTTATTTTTTTATTTTTTATTTAAGTTTTTTATTTAAGTACCTACATGTAGGTACCAATGCAGAGACTTAAATTTAATGTACACCGTCTCCTCTGTAGATATCTTGTATGTTGTTATAGAAGTTATTGTGGTATATGGAATCCATACCATAGTCTGTCAGGAAAGCAGAAACAGATCCTTTAATCACTCCCTACACATTGGAGATAATATAGTGGGAGAAAGGTAGTAACTATGAGTAAACTTACTATGTAACACAAAAAAGTTGCACACTATACTATAAGTCTCACTTTATAATACAATCATTTTGGTACTACTTCATGAATTACATATAAAAATGAATAATGTCTCAAACAATTTCAAATTATTAAATATAAATTTATTCTTCTGATTCTTTTTCAAAATTTAATAAAACTTCTAACATAATATTGTCCGGAATGTCATCATAATTATTAGTACATGATTCTATTTGTTCCAAACATTCTATTGACTGTTGGTCCAAAGATTCATCTATGAAATCAAATTCATCTTTTTGTTCTTCTGGATTTTCCACCTTTACTTCGAAAGAAATAACAGTTGATTGTTTTTCTCCTTCCATTAACTATATTAGTGAAGTTAGGGTACTGTTGGGTTTAAGTTCAGACAGGTACTTCTGAGTTTTTAACAGTGAAGTCATTGTTGGGCAGTGTATGGTTTCAGGCAGGAAGTAGAACTATTAAAAAGTGCATGTGATGAAGCCTAAGTAAATTCATAATTATACCAGAGAAGCCTAACTCAATGCATAATTATAACAGAGAAGTCTATCTCAATCTCTCACTCTTATAGAGGGACAATATATAACTATCAGAAAATGTTTTCCCAAATTAACTTAAAGTGCACAACATAGTTCCCCTTCCAAATTAACAACTTACCTTTTTCAAATTCTTTAAAAATTTACCTCAGGTAGTATTAGTCAAAATGGCTGTGTTTCCCTCTCATTTTTCATATATATTCATGTACTTAACCAATCAAATGTCAGCACATAAAAGTATAAAATGTAAGTAACATTTTAATTGGTTGTAAATTCCAACACTCTCATATGTGTTTTTGTCATGTAATTTACCTCAGGATATTTAGACAGGGCTACAGCCTAAATGGCTCAATGGAATACCACCAAATTTGGGAAAATGGTAGGGACTGCTATGTAGTAGGGCCTGTTCTATAGTTGGTGAAAGTGTCTCTAGTGGTTTTTAAGAAAATAAATTTCCCACATTTTTTGGGAGCGCTTACCGGTGCACGCTCCGGTACGCGCAGCGGGAGCGCTACGGGAGTCCGACATTTTCTGTTTCGGTACAATTGAGACAAAAGATGGAGGACAAACAACTTTGGTAATGGGTAGAAGGGGGCACGGTAGACAGCCCCTGACCCCCTACGTTTTCTGAGGGGGGCTTAGGAGGCCTATATAGGCCCAAAATTTTTTTTTTTTTAAGAATTTCACGGGGGAGCGCCCGGTACGCGCACCGTGGAGCGCACCAGGGAGCATACCCGGAAGCGTACTTTGGTGAAAAATAGTGAAAAAGTTAGAGTAAAATAATCATTTTGAGTAATCAGAGGTAGGGTAGCCCTGAAAAGAGCTTTTGGGTTCTGTGTCTGATTTAGGTACCTACAAGTACGTTCCAATGCACAGTCTTAAATTCAGGAGGAATATTCTATTGCCCTCATCTGAGAAGTGCACACCATCTCCTCTGTAGTTATCTTGCATGTTGTAATGCAAGTTATTGTTGTATATTGAACCGATTCCATAGTCTCTCATGTTAGCAGAAACAGATTTATTCACATGTTTCCGTGCTTTCTCAAATTGTGGACAAAATTGGTTGGACCAGTTCCATTTCTGTCTTTGACATATATTGGAATATACCAAGGCAGTTTGTGGAAAAAGTGTCATCAATTGACCAAAGGTGTCCTTTAAAAGCATCTCCAGACCTACCCCAGTCAAAGTGCCCAAGTCATTTCCACCACAGTGCACTATTAAGAGGTCAGGGTTGGGCAGATGCAAAAAGGTTTTCACCAATGGTATCAATTGGTGACATCTCAATCCTCTCTGGCCAATCCACTTGATTTCCAATTTGATAAATCAAGGTTGTGAAAATTTCTGCTAGCTGCATACCTTTGAGCTCAGTGGATGTAGCTATGTCCAATAATCCAGACAGAATACATGGTGAGAGATGGTTCTGGTGCAGTCAGATGAAGTGTGGGAATGAAATGGCAGTTGGAACAGTTGGAGTTTCCCTGCTCTTGAATCACAAGCAATGATTGGTGGATTTAAATAGTTGAAAACTAAAAGTTAGGGTGCATGGTTGTGTTTTGTGAAGGAAGCAATTTGAATGGTTAAGAAAAAGTCAATTAAAGCAATATTGCACCGGATAAGCTGGTGTATTGAGAGGTCTAACATCCTTGCTGACTTCATTTGCAACATTGTAGAATAAACTTTTGAACCTGAGAGTTCAGTAAGGAGGGAGTTGCTATGGTAACAGGTAGAAAGGTCTGAGGGGGGGAAGGGTGTTGGTTTGAAAATAGTGAGGGAAGAGCTTTGATTGGTTGAAATGAGGCATATGTGTGTATAATTAGAGGTTTTCTGTGCCAGTCATGGTTGCAGTGTCTTGAGTGCATACCTTTTGCTCTGCTAAAGAAAAATTGGTGTGTGTGTCTGACACTGTTCTCAATCTCCCAAAGCATTTGTAAAGGTAAATAATGATTCATTTAATTTAGATAGAGACTTGTTTGCTCCATGGAGAAGATTTGGAAGCAGATAGTGAAGTTTCAGTAGTGAAATTGATTGCTTGTACATAGGACCTGTGCTGTGTTTGTAAAATGTTATTTAAAAAACGATTTTGGGGTAAATGAATGGTTTTTATATTTTTGAGAAGGAATTAATAGTGTTTGCCTCATTAAATAAATATATTTGAACCTTTTACAATGATGTCACTTGCATTACCTCAGATTAGGAATCAGATTGAGCTTCTTTCTTGTTGGATTGTATCATGTTTTTTGATAATGCTTGGTAAATGGATTTTGCTGCATAGAGGAATTGCATTATGTAAAATTGAGAAGTTTCACTAGTGACATGGAATGCTTGTACATAGGACCTGTGCTGTGTTTGTAAAATGGTATTTAAAAAACGATTTTGGGGTAAATTAATGGCTTTTATATTTTTGAAAAGGAATTAATAGTGTTTGCCTCATTAAATAAATATATTTGAACCTTTTACAATGATGTCACTTGCATTGCCTCAGATTAGGAAGCAGATTGAGATTCTTTCTTGTTGGTTTGTGGCATGTATTTTGGAAATGCATGATATTAACATATGCAAGATAGAGGAATTGTCTTTTGTGAAATAGTGAAGTTTCAGTAGTAAAATTGAATGCTTGTACATAGGACCTGTGCTGGGTTTCTAAAATGTTATTTAACAAACGATTCTGGGGTAAATGAATGTTTTTTATATTTTTGAGAAGGAATTATTAGTATTCCTTAAATACACAATATAGGATTCATTATTTTAAAAAAATATTACATTTCATAGCTATAGAAATTTGCTATTAAAAAACCTTTGAAATTCACTGAAAAAACCATAGGTTTCATACCAGTTATAGTTAGGAATTAGCATTTTAAAAACCTATGAAATTCACTGAAAAAACCATAGGTTTCACACCAGTTATAGTTAGGATTTAGCATTTAAAAAACCTATTAAATTCACTGAAAAAACCATAGGTTTCACACCAGTTATAGTTAGCTGGAAATTTTACTGACATAAAACCATTGAAATTCCACGTTATAGTTAGTTGGACTCACTATAACTTGCGCGGTACACAGACAATCGATATTGGTATGATATCAGTAATATCGAAGTTGTAAATATCGATGTCAATAATATCGAAATTAATAACTTTGATGTTACTAATATCAATTTTTAAATAAATTTAATGTATATTATATTGTATTTATTATGTTTTATTATTTATTTTTAATGTAATGTAATTAAATATTGTCTTTTACTACTGTAGCGGGTTGTGGGTTTATAGGGGAATAGGGTGGGAAGTAATTGAATTATGTTAAATTAATTATTAATTAGTAGGAATTATTAATTAATTAATTGAGAAATATGTTTTAATTATTTTTAATTAATTGATTAATTGATAAATATGTTCTGTAGCGGGTTATGGGTTTATAGGGGAATAGGGTGGGAAGTAATTTATTATTAATTAATTAATTGATATATGTTTGTACATATTTTAATTAATAATTAATTGGTAATTAATTTCTATTAATTAGTTAATTAATTAATATAATTTTTGACATATTTATAATTATTAATTAGTTGGTAATTAATTAATATTAATTATTTAAATTACATTAATTATAGTAATGCTTTTTATATATAATTTATTGTTATTCTTAATTAATAATTGGTAATCAAATAATATTAATTAATTTTGGGTAAAGGAGTATTTTTAGGGTTCAGGGTCAGTTTTCAGTTTTTGGGTAAAGGGGCATTTTTAGGGTTCTGGGTCAGTTTTCAGTTTTTATGTAAAGGGGTATTTTTAGGGTTCAGGGTCAGTTTTCAATTCATGGGTAAAGGGGTATTTTTAGGGTTCAGGGTGAGTTTTCAGTTTTTGGGTAAAGGGGTATTTTTAGGGTTCAGGGTCAGTTTTCAGTTTTTGGGTAAAGGGGTATTTTTAGGGTTCTGGGTCAGTTTTCAGTTTTTGGGTAAAGGGGTATTTTTAGGGTTCTGGGTCAGTTTTCAGTTCATGGGTAAAGGGGTATTTTTAGGGTTCAGGGTCAGTTTTCAGTTTTTGGGTAAAGGGGTATTTTTAGGGTTTAGGGTCAGTTTTCAGTTTTTGGGTAAAGGGGTATTTTTAGGTTTCAGGGTCAGTTTTGGGTTTTTGGGGTACAGGGATATTTTTAGGGTTCAGGGTCAGTTTTGGGTTTTTGAGGTACAGGCGTACAGGGTAAAAACAAAAAAAAATTACATTAAATCAAATAAATTACATGAAAAAAATTAAAATTACTTTAAATTATTACGTGTTTTATTTATTTTAAATGTATATGTATTAGTTTTAATTTTGTTTTAATATTTTTATTTAATAGTTGTAAAATTATATGTATTTTAAATTTATTTTTACATTATTATTAATACATTTAAAAAAACGATATTTTTGATTCCGATATTTTTGTACTTCGATATTATTTTTTCGATATTTTTGTACTTACCTTAATGAAGATAGGATTCCGATATTTTTGCTGTCGATATTTTTGCTCCGATATTTTTGCATATCGATATTCTGTCTGTCGTTATTATGTCAGACATTCAACTTGCGCGCCTGCAATGCACTGCTGATGACGTCACATATTAAATCACTCATGACATGGTCAGTGACCCAAACATCAATAAAGAAGCCTGATCCATGCATGCCTCGTGTATGTGCCTTTTCTTCATTGAAGTAGGATTGTTTTCTCTCATTAATTTCGGTGTCGGCGGTTGGCGCTGTACACGTATCACCAGTCGTTCTGTGGCTCTACTATTGACCGCAACAAACTTTGGGAGGAGCACGGTAGTGCTATGCTGTAGAGCCCCCAGAGAGCATTCCAGGGAAAGGACCAAGGATGGCAGCTGTGGGGATTCTGGATTGCAGAGCCAGGTGGTCTTTGCCGACTGTCAGCACAATGGTCTGCTTTCCGCAGCAGGAAATGCCTTGCCCGGGTTTCTGGCGACCTTAGGTGACTGGGCACTGTGGTTGCTGATGCATAAACGGTGAGGTGTGTGGGGCACACTGAATTTATTTACTTCGGCCTCCTACTACCCTGTTTGTGTGCCTATGATTCATTGATCTTGTGCTGCCTGGCAACTCAGACATTTGCGAGACTCCCCTGTATTTATGCCCTTTATCTTTGATCTTAAGCCCTCCGTGGGACAATTTTCCGGTATTGACTGCATCGGTTCTTTGTGCCTTCATCAAGAGTGCGTATTTTCGTGCACATTTGTAAAACATTGCTTTGCAGAAACCGTCATTCAGCATGTCTTCATCTTTTGTTCTGGACAGACAATGAAGTGGAAGCGAGTAAACATTTTTAATACAGGGAGCACAACCTGCATTCACGCAGTTTCTAAATCTTTCTGTACACAGTCGATTGTTTATCAGGAAGGCAACGCATGTTGAGAGCATTTGGCGCCAATATCGTGTTTCACTTTGACAACTCCTCGGCATGCCCTCATGACTTTCAGGCTGAACAGACTCTTGTATATAATTGTTTTTTTGGCTCATATGTTATGAATACGTTCATGTTTTATTGTGGACATTATTTGCCTGTAGTGCAATATGCAGTTATTTATTACTTTGAATGTCTTGCACTTTGCAAGGTATGCATATGTTGAAGGCCAGTATGTCTACTGTTTATAATGGCAACCATGCAGTCTATCCTTTATGTCTATGTATGCCTGAAGGAGGGAGGAGGGCTCTCTCTCTATATATACCAATGATGTTATGGCACCAATTAGATTGACAAAGCCTGCTGTGCAGGTGAAATGCGTCTCTCTTTACTGCAGGGTCGTGGGAGACCCAAACATCAATAAAGACGCCTGAAAGAACTTTACCGGGGCATCCAGGAAGCGGCAGGCTACTCCCTGAGCCGGAATACCGGCAGACACTGTGGAAACCTCTTTTTGTGGGCTTCTGACATCGGCCCAGGGTCCCCCTTCGCCGCCAGTGACGCCAGCACACCAGCGTCACGGCCGCCGAGAGGGGGGGACTACAGTCCCCTAGAGGCTTTGCTGGCGACGCCGCACACCGGAACTAGGCGCCCGGAGGCAAACAAAAACCACGCCCCCTGCCTGACAGAGTGGGAAAGAACTTTACCGGGTCATCCACGAAGCAGCAGGCTACTCCCTGAGCCGGAATACCGGCAGACACTGTGGAAACCTCTTTTGGCGGGCTTCTGACATCTGCCCAGGGTCCCCCTCCGCCGCCAGTGATGCCAGCACACCAGCGTAGCGGCCGCCGAGAGGGGGGACTACAGTCCCCTAGAGGCTTTGCGGGCGATGCTGCACACCAGAACTCGGCGCCCGGAGGCGCACAAAAACCACGCCCCCTGCCTGACAGAGTGGGAAAGAACTTTACCAGGGCATCCACGAAGCGGCAGGCTACTCCCTGAGCCGGAATACCGGCAGACACTGTGGAAACCTCTTTTTGCGGACTTCTGACATCGGCCCAGGGTCCTCCTCTGCCGCCAGTGATGCCAGCACACCAGCGTCGCAGCCGCCGAGAGGGGTGGACTACAGTCCCCTAGAGGCTTTGCGGGCAACGCCGCACACCGGAACTCGGCGCCCAGAGGCGCACAAAAACATGCCCCCTCCCCGCGACGCGGGACGCACGCAGGTGACGCCGGGCTGAGCCCGGGCAGAGGGCGGGCCGTCTGTGGCCGTCCAGGGTCGACCAGGGACGGGACGGGCCACCCCCCTTGGGTGTAACTGTGAGTACCAGTCCATACTCATAAGGCTGATAGCTGTTTTCCACGCATCTAGCAAGGATTGTGTGGTTCTTGCATTTCTGATCCCTTGTGTGCTGCTTTGTAACTGCTTGCCGCTTTGACCCGTTACCAACTATGTCTATTCAAACTACCCTAACAGACAATTATCTGCTGAAAGTTGTCAGCAGAATTAACAGCGATAGGAGAAAATCGCTAAGGAAAGGCAACTTACCTGACCTCCCATCGGACCTATCACTGGACCCCACCAATGAGGGCAGTAACAACACTAATGTGGCAGCCGAGATTGATAACATCAGTATTAATGTTGAATCCATTGCTGCAGAGGCTCCAGATGATCCTACTGCAGTGAAAGACCTACCAGACCTATCTGAGACTCCCGATGGCACCCCGCAACAATCCACTAGGGCCACACATTTCATGAGAGCATGTAGGAAACCTGCTCTTAAACGGGGAAGCCATTCGGCCAGGAAAAAAAAGGACACCACTCCCAAGGAGAACATTGGTGATAAAGGGACTCCTACCAAGGACAATTGTGTTACCATTAATATTACCAATTTGACTTATTAGTGAGTTGTATCAATGACAAATTGAAGTCGGTTGTGGAGCCTTTATTAGTTAAAAATGATGCATTGTCGGCTGAAGTATTGAGATTAGGGGCTGTGGTGGATCAGCATGTAGCCAAAATGCATATCTCCGTACTACCAATTAGAGTTGCTACATGTCCTCAACCTGCACCTAAGCTAGATAAGGGAAGGTCTCGCCATATCAATACTGTCCCCCCTGGCCCAAATGTAGGAAGACAACCACCACAGGCGACACCTGTTCTGACTTGTCCGAAACCACTACCAGCACGTAACACGGGTCGACCTGTGGAGGTACCAGTGGTTACACCAGCAGCCACAGGGCCTGCAGGTGCAAATTCTGGTGCAGGTACATCACCAGCACCAAATAGAGTCAGGACCATGCAGTCGCCAGTTGTGCCAGCTGTTGTAGCAGGTTCCGATGGGGTGTTTCTGGGTATAAATAGCCGCCCAGTAGACCTCCCCCCAGAGTGTGTACCCTATGTTGTGGTTTTAACCAATGTCCCGCCTCTAATCCAGGCCCCACATCCTCAGGAGTCCGGAGATTCTTTAAAAAATAAAACAGTCTCATGGTTAAATCGTCACTGTGGTTATCCTGTTAACTACTCTGACCAAATTATATCTATCAGAAGGGTTAACTGGATCGGTAACACCAGGAAGACCTGCGGGGGTGACTGTGTGATTATTAATTTTAAACATGTCCAACATGTTGCAACGGTCTTACTTAGAGCAGCTGCCTTAACACAGTCCGAGACTGATGTAGCCGCAAGACCTTTGGGCTACTTTTATAATCATCTTAATAGGTTGCCTACCGTAGAGATGAGGCTTTCAACTCTAACTTTATATCAAATGGTAACAGATCTTTGCTACCCACTTTCAACCCTGGACTTACTGGTGGCAGATCTATCTTGCCCACGCCCTAGTTGAATCCTGTTCCTAGTGGTAACAGATTTGTAACACACACTCCTAATTTTGCACCCAACTGCGATAACATTTTCTCGCCTGTTAATGGGATGGTCTATCAAGTCCCGGTCCAGAACAGGTACCAGTCCTTGAGTTTCATGGGCCAAAATGATTGACATCAGACGGGGCCTGGGACTGGGAGGGACGTTATCCTGAGTACCAACAAGAACAACATAAGTGAGGTGACAGAGGACCTACCTTCTGCCATTACGGGCAACCCTGAAAGTGGGACAGTAGTTCACTGTGCAAATAAGATTGTTGAGGATACAGTGCATGCTACAGGGAATGCCACAGGTAATTGCATAGGCGGGCCGGCGTCTGACCAAAGTAATAGGGGTAATTGTTCCAATAACACTGTTGATATCGCCAATAATTGTCATTCTGTAGGGATTTCTATGGCAAGTTGGAATATTGCCGGATGGGCATCTAAGGCATTTTAAATTGGAATGGAAGCATATCGTAAGGTCCTATGATATTTTATGCCTGCAAGAGACGTGGTGTGTTGACAAACCTAGCCTTGAAGGGTATACATGCTACAGTTTAAATGCCTCTGAATCTAGCCATGGCAGGACAAAGAGAGGTCTCCTTATCCTTATCTCAGTAGATGTAAAGTTGACTATCATTATACATTTGTTAGTCGAACCACACTCAAAAATCCTGTGGGTACGTTTACCGGATGGCACTGATGTGCTTTTAATTAATTTTTACAATAACATTTTTACTAATTCCCGGCACAAAGTGATAGATGAGTTATCCTGTGCCCTAATGAGACTGGTAAGCGAAGCAACATGCACTTTTATTTTTGTTTGGGTGGGGGATTTTAATTTACAAGTATGTAGTTTATCCACCTCTAGGGTCTGTGGGATCCTAACTAACAACGGGGAGAATATGTCCCACTTTCCACATAATGCTTATGGAGAGGCAATCAATAGCACTATGGTTTCGTATGATCTAGAGCTATTGAGTACTGTACAGGAGGGAAGTGAGTGTTCAATTCCCACCTTTACTGGAAGGAATGTGAGCTCCATCATTGATCATATTATGGTCTCATCCAACTTGGTACCCCATTGTATAATTAAAGTAAGGGATACATCCTCCTTGAGCGACCATAACTGTGTTAGCTTGCAAATAACTACATGGATGATCAGAACCGAACCGCCCGCTAGAGTATTGGCAAATATAGAGCCACATAGGCCTAATGGGGTTAGGCTGAGATGGAAAGGTGAAAATTCGGCCACAGTGGAACCTTTAATCATAAATAAATGCATGATGGACATTGACATTATCTTATCTCTAGGATGCCCGTCTGCTCAGGTTATGACTCATTTTCTTAATATCAATACATGCCTGTACGTTCCTGCTCTCACAGCTCAAACAAGCTTTGGCCAATACCCCAAGGGACAAGGACAGAGTCAAACTTTTAAGATTTGATTATAAACAGGCGCTATCATAAAGAAAGAGGGAATTACAGCAGGAAGCCTGGGAGCATCTTACTCAGGCAGCAGAAACTACCGATAGTCGCCTGTTTTGGTCCACTGTTAACTCCCCTTTCCTCCAAGATGACAAAATCCTGCATCTTTCATCTAATGTGGGCAGCGAGGACTGGGTGAACCATTTCTCTGCGATTTTTCAAGATAATACTATGACGCCCAACAAAAATAGGACTTGGCCTGTAGTGCCTTTAGATATTTTGTTGGGAGAGGTGGAAAATGGTATTAGAAATAGTAAGGGGGGTAAGGCCCAGGGGCCAAATGGAGTCCCGATAGATGTTTACAGGGCTCAACCGCAGCTTTGGGGACCAATACTTACATTGGTACTCAACGCTGCCGTAACCACCATGATCCCACCAACATGGGGTGACTCCATTATATTCCCAATTTATAAAAAGGGGGATAAAGCTCTGGCAAGTAACTACCAGCCCATCAGCCTGCTCTACTCATCTGTAAAAATTATAAGCAGAGTCCTGCTTTTCAGATTAGAGGAGTGGGCTGATGAGAATGGAATCCTTGCAAACTCACAATATGGATTCAGGAAGGGAAGATGGACCCTAAATCAGTGCCTGAATTTAGAGTTGTTGTTAGGCAAGTACACCAGAGCCAAACCCGGTAACATCTATCTTTGCTTTGCTGACCTTAGCAGTGCTTTTGATTTAGTTAATCACTCACTTCTTTGGACAGTTCTGCTTGACATGGGTGCCCCAAAAGAAATTATCTTTTTTCTCACCAGACTATACAGCAAGCTGAAAACATGTGTTCGGTATTGTGTTAGCGGGGAATGTACTAGTAAATTTAATGTTAAACGGGGAATTAGGCAGGGTTGTGTCCTTGCACCCCTTTTATTTACCCTTTTTGAAAACCATCAAGGCTGATGATCCACAGGTTGCAGGGGATAGTGTCCCAGTTCTGCTTTGTGCAGACGACGCGGTGCTCCTGTCACGGACACCCGTTGGCCTGCAGCGGCTGATGGACAAGTTCACTGAATTTATTAGGAGCAGGAGACTGTTGATCAACAAGAATAAAACTCATATACAACAAGAATAAAACTCAATACAATGACTTGTGGGACTAAAGCGGGCAAAAACCACTCCTTTTTTATAGAAGGGGTTAAAGTGCAGAATGTGAATAGTTTTTGCTACCTGGGGGTTACTTTTACTAGTGATGGTAGGTGGGGCATGAATTAATGAATGTTCGAACTAAAATGAGCAAAAGCTCCTATGGCATTTTAAAATTTGCGTCACTTAGGCCTCTATTGTTTTACCGAGCAATTTGGCTTAAGGAAGAGACCGAGTTCAATCAACTTATAATCAGGGAATGCCTTAGATTAGACAACTGTATGCAGATACCGTGGCTCAAATATGTTTTAGATTGTTATAAAAGTATCTTTGATATTAATTTGTTGTTAGAAAACTGTCCCCCTAGAGGTCTTGCGAAACAGGATCTTAAAAACACCTTTATGTCACATAAAGCTTTTAAACGTTCAGTAATAACCAACTCCCTCGCTACTGTTAAAATTTACAATAAATATATTGCTGTCAAGGGATTTCAACGTTATCTGAACGTACTAACTAGGACAACGCATAGGTTTGTATTTACCAGATTAAGAGTTGGCATTGCTCATGTATTAGTGGCCTTCCCACATCCTAAAAAGCACCCTGTGGGTCTGTGTCCCTGTGACGGACATTCCAAGCAAAGCACAATGCACTTTATGCTCATCTGCTCCCTATTTCAGAACGTTAGGATCTCCTTTTTAAAACCAATAGTTCTTAAGTATGGAGTTTTAAATGTGGAGGATGCTATGTGTTTGTTGTATAATTTGGACCACCCCGATATATGTTTTTATACTGCCAGTTTTATATGTATATCTATGGCTTTTAGAAAAAGTATGAGTTTTTAATCATGTTTGCACGTTTTTAATTCTGTTGCCTGTTTGCTGTGCTTTTATGGTCATTTTTACTATGAACCAAATAAAGCTTCATGAACTGAACTGAACTGAAGCCTGATCCATGCATGCCTCGTGTATGTGCCTTTTCTTCATTGAAGTAGGATTGTTTTCTCTCAAATATATATATATATATATATCCTCTTACTTCGCTCGATACCGCTCACACAGCATCAACAGTCAAATCCAGAAAAACGAAAAAACGAATAAGGCAGACCCAGAAAGAATTCCAGTACAGTGATTTAATTCATTTAAAAAAATAGTAACCCAGCAAGCCCGCATGACGCGTTTTGCCTCCAGCCAGAGGCTTGATCACATGATACATTGCTTGAAATGAACAAGGGTACTTAACCCTTTCGATGCTGATGACGAGCTCAGCTCATCATCACCCACGGGTGTCGTGTGCTGATGACGAGCTGACCTCGTCATGGTGCCACTAAAATGGCATTTTCCAGCACAGGGGGGGGAAAACGCCCAGCAGCCATGTGGTTAAGGAGTGGAGAATACAAGGTGGGCGTTACTAAATGTATAAACACCGCCCCTTCCATTAACCCCATGTTAAACCACAAATATTTATATGTATTTCACCATACGGATCCAGTTTGAAAACCATAGTTATTAACAGGACAAAATTGAGGGCCAGTGCCCAACTTATGTAAACAGGTCGAATATACACTCAAAAGGGTATGATCTGTATTGGGTATCTGTGCAACATTCCGCAAAATACAAAACTATACAATATAGATTCTAGATAAAACAGCATATTAATATGTAGAAATATATATATATATATATATATATATATATATATATATATATATATATATATATATATATATGTATAAAAGTACATCTCATATTTAAGTATATAAATAGACATAAAAACAATTCATTTTCATTGCCATATGTACATTATTTACAATAAAAGACATACTGTCAACTACAAAAATCCAATCAGACTCGTTATTCTCCATAATGACTAATTTCTACCTGCAACTTTACAACTGTTTGTCTCTGGTTACAAAACCATCTATATTTCCTATCCACAATCCTTCAATGAATATATGGATATTAGTAAAGTGTGAATCC
Source organism: Lissotriton vulgaris (assembly GCF_964263255.1). Taxonomy (NCBI): domain Eukaryota; kingdom Metazoa; phylum Chordata; class Amphibia; order Caudata; family Salamandridae; genus Lissotriton; species Lissotriton vulgaris. The sequence continues at coordinate 40,927,666 of NC_141691.1, read as the reverse complement.
GTATCAAAATACACAAAAGGGGCCTAATTCATCAATAACAGTGTCCACTCCTGTTTTGTACACAATAGACCTCGTTCAAAAACATTTTTCCCTAATAACCCAGTGCAAATACATGTGCAAAATTGTCTGAGAAAAAGTGTGCAAAATTTCTTGAATGTGGTTTAAAAACAATTTCATGGGAAAGTTAGAGGGAGTTTACGGTGGAAAAGCTTGCAACTCTTAATCATCTACAAATTTCAATTTCCATCATTCAGAAAGACACAACTCCCAGAGAATGCAGAAACCGATATATCCAAAAGGAAACAATAATCATATAGTGTGCAATGACCACTAATATGCCCTATAAATCAGTCTATAGACAGGTATACAAATCTTCCCTCGCGTTCAAGCCCCGTGGAGCCTTACTATCCAGCTCAATTATGTATCTTGTTTCTAATAGGCGAAGTTGAGCATCTCTATCTCCTCCTCTCTTAAGGGGCATTACACAATCAATACCATAGTACAACAGAGACGAAGGATCACTGTTATGTAAACTTTCGAAGTGGCGAGCCACTGGGTACGTCTGGTCTTTCCCCACAATGGCCCTAATGTGTTGCAGCACACGCTTGTGCACTGGCAAACGTGTGCTACCCACGTAACGGAGTTCACATGGGCATTGCAGGATGTATACTGCAAAATCTGTTCTGCAAGACAAGCGTTTTTTAATTTTTACGGGCTTGTTTTTAAATGGCACCGTATATTGTGTCTTATTACATCCATTTTTGCATGCCTTGCAGACAGTACACTTTTTAAATCCTCCTCCAATGGCTCCCCAAGTATCTGAAACTGGTTTTTCAAGGAAGTTACTCGTTAATCTATCTCCCATCGAAATAGATTTTCTGAATGTAATATCAGGTTTACTCATTATAAATTTCCCCTTCACAGGATCCCCTGTGATTAGGTTCCAGTTCTTGTAAAAGATACGTCGTAACTCCTTATGCTGCCTACTGTAGGTTATAATCACTCTCGGTTTAATCTGTTTATCCTCTGTCGTTTGTACAATTAATTTTTCTTTAACTGCTAGTGCTTCTTGTCTAGTAATTGATGCTGCTCTCTTAATGGCTCTCTGAATGGTATTCAAGGAATAGCCTTGTGACAGAAACCGTGCCTTGCTATCATTCTGGGACTTGATGCAGTCCTCATCCGTACTACTTACACGCTTGATACGCAGCATCTCCCCAAAGGGGATGCTACTAATCAAGTGATAAGGATGCTCACTAGACGCATGTAATATTGTGTTACCTGCGGTAGGTTTCCTATGTAGCCTGGTGGCAATCCCTGTGTCTTTTATATACACTTCCATTTCCAGGAACACCACTGATTTTGCGTCTATGTTGGCAGTGAAACTTAAATTCAAATCGTTACTGTTCAGTTCTCTAACAAAATTGTGCGCCTGCTCATGCGTTCCCCTCCAGACCATGAACAGGTCATCAATATATCTTAGATAGAATAACATATGATTTTGAGTGGTGTGTTTGAGGATGCCGCCCAGGACCCGCTCCTCCCACAGCCCCATGTGGAGACATGCTAGACTGGGGGAGAAGCAGGCCCCCATTGCGACACCCCTAACCTGTTGATAGATTTGATTATTGAATAGAAAATAATTATTCTCCAAACACAACTGAATCATAGTAAGCAACATTTTGTTATGAGCTGAAAAATTCATTGGTCTTTTGTTCAAATAGAATTCAACTGCCTGTACCCCATCAGAATGTTTGATAGATGTATAAAGAGAGGTGACATCTAGTGTCATAAGCAAATAGTCAGTATTCCAAATAATGCCATCAATCTTTCTGATAAAGTCTGCCGTATCTTGTACATATAATTGTAATCCTTTTACCCACTCTTGGAGGAAAAAGTCGATATAGCGTGAGATGTTTTCTGTTGCACTATTGATTGCCGAAATAATCGGTCTTCCAGGTGGCACATTGATGTTCTTTTGTTTTTTTGGTATCAAATTAAAAGTAGGTATAACCGGATGTTCTTTTTTCAAAAAATTATATTCATCATTGGACAGTAATTTTGCACTTCGCCATGCCATTAACTTCAGATTTTGATCTTGCCAAGCATTCTTGATTATTGTAAGGTTGCTTTTTTTGTAACATAAAGAATCAAAAAGTTGGCTTTCTGCCTCTGCCACATACATGTCTCTTGGCCACAGAACAATGTTCCCGCCTTTATCCGCTTGACGGACTATTATATTTTGGTCCTGTTCCAATTTTTTGATCAGGCTGTAGTAGCATTGGTTTTTCTTGTCAAAAGATCGTTGTTTTTTATTTGTATTGGCATAGAGTTGTTTCAAGTCCTTTATGATTAGGTCATGATAAACCTCCAAGATATCGTGTGTCAGAATGGGTTGGAAAGTTGACCTAGGTTTGAATGGGGTTTGATTTATCGCTTGATCTTCACTGGACATTATTAGAGGTAAGTCACTTATTGTCGCTCCTTCCCCCTGTAAGCTCCAGATTTCATCAAAATCCATACGGTCTTCTACTACTAATGTGGAGATGTTCTTTGATGTTTCAGTCGTTTTTTTTTTTTTCTTTTTCGGTTGTAAAAGAAAGAATTTATTCAGTTTCAGTTTTCTTATGAAACGTTAAGTATCCATTCTAGCATCCACATAGTTAAAGTCTGAGGGAGCACAGTACGATAACCCTAGGCCTAGGATAATTTCATCATTGGCAAAGAGGGTAACATTTGTCAGATTTATGATTGATTGTTTGTTTGCATGGGGAGCTATTTCCGATTCGATTTCCAGCGTCCCCTTGTTGCTTGCTTCGCGTTTGGTTGCTTTGCGCTTGCTGGATTTTCTCCTGGCACGCCGCTTTTGGTTGGCCCGGTAGCACTTGTCTGTTGACCTCCTTTGGCACGAGATCTCAGAGTTTCTCGTCGATCTTGACACAAGCAGCCTACTTCCTGTGCCGGTGTTAGCTTTTCTGACCCTTCCGTACAGGGTCCCGCAATTTCGTTTTCCGCCTCGCTCCCTGACGTTACACTGACATCTGTCGAGGAAACAGACACTGTTTTATTGTTTGTGTTCATTTGTCTGGTTTTCCTTCACGTGCCTTGACATTGTCATATTTTTTGGCATATGTAAATATCTGTCCGTGTAAATAATCAAGACGGTCCCGCTCAAACTTAAACGCTTTGCGTTTCTTAATAATGTCTTCTTCCTTTTTTACCCTTTGCATCATTTTGTTTCTGAATTTTACCGCCTCCTCACTGGGTCCCAAGTCTCTTATGACCGTTTCAAGTTCTTCGATCTCCGCTTGTATCTTCAATCGGTCGCTTTCCGCATAGCGAACCAAAATTGCCATTAACTTAGCAGAGCACTCCAAGTTTGTGCCCGCCCATTCAGACAACATAGCGGGATCCAGAGTCTCATAACTTGGGGCCAGGGATATTCTCAACCCCCTCGGGACTCTACCAACTTCTATGTAGCGTGACAGTGATTTGTTTTCCCACCATTTGGAGGTTTCCTTTTTAATCAGTTTCTCCAACCTTCTGAAGTGGTCTCTTAGTGTGGGATTTACATTATTCGTATTATTTGTTGCCGCCATGCTTGACGGGTTCGTCTCCCTAGCCGGGGATTTATCGAACATGCTTTCCGCCGCTTCCTCCCTCTCTCGCAACGTATCCGCGGACATTTCTGTGCTTGCAACCTTAGGTCGCGTGTTACGGGTAATTAATATGTCAAATTAAATCACTTCCACAGCTGTAGCCGTTGCTTCTCGTATTCCGAGCTAGCGTATACTCAAACAGTCTGTGTTTCTCCCCACTGATACTTCCGATTTAGTCCTACCTTCAGTACGGGCTGCCCGTTTTGCCGTCAGGTTTCTTTTTCTTCTGATGACTTGACTCCCGTTCCTTTCCAGGCAGGCAATTCTTTCGGAGATCAGGGACCATGCGCGGTGTGCTTCTTGCCGAAGCTGTGTAAAAGTTCTGGGTTAGCGGAACAGCTGCTTCCTACCGCCAGGCCAAACCCAAGTGGAGGGATCTGCCTTGCACCGTTGATGCCGATTCTGGTGCAAAATATCCTCTTACTTCGCTCGATACCGCTCACACAGCATCAACAGTCAAATCCAGACCGTTAGGAAAAAACGAATAAGGCAGACCCAGAAAGAATTCTAGTGCAGTGATTTAATTCATTTTAAAAAATAGTAACCCAGATTTCACAGAGATCAAGGGATGCATGAACAAGAATAACAGGCCTTATCAATCCTACCTTATTAGGCTAATTAAGAGTATCATTAGGCTTAATATTCTTCACTGACTTGTGAGGTGCCTAGTTGACAATTTAATACTGGACCCATACCCGCTGTTTTCCCCTAGACTGATAGGTGGATGTGGCCAAATATATATGGGATATATATATGAGACCGCATTAACCATTTAAACTAGCTAAAACACAGACATTCACCAGTCATAGTTTGCTGACCTGACTATAACTTGCGCCCAACATATTTTAAAACATCACTGATGACTGAAGACCTGAAGGAAAGAAAGACTAAGAGTAGAAAACCAGAAAAACAATAACGATGAATATACTCAGATAAAGGTAAGGTCAAACTGAAAGATGTGTTAAAAAGTTATAAAATTAAAGTTAGAAAAACAAAGGAAAACTATTACACCAATACAATTGCTAATGCCATTTGCTAAACAAAAAAGGTTTTTGAGATCGTTAAAAAACTCGCTCATCTAAAATGCTTAAAATAAATAACAGAACTGACACCTAAACTATGTAATACATTGTCAGACTTCAATTTCAATTTCAATTGTAAGATTTATTCAGTTTTAAAAACACAAACCAGAAAAGCATCCTAAGATCATACAACTTCGTACTTCACAAAGTACTAAAAATCACAGTAGTATAATATGGTACAAGGAATAAGGAATAAAGTGCAAAGTACAACGCCATATATTTTAACGACAAATAAGTATACAGTAAAAACATCATTTGTCACATTATATCTGAGTTTCTTCATGGACCAGTGCTTCGAGATATGAATTATTGTGTCTTATTTTAATTGCCTTCTGAATGAAGATCGCCACAGCATTACAGACTTTAACATTAGCTAGACTGCAGATACATTCAAAAGCCGGTCTATATAAAAATAACTTCTCCTTTAAGAACAGAGGTCGTAAAAGACACTTCGTAAGATCCTATGAAAGTTACAAAACAAAAAATAATGTAACGTTGTCTGGTTTGATTTCCCATCACAGGGGCACTTTGTCAAATTTTGGCTCCACATGCCCATTTTTGGGAAAGCCATTAAAAAGTGAGCCATACCCATCCGCAATATTATAAGGTAAAATCTGTGTGTTGTATTTGTAACCTGCAGTGAATAATCTTGAGTCCCTATCCCAAAAGTGTTCTCACAGTAATCCTTTGTAAAGGGTTTCACATTAGCATCTACTTTTCCAACCAGTTACGTGAGTCCACCAAACCTCTCTTTAATTCTTTTTTATCAAATTCAAGCACTTGGGAGGGATTTTCTAGGTCAACATCCTCGTCACATTCCTTTAAAAGATTTCTCATTTATATTAACAACAGGATTTTATAATCATGGTCAAGGGCAATACAGTCTTTGATTACCTCTTGTGTAAATCTTGCACCCTCTTTGCTTCATATCCAGTACCCAGAATTTAAACTTACAGTACTTAATAAAATCACTAATGTACGGTGCCCCAACTTCTTTATGAACACTCCCTAATAGGTTTATTTCCAATCTTTTTTGAAAACCTAAAGACTGCCTCTGTCAACCTGGTAAGCTTTAATTTGCATTGCTCAATCGGGTTCTCCAGTGTCCTTGGACATTGTAAACTAACCCCATATATACAAATGAGTTATTTTCTTTAATAGGAACACTATTTACATGATGATTCTTTGTTTTTGATTTTCCTTGTCCTCACACCATAGAGAATTTTTTTTAATTGATTGCAAGGTCCCTATCCTGCATATATTCAGCAAATTTTTCTATCAGGGACTGTAATCCATTCGCAGTTCTTGATAGAAGAACTGTGTCATCCACATAGAGTAAAATTGGAACAGAGAGTTTACCTTATCTTGGGGTGTCAGCATTTACATTTTGTAACTCTGCATCCACTTCATTTACTTATCTATACTACTATTATAAAGAGAGAACTTGCACCTTTGGGCAAGGTAAACTCGAAAACTACACCACCAATCTGAACACCCAAGACATCTTAGAAAACCTCAGTGCAAGCAGAAGGACATAGGCTACATAAAAATAAAAAATAAACGTTGTTTAAAATATTTACAAAGAAAAATAAAGTAGTCCCTTGCAAGTAGCGCCGGTCGCGACGTATGCGTGAGGGGAGTAGCGTCCTTCACAGCAACAGGAGGAGCGAGGACATGATTAGCGTCTGAGTGAGGGGAGGAGCGGAGTTCACCACAGCAACAGCAATACCGAGCGGTGAGAAGCGGAGGCGCAGTGGCAGCGCGGGGAGGTAAGTCGTCATGGGGTGGGGGGGGGTTTCAAAGCCGAGGCGGGAGGCAGGAGGCGGGTGGGAGACTCGAGACGGGACACGGGAGGCGGGAGGCGCCTCGCGCTATGCGCCACGCTCTGTGCTCGAGTCCTATGGTTCATATACAAGCTTAAATAAGCTTTACCTTGGTTCATCTGCCGGGGCAGGAGGCGGGAGGCGGGCGGGAGACTCGAGACGGGAGGCGGAAGGCGCCTCGCGCTATGCGCCACGCTCTATGCTCGAGTCCTAATGTTCATATACAAGCTTAAATAAGCTTTACCTTGGTTCATCTGCACACAGGGTTTGATCATCACTGGGAATGAAACGCAAATGTGTATTTCTTGAGAAAATGACCTTCTGTCTCAAAGTAAACAATATCTTCCGGATATTGGGCAGAGGAAATAAGTTACGAGGAATATGCAGAAAAAAATAGGACATCTCATCAGACATGGGTTTTATGACTACATAAAAACAAATTCAGAGAAATGGATATACAGTGAAATGCTAAGTGCACAGATGGCAGGAGAGTTGAAAAAGAGCGAAATTAATGATTAGAGGGATAGGAAAAAACAGGATTGCAATGCAGTCTGCTCGCTTCTAAGTATGTTATACAGGCTTCTGCATTTGAAATTCAAATGTGTCTTTTTATATATGCACAATGCTGCCCCCAGCCTCTTTCTGCCCCAGGCAACGCTGGGGCGGGCTGCTAGTAGGGAAAATAAAAGTAGGGCAAGGACAGAGCCATGTCTATTTCCCAGAGTTATCCTAAAACTTGATGTACACTCTCCTCCAACCCCGTAACACACTCTAGTAATCAGACAACTATATAATTGCGAAAGATAATTCACAATGTCATTTGGTGTCCCCATGTTAATCTTTTTATTTTTTTAATGTTTTTATTCAGAATTTCTGGTGCGTTACAAGATAAAAAGAGACAGATACAATTCATTATTCATAAAATACTGAGCCCATCTAGGTCCAATATTTAAAAAAGAGATAAACAATTACAGGTTCAGGACAATTACATTATTAGTCACAAAATAAAATGGTGTTAACATTAAAAAGAACTCTATAGGTTGAACAAATTAAAATCTTTGCTACCTCCACTCTGTAAGTGGGGCCCAAATGTGACTTCCCATCTCCCGCATTTTTTTTGCCCTGCAGTTCATAAAGGTCGGACTCTATATTGTGTATGCCCAAAAGTCTGGAAAGCCACATTTGGAATGACGGAGCAATGGTATCTTTCCAGCCTGAAGAGATTAAAATCTGGAGTACCGCTACTGAAATAAAGACCAAGCATCCTCATCTTTTCCCAGTCGTAGCTTCTCATCTATGCCCAGTAGCATCAGAGTTGGGGATAGATCAATCTTATGACCTAGCAGCCCCTCCAAAAATGTCCCTATCTCATCCCTGATTGGACCGAGCGCACTACAATTGGAAAACATGTGTAATAGATCTGCTTGTCCCTCATTGCATCTGGGACAACAATCATCCTCCCTAACCCCCAGGAAAAAAGCTTTGCGGGCGCGTAGTATAAGTTAAACAACATTTTGTAGCGCTGGGCTCTCAGATTTGAAGACCGAAAGATTTTCTTAATCAGAATTAGGGCAAGATCCAGATCTACATCAGGATTGGACAGTTTAGTTGCCAAAGCAGATTCAGTCTTCTCCATATCATCTTGGATTCCCATCAGAAAACATTTTTAGACTGTTTTTATTTTCTTACACCCTTTGGTTAATGAGTCCAACGGAGGAAAGTCGATCGGGTGTACCAGCTTAGGCCTCAGTGCTTTCCGAGTATATTTGATTTGAGCATACAAAGTAGATGGGTAGATGGGATGGAAAACTTGTACTGCAAGTCATCGAATCTTGCTATTTCCTCGCCTTCCATAATTTCACCTATAGTCCTAATACCCAGCCCCTTCCAAACCTGAAAATTACCTTCAGCGCACACATGGGAGAAAAGGCTAGAATTGCAGAAAGGTAGATGTACATTAACCTTAGGAACATTAAAAAACTTGATGGCGGACTTTCCCCCCTTTCCATAGAAAGTGACATAACATTAGTGGAACGCCTGACCTTGCCGTACTGCCGAATAAATCTTATAAATACAGTTTCCAATCTTTTCATTAGTCCCTCTACAATAAATAAGGGTATGGCCAGAAAACAGATACAGCACTTTAGGGAACATTGTCATCTTCAATGCGTTTACCCTCCCGATGAATGAATGGTGAAGCACATCTATTCTTTTCAGGTCTGTTTCTATTAATTTATTAAGCGGGAGTTAATTTTCATCCAATGTTTTCTCGATTGAGGCATTTATTCTAACCCCCAGGTACACAGCAGCATCGACATATCTAGGGTCAGATTTAACAATATTTTTTGTGCAGATTCCCTGTGTTTTTATTTTGTTCAATAGATAACCTGAATGGCTGCCGAAAACCTTAGCCAATTGAGCAAGAGCTGGCATCGTCAGATCATCAGCATAAACCATAATTTTGTTTACATGGCCATTTATTACAACAGAGCTAATCCTGGGGCACCCTACCATTTTCTGGATAAGAGGATCCACTCTAAATGGCTATCTTATCTGAACTCTCACCCATAACAACCACTCTTGCCTCGGGTTCTCTATACATAACTTTGAGGGCGCCAATGATTTTATCCCCGAAACCTCTACCTGCCAGAATAGACCAGAGAAACTTCCATACCACCCGGTCAAAAGCCTTCTCTGCGTCGAGCAGGATCAAGGCCATCTCCACCCCCGTAGCAGCCTGAGCATTGAACAAAGCAATTGCTCTCCTTATGTGATCCGTCGTGCCGCACCCTGGGACAAACCCATGTTGCCACAGGGAAACAAAACCTCCTATGATCCTGCCCAACCTCTTAGCCCAGATCTTGGAAACGATTTAGTATCCGCATTTATTAGCGAAATAGGGTGATAGGACACCAGGTTCTCCCTAGCTTTCCCTTTTTTATGAAAAATTACTATATTTTTCCCTTTCCAGGAATCTGGGATCTCTCCTGAGGCCATTACACCATTAAATAATTCCACAAATAATGGAGTAATTTATTTTTTCAAGACATTTATAGACCTTCAGGGGGATCCTGTTGGGGCCCGCAGCCTTACCCGAGGCCAGCTCCTGTAGAGCAGCAGTTACATCACCACTTGTAATATCCCTATCCAGCTCTGCTCTCGCTGAATCATCTAATCGAGGGCCATTATCCCAATCCTCCTACCCCTGTGCTCCATCATGATCTTCCTCCTCATACAGTTTTTGATAAAAATTCGTGAAAACCTGTAGTATTTCTTTTGTCTCAGTGAATTCTTTACCATTTTCTTTGATTCTAACAATTGTATTTTTTGCTTTTTCCTGTCTTATCCTTAAACGCGTTTTTTTTACATTAGTGATTTTTAAAGAATATTGTCATATTTTAAAAGTTGACTCAGAAACTTTTTCACATAGAATCGCCAATGTTATCCTATGGGAGAAAATTCACTTAGCAAGTTAGTGTTATTTTTACTTTTTCTTACTCAGTGGTGGATCCTGGATTTAGCACAGGTGCATCTCCTGTAAACAGTTGAAAGAATGAATTTAAGTCATACAGGCGATTTTTAAGGAATATTAGTGAAAATAGACACTTAGAAACTTTTCTGGTGAAAACCAGATGATGGATTCCTATGGAAGGAAATTCAAGTTACTTGTAAGTATGGTTAGGTTAGAATTACTTTTCAGCGTCACTGCTGGGCTAAAATATGCAGCAGTGAGTTATCTCCTGATAACAGGTGAGTAAATCCGAATTTGTTTGGATGAATTTAGGTGAATATTTAAAAGTTGCAAAACTCCACACTTAGAAGAATTTCCAAGTGAAACCATTCAATGTTAGCCTATGGAAGGAAATTCAAGTTACTGGTAAGTATGGCTAGAATTACTTTTCAGGATCAGTACTGGGCTCAAAGATGCTGCACTGAGGTCTCTCCTGGTAACAGGTGAGAAAATCGGAATTCGTAGTACATCCAGTAAGCGCCACAGAGCTACATAACAGAAAGATGTAAAAAGGGGCAAGGCCTGCACCACCTCTCTGCAACGCAGGGCAGTGGCGCTTCCTGGAAGCACCTGGCTTGGTACTTGGCCCACCACGGTCCCTGAAGTTTGAAATGGACATTTTTCCCCAACTTAAAACGTGCCACAGGGCGTTTGCACATATCACGTCAGGACCCTCCCCTCCCTTCACCACCGTGACCCTACGGTCAAACTAATCCACTAGGTACCTTCAGTAAGTGCCACTGAGCTGCGTTGCAACCGAGGTGTAAAAAGGGGCGTTGCCTCTGAACACCTGTCTGCAACGCAGCTCCCTGACACTTACTGGACATACCTGTTGGACTATTTGGCCCTCAGGGATCCTCAGTATTGAAAAATAATTAATTCATCAACTTAAAACGCAACACAGAGCGCATTTGCACACTGGTGAAGGAAGGAGGCGTGGCCTAAGGTGATATGTCTGCAAGCACACCCTGTGGCGCGTTTTGGGTCAGAGAATTAAGTCCTCTTGAATCCTGTGGGTCCCTGGGGGCGAACTAGCCTACGAGTTCCCTTCAGTATGCGCCAGGAGGCTGTGTTTACAGAGAGGTGACCACAAACCTTTTTACAACACTCTGCAAAGCAGCTCCGTGGCGCTTCCTAGAGGTACCTGGTTGGATAGTTGGCCCCCAGGGACCCTCAGTATTGACAAGGAATTAATTCCCCAACTTACACTGTGCCACAGGGCATCTTTGCATACATGTGAACTCAGGCCCCACCCTCTCTCTTCACCCCTGTGCAAACTCACCCCGTGGCGCGTTTGAAGTTGGGGAATTAAGTCCCTTTGAATCCTGGGGGTCCCTGGGTTCCAACTAGTCCACCAGGGTCCTCCAGTAAGCACCACAAGGCTGTGTTGCAGAGAGGTGTAAAAAAGAGCGTGGCCAGGAGCATCTCTCTGCAACGCAGCCCTGTGGAGCTTACTGGAGGTACCTGGTGGAGGAGTTGGCCCCCAGGGACCCCCCAGTATTGTAGGTGGAATAATTCCCCAATTTAAAATGCACCACAGGGCGCGTTTGCAGATGTGTTTGTGAGGGTGAGGGCCTAGGGAGTATCGCATGTTTAAAATAAATAAATAAATGGGGGCTACGTGGCCCCTCTTCCTTTTACTTTTTTTGGCCCTGGGGACCCCATCTCCCAGGGCCTGACCCCCAAATATAATTTTTTCTATTTTTTTATGGGAAGAGGGCATGTGGCCCCCCTCCCGTAGACAATTCTGGGCCCCAGGCCACATCCCTCGGGGAATGGCCAATTCATTTTATTTTTTTACAAGAAAAAATGGGAAATGGGGTTTACAGCACAATTGCACCTATCCTATGTAATGCCTTGTTAATTGCGTGGTGACACGGATCGGAGATTCCTTTCCCTAAATCCCCTAAAACAAGAAACTTGTTCTAGCAAACAGGCTACTGGATTGAAGAAATGAATAAAGACTTAAACTTCAAAAAAACACCTAAGGACTCTGCTACTTAATTCAATGAACAATTTTGAATTTTGAATTTGTGTTGAATACTCATTTTATTTTTTTGTTGAAGGTGGGCTGCATATCCCCCCCTCCTCAGGCCACTTCAAGCCCTGGGGACCCCATCCCCCGGGGCTGGTCCTCACTGCTGTGGACCGTGGGGGGGTCCCAAATCCCCCGCGTTCCCGCCAGCTTCCCGCCTCCTGCGGGAGCCTGCATTGCTTTTCCATATGGGGAGCAGCTAACATGCTGCTCCCCATATGGAAAAGCAATCTGCTTGCTTTCCAGCTTTTCCTGCTCTCGCTTCAATGAAGCAAAGCAAACAGCAGTGTCCCGGGGGTGGGCACCTCAGGACACTGCAGGAGCTGGCCCTGGGGGGTGGTGGTCCCCAGGGCCTGTACAAGGCTCCAGGAGGGGGACCACATGCCCCCACTTCCCACATTTGTAAGAAGCCCCAGGGGTGGCAGTCCCCAGGGCGCGGGGGCCTCAGAGCACCTCATCAATTTATAAAGCGGCGCACCATGGTGCAAAAACGGCACAGATGCGTGACGCATCTGTGCCGGAAATGGGGCGCATTGCTGGAGTTGCGTCGCAAGTGCCACGCAGCTCCAGCAAGGCTCGGGGGTACACCATGTGCATAATGCTGCATCAAGACCTACGCCTGCTTCAAGCCGGCGCAGGGTTTTGACGCAGCATTGGCCAGAAAGTGACTGAGTGAAATCTCATAGATTTCACTCAGTCTCTTTCAGGAGGCGTTCCTGCGCAGGAATGCCCCCCCCCTGCACAGGAATGCCTCCTTATGGCGCAGGGCTTTACAACGAGACGCATCTCCTAATTCGCAAAAATAGGGTCTACTAGATGGCCCCTAAAATGGGTAGGTGAATCTGATATTAACCTAAGTTGTAGAGTGGCCATTTCCTGACAAAGTTCACCTGCCGCCGTGCAACAAGCATCATCAAAATGCAGATTAAGATCACCCAGCACTAAAAGTTAATCATACTGTAGTGCCGGTTGAGTAAGGTAGTCCATCAAACTAGAGGAAAAGCGATTAGGGGGACCAGGAGGTCTATAGATCAAGAGCCCTTTCACAATGTAGTTCAGGTCTACCTTAATCATAAAGATCCCTGCCTCACTATCAACATTAGCGATAGACTCGAGGGTGCATTGGATGTGATATTTGAAAATGATTGCCAATTCGCCACCTCTGGCGCCGCTCCTCGACTGATCATGATTCATAGATGCACCTCACTGTAGGCAATGCCACTGATTCCACATCTTGTTGCTATAGGCAGCTTCCTCTTGTGTTTGGATGTTGAAACAGCTAAACTCTCTCATCACTTTGTGTACCTGGTTGTTTTGGAGGAGTCTTAGCGCTGGGAGGAGTACTTTAGGTCTCTTTGCTGCCTGGCCCACTGAGGTCCCCTTGCTGAGTTGGTTTTCCATGGGGAACCCTTGCCGACATTAGCCTCCTCCACGAAACTCGTGGACCGCGTACTACCTCCTACAACATCCATAATGCAGTGCGGTCTCGCAGGAGGAGTGGAGGGGGTTGAGCCAACCTACCCCATAAAATGGGACCGGGGCTCCCGTGGCAGGGGATGCGCGCAGGCTTGCCCGGTCAAAGCCTGGGCCAAGGGCGGCCCATCCTTACCCGTCATAGCCTGGCATAGAACGGACTGGGCCACCCCTCTGACACTTGGACATCTGCAGCGTTAGTTTTATGCTGGTTCACCATTTTGCCTGAACCTAACGTGAGCTTATTATTGTTTTACTATTGTGGGTTCTAAGAGGTGTTGTTTAAACAATGAGTAAACGGAAGGGCCCAGCAGCCACGTTAGACACTTTCATCATTAGGTCAGAATCTTTATTAAATCACGAGATTCAAATTGCAGAAAGATGATTATCGCTTAAACCTACGTACACCCAACTGAGCTCACCTAGGCTTTCATGTACACCATACCTTTTTCCTCTGGTAGCTATTGAGGCACGCAGAGAGGAGGGGGAGATGGTTAATGACTCTAATTGCTCAGTTGTTGAATCACCATCAGGGCTTAACGATACAAGTAATTGACCTACACCGACACTAGAAACTGGAACAAGGAAGCAAAACACAAGACAGGGGAAAAAGGGAGTTTACAAATGTGTAAGGAAAAAACTATTCCTATAACTAGGAAAACAAGGGCTAAGGTGTTCGGGGGGTTATTACAAGTAGCTAAGCCCAAGGCTAACATTGAGTCGCCAAAGGTACTTGCGAAAAGTGTATGCACCCAGACAGAAAACAACGATCGTAATCATTTTGATCTAAGTAGTTATCTTGGGGACCCCGAGCGCAAGTCAAAAGATTTCTTGTTTCCACTAAGGAGGTCATGCTATCAGAGCTTGCGGTTCTTACTAGTGTGTCTCTAAAACCAGTGGTAGAGAAATAGGAACAATTCCAAAACACTATAGAAATCAGGGGAAATGGCAGTAAGCCAAGTAGTGATAGTCCCTAAAAGCTAGGGAAACATACAGTACATGGAGACCCACTTCTAGCTATAGCTAAGGATTATTACAGGCAAATAACGGCTGGGATAAAATACAGCTCAAAGAGAATTACACCCAGAACTAATATCAGATCAAACCCCAGTGAACTAGGGGACGATATGAAGTCAGCGCCAGGATGCCTGCAAGGTGACAGTGCGCTTAATAAGTGTTTTAAATTAAATTAAAAAAATTGAAATTAAATGATATTAACTGAGGATGAAACAAGAGTGAGTAGTGCACCACAACGAAATAAGGAGGGACCCCCATATGGAGACACAGATTAGGTAAACCAGTACTGCACAGCCCAAAATGCACAGATTTAATCCCAAAAAATGATATACTAGACTTACCCCCTGTCGCCTGCCCATACGTAATAGTCTTAGCAGAGGTACCGGCACTTAGGAGGGATCAGAATGAGAACTGGGTGAGCTTGAGAAATAAGACGGTAGACTGGCTAGTAAAATACAGACAATTTAACCCTACTAGGGCAACTGACATTTTAATGGTACAATCGGAACTAGAAAGAACATCGGGGGCGACTGTGTGGTGGTAAACTTTAGATGACCACGGACGGTTAGGGCAATTTTGTCAAGTAAAGAAGTAATTGTTGCTGGGGACACTAATGTTAGTGTCCTGCCATTGGGGTATTTTTACCGATGGGAGGAGGAAATGTTACTGGTGCTGACCCCATAGCCCAACTGTTTAACATTTTTGAGGTACTGTCTTCCTTAGATGTCCAGGATTTACATACAAAGTCTCTATATTGTGGGCTGGAGGCTCTTATACTGGTTAGTAAAAAAGAACCCATGGAGAGAGAAAATAATGCTATTATAGGGACACCGATAGTGGAGGCCCGTCAGATTGAGTTACCAAGGGAGCTGATGAATGAAGAAGACTTTGTAGAAATAACAGAGAGTAGCCAGGAATTGCAGGAGGTAAATGGAGGGGGTAGCATAAATATTGAGCTAGGTTATAACACCCTGAGTACACCTACTGGGACTACCGGAGGAACATCTGTGCAGTCCAGGCTTTTGAGTTTGCCTCCAAACTTATGCCTCACTTCATGGAACATTGCAGGCCTAAAGAGGAATATAGCTGAATTAGATTGGAACGAATACATAGAGGCTAGCGATATTACGCTTTTCCAGGAGACCTGGTTATTAGAAATACCCCATAGAGTAGGTTTTAAAACATATAGTGTGGAGGCCACCCCGTCAGTAAAAGGTAGGCCTTCGGCGGTTTAGTGATATGGATACCGGTCTCTCTGGAAATTAATATTGTTCCATTAAAAGTCCCATCTCAAGATATATTGGGACTAAAATTAGTCGCAAAAAACGGGGAGGTCATATTTTTATTTAACATCTATAATAGACCAGGCCTCGCTCATTGTGAATCAGAAGTTAGAAGCCAGCTAGAGTCCCTTAAAGATACATTGGGCCACAGACCAAACATTATATTTGGAGGCAACTTCAATTGCAATTTTGAGCCTGTGTCAGGATTTGGTAACTTGACTGAGGATGAATACATGGCATTTAACGTCCCGGCTATAGAAAGTGAGAAGGTGTCAAAATGCACAGTTGCTGTGAGCCAATTATTGAGAATTACATTAGGTTACAGTCTGAGAGCGTGTAACGGGCATTTGCCATCCGATTGGCCAAATGCATACACTTTTGCCAGAGGTAAATCCCGAACAAATATAAATTATATACTGGTGATGCTCAGACTTTGGAGCCATTTGGTTGACCTAGTAATTGACCCTAGGACAGAGAGGGATAATCGAACTCTGAGGCTGATGATACTTTTGGAGTCTTTACTGCCCACCCAAACGGGCGTTAAGGAAACTGGTATATTGGAAGATGGCATCATATTAAAGAATAATAACCGAGCCGTGAAGTGGCCCTATATATTAGGGAACATTAAAGTAATTACCAGCATTTATTCCACCTTTGTAGACATCACAACTCCATTTGTAAAACAAGTAACTGGCCCTATTATGATAACAGACATACATGGTAGGCTGGTCAATACCATGGGACCAGCATTAAACAAAATACCAAAAAGGGAAGAAAGCTGGACTATCATTGAGTCGCCAAAGGTACTTGCGAAAAGTTCGATCTGGTACCCAGGAACTTGTTATGGGGATGCTTGAAGGACCTGGGGGTTCCAATCGAACTGCTTGAGCAAATAATTAGGCTCCATGAGGGAAATTTTGCTAAGGTGAGATTGGGACCGGGGGATGAGCGCACCAAAGAAATATTGGTGAGCCGTGGGCTGCGTACTAGCGCCCACCCTCTTTAGCCTCTATGTAAATGTTATCCCTCAATATCTGGAAGGCTGTAACAATGATTCACCTAGGTTGGGTGGTGAAGTAATACCTGCATTACCCTTCGCAGATGACACTATCTTTATTTCGCAAACCTCTAGTGGATTGCAAAACCTGATGAATTATTTTCAGATGTATTGTACTGATAAAGGCCTTCAGATAAATTCCAGTAAGACAAAATATAGGTCTATTAATCCACATAGATCATTTAAAAAAAACTCTAGAACTAAATCATCAAAAAATAGAGTATGTAAACAAATGTAACTATCTTGGTATCACACTGGACACAAAATTGTCTTGGAAGCATCATCTTAACAAAAATAAAACAATCTTGCTCCAAAACTGTACTCCTATTATCAAACAACATGGGGGGAGTACTTCTAAGGCTGTATCACCTCCCCTTGAGGTTTTTAAATTTAAGGCACAGGCAGCTGCCTTGTACGGAGCAGAGATAGGGGGCCCCCAATGCAAACTGCAATGGAGAAAATACGTTTGTCCGTAAATTGCTTGCTTTGCCAACTACGACCCCTTTGACCCCATTAATAATGGATTTAAATCTGAAACGTACTGATAATTATGCTGCACTACACCCCCGCCTATTTTGGGTAAGATTTTGGTCTACATCGGAGCTTCTACATTATAAAAAGGTTCAACAAGAGATAATGCCTACTGGACCCTTTAAAACTATACCTTGGTTTCAACATCTGTCATCTTGGTTTGAGAAAATAGGGTATTCACATTATTGGGAGGGGCCTAGGGTATTAACCATGGCATGTAGCAAGATAGTAAAGACAGCTTTTTGGGCCTATGTTAATGGTAAATTGCTACATGATTCTAACCATGGCTCGTTAACAAATTAATTTTTAATCTTCAAAGATATAGCCCGCTTTGAACCCGTTTTAGATGAGGTGTGTCCACAAATTGTTAAATCGCTATACAACAAAATACAGATACGGGGTATTACAAACGAATAAAAAACAAATTTAAATGGGGCAATAACAGTGCTGAAAAAGATTATAACAAATGCATGTTTTGTATAGATGTGACCAATGCGAAAGAAGATGATGCTCACATTTTATTTTTTTGTCCCTTATACGATACTCCGAGGAAAAAATGGATCAAACCCCTCTACAATAAATATTAGGCAGAGCGTATATTTTGGACGGATACAACACCACTCGTGGTTTTTGTGTAGCAACATTTTTGTTTAATGTGAAGATCACATTGCTGCAATTAAATAATGGTGACTAGGTTAGTTTTTTTTTAGCTTTTAGATTGTAAATAGGATGAGGACCATTGAGACTCTTTTTGGTGATTGCTAATTTGTTTAATCACTTTTTATGTATTTAATATATTTTTAATAATATTATATTTATTCTATAGCTTTTTTTTAAATGTACTTTAGGATAGATTTATGAAATTGACACTTGAAAACACCCGA
The DNA here is from genome assembly GCF_964263255.1 of Lissotriton vulgaris. Taxonomy (NCBI): domain Eukaryota; kingdom Metazoa; phylum Chordata; class Amphibia; order Caudata; family Salamandridae; genus Lissotriton; species Lissotriton vulgaris. Next base: position 40,909,311 of record NC_141691.1, on the reverse strand, counting down.
TTCATCTGTTAAAGCTGGCTGTCGATTATGTGTATGATGAGTATGTTTTATTTATGTGCTTTTTGGGTCTAAAAGACAAAAACAAAGTCAAATTGAAACAGTAGTCCCAGAGAGGGCATTTGAATTCCTAGGTATTTCACATTCTTTCTTTTAACAATAAATGCCCTAGAACTGTTGAAGTGCTTTGCAGGTAATGCAATAAAAGTTCCTACCCTTGGCTAGTCATTTCACTCTATACACCATACTAGCTACTCTTCCTCATAGGGACAAGACATTCCTCATCTGCTGGGAGCAGGGCATTGGGGGAGCTCACTGGACAGGCAAGTTCCATCTTTCCTAGATGGTGCAACAGCGTTAGTCTTATTCTTTCACTAATGGTAGGATTGCCCTGCAAACTGCATAGAGATGCCATGGCCTTTGAACCTGAACAAATGAGTAGCCTCAGTATGGATGAAGTGGCAGGATCAGGGGCTTCATAAGACACCTCTCTCTCTTGCAAGGGTGATAAATGATACAGCAAATTGGCCCAGCAATCCAGGGCCTTGTATGGTCAGAAGGGATGCTCAGAAGGCAGGGAGCTATACCTATAACCAGCATGCATTTGGCAGCATGAGTCCACCATCTAGGAAAATGTACTTTAAAGGAACTACTGTACCACAATTCTGATGAGCTCTATCATGCCCAGGCCAATCACCCCATTGATGCTGTCGTTGGCTGTTGAACGTTCGGAGCACTACCTGGGTGGTGCTGCGAACGTTCAACGGCTAACGTGGCCCCACCCACTCTGTTGAACGCCCGCAATGCGCTGAAATAACGGTCGCAGTAAACGGGTTATAAAATGTCCAGTCACTTAACTGCCATTGAAGTATTGTGTTGTTTATCCCACTCCACAGAAATAATGAGATGTCCACTTAGGGTTTGACTTAGATCACGGCCGATGGAATATTTGTCACCTTTCAACACCTTCACTACTTATGAATTGAACATTATAGAAGCTCAAACAGTAACTGAAACCCTCCTATATCTAGTACTGGAGATCTTTTTTTCCTTTGAATAGGGAGCAGGTTTTAAAACTAGTGAAGACTAAATCAGGCTCACCCTTAGACTCTAGTCCTCATAGGATAATCCATCTTGCGTCTGATATATTATATTCAATGAAATCATTAAACTTTAATATTTTCCAACTGAATGAAAGATGGCGACAATTCTCTCTTTAATAAAAAACCTAACGTGAACTCATTGAATTCAATCTCCAGTTTGCCATTTCCATTCAATGTCATAGAAAAGGCCCTAACCATAGAACATACGTCCTTTATGAATGTGGGTCAGTGGGTTGCATAACGTGAATACAAATGGCGTCTATTTAGCTGCATACTGCTAACCTAATATAGCATGAAACAAGTGCGTAGCAGGAATGGGTTTTTCAAACCTAACAGATCCTCCTTTTAGCATGGGTGGCTAAATTCTTTATTGAGGCGATCCGGTAGGGTCTTTATAATTCTACACAGGGAGAAAGAAAATGCATAGTCACTCAAGTTACAAGGGAGAATAAGGCAGCACCTGAGTATCAAAAAACACATAACATTCCAAAAAGCCTTTGTCGATAAGTATCATGTCCTGGATATCCTGCATCATCATAATAGAGATCTTGTTATCACATCCAGGAAATGTAGTGGTAGGGGTGAGTTTACTCAAACAATAGATGCAACAGGCTGGAAGGCAATTGATACATAAGCAACATGTAAAGATGACACCTGTGATAGCTACTAAGAAAAGTAGTATCTTCTAACCCCATGCTGTCAGCAGACTCTAGAACCAACCTTTGAGTGACACAAACCAATATCCTGATGGATACCTGAAGCAAGCCTGTATAATTTCTATATTGCGGAGTATGCATTGGGGACGTTATCAGGAATGTACACGCTGCTGCTGATGACGCGACAGGCTCCACCCCTATCAGCAAGAATGATGTCTCAAACCATTCAATTTTGAAGAGCAACGAGCCTCATACCCTGAAGCTTGACTGTAAGATTGGTCTGTATACCTGCACTAGTATTAATAACCTCCTCAACTTCTCTGACAAGGTGACGAATATTACGAGGATTCAATATGGGGCCCCAAAATGGCAGAATGCCCTTCATTATGTCAGTTAATTGCTGCAGGGAAATATCTGTTTGATCTATATCCTCTAAATTGACTACTCTTTTGACCCGGTGCAAATATAGATCCCTACGTTGTAGCCTATGATCTTTGTGATAATTAGACAGTGCAATGTAATTGGGGTAAAAGAAAAGAGTTATTACACCGGCCATATAATCCCCTAGTAAGCCATGTATAGTCCTGGTCCCCACAAACGACATATACATTTGGAGGTGTAAGCAACGGTAGGCTACTAGTAATGCTCAATCTGTCCATATAGTTACAACTTTTCTGTCCTACTGGAATGTTCCCTGAACCTTCCACACAGAAAATCGCAGCAGTATTGATCACAGGAACAGGCATGGCGTTGTCTCCAGTGTTATTTTGTTACATAAAATCCTTAGAAATCCAGCATTTCATTTTGTAACCAAGTAACAATCTCATTAGCTTTAAGAATGTTCATACATGCTTCTGGATGTAGGCTACACTCCTTGCCATCTGCCCCAGGTATAAATCCTTGGTGTACTTCTATAGACTCCAACACTGCTTTGTAATCAGACTGTAGCATGTTCATAGCGTCAGCATGATAGTGCAAGTACACCATAGAAAGCAACTGAAACCATGCCTCACCGCTACCCAAGTATGACAGGGGCAATAACACCAGAAAATCATTATAGTGTATAATTGAGGGAAGTAACCCAGACACCCAAAAATTTGTGGCATTAGTGGGACTGTGTACCTGATGAAGCATCTGTAGGAATGCATTCTCAATATAAGTCTGTCTATGTCTATGTCTCTCTTTATGCGGAGCCAATGTAAAAGGCAAGTGCTCAGGTGGAGCCGCGGTAGTCCCTATCCAAGTGTGCACAGGATGCTGTTTTTCTAAATACCACACCACCCCAAATAGTGTTATTGTTACTATGAGAGGGACTTCTACCACTACTACCCTAATCCCAATGGACCAACTAGACCCCACAGGACCATTCTGCTACAATGGAGGGGCCACCAGGGGCTGTTCCTCCTTCATGACTGCACGGCAAAATGGGTACATAGAAATAAACCTTAGAAATTGACACCACAAAAATACAACCGACCAGAGGGAGACACTTCGTGCAGGTGTGCACGTCAACCAGGAGACCAGCAAGACTGGCAGTGGGGACAGGCACCGGGACTCGGAGTCCCAGCAAGCAGCGGAGCTGCAGCAGGAGCGGCATCCCCTCCCCCCTTCCACCGGGGACTTTATTTACAACTCCTGCCTCCCGCTTCGCGGGACACGCTTCGTGCAGGTGTGCACGTCAACCAGGAGACCAGCAAGCACTGGCAGTGGGGGCCGGCACGGGGATTCAGAGTCTCAGCAAGCAGCGGAGCCGTGAGCAGGAGCGGCAGCCCCTCCCCCCTTATCACAGGGGGTATTCAGCAACATCTAGCCTCCCGCGACACCAGACGCACGCGGGCAGATGCCGGGCTAAGCCGGGGCAAAGGGCGGGCTGTCTTTGGCCGTCAGTGGCCGGAAGAGGCCGGGCCGGGCCATCTCTCTTTGGCATTTTGTTTAAGGACTAACGACGGCTGAAATAAGGTAATGTGCTAACTATATAAAGCTAAGGTGACATACTGATCTCTTACCAAGACTTTGAACGTATTAATTGTAGTTTTTACTGTCAAAATGACTAAATGGGAGGAGGTAGTTGGCACACTTGATGATTTTATTGTAAGGGCGGAATTGGTGCCAATACACAAGATACAGGCAACCGAGAGATGTCTATCTTTAGACTTTGTCCCGCCACAATCACATCTGTCAATTGGGGGCACTCAGGATCTACTTTCTGTAGACAATCAGAGACCTTCCCGGGTGCCTTTGAGCCCAGATGTAGAAGTTATAAACATCTTATCCTCATCCTCTCTGGCCATACAGGACTTAAATGCCCCACCAACAACACACAAGGCAAGGTAATCAGAGGGCAGACACCGACCGCTTTAGCACCTGGAGGAAAGAAAAATGCACCAAAATCAAACCAGGCAAAACCCAGGTGAAATATAACAGATCCCAACACAGATGTCTCGAGCAGCAATGACGGAGGGAGTGGCAACGGAACAACGGAGGCAAGACTGACTAACTCCATTGCCACTCAATCTGAAGATTTCCAGGGCAATGGCCCTAACTCAATTGATATTTGAAATTTTAGACACTTTAATGGAAGGTTTTGAATCTAGATTAGATGACCTAATGGGGTTCTTTGTAAAGAAACTTGACGTCCTATGGAAGGAAATGTCCAAAATAAATGATGTGGCAGTAGATATAAATAGGGACAGGGAGGTAGAAATGCTTTGCAACTTATGTCGGCTGGTCGAATAATTGGTAAATCAATTTGTGATGAGGACCTGCACTCTCAAAGTGCAGCGGATCCCATGGCGCCACTCCAAGCTGCCTCCGACGATCCATGCGGGGATGGGGGGGCTTCTTCATCGCCAAAAATTAACACCAATACTAACAGAAGTGGTAGGCTGTCAACAGGGAATGTTGGTAAAAGCACACACAAGGGAGGCACTAATGAAAGTAGGCCATCTAAGCAGGGCACAAGGTTGATCAATTGCAGCAATGATGTTAACAGCATGTTTAGCAAGTCTAGCCCCACCAATAATCCAGATGTCTTACACCTCCCACCCACCTCCACCCAATATGTAATTGTTCTAAGTTGCGTCCCAGCGCTTAGAGAGGGACAGAGGGAGTCCTGGTCTGATTTGAAAAATAAGTCGGCAGACTTGCTCAATAAACATAAACATTTTGATACACATAGAAGGGAGGATATAATCATGGCCAGGAGAGTAGGGTGGGTTGGACCCTCAAACAAATACATACAGGGGGACTGCATTGTCCTAAATATTAGAAGGCCCCAATTGTTCCGTTACCTTTTATCTTTTACTTACAAGACATTTAACCCCCGACTAACATTAATACAATCCCTCTGGGTTACTTTACAACCCACCGTTAACCCAACATAGAGGCGCTTTTCTAGTTTGGATCTGCAAAATTGACCATCAAACATGCTATCTGTTGTAGATGCTAGTTACATGCCAACCCTAAACACACCAATCAGACCTAACTGCTAAGTATGTACGAATTTGGTGAATTCGCGATTCGCCAATTTGCGTATTTACAAATTTGCAATCCGCAAAATTCGCAAACTATCGCAAATTTGCGGATTTTTTTTGTGTTCGCAAGTGTTTCTGCCAGTTCGCAAGGGTTTTTACCAGTTCGCAAACGCAAACTTACTTGTCGGGTCGCGACCATGTTGTTTCTACGTCTAGTTCATCACAGCACCCTCTGTTTCACCACTGCCACCCTCTGGTTCACCCATGCCACCCTCCGGGGGGGAAAAGCAAACCTGCCCTACCTCAACTGACATGAATTAATTTGGGGTTGATTAATGATTCACTGAATTTGAGCTGGCACCTGCTTCCTTAGCTGTAAGTGCTTCCTGATTAATGATGATCTTGAACTTTTGCACCTGCTAAGTGCTTTCAGTTTTGCAAAATGCGTTAACACACCTGCCCTGCCTCAACTGACATGAATGAATTAGGGGCTGATTAATGTGTCACTGAATTTAAACTACCAGTCTGGCACCTGCTTCCTTATCTGTAATTGCTTTCTGTTGCAGTGTAATTTTTTTTAACAGGACCTTTGTGGCATACTTGTAGCTATACTCTGAGCCTGCTGTGAGGGTCAGAGCAGAGTCATAGATTAGTTGCAAGTAGGCAACTGAACTCTGGAGGGGCTCATCAGGAAGCACTACAGGGAATGGTTACTAATGATAAGCTTGAACTTTTGCACCTGCTGAGTGCTTTCAGTTTTGCAAAAATCGTTTTTATGCAATTTCCCGGGATTCTCGGGGCGCGAATTTGTGCGAGATCAAATTCGGAAGCTGCAAATTTGTGTGAATATGCGATTCGTTTTTTTGCGGCGTGTTAGTTTGTGTGTTTTTTTGTGTTTTCGCGAGCCGCTTGTAGTGCAATGACGCAAAGTTACCCTAGCGGTCGTACATGGGCCATCTTGTTTGCGTGACGTATTTCCGTTTCCGGGCGCTATGTGTAATCTCGCAAAATGTGCGGCTCGCTAGTACAAGTTTGCGTGTGATCGTGGGGGAAATCTCGCGCAAATTTACCTACGCGGTCGTGAACGGGCGCGGCCATCTTGTTTTTCATTCATTGCTATGGTTCTGGGCATCCTTTCTGTATCCTCTCTCAATCTCTGCCATCCTTTGCTTGTTTGAAGTTTTTTTTAATCTATTTTACTTATTATCTATCCCTCTATTTTTCTAGCTCTATATTTTTGTGTTTTCTGCAAATTTTGGTTAATTTTAAACTACTTTTTTAAACTCTTTTCTTTTCTTCTTCCCTATTCTATTTCTTATTTATTATTTACCTTCCTTTCTGCCCAGACCATGGTAAAGGGAGCCAGGAAGCAGCCCGAGAAGGGGAAGGGTCCCGCACCCCATGCCTGGCTCCCGTGCAGGCGTTTGAGGGGGGAGCTAGTGATGCCACAGGAGATCTTTAGCACGGAGGAGCTGGCCGCGCTAGTGTACTATGTACAGCGCCGCCTCCCCAGGACCATCACGGCAGGCGACAAGATCGCAAGCGGCTCAGGGCTCCGGGAGCGCCAGAAGCAGTGGGAGAAGGTGTGCCGGGCCATGTATGAACACTCTCGGGTCCGGCACACCTACAACCAGGCCACCCACCGTTGGACGGATCTCCTGGACCGGGAACGGGACCTGCTCGACCTGCTCGGCATCGAGATCCCCGGGCTTGGTGAGTAGTGGTAGCTATTTCATGACTACTCTGTTTTCTCCTGCTCTGTGTGTTATTATATTGCAAATTTTTGTTTTTTACCAAGAGAAATAATGCTGCCGATTACATAGTATGTAAATTATTTTTCATAATCTTCTGTGCATTTCAGGTGCACTGCTCTCCTTCTCAGTTGCGTTGCCACTATGCTTATTTGTTTTCGATTGTGTGTTCATTTCATTGGCCTGAGAAATTATGTATGAGTGTAGTTCACAGAACTGCGTAATGCTAGACACTAAGGGGCAGATTTGCAATTACCGGCGCATCCCTGCAGAGATGCAGGGATGCGCCAGTAATTGTGCGCCACGCCACCACCACCCATGGTGCGCCGTATTTACAATGCTGCACACCATGGGCCCAAAACGTCATCGAAGCGTTACGCATCTGTGCCGTAAAGGGGGCAGATTGCTGGAGTTGCGTCGCAATGATAGTGCAGCTCCAGCAATGCTCTTGGGTGCCCTATCTCCCCAATGCTGCGTCAAGTCGTACGTCTGCTTCAAGCAGGTGCAGGGTATGAGTGACACATCATTGTCCTAGAAAGTGAATGATTGAAATCTTGTAGATTTCCCTCAGCCACTTTTAGGATGCGTTCCTGCGCAGGAATGCCCTCCCTTGCGCCGGAACGCCCCCTGATGGAGCAGGGCTTTACAACGTGATGCATCTCCCATATGGTCACATTGTTAATATACGGCGCACCATGGCACCTCTTTTGTTCTGCCGCTGCGTCACAAAAGTCATGCAACAACGGAGCAAAAGAGCCGCAAGGGGCTTGTAAATCTGCCCCTACAGACTCAATTCCAGTCCTTCCTTTGTACACCTGGCAATAAGAAGAAATAGTGGTGGTGGATTGATAGTTTGAGTATTTTAATGACTGGTTAATGTAGTAGGAAACTTTTTAGTGTTGTCACTGATCTGCAATCACGATGGAGTTTGATTGTCACTTCGCGTGCTGTGGACTGCTGCCTGTCAGTCCTAGGCGAACCTTTTTAGTAGTTTGCTTAGTGAGTTACATAACTTTCCAAGTCGACGGTCCGCAAATCAAGCAATACTAATATATCGTAGTAGACCACATGAGATAGGTCAATATATTTAGTGGAATAGTGTCTATTTGCTATTTTGCTAAAATATTTTGTTATTGTTCTTTTGAAATGTATGATTTGGTTGACAACACTCATCCATGTTGGTGGGTCTTTCTTTCTTTCATGTTGTACATCAACTCCCCCCAGGGGCAAGAGGACAGATGAGGAAGTGGTATCAGCTGCTGCTGCTGTTGAAGGCCAGGATCGGTCAGGCCAGGGCTCCTTTGCTGGCCCCGGTAAGTTTTCATTTTAATAAGGAGTACCTATTTTTTCCTAGCATTCCTCATTCGATTTTTTCTAAATCATCTTTGATCTTCTTGTAGACTGTATCTAAATTCTTATCCTGCCTCTACTATGACTCCCTGTGGTATTACTAGATTATTCTTATTAGTCTGTCTGTGTAGCTAACTAAGATTGCACATTTGGCAAAAGGTGTTAAACGAAACTCCCATTCTAGTCAGCAATAGCTTTGTGCAGTCCTCTGGGATTGTCCATAATGTCTTTTCAAGTTTTCTAAATGTTTATGCTTTGTCAATTCTCAACAATAAAATGTGCATGCCCACCAAGAAAGAATAAGATACTACTTTACTTTTGGATTGGATAGGAGGACAGTCCATACTACAACTGTTGCAGGGACAAATCTGCACAAACAGAACTATGGACACTAAATAAGGCATTGTTTATCAATTATAATAGGTGCAGGTAGACTTTCCACATACCTCAGTGATAACAGACTTTGAAGAACCCCCAATCTCCTTACTGACTAGATAGAGTGGCAGAGTCATTTAGCTCCCAAATTCATCGATGATTGACCCCCAATGATGATTATCCAACGCAGGACAAGAGTATGGAGTCAGAGTCCAGAAGTGTCAGAGGCACAGACTCATGCTTGCAAATTGCAAAACCTTTTGCGCAGTCACTCCTGATCAAAACCCACAGAGTCTATTTAAGTTTTAAAGCTTTATTAAAAGTGAAAACATTTATTAAAATCAAGCTTGTCATAAAACATAAACGGTTGATTAAAAATGGAAAAGTTCTTAGTGATTTATTTCACATATTTATTGTGGGCGAGCCGAGCCCTCACCTGGTTTGAACTTTAATTTTTCTTTTTGGTGCTGAATCTTTGGTCACTCCGTCCTAATGATGATGATCTGATCTTGCTCTTGTTCTTAGAAGTGAAGCTTCTGTATGTTATGAGAAAAATGATGCGTGTTAAAAAGCAAGCATTTATCAGTTGTGCCAAAAAGTGCAGCAAGACAACACCCTTCCCTGGAAAAAAGGACATTTTTACTTTAGAGTAGACAGTCACAAATTATTAGATTGGTTTCTGTATTCACATTTCTTCATTCCTAGACAAAATACTAGTGAGTGGTGTATGTCTATGACATCTAACATTCTTAAATGTACTTTGTAGGAAAATCTGGTGCAGGGGCCAGCGGGGAGGTGGAGGAAGACACGTCTGGGGAGGAGGCAGTGCAAGTGCCAGAGGAAACTGCTGTGAGGGTTGCCACGGTAGTGGCGGGCAGTGGTAAGCTCTTATATCCCTTACTTATTGAGATTGCAGACTGCAGAGTGTGCTCTCTGCACGGGTGTAGTATATATGTTGTACAGTGAAGTTAATATACTGTTAAGAAGACTTACAAATTTAGAACAAAGTTTTTATCAACCAGGTAGTAGCCTCCTCTAAATTTACTTCAACTCAGCCGTGATTTTTTTTTCGAGAATCCAAATCAGATCTGAGATTATTTTGATGGATGGGATGAACGAAATGCGAAAGAAGGGTGTAAGTAAGTGTGGAAGGATGAGCAAGTTAAAAGTAATGATGACTGACAAAGAAGAATGATACGTGTTTGATTGGTGTCCGAGGTGGCTGGGAAGGAATATGATGCATGGCTGGGTGAAGGATGAAGCAAGGATGGGTGGAAGGAGAACAACCTGGGTGGGTGAAACAGCAACTGTATGTGTGCGCAATATATCCTTTGGTTGAAAATCAAATGCAAGTCAAGCACGGATGTATGGCTTGCGGTTTCCCAAATAAAATGAAAAGGTTGTTTTCCTGTGAGAAAACATAAGGTTTGTCTAGATGAGAGACATGAAGAAGAATGATTGAAATATAGTTTGAATGGATGGATGCCTGGATCATGGTACTATCTGACTCTTAGATAGCATATGTGTATCTAGAGAGAGTAGACGGTCACTGGATGAACTAAGTGTTACTTTGAAGAGCATGTAACACCGCACCCGCACGTCCGTTCCAGTGTAGAAAAGGCAAGGAAAAGAAGTTTTAATTTTGTCTGAATACTACCATGAATAGTAGCAGTAATTTGTATTTCCAGCACAGCATATATCCGGCTATTACGATGGCCACTCACTACCGTGTGGATGTATCACTGTTCACTCAATAAAAAGCAAAGCACCTACAGTCATCCCATATGTATGCAAATACATACCATGTGCAGTGATAGATAGTCACATTATTTATCTTCTTCATTTTCCTTTTCTAGTATTCATTGGCACTGTAGGGTAAAATGTAAATTAATTAAGCAGTAGCCCTTGTAACAGATTTTTCTCAGTGCCACCCATAATAAAAAAGCAAGAACATCACCACCTGCATGTACTGGACTGGTACAGTAATGCAAGTCTGTCTTACTCATCATGGCAGGCGTCTGTTTATCTCGTATGCAAGTTGACTGCGCTGGCATTATGCCGGCTTGCAGAAGTTAACATACCAATTTTGCTAAACAAGAGAGAAGAAGAAGAATTAGACTGGTGTACTGTCATAGTCGACTCTAATGGAGTGAGTCTATAGTGCTCGTAGAATTGATTCCTTAAACTCCCACTAATGTTAGAGCAAGGATGAAGAAGTGGGAGGTTAGATAGATACTGGCCACAAAAGTTATGTACTGAGCTTGCAAGTTGCTAGTTCTACTGTGACACAACTTTATGCTGAATCATTTTATGTTAATCTTAAAGAGCATTTGTTACAGACTATGTATTTCTTTCTTCACATAGATGCTCCTTCTAAACCAACATGGAAGAAGCTGGCTAGAAGGGCCACGCAACGGAGGCTGGAAGCGACTGTCGCCGAATATCGGTGGCTGGTGGCCCAGGAGGAGATGGACACGCAGTCGACCACAACATCGACCGGGACAGCTGCATCCTCCTCCGCACTCCCTGGGTCAGCCAGTCAGCGCAGCAGGTCTCCAGCGGTAAGGAGCCGGGGTACTGCAGCCACCCGCCACCGCCGAGCAGCAAACAAATCAGCTGCGCCCCACAGCAGTACCAAAAAATGTTGCACCGCCTTTCACTCAGGGTGTCCTACCTCGAGCAGGAGCTGTTGAACACCAAAACTTTCTCTACCTTGCTGGTTGAGTATATAGGTAGGCAACCTTGGTCAGCGCGTCCTTTACCAGCGTGTGGCGCTATTTGTAGTAGTGCGTGTGGAGTGGCAGCTCGCTCGTTTTAAACCTCCCGTTTTGTATTTTTGTTCATTGTATCTAGGGCACTTATTCCTTGATTTTAAAATTTCCTGGCCCGCATACCCCCACCTCTGTCATCCTAGCTTGCACCCTAATTGGTACAACCCACCGCTCTTTGCGGGTCCTTCGCCCTGTCTCGAGGCGGCCATCTTTGTTGAGTGGGAGCAGCGCGCATTCAGTCCTTTCTCTACCTTGCTGGTTGAGTATATAGGTAGGCAACCTTGGTCAGCGCGTCCTTTACCAGTGTGTGGCGCTATTTGTAGTAGTGCATGTGGAGTGGCAGCTCGCTCGTTTTAAACCTCCCATTTTGTATTTTTGTTCATTGTATCTAGGGCACTTATTCCTTGATTTTAAAATTGCCTGGCCCGCATACCCCCACCTCTGTCATCCTAGCTTGCACCCTAATTGGTACAACCCACCGCTCTTTGCGGGTCCTTCGCCCTGTCTCGAGGCGGCCATCTTTGTTGAGTGGGAGCAGCGCGCATTCAGTCCTTTCTCTACCTTGCTGGTTGAGTATATAGGTAGGCAACCTTGGTCAGCGCGTCCTTTACCAGCGTGTGGCGCTATTTGTAGTAGTGCGTGTGGAGTGGCAGCTCGCTCGTTTTAAACCTCCCATTTTGTATTTTTGTTCATTGTATCTAGGGCACTTATTCCTTGATTTTAAAATTGCTTGGCCCGCATACCCCCACCTCTGTCATCCTAGCTTGCACCCTAATTGGTACAACCCACCGCTCTTTGCGGGTCCTTCGCCCTGTCTCGAGGCGGCCATCTTTGTTGAGTGGGAGCAGCGTGCATTCAGTCCTTTCTCTACCTTGCTGGTTCAGTATATAGGTAGCCATGCCATCGCACAGCGGTCACGCGCAGCGGGGACGCCGAAATGACGCCGGAGTTACACCAGAGTTCAGCCCGTCTGTGCCCGTCCGGGCCCAGCCGGGCCTAGGGCCTACCATTATGCCCGACTCTTCGGCGCCGCCTACCATCAGGTTTCGATATGGGAGGGATGCCCTCATCGCCCTCCGTCCGCCCCACCCTACCATCTGTAGTTTTGCACAGGAGGGAACTATTCCATTCTTACTGTGTAGAGCCTGTTCATCCGGTCATAACTCAGTGGCTGTGAAGTCCGCTCTTTCTATGGCTCTACTGAATTGCCGGTCCCTGCCGAGTCATGCCATCGAAATTAACTCACTTATCTTGGATCACAAGCTTGATGTGTTGTTTCTCACTGAGACTTGGCTCTCCTCCAGCTCTGGCCCTGACATGGTCAGAGCACTCCCCCCAGGTTTTCTCATATCCCACCTTGATAGACCTAAAGGGAGGGGAGGAGGAATTGCTGTCCTTTTTAGAGACACGCTTGCTTGTAAGATTCAGAATGGAGGGGTGACTGATTGCGAGAGCTGTCAGTTCTCCCTTCATTTGTCACCTACAGTGTCTTTGGTAGGCTTGTTGATTTATCGCCCTCCCTGACCCTTGGGTAATTTCCCTAACTCTCTCCTAGAAACTACTGCACTTCTTGCCTCCTCAATTGCCAACTTTGTCGTTCTCGGGGATTTTAACATCCATCTTGATGACCCCACTAATGCCGCGGGAGTTGATCTGCTCGATGATTTCAAATCCTTCGGAATCAACCTGGTCAATTCGGGTGCGACCCATGAGAAGGGCCACTTGCTCGACCCCATATTCTCAAACTTGGACCATCTTAATTCATCTCCGGCTCTTGCCCTGCCTTGGACAGACCACTTTTTGGTGTCCGCAATGTGGCAATTTGATAGTCCTGCTGCGGTGGCCCCAAGGGTTCACACTTTGGAAAGAGCCTGGTCGAGGCTCCCAGTTGACATCTGGGCGGCACACCTGGAGGCTACGCAGCCCCCTCAGGGAGTTAACCCGATAGTCGCTGATGCGAATTTATACACCTGGCTTTCGGACTCACTGGACACTCTCCTACCCAAAAAGAAACAACTTACGAGGGGTAAGAGAGTGGGTTCCGCACCTTGGTATTCGTCTGAATTGAGAACCCTGAGGAAGGGATGCAAGAGGCTAGAGCGGTCCTGGAGGAGAGACTGGTGTGAAACGAGTCAGAAAGAATATCGTGCGGCTCTGAGCAGGTACAAAGCTGCTATTCGGGTGGCAAAATCTGGATTCTTTGAAGAGAGAATAGGCTCTGCGGCCAACTCTTCTAAAGAGTCATTCAGGGTCATTAAGGAGCTACTGAATACCCCCGTACCTCCGGTCATCCACGAGGACCCTCGCAAAAAATGCACAGAATTGGCCTCCTTTTTCAAAACTAAAATCGACAACATACTGGCTTCCCTTCCCAGGCAATGTGAGGTTTCTTCCTTGGATGATAATCCCCGCTCTCAACTTAAGATGCAACCGGTGGAGCTGGCCTCTCTTGGTCCGGTCACTACGGAGGAAGCTCTTTCGGTTTTGAGGTCCATGAAGAGTGGCTCCCCCAAAGACCCAGCACCTATTAAATATCTTAAACAGGTGGCCTCTACCATCGGCGGCCCAGTGACGGACCTTATAAACTTGTCCCTCACTCAAGGGGTAGTTCCCCCTAGTTGGAAAGGGGCAGTGGTCAAGGCTCTTTTGAAAAAGCCTAACCTTGATCCCGCCGACCTCGCCAACTTTCGGCCTATTTCCCTGCTGCCGGGTATTAGTAAGGTGGCTGAGAAGCTGGTGAACAGTCGCCTCTCGGATTTCTTGGAAGCTAACTCCCTCCTGGGCGACTCCCAAACGAGTTTTCGTCCCGGTCAGGGGACTGACACCGCCCTGCTGGCGGTCGTGGAGAATGCAAGGAGCATTCTGGATTCGGGGGGATCAGTGGCAGTGATCCTCCTGGACCTCAGTGCTGCTTTTGACACCGTGGACCATCAGGTGCTTCTCCAACGGCTGTCGGGGGTGGGGGTCACTGGTTTGGCTCTCAAATGGTTTGCTTCCTTCTTGGAAGGTCGCACATTTGAGGTGTGGGAAGGCCATGAAAAATCATCTTCAATCCCTCTCCAGTGTGGTGTGCCACAGGGCTCTTCATTGAGCCCTACTTTATTCAACGTTTATATGGCCCCCCTGGAGAGTGTGGTACTGCCGCTGGGTATTAAAATCATCAGTTATGCTGATGATACTCAGCTGGTGGTAGGCCTTTCACGTTCAGAAGACACGCTTGCGAGTGGGCAAGACAAGTAATTTATAGCAGGTTGGTGATCTCTGGCCACACATCTCTTTTCCCATGCCAATACGCCAATGGGTCATGATGAACATAGACCTCTGTTGAGTCATTCAGATAGGCCTGCACCATCGAATCAAGGTTCTCCAGGGTTCCTCCACTTAGCTTACTTTTTTCTAGGACCTTTCGAGAAGCAAACCCAAGCTGAGTTAGCCAATCCTCTTCTTCACACAATATTACTGTTGTGTCTGGTGCAGATGATACGGTTGCTGGTGTCGTTAACGGCTGAGAGGGAAAATCAATCACTTCTGCCACAGCCACAGATGCAGAAGTAGATTTTTTTGACTCCGGATGGCCTGCTGATGCTGATTTACTGCCTTTTCCTTCAATTTCCTGCCGTTCTCTTTCAAACCGAGTGGCTGACACAGCTAGTCAATGTTTGTACTTTGTAACATCTGCGTCATCAAAAGGAAAGAAAACTCTGCCTGCCACTGCCTTTTTGTACCGTGGATCCAGAATAGTAGCAGAAATGTAATGCTGTTCTGTGTGGATCTTTTCAAGACGTTCATCGCGAAGTAGGCGCTGTAATAACTTCTCCTCCAACTCAAATGCTTCTTGCTTTCCATTTTTTTTAAACGTAGAAGACACCGCCTTCAGTTGGTGCTCTAGCATGCGCAACAATGGGATAGCTTTTCCCAAATTACAGTCCTCCCTGCTGACTGCACGTGTGAAGACCTCAAAAGGACGAAGCATTTCTGTCAGGCTTTTAGCTAGCTCCCATTGCTCCACCTGTATCCTCAGGTCTATCATAGATGTACCAAGTTTAAAGAAATACTGATTGACTACCGCATACTGCTCATACAAACGCTTAAGCATGTAGAAGGTTGAGTTCCAACGTGTTACCACCTCCTGGATGAGTGCTTTCACTGGCACTTCACGTTCATGTTGCAGGCACCTCAGCTGCTTCTGGGCCTTAAAAGAATGGATGAAATGTGTGCACATTCTTCGGCAGGTGGTCAGTAACTCATAGACTGGACTTTCTTCACACAAGAATTTTTTAACAACCAGGTTTATACAGTGCACCAAACACGGCACTCTGAAATAGTTACCCTTATCCATGGCCTTAACTACATTGGCGCCATTATCCGTGGAAACATAACCAATGCTGCTTTTTCTTAGGGACAGCCATTGAAAGACCTTTGTGTTAAACTCATGCTAAATGTTTTCTGCTGTATGAGTTTTCTCCATGGCAAACATGGCTACTGTTGCATGTTTCCGATCAGCTTCATAAACTTTGTCCGTGTCAACACCTGCGTTTAGCTTTGCTTTAACCCCTGAAAAAGAGACTCAGTGTGCAGTGATGCACATGTAATCAAGGGCTTGGCAAGTGGTCCACATGTCTGTTGTCAGATGTATAGTGTGAACAGCACTCTTCTGCAAAGATGCCCCAATCACCTCCAGTACATCTTCATGTAGTGCGGGAACCGCAACTCTGGCAAAATAGAACCGGCTAGGAACCCTTCATTTAGGGCAGAGCATTGCCACCATTTCAAGAAAACCCACCCCTTCCAGAAAAGAAAAAGGGAGAAGGTCCAGCGCTAATATTTTAGCCAGCTTAGTGTTATACACACGCGCCATTGGGTGGTTGCGTTCAAATGGCGCATCTGAAAACAATATGCTTCTATTGGTGGGCTGGACCATTATACGGGATGATGATGACTTCTTCGACCCAGTTACACTCAGTGATGATGAACTTTTTCACATTCGTGTCTCACTCTCTCCCACACTCTTAGTGTGGCTCATATATCTTGAAGTGGGTGTGCTGCTGACAGGGTTACTGGGTGTAACTGAAGAAATGTTTGACGCTTCTTCCTCCTCATCTTCATCAGATGAAACATCAATGGATACAATTTGTTGACTTGCAATTTGAGCTGCCTTGGTGCGCATGCCATTTGACAGTGTGCTGTCTATCAAGATGACCTCTCTGGCCTCCGGTACCATAGTTGGTACCAAGCTTACCACGACTAACTCGAACCTTACCAAGGGTACAAATGGCTATGTTTTCCCTTGTTGGGCTAACACTAAAGAAGTGCAAAACTGCAGACTTCAAATATCTGTGGGGGGCGGAGGAGGCGTCACTGGGAATGCTAATGCCAGATGCCAGATGAAGTCGACCATGTGTGTTGCCGAAATTTACTACGTTGTGCACTTACAGTACCACTAATTGAGGAAATGGAAGTCGAGGTGGATGGAGGTCCCTTCTGGCGAGAGAATATGGAAGCTGTAGGTGGTGGTGTACTAGTTAACTGCATTGGTGGTGGTCCCATTGCCACGTCGCCAACATCATGTTATCATCACACTCCATAACTATGAGACTTTCTGGAACCTTCCTTTTATGCTTAGCTACCTTTGTCAGATCATGGTGTGCCTCACTCTCAGACAGCAGTGGTGGTTCCCAATTTTGATCCATATCATCAGAAGGAAGGGGGCTTGAAGAAGATGTAGACACCATCCTTGATCTTTTCCTTGCAGGGGATCTGGAAGACAATGAATGATCAGGAGGAGTGGCTTCCTTAGATGATACCTCGTCTTGAATGTCGATTTCCTAATGTGACCCTACTTCAGGAGGAACAACTATTGTGGGCACTTGTGCCACTCCATGCACCTCTGCATGCGCCTCTCCTTGCGCCGCCTCTCCTTCCACATGTACTCGGGCTTGTACTTGCAACACATGTGGTTGTTGTTCCGACTGTGGTTGTTGAACACTCGTCAGATGAGTTACAACAACCTGTGTTGATTGAGGGATGCTGCTACTCTCTTGCGATGAGCCAACATCACTGGTCGGTGGTGATTGAACATTTATACTGGCTGTCTCTGTAGCACTCAAGGGCTTGGACCTAAGTTGGCGTGGTGGTGGTGGCACTGAGCCCAATAGAGTGGAGGTGCTGCTCCCAGCTTGGTCCCCAACAGACCCCGCTGCTGCTGCAGGCGTACTTTTTTTTCCCAAAAAATGCGGAGGTCAGCACACCAGTCTCCTTGGTAAGTGGCGCCACTTACTTCCTCTGCTCCTTACTGGCAAATTTTTTTGGGGCCATCTTCTTCAGATGTCAGAAAAGCAGGCCGCAGTTGCACAAGTTGCACTGTTGTCTGTGGCCACACATGACGTTGTGCTGCACACACCGCAGCAGGACTTATTCCTGGCACTGATGAGGAACGATGAGGCTGATGATTTGTCGTTCGGCACCTAAAAGCAAAGGAAGCCAGAGGAACATCAGTTAAATAAATGTTGCATATGTAGCGCTTCAATTAATATTTTGCAAGTAAGCATTTTTATTATGCCCACCCCCAAAACGGAAAGACCAATAAAATGCACCACTGACAGAGTACCCCTCGGTATAATGGATGAAAGCATGGCAGACTAGGTGCAGGCCTATGGCACAACAAAGCACACTGCCTGGCTTCAAAATGGCCCCAAGACCTCAACCCACATGGCCAGGCCCTGGACCAGGCCTCAACATGGCCCCCACCCACATGGACAGGCCCCAACACCACCCCGAAAAGTCAAAAAACACACACAAATTACCACAATCCTATGCCATCCATGCCCTTCATGATCTTTACATTAAAAAGACCCCACAGAAAGACCCAGTTCATGCACCACTGCATACCCCTGGGCAAAAGGCCCCAACAACAGCCCAACAATCGAAAAACACACAACAATCACCACAATCCAATGCCATCAATGCCCTCAATCATGTTGAAATTCAAGACACTCCACAGAAACACTCGGTCCATGCACCACTGAGTACCCCTGGGCATAATGGATGAAAGCATGGCAGACTGGGTGCAGGCCGATGGCACCACAAAGCACACTGCCTGGCTTCAAATGGTCCCTAAACCCCCACCCACATGGCCATGCCCTGCCTGGACCAGGCCTCAACATGGCCCCTACCCACATGGACAAGCCTCAACACCACCCCAAAAGTAAAAAAAAACACACACAAATCACCACAATCCAATGCCATCCATGCCCTCCATGATGTTTACATTAAAGACACCCCACAGCAAGACTCGGTCCATGCACCACTGAGTACCCCTGGGCATAATGGATGAAAGCACGGCAGACTGGGTGCAGGCCGATGGCACCACAAAGCACACTGCCTGGCTTCAAATGGCCCCTAAACCCCCACCCACATGGCCATGCCCTGCCTGGACCAGGCCTCAAAATGGCCCCCACCCACATGGACAAGCCTCAACACCACCCCAAAAGTAAAAAAAACACAAAAAAATCACCACAATCCAATGCCATCCATGCCCTCCATGATGTTTACATTAAAGAGACACCACAGAAAGACTCAGTCCTTGCAGCACGGATTACCCCTGGGCTAAAGGCCCAACAACAGCCAAAAAATAAAAAAACACACAAAAATCACCACCATCCAATGCCATCCATGCCCTCCATGATGTTTACATTAAGGAGACCCCACAGAAAGACTCAGTCCATGCACCACTGAGTACCCCTGGTCAAAAGGCCCCAAAAACAGCCAACAAATCGAAAAACACACAAAAATCACCCCAATCCAATGCCATCCATGCCCTAAATGATGTTGAAATTCAACAAAACAGTTGTATCATGCACCAATAACTAACCCTGGTCCTACTGGATACTGTGGCTATCCATAATATATTTTATTTAATGTTCTGAAAAAGTTCCACTATTGTATTTGCAGCAACTGTAATGCCCCAAACAAACAACATCAACGTACTTGTGAAATTTCTAATCTAAAAGTGATCCAAAGAAAGTCAAAAAGGCCTCAAATCCAAATATCCAGCAGCATCCACAAAAAGTAATCCTTCCAGGTCACGATCCAAATCAAAGTGACCAGGACATGAACAAAGCACTGGGAGGAGCCTGCTGGACAGGAACAGGAAGTTGGAGACTGTGGAGCACTTCCTTCCTCCCACCCCCCCCCCCCAAAGTGGACCCCTTGCAAAAAAAAGTGAAGGCAAATGTCAACCTGAGGGGTTATTCTGATAAAAATCATGATTTTCAGAAGGTTTATCATGCCTGCTGGTGGATTTCTTGTGCAGAATTGCAAATTTTGCAATTTCGCGAGGGCGAGATTGTTGCTGCCCGCCGCATCTACGTGTTCGCAATTGTTTACTCCCGCGATGCGTGATCTCGATCCTTGATGACGTACTCGCGTTGAAAAACTCTCGCTGTGCAAGGTTCGGGCTGCCATGACGTAATCGCGGTCGACAAACTCCCACAGGATCACGCAGCAAGATCCAAAATTGCGCAGCACATGCAAACATGGAGAAAAAAACCTCTTCAAATGCTGAATGACGGTAAGTGAACGCTACGCGCCACAATATTGTATTTGTCAAGCGCGACCAAGTAAAGAAATCTGCTGTGTGCGATTTTGCTTTATTTCCGCAAATTTACGAGAATTTGCGGATCACAAATTTACAGAAAATCCACAAATTCTGCGAGCGGAATGGATTTTACGCTCATGCTTACTAACTGCCCCCAAGGGAGGACAGATTTAGTAAAAAGTAACAATGGAGCTAGTCTGAGTGTATTGAGCTGGAACGTGGCTTGCCTCCGAAAAAAATTTGACAACACAGAATGGGCAAATGTAATGTAATGATGATACTTGATACAAATGATACAAATTCGATAAGGGAATATGACATTCTCATGGTCCAGGAAACCTGGGCCACTGAAGATTTATATATTGAAGGTTTTCATTGTTTTAGTGTGCTATACCAAACACCTAGGATGGGAAGACCATCAGGAGTATTGTTTTTGGGGATTAACGTGGCAGCCGGGGGAAGTTTCAAGGTAATCGCAATTCAGAGTTTAGATTATCAGGCTGTATTGTTTAAAAGAGGGATCCACTTTTATCTGATTAACTTTTATAATAACAATTTTTAGGCAGTTCCAAACAAGAGTTTTATAAAGCTTTTCGATTTTATTTCAGATTTGGATAACCAATCTAATAACGGGGACCCCTTGGGTATTGCAGTGGGGGGTGATTTTAACGCTAAATTCAATGATGTGGGATCTAATAAGGGAACCGCTTATTTCATACAATCTATAAGTATAGGTAGGGAACTCGAACGGTTGACTAAATCGCACATTTATCCAACGTTATGAATTTGGTCGCAGGTTCGACTACGACCAATCACCCAACTTATAGGGGAAGGGGGTGTAGATCCTTAATTGATTACATTTTTGTATGCCCTCTGATTGAAAAAAAGTTGGTCTCTGCCAAAGTCGTACCCTCTGATTTTGGAGAACATAACCCCATTATGGTAATGATATACACAGCTCAACGGCCAATCTTTCAGACCGAATGTGGGTGTTCAAATTTAGTATTATCAACCGATAACTTAAGATTGTGCTGGAAGGGGACAGAAAATTCGGAAACTTTCAGAAAATTGGCAAAGGAGAATATGCCTCTCATTTATTCCTCCCTCTCATTAGAATCACCACCAGCGCATATAATTGAGGACTTTGGGAAGATCTGTCAGACAATCAAATCCATCCTCTCTAAACCCCCCCTCTAAGGTGGTACCCATTCCTAGATGGTTTAACCACAATTGTTCAAAAGCGAATAGGAACTTACGTAGGGCTTTAACTACCACCCGAGGTGCTCAATAGGAGTCAAACAGGCTAGAGAGGAATATGAGGAGGCTATCAGATGTAGGAAGAATGAACTCCTGAGGGACCAATGCGACAAATTGTCCGAGGCTTCTAGTTTAAAAAATGGTAACATCTTCTGGGAGGCACTCAGGGAAGTCCGTTCTATATGCCAGTCTCTGATACCAAACAGTTGTAACATTGCTAGCGCTGCATGGGTTGATCATTTCACTGCTATTTATTCCATCGCATCCCCATGCAAATCAACCTTCAACCCAGGTAATCTAACACCTATGGATATAAGCATTTCATAAGTAGTGGAAGCGATTATTCAGAGTTTAGGTAATGAAGCATTGGGCCCAGACGGGCTCTCTATCGAGCTAATTAAGTGAAACTTGGCCTTCTAGGTCCCCGTTGCTTCTGAATATTTTCAATGACCTGACATTGGCAAAGATACCTGAGACTTGAGCTAAAAGTATAATAGTCGCGATCTTCAAGAAGGGAGATAGATCTCTACCGCGCAATTACCTAATAGACAATACCCTTAAAATCCTAGGAATAGTCAGGTATAATTAAATTGTGGATTGGACAGAAGCAAACGACATCCTAGATCCATGCCAATTGGGCTTTAGGAGCAAGGTTGGAACCAAGGAACAATGCCTAAACCTAAACCTAATTATTGGTAAATACGCTATCACAAAGAGGTCCCCTGTCTACATGGCTTTCATGAATCTGTCCACAGCCTTTGACCTAGTGAATAGGTCAAGGCTGTGGCAATCCTTTTGGCTGGTGGATTGGATGAAACCCTGGTAAATTTTTTTGCATATTTGCATAGAGACCTCAAGGCCCAAAGAAGGATCGGGGCGGGTGGAGAGGTTTCGGGGCCCATCGATATTGGCAGGGGGGTCAGACAAGGATGCGTGTTGGCCCCCTTGCTTTTTATTATATATATATCAATGGTCTCAATGCCTCTCTGAAATCGGCTACTTAAGACGTCACCTACATTAACAAAGAGCCCATCCCAGTGATGCTTAATGCAGATGATGCCGTTCTTAAAGGCCATACTCCACAATTCACTGCGTCTTTTGATAATTATATGAAAAAATTAGACCTGCGGGTGAATATTAAGAAGTCTTTTTTAATCAGCAGTGGCCAGGGCAGCGTGACGTAGGTTCGATTATAATAGTTGGCCAAAAACTGACATTGGTTACATCTTTTGTTTATTTAGGATAGGCCTTTGCTGCGAACGGCTCATGGAGTGAGCATTTAGCTGATGTCAGGAGCAAGTTCTCAAAGGCCACCAATTCGATTTTAAGCTTACCCCATACAGAAAATCTATAAACTTCAGTGCACCCTGGTGGCCACATATGGCGCCGAGACAACTGCTCAGTAATCCAGCAGGAAGAAAATAGGTTTTGCAGAAAATTATTGAACAACCCCAATATATATGTCACAAAGAGCTCAACATTAATATTATAACTGATTTTATTCGGGCACGTCCGGCACTTATGTGGGTTGCAGTGTAGAAGAACGAAGTGACATCCTTGACGCAGCTGATCATTAAGGACTGTTTACTCAGTGACAAGGGCTTATAAATGTGTGGGCTGAGTAGTTTATGCAGAATAAATAGAGAAAGTGTTTTCCGGGATCCCATACTAGCAGCTTCAGTTGCTAAAAAGGAACTGCAGAACACTTTGTACTCCCTATATAATAATGAGCGGGAGGTGGCAGAGACCAGGAAATCAACTGTGTGTAACTACATGGCTATTGAAGAGTATTGCTACCCGCTTCACACGTATTTGACTTTACCAATGAGCCGTTGGGAAATGAGCCTACTGTTTCGCCTAAGAGCTGGCTCAATTCAATTTGCACATTGCTTCCCACTTGGTTATAGCCCAAATTTGAATTTTAACTTGTGTGCTTGTGATGGGAGGAGTGAGCAAACTATTATGCACTTTATATTTTTCGGTAAATATTACATCAAATATTCTAAGCTCTTTTTATATACCTATTTTTACAAAAGAAGACCAATCACCCTGGAAGCAGCGTACCGATTAATGGTAGATTTAGATGATGTTGAACTTATCTTTCGCACAGGCGCTTTCTTAAAAACCGCAATAAAGGCGAGGAGATCTATGTTGGACACTGCATGATATAATCCGCGAATTGTTTTTAACAGTTATATATATTGACATGATGGACAGTTTTGCACAAGGCACTTTGGAAATTTGTATATTGAATCCTTTGTATTAACCATTGTGATGTATTTGTGTTCTGTGTGCTTTTATGGGTACTACATATCCGAAAAAAGTCGAACTGAACTAAACTGAACACCCGACCAGAGGGTCACAAGTCACCCAAGTGTTTTTCAGTGCCTCACTGGTAGGCTCCTATTGTTCATCATTGAAGGTGCTATGAAGCACTCCCATGGGGCAGCTGAAAGATCGCAGACCTTGCTGATAAAAAGCAAATCCTCATCTTTCTGGATAGGGCACCCTCCTTCCTGGGCAAGTACCCTCGAAGAGGATTGGTGTCACTACAACGCATGCTTTTACATCGCATGCCTTTACAACGCGGTTTTTACCACGCAGTCCATTACAACGCATAATGCTTTTAGGCGCTGGATAGTGAATTATTTAATTTACTATTCCAACTCCAGTACCCGTGGATAGCAGGGAAGGTGTTGGATAGTAAATTAAATATATTCCCTATCCTAGAGCGCCCCCCAGCGCAATGCGTTGTAATGGTATGCGTTGTAATGGTTGCGATGTAATGGTAGTGCGTTGTAAAAAATGCGTTGTAAGTGATGTTCCCCCCTCGAAGATCCTATCTAGTGTCCAGTATATCTCACTCTAATCTAATGCAGGCACCATAGCCATGGCACCTATGCCCTAAGCTTGAGTCCTTCCCTAACTCCTGGACTGTCCTTCTGATGCATCGTCCTTCTTTCAGGCCCCAGGTTATACCTGGTGACTCCAGGTACTGTTTCTTCAACATAAAGGGGGTGAATCTCAGTGTCAGGTGGGCATTGACTCATATGTACTTGATGTGTGAGAATCCGAGGCGGCCCTTCTTTCTGGGGGAACAGCATCAAGCAAGGCTGCGTGGCTTTCTTCCTCTGTCTGCGCCCACCTCAATCGGGTGTCATAGAAGAGAAAAAAATGGGCCACTAGATTCCCTTCCTGGTCAGCACTGCTGTTGAGGACCCACCAATTATATGGAAGTGGGAGAGAGATCATTTTAACGTTAGATCTGTGGACCCAGTGCTTCCAGTTTCCAAGCTTCACTGCTGTGCGGGTGGTGAGCAGGACAAGCAGTGGCCACTTCCACCTCAGATCTAGGCAGTTCTTCAGTTGAAAATGTTTCACCAAAACAAATTCACTGGGCTGTAGCTGATGCCCGGGCCCCTCTGGTACTAGTTGCAGCATGGCGTGAATCTGTTGGTGGATAGAACAGAGATCTTTAGTTAGCTCATTCAAATTGTCCACAAGTAGGGGGTGCTCCATCTCGGATAAGCACTTGGGTCTTGGGATGCCCCAGACATTGGCAGGGCATCCAAAGACCACCTTATATGCGGACAACCCTGTTAAAGAATGCGCAGTTGCCCTGGTAGATAACCAAAGGTAACACATCTGGCCATCGCAATCATGTGCTTTCTTGGATCTTTGCTAACTTCAGTTTGAGAGTACCATTGTACCTCTCAACCAGGCCTGCTGCATGGGGGTCGATCGCTGCATGAAACTTCTGCTTAATATGCTAGCCTTTAAACACCAATTCAATGACTTTTTAATTGAAGTGAATTCCGTTGTCACACCAGATCACACGCGGCAATCCATAGCGCGGGTAGAACTCCTTTAAGAGTGCCTTTGCCGTTGTGATGGCTGTATTCTACTTAGTAGGAAAAGCCTGAATCTATTTACTGAATTCACAAATCATTACTAGCACATACTTCAAATTGTTAACACTTTTGATGAAATCCATCTGGAGAACTTCAAAAGGGAATAAAGGTGGTGCAAAGTTACCTAAGCGTGTAGGAGTACCTTTCCCAGGATTATGTTTCAAACAACTAATGCAGTGTTTCACTAGGTGTGGGCTACCTTAGAGATATTATCATTCTGCCATACTGGATCGAGTAGCTTGCATATTCCTTTGGTATTATTGTGTGCTGGGCTGTGGGTCATGGTAACAAAAGGGGGAATGAAAGAATTGGGCAGGAACCATCTCTGTTTCCCAGACAAGTCAGTCCAGCACCTCTCCTCGTCCAAACGCCATGTACTCTCTTCCCATATGCCACTTTATCTATGGTTGCCTCACTCTGTATTTCCCTGACATTCTCTAATGTGTCCTCAAACATTCCATTGTCTGGGACCCACCTAGTGGGACTTGCCAAAAACATCTTTTTTATCTTTGATCTAGCTGTCTCCTTAGCTGTCTGATCTGCAAATGCATGTACCCTTCAAAGGTCATCTGTCACTTCTTTATGAGCTCTACATTTTAATATTGCCAACTTATCAGGAAGTGTCAATGCTGACAACAGTCTATGTATCAATGGACCATGTTGTAGTCGCAATCCATGCAAGGTCAGGAACCCTCTCTCCGCCCAGAGGTGCCGAAATTATGGGCCACCCCAAAAGTGTACTGGCTGTCGGTGTAGACATTGACAGTCCGTCCCTCACTCAACTCACAAGCTCTAAGGAGGGCAACCAGCTCTGAAGCTTGGGCCGATTGGTGTCGGATACAGGATGTCTCAACTACAGGTGTCATGATTCATCATCTGGGCTTGCTCCTCGTTGGGTCGGCGGTGTAATACCCAATGGGCAACACCTCAAAGAGGGGCTATTTGGCGGAGATCTTTTATCCAACTGCCGTTTAGATGAAGTGCGGGTGTGGGGCCAGAGGTGCGTTTACGTGGTTGTATGAATTAAAATAAAGCTCGGAGTACCAAGAATGCCTTTATTCTGTCGGTCCCCTGCTCTAATTAAAATGAAAACTATCTGGTACTCGTTGGAGTATTATGCTTCCTGTTTACAAGTCACAGATTAGTATGTGCTGTGGTCGGTCGACATGTTACTCACCCTAAAGCTGTTGGCTAGCGATTCTTCAGGACCTATCAGTAGGAAGTGTATCTATGGTGTTAACTGTCTACATCAGTGTTGTGTATGTCTTATAATCAGACAAACATTCAACTGTGTGTAGCTCACAGAAAAATAGGTGTTTCCTACGTGTTATCTCTGTCAGACTGCATCTACCTGGATTAGGAGAAAAGGAGCAAATCACAACAGGAACAGATAAAAACCAGAGGGCGATAAATGTACATTCCCTGTGCCATGCTAGAATGAGTGCTGCTAGCATGCGGGTTAAACTGAAATGAACTGGTGTTCATGCAATTCCTTAGTGAGCATTGTCGTGGGCATGCTCATGTGGGCAATCATAAACAACCTATAAAAACGTTGGTGGTTAAAATTGATAAAAACAATACAAGACACATATGTAAAATATCAACATTTCAAGGTGGTGTGGCTTCTAACTCATCTAATAGGTTAAGTATACAGACCCCAACAGTGTCCGGCGGGTTATATGGCATGTAGAACCTTCAAGTATCTGGCGGGTCACAGGAGGAAACCATAATTTAAAGACATGTAGCTGGTGGTGAGTCATAGGCTACTGGATCAGTAACAATCATGGCATGGTATCAAATGGAGCCTGAGTTGTCTGCCTGTCTTAGGAACTAAAGAGACATATTGCCGGCCCAAGATAGTCCCTTCCTGAGTGCCCAGAGTATCAGGTAACCTTGCTGCTTTCTAAACTCAATCAATCAATCAATCACAGACATTTATATAGCGCACTACTTACCCGGAGGGTCTCAAGGCGCTAGGGGGAGGGGGAGTGCTGCTACTGCTCGAATAGCCAGGTCTTGAGCTTCTTCCTGAAGGAGAGGTGGTCTTGGGTCAGGGGCAGGTCGGTCGGAAGGGAGTTCCAGGTCTTGGCGGCCAGGTAGGAGAAGGACATTCCTCCTGTTGTCGTTCTCCGGATGCGGGGGACGGCGGCGAGGGCGTGGTTGGCTGATCGGAGATGTCATTTGGGAACGTGGAAGTTGATGCGGTTATTGAGGTAGCTAGGGCCTTGATCGTGTAGGGCTTTGTGTGCATGGGTGAGGAGGCGGAAGGTGATTCTTTTGTTGACGGGGAGCCAATGCAGGTCTCTCAGATGTCCGGAGATGTGGCTGTGTCGTGGGATGTCGAGGATGAGTCTGGCTGAGGCGTTCTGGATCCGCTGGAGTTTCTTCTGGAGCTTGGCGGTGGTTCCGGCGTAGAGGGAGTTGGCGTAGTCCAGTCGGCTAGTGACGAGGGCCTGGGTGACCGTCTTCCTTGTCTCGGTGGGGATCCACCGGAAGATCTTCCGTAGCATGCGCAGGATGTTGAAGCATGACGAGGAGACGGCGTTGACTTGTCTGGTCATGGTGAGGGAGGAGTCCAAGATGAAGCCCAGGTTGCGTGCGTGGTCTGTGGGTTTGGGCGCGCTGCCCAGGGCGGGGGACCACCAGGAGTCGTCCCAGGCGGAGGGCGAGGAACCCAGGATGAGGACTTCCGTCTTGACTGAGTACAGTTTCAGGCCGCTGGTCGTCATCCACTCGGCTACGTCTTTCATCCCTTTGTGAAGGTTGGCTCTGGCGGCGGAGGGGTCATTGGTCAGGGAGAGGATCAGCTAGGTTTTGTCAGCGTAGGAGATGATGTTGAGGTTGTGTTGGCGTGCGATGGCTGCGAGGGGGCTCATGTATACGTTGAAGAGGGTGGGGCTCAGCGAGGATCCTTGAGGGATGCCGCAGATGACTTCGGTGGCCTCTGACTTGTACGGTGGTAGACGGACTCTCTGTGTTCTTCCGTCGAGGAAGGAGATGATCCATTCCAGTGCCTTCTCCTGGATTCCGACGTTCCTGAGGCGCTGCACTAGGGTGCGGTGGCAGACAGTGTCGAAAGCCGCGGAGAGGTCTAGGAGGATGAGGGCCGCTGTTTCTCCGTTGTCCATCAGGGCTCGGATGTCATCGGTGGCAGCGATGAGGGCGGTCTCGGTGCTGTGGTTGGCTCGGAAGCCAGACTGTGAGGGGTTGAGGGATCCATTCGTCTCGAGGAAGGCGGCCAGCTGCTTGTTGACGGTCTTCTCGATGACTTTGGCTGGGAACGGGAGGAGCAAGATGGGGCGGTAATTCTTGAGTTCGGTGGGGTCCGCTGTAGGTTTCTTTAGTAGGGCGCTGAGTTCGGCGTGCTTCCAGCTCTCCGGGAAGGTGGCGGTGTCGAAGGAGGTGTTGATGATGTCCCGCAGGTGGGGTGCGATGACCGCGTCGGCCTTGTTGAAGATGTGGTGAGGGCAGGGGTCGGTCGGAGATCCGGAGTGGATGGAGTTCATCATGTGGATAGTGTCTTCGGTGCTGATCGGAGTCAAGGTGCGGAGGGTGGTGGTGGGGGGCGGTGGTTTGGTCGTGGTGTGCATCGGTTGAGTGCTGAAGCTGTTGTGTATGTCCGCAATCTTGTTGTGGAAGTAGGAGGCGAGGGAGTTGCAGAGGTCTTGCGATGGGGTGATGTCGTTGTTTCCGGCGTTGGGGTTGGAGAGCTCTTTGACGATGTTGAAGAGTTCCTTGCTATTGTGTGTGTTGTTGTCCAGCCGGCCCTTGAATGCAGTTTTCTTAGTGGCGCGGATCAGTTGGTGGTGCTTCCGGGTGGCACGCTTGAGGGCGGTCATGTTTTCCGGTGTTGGTTCCCTTCTCCAGGCTTTCTCGAGGGCTCGGCAGTTCTTCTTGGAGCTCTTGAGTTTGTCAGTGAACCAAGGGGCCTTCTTGCTGCCGGGTCTGCTAGGCGGGGTCCTCAGTGGGGCGAGTTCGTCCGCGCAGTTGTTGATCCACTTCGTGAGGTTGTCAGCGGCCTGGCTGGGGTTCGCAGAGCTGGCGGGGGGTGCTGGCTCAGGGAAGCGGCGAGCTGGTCGGCTGTGATCTTGGTCCAGCTTCTTCGAGCAACCGGTTGCTGGTGGTGGTGGTGGATCGTCGTTCTTCTGAAGGTGAAGTGGACGCAGCTGTGGTCCGTCCAGTGGAGTCCAGTGGCGTGGCTGAAGGCGATGTCTTTGCTGGATGAGAAGACAGCGTTGAGTGTGTGTCCGGCGAGGTGGGTGGGGGTGGATACCAGCTGCTTTAGTCCGAGGTTGGCGAGGTTGGCGAGGTTGTCGAGCAGGGTGATGGTGTTGCAGTTGTTGTTGTTCTCCACGTGGAAGTTGAGGTCCCCCAGGAGGATGTAGTCGGCGGAGGGGAGGGCATGCGGGCTGATGAAGTCGGCGATGTCCTCGCTGAATTGTGTGCGTGGTCCCGGGGGTCGGTAGATCAGGGTGCCTCTGAGGGTGGTCTTCGGGTCGGTGCGGATCTGGAAGTGTAGGTGTTCGGTGGTTTTCAGGGTGTCGTTGGTGTTGGTCGTGATGTGGATGGTGTCCCTGTGGATGATGGCGATGCCTCCTCCAGTCTGTTTGACGTGGTCTCTTCGGGTGATCTTGTAGCCCTCTGGGATGGCGATGGCGATGTCGGGCGCTGAGGAGTCGTTCATCCAGGTTTCTGTGAGGAAGGCGACGACAGGAGCTGTGGTGTTGAGGAGGTTCCAGAGTTCGATGGCGTGCCTGTGGACGGAGCGGGTGTTGAGCAGGATGCACTTGAGGTGGTTGCTGCTGGTGTTCGGCTTGGTGGGTGCTGGTGTGGGGCAGGTCCGGATGCAGGTGAACTTGCAGGCATGGCAGCTGAAGGGTCCGTGGGTGCGCCTCGGGGTGGATATATAGAGATAAATATTCAGAGCTGTGGTATATAGTTAATTGGAGATCTCCCCCGGCTCATGCAGATTCTGAGCGCTAGCTGAGTCTGCTAATCACCCAATGATCATGGGGCCCTGGGTCATTGCCCCCTTATTTAGGAACCAAGGGTGCTGGTACATTGAACCCCATCGGTGACTGCAGCGCTCCCCGGGATATTGTTTAATGATACTGGTGCCGCGACTTATTGATGTGGCAGAATGTGATTTTTGGCTTAAGAAAGTATGGTATTAGCATCGGGATCATGCGAAGTCAGAGCAAGGCTTATACACCGGGGTATTTTAGTCCTGAGCATTGCGGTTGTCCGGGTGTCAGTTATTGTGGCTGGAGCCTTAGACACCTTACAGTATGCCCGCTAGCAGTGGGGCATTATGCCCGAGGTAAGCCCCCTTGTGCACGGTATCTAAAAAATATATCTATATATTTTAACAAGTGCCGCAGGGTGGGGCGCCCTCCTATATTATGCCCCCCATATACACTTAGAGGTAGCGCGGAGGCTAGGTGTGGGAGTGGAGAAGGACGGATCCCTAGCCTTCTTCACAGGTTCTAGTGGGACTCTTGGCACTTACTTGGTTAGTCATGCGTCGTCTCATCAAACACCTACCCCTTGCCGCCTGACCCGGGTGGTAGTGAACGGTCCGACGGCTTGCCTCAAGTACACACACGTGGTAGTGTGATAAAGCGGATAGGAGCAGTCTCTCGTTTCCCACGGGGATCGTGGCGGCCACCTTAGGGTGGAGCCTTGTCAATAGTTACGCGGTGTCTCAGCCTTATCATTAGTTACGCGGTGTCTCAGCCATACCTAAGTAAATGCTGAAGCCCCTTGCAGTTTAGTTTTTACTCAACATTGAGTCAGGGATTTACATGCAATTACAAGATGGTAAACCCCTTCAGTGCTGATGACGAGCCCAGGCTCGTCATGCAGCACAGTGCTCGTGTGCTCATGACCAGCCTGGGCTCGTCATGAGCCGTGGAAGGCTCACACGCGGGGCTAATTCCCCCGCTGTGCTCAGCGTTCCATTGCGTGGGCGGGTTCATGACGAGCCCAGGCTCTTCATGAGCACACGAGCACCATGCTGCATGACGAGCCTGGGCTCGTCATCAGCACCGCGGCGCCGTGCGTGGCCCTCCTACCCCCCCACTGCGGGGGAATTAGCCCCGCGGCGAAGAGGTTAAAACCGTATTAAATAATTCCGTGCCCGTCCCCTACAGTATAGATTGGCCTCGTTTGTGTTAATGAGTAGGAAAATTTGTACCAAGTTTCGGGAGGCAGCGCAACAGATGGGGAGTTAAAATAGCGGCTGGCTGTATTAAAAGTCACATGATTTGGAGTGTGAAGCAGGTGGCCATGATACAGTGGTGTTCTATAGTTGGAGATATAAGTTCACAGTTCACTCCATGGTATTTCCTCGTTCAGGCCTCTGATATCGGTAGATAGTCTATGTATCCAGCCCTGTTCTTTAAAGAGCAGGTTCTGTTTTGATGTTCTAGGGCTGGCTTCAAGAACCAACAATTGTAGTGAATCAGGTATGTGGTTCAACTCAAGGTAGTGTCTACACATCTTTGTGTTACTCTTTTTACAACGGATGTTGCTTCTATGTTCGGAAATACGTGTCTTGATTGGGCGGGTCGTCATGCCAATGTAGTACAGGTCACTCTGGCATATCAAGAGGTAAATGCAATTGGTACTGTTGCAGTTCATGTGCCCCCTCATCTCCCCTGTGAATGTATTGGACAAAGTGATGGTCTTATGTATTTTAGTAAAAGGGCACGCACTGCAGCCACCACATGGGTAGTGTCCCTTAACTGAGGGTAGATGCCACAACGTGGTTTGAACTCTCGCCCTCTGTTGCATCTTGGGTCTAGTGTGCACCAGCATATCCTTGATGTTTTTTTATCTTTTGAATGTGAACCTAGGTGGTTCTAATTCTAGAGTCCCTCTATTTAGAATCTGCCAGTGTTTTTTCACAATTGTCCTCACTTTGATAGAGGTTGGTGTGTAAGTCGTGATGCATGTCATTGGTTGGTTTTCTAAGGGTTATTTTACCCTATGTTCAAGCAGCCTCTCCCTGCAGTTGTGTTTTGCCCTTTTCCTAGCTCTTGTGATTATCCTTGTGGGGTAACCCCTCGCTTCTAGGTTCCTGGGTAGATTTGAGGATTCTGTTTTATAGTTCTCATGGCTGCTACAGTTACGTCTGACCCTTAAAAACTGCCCAACGGGTAGATTAACTCTGAGAGCCCTGGGATGGTGGCTCGTGAAATTCAGAAGGCTGTTTCTGTCGGTATTCTTCCTGAACATGGTGCTACTCAGTCTTCCATCTGCCCCTCTCTGGATGGTGAGGTCTAGAAAAGTGATCTGGGAAGCAGATGCCGTCATTGTGAAATTGAAGTAGGGATTCAGTGTATTAATCCAGCTGAAGAATTCAGTATATGATTCTCTATTACCTTCCCAGAAGACCAGAATATCGTCATAAAGCGTTTCCAAAGTTTGGTATTGTTTTTGTAGGGGTTTGACTGTGGCGAGATGTACTTGCCCTCAAAGTCTGCGTTATATAGACAGGCCACGCTTGGGGCAAAGGTGCTGCCCATCGAAGTACCCTGTGTCTTGTGGTAGTATTGGCCCTTGAACTTGAAAAAGTTCTCCATTAAGGCTTTTTCTGTGCATGCCATAATGAATGTTGTGGGTGTTGGTGATTCCCATGAGCCTGTATTTAGTGCCTCCTCAAATCACCCCGAGTGTGGCCCTCTGCGGGATGTTGGTGTAGAGGGCCTCCACATCGAGCGTGATGAGGAAGTCAAACTGGGTATAGTCCTGGAAGTTGTGCAGTAGGCGCAACATGTCCTTGGTGTCCTGTATGTAGGAAGTGATGTTTTTTACCAGTGGCTGGAGGAAGTGGTCGCAGAATTGAGACAGGGGCTCCAGTATTGAGTCAATCCCGGAGAGTATCGAGCGGCCAGGGACTGGAGTGATCTCAATATGAATTTTTGGGAGAATTTATTTATTTTTTTATTTATGTTATTTGCAGAGCGCAACACTCTTCCCAGGGGATATCAAGACGCTGAAACCAGTACTGATAAATCTGCAGACTGACACTAGCACACAGATGCTTAAGATTTAAGGAATAGATGTGTTTTCATTTTTTTTCGGATCTGAAGGTAGTTGGTGGTAAGTCTTAGGTCCTGAGGAAGCTTGTTCCACTTCTTATCTGCTAGATAGGAAAAAGAGCGACAGCCTGTCCTTACTTTGTTAATGCGTCTTGTTCTAGCAAGAGCTGAATGGAGCAATCGCAAGTTTTTTGTAGCTACATAGAATTCGATCTTCTACTGAAGTAATTTCGGGCCTGTTTTATAGAGAGCTCTATGAATATGACTGATCAGTTTAAAAACCAGTGCAATTTCCTCAGACAGTCTGAGGCAGAATCAAACTTTCCCTTATTACAGACAAGTTTTGCTGTTGCATTCTGCAATACTTGTAGGCACGTGAATAAATTCTCATTCATGCCTAAAAACAGGGCATTGCCATAGTCTATAAGACTTACCAGCAGAGCTTGAGTAACCGAGCGTCTGCAGTCCAGTGGTATCCAAGGGAACAGTCTGTTTAGGAGCTTTAGAATGGAGAAGCCCTTGCCGCAGAGGGAACGCACATGCTCCTTCATAGACAAGGCGTCGTCCATGATGATACCCAGATTTTTGGCATGTTGTTTTGGGACGGGGGCCTTGCCTAAGGTGGACGGCCACCAGGAGGCGTCCCACACTAGTTTAGCACTGCTGAACAATAGGATTTCAGATTTACCAGAGTTCAACTTCAGGCAATGAGTGTGCATCCACTGGGCCATTTCAGAAAGACAGTTGTGCAGTTTGGATTTAGAAGTGTCTGGTTTCTCCAGGGCCACCATCAGTTGTGTGTCGTCCACGTAAGAACAAATGCCAATGCCCCACTTCCCACCAATTTTAGCTAGGGCTGAAATATAGGCATTAAAAAGGGTCGGGCTTAAGGAGGCACCTTGGGGGACACCACAGCCAATGTGGCTGGGTTTGGAATGGAATTGGCCCATATGCACTGCTTGTGTGCGATTGCTCAGGAATGACTGTAGCCATTTTCTTAGAGAATGTTCAGCGGGCAGTTGTGGAAGACAGTGTTGAATGCCGGTGACAGGTCCAACAGTATCAGGGCCACCGCCCCACCTTGGTCGATGCGGGATCTGATACATTTCCGACACTGCCAGCAACGTTGCTTCCATACTGTTATTGGCACTAAAGCCTGTCTGGGAGGGATCAAGAAGGTGATTTGTTTCCAAATACTTAGTCAGCTGGCCGTTAACCAATTTCTCCACACCCTTAGAGAGGTAGGGGAGCTGGGAGATGGGGCGGTAGTTTTCGGGGTTAAGGACATCCGTCCCAGCTTTTTTTAGGAGGGGGATGACTGAGGCGTGCTTCCATAACTCCGGGAAGATCGCGGTTCTTGGGGATTTATTGAAGAGCTGAGTAATCAACGGGCAAAGCATGGGAGCAATTTTTGAGAAAACAAAATGAGGACGGGGTACAACAGGGATCCTGATTTTACTGTGCTCATAGCTTTTAGAACTTCATCAACTGTGAGGGGCTCAAAACTGCCCAAAGTGGAAGTGACTTCCGAGCCGGGTGCAGCCACGGCTGTCTTTGCAACATCAATTGAACTATGGGAGTTCTGGGGACTGAAGGTAATATAGATCTTTCTGATTTTTCCAGAAAAAAAGCACTAATTCTTTCACAGGCCTCCACCGAGGGGGTAAGGGTCTGGGTAGTGCTGGGCGGTTTGCTGAGTTCTTTAACAATTCTAAAGAGTTCTTTGGCTGAGTTGCAGTTTTCGTTGATGCGCAGGGAGTGGTATTTTGTTTTCTTTTTTATGGCAAGGTTGTAGGACCTCAGCTTGAGCATATAGCTTAATTTATTTGCTTCATTTTTGGACCGCCTCCATTGATTTTCAAGTTTCTGGCACTCCTTCTTGAGGCATTTCAGTTGAGGGGTGTACCATTTTTCCGTATAGGGCCGTTTCCGGGATTTTAGAATGGGAGCCAACTCAGCCACGCCACCGGACTCCACTGGACGGACCACAGCTGCGTCCACTTCAGCTTCAGAAGGACCACGATCCACCACCACCAGCAACAGGTTGCACGAAGAAGCTGGAACAAGATCACGGCCGACCAGCTCACCGCAGCCCTGAACCAGCACCCTCCCGCCAGCTCCGCGAACCCCAGCCAGGCCGCTGACAACCTCACGAAGTGGATCAGCAACTGCGCAGACGACCTCGCCCCACTGAGGACCCCGCCCAGCAGACCCGGCAGCAAGAAAGCATCCTGGTTCACCGACGAACTCAAGAGCTCCAAGAAGAACTGCCGAGCTCTCGAGAAAGCATGGAGAAGAGACCCAACACCGGACAACATGACCACCCTGAAGCTCGCCACTCGAAAACACCATCAACTGATTCGCGCCACCAATAAAACAGCATTCAAGGAAAGACTGGACAACAACGCACACAACAGCAAGGAACTCTTCAACATCATGAAAGAGCTCTCCAACCCCAACGCCGAAATCAACGACATCACCCCATCACAAGACCTCTGCAACTCCCTCGCCTCCTACTTCCACAACAAGATCGCTGACATACACAACAGCTTTGAAACAAAACAGGTGATGGACAGAATGTGGATCAATGTCACACATTCACCCCAGTCCAAAGATCTGGGCCCAAATCCATCGTTTTTTTGCACTCCACACCACCCTGGGTTAGACAATGGCGATATGCAAATCAGCTCTGACCCTGTGCCCCATGGGAACAGTCCAGTCCGAACTACAAAAGCCATGTCCTTCCCAGAACGGAATCAAGCATCCGAGGACCGGACCGGTTTCGAGGTAACACCTCTCATCAGCCCGGCTAGCTTGACTCCAGTGGTGTGGAGTGCCTGGGACCCACGTCTGAGCATCCCCAGCGCACTTATGGTGGCAATTGCAAACAAAACAGGTGATGGACAGAATGTGGATCAATGTCACACATTCACCCCAGTCCAAAGATCTGGGCCCAAATCCATCGTTTTTTTGCACTCCACACCACCCTGGGTTAGACAATGGCGATATGCAAATCAGCTCTGACCCTGTGCCCCATAGGAACAGTCCAGTCCGAACTACAAAAGCCATGTCCTTCCCAGAACGGAATCAAGCATCCGAGGACCGGACCGGTTTCGAGGTAACACCTCTCATCAGCCCGGCTAGCTTGACTCCAGTGGTGTGGAGTGCCTGGGACCCACGTCTGAGCATCCCCAGCGCACTTATGGCGGCAATTGCAAACAAAACAGGTGACGGACAGAATGTGGATCAATGTCACACATTCACCCCAGTCCAAAGATCTGGGCCTAAATCCATCGTTTTTTTGCACTCCACACCACCCTGGGTTAGACAATGGCAATATGCAAATCAGCTCTGACCCTGTGCCCCATGGGAACAGTCCAGTCCGAACTACAAAAGCCATGTCCTTCCCAGAACGGAATCAAGCATCCGAGGACCGGACCGGTTTCGAGGTAACACCTCTCATCAGCCCGGCTAGCTTGACTCCAGTGGTGTGGAGTGCCTGGGACCCACGTCTGAGCATCCCCAGCGCACTTATGGCGGCAATTGCAAACAAAACAGGTGATGGACAGAATGTGGATCAATGTCACACATTCACCCCAGTCCAAAGATCTGGGCCCAAATCCATCGTTTTTTGCACTCCACACCA
This sequence comes from Lissotriton vulgaris, assembly GCF_964263255.1. Lineage (NCBI taxonomy): Eukaryota > Metazoa > Chordata > Amphibia > Caudata > Salamandridae > Lissotriton > Lissotriton vulgaris. The sequence goes on along the minus strand of NC_141691.1, from coordinate 40,872,380 downwards.
CCCTGGGTTAGACAATGGCGATATGCAAATCAGCTCTGACCCTGTGCCCCATGGGAACAGTCCAGTCCGAACTACAAAAGCCATGTCCTTCCCAGAACGATCCTCATTTGGTCCATCACCTGTTGTTTTTGCAAATCTACTATAAGTGTACTGGGGATGCCCAGACGTGGGTCCCAGGCACTCCACACCACTGAAGTCAAGCTAGTCGGGCTTATGAGAGGTGTTACCTCGAAACCGGTCCGGTCCTCGGATGCTTGATTCCGTTCTGGGAAGGACATGGCTTTTGTAGTTCGGACTGGACTGTTCCCATGGGGCACAGGGTTAGAGCTGATTTGCATATCGCCATTGTCTAACCCAGGGTGGTGTGGAGTGCAAAAAAACGATAGATTAGGACCCAGATCTTTTGACTGGGTTGAATGTGTGACATTGATCCTCATTCGGTCCATCACCTGTTGTTTTTGCAAATCCACTATAAGTGTACTGGGGATGCCCAGACGTGGGTCCCAGGCACTCCACACCACTGAAGTCAAGCTAGCCGGGCTGATGAGAGGTGTTACCTCGAAACCGGTCCGGTCCTCGGATGCTTGATTCCGTTCTGGGAAGGACATGGCTTTTGTAGTTTGGACTGGACTGTTCCCATGGGGCACAGGGTCAGAGCTGATTTGCATATCGCCATTGTCTAACCCAGGGTGGTGTGGAGTGCAAAAAAACGATGGATTAGGACCCAGATCTTTTGACTGGGTTGAATGTGTGACATTGATCCTCATTCGGTCCATCACCTGTTGTTTTTGCAAATACACAACAGCTTCAGCACACAACCAACGCTCCCCACGACCGCACCAACGCCCCCCACCACCACCCTCAGTGCCTGGACCCCAATCAACACCGAAGACACCATCCGCACAATGAACTCCATCCACTCCGGATCTCCAACCGACCCCTGCCCTCACCACGTCTTCAACAAAGCCGACGCCGCCATCACACCCCAGTTACGAGACATCATCAACGCCTCCTTCAACACCGCAACCTTCCCTGAGAGCTGGAAGCACGCCAAACTAAGGGCTCTACTAAAGAAACCAACAGCAGACCCCACCGAACTCAAGAACTACCGCCCCATCTCATTCCTCCCGTTTCCAGCCAAAGTCATCGAGAAGACAGTCAACAAGCAGCTGGCCGCCTTCCTTGAGACAGATTGATCCCTCGACCCCTCACAGTCGGGCTTCAGGACCAACCACAGCACCGAGACCGCCCTCATCGCTGCCACCGATGACATCTGTGCCCTGCTTGACAACTGAGAAACAGCGGCCCTCATCCTCCTAGACCTCTCCGCAGCATTCGACACTGTCTGCCACCGCACCCTAGTGCAACGCCTCAGGAACTTCGGAATCCAGGAGAAGGCACTGGAATTGATCATCTCCTTCCTCGCTGGAAGAACACAGAGAGTCCGCCTACCCCCGTTCAGGTCAGAGGCCACCAAAGGCATCTGCGGCGTTCCTCAAGGCTCCTCGCTCAGCCCCACCCTCTTCAATGTCTACATGAGCCCCCTTGCGGCCATCGCACGCCAACACAACCTCAACATCATCTCCTATGCTGACGACACACAGCTGATCCTCTCCCTGACCAACGACCCCACCACCGCCAGAGCCGACCTACACGTAGGGATGAAACACGTAGCCGAATGGATGATGACCAGCCGCCTGAAACTGAACTCAGACAAGACGGAAGTTCTCATCCTGGGCTCCTCGCCCTCCGCCTGGGACGACTCCTGGTGGCCACCCGCCCTGGGCTCCGCACCCAAACCAACAGACCACGCACGCAACCTGGGCTTCATCCTGGACTCCTCCCTCTCCATGACCAGACAAGTCAACGCCGTCTCCTCGTCTTGTTTCAACATCCTGCACATGCTACGTAAGATCTTCCGGTGGATCCCCACCGAGACCAGGAAGACGGTCACCCAGGCCCTCGTCACCAGCCGTCTGGACTACGGCAACGCCCTCTACGCCTGAACCACCGCCAAGCTCCAGAAGAGACTCCAGCGAATCCAGAATGCCTCAGCAAGACTCATCCTCGACATCCCCAGACAAAGCCACATCTCCAGACACCTGAGAGACCTGCACTGGCTCCCGGTCAACAAGAGAATCACCTTCCGCCTCCTCACCCACGCACACAAAGCCCTGCACAACCAAGGCCCGAGTTACCTCAACAGCCGCCTCAACTTCTACGCTCCCACACGCCACCTTCGATCGACCAGCCACGCCCTCGCCGCCGTCCCCCGCATCCGAAGAGCCACAACAGGAGGAAGATCTTTCTCCCACCTGGCCGCCAAGACCTGGAACTCCTGCCCGACCCACCTCCGCCTGACCCAAGACCACCTTGCCTTCGGGAAGCAGCTCAAGACCTGGCTGTTCGAGCAGTACCCGACCCCCCCTCCCCAAGCGCCTTGAGACCCTCCCGGTGAGTAGTGCGCTATATAAATGCTATGATTGATTGATTTATTGACTTGTCTAATGTTTGGTAGATCGTCGTTTCAAAAGTTGCTGCGTCTTCACCTACTGAGATGTCGTCAGAAAACTCTACCTTAGCGTCTAGAAAATGTGTTTCAAAATCGGCCTCATTAACTAGCCTCCAAACTCGGTTAGAAATCTGATTGGTTGCCCTAGGTTTCGTTTGTTTAATGGGTAAGCCCAGTGTGAAAGCTATAAGGGAGTGATCTGCCCAAAGTAATGGCAGGATCTCTTGAATATTTATGGCTTCGATATTAGAGAAGAGTAGATCGACAGTATGACCCGATACATGGGTCGGGCCCTCTATCCACTGTTTGAGATTAAGGATCTTCATATCGCTCTCCAATTGAGAGACTGCTAGTATGTCCTTTTTCTCATAGTGCATATTAAAGTCACCGATAACTAGAAAGTTGTTGTGTTACAAGCAGATTGGTAGGAGTTGAGTAAGTAGCTTGGTGCTAAAATTGACTTGTTGGCCAGGAGGATTGTAAATTATTGCTCCAGCTAAGATAGTGAGGCCATCGTGGAGTAGTTGGAAAGGGAGGGTTTGATGTTCATTATAGGAGGTTGCTCGCACCGGGATGCAGGTCAGGTGGTCCTTAAATATAATGGCAACCCCTCCACCGCTGCTTCCGACTCTATCTTGTTTGATAATTTTATAATTGCCAGGTAATGCATTGGCCATATCTGGGGCATTAGAGTCGGAAAGCCACGTCTCGGTGATAAAGACCTGATCGGGGTTCTTTTCCTTCAGCAGATCCCATATGTCAGAGGCCTGCTTAGGGAGGGATCTAGCATTGAAGTATAGGCAGATAAGCTTGGGGTAATCCCGAGTCTTCAGGCAGCCTAGTTGAAATTGACCCATACTGCACCACCTGCAAGCAAGGCAGGAGATGGGGCCTAAGAGAGTCCCGGACCGATCAGCGTACATTGTCCATGTTTGTTGCCCAAAATAGCGGCATAAGTCAGCAGCTCTGTGCGTGAGTAGCTAATGACGGCAGGTGGGGATTGAGTACCACCGACAGGGGGTATGGCCTTTTGTCCCGGTTGGGCGCGGACGGGCGCAGACGGGCTTGCCTTAGGCGCGCCTTTGGCGCGCTACCGGCACGCCCGTTGCGCACGTCCGCAGCTCGTCCACAAACACATTGAAATAAATAGAGGGAAGCGCGGGTTCCTGGCTCCGCCCTCCGGCTCACGAGGGATGACCACTGATTGGTCTGCCTACTTCCCCTTTGTGCTCTTCACGCAATCGGCACTTAGCTGTGGTGGAACAGAGCATGGGATTCGGCAGCCGACACTAGCAAGGTACGAGGGACAGCCTAACTCGCTGTCTGCCTCCAAGTATATTTGTGCAAAATAAGCAATTTTTAAAAACAACAGGTAAAAATGCAGCGTTTTCAAGCAATTTAAAACCAGACGATGTGCGATCAACAGCAGCAGCAGCTACCAGTTCTAGGCTGCATGACCAATGAAACATCAGATTAAATAGAGGGAAGCGCGGGCTCCTGGCTCCGCCCTCCGGCTCGCGAGGGATGACCACTGATTGGTCTGCCTACTTCCCCTTTTTGCTCTCCACGCAATCTGCACTCAGCCATGGTGGAACAGAGCATGGGATTCAGCAGCCGACACTAGCAAGATACGAGGGACAGCCTAACTCTCTTTCTGCCTCTAAGTATATTTGTGCAAAATAAGCAATTTTTAAAAACAACAGGTAAAAATGCAGCGTTTTCAAGCAATTTAAAACCAAACGATGTGCGATCAAAAGCAGCTACTGTTGATAATATAGAAATATGGGACATTGAGATCTTTTTTGACCAGAAATTCTGCCTCCTTCTTGCTAATCCACCCTTGACATTCTTCTGACTCAACCATCCCTGAGATGGTGTTCTGTAGATGTTCAGTTGGGTTCAGGGGAATGGGTGTGCAGTAGCGTGTGTTGCCCAATTGTATATGGCACTCAGCGGGATAGTCAGTTGTGTTCATCAACACTGTGGCGCCCCCCTTTGTCCGCATGTTTGATCATGTTTTGAGGGTCATTGGCCAGGGATTCTAATATCTCAAGTTCTTTCTTGGAGATAGTGGTATGATTGTTACGTGCAGTGATAGTTTTTATGTCTTTCAATACTGCCTGTTCAAAGGTCAATATTTCATTAGGGACCATTCCGCTGTGCGGTGTGAAAGTAGAGGTATTCCGGAGACCAGAGTCTTCATTCATTTCCATGGGTTTCCCCTCAAAGAAAGCCTTTAGGCTGATTTTAAGAAAGAACTTTTGTATTTCCACTGTTTGCTGGAAGTTGTCTACTCTAGGGGTTGGAACAAATCCAAGTCCCCTCTGTAGGACCCTTTCTTTATCTGAGTAGAGTTGGCGTGTAGAGAGGTTTACTACCAAACTCACTTCTTGGTAGTCTTGCTGCTGGTGTCCATTCCCTGAGTTGTGGTATCCTCCCATTGTACTCTTTTGTCTGGCGCGTTGCCTCTCTTACGCCCTTGCCCTCTGCCCCAGCCTCTGTCTAAAAAAGGTCGGTTGGTACCTTGTGGGGCGAACTGTGGTGGGTACTGGGGACCAAATTGCGGCATAATTTGTGGGAATGTCGGGTGTTGCCAAAAAGGTGGTCCCTGATAGGGTGGTTGTGAGTAGTTGTTCTGTCCTCGCCTACCTCCTCTGGCCCCTCTACATTGACGAGGTTGCCAATTATCCCCACTTGAGTTGCTATCACTGTTGGAGCCTCTCCTCGAGGAATTAGCGCTAGAGTCCGAGAGGTAGCCTGTACCAGGGGGAGAGTAATCCTCATTCAGGTAAGGGTAGACCTTCTCTTTCTCAAACCGTTGGATTTCCTTCTGGAGTTTGGTTATTTTTTGTTTCATAAGATATTCCTTATGTTCGGTCAATTCCTTATTTATTTCAGCCAGCTTGGTTTTGAAGCCAGGGTTGGGGACCGAGCTCTTGAGTGTGCTTTCCAAATCCTAGATTCGCACTAGTAAATCATCTTCTAGCCGTTTTGCCGTGTTTACTATCAGGATCAACAGATCATGGGTGCACTTCCAGGATATTTGAGACCATTCTCTTTCAAATTGGCCATCTTCCCAAAAAATCCCGGGGAAGTTCTTAACAATTAAGCTGTTTGGTGCTATCTTGGCTTTGAAATATTCTGCCATAAGGGCGCCATGAAGTGAGATTCTCACCCATTCTCTTTTGAGATCTGCGAGAGTCTGCCAATCAGCTGAACTGCTCCCAGTGGCGCTCTCAGTCTCTAGGCCTAGTATTGATGATGTTCTAAGGATTGCTGCTGCATCATCTTCGCCAAAGCTCAAACCTTGCCCGTCCATGGTGAGCTTTTGGAAGTGAGGAGGGAAAAAAGCGCACAAATAGTGGATGATATTGGGACCCTCAAGGTGGATAGAGGGTACCGGGGGGGGGGATAGAACAGATCTTACCCACCTTAAGGTGCTCCCATGGTGGTTAGCTGTGCAATAGATTATTTTTCAAAACAAGGGAGAAGTCTGTTTGAAGAAGGGCATTCACCACTCCTAGTGAGTGGTAGGTCCAGCCTCAATAGTGGCCTCAGTGAGGAACAATTACCAAAAAATGCTGGGCTGTTCCTTACACTAGAGGAATGTACCTGTTCCTGTGGTGTGAAGGATGTTGTAGGGTCCCGGGGGATCCTACAGTTGGGCATCCATTATGTTGGATGTAATGCCCTCACACACCCTTTCTGGTATCATGCTTCATTATCTGGGCTTGCTCCTCGTTGGGTTGGCGGTGCAATACCCAACGGGCAACACCTCAAAAGAGGGGCTCTTTGGCGGAGATCTTTTATCCAACTGTCGTTTAGATGAAGTGCGGGTGTGGGGCCAGAGGTGCGTGGACGTGGTAATAGGAGTTAAAATAAAGCTCGGAGTACCAAGAATTACATTATTCTGGCGGTCCCCTACTCTAATTAAAATGAAAACTATCTGGTACTCGTTAGAGTATTATGCTTCCTGTTTACGAGTCACGAACTAGTATGTGCTGTGGTCGGTCGACTTGTTTCTCGCTCTAAAGCTGTTGGCTAAAGATTCTTCAGGACCTATCGGTAGAAAGTATATCTATGGTGTTAACTGTCTACGTCAGTGTGGTGTATGTCTTATATTCAGACAAACATTCAAGTGTGTGTAGCTCACAGAAAAATAGGTGTTTCCTGCGTGTTAACTCTGTCGTACTGCATCTACCTGGATTGGGAGAAAAGGAGCAAATCACAACAGGTACAGTTAAAAACCAGAGGGCGATGAATGTACATTCCTTGTGCCATGCTAGAACGAGTGCTGCTAGCATGTGAGTTAAACTGAAATGAACTGGTGTTCGTGCAATTCCTTAGTGAGCATTGTCGTGGGCATGCTCATGTGGGCAATCATAAACAACCTATAAAAACGTTGGTGGTTAAAATTGATAAAAACAATACAAGACACATATGTAAAATATCAACATTTCAAGGTGGTATGGCTTCTAACTCACTTAATATGTTAAGTATACAGACCCCAACAGTCTCCGGTGGGTTATATGGCATGTAGAACCTTCAAGTATCTGGCGGGTCACAGGAGGAAACCATAATTTAAAGGCCTGTAGCTGGTGGTGTGAGTCAAGGCTACTGGATCAGTAACAATCATGGCATGGTATCAAATGGAGCCTGAGTTGTCTGCCTGTATTAGGATCTAAAGAGACATATAGCCGGCCCAAGATAATCCCTTCCTGTGTGCCTAGAGTAACAGGTAACCTTGCTGCTATCTAAACTCAGTAATATTCAGTGCTGTGGTGTATAGTTAATGGGAGATCTCCCCCGGCTCATGCATATTCCGAGTGCTAGGTGAGTCTGCTAATCACCCAAGGATCATGGGGCCCTGGATCATTGGCCCAATATTTAGGAACCAAGGGTGCTAGTACATTGACCCCGTCGGTGACTAGAGCGCTCCCCGGGATATTGTTTAATGTTACTGGTGCCACAATTTTTTTTATTTATTTTTTTTACTTTTTTTTTATTGAAGTCTTGGATGCACCACAACACAGAAATATACTAACATATGCCGCATGAGTTCGGAAGCAGACGTATTCGATAGAGAATATAAATAAAGATACATTCCGTAACATTCCCAATATTCGTTAAACAAAATACGATTCCCAGATTTTCTCAAATTTCCGAACCACCCCAATTCTTTGAGCATAACTTTGTTCACATTTTCTAACTCTCTCCATTTTATGGCGCCATTCTTGTACCGTAGGGCAATAATGTGAACGCCCGTTCTGAAGTAATAATGATCTAGCCACGGCCATAGCTATATACAATAGTTTGACTAGTTGCCCAGTTAACATCAGCTCTAAATCAAAGCCAAACAAAATCAATTTAACATTCTGTGAAATCATAATTTTCTGTTGATTTTGAAGAAATGCAAAGATATCCTCCCAAAAGGATGCTATTTTGGGACAGAAAGCAATAACATGAGACCAATTGGCGGGATTATAATTCAAACACCGGAAGCAGTTAGATGAGCTATTGGGATACATTTTAGATACAATCGCCGGGGTATAATACAGGAGCCACTTACTAAAAAACAGCATTCTGCGCCAATTAGCGCCTCTTAGTACAGAGAAGTTCAGTCTATTAATTTTCTGCCACGCAGTAGAAGTTAATGCTAAATTTTCCTGCCCTTGCCATTTATGAACTGCTTTAAGATAAAGATCCGGGGCCTTATTCTGTGTTAAAGAGCGTTTCCACTCCCCTGGTTTCTTCTCATGTATAGAAATAAACAGTTCACTAAATAGCTGGACAGGAGGAGAAAGAAGTGTAGGATCCAGTTGACGCAATACACTGTAAATCAGTTTATATGAGCCCAACATTAGAAAGTTGCCTTGGACCAGAGGAGCCATATCTGAAAGGGTAATCCAGGCTCCGTCTTTCATAAAGTTTTTTAACATTGTAAACCCTGTCCTATGCCAATTTTCTACTATTTCCAAACTTATATCCGTCCCTAAAAAAGAAAATGCGCTATATAAAGAGGAAGTTAGATTAAGAAAAGGGAGGGAATATCTTTTAAGCATTGCAGAACGCTTCTTGAAAAACCAGTTTAAGACCTTGTATCGAACCAGTTTGGGTGATTTAAATATTTGAAGAGGAGAGGGAATCTGGGTCTCTCGGCTAATTAAATTAAAAAAAAAGTTGATAAAGAGTTTCTGGTTACTGTCTTTAAATCTCGCTAGGAATTGGGCTAAATAAGCATTGTAATAATCTTTCAGATTTGGAAGAGCAAGCCCTCCTTGCTCCTTATCCTCATATAATGTATTTAAAGCTATTCGTGGGGTCTTTTTGGCCCAAATAAAAGATGAGAACAAAGATTCTGTTTTAGCGAAACACGATCCGGGTAAAAAGCAGGAAATGGTTGCGAACAGAAAATTAAATAAAGGAAGAACTGACATTTTAATTAGTGCTACCCGTCCTAAAATAGATAATGGTAGAGGGTTCCATCTTTCCAACATTGAACGTACTCTATGAAGAAGGGGCACAAAATTTAGCCTGTAAAGGTCTGAGACAGAAGAAGAGAAAAGAACCCCTAAATATCTTTTCGGTTTATTATTAATACAAAGTCTTAGATCCGGATGGAGTTCAGGATCGGAACCACCACAAACCAGGATTTCAGTTTTTTTTTTATTGATACGATATCCGCCAAAAGCTTCAAACTCTTCAAATATTTGCAGAGCATAAGTTTGGCATTGCAATTCAGGTTTAATTAACAAAATTATATCGTCTGCGTATAATTTAATTTTAGGCATCGAGGTAATAGGGGGAAGAATATAAGCAGATTTCCTAATTGAAGTTGCTAAGGGTTCAATAAAAAATGCAAATAAAACGGGAGAGAGCGGGCATCCTTGTCTGGTACCGCGTTTAACCGGAACCAGGCCCACTGACTCTGCATTAATAATAATATTGGCTTGAGCCTTTGAGTAAAGGTTCTGAATCAGATTTATAATAGCTACTGGAATCCCAAAGTGATCTAAAATAATAAAAAGTGTTTCCCAAACCACCAAATCAAAAGCTTTTTCAGCGTCAAATAGTAAAACTAACGCAGGAACCCGTCGTGTTTCAAAATAATCTAAAGCCTCAATTAAAAAGTGAGTGTTAGATAATAATTGTCGGCCGGCAATTAAGCCGTTTTGATCTGTATGAATCAAATCTGAAGAAAGGGAATTGAAACGAATAGATAATAATTTAGTGATGATTTTATAATCCGTGTTCAATAACGTAATAGGTCTATATGAATTTGGATCATTAGGCGGCTTGCCCTTTTTTAGAAAGCTAACTACGGTTCCTTCCCGAAATGAATCAGGGACTGAGCCACCATCCAACATAAAGTTTACTAACTGTACAAAGAGTTCAGCAAAGGAGCTGAAAAAAATCTTAAAAAATTCTGTTGGAAGCCCATCAGGCCCACATGCCTTACCTATTGGTAGATCTTGCACAACGCGCTCTACTTCTTCTCTTGTAAATGGATTAACCATAGTAAATTGTTCTAAAGGAGAAAGAACAGGCAGGGAAATTTTAGCCAGATAATTTAATAACTTTTGCCGATCTATAGTGGATTGAGTATTATAGATCTTACTATAGTGTGCAACCATTATCTCTCCGATTTCTTCAGGAACAGATGTATCTATTAGAGTACCCGGAGACTTTAAGGAATGAATGAGATTAGAAGCGGCTTGCTCTCTGGCCTGCCACGCCAGGAATTTGCCTGTAAAATTGCTCTCCTCGTATATCTTTTGCGAACTCTTAAAAAATATCTCTTCACTAAGGGAATAGAAATGTTGACAAAGTTCTCTTTTTGCCTTGTTTAATTGTTCCTGAATAATACTAGCTGAGTTTTGTTGCCACAATTTAGCGATGTGGCAGAATGTGGTTTTTGGCTTAAGAAAGTATGGTATTAGCATCGGGATCATGCGAAGTCAGAGTAATGCTTATACACCGGGGTATTTTAGTCCTGAGCATTGTAAGTGCTACTCATGGTTGCCCGGGTGTCAGTTACTGTGGCTGGAGTCTAAGACGGCTTACGGTATGCCCGCTAGCAGTGGGGCGTTATGCCCGAGGTAAGCCCCCTTGTGCTCGGTATCTAAAAAATATATCTATATATTTTAACAAGTGCTGCAGGGTTGGGCACCCTCCTATATTACGCCCCCATATACAATTAGCGGTAGCGAGGAGGCTAGGTGTGGGAGTGGAGAAGGACGGATCCCTAGCCTTCTTCATATGTTCTAGTGGGACTCTTGGCACTTACTTGGTTAGTCATGCGTCGTCTCATCAAACACCTATCCCTAGCTGCCGGACCCGGGAGGTAGTGATTGGTCCGACGGCTGTGCGGAGCAAACAATGTTAATTCACATCCAGTCAGACACGCACTAGAAAGGTACTGCATCTTTGTCTTATTCAATAGCGTATATGCAGCATGAGGTAGCATTACTGTGATATCAGTGTCAAGGAGGAGCCCTGTCGATTGTCTGATAGAAACCACCACGGCTGCGGCAGCTCTGAGTCAGTTCGTGAGAGCTCTGGTGACGTTATCAAGAATAGCACGGAAATAAGCACAGGGTCTCTGCTGCACAGGGTCTCTGCTTACCACCGACACCGTCTGTTAGAACAGAAAGCGTGCAACCATCCGCCTTGTGTACATAAAGCACAAAAGGCTTCTGGTAATCAGGTGTATCAAGCAGAGGAGCAGAGCAAAGTGCAACCTTTAATTATTGCTCAAAAGCTTGCTGGCATGCAGTTGTCCAAGGCAAGGGTTCATGCACTTCTTTGTTGGTCTGGTAAAGGAGGGGTTTTGTTAGTTAGAAATAATTAGGAATCCAGTGACGACAATACAAAGTTATACCAATGAATGCCTTCCGCTCACGCTGGGTCTTAGGAACAGGCTTATTAGTAATTGCAGCTATGCTTTCAGGTGTTAGTCTGCGACCCTCCTTTAACATTAGGTGACCTATATAGGTGGCCTCCTGTCGACAATATTGACTTTTTGAAAGTGACACCTTGCGTCCATTGAGTGCCAAATGTAACTGTAATTTAACCGTGGCCTCTTTACAACCATCTTCAGTGTCCAAAGCCACAAGTAGGTTGGCAATGTACTGCAACAGGACATTACAAGCGGGAAGTTCCAAAGAATCCAATTGAGCTTTCAAAGTTTGGCTATAGATACAAGGACTTTCTGTATAGCCTTGTGGAGCAAGGCAGAATCTAAAGCTCCTTCCTGCTATTGCAAATCCAAAGAGATATCTACTATCTGTATGGATTGGAATGCTGAAGAAAGCATTCTACAAATCAATCATGGAATTTTGCTGATGGGGGAATTGTTGTCAAGAATGTGGTAATGTCTAGAACCACAGGGTACTTGGGAACCACTATTTTGTTCACCTCTCTTAGGTCAATTACAAAGTGGTAAACATCAGGGTGGGCATTGTATGAATCCAAGGGTGTCTTTTTAAGAATGGGCAGAATAAGGCTATTACACACATTTGCCACTGTCTCCTCAACTACACCATACTTAATCAAATCCTGTATTGTTTGCAATAAGGCCTTTTCTCCTGCTTGGGATATCTTACACTGGAGAATACGTGACAATACAGCATTGTCCTTAATCTTTATAGATACCAGTGAGATCTGAAGTAACCCCACATCCCTGTCTCCTGTAGCCCACGCTGTATGTGGCTCATCTTTAAACTCAAAGGGGAGGAGGCCATCCTTAGCGAGGCATTGTTTGGCACGGGCCACTTGCGGCCCAATAGTTATGTAAACACCGTCAGGAGAACAAAAAATTGTTGCATGTAACCTTTTTAGGAAATCCAATCTTAACAAATTCTCCCCCGATTTGACGTTAATAAAAATGGTGAATCAACCGTAAAGGGGCCAATAGTGAGAGCAAGGGGTCTGTAAATAAGGCTAACAACCGGCACGCCTGAGAAACCCATCAAAACATTGTTTTAGCCAGATAGAGCTGCCCCCCATTACCAGTGAACGGGAAACAGAGCTATTCATAGCCCCTGTATCCACAAAATATTTCTCGGTCGCACCTTGCAAATCTACAGTGATGTAGGTTCTGTGCTGATCTTCAGGTACTGGAACTAGACCCTTGCTCTGTCCCTGGCTATCCTAGCTGTGAGACATTCCGTCACTTTGTCCATGTCATAGTCATCATGATAGTACTGCCTCTCTCTGGGGTCATCAAAATAGTTCCTGCTCTGTCTATTAGACAATGTATTCTCCGACTGCATCCCTCCACAGTCTCCTATTCCTCTCCACATCCTCTACACCCCTGACTTCTCTGGCCTCACCTTTCTACAATAACTCCAGGCACTCATTCTGCCAATATCCCTCCAGCTTGCAATATGCACATTGGTTGAGCCCAAAGGGTGCACTCGAATTACCACCCCTGTTAAACCGGGGCAGCCGCTGGGTCGAACCCAAACCTCTTCCTCTTCCACTCGCAACTTGCTGCATCACCACCCTAGTTCCACAGTTTTGACTTGATCTGCACTTTCTTTGTTCTCTCTATGCTCATAGTACTGTTCCATTCTCAGTATTACCAATGGGGAGGAGGTGCTCCAAATGCTTTCTGAAGCCTGCAGCCTAGTCACAATCTCAGGAATCAAGTTATTAATGAACCTGCTGACAAACACTCAGACACCACCTTCTAGTAACAGGTACTGACCACTAAAGTCGAGAAACACCCCTTCAAACTTAGTAAAGAAATAAGACACACTCTTGTCCTTCTTCTGATGAAATGCAGTCAATTTGTCCCAATCCACCCATCCCAGAGGGATAAGGGAATGCATATAACTGGTACCAACAGGCCAAAGAACAACTCAATATCAGCGAGCGTTAACACTGTGGAGAAGGCTGCCTCTGTCAACTCTTTGAAGTACACTGTTGGGTTTTTCCAATGGTGTAAATATCACAAATTAGGAACGATGAAGATGCTTATGGACCTAAACATCAATTATAAACAACATATACATGCAACCTCAATAGAATGGTATCAAAAATATTTTTATTGATATTATTTGTAATAAATTAATCTAGATACAAAACCGATGAATAAAACATTTCAATTCTCTACATTTATACTAGATTCAAACAATCACATTAGGTAAATTGCTATTTTTGGAACAACCTCAGATTAGATAAGGTATATACAGTGTCAATCATGGATATATGAAGACCTGTGTACAAAGGTTCAAGTTACATCAAAAATATACAGACAAAATAGTCATATCATTTATACAGAGGACAATCATTTCTGGTATGGCTCTTGGAAATCTGTGTCCTACGCGCGTTTGGGCTGTGTGCCTTCATCAGGAAGCCATGTACATATTAAGTGAAACCTAGAAGGGAGGATGCATGGACAAATAAACCGTCAATAAGAATTTAAAAAGGCGGTCCTACTACATTATTAGATACCACTAAAGTGGAGATAATTATGAACTCATACTATAAAGACAAAAAGAAGGGCATAAAACCAATAATTGCAAACTGGTTAAACTAAACATTGTACCAAATATGCTAAGTATCCTTCACCAAGAGATAAGAAGAGACCACAATATCAAGATGCCTTATGGTGCAGAAAAGGATAGAAAAGTGATATCCCAAACAGTGAATAGAAGTGATAAATCGGAATACACAATAAGATGTTTTTATGAACATTGGAAAAGAAAGATGAGAAAGGGTGATTCACTCAAGGGCTGAGTATCTTGCAGGGGTACTCAAATGAGTTTTTCTGAGGGTCCAGCAACTGATATTACCTCACTCTTCTTCCAAGAAATATAGATCCTCTGCTCCTGAAACCGAGAGTCTACTTGTGGCCTAATTACAGTGTTCATGGAGTCACACAGTTCTGGTATTTCAGGATGGTAAATAGGATGGACCTCTCACATGGGGCACTGAGTCACCATTGTCTGAACCTTTTGGAGTATCTGCCTCGGTAACCCACCAATGTTGTTACATTGCTAAAAACTTCAATGGGAGCCATCCCTGTAGCATATACCCTGTCCCGTATGTCATAAATGATCTGCGGTGCAACACACACCTTGAAAACACTACTCCTACAGTCCTTTTAGTGAGGCTGACATGTGCTTAAGAGCATGCTGCTGTCTGAATGGCTCATAATCTTTCATCACACTCCACACATCTTCGACTGTATACATTGCATTCCGGGCCCACTGAGCTGCTTGATTCGCCACCATTAGCCTTTCCTCATCACCACAGCAGAATTCACCAACACTTTCTCCATGCAGTCTAGTGCTGCCCCCCAGTGGTGTAGGAGTAAAAGTGGGTGTAGAGGCATAGTCAGTAGACAGAACAGGAGAGTTAACGGCTCCGGCCCCTGTTACTTGCATGAGCAGAGACGAAGCAGGAGGGGCTGGTGCTGATGCAGTTTGGCTAGAAGCAGAAATACTAGAGAGAACAGCACCAGGGGCTGGGGTCTGAGACATTGGAACCTGAGGCTATATTTACTCAGGGGCATAAGGTGGAGGAGGGCGAGAATCCAATAGCTCTTCAACAAAAACACCACCTTCCTGTCTAGTAACATAACATTTATCAGTCTGCAATCAAAGCTTTCTATTTGTACATTCTATGCCTTTCTCTTGCATAGGCATTCTGCATTATTGTTTGCGTCTGTCTCTTTCAGGCCTTTTTCTCTGTTCTCGTACGCTGTTGCTTTGCTTCCCACTGCCATACTCTTAGAGAATCAAACATCAACTGCCTGCTCTTTTTGGTAAACTATTTGTCCTGCAAGAAATTCAATTTTTGTTCATCAAATGAACCAGTAAGAGGCCATTGTAACTCTACATTGTCCCTCGTATATTTATTCCACAATGTGCTAATCATAATAGGGCCAATACCATGTTTGACGTATACGTAAAAATGTAGGGTACCCTCCGGAGGCACAGGCTGGCTCTCTTCCAATCGAGCTTCAGTAGAACAACACAGACATCCAAAACACCCCGGTTTACTAAGACAAGGCATCTTAATATAAGACACATGTGCTGTCCCGAACAGACAAGTATAATACCAACAACAATAATAAAAAAAAAGATAAATATTAAAAATTGTTCAAGAACCAAACCAAAATGGGCCAAAAACCACACTCTACAATCCGGAAACTGTACCAAGTTCAAGAAGAAAATCTGGATGTTGTACCAATACACAGCCCGTTGGCTTGTGCCGGTCAAGCAAGGCAGTCTGAAAACTGCACCAAGACAGTCCAGGCTCATGCCCTTCAAGAATGGAACACATTTTTCCAAGAATAAAATCACTCACTTGTGCACACAGGTTGAGTCAAGTTATTCTCCACTGCCGACTCTATGAACCAAATGGTCAACTCCAAGCTTTTGCCTTCTCAGAACCCCCAGCCGGTGACAACTAGATGAGGATTCGCCTGATCAAATTGGCAGCTGCAAGAACCAAGCTCGATCATGTGTGGTACCCGATCTGCCCACTGACCGGACGCAACCCAGACCCTGTAACCCGATTGTGGGTGAGTCAGATCACCTTGCGGGGTCCCTGTTCAGGCATCAACTGAAGGAAGTAGCCCTTAGGGGCCACCCGGACTACTTACATCTACATGCTATGCCTTCCCAAAAATGAAGAGTCGGTCAGACAGTAGAGAATACAAACACATTTTTTTTAGCAATACTCTGCAGAGAAGTCCAATCTGACTTGTACCCTAAGATGTCTTCTGAAGGACTGACCCCCCAACATTCTGCAACACATAATGATTCTTCCCAAGATTCTTTAAACCAGCCCACAGTGGAAAGTTACAGGCCTGGGACGAACATGAACAAAGGAGGCACAGAACGATGGGCTACCACCTGCCAGATGGGCACATGCTATCTGCAACTCAAGGTTACTGCGCTGAGTATCAGCATCTCCTAACGTGGGAGCAGATCTACACACACAGGTAGGTATGCGAGGGTAGAATAGCCGATTCATTAGTAGGTCAGGAAGCAGCTCTGGACAGAAGAGAAAATAATAACGAAATACAGTGTTCTGCTGAGGCAAGTAATACGAATAATGAGGCCTAGTTCATGCCCAGCCTAAGCAGCCTAATAGAGATTGCGAAATACAAAATGGAGTCGCACCTGCTAACTAAAGTCTACACATTACATGGATAACACAGTGGGTTGCGTAACCTTAATACAAATAGCGTCTATTTAGCCACACACTGCTTACCTAATATATCAAGAAATGAGTGCATAGCAGGATTGGGGTTTTCAAACCTAACAGTAATATTTTTGCTTCTTTATTTTCAAATAGGGGAATTGGATGCGTAAGATTATCATTTTCTCTTTTTTGAATTGTCGGTTCTTACCGTACTTTAGGTATTTGCTTTATTTCTATTGGAGAGTAGTGTTATGAACATGCGAACTATTGAACTTCGGCATTCATGTATTTCGGAATGCACTGATGAGAGGAGTGGACTGTGGGATAGGTACTCTTGAATATTTTGAATCGGTTGTAGTCATTATTTGTTAAAGAAGTACAGTTCAGCTACATTACAATCTTGGATTCAGCTGAGTTTAGGAATGTCTTTTCTTTTCTTAATGTACTTTCAATTATATATACAGATTAGATTCTGGAGGCATCATGTAAATTAAGACTTTGATAGTCTTCAAGCCACATTAACCCTTCTTGGTTCTGTGTATATTGTAAGTGGCTAAGGATTTTTTTAAAATTTTAATAGATTCTATGTATGAAGTAATAGACAGAATTACCTAATTCTGGGATCCTGTTTCAGATTCTTTGAAATTGATCAAAGTGCTTGATTTACATCTATTTGATGTTTGGGATGGAATTAGTTCCAGTAATTCTTTTTTCAATGAACTATGCATGGAGAGTCACTCTCAAGGGTGTTGCACTGTTATGTATTTTCATTTTATTTTAAATACATTTTTTATATACTTTTTCTATTTTTGTCTAATTTAACATGGGTGCAGGATTCTCCTCTATACTCTTGAGTTCTGCTTTTTAGTAAAACTAACAGGAATCATATTTTAAGTATTGATTATAACCCAAATATTGTTTTTTTGGTACCATCACTTAAGAAACAAATTCATTTTGTCGGCCTGAACAATTGACGGTTGCTCTCAATATGTTTTGTACTGATGATTACCTGTGAAATCAATATGGTTGAAACACCGTCAATGCGTTTCTTGGCAAAATATAAAATGAAGCATTAAGTGAAACAGGCAGAGAGCATGTGTTTGTCAAGGGCAAACATTTGATGCCATGGTCCTACCCTTCTAGAAATGAAATGTGGAACAATTCTGCTGTGTAAGGTATTTTGTGATGGTTGAAAGTATTTCACTTGGAAACAGTAAAAACTCAAAAGCAGCCACAGGAGAAAAAAATTACTTTAGTCTAGGTCCATTAACTCTGAAGGTAACAGTGAAATTGAAGTTGAATAAGTTGCATATGTAAACATATTTCACTCTGTTTGAAGATCATTTGAAAGTAAAATTTCGAGCTATATAGCATGAGTGCAAGTAACACAGAATGAAGGCAGGAGGAAGCTACACCAGATAAAATGGCCTCCAATAGTAGCCTGAAGGAACTCCATGAAAGATTTTTTGATACACGAAAGATGAAGGGGATATATTTGGAAGAAGAATCTGCCTTTTTTGGTGATTCAGTTATTCAGATGTTTTCTAATTTAATCAAAATCTTTTCATCAGGTATGTACTACTCATGTCCATGCTCATCCATAGACAGCTTTGATTGTGTAATTCTGTTGGCAGCAAATCAACTCAGGGGTGTTAATTGTATCTGACATAGATACTATGTCCCAACCACTTGCTAGTTATACTTGTTATGGATTGAGATGCATCAGTTATGATTGAAATTGAATAAGAAAAAAATGTAAATTATTGTTAGAGTGTCTCTATTTCAATAACATTTTGCAACCACCACAAAGGAACAGTAAGTGCTTCCTGTGCATGCTCTTCATCTTCCTCTTCTCCTCTGTCTTTATTGACCTGTGATCATAATACTGAATTACGCCACAGGGCTGAGTAAGATGTGTACCTACCTGCTACTAATAAGAATCCAGGTGTATTGTGCACAAATATGCATGTGGATTGTTTAACAATGCCTTTTCTGATGGCCAAAGGACTTAAAATGCTTGTTATCTACATTATATGAATGTCATATATCTGCCAATTCTTCTAAAAAAACTATTCTCCTGAATTGCATTTTCAAACATTAAAGATCTCTTACAGTAGCTACTATTAGGGCTAGTTATAATTTAAAGCAGTTTGACTAGAAAGACATTTAGATTACATTAATTTTGATAGTTAATGAAAATCATTACAAAATCACAGGTAGAAGTGCAAATAAATTCTTATATGTCATTGCCCTAAAAAATAAATTTTGAAACTTTTAAGTCAAGTACTCATGCCACGATTTAATAAAATGTATATATTTATTACAATAATGGCAAAAAATATTTAAATCAATCGAACAAAAAGAAGTTTCCTTACATAATACATATATGTCACTGAGGATCTAGTCTTTTCACAAACCCATGCCCAGTCCATTCCTGACGCGGACACAAGGCATAGCTGTAAAAGTGGGACAGAATTTTTTTTAACAGTTATTGACACACGTTGATTTGGGCAAATTCCAGAGGTTTCCATCACATACATTTAATGAAACTGTGTGATTGTACATTGATTTTGAGGTTTGCAAGGTATTGTGTGTAGGAAAACCTCATGGGATCCATAAAAGGAACACCACCTGAGAATCACCCGCAAGTTTACTTTTCAGAAATGTGTATGTTTGGTAGGTTTCCGTAGGTGGGGGCTGAGCAGGTCTCCAAATACCACAACTACCCTTATAACTGATCTCTCCACGGAGGTGTCAGCAGAGCTGGGGCCCAAATCTTCAGCTGCCTACAGTGCAAAAAAAAGGGGTTTCTTTCAGTGGCAAAATGTGATGTGTATATTTTGTATTTTGGATCCTTTTCTGTGGTGGACACTAGGCCTACCAACAGAAATGAGGTAACATCTTTACTGGGAGACTTGCTGGATTGCTGGGGAGGTGGGAAATGTGTGCCTCTCCAAAAGGTCCTTAAGTTGCCCCCACTGAAATGTGAGGAAAATGTGTTTTTTTAGTCAAAGTATGAAGTTTACAATCTCTTCTGGGTTACGAAGCATGGGGAGAGCAATGCAAGTCACCCCTCAGTGGATTTCCCTAGGTGTATATTTTAAAAAACGCACAGGTTTGCTATGTTTTCTAAGGTGCCGGATGTGCTAGTGACCAAAATCCACGGCTACCCGCAGTACAAAATTAGGGTTTGTTTTTAGTAGAAAAATTTGTTATGTACATGTTGTGTTTTTGGTCCTTTCTACCCCTAAAAGTGAGGTTCAATTTTTATCGTGAGACTTGGATCAATGCTGTGTGGTAGGGAAAATGTTGCTCCTGCAGATTCCAGATACTTTTCTTACAGAAATATGGGGGAAATCTGTACCTTATTCAAGATTTGAGGTTTGTAAGGGCTACTGGGCAAAAATAGCTGGTGCGAGTCACTCTCATCACCCCATCCTAGGCCCCTCTGGGTATCTAGTTTTCAAATATGTGCAGGTTTGCTGAGTTTCTCTAGGTACTGTCTGAGCTAGAGCCCAGAATCCACAGCTATCCATTTTCCAAAACAACGATCAGTTTTAGTGGAAATATGTGATGTGCCCACGCTGATTTTTGGGCCCTTTCCTGTCATGTTCACTAGGCCAATGCACACAACTGAGGTGCCATTTGTATCAGTGGACATGTGGGAACACACAACAGTAGAACATTTGTTACTACCAATTGGATTTCTATGCATTTGTGCCTTCCAAATGTAAGCCAGTGTGTAAGAAATAATTATTTTTTAAAAAATGTCCACTGAATCATCTGCTAATATGGGTACCCACAAACTCAGAGATGTAAAAATACCCACTGCTCCTAAACTATAATAACAGTATCTATGTCAGAATTACATAGGTTTCCTTGGTACACATTTTTCACTCTATATATTTTACCAAATGAATTTCTCGGAACACAAGAAAAAAACATTGTAATGTGCAGTTTAGTTTTTGGCCCAGGCTCCTTTACAACCTCCAGACCCTGTATATCCCTAAAACCAGAAGCAACTAGAAGCCGTAATGGTTTATTACTTTGGGAATCAGCCATTGTGACAAGAAGATACAGATGAAAACATGGTCACAAATGTCAATTTTTTCCTACGTATTTTCACTATTGTTTATTTTAACAGTTATGGCCTTAGTAGGATGTTGGACCGCCACCGACAGTCTGCCGGTGGCCATCCGTCCGACATCCAAGGCATTGGTCCAACCACCGGATTACAATACAGTCACTCAGAGAGATGTGGTTGGATAGACTGACCCACTCCTCTGATCAAGGATGCCATTGGGGCATTGGTCGGAGGCCTAATCCCTATAATGGAGGTGGTGCTTATGGAGGCACTGCCATAAGGATTAGGATGTCCCTTTCAGACAGCATTTCCATATCAGCCTTTCTGACATGGAAAAGTGTCTTAAAGAGACTTTGGGGGCCCTTAGCAGGGCCCATGTCCCCCCTAGACTTCTGCTGTGTGGTCTGGGGGCACATGTGGCACCCCCTAAACACCACTTGGTACCTGGCACACAATGCAGAGATATTTACAAACATACCCTTTACCATTGCAGCTTGTGCTGCAGCCCTTTTCTCGACCGCAGCACCATCAGCAATGGTAAAGTCTATGTTTATGACCGCCATGATGGTACTCACATCATATTATTGGCAGTGGCGCCACCGACTAACAGTAGGACAGTTCCAGTCCTAAAATGACTGGCATTTGAATAAGGCATTTAGTTACTTTGGGAAACCCTTGAGGGATGTACACAAAGTTCTCTTTTTTGCATTTAAAATGTTGTTTACTTTTCGGATATCTGTAGCTTTCTGGGATCACCCATGGATTCAGACCCATTTCCACCACAAACTGGATGTAGGTTGAAAGCACAATAATTTGGAAAAATGGGATACCAGATGAACCTTCTGGCAGGAATCTAGACTGAAGGAGATCTTAGAAGGACTTCACACTTAGCAAGTAATCTCCTGATGAGCTCTGACAGCCTAAAGGGCATTGCCTTTTGCCTTCTTTGATTCTTTGAGAGGCAGGCAGCCATGTCTTGTGTTGTCAGTATGGAGAAATGGGGATGTGTGAATTGCAGTCTATATACACAGTGAGAGTAAGTGATTAGGAGCTGGTACAATTACTGTGTGAGCTAGATGCAAGAGTCATTTAAAAAAAAATCCCAACCACTGGGAAGCGCCTTCTTAATTACAGTCCTAGATTTAACTGTCTCTGCATCTCATAGTCTATAAGTAGGTTGCCACCTGACTGGTAGTGCAGCTCTACCACAGGTTACTGAACAGCATGAGCTGCTGCCGTTAAATAATAACTACAGACAATAATGTAGCCAATATTTCTATAACTGCCCCATGTTCCTAAAACCCTGTAGTCTTTCTGTCCCTGCTTGGTCTCAGAGTTGGCAGCATGTTAAAAAAAATAGATACATTCAGAGGGCCTGATTCACAAACTGCCCTCTGTAGTATTGTAGCACTTCAAAATTTACTATAATAGGTACTAAACCGTGTACATTTTGCCTACACTTGTATTGAAAATTTCTCTGTCCCGTTTGAGGAGTTTATGCACATGTGAATGCAGATTTTAGTTGTAAATGAGGGTGGGTCACCAGGGAGTGGGTGTGGAAAAGGGGCAGACTTACCAGTAAAAGAAATGGAATTAGTGAGATATAAGAGGGGTTTAGGGAGGATCAGAAAGGGATTTAGAGAGGGACGTCACCCACCCTCACAAGAATAGCGCAATTGCTTTACTTTTAGGGGTAGAGACATATAGATTACACTTTTGTAGTATGTTTAGACTCAGATTTTGATGTATTTGTGGATGGGTTGAGTCTTTTAGTGTGAAGGAAACAAGAAGCAATATGTAACACTGTCTTAGTGGTAGGTTGTGAATGCATAATACAGAGAGGAAGAAATCGAAGCAACACAATCGCATAAAATGAAAGGTAAAAAAACAAGTCAAGAAGGAATGAAAGAGACAGAAAAGAGGGAAAGATTAAAATGGGATAGAGTAGAGAGTAAGAGAAAAAGGAGAGCTATCTCAAAGGGAAGTAATGTTTTCTGAGTAATTTAATTACATCATCACCACTCTATAGATAAATATGTTTTCACTGCAAGAATGGTTAAGAATTGGGATGATGCAGTGTTGCTGATGTTTCCCCTTGACAAAAGAGCCAACTCCATCTAGTATAGACCCGAAGGGATCAATGACAGGGGACTTGTAGTAGGCTGGCTCTCTGTACAGTGTACTAAAATGAGGTTCACTATGTGGAGAGCCCAAGAAACCCAAGAAACTGTATAGTTGTTCAATAGATAGGTCTAACCCTCTATTTATGGTAGTGTATGAAAGCATTTAGGCTTATCCTGGGGTCGTGCTAAGCATTTGTTGTTACACAGAGTCATGAAGCAAGGCCCACAATCAAGAATACATCTGAGAACAATGTTGTAAAAAAAATAACATAATCTTTATATATTTTTAAGAAGACAGACTTCAAATCGGAGATATACTTTGTAGAAGTGTAAAATGCTTAAATAAATACTTTGTTAACTATGAACTTCTGAATAAATGAGATGCAGTTCAAAGTATGCAGTACTTTCAGTATCTTCGCACTCAGCCCAGGATTTGGATACAGCTGGAGTTGATTCACTCCTGAAGAAGGAGTTTCAGCAGTCTTGGTTGTTGGAGGTCGGATTTCACTTACAGAAGTCAGACCACAGGTGGGTTGCAGAGCAGACTGTCCCGGAGAAGTGGCGGCCTTGCCATTGTTGCTGCTTTTGCCACCGAAGCCACCTGCCGGTTGGGTGTGGGCTCTCAGGAGCAGGGCTGTTATCAGCATCTATCACTGTGGTGAGAGGATACCTCAAGGTAGTGAGGCATGCTGTAATTCCTTTACAGTTATGAGTTATGTCAACACAAGTGCAGGTCCTCAAGCATGACGGTTCTTTACCAGCGGTTGCAGGCACTAGAGCCTCTAGTCCAAGGTGAGGTTCTTTGGCAACTGGTGAAGATCGGAAGGGCACAGGGGTTTCCTAGAAGTCTTGCCATTCTCAGGAAGGACAGCCAGTCAAGGTGTTGAGTCTTGCTTGCAGCTGGCAGTGTTTTGCCAATTTCTTGCTGCAGCAGGGATCAGTTCCTAGTCAGTCAGAGGTGTTCTTACATCGTCTTCTTTTGGTCCCTGAACATCTGAGGTCAGGTTCTCAGGGAGCCACCTAAATACAAACGTTTGTTGTGTTTTTAGGGAGGCTAGGTAGTTGCCAGGGGGCTAATAACTGGTGGAGTGCCTATGCCCTCTTAATACTCACCCATATGAGAGGGTGGGCTTAGCCTAACACCTACTAGGCTACTAACCCATCTTCAATATGGTGGATAGTCAAAAGTGGGTCTACTTCGGCTGTCCCATCTGAGGAGTGGTACAGGGGGAGGCAGGTGTGCCTCTTAATTTACCTAATTTCCCAACCAATTCTCCTGCAAAAAGATGCAGCAGGATTGGTGGGTCACCATCTGCTTCTATCAGCAGGGACTAAGGAACAGGGTTCAAAGGCGGCAGGGCCTTTGAAGCTCCTGTTTCTTCTATGGCAGATCTAGAAGGGGGGAAGGTGTGACCACCTTTGCCCAGAGCGGGCATTGTCACTGAATCCAAAGAGCTCTGTCTCTCTACCCAGGGGTCCAGAAACATGTCTGAGGATGGCAGAATGGCTTCAACTTGACAGGAACCAGACCAGTGGTAAGTAGGTTTCAGGAGATCCTCTAGGAGGAGCCCCTGTGTGAATTTATTAATAAATTCATCACTGTGATCAGCTAGGATTGATTTAGAGGAGATGTGTTGTGCTAAACATCACTTGCTATAGTGGAGCCATCATGAGACTAGGAAACTTGTAGTGACAATTATCCAGCCCTTGTACTCATTATGGCTTCCCTGTGCGCTACAATGCCTCAGTATGGATTGGACATTTTAGTTTTCCCCTGCATGAGATATGGTCCTCAAGTTATATAGTGTACACTGCCTTAGAGCTACTAAGGCCTTAAAGAGTGGTGACTTGCGTATATCTCAAGCAGTGTGGGGAGGAATGGCACACAAGGCGACATGGCATGTCAACCCTTCTGTTAGTCATGGATATGGACACGCAGCCTGCAATGGCAGTGTCACCTTATTTGGGTGAGGGGTCACTAGGTGACCTTCTTCTGGCCTCTTGCCCTAGGTACCAGACGTATCCTTTACTAGGGACTTACCGGGGAGACAGACCCTGTGTTAATCAGGGTACATTTTTGGGGAAAGAGATACAGTGTCATGCCCTGGTTGGCAGGAATATCACAGCAAATGATGGTTGGGATATGTTTCACGCTGAGTTGCATACAGTAAAAGTTTCGTAATCACAAAATGTTCTACGGATATAAGTGAGGGCCATCCACCATCACTAACTATATAGAACAAAGTTCTGCAACTAACACGAAAAATGGGTTCATGTCCTGAGCAAAAAATTATCCAAGTTATTAGAAAAAATCCCAAACAGTGTTCATGACAGGCTTTTTATTTGTCTTCTTTATTTCCTCTTGATAAGATTCAACAGACTTCTAGCCAACACGTTTTTCGTCTTATACTGATGTCAACCATAAGACTTCTTCAGGGCAGATGCATACAGTCATGCGCTCATTGAAGATCATTCGCACTCGCCAGCCGAATAGAATAGAATATCAGGTGTCGCAAGAGTTAAAATTCTAAGCTGCAAGACCCATACCATATATATGTAGCCTGTACTGGCTTCGATGGATGGAGAGTTCTAGTACAAACCGCATACGAACAGCAAGACGAGTACTAGCAGGGGACACGAGTACTCATCTCGTTGTTCATAGGCTCACTACCAGGTATACTTACCTTGCAGTTTTTACTATATGAATATACCCTTAAGAAGTCTTATGGTTGACACCATTATAAGATGAAACACGTGTTGAACCTTATCAAGAGGAAATAAAGAAGACAAACAAAAGCCTGTAATGAACACTGTTTTAGATTTTTTCTAATAACTTGCACTTGCACGTGCACTTACATGTTGAAGTAACATCAACATCAGGCAAAAGTGGGGACTACTCATGCTAAAGAGGCACTTTCCTATAGGACGCAAAATGCATCCATCCGCAACGAAGATCGTAGATGAAAAGTATGCAAGGAAACTACACCTTTCATACTTTCCCACCACCCAGACACTGCATCTACATCTCAACTGAGAGTCTGTAGGGCCTTGACCCTAAGGTAGATCTGAGGAGTTATGAGGGTCAAAGCAAAGTCGAAAATGGGAAATGGTAAACTCATGTGTCACAATTTGTAACATATTTATATTATCTGCTGTTGTTTACTGCTGCCATCACGCTGCCCGGGACATGAATCTAAGCTTGAGGACCTCCTTTACCAGCTACATCGACCCGTTTGCAGCCGCTGACCGCGGAGCGCAAGACTGCCTGGGACTTCAATCCCCAGGAGGCAGTGCGCACTAGCGGCTACTCGGCTGCCCTTTAAATTTTCACCGGTGCTCCCACGGCACAGGACGCTTTCATTCACTGACCTGCTTTTGTTTCCTACTGCCATTACGCTGCCCGGGCCTGAATCCAAGCCCGAGGACCTCCTCTGCCAGCTACATCAACCCGTTTGCAGCCGCTGACCGCAGAGCGCAGGACTGCCTGGGACTTTAATCCCCAGGAGGCAGTGCGCTCTCGCAGGAACTCGGCTGCCTTTTATTTTTCACTGGGGCTTTCATGGTGCGGGATGCGCGCAGGCTCCCCCGGGCCAAGGGCGGGCCCGTCCTTGTCCGTCTGTGCCTGGATGAGGCTGGGATGGGCCCACCATCTTGCTTTTTGTATGGGAACATCTGGATCAAACAAATACAATCAGACTGGCTGTACTTGTGGCACTCTATTGTACTGCATTCGGGCTGTGTTGAGTGCAGAGTCTACTCTTGCACTCATATTGTAACTGTATTTTTTAATTGAACTCACCAAATTTTTGCTATGGGGTTATTAGTTTCAGGGGTGCAAGAAGTACAAGAAGTATCACTTGGAATACATTGTGCCCTGTACACTGTCCTGAGTATAGTGCAGTCTTCTATAACATAAACTATCCATGGGTAAAAGAAATATGCTAATCCCGGAGGAACAATATGGGCCCCTAGCGACACACAACAAACCCTACTGAGTTATCTGACAGAGGCAATGGGGGCCCTGGATAGGCAGATATCCACTGTAGAAGAGTCTTTAGAGGCAGGTACATTGTGCATATTTCCTGAACCTGAACAACCCAAAGTCTTGGACACTTTGGGCCGCAGTTTAAAGTCTAACACAGTCCTAAATGGCTGTATTCAGCAGCTCCCGGAGGAGATTCTATCAAGGGATTCTGTTTCCTTGTTACAACCACCCCAGAAAAAGCAAAAGAATCCGGCCTCCCGGGTGGAAATAATTGCTGAACAAGCCATAGGTAAGGGTGGCAATAAACAATTGAACACTATTTCGCTCACTGGGATGCAACAGGGTCAACACGGGAAAAAAAGAGCAGGAACAAGAAAAGGCTCCCACAAGGGGAAGGAAGATGCCAGTAAAAGATGTGATGCCCAAAGTGTCAACCTGAAGAATTTAACGACCTTGCTCGAAAGACTGGATCTTTATGTGAGAGTCACATTAGATCACCTGGGCGCCAGACTGACCCTCATTGAAGAGTCCATGTCTAGTAAAACTATCCAAGGTAACCACAGGGACTTGTCACCCGCCGACCCAGGTTTTGTAATTACAGGCAACAACATATAAACCAGGCAACTATGTGTAGTAGTAGTAGTAGTAAAATCAAAGTTTATTTAGACAATAGTCTATAAACCATACACAAGACCATGGATCCACTTAGCAATAGAAATTTTACATCATAGTTCATTTTAACACTCAGTACACATTTAAAACCATAAAAGCACTAAATTGATATTTTCCATTTTTTTTTTAAATCTTAATATCTTAAAATTTCCCAACTTCCTTGGTTGTCTCCTTTACAGCTTCTCTTATTGCTTTCAAAAATGTCCCCAACGCAATTGTGATATCTAAAAACGACATTTCAGTAAGGAGAACAACAGCCTCTGATCGTGTGTTTACCTTATACTTTAAAAATATTGGACGCAAAAACATTTTACGCACTGTTAAAATCCATGTACAGTCCAGTAATATATGTAAAATATCATTCTTCACACCTAGGCCACATTTACAAATACCATCAGGTTGGATCAGGGCTACTTTTAATTTACTGTCGATCTTCCATGGATTTAAGCCTACCCGAACCTTCATGATTTCGTACCTTAACCATTTACTGGGTAACACATCCAAATAAGGGAACCGGACATCCTTTTCCCATTCATTCCTTACCCAGTTTACAGATTTTTTCAACTTCAGGTACTCCAGATCTTGTGATCTGGAATATTCTTGCCCTCGGTCCCTAAGCATTTTCTTAGTAAAAACTAGGTCCAATAAGGGTTGTTCGAGGGTCAACTTTAATTGCGCAGTTACTAGCTGAAGGGTTTTCCTCACTTCCCGTGCCCAATGTAAACTGCTTGCTTGTATTTCCTTTCTGCACCAAATTGACACCTTCTGATCACCACCGGGCATCTGGCGGTTCCAAAATCTTAGCAATGACATTTGTGCCTTTACCTCCCATGCCGTCAAGCCTACCTCCAATCTAATAGCTTGCAACATGGATCCGTTAGGTAGGGACAACAGCATTTTAATTATCTTCCCTTCCTCTCGGTCCCAACCTCTTTTACCACTCAGATAGAGCACTTCAGCGCCGTAGAGAACTTGTGGGGGTATCATAGCTTCAATAAACCAGGCAACTATGTGTAGTAGACACAAGCTACCAAAAAAACAGCGCTGGGAAGCTGGCCATGTCCTCAGATAGTGTACTTGCCACTAGAAACGACCCTTCTCTACAGATTAAGATGAGCAATTTATTAACCACCACAGAGCTAGGGAAAGGGTACAGGGATATCACAAGGACAGGAGATGCTAACAATCCCTCTGCCCAAGTGTCACTGAACCATCAAACCTTAGGACCTTTTTCTCCCAGGTCATTCCTTGGACAAACCTGCTATAGATCAACATCTACACTTACCACCTGATGCAACCCCATACATAGTTATTTTGGCAAACACGCCTAAAAAGGGTCCATTAGAAAAAGAAACCTGGGAATCGCTGAGAAATAAAACACTTTATTGGCTAGGTAGGAGGACATGATTAACCCAACATCTGTTCACAGAGTTTAAAATGGTGAGAAGGGTACAGTGGGTTGGAACTCAGGGAAAAATGCTCCCAGGAGATTGCATAGTCTTAACATTTAAAACACCTGCGCTTGTGAAGACAATTCTTTGGTCGGAAGGCAATAATCCACTAACACTGGGTGGGATCAATGTATTACCCCTAGTTTTTTTTTATCCACCATGTATTAGGGATGCGAATGAATATAATACTAATAAGGTTGAATATATTCAAGGCTATTCTTACATTGCTCCAACTTTTAACAGTTATAACGTGTTATCTGGTATGGAAGAAACAGATTGACTGGCCAAACTTAAACTTACTTAATATGGGAGGCAGGAAGAATCGACTAAGTTCGGTCTCTATCCCTGGGAACTCCTCTTAAACCCTAATTCACGACCCTCTATTATGGCAACTAGCTGCAAACTCGAACCCCATACTTTTCACCATAGTTGCCTAGACGAGAGTTTAGCTCTAGTACCACATAGTAACATTCTCTTCGAACAGGGAAGTTTGATGGACGTGACTAATTTTGCCACCCAAGGGAGCTCTATCGAACATGGCACCACACAGGAAGGAATTTCCAGGGGGTCTGGAGTCATAGTCTGTTGGAACATAGCAGGTCTGCGTTCCAAACTAGTTAATAATGCATGGCTCAGATTTGCTGGAAAGTTCAAGGTGCTCTGACTACAAGAGACTTGGACTAACTCTGCCATACATTTGGAGGGATATAAGACCTACTTCTCCCCAGCGATTCCCTCTACCTCAGTCAGAGCCAAAGGAGGCCTGATAATATTTATCTCTAATCTTTTGGAGTTTAAAGAAATAGTTCCCTCTCAAATTGGATCCAAAGTTCCAAATAATTACGCTTGTCTCGAGTAAATATGATACTTATGTGTTGGTACATTTTTATAATAATATGCATAAGGCTCAGCTGATTGTAGTTTTAAAAGAGATCTGCTCCATCTTAATGGATTTTATTTATAAGAATACTAAAAATGTTTCCATAATATGGGGCCGAGACTTTAATTTGACACCATGTGTGCATAATGATAATTTAACCTGTGGTCTGACAGATGAAGACAGGAACAATTTTACTCACTTCCCGCACTCAACAAGTGGGAATTGTTTGAACGATATATTATTCATCATGGAACTTGGTCTGACCAACGAACAATTGGTACCCCCGGTTCCGTTGACACAGACCTTTAATGGCAGAGGAGCCGGCACTATCATAGATTTGATATTTGTATCTAAAATTGCTGCGACCTGCATTCTAAATTTTAAAACTCATGACAATGCTACCAGCGACCATTTTCCAATCAATGTTAACTAATTATATCCCTGTACATTAAATAGGAGTAATCCCAAAAAAAACTGAACTTAGACAGGCTGAATGGGTATTCGCTCAAGTGGGACAGAGTTGATCCACTCCAGAACACAACAGAGATGGTAAAAAATTCCCTTAAATCTCTAGAGATATGCCTAGATAATACTTCTCATCAAGAAATTTTAAACAATTTCGGAGCTATAACAAGAGTAGTAAAATATGCCCTGGCTATCCTACAGAAAAAGAAGGAAACATCTAAAGGATGGTTTAATAAAGCCTGTACCAAAGCATACTCTGATTTAAAATCAGCCTTACATAAAGCAGTAAGGGATAAAAAAGAAATAGCCCTTCTTAGAAAGGTGTATAACAAGGCTATAAAAACAAGAAAAGCTGAATTAAAAAATGAAGTATGGGATCAAGTACACAAGAGTTGCACAGAGAAGGACAGTGGGGCCTTTTGGAAAATTATTAAATCCCCATTTGTATCTGAAACCAGGGACACCGCAAAAATAGAAATAGCCATAGATGAAACGCTGTGGGTAGAACACTTCATGCAGATATTTGGACTAAGTGCCAAAGAAGCAAGTTCATCAAGAGAACGAGAGAGGGCAAGTTCCAATTTTAATCCTACAGTTTTCCCCATATCCCTTGATATTACTTTGCTAGAAGTCGAGCGTGCCTTAAGGACCAGCAAAGGGGGTAAGGCACCAGGCCCCAAGGGGGTCCCTGTGGATTTGTTTAAATGTAACTTGTACCTATGGACTCCAATTTTGGCAAGGGTCTTGGAAGCCTCTTGTGCAGTGGGGCTTATCAAATTGTGGTCAGAATCAATCCTGGCCCAGATATTTAAAAAAGGAGATCGTCAGAGCCCATCCTGCTACCGTCCCATATCCTTGTTAGACTCTTTGGGCAAGGTAGCAGGGCGTATCATTCTTGATCGTTTACAGCAATGGACAGAGGACAATAATATACTGTCTGACTTCCAATTTGGGTACAGGGAGGGTATGGGTACCACGGAACAAATCCTAAATCTGACACTCTTGATGGGCAAATATATGAATGCGAAGGGGGGAACAAATATATGGCTTACGTAGACTTAACAGGAGCTTTGACTATGGATTATTTTAACACCTTGGCTGCTAGGCGTTTTCCCCCCCTGTGCTGGAAAATGCTTGAGTACATTATTCATGACGAGCTCAGCTCGTCATCAGCACAGCTCAACTGTGCATCATGACGAGCTGAGCTCGTCATGAGCATCGAAAGGGTTAACTGAGATGGGAATAGAGCCCCATTTGGTAAATTTTCTGTGAGAACTGTACTCTAATGCTACGGCAAGGGTTAGGTTTGGACTAGGAGGGGAACTCACAGCCTCCCTTAAGTAGAAAGAGGGGGAAGGGAGAGCTGCGTCCTGGCGCCCTTTCTTTTCACACTCAATACAAATGGTCTTGAACAAGCCTTGTTGAAAGGGTGCCAGGACTTACCTTGCTTAAAAAAACATCCAATTCCCGCTTTACTCTATGCGGACAATGCTGTGATCATAGCACGTACCCCCCTGGAAATCCAACGCGCTCCTAACAGGTACCATGGCTATATGGTCAATCTACATTTAAGGATTACTATTAAAAAAATGTTTGTAATGTCTTCTGGGCCAAGTCGTAAGAAATGAGGGATATTTTTATTGAAAAAACTAAGTTGGAGGACACTACCACGTATCCTTATCTCGGAATTCTAATTGATGACAAGTGTTCATGGAGGCAGGCATTGAGGCCCGGAAATTGCTGTTTTTGAGGGCCACTACTGGCTTAGTCAATTTTGCACACAGTCTAGGTAAAAGGCCATCGGCAGAGATGATTCAAATTTACCGAGCTAAATGTGTCAGCGCAGTGATATATAGAGCTGGGGTGTGGGGTTATGGAAAAGTGGACGTCCTCGAAAAGGTAGAGAATAGCTTTTTGAGGTTTCTTCTTGCAGTTCCGTGTGGTACTTCTACCTTTAACTGTCATCTGGATTTGGGTTTGCAATATTTTACCGATTTAGTGAAACTTCAACCGATCCTTTTGTGGCTTTAAATTTGGTCCTACCCCAAATCAGTTTTTAACCAAGAGCTTCTGAATGACTTTCTTTTACTCAAAAATTCAGGGAAGATTGGGTGACACTAATGTGTTAAAAATGTTCTGCTCGATCTGGGTTTGGCAAAATACTACCACAATCCCCCAATGATGTTAGAGATCTCTAGGAAAAACTTTGAGAAACGGTGTTTGTCACACTTGGAAGAATTACGACTGACCACAGGGTTATCTAAAAGTTAAGTTCAACACATTCTTTCAGTGCAAACCACACAGACCATACAGCCTTACTTAAACTTTAATCTGAGTGGTTATGATAGGTTTTTGCTTACGCGACTTAGGATGAATATATTCCATTGTTTGGTTACTTTTCCCAAACCCAACGACAGGTCCTAACTATTATCTGTGTGCACTAGTGATGGAGTGTCCATACAGTCCACTACGCATGTGGTCCTGTTTTGAAAATTCTACAAAGAACCAAGGAAGCACTGGGTGATACCGATCTTAAATATTTTGGGTTTCCGACAATGTCGTCCAGCTTTACTTGTGATGCAATTTTTGGAAGTAGAGTGTTTTGCAGTGAATATAGCTAGATTTTTGAAATTCTGTATACAACATAGGCCAAATCTAGAATGGGAACACTGAAGCATCTACTGTGTAAGATTTTGACTGTTCTCCATCTTCTTGTACATTAATGAATTATTTCTGCTTTCTTATTCCGAGTTTGCACCTTAGCACTTTTTGCTGGTATGTATAGTCATCGACAAAATCTATGTTGTTTTAACCTGTTTATTACAGTTAGAAATTGAAATGTTAATGCTATGTTTAAACTGCATCTTTAAACAGTGTACCTTTAAAAACCGAATAAAGGAATTTTTCGATTGATTGATTAATTGACTAAAATGGGCATGTCCATTTATTCTCACTAGCTGATAATGAACTTACATGGAACGAATTATACATTTCTATTTACTCAAGTATGAATGTTTTTCTGTACAGGTGATGTTAAAGGAGACTCCCTGATTGGACTTTCACTTGCCCCTTACATCTATTTCACTCTCCCAGCCTGTGATTATTTCAATGAGATCACCTTCGCTTGTTCAGATGATAACTCCATCCAGGACATGCAGAAATGGCTGAAGAATTAACCTGATGCTTTGAACTGGAGTCACATAATGAAGAAGATTTGTGAGCTTCAGGGCAGTGGGTAAGGATATAACTTTCTATTAAAATGTTCCTACTTTCTTTTCCTTTTCAGACTCTCATCTTCCAACCCTTCATAAAAATGTGAGGATTATGAAGTGAAATAAATATGCCAAGGGATAGCTTAAGAATATGTAAGTGCAGATGTTACTGCTCAGATAGACATTTGAAAGAAGGAAAAATAATACCCAGACTCTACTACTCACAATTGTATGTTCCTGGCAGTTGCTGCCAAGACATGGAATCTGTCTGCAAGAGATACAATAAAGCTAATGAAGGATGCCAGACCTGTGGCTTCATCTTTATAATGGCAACATGTGAACACCAGGGATTTCAGATGTCTCCAGAGGTCCATTCTGATGCTCTCCATGTTGCAGACTGACAAAATGAATATTTTGTGGGAGCAGTCAACAAGCGTTCCAGTGACTATTTTCATTGTCAAGTCATCTGATCTAGATGGTCATTTTGTCAGTCTTATCATGGCGTTGTTATTGTAGTGGTTAATGCAACCACAGTGGAATGAAAATCCATACACTCCACATTGTGACTACCACTGTCATCGTGTGAGGCAGCACAGAATAGACAGGCCAAGTTCGGAGCAAAAGGCCACTTCATAAGGACAGGTTGCAGCTGAACTTTATAAACAATATTGTGACATCAAACAAACCCACATCAATAATACGATAAGTCAATCTAGCTTATTCCTTTTTTAAACCTCCTCTCTGATGTGTACACACTCCCAACCAAAGATCCCAGCATTCAACCCACTCTCCCTTTCATTCCATTTACCGTCCTTTCACACCTGACTCCAGCATCCCTCTGCTAGCATCTTTCTGCCAAGGACCCACTGGCAGGTCCCCACCTTTCCAGATTAGTGTGTGAGCCTCCCTCTTGACTGCCACACCGGTAAACCCTGCACAGGTGTTTTTACTGTCCCCCGCTCCCCAAAGCCCATATTCTTAGCCTCATTGGATGTCGCTCAAACAGCCATTACTTACTTTCTAAAATAAGCTTTGTGATTGTCACCTAACAGCCAACCTTCACTACGCACCATTTTACCATCAGCTTTTTTGCCAGTTGATAACATATTATATAGTAAATACAATTAATTCCCTAAAAAGAATCAACGGACCTCATCATGGTGGCACAAGGCAAAAACCTCTTTTGTGATATCTCCATGCTCCAAGACACCTATGCATACAATGGACATATCTCCCCATTAACGTTGTGCCTGTCTTTCTCAATTGCAATTTACTTCAACGCCCCACCCAATACCCTTCCGGAACAGGACTAGGTCCTTACAATCATTGCCAGATCTACTTTCATCAACTTAATCAAACCTAAACCTGATGGCTTTGCTAAATAATTCTCACCCAGTTCAATAATCAACAAAACTGAACAGGTTCACACTCTCACCAACTCAGATGAGAGTAGTTGGCCCCATTTAAGAGATGAATGGACCCACGATCCATATGGAAAAGAATGCCATAATTGGTCCAGCAGGACAACCTGAAACAAAAAGAGAATAATGTATGAATTAGCACTTCACTGATGCTCTCTTTGTACCTAATGTATTGCAGACAACAGCCTGAAGATCCTCTCCCCAATATCCTTTTTTAGAGAGAAACTCTATTTGTTACCTTCTGATGCAGTCCCTAAGTTAACAACAAAACTCCTGACTGCGGCTGACCACAGGTTCAGCACCTCAATCCCAATACCCACTTAGTAAAAGTCCTGTGCAATCAACCTCCGAGAACCGCCACACTTAGGTATCACTGGAATCCAGAAAAGTAGATTGAAGAACATGGAGGGAGCACCAAAAATGAAGTCACACTTTGTTAGATTTAGTCTTTTCAGTATCTTTTATTCCTCTTTTGTAAAACAGATGACAGGACAACAGCCAACGCGTTTTGTTCCTTTCAAAGGAACTTCTTTGGGGCAAAATATTTTATGCAAAAGGATCCAAAAGTATAAAGACTTCTGTGTAGGGGCAGCAAGTAAGCCCGGCAATCGAATGGAGTTTTACTACTGGGCTTACTTGCCGCCCCTACACAGAAGACTTTTGGGACTACTTTGGCCGGTGTCTACTATTACTTCCCCCATACTGGTGGGGCAGTCTATTGTTATTATTTAAACCTGGCATATTTTTTAGCTGTGAATACAATGCTATGGATGAGGCAACCAAGCATAAAACATTGCAACAGCTTCAAAGCTTCTTGTCTCTTGCATTCTGACCATTTACCAATGCTATGACTTTTATTACCCACATTAAAAGTCACTATCTCATTCACTAAGCCATTGCCCACAGAGCAAGATCCACAAAAAGGGGAAAGAAATTCTAAAAAGACAATGCTCCTGCCCTCATTCATCTACTTCTGAGGCGACCTCTTAGAGCACCAAAGTCATTCGCAAAAAAGGCCAACCTATCTGCACCCCCGACTTTTTGGACTAGCCAAGTAAAATCCAAATCCAGAGACCACATTATCATGCAATTGAAATTCCGTAGAAAGAACAACTAAGCTAAAAATCTGCTCTTACTGCAGTGGAAGGCCTGATCCTATGATAAGGTAGTGTAACTCCTGATATCATAAAGCCTAATTTCAGTAAAAAGAATGTGTCAGATCTTACCGCTCTGCATGCGGAATTCAAATGCCCCAGAAAATGCTGTACCTGCCGTAGTGCCAACTTCAGGGCTTTTGTTGCTTTCTCCAGCAACAAAGTCATAATTTACATATGAAGGAGTGACCCAAAGTATTTCCACACTCACTCTTGTGCATGCATCTGTATCAAAAAGGGAGAAACCAAGCCTTGTAGAAAACATGTGCACCTATCTCTTCATATCTGCCTATTTGGGAATGCCTAAGGCAGGACGTAAAATGCAGCATTGAAATGGGAAGAGACATGAAACCGTGAAGAAGCCAGATGGCAGATGGGGTTTCAGCTACAGTAAAAGTCCACTTTTCTTAACATTCAATATTAAGCATAGTGTAGATTGCTTCTTATTTAGCTATTGTTTTTAGCATGTGTGCCAAATTATAAGACGAAAAAAGGCAGCTGCACTCAAATAAATCCATGACACTATATTTGATTCGTCCAACTTAATTGCAAAATCAATCTAACTAACTTTGGCCATTTTGAAGCGCAGACATATAATTTTGTAATATCTCAAATGCAGATTAAACAACATTATTCAATGATTAAATATGTGTTGATAGAGTAGTCATGCCAATATTGAGAAAAGCAAAAAGCCTTTTCTAAGTTTTCCTTATCAATTCAACTGGTCAGCAGCTTCTGGTTATGACAGTTTCCAACTTTCATTATATGAGGCATATATAAAATATTTTAAACAAGAAGATCTGGGGCCCAACAAAACATCCTGTAAATCCATATTATCTGAAAGGAGGAGTAAGTGGTTTTTAACTTCAGATAAGGTGGAATGTTCTAAACGTTACCGGTATAATTTCCCCACACTATAGGCAGTAACCACCCACAGTGTTGTGACTGAATATTTCAGATGTTTGCCCTGCTTGCTTTAAACTCTGTGGAAGAGTTAAATAGAACTCGCATTATACCCATTGGCATCCACTGACCATGGTAACCACCCATCTGAACCAGAATATGAAGAATTATATTTTCCAGTCTGCACCATTTCATTAAGCTGAACTTCTGTGCAATTAATGAACTGTTGCCAGTTATCATATTTTGCTGGTGGGAATGCTTGGTGTATTTAAATATTTAACATGGCCCACATCATGACATGTAGTCTGTTGTATTGATTTGTTCAAAAAGATCATTTGTCACAGAATCATACAAACCCTAAATAAAGCTTCAGTATCCAGGACCTGCCAGTGTCTTGACTCCAATACAGTTTTTAGCTCAATATTACCCTTCTACTATTCGTAACTATTTAGGCTAGTTGTGAAATAAATGAATTAGAATAAATCAATTTAATTTGTGTGAGCATCTTTTTCTTCAGAAGGGAAGGTGTAGGCTTATAAAAATATGAAAACTGGTTTGTAGGGACACAACCAGAAAAATAACTCAACTTCTTTAAATATGTTTTAAAAGTACCCACAGGTGGTGTCTGGCAGTGTTCCCACTGTACATAATTAAACACAGCACATTGTGTACTAGCTCTGTATAAATAGTGATGTGCATAATGATGGCAACAAAACCTTTCACCATAATTTACAGAAGTCAAATACAAATTCTCATTCTCACAAACTATGTATGATTTTATTTTAGATAGCATATTAGTAACAGTCATAACATCCTATTCATCAGAAATGGAACATGGGGTAATAATAACGTCAGACGTCTCAGCCTATACTTGTCTCATTATAGCGTCTAGCCCAACTTTCTGACTCACCTCAAACTTCTTTCTACTACTCTTTGCAATACAATTCCCTATCTCTCACCCTATACATCTCTCATTATAACCTCTACACCCACTCTCTCATTTATCCTAAACCCATACCACTACTATGTTCCCCAAAATAACCCTTTCTTGACTCTCTCCTACTCTACCCCTCCTTGCATCATCTGACACCTCTTTTACTATACCAATCCCCTAAACAAACCTTTCTAAACTCTTCCCTCTGACTCTTCCCCTCCAAAAACCTTATTTACTCATCCAAAGTCTCATCCTACTGCTATGACCTAAACAAAGAAATCCTTCACTCTTCTATCCCTCCACTATCCTTGTCAATCAAAATAACAGACTAACATTTTCACTTCTCTAATTCAGTATTCCACTATACTAATTCACCCCTAATCCTTTATGGGTTCCAGAGTAGCATTCTATTTGCCATCAAAGCGTTTCAACACCTCATCAGGTTTACAAACGCTATATAAATGCAAACCTTTTTCCCTTTTTTACCCCTCCCCAACCCATCTCAATCCAAATACCTGACTAACATATCCACCACTCAAACTACTTTACATTTCACTATACTAATTTTCAACACTAATCCTTTATGGGTCCTGAAGTAGCTTGTTACTCGCCTGAAAAACGCTTCAACACCCCATCAGTGGAAAGAGGCACTATATGAATGCATATCTTTCTTTCCCTTCTTTCCCTCCACTATCCTTCCTTCTCACTCCAAATAACTGACTAATATCCACCACTCCAATTGCTTTCATAATTCACCACTAATCCTCCAGAATATTGTGTAAAAAATATTGATTATGAAAATATTGTTTCCTTATACTTATAATTGTAAGAAGAAGATTAGAATGAGTGCTCTTGACTTCTACGGGCCGGTAGAAGCCCACAGAGCAACATTCTAATGTTTTTCATTCAAGGCTGCAGTGAACAAAAACAAAGACCTCTCAGGGCCTGAGGGGATTTAAATCCTTTTGGGCTCTGAGAGGCCTTTGTTTTTACCAATTTGAACAGTCTGCCCTCTGGTGCAGAATGTTCTAATAGCCTTAGAGCCCGACCTAACGATCTAGCGGGCTTTACCGGGCATTAAAGGCCCGCTCCCTAGTTAAAGGCCTTCGCCGACACTGGAGTGGGCCTTTAATGGCCGGTAGAGCCAGCTAGGTCAGGCGCTAAGACTATAGTAAAACATCACGCTAATATTGTT
Source organism: Lissotriton vulgaris (assembly GCF_964263255.1). Lineage (NCBI taxonomy): Eukaryota > Metazoa > Chordata > Amphibia > Caudata > Salamandridae > Lissotriton > Lissotriton vulgaris. The sequence continues at coordinate 40,833,226 of NC_141691.1, read as the reverse complement.
AATAAATACTCAAATGTTGTTTCATATATATGTGTGTATATTTATATATAATTTTTTTGGGCGTTATCATTTTGTCCAATTGGCCCCCTCAATCCCGAGTCTGTGTCTCAGGAGAACTGTATTCAATGCCGTTTTTACCACTAAGACGCTTTGACATTTGCCTTTGTCCTGCCGGTATGATCGTGGACATTGTTTTCATATCGGACATTTCATTGCAAAACTTCGTACATTAATTTACCAACGAAAGGCATTATGGGAGTGGTAGTCCCCAGGAGGTTTCAAGCATGTTCTTGAAAACAGGCATTCATGTCGATATTCCACATCTTGTGTAAATTAAGACCTCAGGGTGCTGCTGCAATTATCCTGTCCCCATGCCTATATTAGATTGATGTTCAGGAGCGTGACATTTACAGCATGGCAGCTGTCAGACTGATCCCAATTTTAAGACTTTCGGTATTCACAGAAGGCATTTAGGAGCCCTAAAGTTAGTAGTCCTAACTTTATTACTACTAAATTGTGAAAAATCCCAATTTTAAGACTTTCGGTATTCACAGAAGGCATTTAGGAGTCCTAAAGTTAGGACTCCTAACTTCTGTGAATGCCAAAATGAGTATGTGCCTTTTGTGAATACCAAAATGAATGAGTGCCTTCTTTGAATACCAAATGGTAGTAAGTTTAGGATTTTGTCTTAAGTTAGTTCTGTGAATCGGGCCCAGTGGGATTGCTAAGAGGTCTTTAGAAGTCATGATCTCACTTTCTCCACCACTTTGCAAATGCACCTCCTGGCACACTACAGGTTGGGGGATGAAGTCCACTTTACTCCTGAGGAACTTTGGGGGCCAAGACGCCCTCTTGGTACCTCCTGTAAGCCCTATACAGCGGAATTCCTGAACGCTGGTTAGAGGCTCAGCTCCCTTTCTCAACTACTCTGCAAACATAACTACCAGTTAAAGAGGCTTTTGTAATGTAATAGGTCTCACATTTGCAAGAGTTAGAGCTACTGGTGTTTGGAGTGGAGTGGGTGTACGTTGTGGGTAGTGAAATTATGTGGTATGTTGTGCAGTAATATTATGTGTATAGAAAGTATGTGGTATTTAGTGTTTAGGAATTATGTAGAGTGGGATTATGTGTTATGGAGAGTAATTTCTGGTATGGTAGTCTGTGTTGTAGAGTAGAAACTCGAGGTTTAGTCTTCCTCGTTTCCATAGAAGCTGAAAGATGAACTAAATGAGACAAATAAAAGAAGGAATCAGTGAGGAGCACTTCTGGACCTAGTCAGGGGTATGAGCTGGGCCACTGGAATTATGCGACTGTTTTGCTGCACTCACTTTGGCACAATTATACATTTTCCACATTAGCCACATAATCAATCATCAGCTGCCTAACCTGCAGATTTGAACAAAAAAGCCTTGCCTTGTTTCTATCTCAAATAGCTCAAACATTACCAAAAATGCAGCGACAAGTGCTACAGCATTGTGGAAAGTCCTTTGCAAACCTAGAAAGGTCACCTGTTACCTATTGATAATTGTGGGTGTTACAATGCTACAAATAGTATGCAAGCCACTCTGCGCCTCTCTTGCCTCTTGCCTCTTTCTGCATTTCTGTTGCTTCTTTCTACACCTTACTTTCTTTTCCTGCACTTCTCTTGCCTGTTTATGCAAATCTCTTCTACTTTATGCACCTCATTTGCCTCTTTCTCCTCCCCTGTTCCCCCCTTTCTGCATCTATGTTGCTTCTTTCTGCACTTCTCCTACCTCTTTCTCCACCCCTCATTTCTCTTTCTTCACCTCTCTTGCTTCTTTATGCACTTCTCTTGCTTGTGTCTGCACCTCTGTCCCTTCTTTCTGCAACCCTTGTGCCTCTTTCTGTACCCCTCTTGCCTATTTCTGCACATCTGTCCCTTCTTTCCGTACTTCTTCTGTTTCTTTCTGCACCTCTTTTGCTTCTTTCTGCTTCCCTCTTGACCCTTTCTCTACTCCTCTTCTCCCTTCCGCAACACTGTTGCTTCTTTTTTCACTTTCCTTGTCTCTTTCTGAATCCCTCTTCTCTCTTTCTGCACCTCTGTTGTTTCTCTCTGCACTTCTCCTGCTTATTTCTGCACCCCTTGTGCCTCTTTATGCACCATTCGTGCATCTTTATGCACTTTTCTTGCGTCTCTCTGCACTTCTCTAGCCTCTTTCTACACCACTGTTGTTTATTTCTGCACTTCTTTTGCCTCTTTTTGCACGTCTGTTGCTTTTTCTGCAGCCCTCATGAGTTTTTCTGCACTGCTTGTGCCTCTTTCTGCACACCTATTCCATATGTCTGTACCTCTCTTACCTCTTTCTGCACTTCTCTTGCCTTTGTCTATACCTCCGTTGCTTTTTTCTGCAAACCTATTCCCTCTTTCTGTACCCCTTCCCCTTTCTACACATCTCTTCCCTCTTTCTGCATTTCTCTTACATCTTTGCGTACTTCTCTTCTCTCTTTCTACACCCCTCTTGCCTCTGTCGGCACCTCACTTGCCTCTTTCTGCACTTCTCCTGCCTCCGTCTATACCTCTATTGCTTTTTTCTGTACCCCTATTACCTCGTTCTATACCTCTTCCCTCTTTCTGCACATCTCTCCCCTCTTTCTGCATTTCTCTTCCATATTTCTGTACTTCTCTTTTCTCTTTCTGCACCCCTCTTTCCCCTGTCTGCACCTTACTTTCCTCGTTCTGCACCTCTCCTGCCTCTTTCTGCACCTGTATTGCCTCTTTCTGCACTTCTCTTACTTTTTTCTGCATCTCTGTCTGCACCTCCCTTGCCTTGTTCTGTACCTATCCTGCCTCTTTCTGCACATTTCTTGTTTATTTATACAACTCTGTTGTCTGTTTTATCACTTTTCCCTTTTTCTTTCTGCACTCTTGTACCTCTTTCTGCACCTTTCTTGCCTCTCTCTGCACCTCTGTTCCTTCTTTTGGCACTTCTCTTGCTTCTTTCTCAACCTCTATGGCTACTTTCTACACCCCTCTTGCCTATTTCACCACCCCTCTTACCACTTACTGAATCTCTGTTGATTGTTTCTGTACTTCTCCTGTCTCTGTTTTCACTACTGTTCCCTCTTTCTGCACCTCTGTTGCTTCTTTCTGCACTTCTCGCACCTCTTACTCCACCCTCCTTCCCTCTTTCTGTACCTCTGTTGCTTCACTCTGCACCCCTCATGCCTCTTTCTATACCCATTGTGCCTGTTTTTGCACCCTTCTTCCCTCTTTCTGTACTGCACCTCTTTGCCTCTTTCTGCACTTCTCTAGCCTCTTTCTGCACAACTGTTTTTTTCTTTTTTCACTCTTTACCTCTGTTGCTTTATCTGTCGCCCTCGTGCCTCTTTCTGCACCGCTTGTGCCTCTTTCTGCACGCCTTTTCCATATTTCTGCACCTCTCTTGTCTCTTTCTGCACTTCCCTAGCCTATGTCTGCACAACTGTTATTTATTTCTGCACTTATTTTACCTTTCTCTGTACCTCTGTTACTTTTTCGCTACCCCTCATGCTTCTTTCTTCACCGCCTGTGCCTATTTCTTCATCCCTCTTCTATATTTCTGTACCCCTCCTTACCTTTTTTTGCACATCTCTTTCCTCTTTCTGCACTTCTCTTCCTTCTTTCTGTACTTTTCTTTTCTCTTGCTCCACCACACGTGCCTCTGTCTGCACCTCACTTGCCTCTTTCTGCACCTGTTTTGCCACTTTCTGAACGTATCTTCCTTTTTCTGCCCCTTTCTTGTTTCTTTCTGCAACTCTTTTGTCTGTTTTATCACTTCTCTTGCTTCTTTTTAAAACTCTGTTGGTTTTTTCTGCACTTTTCTTGCCTCTTTTTGCACCCCTCTTGCCTCTTTATGTACCTCTGGCGGTTCTTTCTATACTTCTCTTGCTTCTTTCTATACCTCTCTTGCTTTTGTTGCACCCTTGTTCCCTCTTTCTGCAGTTCTCCTGCCTCTTGCTGCAAATCTGTTTCTTCCTTCTGCAATCCTCTTGCCTCTTTCTGCACATCTGATAGTTCTTTCTGCACTCCTCTGGCTTCTTTCTTCACTTCTCTTGCACATATCTATACCTCTCTTGCCTCTGTCTGCACCCCTGTTCTATCTTCCTACACCTTGCATGCCTGTTTGTGCAAATTTCTTGTTTCTGTCTGCAGTTCTCTATTGCCTTTTTCTGCACCTATGTTGATTTCTCTTGCCTCTTTCTGCACTCCTATTACCTCTTTCTGCACTCATTTTGCTTCTTTCTGCACTTCTCTGGCTTCTTTCTGTACCTTGATTGCTTCCTTTATGTACCTCTCTTGCTTCTTTCTGTACCCCATTGCCTCTTTCTGCACCTCACTTGCCTCTTTCTGCACATCTCCTTGCTCTTTCTGCACCTGCCTTGCCTCTTTCTGCACTTCTCTTCCTTTTGTCTACACCTTTCTTGTTTCTCTCTCCAATTCTCTTGTCTGTTGTATCACTTCTCTAGCGTCTTTCTGCACCTCTCTTGCTTCTTTCAGCACTTCTTGTGCCACTTTCTGTACTTATTTTGCCTGTTTCCACACTCTTTTGTCTCTTTCATCACTTTTCTCGCTTCTTTCTGCACCTCTGGTACTTCTTTCTGAACCCCTTCTTCCCTCTTTCTGCATCTCTCTTGCTACTTTCTGTACCCTGTTCTCCCTTTCTGCAGTTCTCTTGCCTCTTTTTGCACTTCTGTGGCTTCTTCTTCACTTTTCTTGCCTTTTTCTGCACTCCTCCTGCCTCTTTCCACACCTCTGTTGGTTCTTTCTGCACTCCTTTTGCTTTATTCAGCACCTCTCTGGCAAAATCCGGCACCTCTCTTGCCTCTTTCTGCACCACTCTTCTCTATTTTGCCACCTCTCTTGACTCTGTCCGCACCCCATTCCATATTTCTGCAACTTGTTTGCCCGTTTGTGCAAATTTCTTGCCTCTTTCGGCAATTCTGTTGACTCCGTCTCCACCTCTGTTGCTTCTTTGTGCACTTCGCTTGCCTCTTTGTGCACCCCTGCTACCTCTTTTTTTCACCCAATATGCTTCTTTCTGTACCTCTCTTGCTTCTTTCTATATCTCTCTTGCTTCTTTATGCACCCCCTTGCCTATTTCTGCAACCCTTTTCTCTCTTTCTGCACCCCTCTTCCTTCTTTCTGCAACTCTCTTTTCTCTTTTTGCACTACTCTTGGCTCTATCTGTACCACTGTTATTTATTTTTGTACTTCTCTGGCCTCTTGCTGCACCTCTTGCCTCTTTCTATACTCCTTCCATCTTTCTGCACATCTCTACCCTCTTTCTGCACTTCTCTTCCCTCTTTCTGCACTTCTCTTCCCTCTTTCTGTACCCTTTGTGCCTCTGTATGCACCTTACTTGCCTCTTCCTGTACCTCTCCTGCCTCTTTCTGTATCTGTCTTGCCTCTTTCTGCACTTCTCTTTCTTTTTTCTGCACCTTTCCTGTTTCTTTATGGAACTCTCTTGTCTCACTCATGACATGGTCAGTGACATCACAATGACATCACTGATGACATCCCAAATGACACCAAAGGTGATATCATCAACGTGATTATCTGATGCACCTCTTGTACCTCCTCTCTTTCTAATATAGCCTTTGATAAACCCACTCTAAAATGCAGACTACCATTCTCGTAACCATAGATACACCAATACCAGTTAGTACTTACACACTCACTGATTCCTAGGCCTACACACACATCTACTCACTCTCTCATACAGTTACTCATCCATGGAGTCACTCATAAGTACAGCCATTGTCATATGTACTCATACACCCATACAGACACTCACACACCACCACTCATGCATCGAGTTACTCACATTCCTAATCCTAGTCAGTCATGCACAGAATCAATAACACTCCCATTTAGTCACCTACACAGTTATACACACACCACCTCACTCATTCATACTAACACATACTTACTCTCTTATACAAACACTGACACAAGCACACACTCATCCATACAGCCACTATCACAATCACTCACTCTCACATGTAGTCACTTATATATTCCAAAACTCATATATACTGGCTTTCACATGTGTAATTACTCACATATGAACCACTGAGATATCCATTCACTCATGAACACAGCCATACACATACTCACCCACCCATACAGCCCCTCACAGTTATACTCTTGAACATATGCACCCAGTGAATTACCCACTCACATATTAATGCAGGGAGTCACATACTTCCCACCCACCCACACAGACACTCAGGCATCCATACAGGTACTCAGACAACCAATCAATAACCTATATAGACACTCATGTAGCCACTGACCAACTCATGCAGCCGCTTACACACCAACTGACAGACTGATACTGACATTCACACAGATTAGACACTAACGTACATATACAGTAAAACATCTTTCATCACTCACCTATACTTTCAGTCATCCACCTACTAAATCATCCATTCAGACCTGAAACCTATGGTTTTTTCAGTGAATTTCGTGAATTTCAAAGGTTTTTTAAATGCTAATTTCTAACTACAATGTCCCAATAACCTATAATGTTTTAAAGTATTTTTTTATAGTGAAAACGAACTTAATAGTTGTATTTTATAACTTAAGATTATGGCTCCCAGTTTTATGGTATTTTTTTTTTGGGCATATCCGTCTGTTTTTATCCACATTTTTTAAAGTAATTGTATCTGTAGTTATCCATATATATTTTGGGTTTTGTGAAAAAATGAATCTGAAATCAGAGGAGATCAATTACCTGGACAAGGGGAAAAACACCCTGTCAATGGCCCTGCTTAGTTGCAGATCTCTCCCGTGTCATGCACTTGAAATCTATTTCCTGATACAAGATCATGATTTTGATATCTTGTTTCTTACGGAAACTTGGATCGTTGCCAGTTCTGACGCAGACATGGTCCGAGCCCTTCCCCCAGGTTTTCTGATATACCATCTTGATAGACCAAAGGGACGGGGGGCGGCATCGCCATTATATATAGAGACACGTTTGTGTGTAGGGCGCAGAACAGTGATGTCCAAGACTGTGAGAGCTGCCAGTTCTCACTACAGACAACTCCCATGGTGACTGTGGCAGGTGTCCTGATCTATCGTCCCCCAGACGGCATGGGAAGTTTTGTTAGTTCCCTGATGGAAACAGTCACGCAGTTGGCCTCTTCAATGACTAATTTTATGGTGTTAGGGGACCTGAATCTTCATTTTAACGAACCGGTGGACCTAGTGGCAGCTGATTTGTTGGGTGACCTAAAAGCCTACAATCTTAGTTCAAAAATATTCAGGACCCTCGCATTCCCAGGGCCACCTCCTTGACCCCATCTTCTCGAACATCCCGTACCTCACTGCTCGGCCAGTTTGCCCTTTACCTTGGACAGACCATTTTCTGGTCCCTGTCAGTCTGCAAGTTGATCCAAGAACTGTTCCTTCCCTGAGAGTTTATACCTTGGAAAGAGCTTGGTCCAGGTTATCAGTTGATAACTGGATCACTAAACTTGAAAGTTCGTGCCCTCCTGTAGCACTGGATTAGGTAACGGCTGATGCAGACTTTGAGCGGTGGATAACTAATTCCCTGGATGCCATCCTCCCTAAAAAGAGAGTGGCAAAGAGGGGAAAGAGGATGGGCTCTGCCCCATGGTACTCGCCGGATTTGTGAATCCTCAGGAAAGGATGTAAGAGGTTGGAGAGGATCTGGAGAAAAAACTGGGGGGTGGCTAGTCAGGATGAGTATTGTTCTGCGATTAGAGCATATAAAAATGCCCTTCGCAATGCTAAGGCTCAATTTTTTGAGGAAAGAATAAAAAATTCCTCCAACTCGTCGAGAGAGACGTTTAAAGTGGTGAAAACTCCTGAAAATTCCGGAGCCCCCGCTGATTCAGGATAATCCAGCTGAGAAGTGTAGAGAGCTAGCGAAGTACTTTCACTTAAAAATAGAGAACATCATAGGTGCACTGCCTCAAGTCGTGCAGACTACTAATACAGGCAATCAGATAGGAGGAGATTGTGCCCGGCTGGGCATCTTTGGTCCAATCCCTGTAGCAGAGGTCGCAAAGGAGCTAGGATCCATGAAGAGTGGTTCCCCTGGGGATCCAGCCCCAATGAAATTTCTGAAACAGGTGACATCTGTTGTTGCGGACCCCATTGCGAACCTGATTAATACATCTCTCACCCAGGGTGTGGTGCCGCCTAGCTGGAAAAGAGCAGTTGTAAAGGCTCTCCTGAAGAAACCCAATCTGGATTCTTCAGATTTGGCAAACTTCAGGCCCATTTCCCTGCTGCCGGGTCTTGGTAAGATCGCAGAAAGATTGGTCAACCATTGACTGTCTGACTTTCTGGAATCCAACGGTCTGCTGTGAGAGTCACAAACGGGTTTTCGGCCAGGGCAGGGTACTGACACCGCCCTATAGGCAGTCGTTGAGGAAGCAAGGAGCATTCTGGATTCAGGAGGGTCAGTGGCAGTGATCCTCCTGGACCTCAGTGCTGCCTTTGACACTGTAAACCACCAAGTGCTGATCCAACGGCTTTCCAATGCGGGGGTTACAGGAGTGGCGTTGCAGTGGCTTAGCTCATTTCTGTGCGGCCGTACCTATCAGGTATGGGAAGGCAGCGAGAGGTCTACATCTATCCCCCTCCAGTGTGGTGTGCCACAGGGCTCTTTGTTGAGCCCCACGTTGTTTAATGTTTATATGGCCCCCCTGGAGGATGTGGTTGCCCCTTTTGGGATAAAAATTGTCAGCTATGCTGACGATACCCAGTTGGTGGTTGCATCATCCCAATTGGTGAAGAACCCAGACTTGCTGTGCCTATGCCTGTCCAATGTACATACTTGGATGTGCGAATCGTCGCTCAAATTAAATGGTTCCAAAACTGAGATAATGCTGTTAGGGCACAAGACTCCTTCACTTCCCTCGACCATCTGGCCTGGCTGCCTGGGTGAGCTCCCCAGCCCCAAACAGGAGATCAAGAGCCTGGGGGTATGGTTGGAGCAAGATCTATCCTTCAGGACCCAGGCTAAGAAGACGGCAGGGATCTGCTTTGGGCTCCTTCGCTCAGCCCGTAGAGTCCTGCCTCTCCTTCCCTTGCCATCAAGGAGGTTACTCATCCAGGAGCTTATTATTTCTAGGCTCGATTACTGTAATGCCATATTCCTTGGCGCCCCGGAAGCCACGTTCAGCAAGCTGCAGCAGGTGAAAAATGCTGCGGCCAGGATGCTGACTAATGCGCCTAGGAGGCAATCAATTTAGCCCGCCTTGAAAACTTTGCATTGGCTCCCAGTGCGAGAGAGGGTTAAGTTTAAGGCTCTCTGTACAGCACATAAAATCCTCAAGGGGAAAGGACCCCCTTCCCTAAGGAAGTTAGTGGTGCCCTATAAAGCAAACAGAGCTCTTCGCTCTGATCAGAAACTTCTGCTTCGGGTCCCCGGAGTTTATAAGGCCCGCACCGGGGGCAGAAGATTCTCGGTGCATACAGCCACCCTTTAGAATGCGCTTCCTCTGAAAATGCGTTTAGAGACTTGCACTCTTCGTTTTTGGAAGCTTCTGAAGACACACCTCTTCCCGTCTTAAGATGTTAGATTTGGCTTTGCAGTTTGTCAGCGGATGTCGGGACAAGCGCTGGGATGCCCAAGGGTAACCACGCGCTATATAAGACTCATAATAAATATTAAATAAATGAGTATATTTCCACATTTATTTGGCAGATAAATATGCACTCATGCCTAAAGTAGTCACCATTTTCAGTCATATAAATACTCTCAGTTGAGAAAATATGCACAACCTTGATTTTAAAATGTGCTTGTTTTCGTATACGAGCATATATGTTGCTCTTTAAGGATCTTTACTAAATGTATTTTATTGTTTTAACCCTTTTACTTTTATAACAACAGACCTATTTGCCTGGTAGTCATGATTGACAGCATTTAGAATCGCAAAAAAATCGCAAAAAAATAACCCAATTTCAGTTTTATCCAAATTTTTAAATAAATACAGAGAGGAAAATAAATACTTTTCTGTCTGTATCTATCTGTAACAATCAGTAAAAATGAAAAACAAGAAGCCCTACTTATATTTTAACAATGTTTACAACTTAATTAGCATTAATTAACATATACGTTTTTTAAAAGTGTGACGCAGCAACTATAATACCTGACTTTGAACAACATAGTTTGCAGTTCGATTCCCGGCTCCAGCAGCATGTTATCCCACCACTATCTCACTATCAGTCTTGACCCTGTGCCCCATGGGAACAGTCCAGCCCGAACTGCCAAGCCAGGTTCTCCCTGGACTGGAAACAAGCATCCTAGGACCGGTTTTGGGCTTTCAGCACTCTTCTGCCAGGATAGCTTGACTGACTGTCGTTTTTGCATTTGTCACCCCGAGTGGGATGGGTATGCTCAGACGTGAGCCCCATGCTCTCCACACCACTGGAGTCAAGCTATCCTGGCTGAAGACGGCTGATAGCCAGAAACCTGTCCTAGGATGCTTGATTTCGGTCCAGTAAAGACATTGCATGGCAGTTCGGGCTAGACTGTTCCCAAGAGGCACCGGGTCAAGGCTGATTTGCATATAACCATGTCGAGACTGGGGTGGTGTGGAGTGCAAAAAAACGATGGATTTAGGCCCAGATCTCTGTACTGAGGTGAATGTATGACATTGTTCTGCATTCTGTCCATCAACTGTTGTTTTGCATTTTGACACCCCGAGTGGGATGGGTATGCTCAGACGTGAGTCCCATGCTCTTCACACCACTGGAGTCAAGCTATCCTGGCTGAAGACGGCTGATAGTCAGAAACCGGTCCTTGGATGCTTGATTCCAGTCCAGTAAAGACATGGCTTGGCAGTTCGGAGTGAACTGTTCCCATGAGGCACAGGGTCAAGGCTGATTTGCATATGGCCATGTCAGAACTGGGGTGGTTTAGGTTGCAAAAATGATGGATTTAGGCCCAGATCTCTGTACTGGGGTGAATGTATGACATTGTTCTGCATTCTGTCCATCAAGGGTCACAGGGTCAAGGATGATTTGCATATGGCCATGTCTGAACTGGGGTGGTGTGGAGTGCAAAAAAACGATGGATTTAGACCCAGATCTCTGTACTGGGGTGAATGTATGACATTGTTCTGCATTCTGTCCATCAACTGTTATTTTGCATTTTGACACCCCGAGTGGGATGGGTATGCTCAGACGTGAGTCCCATGCTCTCCACACCACTGGAGTCAAGCTATCCTGGCTGAAGACGGCTGATAGCCAGAAACCGGTCCTTGGATGCTTGATTCCAGTCCAGTAAAGACATGGCTTGGCAGTTCGGAGTGAACTGTTCCCATGAGGCACAGGGTCAAGGCTGATTTGCATATGGCCATGTCAGAACTGGGGTGGTTTAGGTTGCAAAAATGATGGATTTAGGCCCAGATCTCTGTACTGGGGTGAATGTATGACATTGTTCTGCATTCTGTCCATCAAGGGTCACAGGGTCAAGGATGATTTGCATATGGCCATGTCTGAACTGGGGTGGTGTGGAGTGCAAAAAAACGATGGATTTAGACCCAGATCTCTGTACTGGGGTGAATGTATGACATTGTTCTGCATTCTGTCCATCAACTGTTATTTTGCATTTTGACACCCCGAGTGGGATGGGTATGCTCAGACGTGAGTCCCATGCTCTCCACACCACTGGAGTCAAGCTATCCTGGCTGAAGACGGCTGATAGCCAGAAACCGGTCCTTGGATGCTTGATTCCAGTCCAGTAAAGACATGGCTTGGCAGTTCGGAGTGAACTGTTCCCATGAGGCACAGGGTCAAGGCTGATTTGCATATGGCCATGTCAGAACTGGGGTGGTTTAGTTTGCAAAAAAACGATGGATTTAGGCCCAGATCTTTTTACTGGGGTGAATTTATGACATTGTTCTGCATTCTGTCCATCAACTGTTATTTTTGCATTTGTCACCCCGACTGGGATGGGTATGCTCAGACATGAGTCCCATGCTTTCAACACCACTGGGGTCAAGCTATCCTACCTGAAGACGGCTGATAGCCAGAAACCGGTCCTAGGATGCTTGACTCCGGTCCATTAAAGACATGGCTTGGCAGTTTGGGCTAGATTGTTCCCATGAGGCACAGGGTCAAGGCTGATTTGCATATGGCAATGTCTGAACTGGGGTGGTGTGGAGTGCAAAAAAATGATGGATTACGCCCAGATCTCTGTACTGGGGTGAATGTATGATATTGTTCTGCATTCTGTCCATCAACTGTTGTTTTGGTTTTTTAATTTAACAGCATAGTGAAGACAAATATTAGCACATTTTTTTTCTTCTATTCTGAACAATAGTTTTTTAAATGTCTTCTGTTTAGATGTTTGAAATCATGAGAATGCAAATGACACAGTTTGCCGGGTAACACTGTTTAAACTCTCCAACGTATGTACATATTAAGAACCTTATACGAGTAACGATGGAAATCGAAACCTTTACAGCTTCATAGTTTGTAACTTTTTCCAGCACATGCACAAGTTAAACAGTTAAAACGTGAGCATGTGTAAACTGTAAAACATGACATCTAAATGGGCGGACCCTCATCTTTCTTCCAAAGACTACTCAATAACCAAAAAGTATATAAACCACACCGGCTGTTCGATTAGTTTCATTTTCGCGAGTTATTTATCCGTGTCCATTCGGTGATGCAGTTTCCCTTTTATAGCATTGGATTCTTGTTTTGCGGCAACAAAACATATTCCGGATTTGTAAGTTGTTTGATTATGGCATAGTAGATATTTATAATATGTAGCTATTTGTCAATATTTAAATATATATCTAGAAAAAAGTGTTATTGCATGTTTTTGCTTTTTTTTGTAACATCAGCAGCTTGTTTTCAGAAACAGACAGATTACAGCAAACATTGCTCCTTTCTCTGGCACCTTTGAGCTCATATACTGTGACTTTTTATATTATAATATTGATTCTCTACTTGACCTCAGAGGTGTTAGTGACCCGTTGGTGCAAACCCTAAAGATTCATAGTTAACGTCACCAGCTTCCAGTGGTTAGTCTGTTTTCCCCTGGAGATCACATAATGTCAATATGTATATATTAATATGAACATTCATGGTGATCGTAGAGGAGTTCACAACCCTTTGGCGCAAAGATTAAAGATAGATAACAAACGTCACCAGCTTCTATTTTTTAGTCTGTTCCCCCTCATATACTGTGAATATGTATATTATTCATTTCACAGTCATAATGATCTGAGGCGAGTTTATCACTAAGGGTGGGCGTAGTTCGCGAAGTAGCGCTACGTGAAGCTACGCGAAGTGCACTTCGTACTACGCGAACTTCACGTAGCACAACGCGAGCTGCGTAGTAGCATGTTCGCAATGTGCAAGATGCGTTTTCAATTATTGCACAGTGTGGACAAGCATCCAGCACTGTGCAATCATTGAAAACAGCATCTTGCACAGTGCGAGCTGTAGATTTCTGCTGCTCGAGTAAATTTTTACTCGAGCGGCAGCTTTCTCAACACGAACTGGTAGTTTCTCATCGCGATCGGTCGCGAGCATGCGCAACCACTCGCAATGAGAAACCTGACCTCCCCGCATTGAGAATCTCACTGGGATGTCATGTTGCTTGCTCGCGGTCGCGAACATGACGTTGAGGACTGCGAACATGCAAAAAATTACCGCTGCACTACGCGTGTTTGCACTGTGCTACGCGCAGCTGGCGTAGTGCGAAGTTGCTCAAACTTCTCAAACTACGTGAGCGGAGCATAGTGCTTCACCCAGGGTTATTTATGACCCGTCACCACGAAGATCAAACTTTTTGACGTCCCGGAGAAAAGAACCACTGAAAGTAATTACTGCTCTAAAGTATTTCGTTATTGATCTTCTGTTCTATTCATAACTTTTTTTTCATTTTCTTTTTACTGTAACAATGGTGTCTTTCGTTATATTGTAATAGACTGTCCTATTGCTACAGAAGAGGAATTGGAGATTTGTCGTCGCCATCAGAAATACAGCTTACTAATCTTTATATTTTACTTGATCAGATATCTTTTTCAGTGAGCATATTTTACAAAATTGTAGTTTAAAAAAACATAGTTTTCATACATACTTTGTTACTTTAAACATTTGCTAAACCCCGCATTTTTTAATGTTATTTTCTAAATTCTATTTTTCTCAGTTGCGGATCCTATTCGCCTTCTCCCTATCAAATGTATATTACCAGTACTGTATATTATAATAGTACTTTGCTATATAGTCTTTGAAGAGTAAGTGATTTGTTAGCGGAATAGTGTGAGACCTCTAAGCACTACGACAGAACGTACCCGAGTTCTACAGAATACAAATTTAAAAAATGATAATGCATACATTTCTATGTAATATGAAGTCATTTGTGTTTAACTGTTTTTTACTTGTTCTTCTGACCTCACATGATGTAGTACAGGAGTATTTGTTGTAGAACTTCTTTTCTACTTTATCTAAAAGTAACTGATGCTCTCTTATATTATTAAGAATATGGGGCAACACTTTTACAAACTATAGCAGAAAAAAGGAGGGTTTTGCTACGCTTAACTGATATTTTGTGAAATTCCATTTTTATTTTTAACAATTTGATATATACAGAGTCAATTTCTGAAGAAAGTTCATTTGTAATTGCTAAATAAAAACTGTTTGAAACCAAGACTGAAATTTTTGCTGCGCAACCACACCTCCCAGTCAGAAAAGTAAACTCCACATTATAAGTAAATAGTGCTCCTGGGAAGTATTCCACCAGCAAGCTTGACAAAAAGAAGACCGCAAGACACTCTCTTATTTGTCCGCCATGATTTGCACACCCCATGGCAATTATATAAATGGTCCTTAAAATATATAAAAAACAAATGTTACCTTCACAATCCCTCTCAACCACTTTTTGACCACTGTACAGAGTTAATAGTGCTCCTACCCTCCCCATCTCCTACTTTGTTTTCCTGTACTCCTTTAGAAGTGCGTCACAAAATGGCTGACAACAGTGAACCGTTCCCACCCAATAGGGAGCAAACTTGTACTTGGAACACTTAGCCAATAAAATGTCCATGTTGTTCTGCAGGGGAGGGAATGGCTGCCAACACTTCTACATTGATGCTTCACAGCCAATGAACATTAAGCTTGGGAAGGTCCCGCTTGAAGCAAGTTACTCAATGAGATGTCCCTAATACTCCTCGGAGGGGGGAGGAATCACTGACAACATTTCTACTTTCAATGGTTTACAGACAATCAACATTAAGCTTGGGAAAGTCCTCCTTGAAACATATCAGCCAATCAGATGTCCCTCCTACTCCGCAGAGGGGAAGTGAATGGCTGGCAACACTTCTACTTTCAATAGTTTGCAATCAACCAACATGAAGCTCTGGAAGCTCCTACTTAGAACAGGTTAGCCAATCAGATCTCCCTCCTACTCTGCGGAGAAGATAATACCTAGCAACACTTCTACTTTCAATAGTTCGCAACCAATTAACATTAAGCTCAGGAAGGTCCTCCTTAAAACATGTGAGCCAATAAGATGTCCTTGCTACTCTGCGGAGGAAAATGAATTGCAGAAAACACTTCTACTTTCAATGGTTGCCAGCCAATGAACATTAAGCTTGTTGTTGGCACACCTCAGCCAAATAAATGTTAGTTTTGTTCCTCACACACATACAGACTACGCCCTCCCATATATTTATACATTTCATGTATAAAAGTGCCTCTATCCGTAATAAAAGTGAACACTGCATAATAAATACACATTATTCCACATTATATTAAAGGAAGGCCGCAATGCAGCGCATTGTTGTTTTCCCAATATAATTTCCACAGCCTACTTCACCCCCTCCCAACATGAGTGAAGCCCCGGGGCTGCGGAGGGAACCACGAGCCCCTGCTAATATTTTTTAAACAAATACCCCCGGGACCTAGCCCACCCAGGGACCTCATTAAAATAAAACACGGGAACCGGTGACCCCAGCGCCAATTGCACCAATTTAGGTTTTTTTAAAATGCTTTTTTGGGCCCTGGGTGCCCTTCTAGGAACCCCTGAGCAGGGCTAGGGGGTCCGGGTCTTTTTACCCTGCCCCCTTCTCTTGTTGTATATCTTTGTTTCTCAGTATTCTGGTGACTCACATGTACCGAGTCACAAGATGGCTGCCAACAGTTCCTGGTTTGGAGTGTTGGCAGCCAATCATAGTAAAGCTCGCGCACAGGACTTAGGCTCCTCCCAGGTATCGAAACTTTTATTTTACAATTTTCTCAGCAAATACTGAATGGATTTACACCATTCCGTTCCGCTGTTTCGGCTGTAGCCTTGCACAAACTTTCCTATTAGAAAATTATTTTTTGACTCTTATTTTTTTAATTTCTCAAAAACTACTGAACGGATTTACAATATTTAAAAAAAAGGTTGATTTCTGAACCAAAGTCTACCTTTTTGTTAAATTTGGGGTAATTATGTTCAGCAGTTGAAGCTGTAGCTGTAGGTGGAATTTCAGGAAGATTCGTCAAATGAAGTTATTAGCAAATCAAAAAATGCATTTCCTATGGAAAACAGGTTCTAACTATAACTACCTGCTGGTGACCGCCAATAGGTAACATATATATATATAAAACATACTTAAACTTTTCAGAAACACACAGTCACTGGATGATGTCATCAGTGAAGTCATCAGGGATATCATTAGTGATGTCACTGACCATGTCATGAGTGATGTGATATATGACATCATCAGCAGTGCATTGCGGGGGGCGCAAATTATAGTTAGCTTAACTAACTATAACGGTAGAATTTCTCTGGTTTTTTATGTCCAACTAACCTGTGACTTTTTCAGTGAATTTCTACGTTTTTTATGCTAATTTCTAACTAATATGTCCCTGAAACCTATGATTTTTTCAGTGAATTTCTCTTTCCTGAAATGTTTTTTTTTTAACTTTATTTACCAGTTTCCAAAATAAACACAATATGATTACCAGCTCAAAATGTAAGACAATGAAGAAGCATCATTACACAGACGTTGCTGTCACACATGAGACACAGCTCCAAATTACTTTTTTTATCGCTGCCCAACAACACATGTGCTACACAGTAAATCACTCTTAGTTAAATATATTCATGTTATCACATACTGGAATTGCAGATGAATCAGTCAAAGAATAGTATTTCTGCTTAAACTGGCTTATCACTGTTGCATAAGTAGATAATTAATAAATCAATATTTAGCCAATACCCTCCGGTACTATGCCACTATTAGGCTGCATATTGGACTGTGATGGTGAGTGTTTGTGTACTGCTTGAAAGGGCGCCAGATATCCAGAGGACAGGATTTACTGGGCAACATGGACGCATAGAGATCATAATTATATTGGCAATATGCAATGCTGCACACCCAGTCCTTGCACTGTGGAACCACCCTACGCCCCCATTTGAGTGCATTCTCCCCTTTTGCCAAAAGAAGCCCTAACGCTGTGAACTTTCTGACCGGTTTGGGGATATTATTAACATATCTGAATAAGGCTATAGCTGGTGTAGTGTCTATGTCAAAACCAATTATGTCCCCCGACATGTGGAACTGAACGCCAAGAAAACTGAGGTGCTCATTGTTGGGAAACAAAGTCACCTATGGGGTGACAACTGATGGCCATCCGAGCTCGGTCCTACTCCTATCTCTGTTACTGAGGTTAATAATCTAGGGGTCTGGTACGATTCTAAACTCAGCTTCACCACCCACACAAAAAAGGTTGCTGCCATGTGTTTCGGGACCCTGCGTAAGGTTAGATTTATTTTTAAATTCTTTGATGCGCCTACTAGACAGCTTATTGTACAAGCTATGATTCTGTCGAAGTTAGACTATGCTAGTTTTCTTCTATTGGGAGCTAATCAGGCTGAACTCTCTAGATTTCAACACGTTCAGAACCCTGCTGCCAGGGCTCTGGTTGGCCTACCTAGATTTTGTTCTGCCAAAAAAATCATCCACAAGCTCCATTTGCTTCCTGTTGCCCAGAGAATCAAATTCAAGTCTCTTTGTCTCCCGTTCAAAATCCTGAAAGACTCCTCCCCTCAGATCTTGAAGCACCTCATTTCGCTATATGTCCCATCACGATCCTTGAGGTCCTCGGGTCTCCACTTGGCCATAGTACAGCGCTTTAAGAGGTCCAGGATTGGCGGCCGCTCTTTTAGAGTGCTTGCTGCCAAGTTTTGGAACTCCCTTCCTGTCCATATCCGCGCGATTGACGGACTCCTGTCATTCAGGAAGGCTGTAAAAACCTTTCTTTTTCCTTTAGACCCCTAGTGTTATTGTGTTGTGGGCTTCTGTTATTGCTTCTGCCCGTTTTCTTTGTCCTGTTAGCGCCAGGACGCCCCTTTTCTGGGGCATCTGTGCGCTCTATAAATCCGGCTAACATAACATAACATATTTCAGTCCAGTATTTACTTATGTTAGGACAACTCCATGAAGTCTGCATGTGGAGCTCTACATTTAAGGCAGCAGTGGGATCTGTCCGGATCTATTTTGTGTGATAGCTCAGACGTTATGTAAATTCTCTGTAGAAATTTAAAGTGGCAAAGCTCATGTCTGCTATTCTTGTACCCCACCTTGGTTTGTGCACAGCATGTGGCTCATTGGTCATCAGTTATGGAGTGGCCCAAGTCTGCTTCCCAGACAGCCCATATCTTGTTGTCATGGACAGGAACCAACTCTATGCAGGCCCTGTATAATTTAGAAACCCCAAAATCCCCCTACTACAGTCTATTATTATGGACAGGGGAGTTCGAGAATCAGGTTCTATTGGAAAGCCAGGGATCTTGGCTTTTAAAGCTGCCTGCATGCGAGTAAGAATAAACCTGTCCAAAAAAGAGGCCTCTGGAAATTTGTCCCTGTCAGAGATCGAGAATATTTGGCCGTCTATATAGAGATCACCTATTTTCTTTAAATCAAACCTATCCAGTGTGCGTTGCACTGTCTTTCCCTCCATAATTGGAATCCATCACTGATTAGGAAGCGATAGGCTCAAAGAGTACAAAGGGGTAGACCACAGTACTCAGAGCAGTTTGTTCCAGGCCCAGCTGGTAGTGCATACTGTTTGGACGTTTAGGGGATCCCACGGGAACCCTTGTGGTAGTATTGTTCCTAAGGAATCTGGGAGAACAAGATCTGCTTTAGGCCTCAGGTAGGGGATTCTAGCATCCGGATGGAACCAGGAACATGCATAGTCACACTGTGCAATCAAATAATATAACTGAAAGTTAGGGACTCCCAGTCCTCCCCTGTGATATGGGAGAGTCATAATTTACCATCTGACCCTTGGACGTTCCCCCCCCAAGTCAGTCGAATAAGGTGGATGTTGATGGTCTGAAAAAAAACGTACGTCAGAGGAATGGGTATGTTATTAAATAAATACAGGAACTTCGGCGAGACAATCATTTTATTTAGAGCTACTCGCCCAGCTTTTTTTTCCCCAGAGTTTTATATAGCGCAAACCTGACCCGAATCAGGAATCAAAGTGCTTTACATAGCACCAGTTACTTTACTTGAGGACACACATTCAATTTATTTTGTTACTTTTTTTTAGGCACAGGAAGAGCTGGTGACAGTGGGAGCCTGAGCCACCTCTCGCCCTGTTGTTCCAAAGTGTGACGTGCCGTGCCATAGTTCAATAATATTATCTAGTTTGTTTTTAGATGTATGTTTACCCCTAAATATTTAACAGAATCAAAGCACCAAATAAGAGGATACTCACACTCCAATTGGACGGTAGCTGCGGTAAGGGGGGATAACACAGACTTGTGCCAATTTATACCGAGACCCGAGACCAGAGGATTTCCCCAACTAATGTGGCCAGATTAAGTTGGTGGTTCCTAACATGTACGATTACATCATCTGCGTATAGTGACACCAATAGAGGACCCGTGGAGAACTGGAGCCCTCTTTCTAGATGGCGTTCCTGGAAATGTCTAATGAGCGGGTCCATTGCCAATATGAAAAGTAGTGATGACAGAGGACAGCCCTGTCGGGTGCCTCGAGATAATGTAAAAGAGTGGGAGAGTGATCAATTCAGAAGCAGTCTAGCCGAGGGGGCAGAGTATATCTAAGCAGTTAAGTTAATGTAACCGAAGGGCATGCCCAGTCGGTGCATAACAGTCCAAATGAAGTGCCATTCTAGAGAATCAAAAGCTTTCTCTGTGTCCAATAGCACATCCGCTGCCGGAACCACTGAGTCGATGCGGTGAAGGACTGCGAAGAGAGTTCGAAGATTCAGGGAGGTAGATCCGTGGGGGACAAATCCAGACTGGACTGGAGATAATATTTTTTCTAATAGTAGGGCTAGGCGTGTTGAAATTGTTTTTGCCCACATCTTATAATAAAAGTTTAACAATGATAGTGGTCGATATGATCTGCATTGTAAGGGGTCTTAGCTGGGCTTCGGCAATAGCACCTTGACCAATTCACGTAGAGTCAGCGGAAGAATATTACGTTCCAGTGATTCATGATAGACCTCCAAAAGTTTAGGAGCCAGTATATCTTTGTAACGTTTGTAAAAATCACCTATGAAGCCGTCTAGGCCCGGCGCAGAGGTGCCATTTAAAGCATCTATCGTGTCTGATATCCCGTCCTATGCGAAAGGTTCAGCAAGGAAATCTTGCATGTATTTGTCCATGAATACAAGAGCGATCTCTTTAAAACAGTCCTTGCGTGTATCAGGGTGATGCACTATTTTAGATTTGTAGAGCTCTTCATAGTACGCAAGGAGAGCATCACAAATATCAACTGTATCCTGTAACAGGAGTCCAGAATGTGAGTTAAGCGCTGTGATGTACGACCTAGCATATGGTAGTCACAATAGCTGTGCCAACGTGTGCCCAGGCATGTCTCCTTCACCATATTTGCATGCAACCTCAGATTTACTAAGGAAGTAGGATTCCCTTTCTGCCGCGTTGTGAAATTTTAGTAGCATCACCAATCGGTGCCCTGGCCATTGGTGGAGTCTGGGAGTTTAGCATGGATGCCTCTATGGCTGTATGTTACTTTCTATATTAGCCAGAGTCTTCCTCAAGTCTCTTAAAATACCTGCACGTTTAGAAATAATTTCTCCTCTTATATATGGGTTGAAAGCATCCCAGAGTGTAGCCCACCTGTCCACAGACCCAGTGTCCAGTTCAAAATAGTCTGCAATTGCTTCCCGAAGTTCATTTTCAAATAAATCATTGTTCAATGACCTGTTTGGAAAGCACCACTGGTGCTCATGTCCCTCTGGTCGGGGAATGCGAAGTGTGCGCTGCATGGGGGAGTGATCAGAATATGTAAAAGATTGTTCAATTTGTTGTGCCATTTGTGGGGGTGTAGCCCGGGGTTGCTGGATTGTGGACTCTCCCGGTATCAGCAAGCTGGAATGTTTCACATATATCCATCAGCATCCTGCGGGCCCGGGGTTTAGTATCTGCCGTCCCAGAGGAACAATCATTGGTCCTATCTAAAAGCAAGTTAAAAGTCCCCCCATTATCACATTGCCAGTATTCATTCATAAAATGTGAGAGTCGAGTTCCTGCAAAGAATTCTGGACTGTCGACATTTGGCGCATAAACACATACTAGAGGTACCAAGCTTCCCCTCTTGATCTGTATGGCAGCAAGTCAGTGAAAAAGGAAGACTCCTGTGAAGAAGTATAGCTGTTCCTTGTGCATATATGTTGTAATTTGAGAAATAACAGTGTGCCCCCCAGCCAGCTGCAAAACTTATAATATGAGTCCTCAGTAAGTGAGTCTCTTGTATGAAAGTGATTGTTGAGTCCCCTGACATTCCAGGTGATGGAGGAGAGATAAGAGTGGGTCGCTAAATCAGGGGCCATCATCATATGCGACCTGCAGCAAAAACATGAACGTGATCTGTGTGATGTAAGCAGTTATGCAACCGTGGCTGGAGCTGGTAAAGAAATTAAATCAGACAAATCAGAAATTTCCCCCACTCCTTCCCAGCCTCACCTCCCAGCACTTAAGGCAATACCCCAATAAACAATAACTGAATTCATCCTGGACAGGGTCAGCAATCGATGCATTTGAATCTGAGAGTGCTACACACCTAGGGGGGAGCAAGGCTCTGAGTTGGCCCAGCATTACATAAACAGTCATATAAAAATGTCATCATGCTGTCAAATTCTGCTATGTACATAACTATATGGCATGTATTCAGAATATAGCAATACTATAGCACGCTTCATTCACAGGAAAAGAGTTCTACTCTGGCCACTTCTGAGGAGGGGATGAATTTGGACCACCATCTCTCCATTGGTTATCAGTTCCCTTATATGATTTATAGAAGGCCTGAACATCCGCAGGGTTGTAAAAAATTCTGGATCGTCCATTCACGCCAACTCGCAACCTAGCTGGATACAGTATGCCATACCTAAGACCAAAATTACGCAGTGTGGCCTTAACTCCAGTAAATTTGCGGTGTGCGTCTTGATACATGATGTTAAAGTCCGGGAAGGACATAGCTGAGCCCTGCCAGCTGACTGCTACCTGCACCCTAGCCAGTCTCAAAGCGGTGTCCCTGTCGCGGAAGTTCATTAGATGGGTATTGATGGAGTGAGGTGGGCATCCAGGATTGGGGTGAGGGCCAACGTGCCGTGCACCCTTTCAACCACAAACCCAGGTGTGAAGGCCTCCTTGCCAAAGATATTGACTAGTAGTGATTCAACAAAGATGTCCATTCTGCCTGTGTTAGTCGATTCCGGAATCCCAGTAATACAGAGGTTGTTGCCACCACTACGTGCTTCCAAATCTTTTGTTTTTGATGGCGTTGTCCTTTAGAATTTTCTACATACGGTCCAACCACTTTGTTGATTGAGCTGCACCATCTTTCGAGGTCCGATACATGACCTTCTGCTGTGCCAAGTAGCTGCGCTTGAATGTCTAATTTAGCACCCAAAGTATCCAAACGCTTATCAAGCGTGTCAAATCTGGTGTCAATTGACTTGAATCCAGCCCGGAGTTCAGCAAGCAAATCAGAGTGAGGTGCAGTCGTGCCCGGAGCTGCAGCTGAGCCTTGTGCACTGTCCGCCATTGTAATTCTGGGTTCCTGCGGTTTGTCTACAGCTGCTGGGAAGGATAGCACTCGCTGCTTGGGGTCTTTTTTGCCCATTCCTGTGAGCTCGCAGCTAATGAAATCAGCTGTCGCCACACGCAGCGCAGGAAGTGCAGTGACCAAGTCCATTTATCTGTTGGCGAGGCAGGTCTTGCAAGTAGCTTATAATCTTCAGCAACCAATCAGAGGGTGGTGTGTACCAGAAAGTGGCAATATGATGCGAACTCCCCAAAAGGCTTTAGAGATATGTATTCTGCTGTATTGAAGCAGGGAGATCAGGAGCAGGATAAACTTGTTTTTGCCTCCTGATGGGGAGAGAAGTGGTGATCCAAGGAGTAAGGGCTGTAGAGAATGGCCAGCCCATCTGCCAATGGTGAAGTAGTGTGGCTCACTGGTTAGAGGTGGCAGACCCGAGAGCAGAGGACGGCCCGGGACCAGGGTTCGATTCCCGGCGCGGCAGGTTTCTGGACCAGGGTCAGCGGACTCGATAATTCTCTCGCCTCGTGCCCACTCTGATCAGCGTTCACACTCGGCAACTCTGGGCATTAGGTTGCCTCATCTTCACTAACGGCCCCACCAGACCGCCGGGGATGCCTGGTCTCACCCTGGAGATACCCATTAAGGGACCATCTCTCAGGGAAGCCAGGAAGGGTTTCGCAGCGGTCGAAGCGCCTTGGGACCCTCCGGGTAAGTAGTGCGCTATATAAATGCCTATACATTTACATTTACATTTACAATGGTCCACCACATTGCATTATCGTTTAGCCAAGACCATGCTCTCCTTCCTCCACCGTGTGAGATTTAGAGGCCTGTAGGCAACTCAATGATGTACTCACAGCACGTTTCCTAATTTTGGTGCCAAGGGATAACTGCCACGTCCCGATTCTTCTGTATCTGTTATTTATTTATTTATTTGTGTGCCTCCAGGAGATGTTTACTGCCTTTCTTACACAGTGGGGATCTGAGGCAGTCAGCGGCTTCTGTGATGTTCTCTAACCCCCTCAGCCCCCATGTGCCGCTGGGCGGTTGCCCCCCTGATGCACGCAAGGGCCCTGACACCCCAATGGCCTACGGGGGTGTCAGCAGCATATTTATTGGGACAGAGGTTGCCCTGCGACGGCCGTTGGTCGAAGGTGCTGTGGCAGGGAGGGTGGGATTGATAAGGTGATCCACTCACCACATTTCCCAGATGACGGCCGGGTCATTACAGCGGCAGCATCCATAGCATGCAGAGATCCGATCAGAGGCTTCAATAGTTTGGTGCACAGGCCGGAGTAGGCCCCACCTCCGGCAGCACCGGAGCAAATTTCTTCATCCCAGCAGCGATTTTCTGAGCTGTGAACGGCCTTGCCGCATCTCTGATCAGTGGGGATGGTCAGTTTTGCATCCTCGAGTCTTACACAGTGCCATTATCGCTCGACAGCCAGATCAATGCTTCACAGCTGCGCGGCTATCTTGGATCACGGCGTGACACCGCCCCGTCTTTCCTGAAATTTAAAAAGCTTTTTGTTCTAGCCATGATTGCATTATTTTCACCTGCTTTGCTTGTAGTTGTTACTGATTAAAAAAGGTAATTATTTCCTACCGTGATTGCCCTATTTTTTACCTGTTTTATTTAGAAATTTGAGGCTTCTACTTGCCTGTGACTCTTTCATTTTATCTGTTGAAATCTGGGTTTTACAGTCCAAAAATGGTTGTATTTCCAAATTGCCCATGACTACCTGAGTTTCCCTCCTCGTTCCTTGATCTGTGCTCAGACCTCTGTGTTAAGTTATCCACCCTTAGCTCCCATTTTGTCTTAGAAACTGAGTGGAACAAGTTAAACCCCATATTGCCCCTCTTAGCAACAGCGATATTACAGATCAGACACTGAACAGAGGGTGCTACTAGAAATCAGCAATCTGCTTTTAGTTGTTTAAGCTGTGTTGTTTTAGGGATTGTACACTCGTTTTGTGGTTAGGAGTGTGAGTAAAGGTTTGTACAAACAGTGTTGTTAGAGGGCAAATTTTGTTAGACCCTTACCTGCAGACTCCAAAGTGTGGATTGAGCCTTTCTGACTCCTAGGAGTTTCTCAGTTGAGGAACAGCTTTCGAGCCCCACAGATCAGCAGCCCAAGCTTATTGATTGGCTCCCTAGCCCTCCTCTCAAACCAGCTCAGGCCCTTTAAGGGCTTGTTGGGTGAACCCTAAAAATATCACCTACATTTTGGGAGCTGCAGTTTCCTTATGTTCAAGATTGCAGTAAACCAATCACCAGGAGGAGGTACGAAGGCAGACTTGTGCTTTCTCTTTCCTGAAATTTAAACAACTGGTTTTCACTACCCATGATTGCATCATTCCCCCCTGTTTTGCTTATGGTTGTTATAGTTTAATACTTGAAGTTTTTACCTGTCCATGATTGCCTCATTTATTACCTGTTTTGTTGAAATATTTGTGGTTTTTACTTGCCCGTAACTGTATAACTTTACCTCTTGAAATTTGGGCTTTACAGTCCAAAAACTGTTGTAATTTTAAATTGCCAATGACTGTCTGATTTTTCCTCCTAGTTTCTCCCTTGATCTCCCTGTGTGTTAGGCAGTACAACCCCAGCCCCATTTTGTCTTAGCAATTGAGTGAAACAGATTAACCCCACTCCGTTCCCCCTTAGCAAAAGAGATATTTTACATGAAAGACTGAACAGAGGGTGTTCTGAGACAGCAGTAATCTGCTGTAAGTTGTTTAAGCTGTGTTTTTTATTTATTGTACACTCATTTTGTGGATAGGAGAGTGAGTAATATTTTGTACAAACAGTATTGTTAGAGGACAAAATGTGTCTTGCCCTTCCCTGCAGAGCTCCAAAGTGTGGATTGAGCCTCTCGGTTTCCTAGGAGTCTGAATTGAGGAGCAGCTTCCAGCCGCCAAGCCAGCAATCATTGCCTGAGGTCGCAGGGACTTTATATAGGCTGCTATTGGATGCTACATGTGAGCACTGATTGGTGGTTGTATCTGTTGTTTCTATTGGATTCGGGTTTATGTTCTGATTGGTTGAGTATTTGGAGATTGATGATTGTTCCTGTGTCAGTGATTCTATTGATGTAGGGCTTAGGGTTATTAAAGTGATTGGTGGATAGGTTTAGAGTTTTGGATTAGTTCCTTGGGCTGGGCCTTCTATTGGATATAGGGCTTGGGGTTTCCTGACTGATTGGATGTGGGGACTAGGGTTAGGACTAGGGCTAGGGTTA
Source organism: Lissotriton vulgaris (assembly GCF_964263255.1). Classification (NCBI taxonomy): domain Eukaryota; kingdom Metazoa; phylum Chordata; class Amphibia; order Caudata; family Salamandridae; genus Lissotriton; species Lissotriton vulgaris. The sequence continues at coordinate 40,806,945 of NC_141691.1, read as the reverse complement.
GGTTTTCATTGGACAAGGGCTTAGAGTTTTTTCTCGATTGGATGTTCAGACTAGGTTTGGAGCTAGGGCTGGGCTAACTTTTCATTGGATATAGGGGTTAGGGTTTCTTGCCTGATTGGAGGCTGGATTTAGGGTTGGAACTAGTGCTGGGGTTAGACTTTTCATTGGACGTAGAGCTTAGTGTTTCCTGCCTGGTTGGCTACTTCGACTAGTGCTGTGATTGGCTGCAAGTTGCTGATTTCCTATTGGTTCTAGGGCTGAAGGCTAGTTGTGTTGATAGTTAGGGTTCCCATAGGCCGAAGGGGTCACCTGAGGGTTCAGGGCGTCTCAGCCCAGGCATTGATGTTAAGGGCAGAGAGGAAAAGTTTGAGCCTGTTCAAGACTGACCGGAACTAGAGCCAGGAATGCTATCCACATTTACAAACACCAGCACCCCCTACCCCATCCACAACCAGAGTAACACACTCACAGCACATGTACTCTACTCATTTACTACAAACTAACACTATACAAATCTAAATATCTCAGCACCCACTAAAAAACCTCAAAAACCACACATAAACACCCTTCTTTCCCACCTATCACCTATTTCCACCTTCACCTACAACCAGCTCCATTAGACAGTTTAGAACCTTACTTCCTGACCAATATGCTGCACCATCACCCCTAACTCATACACCTTCCACCCTAAACAGGGGCAAACAAAATAAGCAACATGCCACACCTCACAACCTCGCTTCTCCATGTCTACTGCACAACAAGGTTACACTACAAAAACAGCACAGTGGGCCAACTCGCTTTCAAACAATGTCTCCACCACCTACACACACAGACCCATCAAAATTCCTTCTTAGATTTCTGGACGAGGAACTCAATACAGAACAGCTACACAATTGCTATCTTCATATGGCTAATATCAACACTATGGACACAACTGCTACAAGCCCATAAAATACTCCTGACTCTTCTGAAAAATTGCCAAAGCATGTTCCCTAAACTGTCTACTAACAAATGCTTGTTCGTTCTCTAAAAACAAGCATCATATCCACAACTTTCTTACCGTAAAACCTGACATACTATTCATGACTGAATCATGGTTGGGAGATGATATGGCTCCAGTCCTGCATGAATCCATTCCTCTAGGCTATCAAACTGTCACCCAAAATTGTATAGGCAAAATAGGAGGTGGCCTAAGTGCTGATTCAAGCAAACATTAAGCAAAGCTCATGTCTGCTATTCTTGTACCCCACCTTGGTTTGTGCACAGCATGTGGCTCATTGGTCATCAGTTATGGAGTGGCCCAAGTCTGCTTCCCAGACAGCCCATATCTTGTTGTCATGGACAGGAACCAACTCTATGCAGGCCCTGTATAATTTAGAAACCCCAAAATCCCCCTACTACAGTCTATTATTATGGACAGGGGAGTTCGAGAATCAGGTTCTATTGGAAAGCCAGGGATCTTGGCTTTTAAAGCTGCCTGCATGCGAGTAAGAATAAACCTGTCCAAAAAAGAGGCCTCTGGAAATTTGTCCCTGTCAGAGATCGAGAATATTTGGCCGTCTATATAGAGATCACCTATTTTCTTTAAATCAAACCTATCCAGTGTGCGTTGCACTGTCTTTCCCTCCATAATTGGAATCCATCACTGATTAGGAAGCGATAGGCTCAAAGAGTACAAAGGGGTAGACCACAGTACTCAGAGCAGTTTGTTCCAGGCCCAGCTGGTAGTGCATACTGTTTGGACGTTTAGGGGATCCCACGGGAACCCTTGTGGTAGTATTGTTCCTAAGGAATCTGGGAGAACAAGATCTGCTTTAGGCCTCAGGTAGGGGATTCTAGCATCCGGATGGAACCAGGAACATGCATAGTCACACTGTGCAATCAAATAATATAACTGAAAGTTAGGGACTCCCAGTCCTCCCCTGTGATATGGGAGAGTCATAATTTACCATCTGACCCTTGGACGTTCCCCCCCCCCAAGTCAGTCGAATAAGGTGGATGTTGATGGTCTGAAAAAAAACGTACGTCAGAGGAATGGGTATGTTATTAAATAAATACAGGAACTTCGGCGAGACAATCATTTTATTTAGAGCTACTCGCCCAGCTTTTTTTTCCCCAGAGTTTTATATAGCGCAAACTTGACCCGAATCAGGAATCAAAGTGCTTTACATAGCACCAGTTACTTTACTTGAGGACACACATTCAATTTATTTTGTTACTTTTTTTTAGGCACAGGAAGAGCTGGTGACAGTGGGAGCCTGAGCCACCTCTCGCCCTGTTGTTCCAAAGTGTGACGTGCCGTGCCATAGTTCAATAATATTATCTAGTTTGTTTTTAGATGTATGTTTACCCCTAAATATTTAACAGAATCAAAGCACCAAATAAGAGGATACTCACACTCCAATTGGACGGTAGCTGCGGTAAGGGGGGATAACACAGACTTGTGCCAATTTATACCGAGACCCGAGAACTCACCAAACCAGAGGATTTCCCCAACTAATGTGGCCAGATTAAGTTGGTGGTTCCTAACATGTACGATTACATCATCTGCGTATAGTGACACCAATAGAGGACCCGTGGAGAACTGGAGCCCTCTTTCTAGATGGCGTTCCTGGAAATGTCTAATGAGCGGGTCCATTGCCAATATGAAAAGTAGTGATGACAGAGGACAGCCCTGTCGGGTGCCTCGAGATAATGTAAAAGAGTGGGAGAGTGATCAATTCAGAAGCAGTCTAGCCGAGGGGGCAGAGTATATCTAAGCAGTTAAGTTAATGTAACCGAAGGGCATGCCCAGTCGGTGCATAACAGTCCAAATGAAGTGCCATTCTAGAGAATCAAAAGCTTTCTCTGTGTCCAATAGCACATCCGCTGCCGGAACCACTGAGTCGATGCGGTGAAGGACTGCGAAGAGAGTGCGAAGATTCAGGGAGGTAGATCCGTGGGGGACAAATCCAGACTGGACTGGAGATAATATTTTTTCTAATAGTAGGGCTAGGCGTGTTGAAATTGTTTTTGCCCACATTTTATAATAAAAGTTTAACAATGATAGTGGTCGATATGATCTGCATTGTAAGGGGTCTTAGCTGGGCTTCGGCAATAGCACCTTGACCAATTCACGTAGAGTCAGCGGAAGAATATTACGTTCCAGTGATTCATGATAGACCTCCAAAAGTTTAGGAGCCAGTATATCTTTGTAACGTTTGTAAAAATCACCTATGAAGCCGTCTAGGCCCGGCGCAGAGGTGCCATTTAAAGCATCTATCGTGTCTGATATCCCGTCCTATGCGAAAGGTTCAGCAAGGAAATCTTGCATGTATTTGTCCATGAATACAAGAGCGATCTCTTTAAAACAGTCCTTGCGTGTATCAGGGTGATGCACTATTTTAGATTTGTAGAGCTCTTCATAGTACGCAAGGAGAGCATCACAAATATCAACTGTATCCTGTAACAGGAGTCCAGAATGTGAGTTAAGCGCTGTGATGTACGACCTAGCATATGGTAGTCACAATAGCTGTGCCAACGTGTGCCCAGGCATGTCTCCTTCACCATATTTGCATGCAACCTCAGATTTACTAAGGAAGTAGGATTCCCTTTCTGCCGCGTTGTGAAATTTTAGTAGCATCACCAATCGGTGCCCCGGCCATTGGTGGAGTCTGGGAGTTTAGCATGGATGCCTCTATGGCTGTATGTTACTTTCTATATTAGCCAGAGTCTTCCTCAAGTCTCTTAAAATACCTGCACGTTTAGAAATAATTTCTCCTCTTATATATGGGTTGAAAGCATCCCAGAGTGTAGCCCACCTGTCCACAGACCCAGTGTCCAGTTCAAAATAGTCTGCAATTGCTTCCCGAAGTTCATTTTCAAATAAATCATTGTTCAATGACCTGTTTGGAAAGCACCACTGGTGCTCATGTCCCTCTGGTCGGGGAATGCGAAGTGTGCGCTGCATGGGGGAGTGATCAGAATATGTAAAAGATTGTTCAATTTGTTGTGCCATTTGTGGGGGTGTAGCCCGGGGTTGCTGGATTGTGGACTCTCCCGGTATCAGCAAGCTGGAATGTTTCACATATATCCATCCGCATCCTGCGGGCCCGGGGTTTAGTATCTGCCGTCCCAGAGGAACAATCATTGGTCCTATCTAAAAGCAAGTTAAAAGTCCCCCCATTATCACATTGCCAGTATTCATTCATAAAATGTGAGAGTCGAGTTCCTGCAAAGAATTCTGGACTGTCGACATTTGGCGCATAAACACATACTAGAGGTACCAAGCTTCCCCTCTTGATCTGTATGGCAGCAAGTCAGTGAAAAAGGAAGACTCCTGTGAAGAAGTATAGCTGTTCCTTGTGCATATATGTTGTAATTTGAGAAATAACAGTGTGCCCCCCAGCCAGCTGCAAAACTTATAATATGAGTCCTCAGTAAGTGAGTCTCTTGTATGAAAGTGATTGTTGAGTCCCCTGACATTCCAGGTGATGGAGGAGAGATAAGAGTGGGTCGCTAAATCAGGGGCCATCATCATATGCGACCTGCAGCAAAAACATGAACGTGATCTGTGTGATGTAAGCAGTTATGCAACCGTGGCTGGAGCTGGTAAAGAAATTAAATCAGACAAATCAGAAATTTCCCCCACTCCTTCCCAGCCTCACCTCCCAGCACTTAAGGCAATACCCCAATAAACAATAACTGAATTCATCCTGGACAGGGTCAGCAATCGATGCATTTGAATCTGAGAGTGCTACACACCTAGGGGGGAGCAAGGCTCTGAGTTGGCCCAGCATTACATAAACAGTCATATAAAAATGTCATCATGCTGTCAAATTCTGCTATGTACATAACTATATGGCATGTATTCAGAATATAGCAATACTATAGCACGCTTCATTCACAGGAAAAGAGTTCTACTCTGGCCACTTCTGAGGAGGGGATGAATTTGGACCACCATCTCTCCATTGGTTATCAGTTCCCTTATATGATTTATAGAAGGCCTGAACATCCGCAGGGTTGTAAAAAATTCTGGATCGTCCATTCACGCCAACTCGCAACCTAGCTGGATACAGTATGCCATACCTAAGACCAAAATTACGCAGTGTGGCCTTAACTCCAGTAAATTTGCGGTGTGCGTCTTGATACATGATGTTAAAGTCCGGGAAGGACATAGCTGAGCCCTGCCAGCTGACTGCTACCTGCACCCTAGCCAGTCTCAAAGCGGTGTCCCTGTCGCGGAAGTTCATTAGATGGGTATTGATGGAGTGAGGTGGGCATCCAGGATTGGGGTGAGGGCCAACGTGCCGTGCACCCTTTCAACCACAAACCCAGGTGTGAAGGCCTCCTTGCCAAAGATATCGACTAGTAGTGATTCAACAAAGATGTCCATTCTGCCTGTGTTAGTTGATTCCGGAATCCCAGTAATACAGAGGTTGTTGCCACCACTACGAACTTCCAAATCTTTTGTTTTTGATGGCGTTGTCCTTTAGAATTTTCTACATACGGTCCAACCACTTTGTTGATTGAGCTGCACCATCTTTCGAGGTCCGATACATGACCTTCTGCTGTGCCAAGTAGCTGCGCTTGAATGTCTAATTTAGCACCCAAAGTATCCAAACGCTTATCAAGCGTGTCAAATCTGGTGTCAATTGACTTGAATCCAGCCCGGAGTTCAGCAAGCAAATCAGAGTGAGGTGCAGTCGTGCCCGGAGCTGCAGCTGAGCCTTGTGCACTGTCCGCCATTGTAATTCTGGGTTCCTGCGGTTTGTCTACAGCTGCTGGGAAGGATAGCACTCGCTGCTTGGGGTCTTTTTTGCCCATTCCTGTGAGCTCGCAGCTAATGAAATCAGCTGTCGCCACACGCAGCGCAGGAAGTGCAGTGACCAAGTCCATTTATCTGTTGGCGAGGCAGGTCTTGCAAGTAGCTTATAATCTTCAGCAACCAATCAGAGGGTGGTGTGTACCAGAAAGTGGCAATATGATGCGAACTCCCCAAAAGGCTTTAGAGATATGTATTCTGCTGTATTGAAGCAGGGAGATCAGGAGCAGGATAAAGTTGTTTTTGCCTCCTGATGGGGAGAGAAGTGGTGATCCAAGGAGTAAGGGCTGTAGAGAATGGCCAGCCCATCTGCCAATGGTGAAGTAGTGTGGCTCACTGGTTAGAGGTGGCAGACCCGAGAGCAGAGGACGGCCCGGGACCAGGGTTCGATTCCCGGCGCGGCAGGTTTCTGGACCAGGGTCAGCGGACTCGATAATTCTCTCGCCTCGTGCCCACTCTGATCAGCGTTCACACTCGGCAACTCTGGGCATTAGCTTGCCTCATCTTCACTAACGGCCCCACCAGACCGCCGGGGATGCCTGGTCTCACCCTGGAGATACCCATTAAGGGACCATCTCTCAGGGAAGCCAGGAAGGGTTTCGCAGCGGTCGAAGCGCCTTGGGACCCTCCGGGTAAGTAGTGCGCTATATAAATGCCTATACATTTACATTTACATTTACAATGGTCCACCACATTGCATTATCGTTTAGCCAAGACCATGCTCTCCTTCCTCCACCGTGTGAGATTTAGAGGCCTGTAGGCAACTCAATGATGTACTCACAGCACGTTTCCTAATTTTGGTGCCAAGGGATAACTGCCACGTCCCGATTCTTCTGTATCTGTTATTTATTTATTTATTTGTGTGCCTCCAGGAGATGTTTACTGCCTTTCTTACACAGTGGGGATCTGAGGCAGTCAGCGGCTTCTGTGATGTTCTCTAACCCCCTCAGCCCCCATGTGCCGCTGGGCGGTTGCCCCCCTGATGCACGCAAGGGCCCTGACACCCCAATGGCCTACGGGGGTGTCAGCAGCATATTTATTGGGACAGAGGTTGCCCTGCGACGGCCGTTGGTCGAAGGTGCTGTGGCAGGGAGGGTGGGATTGATAAGGTGATCCACTCACCACATTTCCCAGATGACGGCCGGGTCATTACAGCGGCAGCATCCATAGCATGCAGAGATCCGATCAGAGGCTTCAATAGTTTGGTGCACAGGCCGGAGTAGGCCCCACCTCCGGCAGCACCAGAGCAAATTTCTTCATCCCAGCAGCGATTTTCTGAGCTGTGAATGGCCTTGCCGCATCTCTGATCAGTGGGGATGGTCAGTTTTGCATCCTCGAGTCTTACACAGTGCCATTATCGCTCGACAGCCAGATCAATGCTTCACAGCTGCGCGGCTATCTTGGATCACGGCGTGACACCGCCCCGTCTTTCCTGAAATTTAAAAAGCTTTTTGTTCTAGCCATGATTGCATTATTTTCACCTGCTTTGCTTGTAGTTGTTACTGATTAAAAAAGGTAATTATTTCCTACCGTGATTGCCCTATTTTTTACCTGTTTTATTTAGAAATTTGAGGCTTCTACTTGCCTGTGACTCTTTCATTTTATCTGTTGAAATCTGGGTTTTACAGTCCAAAAATGGTTGTATTTCCAAATTGCCCATGACTACCTGAGTTTCCCTCCTCGTTCCTTGATCTGTGCTCAGACCTCTGTGTTAAGTTATCCACCCTTAGCTCCCATTTTGTCTTAGAAACTGAGTGGAACAAGTTAAACCCCATATTGCCCCTCTTAGCAACAGCGATATTACAGATCAGACACTGAACAGAGGGTGCTACTAGAAATCAGCAATCTGCTTTTAGTTGTTTAAGCTGTGTTGTTTTAGGGATTGTACACTCGTTTTGTGGTTAGGAGTGTGAGTAAAGGTTTGTACAAACAGTGTTGTTAGAGGGCAAATTTTGTTAGACCCTTACCTGCAGACTCCAAAGTGTGGATTGAGCCTTTCTGACTCCTAGGAGTTTCTCAGTTGAGGAACAGCTTTCGAGCCCCACAGATCAGCAGCCCAAGCTTATTGATTGGCTCCCTAGCCCTCCTCTCAAACCAGCTCAGGCCCTTTAAGGGCTTGTTGGGTGAACCCTAAAAAAATCACCTACATTTTGGGAGCTGCAGTTTCCTTATGTTCAAGATTGCAGTAAACCAATCACCAGGAGGAGGTACGAAGGCAGACTTGTGCTTTCTCTTTCCTGAAATTTAAACAACTGGTTTTCACTACCCATGATTGCATCATTCCCCCCTGTTTTGCTTATGGTTGTTATAGTTTAATACTTGAAGTTTTTACCTGTCCATGATTGCCTCATTTATTACCTGTTTTGTTGAAATATTTGTGGTTTTTACTTGCCCGTAACTGTATAACTTTACCTCTTGAAATTTGGGCTTTACAGTCCAAAAACTGTTGTAATTTTAAATTGCCCATGACTGTCTGATTTTTCCTCCTAGTTTCTCCCTTGATCTCCCTGTGTGTTAGGCAGTACAACCCCAGCCCCATTTTGTCTTAGCAATTGAGTGAAACAGATTAACCCCACTCCGTTCCCCCTTAGCAAAAGAGATATTTTACATCAAAGACTGAACAGAGGGTGTTCTGAGACAGCAGTAATCTGCTGTAAGTTGTTTAAGCTGTGTTTTTTATTTATTGTACACTCATTTTGTGGATAGGAGAGTGAGTAATATTTTGTACAAACAGTATTGTTAGAGGACAAAATGTGTCTTGCCCTTCCCTGCAGAGCTCCAAAGTGTGGATTGAGCCTCTCGGTTTCCTAGGAGTCTGAATTGAGGAGCAGCTTCCAGCCGCCAAGCCAGCAATCATTGCCTGAGGTCGCAGGGACTTTATATAGGCTGCTATTGGATGCTACATGTGAGCACTGATTGGTGGTTGTATCTGTTGTTTCTATTGGATTCGGGTTTATGTTCTGATTGGTTGAGTATTTGGAGATTGATGATTGTTCCTGTGTCAGTGATTCTATTGATGTAGGGCTTAGGGTTATTAAAGTGATTGGTGGATAGGTTTAGAGTTTTGGATTAGTTCCTTGGGCTGGGCCTTCTATTGGATATAGGGCTTGGGGTTTCCTGACTGATTGGATGTGGGGACTAGGGTTAGGACTAGGGCTAGGGTTAGGTTTTCATTGGACAAGGGCTTAGAGTTTTTTCTCGATTGGATGTTCAGACTAGGTTTGGAGCTAGGGCTGGGCTAACTTTTCATTGGATATAGGGGTTAGGGTTTCTTGCCTGATTGGAGGCTGGATTTAGGGTTGGAACTAGTGCTGGGGTTAGACTTTTCATTGGACGTAGAGCTTAGTGTTTCCTGCCTGGTTGGCTACTTCGACTAGTGCTGTGATTGGCTGCAAGTTGCTGATTTCCTATTGGTTCTAGGGCTGAAGGCTAGTTGTGTTGATAGTTAGGGTTCCCATAGGCCGAAGGGGTCACCTGAGGGTTCAGGGCGTCTCAGCCCAGGCATTGATGTTAAGGGCAGAGAGGAAAAGTTTGAGCCTGTTCAAGACTGACCGGAACTAGAGCCAGGAATGCTATCCACATTTACAAACACCAGCACCCCCTACCCCATCCACAACCAGAGTAACACACTCACAGCACATGTACTCTACTCATTTACTACAAACTAACACTATACAAATCTAAATATCTCAGCACCCACTAAAAAACCTCAAAAACCACACATAAACACCCTTCTTTCCCACCTATCACCTATTTCCACCTTCAACTACAACCAGCTCCATTAGACAGTTTAGAACCTTACTTCCTGACCAATATGCTGCACCATCACCCCTAACTCATACACCTTCCACCCTAAACAGGGGCAAACAAAATAAGCAACATGCCACACCTCACAACCTCGCTTCTCCATGTCTACTGCACAACAAGGTTACACTACAAAAACAGCACAGTGGGCCAACTCGCTTTCAAACAATGTCTCCACCACCTACACACACAGACCCATCAAAATGCCTTCTTAGATTTCTGGACGAGGAACTCAATACAGAACAGCTACACAATTGCTATCTTCATATGGCTAATATCAACACTATGGACACAACTGCTACAAGCCCATAAAATACTCCTGACTCTTCTGAAAAATTGCCAAAGCATGTTCCCTAAACTGTCTACTAACAAATGCTTGTTCGTTCTCTAAAAACAAGCATCATATCCACAACTTTCTTACCGTAAAACCTGACATACTATTCATGACTGAATCATGGTTGGGAGATGATATGGCTCCAGTCCTGCATGAATCCATTCCTCTAGGCTATCAAACTGTCACCCAAAATTGTATAGGCAAAATAGGAGGTGGCCTAAGTGCTGCTTTCAAGCAAACATTAAATATCACTAAAGCTGACGAATGTCTCCTTAAAAAATTATGAGGCCTTTTTCGCAAGATGCAATCCTACACCGTCTTCCTCCTGTGACTTCCTGCTCCTTTACAGACTTCCACCTAGCAATGCAACATTCCCAGACACACTTCTAGACACGGTTTCAGAACTGATAACACTACACTCCAACCTATGCATTCTGGGTGACCTCCACATTTGGTTTGACAAACCCAATATGACCCCTCCGTAAACAATCATTTCTGGCCTAAATGCACTGAACCTACATCAGATCATCCACAAACCCACACACATCGCTGGACACATCCTGGATGCCATTTCTGCAAATACTGAATTAGTTACCTTTCAAAACAGTGACTCCAGTCACATGGCCGAGCACCGTTTGCTTGCTTTCCACCCTAAAACAATACTAGGTAAAGCACCTAAAACCACCTTACGTGCATCCACGTATCGACCGTGGAGCAAACTCAATTCGGAACACTTAGAAGCACAACTAATATCCAGTACAGATCTAGACACAATACATTATGTTAAAAAATTATATGAGTGGCTACAAGAAGCTTTTGATATCCTAATACCACTGAAAACAACTCAACAGAACAAAAGAAAACAAGCACATTGGAGAAATACAGAGATAAAGGAGATAAAACAACACATTAGAAATCTGCATTGTGCCTGGCTCAAAACAAACACCAGTCAAGACAAACTTCGACTACATAAAATTAACAGATTAGACAAGTCAACCATCAAAAAAGCTATGAAACAATACTATTCAGACAGAATTCAAAATACTAAATGTGCAAATAAAGAATTCTGTACCATTCTCAATGAATTTCGTAAACCAAATTGACCAGAAGGAGCTTATCCCGTTACCCAAAGACAAACTGGCAAATCATTATACGACCAAAGCAGACACAATAGACTTCAATTTAAAACAAAGACAAAGCACCTGCATTGACACTTTTCCTACATAACAATACAAGAATACTCTAAACCAGCCTCTCCTTTCCTTCCAACACATTTTACACAATTAATTTTTCGACCTGGTCAATGCAAGTAAAGCTGCTGGTAGCCCTTCTGACCCGAACCCACTGCAAACCTTCAAGAAAATTCTTCTAACAACCTCTGCTGCTGCACTAGTAAGAAGAATCATCAACAATTCCTTAACTACCAGAAAACTTCCAGAAGAACTCAAAAAGTCATACCTATGTCCATTACTGACAAAAAACAAACTTGGACCCACTGATTCCTGATACTACAGACCCATTACAAATGGACCTTTCCTGTGCAAAATGATAGAAAGAGCAGCATTCACCCAGATGTCAGAATTCATTGAAGATAATGCCATACTTTCAGATTACCAAATGGGATTCTGTACAGAGAGAGGCACAGAATATGCCCTCTTTGCCATCTGGGATGACCTGAAGAACACAGTTGACAGCAATGGGGTTTCTGTGCTACTTATCTTGGACCTCTCTGCTGCCTTTGATGCAGTTGACCACTACACTCTTATACAAATACTGTACGAAGCTGTCATAGATGGGACTGCTCTAGATTAGATCATATCCTACCTTCGTATAAAAACTAATGCCATCCATAACCCCCTTTCTTGTCCAAACCATATTTCACAAAAGCTGGGGTCCCTCAAGTCTCTATCATCTAGCACATGCTTTTCAACATCTACATCAAGTCATTACTGGCACTGGCAATTTCCCCTTATGTGCTATAACTATGCAGATGACACACAAATGCTTCTTCAAATGGAATGCCCCAAAGACATTGAAAAGTCACCTACTTTCAGCTGTCTCACAGCCATCTCAGATTAATGATGAGCCATCTCATATTGAATGCTTCTAAAACAGGAAAACACACGTGTCGCGGTTGGAAGAATTATGACCCACTCGCAGCCTAGCCTGATGATCTGGGAACACTGCCTAAAGAATCAAAGGAAATAAGAAACCTCGGAATGTCCATGGACTCCAAGTGGACAAACTAGCAAGTTCAAGCTTTGCAGATATAAAATCTCTGTGACTAATCTTCTCCCATTTGTGATTTCCACACAAGGTCCAGAATACCATCTCTCATTTTCTGTCCAAATTTGATTACCCCAATAGCCTCTACCACGGATCACCTTTAACGATTATGAAAAGACTACAACAGATTCAGAACTCAGAACTCAGCTGCATTGGTTACCAGTTGCCAAAAGATCCACGTTCAAGCTGCTTTGTATTTGCTACAAAGCAATACATGGAACGAGACAGCTCTTTATCAGGAATAAAATCACCAAACGAATTCGACAAAGGAACTTCCACTCTAGAGTGGCACTTTGCCTCAAAATCCCAATGTACAAGAAAAAAACATGGGTGGCATACCCTTCTCTGTTCAAGCAGCTAAACTATGGAACTCTATACTCCCCAACCTAAGATCCACAGAAACCACCTTATCATCAGTAAAATACTCAAGAATTGACTCTTCTCCACATAACCACCATATGCAAACAGAAAAATACAGCATATAGCTCTGTATATAAGCATTAGTTTACACCATAGATATGTACCTATATATGTGTATTGCTTTGTATAAACATGTATAATAATTTAAAAAAATATAGATATTCATTAGTTCTGCTTGACAAATATACAGATTACTGATGTTAAGCAAAAAAGAAGCAGAGAACTCTGGGTACTTCTCAAGTGACTGCATAAATAAGTAAATAGTTTATCATAACTATTTATCTGCATTTGCTTCAGTATTTAATTACAAAAAAAATAATAGTTTAAAGTACAACACTTGAAAGCAAAAGTTTATTAAATGCAGCTTTAATCTACATATGCTACTTTCCTTACGCATATATATACCTTCCATGTACTTATGTATCTATATATTTATTACTTTTCTTTTAACTCAGAATATCCAATGCACTCCCTTATTTCTTACCCTATACCGCTCTCAATATATCTTCTATCTCAGCTCTCTGACTCATCTCAAATCACATTCTACTGCTCTTATCAATGCCCTACCCTGTTTCCCCATTACCTCTATCATTATATAAGCTGCCTTCACGTTCTCATTCATCTCAGACCCCACACTACTACTATGATCCCCAAAATAACCCTTTCCAGACTCTTCCCCACTCTACCCTCCTTGCTTCATCTCATACCTCTTTACTATTCGGATCTCCCAAACAAACCTTTCTAAACCCCTACCTCTGACTCTTCCACCTCCACCTCCCTTTAAGTCATTACTCCTACTGCTATGAGCTCAAAACAAAGTTGAAACATTCCCTCTTCTATCTCTCCACTATTCTTTTCAATCCAAATACCAGGCTAACATGCCCACCACTCAAATTAGTTTCATATTTAAATATACTAATTCATCACTAATCCTTTATGGGTTCCAGAGTAGCGTGCTACTTGCCGAAAAAGTACTTCAAAACCTTATTAGGGGTAGCAATCACTATATAAATTCAAAAATGTTTCTCTCTTCTATACATCCACTATCCTCAATCAAAATACCTGACTAACATATCCACCACTCATATTACTTTCATATTTCATTATTTTAATTTACCATTAATTCTTTATGGGTTCCGGAGTAGCTTACTGCTCTCCAAAAAAGAGCTTCAACTCCCTATCAAGGGTAGCAAGCACTTTTTTCCCTCCTCTATCCCTCCACTATCCTTCTCAATCCAAATAACTGACTAACATATCCACACTCAAATTACTTTCATATTTCACTATAGTAATCCAACACCAATCCTTTATGGGTTCCGAAGTAGCGTGCTACTCACTGAAAAAGCGCGCTGATACTTCAGCAGGGTTAGTAAGTGCTATATAAATTCAATTACAACGCAAAGGAATACCCTATATATTTATATATTTATATATAAATATATATATATACATATATATAATTATTTACTGGCGGTCGCCATTAGGTAGTTATAGTTAGGATTATTTTGTATGGGGATTTCGCAACATTCTATTGGGAATAACTTTGGCGCCGGTTGAGGAATCTGCCTGAAATTTTCCTCAGAGTTGCCTTGCGGCGCTCCACTCCTTCCCTGAAAGTTTGGGGGGGATTTGTCAAGCGGGGGCTGAGATAAAAGGGGGTCCCAAAACTTGTTTTCCCCATGTTAATTTCCATAGGGCGGTTGGACTCACTTTTAGCCCGAACGGCTGAATGGATTTCGACCAAACTTGGCAAAATTGTACGGACTGGTAGCCTGATGTGCCTTTGCTATGTCTCAAGATATGTGCTCTAGTGGATTTTGAGTAATTTAGGTTCAAAAAAATATATATATCTATAAGCGTGCCCCGGTACGCACACCGGGGCGTGCACCAGCGCGCTACGCGAGTTCGCGAGCGGAAAGCTGATTGGCTCTCGGGTGTCTGTCAACATTCCAAACAATCCGGAGCGACCGCCATCTTGTGTCTCGGTAGGATCGAGACACAAGAGGTGACAAAAACAAAGGGGGAAATGATCAAAAGGGGGCAGGGTAGACCCCACCTGACCCCCTAGGTTTTTTTTTCGATTTGCCCGGGGGGAGCGCCCGGTACGCGCACCAGGGAGCGTACCGGGGAGTGTACCATGGGAAAAAAAGAATGACAGATTTTTTTTTTTAAAATAGCATTTTTTTATAAATTGGAGGTAGTTCTAAAAAGAACAGTTTTTTTATTCTTTGTGTTGTTTTATATTTTCTTTATTGTTTTTTGGAACATTTTGAACTTTTTTTGGCTTTTATGAACAATTTTATATATTTTTTGTTATTTTTATGGGGACAAACAAAAAACAGGGAATTGTAAATGGCTCAACTGGAGCAAAAAAAAATCAGGGAAAAATTAAGGTTTTTGGGGAACACGTGGTTGTTACCAGCACGGTTGATGAGCTTAATGCTTTGCTCACCATAGGTAATTGTTTTACCACAAAATATACAAACAATTTTGTATTGTCCAAACTGTGTTTGTATGTTTGGGACCATCTCCCTTGCCTCTGGTCCCGATGGAGTTGGTTGCTTACTTTGGGAGGTGCTGGGAGAAGATTGGGGAGGGTTCCTGGCCATTTCTCGGACCTCTGCCCTAGCATAGTTGTTAGGGTGCCGGCGTTGCATGTGGCGAATCATGGTGTTGTTGCCAAAAGAGTACTTTTTGTTAGGGTTCCCCCTTGAAAGTACAGTGCCACAGATCAGACAAGTAACCTTTGGCGCATTTACTTTCTTGAGGTCCTTTGGGATAGAAAAAACTCCCCGACTATGTGCTCCTTTGGCTTATAGGTGGGAGTATCTTCATGCAGGAATGTCCTCCTCGCCTTCTCCTCCTCCTCCTCCTCCTCCTCCTCTTCTTCATCTCCACCACTGTGGTGTTGTGGTGGTCCTTGAGGTGGTGGTGGTGGTGGTGGCTGAGATGTTCCTGCTGCTGCTGCTACTGTAGCCATTTTTCAGTACAAATTGGTAATAGCTCTCCAAACAGGTCTTCCTCAGTCAAAGGACAAAGTGAGAATTAGGAAAAAAGGTGGGGGCTTTCATCATTTGGAAAACAAAACTGTCCTGAACCAATAAAAAGTGTTATGTTCAGGTCACATGACCCGACGCGCTTACGTAGCGCGATCGTATGTGCTCGAGTGCTTCCGGGTGCGCTTACACTGTGCGTATCACGCGGACGCGCCTACGCGATACATCACGATGATGTTTTTGTTCACGGCAATAGCGCTAACGGGACGCTCACTGGTACGCGCACCGGGGCGCACCGTAAGACTGCGCTTACCGGTGCGCACCGAGAGCGCTCCAGGGCAAAAAAAAAAAAACATAAACAATATACATAGAGAAAATAGTATTACATAAATATACAATATAGGAATCATTATAAAAAATATTAGATTTCATAGTTATAGAAATTTGCCATTAAAAAACCTTTGAAATTCACTGAAAAAAACATAGGTTTGAGGTCCTATATATAGGTAGGAATTAGCATTTAAAAGACCTATGAAATTCACTGAAAAAACCATAGGTTTCACACCAATTATAGTTAGGAATTAGCATTTAAAAAACCTATGAAATTCACTGAAAAAACCATAGGTTTCACACCAGTCACTGACCATGTCATGAGTGTTGTAATATTTGACGCCATCAGCAGTGCATAGCAGGCGCGCAAGTTATAGTGAGTACAACTAACTAAATAATAATGGGTATATTTAAACAATATAAAGAAAAGTATTGAAGTCTGGAAATAATAGCTAATCTATTCTCAACCATAGGGAAAGAGTGAACCTCAGCGGGGTAAGATTTACTATTCCCACACCTTTCTCTGCAACTGTGGGGAAAGCATTGAACTTCGGTAAGATTCATTTCACTATTCTCCCCCCTGTGTATGCAACAGTATGAAAAGCATTGGACTTCAGAAGGGTTACATTTACTATCCCCACTCCTGCCTGTGTTACAGTTGGGAAAGCATTGGAGTTTGAAGAGGTAAGATTTACTATTCTCTCTCCAGACTGTGCAACAGTTGGGAGGTCATTAGACTTCAGAGGGATTATATTTACTATTCCCACTCCATTCTGTTCATCAGTAGGGAAAGTGTTGGACCTCAGTGGGGTAAATTGACTATTCCCAGACCAATTTGTTCAACATAAAAATATTAATGGACTTTAGAGGGGCTTAATTTACTTCAAACGAATACTATATTTGAACAACCCTATTACATTGCAACAAATATAAAATTCTTAATATTAACAGTATTAATTAACCAAATGAAGAATGTATATATTTATATATATATATATATATATATATATTCACTGAAAAAACCATAGGTTTCACACCAGTTATAGTAAGGAATTAGCATTTAAAAAACCTATTAAATTCACTGAAAAAACCATAGGTTTCACACCAGTTATAGTTAGCTGGAAATGTTACTGACATAAAACCATTGAAATTCCCACGGTATAGTTAGTTGGACTCACTATAACTTGCGCACCTGCAATGCACTGCTGATGATGTCACATATTACATCACTCATGACATGGTCAGTGACATCACTCATGACATCACTGATGACACCATCCAGTGAATATGTGTCTTTCTGAAAAATAAATATTAGTGAGTAATGTTTACATTTTTAAATCTATGTATTAGTGTTTCACTTTGTGTATAAGTGGCTGCATGGGTTGGTGAGTAGCTACATGTGTATGTACATGGGATATTAGATGTTTTTCTTAGTATCAGTATGAGTGTCTATATGGTTTGGTGGGGGTATTACTTAGCACATAGATACATGATTGACTGACTCTCTGTTTGTATGTGTTTTGAAGACAGCATATGTGCAGGACTGTATGAGTGAATGAGTGTGTATATGTGTGTGTTAGCGAGTGAATGCCTCTCTCACTAGTGTCTTTATGAGTAACTACATATGTTTTCATCTAGTATATGTGAATATTGATGTATATAAGTGAGTATATGTGAGAGTAAGAGATTGTAAGAGTTCCTGTTTAAATAAGTATGTGTTTCTATAAGGGATTGTTTAAGAGAATAAATATGTTTTAATGTCAATAGTAAGGTGGCAGTGTGTGTAAAGCTCTATATGCAAATAAACGGATGTTCAATTGTTTATTTGCATGTGTGAGTATGTGTGTGAGTAACTTTTGGATGACTGTCGGTGTGTAATAGGATGTATAGGTGTATCACTACATATGATGAGTGAGTATATATGTATGAGTGAGTATATTGAACTGTTTGTGAATGAGTAGATGTGTATATAGATGGTGGATTTACTGAATTGTTTTTTGAAACTGATATGGTTATCTCCATTTTTTTATAAATTGTAGTTTCTATTTTTAAATATGTGTTTCAAGGGTTACATTACAGTGAAAGGAGGTCTCTCACTCTGTCACAAGGATGGTGTCATCAGTGATGTCATGAGTGATGTCACTGACCATGTCATGAGTGATGTAATATGTGACATCATCAGCAGTGCATTGCAGGCGTGCAAGTTATATTGAGTCCAACCAACTATAACGTGGGAATTTCAATGGTTTTATGTCAGTAAAATTTCCAGCTAACTATAACTGGTGTGAAACCTATGTTTTTTTTCAGTGAATTTAATAGGTTTTTTAAATGTTAATTCCTAACTATAAGTCTCAGTTTATAAATAAGACTGTTAGCGTTCTAGTTGTTCTTTAGAACACTCTGTGACATTCTGTCATTGGGCTATATTTGGGCTACATCTGGCTGATATTTGGTCTACATTTGTTTTTTTTTGTCTCTGATGGCCATCTTTGGGCTACATTGGGCTACATTGGGCTATATTTGGGCTCTAACATATATATAGCCCAATGTAGCCCAATGTATATTTTTTCAAAGTTAAGTTTCGTAAAAACCACTTGAGCATATATCTTGACACATAGCAAAGGCACATCGGGCTACCAGTCCCTGCAATTTTGCTCAATTTTTTTTTTATATTGTTTTTTTTTTAAATTTCTTTTTTGCCTTGGAGCTCTCTCGGTGCGCGCCCCGGTGAGCGCCCCAGAAAGCGTAGTTTTATGAAGCGCCCCAGGGCGCGCACCGAGGAGCGTCCCGTAAGCGCCAATATCGCGAACGAAAACATGATCGTGACGTATCGCGTAGCCGCGACCGCGTGATACGCACGGCGTAAACGCACCCGGATGCACTCGAGCGAATACGATCGCGCAACATAGGCGTCCGACGCGCTTACGTGACGTGCCCCTGGGCGCGCCCCGGGGCGCGTAGCGTAAGCGCGTCGGGTCATGTGACCTGAAAATAACACTTTTTATTGAATCATAACAGTTTTGGTTTCATAATGATGAAGCCCCTGGTCATGTGACCTGAAAATAACACTTTTCATTGGTTCAATACATTTTTTTTTCAAAAGGATGAAAGACCCCACCTTTTTTCCTTATTCTGACTTTGTCCTTTGACTTAGGAAGACCTGTTTGTACCTCTTTGATCTTTATAAAGACTTCAGTAGCAGCAGTAGCTGGTGCTTCTGCACCACCACCACCACAACCACCAAGAGGACCACCACAAGATATCATTGGTGGTCAACAAGAAGAGGAAGAGGAGGAGGAGGAAGAAGGGAGAAGATGGCTGGATGAACAAAATACCCCATACCAGCCAAGACCACACATTATATGGGAGTTTTTTTCCATCCCACAGGGGAAGAAAAAAGTAAATGCAGCCAAGGTGACTTGCCAAATCTGTGGCATGGAACTTTCCAGGGGAAACCCGAATAAGAAATATTCATTTGGAAATAACACGATGATACGCCACATGCAGCGCAAGCATCCAATAAATTATTCTGCTGCAGAGATGAAGGAACTGGCCAGTAACCCTCCCCATTCCACAATCACCACCTCAAAAAGGAAGCAGCCCACTCCGTCGGCACCAGAGGAAAGTGAGACGATAGCCACGATTTGCAGATTTCTGAATTATCTGTAAATATTGTGGGAAGACCATCTCCTACGGAGAACAGAGCGTAAAGCTCATCGTCCTTGCTGGGGACAACCACAAATGCCTCAATAAACCCTAATTATTTTTTTTCTTTTTTTTTTTGCTCCAGTTGAGCCATTTTCAATTCCCTGTTTTTTCGTTTCTCCCCATGAAAAAAAAAAAAAAACTGTTCAGAAAACCCAAATTTTTTTTCAAAAAAACAATAAAAAAATATAAAACAACAAAAAGAAGAAAAAAAACAGTTCTTTTTAGAACTACCTCCAATTTATAAAAAAAGGCTACATTTTTTAAAAACTCTATTATTCATTTTTCCCCATCGGACGCCCCCCGGTCCGCTTACCGGTGCGCGTACCGGGCGCTCCCCCGCGCAAATAAAAAAAAATAATTTTTTTTGCCCCGCTGGGCCCTTTTATGGCCCCCACATCAAACCTAGGGGGTCAGGGGGGGTCTATCCCTGCCCCCTTATGGTCATTTCCCCCTTTGATTTTTCCACCTCTTATGTCTCGATTTTACCGAGACACAAGATGGCGGCCGCTCCGGACTGTTTCGAATGTTTACAGACACCCGAGAGCCAATCAGCTTTCTGTGCGCAAGTCGCGTGGCGCGCCCGGAGCGCTCCCTGGAGCGCGTACTGGGGAGCTGCCATAGCTATATATATTTTTTTGAACCTAAATTACTCAAAATCCACTGGAGCACATATCTTGAGACATAGCAAAGGCACATCGGGCTACCAGTCCCTACAATTTTGCCAATTTTCGTGGAAATCCATTTAGCCCTTCGGGCTAAAAGTGAAACCGACCGCCCTATGGAAATTAACATGGGGAAAACACATTTTGGGACCCCCCTTTTATCTCTGCCCCCACTTTACGAATCCCCCCCAAACTTTCAGGGAAGGAGCGGGCCATTTTCTTGGAGAAATTCGCGAAGATTTGTCCACCGGCGCCAAAGTTATTCCCAATAGAATGTTGCGGGTTTCCTATGGAAAGTAGATCCGCCAACGCCAGTAGGTAATATATATATTTTCCTGAAAATTTCAGCAATTCCGTCCACGAACGCCAAAGTTCTTAGACATAGAATTTTCAAAAGTTCCATAGAGAAAAAATCCTAACTATATATACCTACTGGCTATCGCCAGTAGGTAATATATATATATATTACCTACTGGCGATAGCCAGTAGGTATATATAGTTAGGATTTTTTCTCTATGGAACTTTTGAAAATTCTATGTCTAATAACTTTGGCGTTCGTGGACGGAATTGGCTCAAATTTTCAGGAAAATGGCACATTTTGTTTCTGAGCAGCCCCTGAAAATTTGGGGGGGGGGGTCGTCAAGGGGGGGCCGAGATAAAAGGGGGGTCCCAAAACGCGTTTTTCCCATTCATTTTTCCATAGGGCGGTTGGCCTCACTTTTAGCTCGAACGGCTGAATGGATTTGCACGAAACTTGGCAAAATTGTAGGGACTGTTAGCCCGATGTGCCTTTGCTAGGTCTCAATATATGTGCTTCAGTGGATTTTGAGAAATTAACATTTAAAATAAGATATATATCTGTAACAGCGCTCCGGGCAGCGCTCCGGTTCGCATACTTTTCGCGTAACGGAACTTTGCGATGCGAAGCTGATTGGCTCTCCGGTGTCTGTCAACATTCCAAACAGTCCGGAGCGGCCGCCATCTTGTCTCTCGGTAGGATCGAGAGACAAGAGGAGGCCAAAACAAACGGGGAAATGAAGGAAAGGGGGCAAGGTAGACCCCCTAGGATTGATGAGGGGGATATTATAAAGCCATGCGGGGCCCAAAAAAAAAAAAAAATTCCGATTTTTTCGCCGTAGAGACGCGTCTTGGTACGCGAACCGGGCAGCTAACCGGGCAGCTAACCGGGAAGCTAACCGGCAGTGTAACGGGAGTCTGAGGAGTAGCTGATTGGCTGTCAACATTGTAAACAGTCCGGAGCAGCCGCCATCTTGTCTCTCGGTAGACAAGAGGAGGCCAAAACAAAGGGGGAAATGAAGGAAAGAGGGCAAGGTAGACCCCTTCTGACCCCCTAGGATTGATGAGGGGGATATTATAAAGCCACGCGGGGCCAAAAAAAAAAAAAAAAAATCCGGTTAAATATATATATATATATATATATCTTTAAGCGTGTTCTGGCGCGCTTACGTTTTGGGTTTGGTTTGCGCTGCAGAGACGATACGTCACGGTTATGCGATGCATCATGAGGCGTCTCACGGGCTACGTGATACGTCACTTAATACAGAATATATTTTACAGCTATAGATATTAGCTTTTAAAAAACCAATGAAATTCACAGAAAAAACCATAGGTTATAGACCATATATAGTTAGGAATTTGCATTTACAAAACCTTGAAAATTCAATGAAAAAAACATAGGTTATAGACCATATATAGTTAGGGATTAGCATTTAAAAAACCTTATTTTATTTGCACAAAACCATTGAAATTCCATATATAGTTAGTTGCACTAACTATATATCGCGGAGCCGCAATCCACTGCTAATGATGTCACATATTACATCATTCATGACATGGTCAGTGACATCACTGATGACATCACTGATGACATCTCAAATGACATCACTGATTACATCATTCATGGTCATGTGACTTGTTAATAAAACTTTTCATTGGTTCATTTTACTTTTGTTATTCTAATGATGAAAGGCTTGGTCATATGACCTAAAAATAATGCTTTTCATTGCTTTCGAACATTTTTTTTTCTTAAACATATATGTTATAATGTTCCAGGCTAATGTATTTTCCCGGAAAATTTACAACTGTCCTGCAAGTAAAATATATCCCTTTTTCGAGAAAAAGGGCGTTTCTTCGTCCCATGAGGGAGCCGTTGAGCAAAAGAGGATCGACCTGCTGTCTTAGTCGCTGATAGGCCTAAATATCAGATTCTTATCGATCACTTTATGTTGCAGGAGTAGAAAACACAACAACCCTTGACCATTTATCTTTACTGCGTTCCTGCGTATTATACCTTTTAACAGTCATGTAATTGGACTGCTTTATTTCACTTGCCTTTTACTGATTCGAAAACAGTGGCTATTATTCAAAACTTTACCAATGTAGGTACTACTACCATGTTTTTTTTTAAAAACCTTTATTGTGAAAATGTCAGTATACAAATACGGGCCTATAACCACTTGGGCCGGCCACGGAGCAAACTGGAAACGTAAACGTATATGATGAGGGAACATTTACACTGTAGAAGAACGTAAGGCGACCCATTAGATTGCAAGAACTAAGGTGTCTAACAATAGCGGAATCGGTGGATGTACATTTTATAATTAAAGTACAACAGGGCCAGTTACAATAAAATTATCTAGATATACATTTGCGGGCAAGTACCATGGGTGATGTTAATTCAAACTTTCAATAGTAATTTTGGGCGAGGCCGGGCAGGTCCAGGATATAGTCAAAATGTCTCCACCAACCAGCGGTCGGACCAGAACCATTTTCGGCAGTCCAAAAATGTTCCGTTAAATGACAACAGAAGAAATAGACAACAAGAACAATCAATCAAAAGAGGGGACGCTTTCGTGAATGGGGCCCATGCCCTAGTAGGCAAGTGTCCGAGTTCCAAGGTGTCCCAGAGCCATTTTAGTGGACCAGGCCCAAATCCAAAGAGCTGGCCGCCATTTTGAGAGTCTTGTTGCAGCCGGCTATCGCTGCACCACAAGAATAGCCGCAATTCAGCTAGATGGCGGGTGAGTCACTGTACCGCAAAAGCGGGTGGAACTCAGCTGAAAGGCGAGTGAAACGCTAAGGGGCACCCCACTGCAGATGAGGTGCCTCCACCTGGGGAGGAGGGAGAGGCCCGTTTGCGCTGCCTTCCCCCTCCCCCCGGGCACCCCACGCCGTCTTTCGGGGCAGCATTGTTGGATGGCCACACCAGTGAAACTTGCTGGACACCACCTCGGTGCCATCCGGATCTCGGCGCGTTCGAGTCACTGTACCGCAAGAGCGGGAGAAACTCAGCTGGACACGCCGTCTTTCGGCGCAGCATTGTAGGATGGCCACACCAGTGCGGGAACTTGCTGGACACCACCTCGGTGCCATCCGGATCTCGGCGCGGTGTGCTGCCTTCGGCGTACTGTAGCAGCAAGAGTGACCGCA
The DNA here is from genome assembly GCF_964263255.1 of Lissotriton vulgaris. Classification (NCBI taxonomy): domain Eukaryota; kingdom Metazoa; phylum Chordata; class Amphibia; order Caudata; family Salamandridae; genus Lissotriton; species Lissotriton vulgaris. The sequence goes on along the minus strand of NC_141691.1, from coordinate 40,783,152 downwards.
ACTCAGCTGGACACGCCGTCTTTCGGCGCAGCATTGTAGGATGGCCACACCAGTGCGGCAACTTGCTGGACACCACCTCGGTGCCATCCGGATCTCGGCGCGTTGTGCTGCCTTCGGCGTACTGTAGCAGCAAGTGCGGGCGCAACTCGGCTGGACGGCGTGTTAAACGCTAAGGGGCGCCGCACTGCAGATGAGGTGCCTCCACCTGGGGAGGCGGAAGAGGGCCGTTCGCGCTGCCTCCCCCCGGGCACCCCACGCCGTCTTTCGGCGCAGCATTGTAGGATGGCCACACCAGTGCAACTTGCTGGACACCACCTCGGTGCCATCCGGATCTCGGCGTGTTGTGCTGCCTTCGGCCTATTCGCACATCGGTCCGTTACTGACGCCGCCTCATGGGCCAACGGATTTTGTACGCTTTTTATAACCCAAAGCCGCATAACAGGTCATGTAACTTGTTTATAAAACTTTTCATTGGTTCATTTTACTTTTGGTTTCCTAATGATGGAAGGCTTGATCATATGACCTAAAAATAACCATTTTCATTGGATTAAAACATTTTTTTTTCCCAAACGATGAAAGACCCACCTTTTTTTTTCTCACTCGGCAATCAAAAAAGGTTCCGTTAGATGACAACAGAGGGGACAGGCAACAAGAACCATCACTCAAAAAAGGGGAGGGCAAGTTCTTCCCTACCGGGTCACGTTGGGGCTCCACCGGAACTACAGTGTTTCTGGATGTTTCAGACTGAAGCTGGTGTCAGCATGAGAGCACCACCATCTCGTAGCTCTGACGTGGCCATTCCGCAAGAAATCATGGCAGCCGCTCCCCACCGGAAGCCTGCGGGAGTCGGGGGCCCCCAAGACTTTTGTAGAATCTTCAAGGCTGAGGGGACGCTTTCGAGAATGGGGCCCAAGCCCTAGCAGACAAGCGTTCGAGTTCCAAGGTGTCCCAGGGCCATTTTAGTGGACCAGGCCAAAATCCAAAGAGCCGGCCGCCATTTTAAAAGTGCTGTGGCAGCCGCCTATTGCTGCACCGCAAGAGTGGGCGTAACTCAACTACATGGTGAGCGAGACGCTGTAGCCGCAAGAGCGGGCGGTAAACAGCTGAATGGCGGATGAGGCACAGTGTAGCAAAAGCGGGCGGAATGGCAACTGAAACGGTAAAAGGGGCGCCCCACTACAACAGACGAGCCTCCACCTGGGGAGGCCCATTCACGCCGCCTCCGTCCCCCCCCCCCCGGGGCGCCCCACGTTGTTTTTCGGAGCAGCATTGTAGGATGCCAAAACCGGTGCTGCAACTTACTGGACATCACCTGGGTGCCGTCCAGATCTCAGCGCGTTCTGCTGCCTTGGGACTATTAGCACAACAGACCGCTACTGACGAGGCACAGTGCAGCAAAAGCGGGCGTAAAACCGCTGAATGGCAAGTGAAACGCTAAAGGGGGACACCACTATAGCAGACGAGCCTCCACACCCTCTCCCCCCCCCCCCCCGGGGCGTCCCACGCCGTTTTTCGGAGCAGCATTGTAGGATACCAAAACCAGTGCGGCACCCAGGTGACATCACCTGGGTGCCGTCCAGAACTCAGCACGTTGTGCTGCCTTCGGACTATTCGCACAACAGACCGCTACTGACCATTGTTGCTTCTGTTTCAAAAATTTTTTTTTAACATGTTTACTGTTTTTGTTGCGTTGTATATTTTTTTAAGTTATTAAAGTGTTATAATCCTACTACTTTGTTGGAGTGCTATATATTTTTAATGTGACACATAATTGTGAAGACTTTGATGTACAAAAAGGCATCCCTGGAATCTTCCGCTTCAGGCTCGGTCCCATACACCCGCACAGTGAGAATCCCCTCCCCAATCACAATACAGGATGGTTATCAGATAGTAGGAACGCGTGTGGTGTGACGGATCTCATCGGTGGGGGCCTTGATCTACTGTAACTCCTTTGAAGAGGGGTGATTCTTTACAGTTGAGGCCATAAACTACATCCGCAGGGCTAGGTGATAGCCTGGGACCGGCCTGGACAATCAGACACAAAGGAAGAGGAATGTCAGAGGGTGCGGTAGTGAATAGGGTGAAAGGGTGGTGTCGGGCGGGCACAGGGTGTGATTCTCATGGATGTGCAGCGCAGATGGGGGAGGTTTAGGGCCCATGCATAAGACAGAGAGCGGGGGTGACCAGTGCGTGGGGGGAGATGCTTGCGAGGGTGGGGAGTCATGCTGAGTATCGGCGGCGTGCAGAGAGTGGGTCTGGTCAAGGCATTTAAAATGGCTGCCGTGCACGACAAAAGTGTGGCATTGAAAAAAGCAAGATGGCGCAGACAATGTTTATCAATACGAATTAATTTATAACAATTATTTTTAACAAAATATTTACTCGCAGTGTCAAAATGGCGGTCAACACTTCCTGATTTCCTTCGAATCGAACGTTAACAGACGTCACGCAGCAAAAAAAAAAAAAAAACGCTCACGCGCAGCCGCTGGAAGACAAGTATCAACATATATGAGCATCCTCAGTCACCCTCAGAAAACATAGGGGGTCAGGATACGTCTCCCGTACCCCCTTATACCCATTTCTCACATTGTTTTTCCTCCATCTTGTAATTTAATTAAATCGAAACACAAAATGGCGAATTCCCGTTTCGCGTCCCGGTTCACTACCCGGTTCGCGAACCGGAAAGCGCTTCTACCGCAAAAAATCAATATTTTTTTATTTGCCCCACGGGACCCTTTAATAACCCCAACATCATTCCTAGGGGGTCAAGAAGGGTCTACCTTGCCCCCTTTCATTAAATTCCCCCTTCGTTTTTCTCCTCCTCTTGTCTCTCGATCCTACCGAGAAACAAGATGGCGGCCGCTCCGGACTGTTTAGAATGTTGACAGACACCAGAGAGCCAATCAGCTTCGCTACGCAAAGTTCCGTTACGCGAAAAGTTCGCGAACCGGAGCGCTATCCGGGACGCTGTCACAGATATATCTGTTTTTTAAAACGTTAATTTCTCCAAATCCACTGGAGCACATATATTGAGACCCAGCAAAGGCACATCGGGCTAACAGTCCCTACAATTTTGCCAAGTTTCGTGCAAATCCATTCAGCCGTTCGAGCTAAAAGTGAGGCCAAACTCCCTATGGAAAACTCAATGTTAAAAACGCGTTTTGGGACCCCCCTTTTCTCTCGGCCCCCCCTTGACGAAACCCCCCCAAATTTTTAGGGGCTGCTCGGAAACAAAATGTGCCATTTTCCTGAAAAGTTCAGCCGCTTCCGTCCACAAACGCCAAAGTTATTAGACATAGAATTTTCAAAAGTCCCATAGAGAAAAAATCCTAAATATATATACCTACTGGCGACCGCCAGTAGGTAATATATATATATATATATATATATATATATATATATATATATATATATATATATATATATATATATATATATATATATATTACCTACTGGCGGTCGCCAGTAGGTAGTTATAGTTAGGATTTTTTTCAATGTTAAATCTGAAAATTCTATTTGGAATAACTTTGGCGCCGGTTGAGGAATCTGCCTGAAAATTTCCTCAAAATGGCCTCGCGGCGTTCCGGTCCTTCCCTGAAAGTTTGTGGGGGATTCGTCAAGCGGGGGCCGAGATAAAAGGGGGGTCCCAAAACGCGTTTTCCCCATGTTAATTTCCATAGGGCGGTCGTTTTCACTTTTAGCCCGAACGGCTGAATGGATTTCCACCAAACTTGGCAAAATTGTAGGGACTGGTAGCCCGATGTGCCTTTGCTATGTCTCAAGATATGTGCTCCAGTGGATTTTGAGTAATTAAGGTTCAAAAAAATATATATATCTATAGCCGCGCTCCGGTACGCGCACCGGTACGCGCACCGGGCGCTTACCGTGACTTGCGCGCTGAAAGCTGATTGGCTCTGGGATGTCTGTAAACATTCTAAACAGTCCGGAGCGGCCGCCATCTTGTGTCTCGGTAGGATCGAGACACGAGAGGTGGCCAAAACAAAGAGGGAAATGACCATAAGGGGGCAGAGTAGACCCCCCTTGACCCCCTAGGTTTGATGTGGGGGCCATAAAAGGGCCCCGCGGAGCAAAAAAAAAATAAAAAAAAATTTTGATTTTCGCGGGGTGAGCGCCCGGTACGCGCACCGGTACGCGCACCGGTAAGCGTACCGGGGAGTGTACCATGGGGAAAAAGAATGACAGTTTTAAAAGTAGCTGTTTAAAAAAAAAATGTTTTGTTGTTTTTTTTTATACATACACATACATATATATATAAATGCATATGCATATATATATATGCATATATGTGTATATGTGTGCGTGTAGAGAGAGGTAGAGGTGTAGAGGTAGAGAGGTAGCGGTAGAGAGGTAGAGATTAGTAGAGAGAGAAGAAGAGAGAGGTAGAGAGGTAGAGAGTAGAGAGTGAGTAATAGAGAGTAGAGAGTGAGTAGTAGAGAGTAGTAGAGAGCAGTAGAGAGAGTAGCAGAGAGTGAGTAGTAGAGAGTAGTAGAGTGAATAGTAGAGTGAGTAGTAGAGAGTAGTAGAGAGTGAGTAGTAGAGAGTGAGTAGTAGACAGTAGTAGAGAGTAAGTAGTAGAGTGAGTAGTAGAGAGCAGTAGAAAGTGAGTAGTAGAGAGTAGTAAAGAGTGAGTAGTAGAGAGTGAGGAGTAGAGAGTGAGTAGTAGAGAGTAGTAGAGAATGAGTAGCAGAGAGAATAGTAGTGAGTAGTAGAGAGTGAGTAGTAGAGTGAGTAGTAGAGACTAGTAGAGAGAGAGTAGTAGAGAGTGAGTAGTAGACAGTAGTAGAGAGTGAGAAGTAGAGAGTGAGTAGTAGAGAGTAGTAGTGAGTAGTAAAGAGTGAGTAGTAGAGAGAGTAATAGAGAGTGAGTAGTAGAGAGTAGTAGATAGTGAGTAGTAGGGAGTAGTGAGTAGCGAGTAGTAGGGAGTGAGTAGTAGAGAGAGAGTAGTAGAGTAGTAGAGAATGAGTAGTAGACAGTGAGTATTTGAGAGTAGTGGAGTAGGAGAGAGTAAGTAGTAGAGAGTAGTGGAGAATATTCCAAAGTTTGGCACAGCACCACTTTCACAATGAGTCCAATCAAATCATATCACTTAGAGTCCTTATTGAAGCGCTGAATCTTGGTGTATATTCAAATGCTTTCATTTTCCTTAAGTTTATGTACCACAGCCAGCCGAAAGGTTTCGTTCTGTACAACAGAACTTCTTCAGGGCGTTCTTATTTCCTTCAAGTTATGTCGGTATCCAGTTGTCATATAACTAGATATTTCTTCCAAATGTTAGACGAGACATAAGTATATTCTTATTCAAAGTGACTAGGTATCAATTTTACCCACACAATTCGGGCAGACTTGAGTAATTTATAGCATCCTCAAAGTCAGTCTTTCAAAAATTCCAAAGTATAGGACATGATAATCCAAATCCAAATGTTTCTCAAGAAAAGTAATTTACAATCGTTCGGAATATCGGTGTTTGGGCAGATATGATCCAGGGACCCCCAGTATGCAAGGGGAATTAGTCCCCCCTCTACAAACGCGCCAGTGGCCTGCATTGCAGAGAGGTGTAACAAGGGTGTGGCCTCATTACACTTCTCTGCAATGCAGCTCCCTCGCGCATACTGGAGGCTCCTGGTGGACCAGTTGACCCCAGGGACCCCCAGTATGCAAGGGGAATTAGTTCCCCCTCTGCAAACACGGCAGTGGGCTGCGTTGCAGAGAGGTGTAACAAGGGGCATAGTCTCATTACACCTCTGCAATGCAGCCCCTGGCGCATACTGGAGGTTCCAGGTGGGCTAATTGGCCCCCAGGGGCCCCCAGTATGCAAGGGGAATTAGTTCCCCCTCTTCAAACATGCACGGGGGCTGCGTTGCAGAGAGGTGTAAAAAGGGTTGTGGCTTCATTACACCTCTCTGCAATGCAGTCCCCTGGCGCATACTGGAGATTCCTGGTGGGCTTTCAGGTCTTATATAGTTAGGAATTAGCATTAAAAAAACCTTTGAAATTCACTGAAAAAACCATAGGTTTCACACCAGTTATAGTTAGGAATTAGCATTTAAAAAACCTTTGAAATTCACTGAAAAAACCATAGGTTTCACACCAGTTATAGCTAGGAATTAGCATTTAAAAAACCTATTAAATTCACTGACAAAACCATAGATTTCACACCATTTATAGTTAGCTGGACATTTTACTGACATAAAACCATTGAAATTCCCACGTTATAGTTAGTTGGACTCACTATAACTTGCGCGCCTGTAATGCACTGCTGATGACGTCACATATTACATCACTCATGACATGGTCAGTGACATCACTCATGACATCACTGATGACACCATCCTTGTGACAGAGTGACAGACCTAATCTCAGTGTAATGTAACGCTTGAAACACATATTCAAAAATAGAAACAAACATTTTCAAAAAAATGGAGATACCCAAACCAGTAACAACAACCAATTCAGTAATTCCACCATCTATATACACATCCACTCATTCACCAACAGTTCTATATAGTCACTCATATATATACTCACTCATCATATGTAGTGATACACCTATACATCCTGTTACACATCAGCAGTCATCCAAAAGTTACTCACACACATACTCACACATGCAAATAAACTATTGAACATCCATTTATTTGCATATACATTTATACACACACTACCACCTTACTTCTAAGGAAACTTACCCATACTTACTCTCTTAAACAATCACTTATAGAAACACATACTTATTTAAACAGGAACTCCTACAATCTCTCACTATATATATTATACTCACTTATATACATCAATACTCACATATACTAGATTAAAACATATGTCGTTACTAATGAAGACACTAGTGAGACAGTCATTCACTCACTAACACACACATATACACACTCATCCACCCATACAGTCCTGCACATATGCTGTCTTCAAAACACATACAAACAGTGAGTCAGTCACCAACCCCTGCAGCCACTTATACACAAAGAGAAACACTGATACAAACATTTAAATATTTAAACAATACTCGCTAATATATGTATTCACTAAGATACACGTAATAAGCCAGTTACCCAACCAATTTTTTAAAAAAAAACATCCATTTACACACTTATTTAAACATTTATTCTTCCATCGACCTTTACAAATACATATATAAAACAAATTTATTTTTCAGAAAGACACACATTCACTGGATGGTGTCATCAGTGATGTCATGAGTGATGTCACTGACCATGTCATGAGTGATGTAATATGTGACGTCATCAGCAGTGCATTACAGGCGCGCAAGTTATAGTGAGTCCAACTAACTATAACGTGGGAATTTCAATGGTTTTATGTCAGTAAAATTTCCAGCTAACTATAAATGGTGTGAAATCTATGGTTTTGTCAGTGAATTTAATAGGTTTTTTAAATGCTAATTCCTAGCTATAACTGGTGTGAAACCTATGGTTTTTTCAGTGAATATATATATATATATATATGTATATGTATATATATATTGTTTACCAATCCGATTCCCATATGATAAAAGGAAGGCACTGACTCCGTGAATTTAACTCAAGGAAAGTGTTTAATCCGACATGCTGCAAAGACGCGTTTCGGCGGAAGCCTCCGCCTTGCTCACTTACTCTGCTGTGAGTGACATTAGAATATATAGCATTTAACATGATGACACATCAAAATAGACCCTCTGTCATGATTGGCTATTCATTTCCATAGTTACCATGCGTCATGGTCCAAGCACATATAGACATAGACATAGAAGATTTGGTAGTTTCTGTGACATGTTAAATTTACCATGTTTAACCATACAGTAAAACATTGCAATAGATATACCAATTCAAACGGCTGAGAATAACCAGCGACCGTGAAGCCTTGAAAGTATTACTGCGTATTTCATACCGGTTGCAAAGAGAAATTTCAAAATAGTTAAATATATCGTAAATATATACGCACATCACATTTCTCCACAACTTTGCTATACAATTATTGTCATTGTATAGTTGGTAACATTCTCAGTCCTGATATGCTTAGCGCTTTTGCATGTCTTTGTATCATGCTCGGTCACAGCTTTCACAAAAAACACTATTATCGTGTTGAAACTACGAGAGCAAAGTTACAACGTAGCCCACAGAATATATATTTATGTAAAGTGTTAAGGGTAAATTGCCTATTGTTAGCAATTCTGTTTCACTACACATCGTCTCCAAGTGGAGTAGATTGCTCATACACCCGTAATAAACGCTGCTAATGTTAATTTCATGTACTTCTATGACCTTGGACAATATCAAACATAAAATTTAAACCAAACAATAAAGTTTCACAAACAATTTTTTGAGTGCAGAGTTGTATCATGGAATGGGTTTAAAAACGGGAAACGTTTTACACTAGGTTATAAATGTACAGTTAAGGCCTCGTCCGAGTTCAGTCCATTGGGAATTTTAGAATTTAACAAGATAATATATCTTGTTTCTAGACGTCTTAGGGATAGTCTACGGTTCCCTCCCCTTGGATTTTTAGGGACACTGTCTATAACATAATAGGAAATATGCTTGATATTCCCATCATGTTGTGTGTTTATATTTCTGGCCACTGGATAGGTTGGGTCATTATTAGTGATCGCACGCAGATGTCGGAGAATTCTGACGTGGGCTTGATGGATTGTGCTCCCAACATAGCGTTTACCACAACTGCAGACCAGAACATATACGGCATACTCGGTCTTACATGAGTATCCGCCTCTGATGATATAGGGTTTTCTTCTGGATGGCACAATCACCTCTTTCGTGTTTATGCCTTGTTTACAGGCTTTGCACTTAGTGCATTTTTTAAACCCTTTCTGAGGTGGCGGCCAAGTGGCGGGTTTTGTCAATGTTGGTGAGTTGCAAACTAATTGGCTACGCATTGATTTTGCCTTCCTGATTGTTATGGAGGGTCTGTTGCCCTTCAGATGTCCTATCACTGGGTCATTTTTTATCAGTGGCCAGTGCTTTTGTAAAATTCTCCTGACTTGGTTGTGGTACATGTTAAATCCAGTTATCATGCTAGGGATGTTCACTGCGGCCTTTATTGGTTTATCTTTACTCTCCAAATCCTTGGAAAATAACAGATCCTTCCTATTTTTGGTTTTGCATTTTTGTTCAGCTTTGGTTAGTGTTTGTGGTTTGTAACCCCTTTTGCTCAGTCTCTCAAGCAGGTCAGTTTTAGCCTTCTCTACGCCTGCTTCTGTGCTACAGTTGCGTGTCATGCGCAGGCATTCGGCATAGGGGATGGACTCTTTAAGTTTTGTAGGGTGGAAGCTAAGTGCATGAAGCACTGCATTACCTGCCGTTTCTTTTCTGTATGTCCTTGTCTGTATCTTATTATGCTCTACATAGAGCTCTATGTCTAGAAATTGGAGCATTTCTTTGCTAGTAGAGCATGTAAATTTTAGGTTAAGGCTATTTTCATTGAGATTTTTTGCAAAAGACTCTGCACTCTCGGTCGTCCCTCTCCATAGAATAAAGATGTCATCGATGTAGCGTTTATATAAATATACATTTTCAGACAAACTTTAACCATATTTGGTGGCTAATACCTGCTCCTCCCACCAGCCCATATGCAGATTCGCATAGCTGGAGGAGAAGCAAGTACCCATGGCCGAACACTGGAGTTGTTTATAGTGTAGTTTGTCAAACAAAAATGTATTATTGTTCAGACACCATTCCACCATCTGCAATAACATTAGGGAGTGTTGGTATAATGCTATGGGTCTCTTGTTTAAGTAGTGTTCCAAAGCTTTCAAAACATCAATATGACGGATGCCCGTATACAATGCTTGAACATCTAACGTCATGAACACATACTCATCATCCCAATTCAAGTCATACAAATGTTTGAGGAAATCCCCACTGTCCTGTATGTAGGCGGGTAGATCTTTTAAAAACGGTTGTAGAAAGGGGTCAACATAGGTGCTGGTATTCTCAAAAAGACCGCCAATAGCTGATATGATTGGTCTTCCAGGTGGTCGTGTTGGATTTTTATGAATTTTGGGTATCAGGTATAATTGCGGTGTAGTTGGGTAATCATTTTTCAAGAAATTAAATTCTGCTTTGCTTATTAAGCCCATATTCCTCCATTTGTATAATTCACCATGATACCTTTCTTGTATTCCAACTATTAGGTTGGGGCTCACTCTGCAATAGCATTCTTGATCCTGTAACTGAGTCATAGCTTCCTCATTGTACATTTTAAGTGGCCACAACACTATGTTTCCACCCTTATCTGACCAACGTACTACGATATCAGACCTGGCTTGTATTTTTGCAATCAGAGCACCATACTCTACTCTCCGGTTATGGTCTTTAGTGCAAAATTGTCTTGTGCTCAAAAGTGACAGTTCCTTTAAATCTTTTATCACATTTTCAGAAAAAAGGTCTAGCCCATCCTTTAGTAAAACTGGCATAAATACAGATTTTGGTTTAAACTGTGTTTCAGTAGTTTGATAGGCATTTAAATTGGCTAGATTGGCTATTTCACCAGGTGTCAGTTGGCTTAACAATTCCTCATATTCAAGGGCATTGAGATCTCCCAAAGTTACCATGTCCGCAATACTCAGAATATTAGCAATTTCTTGGCCGGGTTCTACCAAGTTCATTCCTTTGTTTGTACAATTAATGAAGTATTTTTGCAACTTAAGTTTTCATGTAAATTGGAACAAATCTATTCGGGTCTGAGTATAATCAAAATTTGTGGGTGTGTAATATGTTAATCCCAATGAAAGTATTTTAGTTTACCTTGGTGTCAGTTCAAGATCGGTTAGGTTGATAACCGTATTGTCTAGATTATTCTTTAATTCGTAATCCATTATCGTTTCTTGTTCTTTCTGTATTTTGGCTTGGTTTGTTTTGTGGCGCCGCCACCCCCAGCGTCTGTCCTTTCTTCTTCTGCTTTATGTTTTTTGTCTTGGATATATATATATATATATAACAACAATTAAACAATTTACACAATTATTAAAAAACAATTTAATAATGAAAATCATTTTTGTTTTATTTATTTATTACTTATTTAAGTTTCTATACCACACTTAAGTATAATTAAAATAAATACGTATAAAATCATTGACATAATTATTAATAAATTAAGAATTATTTATTAACTATTTATTTCTTAACTAACTTCCCACCCTATACCCCTACAAACACAACAGTCTGCAACTACTGCAAAATATAGCGATGTGTCATCCCTGTGATCGCAGGGATGACACCACCGAAAAGCTGTCAGTGGCAGTCTCTCCGCCATCTGAGACATGTTACCTGCCTGCCACATTACAGTGAGTGATGGGAATCCGTCCTCCTGAAAAGATTGCCTAGGTCTGTGTACTTTTCATTCTGAATATAGTCACTCACATTCCGTAAAGCCTAGTGTTGCTCTGAATTTGAATAGACCCATGGATACTTTAGTTGTGATATATAATTGGGAGTTAAAACTTTTATAAGTTTTCCTTAAAGCATTCAAAGCCATTTTCAGAACTGTTGATTATTTGTGTGGCCCTGACATGGTTATGTTTTCCTGTTACAAAAATGTTTTATTATATTTTTCAACACAATAATTTTTGCTACTTTATACTGCTTAAAGTTTAGCTTTTAAAGGGCTTTGGCCTATTTTAGTCAGATCATTTGGGACCCGCTTGTTCTTGATTTTTTGATCTCTTTAGTTTAGAGGTTGTCATTTATTTTACTATCTCTGGCATTGTTTCTTGTATCAGCCATGTGGATGTTAATCTCAAGTTCACTGGTGTCCAGCTGTGGTTGGAAGAGGCAGGAGAAGCAAGGCTGTGGATGGCTCTGACCCATCATTTTGTATGTTTTGGTTGTCACTATTTTAGAAAGGATGAAGGAATTAAATGTTGTTCTGACCAATTTATTGGAATCAAGGACTCTGCTTTCAGGATTCCTTCCTTGGTGAATATCAGACCAAGTTTTTATAGAAGTTGGTGAGAAGCACAGGTAAGTCACATCAAGTGACAATTGGTGGTTAGGGAGGAAGTGTTCCCAATACATGTCCCTGATGAACACATTCAAACCTAAACTTTTGTGTAACTTTACTGCTTTTTTGTACACAAAAGTAAACTTAGATGAAAAGTTTAACTTTACTAGTAGTAACATACCTTTGTGGAAACTGAAAAGCTACGCGTTAGGTCTAAGTTTATTTTGTGAATGCCAACAAGTAGTAAACTTACACAAAAATTAAGTTTATCTTTGTGAATCAGGACCTGGGTCTTTAGGTATGTATGATGTGTAGGAAACAAGCAATAATAGTAAATGTATCTCTCAATGATTACATTTCACAAAATATTCAGTCTGTTAACATTGACAAAGTTTTGGAAACTCTGAGAAATCCTACTCTTAAATGTACACAAAGATCTTGTTTCTTGTTTGTCTAGCAAACAACTAATTCCAGAAAGCAAAAGAGATGTCAGGATTTTTATGGTAGAAATGTAATGACACCTGTATTGCCTTATATATAGTTCATAAACCAGAGATTTGCTGCAGAGAAGTGTTTGATACAAAGTGAGGAGCCCAGGCCGAGGGAGCGGCCATATTGAAACCATTTATACATTTTTATAAAACTGGTTTGAAAATGATCATTGTCACTTTGCAAAACATGTGTCAGTCAACAAATAAAAACATGTTAATCATGTTGTATCTTTTTGCTTTCAGTGACGCATGGACTGAGAAGGAACACATGTTACAAAGAAAAGTCAAAAGAGTTCTCACACATGATGTGATGAACTGTAACCCACTGTCTCCTGTCATACATCCCCAGGCTGACTGTCTGCTCTTAGCACATTGTTTGGAGCACTTTGTGACAGACAAGAAGTCCTTCTGCGAAGCTCTGAAAAATGTCTCCTCATTGTTAAAGACCGGAGGAATTCTAATAATGTGTGCTTCCCTCGAAGCAACATTTTACATGTGCGGTGACTTCAAGTTTCCTATTCTCTGCATGGATGAGGGTTTTTTAAAGGATGCTCTCATAGGGGCTGATTATGTTATCAAGGAAGATTATATTTATCTTCGGAAAACAGAAAGCTTATACGATATAACAGATTATAAATATGTTATCACTATAAAAGCACTTAAAGAAAGAGAAATCTAGTATTTAAATAAAAAAGATATAAGTGCAAGGACACAAACTGGTAGAAAAGGGAACATCAAATTCCTTCTCTTCCCCTTTTTCCATAATGTCTTTGGTCCTTTCTAAAAATTATAGTCAGATGTTGGTAAAAAGTGTGCCACAAAGCTGAACATACAATGTTGAGTAGCAATAACGAGTAATTGATGCATACATGTGAGTAGTTGTTGTAGTAGTGAGTAGTTCATGCATAAATCCAGTCAATAAAGAGTGATGTCATCTACCACTTGTGCATTACTTTCTTGTTGTGATTTCCTGAATTTGAATATTTTGTTTTCAATTATAAAGACACAATCTAGGTCCTCATTCAGGCAACTGTAGCCATGACCCAGAGACCTTCCTTGACTATTGGCAATTTACAGGATAGATGAGTTAGAAGTCCATATTAATTCCATTTCATCTCTGAACATTCCATTGGAGCAGGCTAAGCAGGCACTCAGCTTTTCTTTATACTTATTTCTGAAAGGAGGAGGTTACTATATCATACTGCAGTGAGTGGCATGTCATGACATTAGACATTTGTAAGCAACAAGCAAAGAAATGGAGTATCACATGAAGCCTCTCTTTCCCGAGAAAATGTATATTTTTATAATGTACTGGACCATGAAAACATACAATTTCATAGCATTATATAGCGTAAATGCACTGTTCTAAAATATTATTTCCATAGCAACCAATCAAACTATTAGTTCATGAAACATATTAAGTGCACCAACTTTCAACTGATTTTAATTGGTTATTAAACTGCACGATTCAGCTACAAAGAGGACATAAACAAGGAATGCAACTTTACATAATAGAATGCTTCTGCACAACTATAATAGTGGACCAATATGCTAATGTTTGGAAATCCTTCTTTTAGTTAGGAAGCTAGATAAATGTTGATTTATTTACAAAAAGAATATAGATGTTACATCTGAATTAGAATTATTTTCTAAATAGGAACTAAAACATGCACAGGAGTGGCTCAAGCACAGCAAAATAAACATGCATTCTTTTACTATGTGGACTAGTTAGGCCCTATTATTTTTATATAACATTAGTCTTAAGCAAATGTTATGTTCCAGAGTAGCTCCGTCAATCAAAGATTGTTGTGCCCAGGCCCATGAGCACTCAGGGGGCATGTTGACTGACCACAGCTGTTGTGTTGCCACTTTTTTCATGATACTGTGACAGAATATTGAGTACCAAAATATCATAAAACACAAATATCATGTAAAAAAACATTGTTAAAATAATTATTGTTTTTCTATCTTAGAGCTGAAATTACCAAAGAATTGAATAACAAATATTGTTCACACTAATGTCATATAACAAATTACAAAAATATTTTTTTGTGCATAAATATACAGTTCAAAATAGTAAAAATTAAACATTTTACTATTTAACTATAATATAATGTATATAACATAAAATTAAGTAACATTTAATATTAAAAATACATATATACTTATGTAAACATACACACATAAAAACATGTGTGTGCATGTTTATAGATATATATCTATGATAGGGGTGGGCGGAATTTGCGAAGCTGTGCTACGCAATGTTCTGCAAAATGGCAAAAAATCTCAGTGAGCACGCTAATTCCGCGTGCTCGCTGAGATTTATTTCTTGTCTTCTGCCTAGTGCCCTTGTAACTTTGCCACCGCACCAGAAGGCGCCAGAGTCACATGAGTGAGCTGTCCATCATAGTGGGTAAAGGGCAGGAAGACTTGCATACTGCTAGTGAGTGTAAGGCGGGGCCAAACGGGTAGCGCTTCTATGCGAGTTCACATGCATCTAGTTAATAAAAGGTCAAAGAGCGACCAGAGCAGCAGATGAGGAGAAAGAGCCTCCTGGTCAGAGGTTGCGCTCAAGAAAGTCATGGATACAAAGATCTCCATCATGCATCACAATAAATGTTTGATGGTAGATATGGGGATAAAGCACACCTGCCCAGCCTCGACCAAGCTCACACATTTATTGGGCTGATTAATGCGTTACCGAATTTGAGCTGCAACTCGGGCACCTGCTTTATTTACATCTGTAAGTGCTTCCTGCTGAGGTTTAATTTTGGGGGCAGGAACATCATGTCAAAATGAATCCTGCCCTGCATATTATTTATCCAAGAAGATGCCACCATGTTGTGAAATACCTCTACTCAACAGGAGTACTTTCTACTGGCTAATCATCAGTAAATGCTACCTCCTTGGGTTAATCTATAGAGCTTTTCCTGCACTACAGCTGCGGGCCAGAAGAGTTGTGTCCAGTGACCATGTGTGTCTGGAACTTTGCCACCGCGCCGAAAAGCACCAGGGTCCCTTCGTTGAGCTGTCCATCATAGTGGGTAAAGGGCTGGAAGACTTTCATACAGCTGGTGTGTGGGGGGTGGGGCAAACAGGCAGGGCTTCTAAGCGAGTTCACATGCCTCTTCCTAGTAAAAGGTCAGAGACCGATCAGTGCAGCAGATGAGGAAAAAGAACCTACTGGTCACAGGAACTAAACAGTGATTGAGCTCGAGAAAGTCATGGAGGCAAAGACCTCCATCACGCATCACATCTAATGTTTGACAGTAGATATGGGGAGCTCACACATTTTTTGGGCTGAATAATGCATTACAGAATTTAAGCTGCAACTCTGGCACCTGCTTTATGTATATCAGTAAGTGCTTCCTGTTGAGGTTTAATTTTTGTGACAAGAGCATTGTGCCAGAATGAATCCTGCCCTGCATATTTGCCCACAAGTTCCATTCCACTGCGTATTGCGGAATTTTCAGCAATTCTGCATTCCGCGAGGAAAGCGGAATAGCCAAAATTTTGCAAATTCCGTGGGCGGAACGGAATTTGCCGCCCACCTCTAATCTATAACAAACAACTAATATTACATATACATTGTTTGCATTAGATAACTTTTGGGTGTTTTTTCTTAATTTACTAATATATATGTATGTATATGTATATATGAATACTTCAAGGTTGCCCGCCAGGGTGTGGAGCCCCCCAAGGACCAGTGATACCTCATGGACCATGCAGCTCTTGTGGTGCGGCCTGACGTTTTTCACTTGCATATCTTTCTCAAAGGCCAATCACTTCTGTTCTGCAGCGGCATGCGCAGACATTTAAATCACTCCTGCCACCTGCTGATAGGACAGTTGGCTCCAACTGCATTATGGGGCATTCAGCGTTCATGCTGCACTCATTAAACCTTGTATAGGTGCCAGGGGACTAATGATCTCTGATGCATACCCAGTATGGGCCACAAGGGCTAGAAAGTCATTATTTCTAGTGCCAGTCCTTCTGCAGTGAACCGGGCGGATTCCCGACTTAGTGGCCCACTTTAGTTAATGCAGTGGTGCTACCCCTGTGGCAGGGCTGCTGCATATAAATAAATGGTCCAAGGGAGCACTCCTGTTCCAGTGATACCTCATGGACCATGCAGCACTTGTGGGGCGGCCTGATGCATTTTGCTTGTATAGCTTTCTCAAAGGCCGATCACTTCAGTTCTCCAGAGGCATCCGCATCACTCCTGCTGCCTGCTAATAGGACTCCAAATGGTTCTGACTCCCACCTTGGGCAGGTGAATCAGTGGGAATACCAAGTTAGGAGGAGAGGTGTGCCCATCGTTGCCAACCCCACCCCTCAGTTGGGGGCAAGGTGAAGCATACATCTTAGTTCCCTCCTTCTTGAGGAGGAGGGGAAGTAGCCAATTGGAGAGAGGATCAGGTCTCCCTCCCACTGAAGGGTGACATAATAGAGGGAATACCCATCACAAGGAAGGGGTCTATTGGTCCCAACCTGCACATCCCTGTTAACGCCCCTACATTTTGTGAATAGGGGTGACTCTGAACTTTGCCTCCTCAGATTTGAGGAATAAAGAAGAAGGACCAAAGAGGAAGGCTGACCCAGGAGGAAGTGGACCCCAACTGATTTTGGCCCGAGCTCTACTCTAACTTGAATACTGCAAAACCTTGGCATGTCAAGCAGGCCCCAGAGCCCGGAGGACATGCCCTGTACTCATCTAAAGGATTTGCGCAGCCACAACTCAAAACACAGAGCCCATATCCAGGAGATCTGTATCACTCTGCACCCTATGCCCAAGTTTGAGTGGCCCAACACACAAAGAGGTTTTCCCAGCAATCCTGACCTAGGATCTAGCGATCCCTGACCTACCTCGAGATCCAGACTGATGCCTTCAGCCTCAACCTGAAGGGTCCCCCGGATCGTGACTAGAATTGGTAAGATGAGCCAACCCCTACAGACACCCCTGTACCTGATACCCACTGCCTTGGGTGGTCCAACCAATAGTGTCCAGGCAT
This sequence comes from Lissotriton vulgaris, assembly GCF_964263255.1. Taxonomy (NCBI): domain Eukaryota; kingdom Metazoa; phylum Chordata; class Amphibia; order Caudata; family Salamandridae; genus Lissotriton; species Lissotriton vulgaris. Next base: position 40,765,667 of record NC_141691.1, on the reverse strand, counting down.
CCCCCAAGAAACCAACTTTCTGTCCTGCCAGTGGTTGCCTTTCGGAGACTTCTTTGCATGAGCCTGCAGCCTTTTTCTCAAACCAAAAATCTCTATTGCAAACCACAGGGCTCCTGATGTCTTCTTTACATTCTGCATTCAGCCGCCTCTGTTACTGGTGGTGCAGCTCCTGTGTTGATTGTTGGCCCCTGCAGTGCTGATCCTAACCCCAGCAGCTTTGCTCCCCCAGGCTAGGGGGGCCTGCTCGCATGCAGCCCCTGACAGAAAGTCTCCTTAGCTCCTTTAGATAACTCTTGGCTCCTGCACTCTGCACCCAGCCGCAGAAGTGCCACTGGTGGTGCAGTTTGAGTGCCTAACAGAACCTTGGGGAACTTTGGTTCTAACCCTCAAAATCAAGTCATGCAAGTCGTTTACTGACCTGCAAACCACTAACCTTCTTTCCCCCATAAGAATCTATGGTATATGATTTGTTCCTAAAAATGTTGCGTTAAACCTGTTTTTGTATGAAAGAAAAGTAACTGTACTTCAGATGAAACTTTTCATGCTTACCTGTAAGTTGCAAGCATCAGTGCATGATATCTGGGCATATCGCCTCATATGCTAAGTAACTGAAAAGTAATCCAAAAGTAATCAAAACAATTTCTATATAATTTAAACTGTTTTAAAAGCAAATACCAACCTGTAACAATTTTATTCCATTCACAACTGTATTTCCTTGTAAAATTATGCATTTGAAAGTGTAATGTACCTACCTGTGCCAAATCCTGCTTGTTTCGAGGACTAAAACATAAGTAATCTTTTTTATAGTTATCTAATTGATCCAAATTCTGCCTCTGAATGCGTGCCTTTAGTCTGGATTGCATGACAGCAATAAATGCTTAACACACTCTCCTAATACGCCTAACTACTCAACCAAACTACCACAAATAGAGCTGTTAGTGCTTATCTAATTTAATGTCTGCTATACCCCAAGGGATCCCCTGGACTCTCTATGCTATACAATACTTTGTGCTGAATGCCTACCTGAGAGTCCAAAGGCTGTGGATTTGATGGTTTCCACAGTCTGTGGATCTGATGGTTTCCAGAGTCCTTGGACCGGTCTCCAGTGGCCGTTGGGCCTGATGGCCCAAGGAGGCTGTGAGTTTTATAGTCTCAGAGGCCATGGGTCTGATGTTCTCTAGAGACCAAGGATCGCATAGGCTATGAGTCCATTGTACTGTGAATGCGAATCCACGGCTATGCTGGGTCTAGGCTGTGGCTACAAAAAAGCAAAGAATTAGGGAATGGGAAAGGGTCCCTTTAACAAGATTTTCCCATCAAACTAACATATGAAAGAACTCTAACACCTAAGTCTCATTATGAATACTGTTTTACCTAAGCAGTAACTTCAGTTACCCCATACCTAACAATTATATGTCTTGTGTCTTGTACCTTCTTTAAAGATACTGGGTACCAAAAATGTAATTCCCCACTAAATGTTTTCAAAGCTTTAAAAAAACTGAAAGGGAAAAAAGGGCATGGAAAATATCGGGGTATGCATCAAAATGTGCATGCAATGTCTCATTTCAGGGGAAAATTACATTATTGTTATTTATCAGGTGTGTTGAGTATGAGAATGGAGCAGTATGCAATGAAGGCCTAAGCTGGTAAAGAAATGTTTTGGGGATTTAATGTTGACAAACTGAATCTGATTGATTTGAAAACTATACTGAAAAGAATGCATCAGAACTTACACCAGGATCGTTGAAAGCAGTAAACATTAGATCAGAGAGCTTCCAAAACCACCACACTGTAGTATCAGACTGCACAAAACAATATTCTACTGTTTCATTTAAGTATTCTCTTCAGAAGGGAAAAGGCAAGACCCATACTAGAAATTGCCTATATACACCAAATTCTCTTCAATGAGACTGTGATTGCTTGAAAGAAGTGTTAGAGATGAAATGGAAATTCTCTTGGCAACCAGTGGGAGATTAAACAGGGGCTAGCCAGTCTTCTAAATAAATAAAAAGGTTGATTGATTAAAGATAAAGATGGACCATATGTTCTGGGAGACCCTTTGTGCCCAATGAATGAATGTTAGACATCCTTACTCATAATGTTTCAGGGTTGACTGACAAAATATTGACCCTCTAAATATCCCCATACCAAAATATTGTGACCAAACTATCAATGCCATAAATATCTTCATCCTTTACTTATAAATGTAAGTGCAAAAATATCTGAAACAAATATATGGGTCATTAATATGGTTGTATTAAATATAATTATATATATATATTCACTGAAAAAAACCATAGGTTTCACACCAGTTATGGTTAGGAATTAGCATTTAAAAAACCTATTAAATTCATTGAAAAAACCATAGGTTTCACACCAGTTATAGTTAGCTGGAAATTTTACTGACATAAAACCATTGAAATTCCAACCTTATAGTTAGTTGGACTCACTATAACAAGCGCGCCTGCAATCCATTGCTGATGACGTCACATATTACATCACTCATGACATTGTCAGTGACATCACTCATGATGCCCCGGAAAGCGTAGTCTTTTGAAGAGCCCCAGGGCGCGTACCGGTGAGTTACCCTTTAGCGCTATTGCCGCGAACGAAAACAACATTGTGACGTATCGCGTAGCCGCGTGATGCGGCATATGACACACAGAGTAAGCGCACCCGGAAGTACGCGAGCGCATACGATCACGAAACGTCTTGACGCGCTTACGCGGCGCGCCCCGGGGCGTGTAGCGTAAGCGCGTCGGGTCAAGTGACCAGAAAATAACACTTTTCATTGGTTCACAACACTTTTGGTTTCCAAATGATGAAAGCCCTGCTCATGTGATTCGAAAATAACACTTTTCATTGGTCCAGAACTGGTTTTTTTCTCCAAATGATGAAAGCCCACACCTTTTTTCCTTATTCTGACTTTGTCCTTTGACTGAGGAAGACCTGTTTTGAGATCTGTCTCTAATCTTTTCTAATTTTAAATGGCTACAGTAGCAGCAGCAGCTGGAGCATCTGCCCCACCACCACCAGCACCACCATCAAAAAGACTACCAGAAGATCACATTGGTGGTCAAGAAGAAGAGGAGGAGGATGATGAAGAGGAGGGACAGACAAGGCATTTCCTGACTGAAGTTAATCAGCCCTACAAACCCAAAGAGCACTTCATATGGCAGTTCTACAAAATCCCATGGGGTTTCAAAAAAGTCAACGCTGTGAATGTAACTTGTCTGATTTGTGATGCAGAGCTGTCCAGGAGGAACCCTAACAAAAAATATTCCTTCGGGAATCATACCATGATTCGGCACATGATCCGTTGGCACCCAATCAACTATTCTGCTGCAGAGGTAAGGGACCTCTGCAGTAAGCTACCCCCATCAACATCAAGACCCTCAACATCGAAAGAACCAACTCCATCGGGTTCAGAGGCAACAGAGACAATGCCTATCATACAACCAAAATTTAACGATTTTAAAATCATGTGCAAATATTGTGGAAAGTTAATTTGCTATGGTGAGCAAAGTATAAAACTTATCATCTGTGCTGGGAATAACCATAAGTGCCTGAAAAATCCCTAATTTTTTCTGGTTATTTTTTTGCTCCAGTTGAGCCATTTACAATTCCCTGTTTTTTGTTTCTCCCCATGAAAAATACAAAAAAATATAAAACTTTTCAGAAAACCCCAAAAAAGTAAAAAATGTTCAAAAAAACAATAAAAAAATATAAAACAACAAAACGAAGAAAAAAAACAGTTATTTTTAGAACTACCTCCAATTTTTAAAAAAAGACTACATTTTTTAAAAACTCTGTCATTCTTTTTTCCCCATGGTACGCTCCCCGGTACGCACCCGGCCCTTTTATTGCCCCCACATCAATCCTAGTGGGTCAGGGGGGCTCTACCCTGCCCCCTTTTGCTAATTTCCCTCTTTGTTTTGGCCACCTCTTGTGTCTCGATCCTACCGAGACACAAGATGGCAGCCGCTCTGGACTGTTTGGAATGTTTATAGACACCCGAGAGCCAATCAACTTTCCACGCGCGAACTCGTGTAGCGCGCTGCTTTGCACCCCGGTGCGCGTACCGGGGAGCGCTTATAGATATATATATTTTTTTTAACCTAAATTACTCAAAAACCACTGGAGCACATATCTTGAGACATAGCAAAGGCACATCGGGCTACCAGTCCCTACAATTTTGCCAAGTTTGGTGGAAATCCATTCAGCTGTTCGGGCTAAAAGTGAGGTCGACTGCCCTATGGAAATTAACATGGGGAAAACACGTTTTGGAACCCCCCTTTTATCTCGGCCCCTGCTTGACGAATCCCCCCAAACTTTCAAGGAAGGACTGGAGCTCCGCGAGGCAAATTTGCGAACATTTTCAGGCAGATTCGTCAACCGGCGCCAAAGGTAATCACAATAGAATTTTGAGATTTTGCATTGAAAAAAATCCTAACTATAACTACCTACTGGCGACCGCCAGTAGGTAATATATATATATATATATTAGCAGCCCGCCCCAGCGTTGCCTGGGGCAGAAGGGGGATGGGGGCAGCATTTCAGGCTTGTGTGCACTGCCGCCCCCGCCCGCCACAACATTGTCTGTGTCCCAGACAATGTCGTGGCGGGCAGGGGCCGGGGCGGGAGTGCACATAAGCCTGAAATGCTGCCCCCAGACCCTGAGCCTTACCTTACCGCAGTTGTTCCGGGCCAACCTCCCGCACCGGCTCCCTCCTGTCCCATGTCGCAGAGCCTTACCTGAGCCGCCGCTCCTCCCCGAGCTCCTCACTTCACCGCCGCTCCTCCTCATCATCAAGTACGTTGCGGCCAACGCTACGTCATGGCCGTCAGCGTCGCGGCCGGCGCTACTTTCAGGGCACTACTATTTTTTTTTTATTATATTTTTAAATTTACATTTTATTTTTATTTTCTATAGCCTATGTCCATCTGCGGATTTATGAAGCCCCAGACCTCGCTACCATATAGAGTTTTGACACTACATATAGAACTATATAATTTCAGTATGTGCTCCGGGGACCAACGACCCAGCCTATGTGCAAAATTCATGATTGCCCCGGCAGAGCTGGTTAGTGTTCGGCATTTGTTGTCTATCAGGGTTTTAACACATAGGCGACTATCAAATAAGTTACCCAAATAGGAAAATGCCTGCACTTTTTCCATACGATGGGTACCAATCCTAAAAATAAAATTCCTGCTTGGTCTTTTTCCCATCTCCATTATATATGATTTGGAGAGGTTGGCGGACAAATCCAGGCTCTCCATGGAGTTAATAAAGTTAACAAAACCATCTAGAAGGTGCTGTGGACTCGCGTAAAGCAGGACAGGGATCCCTCTGCTTCCTATCCTTGGACAGTCCACCCCTAAAATACCAAGCACCCAATCTAGACCATTAATATATAGGGTAAATAAAAAGGGTGCCAGGATGCAGCCCTGTCTCACACCCCTAGAGCATGGGAAGAAATTGGTGGTGTTTCCCTCCTCATTGTACCTAACCTGTGCTGAGGTGGGTTGATGCAAGGCCCTTAGAATGTTAACCAGACCTGCATCGACACCCAAGACCCCATTAGCTCCCAAAGTTTCTTCCGATTAACCCAATCAAAGGCTGCCGTGAGGTCCATGAATGACAGGTACACCGTCTCATCGCTGGCGGAGGTGTACTTGGCAACCAGGAGATACAAATTAAGGCATTGGTCTGAGGTTGAGCGGCCAGGCCGGAACCCATACTAGGTATCATAGATTATATCATGTTCTTCCATCCAGGCCATTAGCTCCACTCGCCTGAAGTGCACCCTTCTGTTTCAATTTTGATTTCGGCATATGATGCACCCCACCCCACCCCTCGATCGATTGCCTGGGGCCTTGGAATCGGTTAAAGAAGGGGCCAAGGGGGGTGTGGCCTTAGCTTTCAGGGCTTTTTGTGTGCGGGTGACCACCTCACCCCTATCCCCTGGGGTGATCCCTTTTTCTGACACGTCTATAGATGTCTCATTCTCGCCTTTGCCTCTCCCTATCAGATCGGGTGTCATGGAAGTACGCCCTGCGTGGCACTCCGTTTCAAGTGTAGAAATCTGCGTCTGACTCCGATCAATAAATATTAATTCTGGATCTTCTGGAGCCACTCTCACCTCCTGTGACAATGGAGTGGTATGAATTAGAACCTTCGTGGTGTTGCCAATTGTTTTATTCAATTGGCCTGGGGGGATCCCCACAACAGGTGATTTACAACTAGCTAAAGCACCATGGACGGTCTTTTATTGTCTAAGATCGTCTCTAGCGAGAGCCTCTTCTCCGTTAGCTGGAATTTGTGGATTAGGATAGACTCAGCCGTAAGGTCGGATAATTTCTGGATGCAGAAATTATCCGACCTTACGGCTAAATGGCACCCTCTTTACTTGTCCTGGTGGGGTCGCCTAGATACTATCAAAAATGATGCTCTCCCCTGTTGTTCTTTATACTCTCTCCAATATTCCCATCGCTATTCCAGCTAAGTTTATCTAAAAAATAAATTCGGTCTTATCTTCCTTTTTATGGCATAAGAATAAACCCAGAATGTCCCTGGCTAGACTCACTCGTCCTGCATCTGAAGGTGGTGTTAATTTCCCGAACTTTTTAGCTTATCATAAGGCTTTTTTATTGCGTCAATCTTCCTTTTAGTTGCAAGATCCTGATTCCCCTTGCCCTTTGTGGACCAAGGTGGAGCGTCTTTTTCTTGCTCCTTTCTCTTTTGCTGAATGTATCTCCTTTTCACGCAAGCCATCCTCACTTCTTTCTCCTATACATAAATTTACTCTCAAACTCCTCTTATCCTCTCATCCTCCTCCCCCTGTCTGTGTTGCTGATTTCCTTTCCTCCACTATATGGCATAATAAATACCTCTTAATCCGAGGTAAGCCTATTCTTTGGAAGTCTTGGAGAGCCAAGGGTTTGCTTTGGGTCTCCCAATTGTTTTCACAATCCACTTTTTTGCCCTTTCACACTCTTCGCCTCACCTTTGACTTACCCCTCTCCTTCACTCCCCAATATCTTCTCCTTAAAGCATCAGTCCTGGAAACCTATAATAAACTTCCCGATTCCCGCCCTTCTACCTCCGCTCCTGATCCTACTACTCACCTTCATTCTACTTTACTAACCCTTCCAAAAGCCCTTCCAAAAGCCTCTGTCCTTTATAAACAATTTCATACACACACTCTCCCCAGACTCAAAAGCAAAGTGGAGGAGCAATGGGAGAGTGATCTTTCCGTATCTTGGCCCACTTCCTTTTGGGATAAGATTTGGATGAAGATTCGTAAAACTTCCAGAGCTGCTTCCTTGTCGCAATCTATATTTTTTATTTATAACCGCTTATTACATACTCCTTCCAACCTTCACAAACGCTTCCCTACTACACCAGATACGTGTTGGTCATGTTCTTCCCCGAATGCTACTTTATTTCACATGTTGTTTCTCTGCAAGGAGGTACATGCCTTATGGTTAAAAGTTTGGGCTCAAATTAATGTTATTTTTTCCACTAGTATTCCATTTTCACATGCTCACATTTTTTTGGGTAGTCTCTCTTCCTGTTGGGACCACAATGATCTTAATGTTAGAATTGTTGATTTATTATTGACGGTTGCATTTCAACAAATCACTGTTAACTGGAAGTCTACGTCCAGTATCACTTTCAAAGCATGGTGGTACAATGTTTGTTACAACCACAGACTTGATACTGCCTTTGTTTTTCCTGCACAGCTGGCAACTAAACGTGCTGAGTTATGGCTTTCTATTACGTTGCATCTAGATCTTTGTACAACCCGCTCCTTTCGTCCTTCATCTGCTCAGCAAGAGGTTTCTAAACCCCCTTGATACCCTTTTCATTTTTGCATGTTAGGCTAAACTATTTTACTGCATAGCTATAATTGCATTTACTTCTACTGCATATTTATTGTACCCTTTATTTTGTATGCCCTATTACCCATGTTTATTGTCTATATTTTGAATTGTTCACTTCAAATTGCATTGTTCTTCTTTTTTCTTTCTCTTACTTAATCATCATATGTTTTCCCTCTCCCTCTCATCCACTTATTGTTTTTCCTCATAATAATATGTTCCTATTTTGCATTCCTACCTTGTATTTCTTTTAATAAACTTATTTTTGAACTTAAAAAGGATAGACTCAGCCCTTAATAGAAATGCATCCAGAGTCCCCTTGATACCCCCCACCGCCGAACTTGTGGCCTTCCGCTTACTCATCATGCGAAAGTCGGAATATGTGGTTGGTTTGATCAGGATGTTACAAAAGGACCAATTACAAATTGGGATCGGGGTGACTTGTTGTTTTTAGTATGCTTATAAATATGGTACAGGGCAGCTGGTTGATGCTGTTGGTCAATCTTCTTTTCACTGACTTTCAATCCAGCAATGCACTGGGGTTCCCAAATGAAAAAGTTAAAGGGGGGGTGGCCCAGCCCAGCCCAGCCTCCTCCGGCCTACTCCGGCCTGCCCTTATCCCAGGCTTCTCCCACGCACGTCCCGCGTGACGTGGGCCCCCACCTCTACTTATACGCCTCCTGGCGCGGTATCTGGCGTCAGTAATGGGAGTGGTGCTCTGGGTGCTGGGAGGTGTAGTTTCCCCCCAGCACCGACGCAAGAGCCCGCCCGTAGCAACAACAGGCAGCAGCAAGCCCCTGCCGGGGCCGTGGAGCAAGGCAGTGGTGTCAGGCAGTATCTGGTTGTAGGTAGCTTTGTTTGTTTCCCCCAGTGATGTCATTTGAGATGTCATCAGTGATGTCATCAGTGACGTCACAGACCATGTCATGAGTAATGTAATATGTGACATTATTAGCAGTGCATTGTGGGGGCGCTAGTTATAGTTAGCTGAACTAACTATAACGGGGGAATTTCACGGATTTTGTACGAGTGCAATGTCCAACTAATTATAACTTTCACTAAAACCTACAGTTTTTTCAGTGAATTTCTAAGGTTTTTTAAAGTGCTAATTTCTAACCATAAAGTGCCTGAAACCTATGTTTTTATCAGTGACTTTCAAATGTTTTTTAAATGCTAATCTCTACCTATAACGTGCCAGAAACCTATGGCTTTTTCAGTGAATTTTAAAGGCTTTTAAAATGCTAGTTTCTAACTATGCCTACAGAGGTTGGACATGTGAAGAAAGAAGAAAAAACACACAGAAAGAAGCAAAAGAAATGCAGAAAGAAGCAACAGAAGTCCACAGAGATGAAGAAAAGTGCAGGAAGAAGCAAGACATTTGCAGAAAGAACCAACAGAGGAGCAGGAAGAGGCCTTGTTGCAAAGTCATCCTGTGCCCATAACTTTTTCAGACGGGTACTGGTGGTAACCTACTCTGACTAGCCAGGCCTAGAGCCAGTGCTATGCTAAAAGACACTTAGAATACAATAAAAACACCTACATACACCAGGGAACACTATGCATTGGGGTACCCCTGTGAGTAGCATAACCGCCTCTGTTAGGCCCTAGTACATAATAGGGCAGGGGGATTAAAACTACTTCTAAGTCAGAGGTGCAGAAAGGCCCCACTCCATCCCGTCACCACTGTGCAAAGACTCCCTGTGGCGTGTTTTAAGTTGGGGGACTAAGTCCCCTTGAATCCTGAGGGTTCCTGGGGTCCAACTAGCCCACCAGGTACCTCCAGTAAGCGCCACAGAGCTGTGTTGCAGAGAGGTTTAACCCTTTCGATGCTCATGACAAGCTCAGCTCGTCATGATGCACAGTTGAGCTGTGCTGATGACGAGCTGAGCTCGTCAGGACACCAGCAAAATGGCAATTTCCAGCACAGGAGGGGGAAAACACCTAGCAGCCAAGGTGTTAAAAGGTGTGTGGCCTGGACAACCTCTCTGCAATGCATGCCTCTGGCAGTTACTAGAGGTACCTGATGGGGTAGTTGTCCCCCAGGGGCCCTCAGCATTGAAGGGGAATTAATTCCCCAACTTAAAACGCACCACAGGGCGTGTTTGCACACATATCACCTCAGGTCAGGCCCCTCCCTTCACCACTGTGCAAGCATGTACGCATATTGTTGAAACGTCTTCCATCCTTTATTGCCGATTCTTACAAATGAATACAAATGGCACCATAGCAAACATCGATGTTGGTCAGCCCAGCAACCAATATTCTTTAAAAACATATTTTATTTTTATTTCTCCATATTAAACATTATTTTTGCATATCTTACTGACAAAAAACCTCTCCGAAAAATTGAGTAATGTCATACCTCATTAAACATCCTCCCTCTATTGTGCAGTTCCCTACTTCAGATAAAGTCGCCTTCTCTCACTGCCACTAAACAATGATGAATCTTGTAAGTAGCTTCTTACTGTCACTAGCCAGCAGCCAAATCATATTCAGAGGTCTGCTGCAGGGCACTTTCTTTTTGCCAAGTCCTTACCTGTGGTGCTCTTCCAGGCCACATCCTTACTCAAAATACTGCTTAACTTCGATTGTGAATTCTTTGAAAAAGTTGTTGGTGGAGCTCGGTGCTGATGCCATGCAGACATCTTGTCCTGACGGACCAGATTATTTCACTACAGCGTTTTGAGTGCGCTTTGCTCAGAGACTTTAAGGCACTTCTGTCATCTATAGTTGGGGTTAGCAAATCCCCCTTTGTCGTACACAGGGGCAATGAGTGGGCTTCAGAGAGAAGTTTGCTTAGCCATAAGAGAAGCAAGTTGAGAAATAACCCAGTCAGGGCTCATCGTCCCCAAAGGAAGCACATTGACAAGAAACCTCACAAAAACGCAGATGATTCCTGTGCAATAAATTCCTGTCATCTCCTCTGTAACGTTTGATTGCATAACCCCTAAATAAAACCATTCATGGTGAGGTATTGCCTCCCTTAAATGTGCTTGTGAGCCAAGCATGCAATTAAGAGTGCACGCGTCCTACTCTGAGAGAGAAAATATTCTAATTCTTAAATGTTACCTCTTGCTGCGACAGCCACCCTCAGCTTAGGAGGAGGTCGCTCCTTGCTGACCCACGCTTCCCTGCCGGACTGTCATCCAAATTAGGTCTATCTGTCAAGCGGGTCGTCCTGGCTGGCCTGTGCATCATTGTTTTGCTACCATGCCACGGGGCCCCAAGGGGACAGTTTTGTTCAAGCAATTGGCCACCCAGTAAAGGAATTGTTTCGTAAAAAGCACACACACTATCACCATTTGGATTCTTCCAGGAAGGGCAGCATTGCTTTTTTTACACGCAAGTGTAGTTTTGCGGTTTCTTTGAGTGTGAAGTGTCTAACGCATGCGTAGCAAGGAGACTTCACAAGTCGAGCAGCCAACATGCAAGCGTAAAAAAGAGTAAATAACTATGAGACCGCCTTTGTGTTTTTAGGTCTCGTCCATAGGAGGCGACCTAATGCCATCAGCAGAGCTTTTGCAGGAAAGAAGTGCACGTGTTGCACCTGTCCTGCGCACCCAGGCGTGTGGCTCACCTGGGCTGTGTCCACAGCCAGTGCGAGCATGGGCAATTCGTGCACATGACCCATTCCTACCAAGTGTACTGCTAATATATACCTCCAAGTAGGTGTTCCATGGACGGTGCCTTCTGTGTTTGCTTTCTTCTAGCTCGTGCCACCCTCAACCTTTGCCAGTCAACCTGTGCCCCACGCCAGTGTCTCCCTCTCAGATTGGTTCATTCCATGCCTCCAAACTCGGCCACAGCAGGGCCTCCCACTGTCAGTGCTACACCATCCTCAGCAGTTTCATCAGCACTTCTGGCCGTGTGCTGCCAGTACAACCTTGGCCGACACCTATAAACATTGAACAGCGCCACCCGCACCTAGGGGCGTGGCGCTCTTAGTGGGACCAGGGGGCAGGAGCCGGCAGGGACAGCCTTGAGGTAACAGGATAGGGGAGGGAGACACGTCATCAGAGGAGGTAGGGTCGACCTTCCCTCCCCCGAGGGTACAAAAGCCTCGGGGGAGGGGGAACTAACCCTCTTTGTCCTCTTCCAACAGCTCCGGCGGCAGCAGACCAGCGAAGAATTACAACAGAGGCTGGTTTACTGCACGTGGAGGAAAGGAGAGGGCCTCACAGCGTAGTCATTTAGGGTGAGTGTAGGAGATGTCTGTGCCGATCAGGCCGAGTGCTTAACGAGCTCAAGCTGTGATACATGTCGCAGCAGTGCGAGATTCCTAGCAGTGCGAGATTCCTAGCCTAACAATGCTTCTATTTTTTCCTTTCTTCGAGGGAAAGCGCTGTTGAAGGAATGCAGGCGTGGAGAATTGCCAGACCCGGAGCAGAAGCATGGCCGTTGATGGAAGGAACGAGCGTGAGAAATCCTTGGCATGGCACGTGAGGGCGGACGCCGCATGGTTCAATGGGTATGGAATAAAAATCGGGCACTTCTGGCCAGATTGAACGCACGGACTAAACAGTGTGGATGCTTATGTATTTGTGACTCTGCATGTGCATTTTCACAGTACATCGTTTTCTTTTATTGTGGCACATCATTCCTTTACATGTGGTACTTCGAAAAATCTACAAGGCAGAGTATCTTAGTTGAGCCTTTACATGGTTAGTGGCTCCGATTCAGTGCAGCGCAGTGAACTATGGCGCAGACTGGCGCCGTTCACTCCCCTCCGCTTTTATCTCAGGTGGTGATTGAAGGAGCAGGGTGTTGTGGCCAGAGAGGGGTGCTGTTTTTTAAAGGAGCTGTAGAATGCAGCAGTGATAGTGCAACGAAGGAATTAGTTTCACATGATACGATTTTCACACAATTAATTCACTGGGAAGTAGAAAAACGTAGGTTCAAATCCCATCATCTGACCCCATTGTGGGATCCGGGATCAATCGCATCATAGCTGCCCAAGATGGACGCGCTTAGAAACAGGATGAATAACCGTCAGCGCTGCAGAGTCCTGTCGCTTGGACGTACAGTAGGAGCTGGGAGGAGGGGCGATGATGACGTCCTTCGCTTTTTGAAGCACGGGTGTCTTAGCCGCTGGCTTCTAGGAGCGCCAACTTTGATTTTGTCGCGCCGTGAATTCCTTTATGTATTGTTTTAGTCTCTTATGGCTATTGTATCGCCAGTTAATTTCTTTGCCTTTCGCTCAAGTGGGCCCGCTTAATTAATTACGGTCGTGGGCCGGCATGACTAGATTTATACCGGCAAGCTGAACCATCTTCGAGCGTCGCAAATATTCACTGCAAGGCCACCTTCATATGACGAAATGTCGAAGGAAAAGGTCTTTGCCTTACGGCCAGAATGTGGTACCTCTTAGGCATTGAACAGTATTTTACGATTAAAGCGGTGTTTATGTTTTCCCTCCGGGGATGACACATTCCCAAATTGTCCTTTCAGTAGTGTGAGAGATGATCTGTGACCCGGAGAAGGGCAACGATTTCAGGGCGGCGGCTCGGGCTCGCGCGGGGCATGTGTATAAGATGCCCCTCCCCCACTCTCGACCAGTTAATGGCTGCTCCGATGCCGCTCGGGGCTCGAGCAAGACAGGAGACTGCTTAGGGCTAAGCTGCGTTCTTCCCGGCAGCAAGGAAGGATAAATAAATCATCGTTTAGCTTTAATTTAAAGACACCTCGGCACAAGTACCCGGTATTTTTGGGTCTGTAAGGAATGGTAAAGCGATTTTCTTTAAAACGGGTTTATATCTCTCTCGGAAGCGGCAGCTGAGGATCCCCTGGGAGGTGCCTTTAAACTATGATGGATGTTTTGGAGTTCACTGCATAGCCCTTTACTTTACATCTGGGCTGCATTTGTAACTGTCATCGGAAAAGTATAAGTTACCAGGTTCATTCATGTCACGTCTCTAGAAGCTAATGTTCATGTTTGAGCCAGACAGCCCGCTACTGCTGGATTTTAATTGTATGGCTTATATATTGTGAAATAGACACACAAGAGCCCATCCTGGCAATTTGTGACCCCAACAGTATCACCCTGTTTGTTTTAGTCAGCCAACAGGATTGCTTGCTTGTAATAGCAGGCCTCCTCCCCCCCCAGCCGCCTCCGGCATTTGCGACAGCAGCTGTTGGGGCAGGCTGCGGCGCGAGTACACTGGCGAGTAAGGCGGGCGCCCCTCGGCATTCAGGTTATTGTCGCAAACAATACATCACCATCAGTAGACAGTGCCACTGTCCCCAGACAAATATGTAAGAACGCAAAGAGAGGGGCTTGGGCTCCGCTGACATGCGCAGACCCTGGAGTACATTTTTTAATTGGGCAGAAGTGGTGTGCTTCCACAAAAAGTGCTTGCTCTCCACACAGCTGTGATCATTTTTGTTTAATTTTCCAGTTGCTTAGGGTTGAAATTTCGAGGGCCCTCATATGCTTTAAAATGTTCTTAGATAATTAGATAACTTATGTGGTTTATCTGGCCAGATGAGAGGAGGGCAGTCATTAGCCCACATGAATTTTCAGGTCTGGATGGAAAGTGCAACTGTTACCTGACCGTTTAACCTACACTAATTTTGTTTCACAGTTCTTTTTCTGCTACACAAACCCATTGCTATGATATCTACTTCACAGTATCAAACCACATTCTTTTAAAGACAGACCTATTGGGTTTGCCAATGTCTGTCGTTATTCTTCTTCTTCTGGATTGTCTGAGTTTGCTACTTTTTTGACAGTCTAAAGGACGAAAGCCCTCATCTATTCTGAGGTGGCATAATTCATCTTGAACCCAATCACGTCTCCAAAGTTGCGAATGTAAATTCTGTATCTTCCGGTTATTTGCCTAAAGAACTGCTTTTAAAGAGCTACTGGCGGAATAGAGACTGGCTACAGTCTTCTCAGTTCCCCTTTTTGAGTTAATGGCATGAGTAGTTGCTGAGAAAATGGTGATGTATGTGAAACTGATTGTCCAAACATGCATACATTTCAGAGTAAGGGTGGTAGTCGTGGGTGTAGTTTGCAAAGGAATCATGGCTTATGGCTTCCTGTCAGGCACCAGAATGCGATATTTCATATATGCCAGCATGTTGAAATGGAAACAATTAATTTCTATGTTAATAGAGGCAAAAGAATAGTATTTCGAATTCCGAAGCAGGAGTATGCCTGAGTATGTTCAAAAGGCATGTAATGTTTACATCGACATAACTTCACCCAGGCAGTGAACGTCTATCTTATTAATAGTCATCAGGGCTCCGGGATGGCGGGAGATTTGGGGCTGACCTGCTGGTGGTCCGGGACTCCTTACCCATACCTGGGTAGCCGTTGAGGCCACAGGTGGTGGCAGTTATTGATTATTTGACCTACGACTCTGCTCCTCGGGAGTACGGGCACTACGACAGGATGATTACGTATTTATGTGTAAGTATTTGGATACGTGATGTTTCTTAAGTGGTACTCAATATATTAAAGAGTTTACAAATTAAGGAAGACAATGGAGGAATGGGCTTCCTCGTCTGGGATCTATGCCCTAGTTAAGCAGCATCCACAACCCTAGTCAGTTAAAGGCAGGTAACTCCAAATTAACCCGCATTTGCCCGAAGGTAGCTCGGTGCGGAACAGTCAGAATTACTTTGGAGGCAAGGTATGGAATAGGCCTGCAATTTTCCTCAGCAAATCATTATGTTGCATATTGTGACCTGATGCTCCTGCACTATTGGCTCTGCCGGAGGGACTCAGATTTCAGACGGCTTCCATTAACAAATAATGCTTGGGAAACATTACTGTAGACCTTCTCTCAATATTTCAAACAATGTTATTAAATGCCGTTATTATGGGTGGGTTATAAGCGGGCAATGTGCATTGCCGCATAAAGTACCCATAGGCCCTATCCCGTTCACAGTACATCGGTAAACAATCGCTTTACTGGCCAGGCACTGGGTCTTCGCCAGTGGCGTGATCATTTTACAATATTTTCATAATCTGTTAGATCGGGCATCCATAACAAGGTATGCCTTGAAAGCTTGACGTTATGAGTACATTTAATGTGCAGTAAAGGTGTTGCATTTCCCCCTTTTTCAACAAGAAAATGGACATGCATGCAATGGACTTATACGCGTCACTCATTAGGGTCCTTAGTAAACAGTAATTGCATGCACAATAAAGGTAGGTTAAACTATGTTAAAGCAAACCTTTATAGTGAAAGGGATTGAAGTATTTGCGTCAGGGTGTAACATCGCGGAGCTCCTCCTGCGGGGGTCCTTTACGCATACTTCTTTGCTCCGGAGTACGGGATAGCGATTAATTTACATGAAATACACAAAAAGTCATGGACGGAAGGCCTGGATTAATCGAAAATACGTATTAGCTTCCAACCCAGTTCATTAAAAAAGCCGAACATGGTAGAATGTTGGCACATTCGGCATAAACAAACGAGCTTAACTTAAGAAAATCTTTATTACAGCATGCATTTATTGCATGAATTCTATACTTAGATGTAAAAGCAATCCCTGTATAATAGACATGCATTTTCTTAGGTATGTCTGAGCGGAAGTCAAGTCTTGGGATGACGTGATGATGTCTGGTACCACTCTCCGCACTTTAAAAAGTCACTGCTTCTTCACCACCTTTCCTCCTTTCCTAATTTCTCTTACCGGACACACCTTTTTCCATACTCAAGATGTCTTAATCTACTTCTCTCAATTCATTTTTGTCAATTCTGTGCTGCTTTGTTACATAAAATTTTTTGTACTTGCAGGCCAAGCATGAAAGCTGAAAAATCTCACATTAACCAAACTCCATTATGTTGGTTGTTTCAAATATATTCGGAGCATGGATGCCTCGTCTGTTATTTGTCCACCCAATAACGTGGATTGTGTCCAGAAATGTCTCTCCTGTTGTGTCATTGATATTGGTGTTGGTAGATGGCAAAATCTGCCATTAGGATGACATCACACCAGTGCTTGAAATGGAAAAAAGTATTATGTCTCTCTTAAGAAGTGCATGTTCTCTCTCAAAATAGACAAGCATTGGCATAGCCAATAGGTCTTGCTTTTAGGACCTTCTAAGATTAGTTATGCAGCACAATATCCCTGGTGCAACATCATCAACTGTTGCATGGCTAAACACGTAAGGTCCCAAAGGCGAGACCTATTGGCAATACCAATGCTTGTTTGTATATTGCAGGCATCAATTCACTAATATTTGACCTAATTACTAGCTTATTTGAACTCAGGGTATTGCATCAGTCACCAGTATTTTTAGCAACCCCTTTCAAGTACAATTTCATTAGCGCACAGCTGCATTGTGATTTTTGGAGAACTAAAACTGAGAGGCATAGTGTATATGGCAGAGATACCCGCCACCCCCTCTCGACGCAATCCCCAAGGATGGGAAACTGTTCTGAACTTTTGGAAGGCGGGAGGGAGTGACCCTCCCGGCCGTATTTATTAAAATATGAAACAAAATTAAAACATTAAAATAACAGTTTCATATTATGTACAATTTCATTTCCACATTACGATGTTTGGCTAACCTTAACAGATCTCTAATACAAAGGTTCTCCTAGCCGAACTAACATCCTACAAAACATTTGACTTGAAATTGTACATCCTAACGTTAAGGGCCAACGGCAAGGTCGTAACCGGTGTCAGATCCCTAAACCAGAAAATACCCCCCTCACTTGTGAGGGGGGGCGACCGCACAGAGGCGTACCTCAAGTGCATCTACCAATTTCCCTTTGACTTGACGGGGGCCCCAATGGACTCGACGCCATTTAACGGTCGTCCGAGGACTCGTGTGAGGTGTCTAAAAGGTAGCGTAAACCCCCTCCCGAACCCCACACAACTTACCCATCTGCCGTCGCAGATGTCCTGGCCCCGGGAAATTCCCCAGGAGGGCCCGTAGCCCCTCCTATCCAGGAAGGGGCCTTGACCGCCTTTCCTTTCCTTCCGGCGGCCCATCCTTAGAAGGGACCGCCTCCCCGTTGAGGGGCCAATGGCCACCTCCCCCGAGCGCTCCCATCCGTAATGGGTGACGCCCCCCCATAGGGATCTTCCAATTACTGCTCACCGATCATGACCTTACCGCCCGACCAAAATAAATACGACAATTTAACTAAAATCACTAAATTAAAAAACAACCTTAACTATTTCACGTATGATTACTGATCAATACTGGTGCAGAATAACTTTTATTTGAAAAACATACTGTAGATGACCATTCTTTATTGCATACTCAAAATAACACAACAAACATCACAACCTGCAAGAAATAGAATTACCACATCAACTTTATTCAAAACAACTGGCTGTCCTCAGGGGCTGGTGGGTGGGTCAAAATTGGCTCTTCGTTCCGTCTCGAGCTCACGTGCAGCGGGGAGGTGCAGCTTCAGAGCACAGGAACAAGAGGATGCTTTCTTGGCTTGTTGCTCCTTTTATCCGTCTTCGGGCGGGCGTAAACCCGCCTCCGCCTGCCCCCCGGGGGCGTGGCCGGCGGCAACAGCGTCTAGGACACCCCCCTACAGGGCGGGAAAAGGCGCGCCCCGGCTACGCCGCTGCGGGCATACCAGCCGGGACTCGCCCCCCGCCCAAGATGGCCTCCCGGGGGGATCGGGGTACTCCACCATACGTTCGGGGGGACCGAATGGTCGCCCCTTTCCATATGGCAGAGATACCCGCCACCCCCTCTCGACGCAATCCCCAAGGATGGGAAACTGGAAACTGTTCTGAACTTTTGGAAGGCGGGAGGGAGTGACCCTCCCGGCCGTATTTATTAAAATATGAAACAAAATTAAAACATTAAAATAACAGTTTCATATTATGTACAATTTCATTTCCACATTACGATGTTTGGCTAACCTTAACAGATCTCTAATACAAAGGTTCTCCTAGCCGAACTAACATCCTACAAAACATTTGACTTGAAATTGTACATCCTAACGTTAAGGGCCAACGGCAAGGTCGTAACCGGTGTCAGATCCCTAAACCAGAAAATACCCCCCTCACTTGTGAGGGGGGGCGACCGCACAGAGGCGTACCTCAAGTGCATCTACCAATTTCCCTTTGACTTGACGGGGGCCCCAATGGACTCGACGCCATTTAACGGTCGTCCGAGGACTCGTGTGAGGTGTCTAAAAGGTAGCGTAAACCCCCTCCCGAACCCCACACAACTTACCCATCTGCCATCGCAGATGTCCTGGCCCCGGGAAATTCCCCAGGAGGGCCCGTAGCCCCTCCTATCCAGGAAGGGGCCTTGACCGCCTTTCCTTTCCTTCCGGCGGCCCATCCTTAGAAGGGACCGCCTCCCCGTTGAGGGGCCAATGGCCACCTCCCCCGAGCGCTCCCATCCGTAATGGGTGACGCCCCCCCATAGGGATCTTCCAATTACTGCTCACCGATCATGACCTTACCGCCACAGGCCGGATAGTTGACCGGCTATCCGGACCCCCCACAAAACTCCTACCTAAAGGTCATGTTTTACACTCTTCAGCCAAGCAATGAAGTCTCCTATGAGTAACTCATTCCCCACCCGGGACAAATGGACCCCATCTCCCAAATACATACTGTCCCCTTTGATACAACCATGCGGGATAGAATGCAGTGCACTTGAACGAAACAATCTACCCAACTTGTTATTTACTTTCTTCACTGAGTGGTTCAGAGCAGAAACCGAAATCGCCCCCCGCCACACTTTACGTGGAATCATATGGGACCATGCAATGGTGCACCCTGGAACTCTTCTCGCCAACCAACTTACAGTGGAAAGCATTGCCTCGAGAAGCAGTCGTCTACCAGTGGTCACCAAATCATTACCCCCAAGATGGACTATGATTATAGACGGCGGTGACCTTGTCCGCCCTAACAAACCCTCGAAAAAGGATTGAAACTGGTCAATACAGAGCCCGCCCCTTCCGTAGAAGGTTACCCTGTACCCGTATTCCCCAGCCATGTGAATCATGTCACCTGCCTTGAATACGTCTGCATTAGAAAGAATTGCCTATGCCTCACAGCTTAGTTAAAGTACACACAAGTTTAGGTACAAGTAAACCATAATTTATTAGTTTACTCAAAACAATTGATGTTTTTAATTTGCATTAATTTTCGAAACACAAAGGAGAAATTCAAAACATGCAGAACTAAGATCGCTATCAACTTTACGTCTTAGCCATATACTGTTTCACACACATTTAAAGAAACCAGACAGTGAACCAAACATATATTAAACATTTGACAAAAATTGACTTCTTAAACAACACAATGAATTAAACAGATGGACATAAGTAACCTTATGCATTTATGAGTAAAGGAATACTTTTAGCAACCGATTATTCAAACAGTTTTTCAAACACGGGGAGATCACAGAAGTGCAAATTGTTCTGATATTTGTTTACCTTTTGTAAGCAGGACAGCCTTTAGATCCCGAAATCTGCTGCTCGAAAACAACGGAAGGTAGCGTCCTAATGTTCCCATGGACTAGATTGACACTGCCCTGAAGAGAATCCTGTAAACCCTCAATCAGGATTCGAAACGCGTCGGCACCCCTCTTCTCCTAGCCAGTTGGCCATTGCTAGTGACGCAGAAATAGGCTATATTCCTGATATTCTATTGAGTATATTCTGTTCAGGTCGTGGGAGTTGATCCAAGTTTTGAGAACAATTTGCACTTCTGTGATCTCCCCGTGTTTGAAAAACTGTTTGAATAATCGGTTGCTAAAAGTATTCCTTTACTCATAAATGCATAAGGTTACTTATGTCCATCTGTTTAATTCATTGTGTTGTTTAAGAAGTCAATTTTTGTCAAATGTTTAATATATGTTTGGTTCACTGTCTGGTTTCTTTAAATGTGTGTGAAACAGTATATGGCTAAGACGTAAAGTTGATAGCGATCTTAGTTCTGCATGTTTTGAATTTCTCCTTTGTGTTTCGAAAATTAATGCAAATTAAAAACATCAATTGTTTTGAGTAAACTAATAAATTATGGTTTACTTGTACCTAAACTTGTGTGTACTTTAACTAAGCTGTGAGGCATAGGCAATTCTTTCTAATTCATAATATTGTGGCCCTGCCTACCCTCCTTCCCATCGGGCCCAGCCACCCCTGTTTCTTTTGAATACGTCTGCGGCACGCCTCACGTATGAGTGGCCCACGACCCACACCTCTCTTTCCGCAGCCGGTGATGTCTGACCGCTGGTTCCCAGGTGTCGGGTCGACTGCACAGTCCGCCCCGCCTCGTAAGGTTGCGCAACTGAAAACCAAACAAAAACAAGAAGCATGAGTACATCATTACAGCTTCACAACATGTGCAACCGCACATACCTTTTGTAACAGTTCGAGGACCAACGCCCCAAACGCATTACTTTTTCCACACTCAGACCCCTGGCTGTAGCCTCAGTAGCAGCCCCTATCCGAAAGGAGTGGGTCCCGAAGTCGCCGGGGTTCAAGCCCGCGGCCGAAATTGACATCGCAAGCACCCGCCGGAACTGAAACCTCGTCAGTGGGGTGGCGTCAGCGTGTCTCAACAAGGTTCCCCCCCCCATGATGCCACCCTCTGCGCTAAATACTCCTCTACACAAACAACAGGGCACATGGAAGACCCGGGAATCCTCTGAATGATTATGCAGTCCCCAATCGCACCCTGATCGGTTTTTGACCTGAAAAACGAGACAGTCATCGTCTCGACCTTGACCCGGATGTGCTCGCGGCACAGTCCCCCCATCGTATCCTGCTTGTTCTTTGCCACTAGTTCGCTTACCCGCATAGCCCCATGGAATGCTAGCGCAAATGCGGCTCGGAATAACACAGTTTCATACTGGGATGAACATGTTGCAGGGAGTACGGAGAATAACAGGGCCAACCTATCCAGACCTATCGGGTGCCTCTCATCTACTCTGCGACCCTCAAGGCGTTGCCACCCACGTAGCGCTTTCTGAACCACAAAAGACGCTGTCGGGTCCTGAATCCCATGAGCCTTTGCCATAAAGGAAATGGCGGCCCGATGCCTCTGGGCCGTAGCAACTGATTTGCCTGCCTGATGTAAAGACAGCAAGAATTTTACGACCAGCTCTTCCTGTCCCCAAAGCTCCCCCCTAGCAGAACCCAAAAAGGACCAATAGGAACGGAACGCCCCTTCATATGCCTTCCTTGTCCTGGGTGCTAAACTCTCTCCCACGAGGTTTTGTAGTTCGGGGCACCGAGAGACCAGAGAGCTTCGGGAAAGGGTGCCGCCACCGGGTCCGCTGTGGGCAGAAAACCCCAGAAGGCCTGCATACGGAAACGAGAAAGTGCATCAGCCGCTTGGTTCAGTACCCCCGGGACATGTCTTGCCCTAAAGAGCACATTCAACTGCATACATACTAACACAATTTCTTTGAGCAGTCTCAGAATCCATTTGCAACGTGCTGCCTGACTATTGATACATTCAACCACAGTCATGTTATCAGACCAGAACACCACAGAGTGATCCCGGAACCCCTCTGGCCACGTTTTCAAGGCCACCAGAATAGGGAAGAGTTCGAGAAAAGCAATGTTACTTGTCAGCCCGCACTCGTGCCACCATGACGGCCATTTTTGAGCCGACCATTGTGTCCCAAATATGGCCCCAAAACCTATACTCCCCGCCAAATCTGTCCAAAGCCCCAGCTCCTCGGAGGACACCGCTGGTTTGTTCCAGACAATTCGACCATTGAAATCCGCCAGAAATGCCAACCAAATGAGCATGTCCTGGCGAACCTCTGCCGAGAGCCTCGTGCGGTGATGTCCTTCCTTCAGGCCAACCATGGCTTGTGCAATCGAGCGGGAAAAGGGGCGGGCCATTGGCATCACTCTCAGGGCAAAATTCAACTGACCCACCACTTGTTGCAATTGATGCAGGTTTACTTTCGTCGCAAGAATACATGTTTCAAGGGATGTCCCAAATTTTAACACTTTTTCCATGGGTAATCTAAAACAACCTTCTACTGAGTCGAGCTCGATCCCCAGGAACTCGAGCAAAGTTGAGGGACCCACAGTCTTACCTGGCGCCAATGGCACACCAAATTGATTCATTAAGACACGAAATTCATGTAAGGCCTTACCACATTCAGGATCCCCGGCTGCCCCCAAAAACAGAAAGTCATCGAGATAATGCATAACATGTCGAAAACCCGTTTTCCTTGTGAATGCCCATTGCAGAAAACAACTGAATTTCTCAACATAGGCACAAGATATAGAGCACCCCATTGGCATACATCTATCCAAGTAATAGCGACCCTGAAACATAAAACCAAGGAGACGCTGGTCGTCTGGGTGTACCGGGAGCAACCGGAACGCTGACTCGATATCCGATTTTGCCATCAGCGCCCTGGGCCCCCGGCGATTCAACATGGCGACGGCCTCATCAAAAGATGCGTACCGCACCGAACACACTTCCGGGTCTATCGCATCGTTCACGGAAAGACCACGTGAGGCTGACAAGTTATGTATTAGCCGAAACTCCCCCGGGTCCTTCTTGGGGACCACGCCTAGAGGGGAACAAACAAAGTTAGCAACCGGTGGAAAATCGAATGGACCGGCAACACGACCTCGAGTCACCTCCTTCCCAATCTTTACCTGAACCACCGCCAAATGCTGCAAGGCCGACAGTTGGTTCTTACAGTTTGCTACACCGTGAAAATCCCCCACTGGGATGCGGAAACCATATGAAAACCCGGCCCGCAACACCCCAGCGGAAGCATGATCCGGGTATTCGTTGAGCCAAGGAATCATTGCCATGGTATCAATCGGGGTAGGTAAAGGCGCCCCTCGGACTATTTCAAACCTGTTTGGCGCTTCCCTTACCACCGTTATCACCCGTCTTGGCTCTGCACATGGACTCAGGATGGGATGACTGCCCACACCCCCCACATTCATGTCTGAACTTGCATGACCCCTGGGGCCTCGTACATTTTCCCTTGTTGAAATTCCAACAAATCCCCTTTTTACCTGTGTTGCCACTCGACTTCGGGTGGTGTTCGTTACCTGCACCTGCCCGAAAGGGTGTCCCAGAGGGTTGGCGGGAAGATTCACCCCCATTACTCCCTGACAACGGCACCTTTAACATTCCTGAACTCTCCATTTTCTGCCACGAGACAGAGTCGAAACAATCCCATGTTAGAACTGGGTTGTGCTCCTTAGCCTTTCTAAAAAGATTGTCATAACAGAACCACTGATTGCCCCCATACGTGAGGGAATATTCCATGATACGTGACTGATAAATAGGCAACTCGGTCAATAACTCGGGCCTGCGCTCACCCATGATGGAGGTAAAAATGCCCCACGCTCTGCCCCAAGTACCTATGTTTTCGTCAACCTTAAAGGCGGCCATTTTCGCGCGCCAAACACTCAGATGCATGAGCTCCTTTTGGCTCTTCACATGCTCTATCTCGTAGTGGTCGGTAAGCAATGAAAACATGTTTACATACTTATCCGCCCAAATCATTTCCTTAATTTCCAGTGGAACATGCTGGGCAATCTTCTCCCTTCGAGAAGGTACAGACCCCTCCCCCGCAATCGGCAATGGCCGCTTACCTGAAGTAGATCCTGCACTTGCTGTCGAACTTTGGCCTGCTGCACTTTCAGCCGCCGGAACCTGTGGGGGAACAGAAGATGGTGCCTTCGCGGCCTCTCTGGATTCCCGCAGCTGTCTCATTACTGCCTGGGCGTCGTCAGCCGTGGCGCCCTTACTATCTTTCCCCAACCACGCTGCCAATTGCGCCGCCAACTCGGGCATATCTTCCCCGTTCACGGGGGTGACCACCACGGGGATCGGATGCCCCTCCTTCGGAACCGAGGTTGGCTCCTCAAGTGGAGTATCGGGAACCGGGGTTTCCCCCCCAAGTGCCCCCCTCTTTGACCTCTTGCCTCTCCCGCTAGGGACTACTCCCGGCAAAGCTGGTCCGATGACTCGCTTCGGTCCTCCCTCCCCGTCTTTAGCCGCCATCTGCTTCTTCAAATCGGCTACCTCCTTTATGAGCATGCGTAGCATCTGATCGGTACCGACCCGCTTTCCGACCTTCTTGCCCGGCATTCTCAAGCGAAGATATCTGTAAGACAAAGATTACAACGCTCAAAATTGGCTCTTCGTTCCGTCTCGAGCTCACTTGCAGCGGGGAGGTGCAGCTTCAGAGCACAGGAACAAGAGGATGCTTTCTTGGCTTGTTGCTCCTTTTATCCGTCTTCGGGCGGGCGTAAACCCGCCTCCGCCTGCCCCCCGGGGGCGTGGCCGGCGGCGTCAGCGTCTAGGACAACCCCCTACAGGGCTGGAAAAGGCGCGCCCCGGCTACGCCGCTTCGGGCATACCAGCCGGGACTCGCCCCCCGCCCAAGATGGCCTCCCGGGGGGATCGGGGTGCTCCACCATACGTTCGGAGGGACCGAATGGTCGCCCCTTTCCATTTATTTCCAAATGGAGGATAGGGTGCCATTAACAATTTTGAGATCTCTCGCCCGCAGTGTGACGATCTTCAAGAAAATGAGGTCTGACTAAGCGACGGCAACAGGCGAGGTTCCATCGTGTCCCTCTTTTTATCTGAGGCATCATTCAGGCGTTGCTTGAAGAGTGCATCCTGATTGTGGCATGTGTGATTCAAATCTATATCGGAGTGCTGACTGAACTCCATGATCTGGTCTGTGTGTGGGATTTACTGAGGAAGTTTAAAGTTTTTAAGGTAAACACAACTGAGTCTCCTGAACCCGCACACCTAATACACCAATGAAACACGGTTAGCTGAACCACCCCACCCCGCCCCCCCTTAGCCTCAGGCTGCAGTCTCCTGGAAGGACCTACCATCACACAAGTATTGCTTCAAACCAAAGCATCCTTACTTTAGACCCCCTCCTAACACCCCCTCCACCCCCACGCACTCTAGTTCCAGAAGCCCCACTCCTTGTGCCTGAGGCTAAGCCGATCGGCAGCCGCAGCTCAGATAAGGTGGACACAATCATCAGGTTGTGAGAATATTATAAATTGCAGCGGTGCCCTGAACCCCGGCACCCCACAACCAACGCCCATGACGGATGAGAATGAGAAATGTTGTGCGCCGCGAAGCAAGGCATGAGTTTGGGCTGGGGGTATATACACCCAAATTGAAGCAATAAGGTGAAGGAAAGAGAACACTTGGGTTGGAGGGCATGTAGAAAATAGAAACCTTCTCAGGGGTCTCACTGATACTTGGTCCTTTTCAAGAAACAAAGAAGAAATTGGCACAGAAGCTGAAATATAAAATAACATCTTCATTAACCTCAAATGATGGAGACTATGTCACACAGAAGCCTTAGCAAATGGATGAGGCAGTCTGAGGAGTACAGAAAACAGAGGCCTTATATATGCTTAGGGTTACATAGTTAGCATAAGACCAAGGGGCAATACTGGCTCATGTAAGCATGCAAAATGACTAATATGGGCATGCAAGATCTGCTTGCTCAACAAAGTGGGAGGAGCTAACAGTTGCTAATTCGGGTAAACACATCCTGACATTTACAGACTAGGAACAGTTGCAAGGACAGCTGCAAGCTCAACTGAGCATGTGCGAAGGTAGAAGATGCTAAATATAGTTTGTTTCTAGGCAGATTACAAGAGCAGTCAATACTGAGGGAGGACAGAGCACATGGCGAGCACGTGGCAGCACATGGCAAACAAGATGGCTGCCAGAAATACAAAATGGCTTTCAGCTCATGCTAACAAATCCCTGCAATATTTAACAAGCACAATGCAGCTACTAAGGAAGAGGAGGGTGCACATTTGGGGTTTAATCCACTTGCAAAAATATAAGAGAATACAAGGACATTTATAAGCGTGGTGAAATCATGCCAGCAAAGCAGCTCAAAGAAAGACAGGGTATAGTCGGCTCTTTTTATGCACCTTCGGGTCGCCATGTGCAGAAGAAATGCACAACACCGATCTCGGCATGGAGAGAGGGACAGCAACATAGTATGCATACCATTCATTGAGGGTTATGACAGTGTAACACACTCCCTGCGTTTTGATAACACAGCATTTTGTATTTTCCTCACTGCAAGTAGGTGCTTCTTTTTTCACTTCCAGTCCCTTTGCAAAAATAATCCAAGCAAATTGGTCTGCGTACGGTGTGCCCGCAACACCAAACCAGAAATTTCACACAAAACAGACCAGCAGCTCAAGTGTTGTCAATGATAATAGAATAAAATATTTGTTTTCAGTGCATTGGCAGCCAGAAGGTCTTTCCCCCAAGTCCTGTCAGTAAAGATTCAGTTGTCGAAATCGTCAATTGTTTTTAATCACTACATTTGAAAGTTGGCGATTTTTAGTCTAGTGTGAAGTGGATCTCGCCAAAAGGGTTGAGATGTTGGTTAGTTGGGAGGTGAAAGGTTGCTGCTTATCCGAAGAAAATGAAGCTTAACGGCATTTATTTATTTACCATTTTTTTATGTATTTATTTCCAAATGGAGGACACATACTGCTGTGTACTGGGGAGGGTTTAAGTACCAAGAATCCCGCTCCCATCTCCACACATTGAAATGTAGCTTGTGTGGTGGGCAAAACTGCTCCAGGCGCATAATGACAGTCATACATATTACGGTATCTATCTCAACTAAATGGCACCCGTTCACAATCTGAAAATCTGAAAAGCGAGCGGTTTGCCCTCGCATTTGAACATCTTTTCCTCCTACCACCAAGTTCACGGTGTGTAACCAATGGCTTGCGTCCTCGGGGTCATTCGTCAAGCGGGGGACGAGAAAAAAGGGGGTCCCAAAACGTGTTTTCCCCATGCAATTTTCCATAGGAACATTTAGTCGCAGCTACAGCCCAAATTGCTGAACAGAATTACACCAAATTTGGCAAAGAGGTAGTTCTTGGTTCAGACTTGTACCTTTTTGTTAAATGGTGTAAATCCGTTCAGCAGTTCCTGAGAAAATAAAAAGTAAAATCACATGTATATCTATGGGCGCGGAGGATCCGCACACCCTCAGCGCACCCTGCCAAGGATGAGCTGTATGCTAATTGGCTGTCAACAGTCCAAACCAGGAAGTGTTGGCAGCCATCTTGTGCCTTGTTAGAACCGAGGCACAAGAAAGCAGAAGAAAAAAATAGAAAAATGCAAAAAGGGGGCAGGGTAGAAACACTCTGACCCCTAGGCCTTCTCAGGGGGTCACACAAGGTTTAAAAAGTGCAAGATCTGCGCAGGGTGCCTGGATCCTGCTGATAAAAAAAATGTAGTGGGCTCCCGTGCTTCATTGGTAATTAGCCCCCAGGGGCCAAATCCTGGGGGCATTATTCTTATGTGAATGGGGGCCCTGGGCCCCCGCCCCTGGGACCACCACCACCGGGGTTTTATAAAAAAAGAAACCTATGTGGGGGTGTTAACCCCCCCACATGCCCTGGGGACCGCCACCTCCCCGGGGCACTAAGTATTCTAATTAGGGTGTCTGTGACGGACCCCTAAGCCCCAGGGACCAACACCCCCGGGGCTTTGTAAGTGTTGGAAGGGGTGCACAGCAGCCTCCCTCCTGGATCCCGTAATGGCCCTGGGGACCACCACCCCCCAGGGCCAGCTCCTGCAGTGTCCCGGGGTGCCCACCCCAGGACACTGTAGTTTGCAATGACAGAGCGGGAGCCTTGCTGCTCCCACCCTGTCATTGCAAACTGCTTTGCTTCATTCAAGCCAGAGCAGGGAAACCTTCTCTCGCTTCAATGAAGCAAAGCAGATTGCTTTTCCACATGGGGAGCAGCATGTTAGCTGTTTCCCATGTGGAAAAGTAATGCCGGTTCCCGCAGGAGGCTGAGAGCCGTCTTGGACCGTGGGGCGATTGGGGACCCCCCCCACTCCCTATGGAGAGGCCTGGCCCTGGGGGATGAAAAATTATTAAAATTAAGTGGGGTCATCAATTTCCTGTAACTGGTATCCTTCTGTATATTAGAAAGATATCCATTGGTACATGATTATGTCTATGTATAACATTAATGATGCTATGAAATGTTATGCATTGCTTGTTAACATGTACTGATGGATATCTTTCTAATATACAGAAGGATACCAGTTACAGGAAATTGATGACCCCGCTTAAATTTGTCCTGAGGAAGGTGTGACCATATCCACGGCATAAACACCGAAACACGTTGACGCACTGTGAAAAAGAGAATCCAAGTAAAGCCTAGGGGGTGCCAGATATACATCAATTCAGGAACTCTGGTGGCAACATATTAATTGATTAAAGGCTATTGGATCCAAATAATCTGTAGAAATATCATCCAAGTTATTGAATACAGGGGGTTTATGTTGTTTTTCTCTTTTTGTATTATTGAAAATGAATTTTGTCACACAATGTGCTTATTAGACTAGGGTGCATGTGTTCCTTTATATATTGTACTAATTTGGAATTGTTTATAAAGGTTTTTATATATTTTATTGAAATGTATGAGATGTCTTTACATTGAATGTTTCCAGAACAATTTTAACAAAAGGTGACCAGATTGTGTTTTATTAAAAGAGTGTAAATGTTATATTTTAGTTTTTGGCCTGTTTCCAAAGAGTATATGTATGGATGAGGTGTGATTAAAGTGATAGTATAATAAAAAGTGTTGTCCAAAAGTCAGTCCAGGGATATTCCTTTGACTTACTCTAGGACGGGTCAGTCAGAGTCAGTTACCACTAGTACCCATCTGAGAAAGTTGAGGGTACAAGATGATTTTGCAACAAGGCCTTTTTGTGCTCCTATGTTTGTTCTTTCTGCACGTCTTCCTTCTTCCTGAACTTTTATTCATCTTTGAGGACTTCTGTTGCTTCTTTCTGCATTTCTTTTTCTTCTTTCTGCGTGTTTTTCTTTTTTCTTCACATGTCCTACCTCTGTAGGCAGAGTTAGAAACTAGCATTTAAAAAACCTTTCAAATTCATGTACAATAAAACATAGGTTTCAGTTACATTAAAGTTAGAATTTTTTTTTTTAAAACCTTTGAAATTCACTGAATCAACCATTGATTTCAGGCATGTTATAGTTAGGAATTAACATTTAAAAAACCTTACAAATAAACTGAAAAAAACATAGGTTTCAGGGGCATTATTGTTAGCTGGAATATTTCACTTTTACAAAAACCATTGAAATTCCAGTCATAGTAAGTTCAGCTAACTATAACTCGTGCGCCCTCAATGCACTGCTGATGACGTCACATATCACATCACTCATAACATGGCCAGTGACATCACTCACGACATCACTGATGACATTTCAAATGACATCACTCATGACAGCATCCTTATGATAGAGTGGCTGACCTTCTCTCAGCCTAATATAACCTTTGATACACACACTCAAAAATAGAAACTAACATTTTCCAAACAATGGACATAGCAATTCCACTTACAACACACCTATTTAGTAATTCCAAGATCTACACACACATCCACTCATTCATCAACAGTGCTATACAGACACTCATACGTATACTCACTCATCATATGTACTCATACACCTATACATCCTGTTACACAATGACACTCATCCATGGAGTTATTCACACACATAGTCATACATGTAAACAAAGTATCAAACATCTATTTACTTGCATATACTGTTATAAACATACCACCATACTTACTTCTATAGAAATGTACACGTACTTACTTTCTTAAACAATCACTTATAGAACCAGAGACTAATTTATACAGAAACTGTAACCAATCTCTCACTCTCACATATACTCACTTATATACACCAAAACTCACATATACTAGTTTAAAACATATTCAGTTAC
Source organism: Lissotriton vulgaris (assembly GCF_964263255.1). NCBI lineage: Eukaryota > Metazoa > Chordata > Amphibia > Caudata > Salamandridae > Lissotriton > Lissotriton vulgaris. The sequence goes on along the minus strand of NC_141691.1, from coordinate 40,735,053 downwards.
TCATAAAGACACTATTAAGACAGGCATTCACTCACTAACACACCCATACACACACTCATCCACCCATAGAGTCCTGAATACATGCTGTCTTCAACACATACAAACAGTGAGTCACTTATTCATGCATCTATGCACTAAGTAATACCCTCACTGTACCATACAGACACTCATACTGTTACTAAAGAAAAATCTAAAACCTATAAAGACACTCAGGTAGCTACTCAGCTACCCATGCAGCTACTTATACACAAAGTAAGAGACTGATACAGATATTTACATATTTAAACATTACTCACTAACCCATGTATTCACTAAGATACACTTAGGGGGCCGATTATGATCGTGGACGGACTTGAGTCCGTCCGCGATCATCGAGGGTGAGGGAACGTCCGCATGGTCCGTATGGGTTGCGGCTGCCACCCTGGCGGTCACATCCTCTATTTTTAAGATTGCGGCGGGTGCGGCTTCAAGCTGCACTGAGAGCAATGTTAAAAATGCACGCATTGCATTTGTATGTAGAAAGTGGCAGGCACCGCGCTTTGCTTGCTGCCTTTGGCATACAAATGCAGGGGGGTACCATAGGTACCTCCCTTGTGCACCCTCCACCCCCCCTTCACCTAGGGGGCCCGCAATGGGCCCCCGCAGTGAAGATCCGTATGCTTTTTCATGGCGGAAAACCCGCCGTGGAAAAGCATGTCTTGGCAGCAATCCTAATATGGCTGGTGGTGTCTGAAGACACTGCCACCATATTAGGGCTTTTCCGCCACGGTTGTAAGCAGACCGCGGCGCAAAAGCTGCGGACTGAAACCAAGAGCCACCAGCCATCCTAATGTGGCGGTGGGTCTTTGGTGGGTCCGCTGCTGTTTTTACGCATCCTCCGGGCCAGCAGTGGCTTCCGCCGGCCCAGAGGATGCGGAAATTCCGCAATCATAATAGGCCCCTTAATCAGTCAGTTATACAATCAATTTTACAAAAACGTAATCCATTTAGACACTTATATACCCATTTATTATTGTAAATGTAAATGTAAATGTAAAAATGTGTAAATGTACATGAATTTATATAGCGCAAATCACCGACCCAGTATCTAAGTGCTTGCTTAGGGAACCCGTCCTGGTATTCCCTTGTGAGATAACCCCGGCAGGGTAACCACAAGGTGAAAGCCAGGCATCCCACCATGAGGGGCCGTTGTGGAGATTAAGCAAGCTATTGCCCAGAGTCGCAGAGTGTGAACCCATGAATCGAGTAGGCACCGGAGCGAGAATTGTTGAGTCAGTGGACATTTTAGGACTCAAGACCCGCCGAGCCGGGAATTGAACCCTGGTCCCGGGCTGACCTCAGCTTCCAGGTCTGCCTCCTCTAACCAGTGAGCCACACTTCTCTTCCATCAACCTTGAGATATACATATGTAAAACATATTAAATATTCAGAAACACACATTCACTGGATGATGTAATCAGTGATGTCATTTGAGATGTCATGAGTGATGACATAAGTGATGTCACTGACAATGTCATGAGTGTTGTAATATGTTTCGTCATCAGCAGTGCATTGAAGGCGCGCAACTTATAGTTAGCTGAATTAACTATAATGGGGAAATCTCTATGGTTTTGTACGAGTGAAATGTCCAACTAACTATAACGCCCCTGAAACCTTTGGTTTGTTCAGTGAATTTCTAAGGTTTTTTAAATGCTAATTTTTAACTATAACGTGCCTGAAACCTATGTTTTTTTCAGTGAACATATATATATATATATATATATATATATATATATATATATATATAAAAACAAATATTAAACTTATAATTAAAATTTTATTATCAGCTCAATTTTGTTAACTTATATAAAACATGAACTATATATTCGTCCATTTTTATGAAAAAAGGCGCTGCACTTCAGTCTACGGTAGAAATTCCACATAAATGTATTGCACATAACAAACACCTACACGTTTCAACTCCTCCAAGTCTTGCTCACGGACAGTCTGCAACTGCACTTTAAGTGCTCTTTTAGCAGCTCTTGTCTCCAATCAGCTAATCCTTGTTACTTCTTAACCCACTGCTGTTTGTTATCGATGTGATAGATTTAAGTGGTTAAACAGGAGACTTGCTCACTATAATTGCAATGCGAGACACAGCGATACATTGTTATTTACGGCAGTCGATTAAACAAGCATTTTCCTACATGAGACAACTTCCGATCATTTGGCGTCCTCCAACTCCATATGCCGATGCTCCCCCCTTTTGGATGTTCTGGTGCTCCACGTTTGACTGCTACTGGTACCCTCTCTTGTTTTTTGCCTCTTCCATGTTTACTGAACCTCTGTATTTTAAAGGACTTGCTGGTTTTCTCTCTCCTGCTGACCTCCATATTGACACAGAAAAGTTCTCACGTTGGCTTCTTCTTGTTGAAGTGTGGATACTTTGTATCGGGTACTGTCGCTTTTAACACCATCATTGCTGCAGCAATTCCCCTGCTGTGTTGAAGAACTCAGAAAACAATGCAATCATGACGAGCTCAGCTCGTCATGAGCGTACGAGAGGTGTACCTCATGACGAGCTGAGCTCGTCATGAGCATCGAAGGCGTTAAGTCATTGTCGAAAACCCAGAGCAGTCTGAAAGTTGCTACACACTCCCCTGATGGTACTAGCATTGGGGGTAGACCAAGTACCCCTGGTTAATTTCACATCCACTTTTATGGAAAAAGATGCTGCACTCAAGTCTCTGGTAGAAATTCGACATATGTTTATTGCACATAGCAAACACCTGCGTGTTTCAACTCCTCCGAGTTCTGCTCACAATCCTCTTATCTCTTTTAGATTTTATACACATTGCTGTCCTGCCTATTATAAGGCATTCTGAGAATTGTAGTTTGTATATACATTTAGTTACATAGGAACTTTTATATGGTTGCTGCATTCCAGGCAAAGTTATGAGAACATGTTTCCCATATTTCATTTGCATAGACTAGTCATTTCTTGTTTACAGTAATTAGATAAACATGCATATAATTGTACGTTTTTGAATTTTTGGGGTTTATATCTATAATTTGGGATGCGTGCCCCAAGTGTACAGTTAGAATTGTCTCAATGATCGTTTCAAAGAGCTCTGCGATGTGAGATGTTTATAATGCCTAATACTGGTGGCTCAGTGCCTTATTATATCTCTTCTCTTTGGTTTAATGATACCCAAATTCATTCTAAACTGTCTAGTGTGACAATGTTCTGCTCTGTTACTATGTATGTTTACCCCTGGCAGCTATTTTGCTTAAAAATGGGACCTGGGGGCACCTATGTGCCCCTATACATCCCTGCAGGACCGTCAACATCCTGTTGGGTGGTCCCAATCCCCAACCTTGACAGAAAGATTGACATTGAAGCAGCAAACATTTGTCATAAACATCACCCATATCCATGGGCCTAACCTTGTATTTCAATGTTATCTCAATGCACATATAGAAAATATAGAATTATGATGGGAAAAGTAATAATGTGTATGATTTCACAAATGGTTTCTGAGTAATATCAACAGTCAAGAGTGAAGTTTGAGACTCTCAGGGCCCAATTCACAAAGGTAAACTTGGACCTGAATTGTAATTCTAGACCTGAAGTCTAAGACTAGACTTTAAGTTTGAGGGCTCAGTTAAAAAAGGTAAATCTAAACTTCACGTCTGAGGGGGACCTCTGAAAAGTATATACTGCTGGGGAGAAGCGCGTAGCAGGAGAAACTACGAAGGTAAATGTGCCATGGACTCACTTCCATGGATAGACAAGCAGGTTTGTTCCAGTCTATTACTGGCTCTCAGAGAAATTTTGGGCAAAATGCGTCTAAGGCCTCAGTATTGGAATATAGCCATTCGGGCACCTGTAGTACTTCAAACTTTGGTCCAGGACTGGTGGAATATCTCTTGGGGGTTTAAGACTGAGTCAGGCTGGATCCAGATGCCGGTTCATGATGGCCAGAGCCTTTTATGTCCCCATGGGTCTGAGTAAGAGGCCAGTGAACTAACCCTTGTAATCGCTCTGGTAGTCCTAGGTGCAGGTGAAGATGTGTATACTGTAAATGTGAATGTGTGTATACTTGTAAAGCGCACTATCACCTAGAAGGTATCTTGGCGCTGTGTACCGCTGTGGAACCCTTCCTGGCTTTCCCTGTGAGATGCCCCTTACTGGGCACCTCCAAGGTGAGGCCAGGCATCCTAGCGCTTTCGGGGCTGTTGTGGAGATTAAGCAAGCTATTGCCCAGAGTTGCAGAGTGGGAACCATGATTAGAGTAGGCACCGAGGCGAGAATTATCAAGTCCGTGGACATTGAGCCCAAGACCCTGCCGCATCGGGAAGTGAACACTGGTCCCGGGCCAGACCTCTGCCTCAGGGTCTGCCACTCTAATCGGTGAGCCACACTTCTCCAAGATGTAGGGCTCAACAGCAGAGCTGGCCTCTGAGCGGTCAAGGCAGGCTCCAGACAGCAAGCAGTTCTTCCAGATACAACAGCAGTCTGGAAGAGTGCAATGCAGGTCACAGTAGCAAACAGTCCTCTGAGAATCCTTATGCAGATCCACTAGTGGACTGAAGCATTTGAATGACTGAGGTGCCTATTTTTGTACCCATGTACCATCCTTCAGAAAGGTGGGATAAGCTTCTAAGCAGTGGCTTTGAAGTACATGAAATTACCTGACTTCCCTGCCATGGTTTCAAGCTAGCTGCAGTGACTAGGGCGGGGTAGTTAGGTCCTTTTTCTGAGGGCAGAGAACTCCCTATCCAGTTGCAAGTGGGGTAGATTCAGCTCTCACCCTTAACATTGCCTGTAGATGGCCCATCCATGCACACCTAATCCCTCTATTTTGTGACAGACGGGACGATTTAATAAAGTCTAATCATCATTTACACCCACAATGTAACCAAAAACAGGCTACTGGCACAACATGGCTAATGACAGGAAAATACCAACTTTCTAAGGTTGGCATTTTCTAAATTGTAATCAAACACCTGACTTTTGTCCACAGTGTTTTTCACTACAGTCTCAAAGACACTAAACATGACACATCCACCTGCTCCTGTTGGAAAATGTTAGCCTATTAACCCCTTGCATGCATTGGATGGCCAGTAGCCATCCAGCGTCATTGTGTATGAGTGTGTCAGATGGCTCCTGGCCGCCATAGCACCCACTCACGGGAAAGCCCTGGTGCTCCCTGTGGCCACCCTTTAAGGTGCCCCATCCGGGGAAAGCAGGGTAAGCCTTTTCCCTGCCCCCCCTAACCCCCACCACATCATCTAATGACATCATTGTGCGAGGCACGCTGATGTCATTAGCCTGCAGGAGAACATGTAAGTTCCTCCTCAGGGGAGGGGGCATTTAAACCAAAGAGTCATCAGGTGAAAGGAAAGGGTTTTCCTTTCCCCTGATGCCTCTTTTGAGCATTCCTGCTGAACGATCATGCGATCATTCAGCAGGAATGCCCAAAACAGGACAACAAAAGTACAGACCGGAGGAAGACCAAGATTAATCTTGGATCCCATGAAGCCTCCGGGCGTACGAGCGCTCAATAAATGACAATTAACATTAACATTAACAAGTATTGAACTCCATCGAACCTGATGGAAGTATTTCAGACCATAAAAAGCATGTACGAGGAACATAAGAAAATGGATAGAATAATAAGAATTTGCTCTTGGAATGTCCACTGTTTTAAGGACATGGAACAAGTTCAAGAGACACTTGCTTTCTTGGGTACATTCGACATAATCGTCCTGCAAGAAACATGGAATGTCACCCTCAGACAAATCGTTGGATACAAAGAACATCATGTGATGGCTGAAAAAATTGCTAAATATAGACACCCAAGAGGGGTCTGTCCACATATATACCAAATGATATCAATTGGAAGTCAGAAATAATGGATTCAGGGGTAAATTGGATACAAATCATAAAGCTAGAAAATAAAAATGCCACAAAAGAAGTCGGGTGGAAGTTACTGATCTTAAATGTTTACATTCACCCTGAGAAGTCTACAAAAATCAAAAAACTGTTAGAACTAATACATTTAATAAAAACATTACAAATAACTCATCAATGCCACGGGATGCTGATCACAGGTGATTTTAACAGTAACCTGACAAAACCCAAGGGAAACAATAGCAAAATTCAAACAATAAGGAACAATCTGGAATCTCTGGGATTAATGACGCTAAATGGAAACACAAAGGGAGACCGACCTGCAAAAACCACCTACATGTGCGGAAATAAAAAATCTACAATAGACTACACATTAATCAACAAAGAGCTTATACAGCTCGTAAACCATTTCGGCATCATAGCGCGATAAGAAAGCGATCATTTTCCGCAGGAAACTATACTGAGCTGAAACATCCAACAAAAAGCAATTATTGCGTCGCTAGCTACAATCCCAGAAGAGTATAACCTAAGGAAACTCAAATGGAGAGGTGCCATAACAAATGCAATAATGGAAACGGTGTATACGCATCTAAAAAATACAGCGGCCCTGGAATTCCACTCGCTTGCAAAAAATTGGGAGAATTGACACACAATTTTGCTAGAAAAATTCCCGGCAAAGCCAGTAGTGAAACATGCATATAACACCTACAAACTGCCATGGTATACTACAAAGCTAAGAGACAAAAAAAGGGAAATTGCTAAGAAACTAAGACAAAAGGCTGCAATGACCAGACAAGGAAAGGATATAGACAATGGCGAGATACAGAAACTGAGAAAAGAATATAAAGAAGACTGCGGAAAGGCAAAAAGGCTACTCACTGGGAAAATATGGGTAGACCTGCTAAGGACAAGTAAACTACCAAATAGCAGTGAATTCTGGGGCTTAATTAATAAATTATCAAAAGGAACTGTGCAAAACAGAGGAATAAGTGAAACCTCTTGGCTACAATATATAGGCACCCTATACAATACCCATACATTGCAACTCCCGCGCACAGATTTAAGGAAGGAAACAACTAAGGCAAAAGATCTGGGAAGTGTAGTAATACACTGTAATGGCTGACTTTTTCTGGCTCCTTTAGAGGGAGAATGATGGAGAGTGACTCCAGTCTATCAGCCTTATAGCATAGGGATTAGGACTATAGATAGGACCTCTTTCTTTTACATAGTAGGGTATTTTCGTGCCCCTTTCTTTAGAGTAGGGCTTATGAATTCAAGCTAGGGGATAAATAAATGAGTATTAATCATGATCTGTCCTTTTACTAGCGTGTTAGGATATTTTCCATGGAGTTATGCGTATTGTGGGCCCTGTAGGCCTTAAACGGGACAGACTCCATCTTGCCTTCTGCCTGGTAGCTCGAGAGGCCTTCTAGGTCAAGTGTAATGTTTTAGTTTCAAGCTGTTGTTCGCTTGGAGAGAACCGGCTCAGGCTGGCCCTTATCGAAGGAATGTATTTTTCTCCACTCCGAAGACACAACTTCAGGCCGGCCGGCTGGGAACGTGTCATTGGTACGGGGAGGTACAAGAATTTGGTGGGCGGCAGGTTACTGGCCGTAGCTTTCCATGAATGAACATGCTTTGATATTAGCGAAGGTGTTAGACAGTCGAGAGTTAGTTCGTAGGCGGCAGCTAGCCGTTAGCATCTCTGCCATTAATTATTTCATGGTGGACAGTCGCCATCTTTGAAGTCCGAGAAAGATTTAAGACCGAGACTCTCTGAGAAAGACTGAAGGAGAATTAGCGCGGAGCGCACTTAAACAGAGAGAGAGAGAGATACGGTAGCTAATAACCAGCAAGGTTCCAGTGACTCGGAGGGAAGCAGACGAGATTGAGCCTAGCGGTGCAGACGTGTACTTGTGACGGCTGGGGTGTGACTTCGAGACGAGCCGAGACACAGAGACAAGAAGGGAACCTAGATGACTGCCGAGTCCCGACTTCATATTAATAAGGTGACCTCCGCCCTTTCCTTAATGAGCGTGCATTCTAATCTTTACCTTTTCTTTGCAGAATCTATGTTGCATAGTATTGTGTTATATGTTTATTGACAATAAATACCCTAGTTCTTAGTGAACTGACATGTGCCGTGTATTCTTGTTCAATCCTGGTAAATGGCGCTTCTAGTTGATAGTTGTTTGCATGAACGGATGTGAAATCCCGATCAGGTAAGTGGTGATCAAATAAATAGGGAGCGAGTGGACCTTTGATGCCAAGAATAAGAGGTACATCATACTATTTGGAAACCGTACTAAATTTCATTATCATAGTTTTATCCCAAGTAGACAAATGAGAAATTGTTCCGATAGGTGTTCATAGGAAAGTGGTCGTCGTTGATATATGGCGTTAGTGAGAGCGCTGGGGTGGATTACCAGCATGTAGGTTTGCCGGATTGTGAACTGTGTGTAAGTGAGAGCGCTGGGGGGGATTACCAGCGTGTAGGTTCACCGGATTGTGAACCGTGTGTAAAAGAGAGCATTGGGTTCTGCAGGCCCGTGTGTAGACACGCCGGATTGTGTGTCACATCTGCCCTGGGGTAGATCAGTCTGGGTCTGAGAGGCCGCGAGACTAACCGATGTGAATAAGATATGGTAGAAAACCTATGCATGTTTATTGCTATTTTCCCATCCTTAGTTACGACCTGTACATATATATATCAATACCCATTGTGAATACGTTCCAAGGAGGGAGGTGAGTACGTTCTGGCTGGGTTAGAAGGGCCCCCAGGGGCTGATTCCACCTAAGCGGAAGATCCGGCCATTACATACACGAAAAAGCCAAATGGGCAAAAGAAACACCAAGCGGGGCACCTAGGGATTCATCCCCATTGACAACAGTGAAACAAACAACCTTGTTGATAAAAAAATTAAAAGCAGAAGGCGCAGCAGGCCCCAACGGATTACCGAATGCCCTTTTTAGACAAGACCCTGACTTCTGGGCAAACTATCTCACCCCACTTTTCAATCAACTGATACTGACAAAAAGATACCACGGTCCTGGTATGGCAACATCTTCCATCCTATTTATAAAAATGGGAGCACAATGGAACCCGGGAACTACAGGCTGATAGCCCTCATCGATGTAGAGGCAAAACTTTTTTCATCTTGTATATTACGTCAGCTACAGGAATGGATAAATAAAAACAAAATAGTCCCGAAGTTCCAAACGGGTTTTAGAGAAGGCATGGGATGCACCACAAATCTTTCCATTCTGGCGCTGTTCATAGAAAGAGCAGAGAAAAGGAAGGCAGGATTATTGGCATTCTACATCGATTTAAAATCTGCGTTCGATAGAGTACCAAGAGACCGGCTGTGGAAAAAGCTAAAATCTTGGGGCCACCCACAGAAACTAACAGATATAATAATTGCCTTATATGGCGACACATGGGCCAAAGTAAAGATGGGAGAACGATATCACAACAAACAAACATAAGAAATGGCCTAAAACAGGGCTGGGTGCTCTCTCCAAGCCTATTTAACGTATAACTAGCGGACTTAAACAATACCTGCAACAGGTAAACGGATATCCACCCAAACTGGCAAATTAATCAATTCAGTTTCTGCAGTATGCAGATGACATTGTGATTTTAAGCCATACACTGATAGGCCTGCAAAGGGTCATAAACAAATTAACAAAGTACTTCGACCTAGTAGGATTGGAACTTAACTATAAAAAAAAAGGTCGTGAGATTGGCGGGCCCAAGCCGAGGAACATTTAAATGGTATGGAAAGAATACTCAAATTGAGGACACAACCACATGTAAATATTTGGGTATTAAACTGTGCAGAAACATGTCCCGGGTGGACCAAAAACGGGATATCACAGCCAAAGCATAATCGCTCACCTTTGCCTACAAACTGCTCCAAAAGAAACTACAATGCCCCTCATATGGGCATATTTTGAAAGTAATGGCAGCTTAACTGTTACCTACCCTGTCTTATGGGTTGGAAATATGGCACGGGAAAGAAATTGACATCCTAAATAAATTACAGACAAGAGTATACAAATCTGTGTTTAATCTTTTTAAAGGATCATCCCCTGCACAAATACTCCTGGAATTTGGCCTACAAAACCAAGTCTATCAGAGGAAAGCTATCTTTGCAAAATGGTGCTGGAAACTCAGAGCATCAGAAATAGGATCACTAAATAACCTATGTTGGCTGGAAATCAAGAAACAATATGATGAAAAAGAACCAAACTCTTGGGGCTCCTATTTGCGAACTGCCCTGGAGACAATAAACATTGAGGAAGTATGGAACTGCCACTTGGAACGAACATCTTTCTATAAAATGTGTAAACTAAATGCAAAGTTACTATCCTTGGTGGAAGACAAAAGGATTTTGGCCAAACACCGTCACGCCTGGTCAGTAATTAATTCATACAAAACATTAAAACCACAATTTTACCTTTAATCTCACTTCAGGCTATCGCTAAAAATGAAATTCACGGCATTCAGACTGGGCGATCACTGCTCAAAAGACCTAATTCCAACTTGGAAAAGTAAACACCAAGAAAAGACATGCCGCCTTTGTGGGTACCACACAGAAAGTTTGTACCATCTAATGTGCAGGTGCGAGACAGTAAAAGGCGAAAGAAAAGTTTGCTGAAATCAGTTTTTAAAGCTTTAAGAATTCGCGCCTGCAGGCAGGCGGTCACTAGTTGGATGGGTGCATTATCGAACATCCTAATATGCCGTGGGGTAAAATTAATGACTCTAGTAGAGACCCTACTCTCGAAAATCGAAACAGATTAAACTCTGGGTGATCTTCTTTTAGGAATTCGTAAATTTTAAAGAACATGAATTTTATCTTGTTTTTATATTGATGGTTATTTTTATATGTATACTTTAAGGTTGTGATAAACCAAATAAAGTTACATTTTGACTTGACTTGACTTGAATGCCCACTAGACACCAGGGAGTTATTTTTATTGCAAATGCAATTAACTGTTTGCAGGGAGCGGCTCCTTAGGCAAGGGTTGCTTCCCTTTTGGGAGCAATGTTTGTTGGCTGCACCCTGGGGGGGGGGAAGATCTCGCCATTCTATTTTTGTAAATGGCCAACTAGACCAATAGGGATTTATTTATGAGGATTGGTCCATTGGGCAAGGGTTGCTCCCCTTTGGGGCAATGTTTTTGGCTGTCTGCAGCCCTAGGGAGGCATATGGCACCATTTTTCTTATATAGGGCCCTCTAGACAACCAGGGATTTATTTGTGGTGAGTAACCCCTTGGGCAAGGATTGCACTCCTTTGGGGGCAATGCTTGTGGCAGTGTCTGCCCCCCTGGGGGGGGGGTAGATCAGCAGATATTTTTTTTATGGCCACTAGGCTATCAAGGATTTATTTGTGGGGATTGACCCAGTGGGCAAAAGTTGCTCCCCTTATATTAGGATGTGCCTGCCCCCCTGGGGGACAGGTCTTGCCTTTTGTAAAAACAATCAGGCCCACTAGACCACCAGGGATTTGTTTTTGGGGAGTGGCCCATTGGGTAAGGCCTGCCATTTCTGCCCGCCTTGGGCGCAGATCAGCCTTGTGGGTATAGGCCCATCTGTCACAAAGGGGAGTAGAAGCCCTTAGACAGCAGGGATTATTTTAGTGTTGTTGGGTAGCAGCCCCTTGGGCAAGGGTCACTCACCTTGGTAGAGCAATATGTTTTTGGGGAGCGACCCCTTAGGAAAGGGTCATGCCCCATTGGGGAGCATTTATTTGGCCCATTTCTAAGCTCCTGAATCGAACCAAATAAACAATTCATTTTTTATTGTATGCCCACTAGGCCACCAGGGATTGTTTTAGTGTTGTTGGGAGCGGCCCCTTTGGCAAGGGTTGCTTCTCTTTATGGGGTGAGAATTGTGGCCATTTCTGTACCCTTTGGGGGCAGATCGGCCATACGTTTTAAGACCCATATGTCCCCAAGGGGGCAGAAGCCACGAGACAAAAGTTTTTTTTTAAATGTTGGTGTTGGGGAGTGACCCCTTCGGTAGGGGTCGCTCCCCCTTTATGAGGGTTTTTTGGCTGTTTCTGCTCCCCATGGTGGCTTATCAGCCTTATGCTTTTAGGCCCACTTACCACCTATGCTTAGCTGGTAGATATTGTGTGGACTAGTGCATTACTTGCTGATGTAATTGTTATGTTTTGTTTCTAATTTTTGTTCTAGTGCAAAGCTTTTGATTCTTGTTTGCAGTTTCAGCAGTTGTCGATCTACAGTTTTTGGGTAAGGAAAACAGTTTTGCTGAGTTTACTCCAAATGAGTATTATTACAGTGAACAGTGACATCTGGGGTCCCATTCTGGTACAGCTTTTTAATGCAGCATTAGCAAGGGGTTCAAGCCCATCATGGTATACATCGATCATTGTCCCCATTTAAAAGAAGGGAGATAGGCGATACTGTGTATGTTATAGGCCAATATCTCTACTTGACTCATCGATAAAAATCCTTGGTAGAGTCATTTTAGAAAAACTACAATATTGGGCAGAGGACAACGGGGTACTAAGCGATCTCCAATATGGATTCCAAAAGGGCATAGGAACCATTGAGCAGGGCTTAAATTTATTTATCGTTCAGCAGAAATACATAACGATAAAAGTGGAGCGTTTATATTTTACGTTTGTTGACCTTACATCGGCCTTTGATTGTGTATCTCACAACAAATTGCTGCAAAGGCTGGGGGTGGAAGAACCGATTATTCGGTTTCTGAGGGAGTTGTACTCAGGAGCAACTGCTACTGTCCGTTACGGAAAAGGGGGGGAATGTAGTAGATCATTTGGAATAGGGCGTGGCGTACGCCAGGGGTGCATTTTGGCACCTTTTTTATAAATGGTCTAGAGGCTCGTCTCCTGGAAGAGTGCAGGGATATGCCCAAGGTCGGGAGAAGATCTATCCCTGCACTCTTGTATGCAGACAATGCTGTTTTAATGGCCCGTACCCCTATGGCCCTGCAAAAACTGTTAACTTCCTTCAACAACTTTATGCTCAGCCTGGATCTAAATATTAACTGTAGCAAAACTCTCAACATGAATTGTGGATAACGAACAAAGAAACATATGAAAACAATGTTTATAAATAATACTCCTTTACAAAATACACCAACTTTTCCTTACTTAGGCATCCTGATTCATGAGAGTGGTTCCTGGGCAAGTGCAATAAAAGCAAGAAGTATTTTGTTCTCAAAGACAATTATGGCCTTAAAGAGTTTTTTTTAAAAACTGGGAAAGAAACCAATAAGAGAGATTTTAACTATTTATAATGCAACGTGTCTATCCATGGCTATGTATGGATCAGGATTGTGGGGATATTCCAACATACAATCGATACAGTTAGTGGAAAACAAGTTTATGAGGCACATTTTGTCTATACCCGAAAGTACTGCAACCATTATTTGCCACGTGGAGTTGGGACAGACATATATCTCTGATATAATTAGAACACAGGGTATGGACTATAAATGAGTGTGTTGTAAATCGTGCCATACTCCAGGATGTGTTAAAACTTCAACATGTAAGTGATTTTAAGTGGTTAAACTATGTTAAGACCTTCCTGATAGAAATTGATTGTTTACAATATCATGAGGATCCACTGACAATGACAGATAGATCGAGAAAAACACTGAAAAAAACGTGTATGGAATATCTAAGGGAAAAAAGACTGTCAGAAGAAATAAAGAAAAAGATGGTCTGTGCACATCAGATGATTTTAACTAGAGGCAAATTACAGCCATATTTAAGCCTCCCCATGTCGAATAATGAGAGTTTACTTTTAACATGTTTTAGACTTAATATACTTTTTAGGTTAGTGACATTTCCGGAAAATGAACTCTTGGTCAAAAGAACTGTGTATGTGCCCATGTGATGAATTGTCTCTGCAATCGGATATCCCTGTTCTATTTTTTTGTAAATTTTATACCTTGCCTCGCAGAAAATTTATTGTCCCTGCACTTAAAGATATGAATTTAAATAGATGCCGCCAAGCATTTTTAGAATTACAAAAATGGACACTGTTTTTATTGTTACATCTTTATCAGGCTTTTTTAAACACGTTTTTAAATTGCGAAAATCGATACGTTTGGATGATTCTTAATTGTTTTTAGTAGAAACTGTGATTCCTTCTCCTTAGATAAAAAATAGCTGTAATATTCAATGTAAATGAATTTTTATTCTGTCGCTTTTATGGTTACTGTCTTTTTTAACCGAAGAAAGTACTTTTTGATTATTATTGTCATGCATGAATGTTTGTTTTGTAAGTGGTATCATATTAGCATATTTAGTTAGTGTTTTGAGCATGAAATTCTTTGCACTGTATTTTGTGTTGTCTTATTTATATTTTTCTTTTTTTTGTGGGATATCGTTGGTCCTTACTGTGTCTGTGCAGAGTAGGTGTTGGTGATTTTAGCTGCTTCTGGCAATTGAGTGGTATAGTTTTGGAGTATATAGGTCTTTGTGATAAAGCCACAATGTGTTTATTACTTATTTTACAAAGTGTTGACTTGTTTGACAAGTTACCTTTATTAGTAAGGATTATGGCTAGTCATAGAATTAGTGCTAAGCAAGTGGTTGATGTGCTTTTGAAGTCTTCCTCTGAGCAGGATTATGAGACTGATAGTGGGCCTGAGAAAGAGGAGGGAGTGCAAGACTCTGGCAGTGAGTTTTCTGTCCAAGAGGATTAATCTGATCATGAAGGTACTCTCAGTGTGGGTGAGGCTACTCATATATAGTATATATAGCATATGAAGTGCCTGTTTTAGAGGAGGACACTGATGTGTTGATATTGCAGCAAGAGACATCAGTATTGCAGCCTGACACTGCAAGACTTTCTACTGGTTGTGCTAGACTCTGGGTTGATCCAAACATGGTGCAGCTGGTGTTGCCTACCTTTAGTGGGGATGCAGGCTGTAGAGTTGATTGTGAAAGTTTTTTCAATTGTTTATGGATCATCTATTTTTGGCTGAGATTGCTGAGAAGACTAATTTTTATGCTGAACAGATTTTGAAAGACAACAGTACCAGACATAGGCCCCGCTCTGGAGCTACCCAATGGACTCCCACAAATCTTGATGAGATGAAGACGTTTTTCGCTTTGACTTTTTTGATGGACTGATTGTTTGATTTCATTTTTTATTTTCCTGATTAAATATCTCTAAAGATCACACTAGTATCCCGATCACGTGTGCCCAGGACTGTGCTTATTGATAAGAAAGCCTTCCCTGGCTTCATATTGGTCTACCAGTCCCTTGATGGCTACAGCCATATTTCCTGCAATTATAAGGTGTGATCGGTATTTACTTTTGCTTCGGAGCTGCATGTTGTTGATAATGCTTTCACATTGCCACAAGATCACCCTGACTGCGACCGTCTTTTTGAGATTTGGCCTGTTCTTGATCACTTTGTAGATTGATTTTTCGAGATCTATACTCCAGGGAAAGAAATATCTGTTGATGGTCTCTGGTCCTGTTCAAGGGCTGTTTGGTTTTTAGACAGTGTATTCCTAGCAAGAGGGCAGGTTATGGAATTAAGATGTATATGTTGTCTGCGAGTAGGACAGAATATGTCTATAATTTCTGGGTGTACACTGGTAGATATTCCACTGACCCCCCTTGTTGTCCGTTCACTTTTGGAGTTTCAGATAAAATTGTGTGGGATCTTGCTGGAGGAATATTTAACAGAGGTCACCATTTGTACCTGGATAACTTATATTTTGCTGATCAATTGTTTAAGGAATTGTTCAAAGTGGAAACTAGAGGCACAATCTGCCCAAATTGTAAAGGTTACCAAAAAGAGCTTGTTTGCAAAAAGCTTCAGAAGGGACAGTGCAGTGCCTTGCATAGTGAGGAACTGCTAGCTGTGAAATTTGTGGACAGGAGGGATTTGTACATACTGAATACCATTCATGATGAGAGTACTTCACCTGTGACTGTTTGGGGCAGGTTACTGAAGTGCGCAAACCTGTGTGCATTGTAGACTGCAATAAGCATATGGGTGGTGTTGATAGAGTAGATCAGAGGTTGGAGCCTTACACTGCTGTTCGTAAGGCTTATATTTGGTATAAGAAGTAGGCCATCCATCTCTTTAATTTAGCAACTATTAATGCTTTTGTTGTGTTCAAGGAGTGATCTCCAGCATCAAAGATAACTTTTTCTCAGTTTCAGGAGTGTTTGATAGGCGCCTTGTTGTATTGGAAAAGGCAAGTGTTCCTAGAGTTGGAATGGTGGAGGATGTGGCTGGATTGAAAGATCGCCACTTTCCTGATTTAACTCCTCCCATGCCCCAAAAAAAAGACCATCCCTGTAAGAGATGTAGGGGCATATTATCAAGGGGGTTTATCTCAGTTTTTTTCGCTTTAAAATCCAAGAAAGCGGAGATAAAATTATCTCCCTATTACCTAGCTGTCGCTAACACTAGTTAGCGACAGCTAGTAGGAGATGGCGACCATCTTGGGCCCCACTTTGCATGTCAGTGGTATTTATCACTAATGACATGCAAAGTGGGCATGCCAAGATGTTAGCGACTGGAAACAGTCGCTAACATCGCTATCTCCTATTACCAACTTTTGGAGATATTCGCGCTAACCGCAAATATCTCCAAAAGCTAACACCTGCCCTGAGCAGTTCTTAGCCATGTTATCCAATGGGAAGTGGATAACATGGCTAAGAGCATTAGCTCGGTAATGCATGAATATCGCAGACTTTTCAGCGATATTCATGCATTGCGGCCGATTTTTATCGCATTTGCGATAAACCTTTTAATACCAAGGTTTATCTGCGATAAAAATCACCGCAGCTCAGCGGTAAAACTTTGTCTCTAACCAAGCAATAGCGATAATTATCGCTATTGCTTGGGAATATGCCCCGTAGAGTTTGCTTGCAAAGAAGTATGCAGAAGGAGAGTGCCGATTTTCCCCACATGTTTCAGATTTTATCATATTCGAAAGAGTGTTTGGGCACAACTGTGAGTCTAATAGTGTACTGCCTGGTCTGTATGGTTTGATATAGTTGTTGTTCAGTGTCACGTTAGGCAATAGAATGATGTCTTTAGCTATTGTTGCTGATTTTGTAGTTATAGTTCTGTATCTAGTTCCAATTGGTTTGTGTTTTCTTTCTTATTAAAAACATTTAATGACAGTTTGCTTGGACTGGCACTTCGTTTGGGGTGTCTGTGGACTGTCGCTTAGCTGACAGTGTACGTGGACTGGCGTTTGGCTAGTGGTGTGCGTGGACTGGCACTTGGCAGGTGGTGTGCCTAGACTGTTGCTTGGCTGGTGGTCTGTGTGGACTGGCACATGGCTGGCGGTGCACGTGGTCTGGCTGTTGGCTGGCAGTGTGCATGGGCTGGCGCTTGGCTGGCAGTGTGAATGGGCTGTGCTTGGCTGGCAGTTTAGGTCAGATGGTGATTAACTCGCAGTGTGCATGGGCTGGCATTTGGCTGGCAGTCTGTAAGTAGTGACTTGCTGCTGGTCATTACACACTCTGCTAGTCAAACACCACTGCAGACACTATGTCAACCACCAGCCGGTGTGATTGCTATGTCAGTCATGTGGGCGTATGGAAGTGATGGGCACTGGAATGGAGCTGTCTGTTCATGTGAATGTTGTAATGTGCTGGGCCCGTGGCTAATGGTGTGAATGGTCTTGTGTGTCACATATGAAAGGTATGTGAATGGCCTGTAAAGAGGTTGGTGCCTTGCAGTGGCATTACAGCACACAAGGTGTGAGTCATTTAACCTTTTAAATATTAACTGTGCAGTTTCTTTTTGTGAAATCTCTTGTTAATCAAGTTTTATGCTCTGAACCTTCACTCACCATCATGCCAAATCCAACCAGTATGTTTGAGTACTTAAGTATTTTTCAGTTTGAAGTAATAGTTGTCTTTTCTGTACCTCTCTGCCAGGGTGTACATTGTCTCCACATTGTCTGAGGATGGAAGTGTTGTACTGTACTGGGCCCGCAGCTGGTGGTGTAAATGTGTGAGTCAAGTATAAAAGGTGTGTAAATGGCCTTATTAACAGTGTATTTCCTTTATGCCAAATCTCTTGGTATTAAAATGAACATGTTTAACCTTTCTTTCACCCTTGTGCCAAATCCAACCAGTATGGGTGTGTACTTGAAGAACAGATGGATAGGCAGTCATATTTGTCTCATCTATCTTTCTCTGCTAAGGCATAGTCTGTCTCTATGGAAAATGTACTAACTTTAGATATTTCTGTAGAGTAAAATGGGGAGTGCTGTGTGGTGTGTCTCTCATGGATCCCAAAAAGTTTTATTATCTCACAATGCCATGGAAACCTCAAAATGTGACTATAGTCATGCATTTTCTTTGCATTACTGTGTCATAATATTCTTTTGGCAGAAAAAACACAATTTTTCCATCACCCAGCATTCTGATGATATCACTGATGACATCATCCACAAGATCATCTGATGCAACTCCTCACACCCCAATGAAACCTTTTATAAACCTAATCAAAAATACAGACTACAATATTGAAACCATAGACAGGTCAATAGCAAGTTAGTACATATCCACTCAGTGAATCATACGTCTATACACAAATCCATCCACCAACCCATACAGTCACTCATACACACAGTCCTTCATCAGTACATTCACTGATTTATCCACTCATATACCCATAGAGACACTCAAACACTGCCAGTCACCCAAAGAGTTACTCAAAAACTTAGTCAGTCACCCAGAGAATTAATTACAATGCCTTTTACTCACCTATAAAGCTATACATACACCATGTCTCTTATTCATGCAGATACATACTTTCTTCAACAATTACTGACATAGGTAAACACTTATCCATGCAGCCACTGACAAAATCACTCACTGTCACATATACTCACTTACGTACTCCATCACTCGCAAATGCTTCCTTTCACGTATGTAGCATAGGAGTCTATTCACTCAGAAACACTGCTATACCTACACTCACTCACCCATACAGTCCCTAACACAAGCACTCATAAATGCATACACCCAGTAAATCACCCACTCTCACATGTGTGCAGGGAGTAACACCCCAACCACACAGACACTCAGGCACCCAAAGAGGTTCTCAGACAAACAATCATTCTTCAATATACCTTGGCATATACAGATATAACTTTGTTGAACTTTTTAGAAACACTCAGTCACTGGATGATGTTATCAGTGATGTCCTCAGTGATGTCATTTGAGATGTTATTAGTGATGTCATCAGTGGTTTCCCTGACCAGGTCATGAGTGATATAATATGTGAAGTCATCATATGTGCATTGTGGGGGCGCTAGTTATAGTTAGCTCTACCAACTATATTAACGGCTGAATTTCTCTGGTTTTATATGAAATGTACAACTAACTATAACACCCTTGAAACATATGATTTTTTTCAGTGAATTTATATATATATATATACATATATATATATTACCTACTGGCGGTCGCCAGTAGGTAGTTATAGTTAGGATTGGCTACCATAGGAAATCCGCAACATTCTATTGGGAATAACTCTGGCGCCGGTTGAGGAATTTGTGTGTAATTTTCTAAAGTTTTGGCCAGCTCTGCTCCGCTCCTTCCCTGTAAGTTTTGGGGGGATTCGTGAAGTGGGGGCTGAGAAAAAAGGGTGGTCCCAAAACGTGTTTTCCCCATGTTAATTTCCATAGGACGGTCTGACAAGTCTACAGCCCGAACCGCTGAACGGAATTACGCCAAACATGGCAAAATTGTAGGGACTGGTACGCAGATGTGCCTTTGCAATGTTTGGTGACAATTGCTTCAGTGTTTTTTACGAAAATTAACTTCAAAAACACATATATATCTATAGGCGCGCTCAGAGCGCTCACCGGTACGCGTACCGGGGAGCGCACGGGAGTGTGCGAACGCAAAGCTGATTGGCTGTCGGGTGTCTGTCACCATTCTAAACAGTCCGGAGAGTCCGCCATCTTGTGTCTCGGTAGAATCAAGACACAATAGGTGAAAAAGAAAGGGAGAAATGATTAAAAGGGGGCCGAGTAGACACCCCCTGACCCCCTAGGTTTTCTGAGGGGGGCCTAGAAGGACCTTGAAGGGCAGAAAAACTTTTATTTTTTTTTGTTGAAAATTTCGCAGGGTAAGCGCTGGCTGCACTCCCCTGTATGCTCTCCGGGAGAAACTGTGTAAAAAAATAGAGTAAAAAAATAATGTAAAGTGTTTAGAGGTAAGTTAGCTCTGAAAAAAGCTGTTGTGTTAAGTGGGTGTTTTTGGTACCTACAAGTAGGTACCAATGCAGTCTTATATTCAAGAGAAAAACTCTATTCCCCTCATCTGTAAAATGCACACCATCTCTCCTGTAGATGTCTTGCATGTTGTAACACAAGTTGTTGTGGAAAATGGAACCCATACCATAGTCTCTGAGGTAAGCAGAAACAGATTTATTTACATGTTTCCTTGCTTTTTCAATCTGTGGACAAAATTGGTTGGACCAGTTTCCTTTTTGCCTTTGGCATATATTAGAAAATACCAAGGCAGTTTTTGGAAAAAGTGACATCAATTGCCCAAATATGTCCTTTAAAAGCATTTCCAGACCTACCCCAGTCAAAGTGCCTAGGTCATTCCCACCACAGTGCACAATTATAAGGTCAGGGTGTGGTAAATGCATAAAGGATTTTACCAATGGTATCAATTGGTGACTCCTCAATCCTCTCTGTCCAATCCATACAATGTCCACATTTGGTAAATCAAGATTGTAAATACCTCTGTTAGCTGCGTAATTTTGACTCCAGTTGACATAGCTATGACCCACAAACCAGACTTTTTTCATTTTGAAGGTGGATGTGCTTCAAGTTGTGGAAATGAAATGGCAGTTTGATTATGAAAAAAAGTGCTTGGGAATCAGTGCAGTTGAATAACCAGAAATGATTGGTGCTTTGTTAAAAATCTCCACTCAAAATTAGGGTGCATGCTTTTTTTTGTAAGAAGTCATTTCAAATGGTTGAGAAAAAGTCATTTAAAGAAATATTGCATTTCTTTAGCTAGTAGATTGAGAGGTCAAACAACCTTGAAGGATTGTTTTGCAACTTAGTATGCTGAACTTGTGAACTTGTTTTCTGGTTTAAGAGGTAGTTACCATGGTTACTTGGTAAATGAGTACTGGAGGGATGGGTGAATGTTATGTGAGTTTCAAAGTCTTGAAATGCATGACCAATTAAAAAGTGCAGTTTCGTTTTGAATTTGTGTGGGAACAATTTTTATCGGTTATGTACAAAATATGGCTCTGAAATGAGAAAGAATCTGTGCCATTATTGAAAGGCTCCAGTGAAGGAAGCATTGTTCAGAGATTCTTGTTTTAGAATATCTGTTGACTGTAAATGTAAATGTAAATTGATACTTTTATAGCGCACTACTCACCCGCAAGGGTCTCAAGGCACTTGTATGAATACCGCTGTGGAACCCATCCTGGCTTTCCCTGTGAGGCGTCCACTCCTGGGCACCCCCAAGGTGGAGGCCAGGCATCCTTAGCGTTGTGGGGTCCGTTGTGGAGATTAAGCAAGCTATTGCCCAGAGTTGCAATATGGGATGATTGAAATAGGCACCAAGAAAAGAATTATCAGGTCTGTGGAATATTTGAGCCCAAGACCCACCGAGGCAGGGAATTGAACTCTGGTCCCGGGCTACACCTCTGCATCAGGGTCTGCCGCTCTAATCATTGAGCCACACTTCTCTGTGACTGACACTGTTTGACATCTTTCAAAGCATTTTTAAAGGTGAGTAATGATTCTTTTAAAAAAGATAGAGAGATAAAAGATATTTGACTAGTATCATAGTGAGTGTCTGTGTGAATTAAGGAATTTACAAGCTGTGTGCGCAATCTGTGACATAGCTGTGTGTTTATAATGTAGACTTCTTTATAAATTGTTTTTTATGCTTGGATTCAATGCTGGTTTCGAAATTGAGTAATGGTTTTATCGGACTTGTAAATATGCTCCTTTTTTGGAAGCGCCTTTTGCAACGTTTAGCATGGGTGGAAGCTGTGATTTTTTGGGGAGGGATAGGAATAGCAGATAGAAAACCATATGAAATGGTGTGGGAGATGCATAAAGTATTTCAGGAATGGTATCATTTGAGATGGAATATAAGATAAAGATAAAGAGGGACATATTTACAAGACTTTTGTGCAATGTTTGACATTAAAGCTGATACAGAGATAGTGCATTGGTTTCATTGGCATATTTAAAAGCCACGTGTGCAATGTTTGACATTAAAGCTGTTACAGCGATGGTGTATTGGTTTTATTGGCATATTTACAAGCTGCGTACGCAATGTTTGACATTAAAGCTGATACATCCACATCCATTTAAAATCAAGCTTCACTCACAGTGTGATCTTAAGCACATGTCCAAGATATTACATGTAATCTACCATCTCTGTCTCTGCAAACAGTATGTGTGTCTCTGCACAAATTATTTCTTTGTATCTACAGGCCAAAACCAGGCCACCTATATATAAACAAGATATAACATTAATTCGTAAATTATATCTCACATTGCGGAAGCGGCTTGTAGGTCTGCAAATGAAACCTTTACACTATCTCTGGATCAGCATTAATGTCAATCATTCAGAATTTATGGGAAATGTGTGACACATCTGAATGTGTTCTTGATGGAACCAAAGTAAACAAGCATTGAAAATGCAATAGATCTTGCCCTTGGTGTCAGATATACTGTTGGCAGTGACAGACATGGTAAATTATATCTAAAATCCAATTAATCTGCTAAAGATTACACTGTGAGTGAAGCTTGAAATAATGAGCAACTAGAGTGCTAACATTAAATATGCTCCTTTTTTGGAAGCGCCTTGTGCAACCTTTAGTATGGGTGGAAGCAGTGAATGTATGTATGTATGTGAATATGGATAGGAGTAGCAGATAGAAAACCATATGAAATGGTGTGGGAGATGCATAAAGTATTTCAGTAATGGTATCAATTGAGATGGAATATAAGTTAAAGAGGGGCATATTTACAAGACTTTTGCGCAATTTAAAAGCTGTGTGCGCAATCTTTGACATAGCTGTGTGTTTATAAGGTAGACTTCTTAATAAATTGTTTTTTATGCTTGGATTCAATGCTCGTTTCGAAATTGTGTAATGGTTTCATTGGACTTGTAAATATGCTTTTTTTTTGGAAGCGCCTTGTGCAACCTTTAGCATGGGTGGAAGCAGTGATTTTTTTGGGAGGGATAGGAATAGCAGATAGAAAACCATATGAAATGGTGTGGGAAATGCATAAAGTATTTCAGGAATGGTATCAATTGAGATGGAATATAAGATAAAGAGGGACATATTTACAAGACTTTTGCGCAATGTTTGACATTAAAGCTGTTACGGAGATAGTGCATTGGTTTCATTGGCATAATTACAAGCTGTGTGTGCAATGTTTGACATTAAAGCTGATACATTCACATCTATTTAAAATCAAGCTTCACTCACAGTGTGATCTTAAGCACATGTCCACGATATTACATGTAATCTACCATCTCTGCCATGTAACTCCTTGCGACATAATGCTTCATACATTAAATATGACACATGAGTAGAAGACTGAAGGCCTTATTTATGAGGCCATGCGTCACTTTTATGCCACCGGTGCGTCACTTTTTGTGACGTACTAGTGGTGTAAAAAATGCACCTTGTTGAGTCATGTTTACAAAGTGACGCATCTAGGTAGATGCGTCACTTTGTAAACCCCTGCGCCACATTATACCTGTGCCAGGTGTAATGTATGCAAAGGGGGCGTATTGACGCAAGAAAGGGTCGTAGACGTGACGCAGTGAAATCTATGAGATTTCACTGCGTCACTTTTAGGACACCATTGCGTCAAAATCTTGTGCTTGCCTCACAGCAGGCGTAAGACTGACGCAAGCCCTGTCACATAGGGCTGGCCCCATGTGTAAGGATGCATTGCTGGAGTTGCGTCACTTTTGTAACACACTCCAGCAATGCATCACTTTTGCGCTTACGGATACGTCAGAAATACTGATGTATCTGTAACTCCTTCCGACATAATGCGTCATACATTAAATAGGACGCATGAGTAGAAGACTGAAGGCCTCATTTATGAAGCCATGCGTCACTTTTACGCCACCAGTGCGTCACTTTTTGTTATGCACCAGTGGTGTAAAAAATGCACCTTGTTGAGTCATATTTACAACGTGACCCATCTAGGTAAATGCGTCACTTTGTAAACCCCTGCGCCAGGTGTAATCTGTATCTACAGGCCAAAAACAGGCCACCTATATATAATCAAGATATAACATTAATTAGTAAATTATATCTAACATTGCGGAAGCGGCTTGTAAGTATGCCAATGAAACCTTTACACTATCGCTGGACCAGCATTAATGTCAATCATTCAGAATTTATGGGAAATGTAAGACACATCTAAATGCCTTCTTGATGGAACCAAAGTAAACAAGCATTGAAAATGCAATAGATCTGGTGTGATGTTAGGCACATGTTCACGATATTACATGTAATCTACCATCTCTGTTTCTGCAAGCAGTATGTGTGTCTTTGCACAAATTATTACTCTGTACTTACAGTCTAAAAACAGGCCACCTATATATAAACAAGATATAACATTCATTTGTAAATTATATTTAACATTGCGCAAGTGGCTTGTAAGTATGCCAATGAAACCTTTACACTATCTCTGGACCAGCATTAATGTCAAACAATCAGAATTTATGGCAAATGTGCGACACATCTGAATGCCTTCTTGATGGAACCAAAGTATCCAAGCAGAAAAGTTTTTTTTTGCTTTCCACAGATTATAATCATCTATACAAAAAAAAAGATGCCTTCTAAAACAAGAAGAGAAAAAAATTATAAGAGAAAATTAAGGTCTAAGGAAGAAGAAAATCAAGAACCAACCAAAAAAAAATCTTCAGAGAAAAAGAAAAATGCTCCTGGTAAGCAAAGTAAAAATTTTCTCAGGAAGTTATTGAAATGTCAAGCAAAAAAAAGTTTTTTAACTAAGAAGAATGAAACAACTGTAATTTCAAAAAAGACAGGATGTCCTTCTAAAATTGTTAGATGTGTAGAAGGAGACGATATCTTGCAAAGCAATAGAAGAAGCAAACAATTTTCTGACATTCGTAGACAAATGTTTTACAACAGAATTGTA
Source organism: Lissotriton vulgaris (assembly GCF_964263255.1). Classification (NCBI taxonomy): domain Eukaryota; kingdom Metazoa; phylum Chordata; class Amphibia; order Caudata; family Salamandridae; genus Lissotriton; species Lissotriton vulgaris. The sequence continues at coordinate 40,709,974 of NC_141691.1, read as the reverse complement.
TTACATTTATTAAAAAATGTAAAAAGGTATAAAAAAAGACAGCTTTTACAAGAAAAAAAACACATAGTTACGATTGTGGATGAAGTATTTAAAGAGAAAAATAAATTGTTTTGTTTAGTAATGATTAGAATTCGTACACTTGATAAGATAATCAATGTGTTTAAATCAAAATGTAAGTGGAGGAGAGTAATTAATCAAACTAATTTCTGTGATGTTTTTTCTGGAGAATGGAAGCATAGTTCAAGTTCTAAGCCATTTTTAATGAAGAAAGTTACTTTCAGGATAATGATTTAGTACATGCAGTTGACACCAGTGGTCGAGCATATGAGGTGAAGGACGGTTGTCCGGTTGAAAAAGAAGAGATTGTGCTTAAAAATACAGAAGAGGTGTTAGCTGATGAAGTTTTAGGGAGATGTCCCAAGGCTCCAGTATATACATGGAACTGTAGTAGTATTTGTAGTGTCCGACAGGAATCAATTGATTTGTTTTGCACTTTCTTAAGGACATATACTAAGAAAAGTGTGAAACAAAAAATCCTTGTAGAGTGAGGGAAATAACAGGTTTGCATGGTCATTCACTGGCGTGTCTTTCTAGAAAAGTATGTCAGAGTGTTTGTCACCATTTTAGGATGTTAGCAGTGCATCATAATAAAGTGAGGAAATTAGTGAGAAGATTGTACTATGCAAAAAGTCCAGCACTTAAGTTAAAACAGGTAAACTGTGCTCTTTTGCATGGAACTGAATTAGATGTCAAAAATATTTGTGATGAAATTGAATTTGGTTACTTTGGTGAAAAAGAGGTTAGTGCAGAAATTGATCCAGTAATGGAAGGTAATGTAGAAGAGAATGTAGAGATTTTAAGTACAGAAAAATTTGAAAATGAAATTATAAAGTTCAAAGTCAATTCAAGTGAAAGGCCTCATTTTTCTTGTGTTTGTTGTCGACGGACTCATTATCAGCATCAGACTAGATTAGTTGATTTATATGTAAAAAGCAAAAAGATAAATAATAATAAGTGGAAGGATTTTGCAACATATTTGTTGTTGATTTGGGCTCTGATCAATGTATTTGTACATATTGCTATAATAAATTAAATGAAAACAAAATGCCTGCTAGAGCTTTTCATAATAATCTGGAGTTGGTAGACATTCCTTCTGAATTGATGGATTTAAATACCTATGAGTCTATTCCGATTCAATGTGTGCATCCTTTTCAGGCTATTGTTCGCATGGAGCCTAAGACAGGGAAATTGCCTCCGGATTTACAGAGAGGATTAAAGGGAAGAGTTGTTTATTTGCCTCTAGATTTAAAAAAAAATATTGATACAATTGGTGTTGAAAAAGTAGAAGAGGAACCTCTGGTTATTCTAGTTGATGGTGTTCTGACAAAAAGTAAGAAAATCTGGCAAGAATTAGTGGATGTTAGAAAAGTCAAAAAGGCAATGTTGTATCTGGTAAAAAATAATCAGTACTCTAAAAATGTGTATGTGGGAGATGAGGAAACAACTGTACAAGACGACACTGATGTCTTTCCTGGACAAATAGAAAAAGTTGATGTCTTTAGAAGTGAAGAAATTTACGAACATTAAAGTGTTCATCCATTGCATTCCAAAGAAGTAAAGGGGAATGCTATTGACTTGTTTCAGATGAAATAATCAGAAGGAAGTCCCATTAGTGTATGGGAATAAAGTTTAGAAGCTCGTTGTTTTCCACAGTTATTTCCAAAAGGTGAAGGTGGACGATATGACAAGCGACCTGTTCAAATTCCTGCATCTGAATACCAGACTTTAAGATTATATGCAAAAGATCCAAGGTTTCGTCAATGCATTCCATATTTGTTCCATCTACTGTTTGAGAGTTACTTGTCTGGACTTTCCTATGCAGTAAACCTTATACTGAAAAGTGGAAGACATCTACAAAATGTTTCAGCAATGGATTTTATGGATAAAGTGAAACTGCAAGACAGTGTTTTAGAATCTCAGCTAATTATTCTCATGGCATGTCAGCGTGGTACTAATGAGTATTGGTACCGTCATCATGGGGAATTGAAATGTATGCTAAGAAACTTAGGAACTCCTACATGGTTCCTCACTCTTAGCTGTGCTGAGTATGCTTGGGAAGACTTACTTGAATTTCTACGAGAGGCAAATAAAAACATTGAAAATATTGAATACAAGACACCTGGAGAACTGTGCTCTTTGGATCCAGTTAATGTTTGCAGATATTTCAATCATAGGTTTGAAGCTATGATGTCTTTTATTACAAACAAAACAAATCCTCCGCTTGGTGAGGTTTTGGATTTCTTTTGGAGAAAGGAGTATCAAGCAAGAGGTGCTCCTCATATACATATGCTGCTATGGATTAAAGATGCACCAAAATTTGGAACAGATTCAGATGAGAAAGTGATGAGTTTCATTGAGCAGAATTCTACATGTGCTGTTCCGAAAAGTACAGAAGAAAACAATTTAAGACATCAGGTTTTACGCTTTCAAAGCCGTCGTTGTGGGAAATACTGTCATCGAAAATACAAATCCAAGGACAAGTTCTACACATACGTACTGTGACAAGGAACTCACCCAAAAATACATACAACCTAAGAATAAATGAGGAATCCAAATACATAAATGACTACAACCCAGTCATTTTGTCCATGTGGAATGCTAACATGGATATTCAATATGTGGCTGACACCTCTATTGCTGTGGCTCGATATGTGACGTCTTACATCACAAAATCAGAAAAGACGGAACTGAAGGAAATGTGGGAGGAAATTTCACATGAAAAGAGTCTAAGCAAGAAGTCTGAAGATGTTGTTGCGTCGAGAAATTGGAGCATATGAATGTCCTGATCGGTTGTCATCAGCAAGTCTATATGCCAAATCTAGAACCATCATTTGGGTGAGTCTAGGTCTTCCTGCAACACAAAACCGAGTTTTGAAATCTGTACAAGAAATTGAGTATTTGGTGGAGAAAGAACCAGACAGTACAGATATTTTCAAGACAAACATGTTGGATACATACTATCCAGACTCACCTTGAGAATGCTTGTCTCTATGAAGTTCTGCAAACCTACGTTTTTGAAAAGAACGTCACAGAAGACATCAATAAAGGTGTATATGCTGTAATTGGATGTGAAGGCTGTCTAGTAAAACAAAGAAAATGTCATTCAATTAATCATCAAAAATTGAGTTGTGATTCTCCAGACAAAAGGGAATTTTATTACTTAGCTCTTTTACAACTTTTAAAATCTTGGCGTAGAGAAGAGGAACTACTAGGAGATTTTCTTACTTATGAATATTCGTTCAATGCAACCAAGGATACCATAGAATGTCCTGTTTTTTCAAATTATCTGCAAATGTTGAATCAGGAAATTCATCAAGAAGCTACAATTGTAGCAGAGATTGCTAGAGACAGTTCTCAAGACAGTCAGAGTTAAGCTTCATTGAGTCAGGATCCACTAGGAGGACCAATTATACAAAATGAAGCTGCCACTGCCATGGATGAAGTTGAAAGAGCCATGGAACAAGCTCAGGAGGATGGAGTTGACTTAGAAGATTTGGAAAAAGAACTAAACGTTGAGCAGAGACAAATATATGATCAAATCAAACAACAAATTGAGCATGGTTTATCTTATGAGAAAAAAGAGTGCTCATGTACATCATTTGTACCTATCCGACTGTATGTGAGTGGAGAAGCAGGAACTGGGAAATGTTTCCTGATTAAAGTGATTGCAACATATTTGAAGAAAACAACGGAATCATCGCTCTCTTGTGTTGTTACTGCTCCAACTGGGTTGGCAGCACACAACATTAAAGGGATTACTTTACATCGCTTATTGATGCTGCCAGTGGAGCATGATAACAAATTACAATAACACAAGCTATCTGGAGAAGCTTGTTGAGAAGTTTCAAGAGTCTTAAAGAAAATAAAACTTCTTATCATTGATGAAGTAAGCATGGTGTCAAATGTAATGCTTGCTTTTGTGCATTTAAGAATGCAAGAAACTCTTAAAACAGACTATGATGTGTTATTTGGAGGCAAACACATCGTTGTTTTTGGAGATCTACTGCAACTAACTCCAGTTAAAAAACAACCAGTGTTTAAAATGCTTACGCATGAAGAAGCCGGGAAGTGCTTAGGAAGCATTGGAAATGTTAACATATGGCTATATTTTAAATATGCAGAACTACTTCAAAATATGCGACAGGCAAAGGATGAAGATTATAAAAATATTCTACAAGATGTAAGAATTGGAAAAGTAAGTGAGCATGGGAAAGCAGCTTTACATACACGATTAATTTCTAATTTGTTTCCAAAAGAAAACATTTTCCCAGAGAATATTTTTAAGAAAATTCCTGAAAACAAATCTGTCATATGCTTGATGCCAACTCTGCAAGAATGTTCAATCTTCAACACTAAAATGTTAAAGTTGGAAAATCAAGAAATTGTGAAACTGGAAGCTATTGATAAAATAGAACATGAAGGAGCAACTATTATTTTGTTAAAATTAGATTCTTTAGGGAAGACAATATCTAAAACTGCTGGTATGGAAAAGCATCTGTATGCATCTTTAAATTTTACGATGTAATTTAGATGTGGAAAGAGGTTTAGTAAATGGAGCAATGGGTCATGTTGTGGATTTTGTGAATTACCGAAATAGAGATGGAATTGAAATTATAAAAATTAAATTTGATGGTATTGAAGAAGTACAACAAATCTGTTGTTGTTCTGCTCTTTTTTTGCTAGTGAAAGATTTATATGTACGCAGAAAACTTTTTTCCTGTTTGTTTGGCATATGCTGTAACCATTCATAAATCTCAAAGTTTATGTGTTGATAGTGCTTTGGTGAATATTGGAAATTCTGTGTTCAAGGAGGGCATGGCATATGTTGCTTTATCTCGAGTCAGAACTTTATCTGGATTGTTCTTGATTGATTTTGATGAGACAAAGTTTAATGCAGATCTAAATTGTGTAAAAGAATATAATAGGTTAAGAAGAGAGTATGCTCCAAATTTACCTCAATATCCTCTGTTTGAAAAGCGTGTGGTAGGCCGAAAAAGAATAAATGAGAAAAATTGTAGTGAAGTTGTAGCAAAAAGAAAAAAGTAGATGAAACAGTAATTGTAAGCAGAAACAAAATGGATTCAGTAAAACATGATGTTAAACATGATGTTGGATTTCAGTTTGAAAATAGTTCTGGTGTCAACTGCTATGCTAATGTAGTGGTTAATATTGTTTTTTTTTTCTCCAAACTGTAAAAGAACAGATTGCAGAAAATCGTGATCAAACACTTTGTTGTTTATTAAATTCTGTATTAGAGAAATGTAGCAGTGATAGAACAAAAATACAAAGTGTTTCCGAAATTCGAAAGGTTTTAGACATATGTTCTGGTCTAAATCACTGTACACAGAATATTCAGCAAGATTGTCAGGAATTTCTAATGTATATGCTTGTTGTTTTGCAAGGTGAAGGTGTAGATGTAGAAAATCTTTTTTGCCTTTCTTATAAATGGCAACATGACTGTGACAATTGCTCCTTTTCAAGTAGTACTACAGTAGACACTGAAAGATTTATATATTTAACTTTACCAGACTGCAAATCAGTGTCTTTTAATAATGTAGTTAGAGCAGCAAATCAAAACATGGTCTGTAGTCAATGTAAATCTGCAATGCTATCAACTTTATTTTTAAGAAGATATGGACAGTATGTTATTTTAATGTTCCAACGATGTAGACCTGATGGAACTAAATTGACAACATTAATTACAAATTTTGTCGCTTCTCAATTATCAATTTCAGGAAGACCCTTTACAACTGCAGCAAATATTTACCATGATGGTCCTTCAACAACATCAGGACATTATACATGCTACTTAAAATGTCAAAAAGGGTGGACGCTCTGTAATGATACTCAATTGAGTTTCAAACAACGTTTGCCTTCAGACTTACTAAATTCTTATCTAGTGTTCTTACAACCAAAGTTTTAGGGAAGGTAATTGGACTATGAAGATTACAGCACTTAATATAACTTAATTTGCTCTTCAAAATTACTTTCTGAATGAGAGTGATGAAGATAATTAAAACATGTATTTTCCATAGAGATAGTATATTTTTATCATATAGTGTGTGCTGTGAGTATTAGACAAATTATTTATAAAAAGTAAGGTAGAGGTGGAAGTAAAATTCTTGTTTCATAATGTAAAAGGTGCTGGAACTTTTCTTTCAGAAAGTCGGGTAAATGAGACATTAAGAAAACAGTGGACTAATTTACATAGAAAGGGACTTTCCATATACTATTTGGCCTCGTGGAGAAGTGGATGGATCATAAGTGAGTTTAGATATGGTTTTTAAAATTGTACATTATTTAAAAAATTATTCAATGGGTTTTTTAAACACAATCATTTTGATTGTGTTTTTTGTGCCCGCTGTTATATGATGAGTACTATTGAAGTCACTGTTTTAAGTGAAATTCAATATATTTTGAGAACAGTAAAAATAAACCATTTAACATGATGTTGAAATATTTTTGTAATATCAATTATCATTAAATATATATTATTTTCCCATTTTCTTATGCTCACTCACTAATTTCCACTCTCTATCACTCCTCTTAACTCACCCTCAATGGCCTTTTTTCACTCTCCTTCACCTCTCTTCCCATATTCCACTTTCTTCACTTATCCTCACTAACCACTCCTTCACTGCCTTTTCCCTCTCTCCCATTCACTATTTTTCGGGCTGTCAGTCAGTCTACTTCACTCCCCTTCCCTTGTTTTCTTTCTTTGTTTCCTTAATAATTCCCTTTCTCCCACTCACCTTATTACAGTTCCCTCACTCCTTCTCTCACTTCCTCTGTCCTCTCACATCCTCACTTCCTTTCTCTCCCTTCATGTCTCTTAGTTTCAGTCTTTCGATCATGTTATTCTCTCACTCCTCTTTCGTCATCCTTACTCCCTAAAACTCACCCACACTCCCTTACTTATCTTTCTTTAATGTCTTACTCAGTTTCTTTCTGCCAGTGTTTCCTTCACTACCTCTATGTTCTTACAATTTCACTTCCTTTGTCTTAAGATCATTTGCTTGTATTTTAAAATATATATTATAAATATTCAATTTTTTTTGTCTTTCACAGATATTAAATTTAATGGAAATATAATATTAAATTTACATTACTTATAAGGTAAGTTTGATGTACAATATTTAGTTTCTCTATACTGTTTTCCATAACTTCACTACTCTTCTTTGATACTCCCACACCTCTGTTCCTTTATTGCGCTTGCCTCACTTATTCTGAATACCCACATTTACTCTCTTTTTTCACACTGTTCTCTTACACTCACCTTCTTTCAGGCCTTCTCTTTTACTTTCTTTCCCCTCTCTTCTCGTACTTCTTTATTTTATTTTTTTCCCAGAAATGTTGCACTCTATACTATAAGTCTCACTTTATACCACAATCATTTTGCTACTATCTCATAAATTACAAATAGAATAATAAAAAATGTCTCAAACAATTTATAATTTCTTAATATACATTTATTCTTCAGAATTTTCATAATTTAGAAGAATTTCTAACATTAAATTCCTGGGGGTTATGATTGACAACAAAGGCAATTACAAAGCACAATGCAAGGCAATAAAAAAGAGGGGTCCAACGACAGCGGTGGCCTTACGGAACCTGAAAAATATGACTGCGGGACCAAGCCTTCCCCCTCTAATCAGTGTGATGCAGGCCAAACTTATTCCGTCAATCACTTAAGGAAGTGAAGTCATGAGAGGGAGAGATGCTGAAACATTGAATGGCACCATTGCAAGAGCCCTGAGAATATTTTTCGGGTTGCCTGGATATACATCTCCGGCGCAAAACAGGCTTGAATTGGGGATGCAAAGACAAGAGCTGGCCCGAAAAGGAGCTTTCATAAAAACCTGGCACAAAATCAAAAAAGGGGAGCCAGAAACCCTAAATTCCTACCTGTGGAGGGAGATAGAAGCCTCTGAAACATGCCCAGTCAGGCATTTATTGGATACTGCATTAGACCAGCTGGGATTACGGCAACTCTGGGAATCATCAGGGTCCATGGCAAGCTTCAAAAGAATTGTCAATAACATTTTACAAGACAAAGTGGCCCTGACAGAACGTGCACATGGCTGGCTCATTGTTCAATCCTACAGTAAAGCGACTCCTCAAGCATACCGCCTTTCCAACTTCTCCAAAACCATCAAGGAGAAGTTTCTGAAACTCCGGCTAGGTTTATTATCATCTGCATACCATCTTCCCCCATGGCTACACCCTCCGAAGCCAGTAACTTACCGTCTTTGCAGGGAAGTAGAGGAGGACATAGTTCACAGTATAACCATGTGCCGGAAACTGATGCAGGAAGGTTGGTCACTACTTAGACCGATTTTTAACAAGAAACAAATAAGGTCATGTGGACAAGCGGTGCTTGCAAGCTTCTCCGGAGAAGATATTCAACTAAGCTGCTGCCTGGTAAAATGTTTAACTGCTGCTGATTCCTGATTGAAAAGGATACGGCTAGATCATCAGAGTAGCTGCACTGGAACTGGGATGGAGCCGGCCGGGTAAACTTTTGAGTAACAACAGCAACAGCGTTTTGTGCACAAAACATTAAGCATTTTTGCACATTTAAGCCCCAAGGAAAAGCATCTAGAGGCTAATCCCCGGTCATTCTTGCACAAAGCAATTAATGTTGATATGGCACAACGCACTTTAAACATGCACCGATTTGCCTGCCCTCATTCTGTACCCAGGACTCTGACAAGGGGGTAACTCTATCTCATGAACTGCTGCTAAACCTCCACAAATAAAAATTAACATGACTATGGGTCACCAGGCCAGGGGAGAGGAGCTGTTCTGTACTTTTAATGATTTACTGTGGCTATTAGCCTTTTAAATTGATGTTTTACTGTTTATAAGAGATGGTTAATTTTTGTAAAGGTTTTTATTAACTGTACAATGAACACATTACTATCATCCATATGAAAAAAAAAATTATTTGCCAATATCTTTGGCACCATTTGACCAATCGTCGCAAAATTTTAATGAATGGTTCACACAGGTCAGCTCTTGTCTTGAAAGTTTGGAGGCGATTCGTCAAGTGGGGGCCAGAGAAAAAATTGTGGCCCCAAAAGGCGTTTTCTCTGTGGTAATATCCATACAAATTTTTAAACTGGCTCGAACTGCTGAACAGAATGACAACAAATTTGGCAAAAAAGTAGGTCTTGGTCCAGAAAGTGTGTTTTTTTAATAGTGTAAATCCTCTCTGTAGTTCCAGAGAAATTAAAAAAATAAAAATGTATATATCTGAGCACTGAGGATGATGTGGGACTCCTCCTGAGCATGAGCTGACTTCTGATTGGCTGCCACCAGTCCAAACTAGGAAGTGTTGAGAGCCATCGTGTGACTCTGTAACCCTGTCGCAAGAAATCAGTAGAAAAAAAGGTGGACAACAAGAACAGTCCTACAATGACATCTAGGCCCCAGGGCCAACAAAAGTATCTTTTTTTTTTAATTGGCCAAATTCATGCTGGGTGAGAGCAACAAAAAAAAACACCCGTTTGTTTTTGAAAGCCCCTGGCGGGCCAGGTCCCGGGGGCAATGCTGTTTTATGTAGTGGGTGCTCGTGGGGCCCCCAAAGCTCTAGCCACCTCCACCTCCCCAGGGTTTCATTATTTATGTGCGGAGGGCATGCAGTCCCCTGTAGCCCCGGGTATCAACACTTCCCTGGGGTTAAAATATAAAAACAAAGTGTGGGGGGCCCTGCCACCCCACACTGCCCAAAGGACCATCACCTCCCTAGGGAAAACTGAATTTACATATGGGGGTATTTTGCAGACCCCCTGTCCCCAAGTACCACCACCTCACCTGGGCTTTGACAAATGTTGGGCGGGGGCAACGTTTCCCCCTCTTGGAGCCAGCTCCTGCAATGCCCTGGGGTGCCCAGTCCCGGGACATTGCTGCTTGCTATGACAGGGCAGGAGCAGGGCTCCCACCCTGTCATAGCAAACTCCTACTTTGCTTCATTGAAGCAAGAGCAGGAAACCTGCTCTTGCTTCAACAAAGCAAAGCAGGTTAGCAGCTCCCCTTGCCCAAAAGCAATGTCGGCTCCCGTTGGAGGCTAGGAGCTGGCTGGGACCATGGGGGCATTGGGGCTTCCCCTGCAGTCCCCAACATGAGGCTAGGCCGCGGGGGGTTGGGCCCACAAAAAGGGGCTCCTCCCGTAATTACCTAAAAAAGGAGGGCAGACCCCGGGAGATGGGATTCCCGGGGCAAATAGTGGCCCAGGGAAGGAGGGCTTTCTGGATTAATTTTAAAAAACAAGGACATGCCTGGGGGATGGGGACCCTGGGGCCCTCAAAATATTAAGAGAAGGGTGACCTCACAGCCCCCTTTTAACAAAAAAGAAAAGCTGAATCTCCCAGGAGGCCTCGCCCCACTCCGTGTATCATTCTGCAAATGCATCTGCTGGAGCATTCTAAATTGGGGGATTTAGTCCCCTTGAATCCTGAGGGTTTACCTGGGGGCCAACTAGTCCACCAGATACCTCTAGTAAGCGCCACCCAAATGGATTGCAGAGACGTGGTCTGATGCAATGCCCCTTTTTACACCACTCTGCAAACGCACCTGTAGGTGCACTGCTGGTGGGGAGATGAGGTCCTCTTGTGTCCTGAGGACTTCAGGACACAAGTGGACTTCATCACCCGAGCAACAGAGCACCAGGAGCTGTTTTTGCAGAGTGGTGTAAAAACGGGTTGTGGCCTCTGACCATTCTCATAAATCCAAGTGTGTGGCACTTGTTGGCAGTACCTGGGTGGCTAGTTGGCCCCAGGGACCCTCAGGATTCAAGGGGACTTAATCCCCAACTTAGAACAGGCCAGTAGGTACATTTGCAGAAATTTCTGTGTGTCTTAGGGATGTCTGTGGTATGCCCATCAATGCAAGTAGGGAAGAGCATGATAGGGGGGTTGCAATCATTTCAGATAATGGTTCCAGTACCTCCCACCAGTAACCCTTTCAGCACCTATCTTGCTTTTTTCTGTACTTATCCTGCTTCCTTCTGCATCCCTTGTGCCTCTTTATATACCCCTCTTGCCTAATTGTACACCTCCCCTTCCTCTATTTCATTTTCCTGCCATTTTCTTGCCTTTTTCTGCACCTCAGTTGCTTCTTTCAATTTTCTTGCCTCATTTTGTACTTCTTTTGCTTGCTTCTGTTCCTCTCTTGCATCTTTCTGTACCTCTGTTGCCCCTATCTGCACCTCACTTGCTTGTTTCTACATCCCTCTTCCCTCTTTCTGTACCACTTTCCCCTCTTTCTGCACCTCTCCTGCTTCTTTTTACATCACTGTTTTCTCTTCATGCTCATTTTCTTCTTGTTTCTGCACCTCTCCTGCCTCTTTCTGCATCTCTGTTGCCTCTTTCTGCACATCACTTGCTTGTTTTTGTACCCCTCTTGCCTCTTTATGCATCCCTCTCCCCTCTTTCTGTTTCTCACTTGCCTCTTTTTGCACCCCTGTTCCCTCTTTCTGCACCTTTCCTGCCTGTTTCTGCACCTCTAATGCATCTTTCGGTACCTCTGGCGCATATTGCCTCTTTATGCACCCTTTGTCCCTCTTTCAGCACCTCTGTTGCATCTTTCTGCACTTCTATACCTTCTTTCTGCTTCCCTCCTGCCTCTTTCTGTACACCTCTTGACTCTTTGTGACCTCTCCTACCTATTTCTACACCCCTCTTGCCTCCTTTTGAGCCTCTGTTGGTTCTTTCTGCACTGCTCTTGCTTGTTCTCAACCTGTTTTGCAAATGTCTGCATCCCTCTTGCATCATTTTTCACCCCTCGTTCCTACTTCCCTACCTCTCTTGCTTCTTTCTACACTTCTCTTGCTTATGTATCCTTTTACTTATTCCCGCACCCCTGTTCCCTCTTTCTGTATGTTTCTTGCCTGTTTGTGCACCTCTCCTACCTCTTTTGGCATTGATGTTGCTTCTTTCTGTACTTTTCTTTGTACCCCTCTTGCCTAATTTGATGTCATCAGTGATTTCACTGGCGTTGTCATGAATGATGTAATATGTGACATCATCAGCAGTGCATTGCAGGGGTGCGAGTTATAGTTAGCTCAACTAACTATAGCAGCCGCATTTCTCTGGTTTTGTATGAGTGGAATGTCCAACTAACTAACATCCCTGAATTCTGAGTTTTTTTCAGTGAATTTCTAATATATTTAAATGCTAATTTCTAACTATAAAAACCCTGAAACCTAAGGTTTGGTCAGTGAATTATATATATATATATATATATATATATTACCTACTGGCGATGGAACAGTCCCTACAATTTTGCCAAGTTTCGTGGAAATCCATTCAGCCGTTCGGGCTAAAAGTGAGGCCAACCGCCCTATGGAAATTAACATGGGAAAAACACGTTTTGGGACCCCCCTTTTTTCTCGGCCCCCCCTTGACGAACCCCCCCCAAATTTCCAGGAGCTGCTCAGAAACAAAATGTGCCATTTTCCTGAAAATTTCAGCCAATTCCGTCCACAAACGCCAAAGTCATTCTTCAATATGTAAGACATATTTTAACTTTACAGAAACATACAGTCACTGGGTGTTGTCATCAGTGATGTCATCAGTGATGTCATTTGAGATGTCATCAGTGATGTCATCAGTGATGTCACTGACCATGTCATGAATGATGTAATATGTGACATCATTAGCAGTGGATTGCGGGTCCGCGATATATAGTTAGTGCAACTAACTATATATGGAATTTCAATGGTTTTGTGCAAATAAAATAAGGGTTTTTAAATGCTAATCCCTAACTATATATGGTCTATAACCTATGGTTTTTTCATTGAATATATATATATATATAACCTACTGGCAGTCGCCAGTAGGTATATATAGTTAGGATTTTTTCTCTATGGGATTTTTGAGAATTCTATGTCTAATAACTTTGGCGTTTGTGGACGGAATTGGCAGAAATTTTCAGGAAAATGGAACATTTTGTTTCTAAGCAGCCCCTGACAATTTGGGGGGGTTTCATCAAGGGGGGGCCGAGAAAAAAGGGGGGTCCCAAAACACGTTTTTCCTATGTTAATTTCCATAGGGCGGTTGGCCTCACTTTTAGCTCGAACGGCTGAATGGATTTGCACGAAACTTGGCAAAATTGTAGGGACTGGTAGCCCGATGTGCCTTTGCTATGTCTCAAGATATGTGCTCCAGTGGATTTTGAGTAATTTAGGTTCAAAAAAAGATATATATCTGGGCGGAGCCTAACCACACATCTGATCTGATTGGCTGTCAGCACTTCATCCAAGAAGTGTTGGCAGCCATCTTGGGACCAATATACATGATAGCACCTCATTAAAAAGCATTGTAGTTAATAGAGGGTTTTAGGACTTTAGTTACATTATAAATCATTTGTTGATGGTACCATACTCGTTTTAGGAATTGTGGTGGGTTCTAAGGTGATTTTACCATGTGAAAAAACCTTCTGCTGTGATATCATGAATATTGTTTGAAAGAAAACGAATATCTCATGATTTTCCCACAGTGGTTTGGAAGGGGATCTATAAGCTAAACTGAAAGCATATTTTCTGTAAATTCACATTATCTTTCTCAGTCATGTGAAAATGAAGTCTGACATTCTCAGTGAAACATGTACATCCAACAAGGACAGAGACTGTCAGTTGATTCCTTTGTGTTCTACTGCAGCCTCCTAGAGTGTTCTAAAGAACAACTAGAGCGCTAACAGTCCTACTTATTACAAAGGTATGGCACACCTGAAGCCATCTTGATTGGAATAAAGTGGTAACTCTTAAAACATTTAATTTAAAAAGAAACAACATGAGGGGGTATATTTTGCCATAGAAAGTATGATTAGTGCTGCAGAATGAAAAATTAGGGCACATTTTGAGTGACTTCTCAAATCCTTTTCTATTTCATTAAAACATTCTGACATGCAGTCTCCCAAAATGGCCACCAGAGACCAAAGAGCCCAAATGTAGCCCAAATATCACCCAGATGTAGCCCAAGTATAGCCCAATGACAGAATGTCCCAGAGTGTTCTAAAGAACAACTAGAGCGCTAACAGTCCTACTTATTACAAAGGTATGGCACACCTGAAGCCATCTTGATTGGAATAAAGTGGTAACTCCTAAAACATTTAATTTAAAAAGAAACAACATGAGGGGGTATATTTTGCAATAGAAAGTATGATTAGTGCTGCAGAATGAGAAATTAGGGCACATTTTGAGTGACTTCTCAAATCCTTTTCTATTTCATTAAAACATTCTGACATGCAGTCTCCCAAAATGGCTACCAGAGACAAAAGAGCCCAAATGTAGCCCAAATATCACCCAGATGTAGCCCAAGTATAGCCCAATGACAGAATGTCCCAGAGTGTTCTAAAGAACAACTAGAGCGCTAACAGTCCTACTTATTACAAAGGTATAGCACACCTGGAGCCATCGTGATGGGAATAAAGTGGTAACTCTTAAAACATTTAATTTAAGAAGGAACAAAATGAGGGGGTATATTATGCAATAGAAGGTATTATTAGTGCTGCAGAAAGAAAAATTAGGGCACATTTTGAGTGACTTTTCAAATCCTCTTCTATTTCATTAAAAAATTCTGACATGCAGTCTCCCAAAATGGCCACCAGAGACAAAAGAGCCCAAATGTAGCCCAAATATCACCCAGATGTAGCCCAAGTATAGCCCAATGACAGAATGTCCCAGAGTGTTCTAAAGAACAACTAGAGCGCTAACAGTCCTACTTATTACAAAGGTATGGCACACCTAAAGCCATCTTGATTGGAATAAAGTGGTAACTCTTAAAACATTTATTTTAAAAAGGAACAAAATGAGGGGGTATATTTTGCCATATGAATTATGATTAGTGCTGCAGAAAGAAAAATTAGGGCACATTTTGAGTGACTTCTCAAACCCTCTTCAATTTCATAAAAAAATTCTGACATACAGTCTCCCAAGATGGCCACCAGAGACAAAAGAGCCTAAATGTAGCCCAAATATCACCCAGATGTACCTCAAGTATAGCCCAATGACAGAATGTCCCAGAGTGTTCTAAAGAACAACTAGAGCGCTAACAGTCTTACTTATGACAAAAGTATGGCACACCAGAAGCCATCTTGATTGGAATGAAGTGGTAAGTCTGAAAACACTCAATTTAAAAAGGAACAACATGAGGGGGTTAATTTTGCCATAGAAAGTATGATTAGTGCTTCAGAAAGAAAAATTAGGGATCATTTTGAGTGACTTCTCAAATCCTCTTCTATTTCATTAAAAAAATTCTGACATGCAGACTGAAACATGCACTTTGAATACCAGCAGCAGACGTCCCTGGTGAGCAGTAGCTTTACTACAGTGATCTAATGTGCAACAGAGTGCTAACATTCAGAATTTATGGCAAATGTGTGACACATCTGAATGCCTTCTTGATGGAACCAAAGTAAACAAGCATTGAAAATGCAATAGATCTCGCCCTCGTTTAAGTTAAAGCCATTCTGTTTGTAATGAGGTGGCTTTTTAGCTTTGCTTTTATTAGTGTTTTTTCAACTTTCATGTAAATAACATGCATCTGTATGCATATAAGTACATGTATGCATGCATTTATGTTTGTATTTATATAGATATACAGATGATATATGTTTATATATGTATGTATATATATATATTCACTGAAAAAACCATAGGCTATAGACCATATATAGTTCGGAATTAGCATTTACAAAACCTTGAAAATTCACTGAAAAAACCATAGGTTATAGACCATATATAGTTAGGAATTAGCATTTACAAAACCTTGAAAATTCACTGAAAAAACCATAGGTTATAGACCATATATAGTTAGGAATTCGCATTTACAAAACCTTATTTTACTCACACAAAACCATTGAAATTCCATATATAGTTAGTTGCACTAACTATATATCGCGCACCCGCAATCCACTGCTGATGATGTCACATATTACATCATTCATGACATGGTCAGTGACATCACTGATGACATCTCAAATGACATCACTGATGACATCACTGATGACAACATCCAGTGACTGTATGTTTCTGTAAAGTTAAAATATGTCTTACATATTGAAGAATGAGTGGATGTATAAGTGTCTGGATGAAGGATTTAGTAGGTGCATGACTGACTGTATGAGTGAGTGATTAAATGTGTCTCACTGAGTGCATGGGTTAGTGACTAAACTGTCTTAATTTGTGCATCATTATGTCTGTTGTTCTGTAAACTGTTGCATGTGTTGATAAGTAGCTATATGAGTAACTATATGGGTTATTGATTGGTTGCCCAAGTATTTGTATGGGAGACTGAGTGTGTGTGTGGGTGGCTGGGAGGTGTATGACTCTGTTCATAGATGTGTGAGCAGTTGATTCACTAGATGTATGGTTTCAAAAGTGCATGTGGAAACAGCTGTATGGGCGGTTGACTGTGTGCATGAGTGTATTGGTGAGTGAATGGATATCTCAGTGCTACATGTCAAAGTATGTACATATGTAAAACACAGTACATGTGAGAGTTGACATATATAAATAACTGTGCATAGGAGCCAGTGAATGTGTGAGTGGCTGTATGGATCATTGTGAACTTGTATCAGGGATTGTATAAGAGAGTAAATATGTGTTAGTATATGTTTGAATAAGTAAAGTTTGTATAACTGTATAGTTGAGGAAATGGAGGTGTGATTGATTCTTTGCATGACTGACTAGGTGTGTGAGTAACTCCATGGATGAGTGACAGTCTGTGAGTGTCTGTTTACACTGATTGTATCTAAGGTTATATTAGAGTCTGAAGAGGTTCATCGTATTATCACATGAATGATATCATCAGTGATGTGATCAGTAATGTCAAATGAGATGTCATCAGTGATGTCATTTGAGATGTCATCAGTGATGTCATCAGTGATGTCATCAGTGATGTCACTGACCATGTCATGAATGATGTAATATGTGACATCATCAGCAGTGGATTGCGGGTGCGCGATATAGTTAGTGCAACTAACTATATATGGAATTTCAATGGTTTTGTGTGAGTAAAATAAGGTTTTGTAAATGCGAATTCCTAACTATATATGGTCTATAACCTATGGTTTTTTCAGTGAATATATATATATATATATATATATATATATATATATATATATATATATATATATATATATATATATATATATATATATATATATATATATATATATTCACTGAAAAAACCATAGGTTATAGACCATATATAGTTAGGAATTTGCATTTACAAAACCTTGAAAATTCACTGAAAAAACCATAGGTTAGAGACCATATATAGTTAGCTGGACATTTTATTGACATAAAACCAATGAAATTCCATATATAGTTAGTTGCACTAACTATATATCGCGCACCCGCAATCCACTGCTGATGATGTCACATATTACATCATTCATGACATGGTCAGTGACATCACTGATGACATCACTGATGACATCTCAAATGACATCACTGATGACATCACTGATGACATCTCAAATGACATCACTGATGATATCACTGATGACATCTCAAATGACATCACTGATGACATCATCTAGTGTCTGTGTGTTTTTGTAAAGTTTAAATATGTTTTACATATTGAAGAATGAGTGGATGTATGGAAGACTGAGTGTGTGTGTGGCTGGCTGGGAGGTGTGTGACTCTTTGCATATCAATGTGTACTTGTATCAGTGATTGTATAAGAGAGTAAGTATGTGTTAGTATATGTGTGAAAAGTATGGTGTTCTATGTTTACCTGTATAGATGAGGAAATCGAAGTGTGATTGATTCTTCACAGGACTGACTAGGTGTATGAGTGCATATGATAGTCTTGTAATAATGAGTGACTGTATGTATGAGTGATTGTATGGGTGAATGAGTGAATGTGTGTGTAGACGTAGCAATCAGTGAGTGCGTATGTAGTAACTGGTATTGGTGTGTCATGATGTCATCAGTGATGTCATTTGAGATGTCATCAGTGATGTCATTTGAGATGTCATCAGTGATGTCATCAGTGATGTCACTGAAGTATGGTGTTTTGTGTTTAACTGTATAGATGAGGAAATGGAAGTGTGATTGATTCTTTACAGGACTGACTAGATGTGTGAGTAACTCCATGGATGAGTGGCAGTGTGTGAGTGTCTGCATAGGTGTATGAGTGCATATGATAGTGTTGTAATAATGAGTGACTGTATGTATGAGTGATTGTATGGGTGAATGAGTGAATGTGTGTGTAGATGTAGGAATCAGTGAGTGCGTATGTAGTAACTGGTATTGGTGTGTCATGATGTCATCAGTGATGTCATTTGAGATGTCATCAGTGATGTCATCAGTGATGTCATTTGAGATGTCATCAGTGATGTCATCAGTGATGTCACTGACCATGTCATGAATGATGTAATATGTGACATCATCAGCAGTGGATTGCGGGTGCGCGATATATAGTTAGTGCAACTAACTATATATGGAATTTCATTGGTTTTATGTCAATAAAATGTCCAGCTAACTATATATGGTCTCTAACCTATGGTTTTTTCAGTGAATTTTCAAGGTTTTGTAAATGCAAATTCCTAACTATATATGGTCTATAACCTATGGTTTTTTCAGTGAATTTCATTGGTTTTTTAAAAGCTAATATCTATAGCTGTAAAATATATTCTTTATTACGTGACGTATCACGTAGCCACGTGAGACGCCTCATGACGCGTCGCATAACCGTGACGTATCGGCTCTGCAGCGCAAACAAAACCCGTAACGTAAGCGTGCCGGAGCACGCTTACAGATATATTTTTTTTAACCTTAATTAGACAAAATCCACACGTGCACATATCTTGAGGCCTTGCAAAGGCACATCAAACAAACAGTCCCTACAATTTTGTCAAGTTTGCTGGAAATCTATTCCCTTAATTTTTTTTTTACTGTTTCTCTTGGTTTTCCCCTTGTTACGCTTACCGGGACGCTACCCGGTACGCGAACCGGACGCTCCAAAAACACAAGATGGCGGACTCCCGTTACGCTGCCGGTTAGCTGCCCGGTTCGCGTACCGGGAAGCGCCTCTACCGCGAAAAATCACGGGGGACTTTAATATCCCCCTCATCAATCCTAGGGGGTCAGGAGGGGTTTACCTTGCCCCCTTTCCTTCATTTCCCCCTTCTTTTTTCACCACATCTTGTCTCTCGAACCTACAGAGAGACAAGATGGCGGCCGCTCCGGACTGTGTACAATGTTGACAGCTACGCTGCCGGTTAGCTGCCCGGTTAGCTGCCCGGTGAGCTGCCCGGTTCGCGTACCGGGACGCGCCTCTACGGCGTAAAATCGCAAAAAAATTATTTATTTTTTTTTTGCCCCGCGGGGCACTTTAATATCCCCCTCATCAATCCTAGGGGGTCAGGAGTGGTCTACCTTGCCTCCTTTCCTTCATTTCCCCCTTCGTTTTTCACCACATCTTGTCTCTCGATCGTACCGAGAGACAAGATGGCGGCCGCTCCGGACTGTTTAGAATGTTGACAGACACCGGAGAGCCAATCAGCTTCGCTTCGCGAAGTTCCGTTACGCGTCAGGTACGCAAACCGGGGCGCTAACCGGAGCGCTGTCACAGATATATATTTTTTTTTAAACGTTAATTTCTCAAAATCCACTGGAGCACATATATTGAGACATAGCAAAGGCACGTCGGGCAAACCATATCTACAATTTTGCCAAGTTTCATGTAAATCTATTCAGCCGTTCGAGCTAAAAGTGAGTCCAACCGCCCTATGGAAAAATGAATGGGAAAAACGTGTTTTGGGACCCCCCTTGTTTCTCGGCCCCCCCCTTGACGAAACCCCCCCAAATTTTCAGGGGCTGCTCAGAAACGAAATGTGCCATTTTCCTGAAAATTTCAGCCAATTCCGTCCACAAACGCCAAAGTTATTAGACATAGAATTTTCAGAAATCCCATAGAGAAAAAATCCTAACTATATATACCCACTGGCTATCGCCAGTAGGTAATATACATATATAAACATATATAATCTGCATATCTATATAAATATAAATGCATGCATACATATACATATATGCATACATATGCATGTTATTTACATGAAAGTTTTAAAAACACTAATAAAAGCAAAGCTAAAAAGCCACCTCATTACAAACAGAATGGCTTTAACTTAAACGAGGGCGAGATCTATTGCATTTTCAATGCTTGTTTACTTTGGTTCTATCAAGAAGGCATTCAGATGTTTCACACATTTGCCATAAATTCTGAATGTTAGCACTCTAGTTGCTCATTAGATCCCTGTAGTAAAGCTAGTGCTCACCAGGGAAGTCTGCTGCTAATCATGGTTTGCAGCCATTTTCCCGCATTTTTTATCCCGCAGACTTTCAGTCTGCATACCATTATCCCGCAAGGTCATTGACCTCGCATACCATTATCCCACATTTTTTCAAAACGCATGTGCATTTATCGCGCATGCCTTTACAAAGAATTACGTTTTAAAGGCATGTATGGTAAATGCATTTGCGTTGTGAAAACCACGATGACGAGAGAGGTAAGTGGGTTTGTGTTAATTTTTTCGTGGGTTAGTGATTGTGTAGTGTAGTGTTATGGCTGAGATACCCGCCACCCCCTCTCAACACAATCCCCAAAAGGATGGAAACCGGAAACGTTCTTAAAGTTTTTTGGATGTGGGATGGAGTGACCATCCCGGCCGTATTTATTAAAACAAAAAATGAAAACATTAAACGTTTTCATGTTATGTACAATTCCATCATCACATTGCGATGTTTGGCTAACCTTAACATATTCTCTAATACAGAGGTTCTCCTAGCCGAACTAGCATCCTACAAAACATTCTCTAAAAACACTGAAATTGTACATCCTAACGTTTAAGGGCCAACGGCAAGGTCATAACCGGTGTCAAGATCCCTAACCAGACTTACCCCTCCCACTTGGGAGGGGCGACAGCACAGAGGCTTACCTCAAGTGCAACAACTAACAATTTCCCTTGACTTGACGGGGGCACTTAAGACTCGACGCCATTTAAAGGTCGTTCGAAGACTTGTGTGTGGTATCTAGAAGGTATCGTGGACCTCCCCCCACCCCACACAACTTACCGCATCTGCCGTCGCAGATGACACTGGCCCCGGGAAATTCCCCAGGAGGGGGCTGTAACCCCTCCTACAAAGGAAGGGGCCTTGACCGTCTTTCCTTTACTTCCGGCGACCCGCCCTTAGACGGGACCGCCTCCCCATTGAGGGGCCAATGGCCACCTCTCCCGAGCGCTCCCATCCGTGTTGGGTGACGCCCACTCATAGGGATCTACCAATTAGTGCTCACCGATCATGACCTTACCGCCTACCAAAAATAAATACGACAATTCTTACTCACACCTATGAAAACATTGGTCGCTACGACCGAAAGAACATGCTTAAAAAGCAACACAACATCAAATCATTTTAATCGTAACAACCTACACGATATTCATCATACTTTATTATGATCAACAACAAACTGATACTTTCACAGCCTGTAAACGAAATGGAAAAACAAACTTATAAATTCACTTTATTGCACAACAAATTGCTGTCCTCAGGGGCTGGTGGGTGGGTCAAAATTGGCTCTTCGTTCCGTCCCGAGCTCACGTGTAGCGAGGAGGTGCAGCTTCGGAGCACAAGAACAAGAGGACGTCTTCTGGTCTTGCGTCTCTTTTTATCCGTCTTCAGGGCGGGTGAAAACCCGCCCCTGCCTGCCCCTAGGGCGGGGCTGGCTACGTCAGTGTCTAGGCCAGCCCACTCTAGGGCGGGAAAAAGCGCGCCCCGGCTACGCCGCTTCGGGCATACCAGCCGAGACGCGCCTCCCGCCCCAAAATGGCTTCCCGGGGGGATCGAGGCACTCCGCCATACGTTCGGGGGGACCGAGTGGTCGCCCCTTTCCATATGGCTGAGATACCCGCCACCCCCTCTCAACACAATCCCCAAAAGGATGGAAACCGGAAACGTTCTTAAAGTTTTTTGGATGTGGGATGGAGTGACCATCCCGGCCGTATTTATTAAAACAAAAAATTAAAACATTAAACGTTTTCATGTTATGTACAATTCCATCATCACATTGCGATGTTTGGCTAACCTTAACATATTCTCTAATACAGAGGTTCTCCTAGCCGAACTAGCATCCTACAAAACATTCTCTAAAAACACTGAAATTGTACATCCTAACGTTTAAGGGCCAACGGCAAGGTCATAACCGGTGTCAAGATCCCTAACCAGACTTACCCCTCCCACTTGGGAGGGGCGACAGCACAGAGGCTTACCTCAAGTGCAACAACTAACAATTTCCCTTGACTTGACGGGGGCACTTAAGACTCGACGCCATTTAAAGGTCGTTCGAAGACTTGTGTGTGGTATCTAGAAGGTATCGTGGACCTCCCCCCACCCCACACAACTTACCGCATCTGCCGTCGCAGATGACACTGGCCCCGGGAAATTCCCCAGGAGGGGGCTGTAACCCCTCCTACAAAGGAAGGGGCCTTGACCGTCTTTCCTTTACTTCCGGCGACCCGCCCTTAGACGGGACCGCCTCCCCATTGAGGGGCCAATGGCCACCTCTCCCGAGCGCTCCCATCCGTGTTGGGTGACGCCCACTCATAGGGATCTACCAATTAGTGCTCACCGATCATGACCTTACCGCCACAGGTCCGGATAGTTGACCGGCTATCCGGACCCCCCACAAAAACTCCTACCTAAAGGTCATGTTTTAACGATTTTAACCAAGCTAAGAAGTCTCCTATGAGTAACTCATTCCCCACCCTCGACAAATGCACACCATCCCCCACATACATACTGTCATCATTAATACAACTATGCGAGATCGAATGCAATGTCTTGGAACGGAACAACCTACTCACTTTGTTATTCAATTTTCTAACGGAATGATTCAAAGCAGGGATCGAGATAGCCCCCCGCCATTCTTTTCGTGGGATCATATGAGACCACGCAATTATGCACCCCGGAACTCTCCTCGCTAACCAACTTACCGTGGAAAGCATAGCCTCCAGGAGAAGTCGTCTACCGGTGGTGACCAAATCATTGCCCCCCAAATGCACTATGACTATGGACGGCGGTGACCTCATCCGCTCTAACAAACCCTCAAAAAATGCTTGAAACTGGTCAATACAGAGACCGCCCCTTCCGTAGAAGGACACTCTGTACCCGTATTCCCCAGGTACGTGAATCATGTCACCTGCTTTGAATACGTCTGCGGCCCGTCTCACGTATGAGTGGCCCACGACCCACACCTCCTTTCTCTCAGCCGGTGATGTGTGACCGCTGGCCTGGTGTTGGGTCGACTGCACAGTCCGCCCTGCCGCGTAGGCTTGCGCAACTGAAAACAAACAAAAGACAAGAAGCGTGAGTACATGATTATAGCTTCACAACATGTGCAATCGCACGTACCTCTTATAACAATTGGAGGACCAGCGCCCCACACGTTTCACTTGTTCTATATCAAGACCCCTGGCTGTAGCTTCAGTAGCAGCCCCTATTCGAAAGGAATGGGTCCCAAATTCGCCCGGGTCCAAGCCCGCTGCGGCGATGGCCATTGCTAGCACCCGCCGAAACTGAAACCTCGTCAGCGGGGTGGCGTCTGCATGCCTCAACAATGTCCCCCCCCATGATGCCACCCTTCGTGCTAGGTAATCTTCTAAGCACTGTACCGGACACATGGATGACCCGGGGATCCTGCGAATGATCGTGCAGTCCCCCTTCCCATCTTGGTCGGTCTTGGACCTGAGAAAGGAGACAATCATCGCATCGCCCCTGATCTGAACATGCTCCCTGCACAAGCCCCCCGCCACATCCCGTTTGTTCCTTGCAACCAGCTCACTAACTCTCATAGCCCCGTGAAATGCCAGCGTAAATGCAGTCCGGAACAAACAGGTCTCGAAAGGAGACGAGCATGTGTCAGGGAGCGTGGCCAGTAACTGGGACAACCTATCTAGACCTATCGGTCGTCTTACGTCTACTCTGCGACCCTCTAGGCGTTGCCACCCACGCAGCGCCTTTTGTACTGTAAAAGACGCTGTCGGGTCCTGGATGCCATGGGCCCTGGCAACAAAGGAAATGGCGGCACGATGCCTTTGGGCCGTAGCCACCGATTTCCCAGCCCTACGTAAGGACATCAGAAAAAGTACTACCCACTCTTCCTGACCCCAAAGTCCCCCTCTCTCTGCCCCCAAAAAGGCTAAATAGGCCTGAAACGCCCCTTCATATGCCTTCCTTGTCCTGGGTGCTAGACTCTCTCCCACGAGGTGACGAAGTTCGGGGCACCGAGAGACCAGAGAGCTTCGGGGAAGGGTGCCGGCTCTGGGTCCGCTGAAGGAAGGAAACCCGAGAAAGCCTGCATGTGAAAACGAGACAGTGCATCAGCAGCCTGATTCATCACCCCTGGGACATGTTTTGCTCTGAATTTCACGTTCAGTTGCATACACAGTAAGACAATTTCTTTGAGCAGCCTCAAAATCAATTTACAACGGGCTGCCTGACTATTGATACATTCTACCACGGTCATATTGTCGGACCAGAACACAACAGAATGATCTCTGAACCCTTCTGGCCAGGTTCTCAGGGCCACCAGAATGGGAAATAGTTCAAGGAAAGCAATATTACTCGTCAGCCCTTTCTCGTGCCACCATAGGGGCCATCTTTGTGCAGACCATTTTGTGCCGAAGATGGCGCCGAAGCCTATGCTTCCTGCTGAATCTGTCCATAGCCCAAGCTCTTCGGAGGACACGGCTGGCTTGTTCCAGACGACTCGGCCATTGAAGTCCGCCAAAAATGCTAACCAAATCCGCATGTCCTGGCGGACCTCAGCCGATAACCTCGTGCGATGATGACCCACCTTGAGGCCAACCATCGCTTGGGCAATTGAGCGGGAAAAGGGGCGAGCCATTGGGATCACCCTCAAGGCAAAGTTCAACTTTCCCACTAATTGTTGCAACTGATGAAGTGTAACCTTAGATGCATTTAAACATACTTGGAGGGCTGCCCTGAATTTCAACACTTTGCTAGCTGGTAAACGGAAACACCCCTCCCTTGAGTCCAACTCGATCCCCAAAAACTCGAGGCAAGTCGTGGGACCCATAGTTTTACCCGGTGCCAATGGCACGCCAAACTGACCCATCAACACACAGAATTTGGCTAAGGCCCGGGCACATTCGGGATTTCCGGCGGGGCCGAGGAACAAAAAGTCGTCAAGGTAGTGCATTACATTTCGGAAACCCGTTTTCTTAGTGAACACCCATTGCAGGAAAGTGCTGAATTGCTCAAAATAAGCACATGATATAGAGCATCCCATTGGCATACACCTATCCATGTAAAATGACCCCTGGAACCCGAATCCCAGAAGACGCTGATCGTCTGGGTGTACCGGGAGCAACCGGAACGCTGACTCGATATCTGATTTCGCCATCAACGTCCCGGGCCCCAGGCGATTCAAGATGGCTACTGCCTCATCAAACGATGCGTATCGCACCGAACAAACTTCTGGATCAATTGCGTCGTTCACCGACAGACCATGTGGAGCAGACAGATTATGGATCAAACGAAACTCACCTGGGTCCTTCTTGGGGACCACCCCTAACGGAGAACAAACAAAATCCGGTACCGGGGGTACACTAAACGGGCCGGCGACCCGTCCCCGGCTAACCTCTTTCTGAATTTTCTCTTGCACTACAGATGTATGCTGTAAAACGGAAAGTTGATTTTTGCACATCCCTACACCCTGATAGTCCCCCACCGGGATGCGGAAACCATGTGTAAAACCGTTCCGCAGCACCCCAGCAGAAGTACGATCCGGGTAATCGCTGAGCCAGGGAATCATTGCCAAGGTATCAATCGGGGTTGGTAAAGGCGCCCCTCGGACTAGTTTAGACCTGTTTGGCGCCTCCCTTACCCCCATTCTCACTCGTTCTGGCTCTGCACGATGACTCAGGATGGGACGACCCACATGTACTACATTCGTGTTTGAATTTACACGATCCCGGAGGCCTGGTACATTTCCCTTTGTTGAAATTAAAACAGAAACCCTTTCTCCCTGTATTGCCTGCGGGCCTCGACTGATCGTCGGTGCTCGCACTTGGTCGAAAGGGCGTCCCCACATTTTGGCGGGAGTACTCAACAACAGTGCTCCCAACCAATGGCATTCTTAACATTCCCGATTCCTTCATTTTATCCCATGTTACAGAATCGTAGCAATCCCAAGTCAAACTCTTGTTATGTTCCTTTTCTTTCCTGAACAGATTGTCATAACAGAACCAATGGTTACCTTGATACGCTGTCGAGTAACCCATTATTCGTGATTGATAAATGGGAAACTCAGGAAGCAACTCGGGCCTACGTTCCCCCAAAATCGATGTAAAAATACCCCACGCATTGCCCCAGTTGCCAATATTCTCATTTACCTTAAAGGCGGCCATTTTTGCGCGCCAAACACTCGGATGCATGAGGTCCTTCTGACTCTTGACATGCTCTATCTCATAATGATCGACAAGCAAGGAGAAAATATTCACGTACTCCCCCGCCCAGATCTTTTCCTTTATAGCTAAAGGCACATGTTGTCCCAATCTCTCTCTACGAGAGGGTGCTGACTCGTCCCTTGCAATCGGCAATGGCCGCTTACCTGAACCGGACGCAGCTTCTGCCGCTTGCGGCTTGTCTATTCCCGCCAACGGCGCAGTCACTTTAGCTGCATCTCTTTTCTCACGAAGCCCTTTTATCAGCGCCTGTGCCTCGGCAGTCGTGGCGCCATCACTACTATCCCCCAACCATGCTGCTAGCTGTGCTGCCAGCTCGGGGGGCATGTCTTCCTTGGAAGTCGGGGTGACGACAACGGGGATTGGATTCCCCTCCATTGGTACTGGGGTCGGTGCCTCGAGCGGGGCAGAGGGAACCGGGACGTCTCCACCGGCTGGAACCCTTCTCAGTCTCTTAGGTCTCCCCCCAGCCGGCGCAGGGCCCGAACCCTCCTCCCCGTCTCGCTCCGCCAACCGTTTCTTTATGTCGGAAACCTCCTTGCAAAAGGGCCCGCACCATCTGGTCGGTCGTCATTCTCTTCGCGCCTTTCTTGGGCATTTCTCCGAGGAAGTATCTAGAAGACAAAGAAAAAGATCAAAACGCTCAAAATTGGCTCTTCGTTCCGTCCCGAGCTCACGTGTAGCGAGGAGGTGCAGCTTCGGAGCACAAGAACAAGAGGACGTCTTCTGGTCTTGCGTCTCTTTTTATCCGTCTTCAGGGCGGGCGAAAACCCGCCCCTGCCTGCCCCTAGGGCGGGGCTGGCTACGTCAGTGTCTAGGCCAGCCCACTCTAGGGCGGGAAAAAGCGCGCCCCGGCTACGCCGCTTCGGGCATACCAGCCGAGACGCGCCTCCCGCCCCAAAATGGCTTCCCGGGGGGATCGAGGCACTCCGCCATACGTTCGGGGGGACCGAGTGGTCGCCCCTTTCCAAGTGTTGTGTAGTGTAGTGTTGTGTTAGTGTAGAGTAGAGTTGTGGATGTTGTTTAGTGTAGGGTCATGCTGGGGGTAGTGTTTTAGGGTTTAGGGTTGTGTTGTAGTGTTTGCGTAGTGTAGGGTCATGCTGGGGGTAGTGTTTTAGGGTTTAGGGTAGTGTTGTAGTGTTTGCGTAGTGTAGGGTCATGCTGGGGGTAGTGTTTTAGGGTTTAGGGTTGTGTTGTAGTGTTTGCGTAGTGTAGGGTCATGCTGGGGCTAGTGTTTTAGGGTTTAGGGTAGTGTTGTAGTGTTTGCGTAGTGTAGGGTCATGCTGGGCGTAGTGTTTTAGGGTTTAGGATAGTGTTGTAGTGTTTGCGTAGTGTAGGGTCATGCTGGGGGTAGTGTTTTAGGGTTTTGGGTAGTGTTGTAGTGTTTGCGTAGTGTAGGGTCATGCTGGGGTGTAGTATTTTAGGGTTTAGGGTAGTGTTGTAGTGTTTGTGTAGTGTAGGGTCATGCTGGGGGTAGTGTTTTAGGGTTTTGGGTAGTGTTGTAGTGTTTGCCTAGTGTAGGGTCATGCTGGGTGTAGTGTTTTAGGGTTTTGGGTAGTGTTGTGGTGTTTGCCTAGTGTAGGGTCATGCTGGGGTGTAGTGTTTTAGGGTTTTGGGTAGTGTTGTAGTGTTTGCGTAGTGTAGGGTCATGCTGGGGTGTAGTGTTTTAGGGTTTTGGGTAGTGTTGTAGTGTTTGCGTAGTGAAGGGTCATGCTGGGGGTAGTGTTTTAGGATTTTGGGTAGTGTTGTAGTGTTTGCGTAGTGTAGGGTCATGCTGGGGGTAGTGTTTTAGGGTTTTGGGTAGTGTTGTAGTGTTTGCGTAGTGTAGGGTCATGCTGGGGGGTAGTGTTTTAGGGTTTTGGGTAGTGTTGTAGTGTTTGCGTAGTGTAGGGTCATGCTGGGGGTAGTGTTTTAGGGTTTTGGGTAGTGTTGTAGTGTTTGCGTAGTGTAGGGTCATGCTGGGGGTAGTGTTTTAGGGTTTAGGGTAGTGTTGTAGTGTTTGCGTAGTGTAGGGTCATGCTGGGGGTAGTGTTTTAGGGTTTTGGGTAGTGTTGTAGTGTTTGCGTAGTTTAGGGTCATGCTGGGGTGTAGTGTTTTAGGGTTTTGGGTAGTGTTGTAGTGTTTGCGTAGTTAAGGGTCATGCTGGGGGTAGTGTTTTAGGGTTTTGGGTAGTGTTGTAGTGTTTTCGTAGTGTAGGGTCATGCTGGGGGTAGTGTTTTAGGGTTTTGGGTAGTGTTGTAGTGTTTGCGTAGTGTAGGGTCATGCTGGGGGGTAGTGTTTTAGGGTTTTGGGTAGTGTTGTAGTGTTTGCGTAGTGTAGGGTCATGCTGGGGGTAGTGTTTTAGGGTTTAGGGTAGTTTAGTTGTTTAGTGTATGCTAAAGGCATATTCGTTCTAAAAATTTCGTTATTTTAATTTGCGGCCTAATAGTACATGCAGGATTTTTTTTGCGGACTGATGGTATGCGGGATTTCGTCATATATTCGCTAATCATACTTTCTATGGCAAAATGAACGCCCTCATTTTGTTCCTTTTTAAATTAAATGTTTTAAGAGTTACCACTTTATTCCAATCAAGATGGCTTCAGGTGTGCCATACCTTTGTAATAAGTAGGACTGTTAGCACTCTAGTTGTTCTTTAGAACACTCTGGGACATTCTGTCATTGGGCTATAGTTGGGCTACATCTGGCTGATATTTGGGCTACATTTGTTTTTTTTGTCTCTGGTGGCCATCTTTGGGCTACATTGGGCTACATTGGGCTACATTGGGCTACATTTGGGCTCCAACATATATATAGCCCAAAGTAGCCCAATATATATTTTTCAAAGTTAATTTTCGTAAAAACCACTGGAGCCTATATCTTGAGACATAGCAAAGGCACATCGGGCTACCAGTCCCTACAATTTTGCCAAGTTTGGTGTAAATCCATTCAGCCGTTCAGGCTAAAAGTGAGGCCAACCGCCCTATGGAAAATTGCATGGGAAAAACACGTTTTGGGACCCCCCTTTTTTCTCGGCCCCCCCTGGACGAAACCCCCCCAAATTTTCAGGGGCTGCTCAGAAACAAAATGTTCCATTTTCCTGAAAATTGCAGCCAATTCTGTCCTCAAACGCCAAAGTTATTCGACATAGAATTTTCAAAAATCCCATAGGAAAAAAATCCTAACTATATATACCTACTGGCTATCGCCAGTAGGTAATATATATATATATATATATATATATATATATATATATATATATATATATATATATATATATATATTACCTACTGGCTATCGCCAGTAGGTATATATAGTTAGGATTAATTCCCTATGGGATTTTTGAAAATTCTATGTCTAATAACTTTGGCGTTTGTGGACGGAATCGGCTGAAATTTTCAGGAAAATGGCACATTTTGTTCCTGAGCAGCCCCTGAAAATTTGGTGGGGTTTTGTCAAGGGGGGGCTGAGGAAAAAGGGGGGTCCCAAAACGTGTTTTTCCCATTCATTTTTCCATAGGGCGGTTGGACTCACTTTTAGCTCGAACGGCTGAATGGATTTGCACGAAACTTGGCAAAATTATAGGGACAGTTAGCCCGATGTGCCTTTGCTAGGTCTCAATATATGTGCTCTAGTAGTTTTTGAGAAATTAATGTTCAAAACAAGATATATATCTGTAACAGCGCTCCGGGCAGCGATCCGGTCCGCTTACTTTTCGCGAAACGGAACTTTGCGCGCAGAAAGCTGATTGGCTCTCCGGTGTCTGTCAACATTCTAAACAGTCCGGAGCGGCCGCCATCTTATCTCTCGGTAGGATCGAGAGAGAAGAAGAGGTGAAAAACGAAGGGGGAATTTATTGAAAGGGGGCAAGGTATACCCCTCTTGACCCCCTAAGAATGTAGTTGGGGTTATTAAAGGGTCCCGTGGGGAAAATTAAAAAAAAATTATTTTTCACGGTAGAAGCGCTTCACGGGCCGCGAACTGGGCCGCAAACTGGTAGCAAAACGGGAATTCGCCATTTTGTGCTTCGTTTTAATTGTTTAGAGACAAAAATTATCGCCGCACATCGGCCACAATGCATGAATATCGCTGAAAAGTCAGCGATATTCATGCATTATCCAGCAAATGCTCTTAGCCATGTTATCCACCTTCCATTGGATAACATGGCTAAAAACTGCTCTGTGCGTGAGCTTTTTTTTTTTTTTTGCTGCGTGACGTTTGTTAACGTTCGATTCGATGGAAATCAGGAAGTGTTGACCACCATTTTGTCACTGCGAGTAAATATTTTGTTATAAATGAATCCTTATTGATAAACATTGTCTGCGCCATCTTGCGTTTTTGTCCAATGCCACAATTTTGTCGTGCACGGCAGCCATTTTAGATGCCTTGACCAGGGCCACTCTCTGCACGCCGCCGATCCTCAGCATGGCTCCCCACCCTCGCAAGCATCTCCCCCACGCACTGGTCACCCCCGCTCTCTCTCTCATGCATGGGCCATATACTTCCCCCCATCTGCGCTGCTCTTCTCTGAGAATCACACCCTGTGCCCGCCCGACACCTCCCTTTTACCCTATTCACTACCGCACCCTCTGACACTCCTCTTCCTCTGTGTCCGATTGTCCAGGCCGGACCTAGGCTATCACCTAGCCCTGCGGATGTAGTTTATGGCCCCAGCCGTAGCGAAACGGGAATTCGCCATTTTGTGCTTCGTTTTAATTGTTTAGAGACAAATATTATCGCCGCACATCGGCCACAATGCATGAATATCGCTGAAAAGTCAGCGATATTCATGCATTATCCAGCAAATGCTCTTAGCCTTGTTATCCACCTTCCATTGGATAACATGGCTAAAAACTGCTCTGTGCGTGAGCTTTTTTTTTTTTTTTTTGGTGCGTGACGTTTGTTAACGTTCGATTCGATGGAAATCAGGAAGTGTTGACCACCATTTTGTCACTGCGAGTAAATATTTTGTTATAAATGAATCCTTATTGATAAACATTGTCTGCGCCATCTTGCGTTTTTGTCCAATGCCACAATTTTGTCGTGCATGGCAGCCATTTTAGATGCCTTGACCAGGGCCACTCTCTGCATGCCGCCGATCCTCAGCATGGCTCCCCACCCTTGCAAGCATCTCCCCCACGCACTGGTCACCCCGCTCTCTCTCTCATGCATGGGCCATATACTTTCCCCCATCTGCGCTGCTCTTCTCTGAGAATCACACCCTGTGCCCGCCCGACACCTCCCTTTCACCCTATTCACTATCGCTTCCCGATTCCTGCAAGGAAAAACCCGGGGGCATATTACCAACAACTAGCGATAATTTTTGTCTCTAACTTGTTTAGAGACAAAAATTATCGCCGCACATCGGCGAATTTTATCGCACATAAACCTTGCTATTAGCAAGGTTTATCGCAAATGCGATAAAAAACGGTCGCAATGCATGAATATCGTTGAAAAGTCAGCGATATTCATGCATTATCCAGCAAATGCTCTTAGCCATGTTATCCACTTCCCATTGGATAACATGGCTAAAACTGCTCAGGGCAGGTGTTAGGTTTTGGAGATATTCGCGCTTAGCGCGAATATCTCCAAAAGTTGGTAATAGGAGATAGCGATGGTTAGGGACTGTTTCCAGTCACTAACATCTTGGCATGCCCACTTTGCATGTCATTAGTGATAAATATCACTGACATGCAAAGCGGGGCCCAAGATGGTCGCTATCTCCTTTTAGCTGTCACTAACTGGTGTTAGCGACAGCTTGGTAATAGGGAGATAATTTTATCTCTTTTTTTTTGGCTTTTAAAGCCAAAAAAGTGGAAATAAACCCCCTTGATAATATGCCCCATGATTTCTCGGGGGTTTCAGCTGACAGGGCTTGGTATTGTGTTACGTGCTAATTCTTCCAGGAAACGTCAGAGGGTCGATGCAGGGGTTCTAGAAGGGGTGATAAACCATTTAAGCCTCATGAACAAGCGCATGCTCTTTTAAAGATTTGTGAAGTACTCGGGGCGGCGGTGTGTGTGTGCCCTCTTTCAGGAGCGGGCGGGGAGGCACTGCCAGCAATTTGCCAGGCCAGGCAGTGTTCAACACGTGCATCACCCTTTCTCTGCCTGCTATTGCGCTCCATGCTTCGGAAAGGTAAGAAAAAGAATGTGCATTTGAGTTTGAAATGTCCGATCCTGTAGCAGTACACTTGCAAAGCCCACACATGACAATAACCTGATTCAAGGCCCCATTCACCCGATTTTTTAAAAATATATAGCACTCCAACAAAGTTGGATTTTAAAACTTTATTAACTTTTAAATATAAGGAACGCAACAAAAACTGTAAATATATTTAAAAAAAATTTGAAATTAACCAGAACTATAACGATAAGAACAACAACAACAATAATATAACTTTTATTCCTAAATTACGCAAATATTTAGCTAATCTGCTAAAGGGGGGAGTCGCCATTTCTTTACAATAATCAATAATGAAAAATCAACATCAATAGGGTTGTCCGTTTTCTCGATGCAGCACTATAGTGCAACATACACAGCACCTGGGGTGTCAAGAGTGAACAGGTCCTACCTGCTTAACCAATGACTGACAAATGCTATATTAAACACTTACTATGTATAATACTTGCGTTCACAATAGTTTTACTTTATAAAACAGAACAAAAGATGTCCCCTGTAAGTAAACCCATATTAGCTGTTTCAGTTATTGAACATCCTAAAGTTTTATGACATGGGGAACAGTGGTGATATCCTGGGTGGGTGATGGAAAAACATCTACAAAGAAAACTATTACTATAACGATAACAACAACAATAATATAACTTTATTAACTTTTAAATATAACGAACGCAACAAAAACTGTAAATATATTTAACCATTTTTTTAAATTAACCAGAACTATAACGATAACAACAACAACAACAATAATATAACTTTTATGCCTAAATTACGCAAACATTTAGCTAATCTGCTAAAGGGGGGAGTCGCCATTTCTTTACAATAATCAATAATGAAAAATCCACATCAATAGGGTTGTCCGTTTTCTCGATGCAGCACTATAGTGCAACATACACAGCACCTGGGATGTCAAGAGTGAACAGGTCTTTCTTTGTTCCTTAAGATGTTATCTGTGTCAACCTCTTCCGAGAATGCTGATGCGTTAGGATTTCCTTGTGTTTCTTAATAGCATTGGTGTCTGTACACTTCTTTGTCAATTCTGTGAAGATGATAACTGCTTCATAAACAGACGATATCTTTGTTTAGTCATTAGTGTTAAGTGTGTCTGAAACTACAGTGCCCTTCTGTTTTTTTTTCTTCAGGCTCTACAGAGTTTTGTGTGTTGTTCTTTTGTGCGACAATTATTCCAGAGGTTTCAGGTTTACTTGTTTTGTCCTGCAGTGAGTTAACAGCTTTAGAGACTTCATGTTTATTTGCTATGTCCTGCTGTGCGTCAACTGCTTCAGAGACGTCAGCCTCATTTGTTATGTTTGACTAGATCCTGGACCTGCCCGGCCGCGCCCAAAATGGCGCCGGTGTAAATGGGACTCGTAACTGCTTGTTGTGTACTGGTTGCCCAACCTTGATATCACGAGATACGTATGCAGTTTTGAAGCACATGGCGGAGGCTCGTCTGCTGTAGTGGGGCGCCCCTTTATCGTTTCAGTTGCCATTCCGCCCGCTTTTGCTACACTGTGCCTTTTCCGCCATTCAGCTGTTTACCGCCCGCTCTTACGGCTACAGCGTCTTGCTCACCATGTAGTTGAGTTGCTCCCACTCTTGCGGTGCAGCGATAGGCGGCTGCCACAGGACTCTTAAAATGGCGGCCGGCTCTTCGGATTTGGGCCTGGTCCAGTAAAATGGCCCTGGGACACCTTGGAACTCGGACGCTTGTCTGCCAGGGCTTGGGTTCCATTCTCGAAAGCGTCCCCTCAACCTTGAAGATTGTACAAAAGTCTTGGGGGCCGTCGACTCCCGCAGGCTTCCGGTGGGGATCGGCTGCCATGATTGCTTGCGGAATGGCCACGACGGAGCTACGAGATGGTGGTGCTCTCATGGTGACGCCAGCTTCAGTCTGAAACATCCAGAAACAAGGTGGGGCTTTCATCGTTTGGGAAAAAAATGTTTTAATCCAATGAAAAGTGTTATTTTTAGGTCACATGACCTAGTCTTACATCATTAGGAAAAGAAAAGTAAAATGAACCAATGAAAAGTTTTATTAACAAGTCACATGACCTGTTATGCTTACGTTACGCGCTGCGCGGCGCGCTCTGGATCGTTTCCGGGAAGCTGCGCCTTGCGCACCGGAGCATTTCCGGGTGCGCTAACGCGTCGCGTCATATGACGCATTACGAGACAATGCAGGTCCAGAATATAGTCAAAATGTCTCCACCAACCAGCGGTCGGAATACAACCGCTTTCAGCAGTCCAAAAAATTCGATTAAATCTTAAGAGCGGGAGCAACTCAACTACATGTAGTCGCAAGAGCGGGCGGTAAACAGCTGAATGGCGGAAGAGGCACAGAGTACCAAAAGCGGGCGGAATGGCAACTAAAACGGTAAAGGGGCGCCCCACGACAGTGTGTCTTCAGGTCAAACGGATTGTGGGACAAGGTCCAGAATGGAAGATTCTTCAAAAGGGAAAAAATTCTGCCGGACCCCGGGAGCCGGCCGCCTATGCCGGGGGCGATCTCAGGCCTCACCAGGGCAACACGACTTGGGGAGGGGGCAGGAGCCAAGCGCCCCCTCTCAGTCCGCACCATCTCACCGCCCCT
Source organism: Lissotriton vulgaris (assembly GCF_964263255.1). Taxonomy (NCBI): domain Eukaryota; kingdom Metazoa; phylum Chordata; class Amphibia; order Caudata; family Salamandridae; genus Lissotriton; species Lissotriton vulgaris. The sequence goes on along the minus strand of NC_141691.1, from coordinate 40,674,660 downwards.
CGGGGGCCTCCGTCAAGCGGTTTAGGGAGGCACCGTATCACATTGTTTTCCAATGCAGTCAGGTCCACAAATGGACCCCACTTACTTTGAATAGTGAAGCTGCAGCAGGTGCAAATAAGGTTTAAACAGTGTTACAAGAGCTGCTTAGAACTCTGAAGTATGGCACTCAACAACCAGGACTTATGCCATTTGTGTAAGGCAGTGACATGGAAGCAACTCGGGGACAAAAAGCATGAACGAACATTCACGTATGAAAATCTTATTTGGGGAAGGGGTAGAATCCAAACGCCCCCTGCCAGTTCGCGCCACTACACCGTATGTGGAAAATCTGAAGCCATCGTTCTACAAACTCTCAACGCTTGCTATCAGTGCATGAGTTTCATGCTCGATCGATTGAGCTAGCCGGATCGGGCAATAAAAAGTATAAAATAGTTATGTAAATAGTTATTTAATAAAATGTTTTACTCTGTTTCTTTGCTGGTGTGTTGTGTATATTTATAATATTTGCATAGGGTTTGTCGTTATTTTGGGCGGTGTGGGTGGCGGAGTCGAGCTGTCTTGCAGCCCTCATGGTGTGGAGCTCAGTTCATTTCACTATTTTCGTATTTCTCATGAAGGGTTGTTCCTAATGTTTGTATTTTACCGAGGTCAAAAAGAGATCGAATTAGTGGTCTACTGATTTTGCTCGATTACTTTTATTTTTTTACACGATTTTTCACTATCTGCAAAGACTAAACAGAGTATTGCGACTTTGTGCTTGTTTGTAAATAGAGAATGATCCAAAGAGAACCAATTGTAAAACAGTAAATGCTTGGATAATAATCAATCAAATGGAGAGACAAGCAGGTACGACGGATTACAACAGGGGCAAAGGCCTGCGTTAACTACCATTCACTATCTGCAAAGAGAGAGTACTACTAAGAGAAAAGAGGGGAGTGGGGGGGGGGGGAGCGTTCAAATCAAATCAGCGTGCATAAACACGAAAACGTTTTTACCTATCACGTACTTGACATTTGACAGCTTTTGATATTTGCTATTAAAAAACCATTGAAATTCACAGAAAAAACCATAGGTTATAGTCGATATATAGTTAGGAATTTGCATTTACAAAACCTTGAAAATTCAATGAATAAACCATTGGTTTTAGGCCATATATAGTTAGGGATTTGCATTTAGAAAACCTTATTTTACTCGCATAAAACCATTGAAACCATATATAGTTAGAAGCGCTAACTATATATCGCGCACCCGCAATCCACTGCTGATGATGTCACATATTACATCATTCATGACATGGTTAGTGACATCACTGATGACATCACTGATGACATCTCAAATGACATCACTGATGACATCACTGATTACAACATCCAGTGACTGTATGTTTCTGTAAAGTTAAAATATGTTTTACATATTGAAGAATGAGTGGATATATAAGTGTCTAGATGAAGGATTTACTAGGTGCATGACTGAGTGATTGAGTGAGTGATTAAATGTGTCTCACTGAGTGCATGGGTTAGTGACTAAACTGTTTTAATTTGTGCATCATTATATCTGTTGTTCTACAAACTGCTGCATATGTTGATCAGTAGCTATATGAGTAACTGTATGGGTTATTGATTGGTTGTCCAAGTATTTGTATGGGAAACTGAGTGTGTGTGTATGGGTGGCTGGGAGGTGTGTGACTCTGTACATAGATGTGTGAGTAGTTGATTCACTATATGTATAGATTCAAAAGTGCATGTGGAAACAGCTGTATGGGCGGTTGACTGTGCATGAGTGTATTAGTGAGTGAATGGATATCTCAGTGCTACATGTCAAATTAAGTACATATGTAAAACACAGTACATGTGAGAGTTGACATCTATAAATAACTGTGCATAAGAGCCAGTGAATGTGTGAGTGGCTGTATGGATCATTGTTAACATGTATCAGAGATTGTATAAGAGAGTAAAGTAAATATGTGTTAGTATATGTTTGAATAAGTAAGGTGTGTATAACTGTATAGTTGAGAAAATGGAGGTGTGATTGATTTTTGGCATAACTGACTAGGTGTGTGAGTAACTCCATGGATGAGTGACAGTCTGTGACTGTCTGTTTACACTGATTGTATCTAAGGTTATATTAGAGTCTGAAGAGGTTCATGGTATTATCACATGAATGATATCATCAGTGATGTGATCAGTCATGTCAAATGAGATGTTATCAGTGATGTCATCAGTGATGTCATTTGAGATGTCATCAGTGATGTCATCAGTGATGTCACTAACCATGTCATGAATGATGTAATATGTGACATCATCAGCAGTGGATTGCGGGTGCGCGATATATAGTTAGCGCTTCTAACTATATATGGAATTTCAATGGTTTTATGCGAGTAAAATAAGGTTTTCTAAATGCAAATCCCTAACTATATATGGCCTAAAACCAATGGTTTTTTCATTGAATTTTCAAGGTTTTGTAAATGCAAATTCCTAACTATATATCGACTATAACCTATGGTTTTTTCTGTGAATATATATATAGTTAGGATTTTTTCCCTATGGGATTTTTGAAAATTCTATGTCTAATAACTTTGGCGTTTGTGGACGGAATTGGCTGAAATTTTCAGGAAAATGGCACATTTTGTTTCTGAGCAACCCCTGAAAATTTGGGGGGGTTCGTTAAGGGGAGGCAAAAAAAAAAATGGGGGTCCCAAAACGCGTTTTTCCCATGTTAATTTCCATAGGGCGGTTGGCCTCACTTTTAGCCCGAACGGCTGAATGGATTTGCACGAAACTTGGCAAAATTGTAGGGACTGTTAGCCCGATGTGCCTTTGCTAGGTCTCAATATATGTGCTTCAGTGGATTTTGAGAAATTAACGTTCAAAAAAAGATATATATCTGTAACAGCGCTCCGGGCTGCGTTCCGGTTCGCGTACTTTTCGGGTAACGGAACTTTGCGATGCAAAGCTGATTGGCTCTCCATTGTCTGTCAACATTCTAAACAGTCCGGAGCGGCCGCCATCTTGTCTCTCGGTAGGATTGAGAGACAAGAGGAGGCCAAAACAAAGGGGGAAATTACCATAAGGGGGCATAGTAGATCCTCGTTGACCCCCTAGGTTTTATGTGGAGGTTTTAAAAGGGCACAGCAGGGCAAAAAAAAAATGTTTTTTTTTTTTTTTGCGTGGTGATAGCCTAGTCCGCGAACCGGAAAGCGTTCTGGGCAGCGTACTATAAGGAAAAAAGAATGATAGACTTTTCAAATACTGTATGTTAATTGTTTGTTGTTTTTGTTGATTATTTTTTTTTCTTTATTTTTTAAGCATTTTTTTTTATTTTGATTGTGTATCATAATTTATTAAACTTTCTAACATTTCATTGTCAGAAATTTCATATTTGTCATTGAATATATTTTGTAGTCTATGAGGGTGTAAAATGTCCTCATTTTTAAGCAGGTTATCCACTGCTTCCAAACATTGAAGTAGTTCCTGGTCCCTACTTTCATCCATAAATTCATTTTGATTTTCATCAATGTTTCCTTGGCTGCTCTCTTCCAGTACAATTTTAAATTGAACTTGCTGCTCGCCTTCCATTTTGCCTGAAATTTGGATTAAAAAAATATATATTACTAGAGATAGGGCACTGTTGGGATTAATTTTAGATAGGCAGTTTTTATCAGTGAATTTATCTTTTGGCAGTGTATAGTATCAGAGTGGAAGTAGGACTATAAAAAAGTGTATGTGATTTAACCAAGAGAAGCCTAACTCCATCCATAACTATAACAGAGAAGTCTATCTAAATCTATAACTACTACAGAGGGATAGTACATAACTATCAGAAATAGTTTACCATATTAAGTTATAGTGCACAATATACTTCAGTTTTAAAAATAACAACTTACCTTCACAAACAAGTTGAAGTGTTTAGTGATAATTCAAATGTAATGTACAACAAGAAGTAGCAGTCAAAATGGCTGTGTTTTCTTCTCTTCCTTTATATATATTCAGGTATTTAACCAATCAAATGTCAGGTAATAAAAGTAGAAAATGAAAGTAACATTTTCATTGGTTGTCAATTCCAACACTTCAGATGTGTTTTGTGAAGTAATTTACCTCACGGTATTTAGAGAGGTTACAGGCTTAATGGCTAAATGGAATTTCAATCAAATTTGTGAAAATGAAAGGGATTGTTATGTAGTATGAGCTAATGTATATTTGGTGAGAGTGTCTCCAGTCGTTTTTCTGTGAATTACTTTCCCACCTTTTTTATTGGACCGCTTCCCGGTATGCGTCCCGGTCCGCGAACCAGCAGCGTAACGGGAGTCCACCATTTTGTGTTTCGTTCGAATTAAGATACAAGATGGAGGGCAAATAATGTTCAGAATGGGTAGAAGGGGGCACGGTAGATGTATCTTGACCCCCTAGGTTTTCTGAGGGTGGCTGAGGAGGACCATATGTGCGGGTTAGCTTCCAGTTCGCGTACCGGGTAGCTCTCTTGGAGCGTAGTTTGATGAAAATTAGAGAAAAAAGTTAGAGAAAAATAATAATTGTGAGTGATCAGATGTAGGGTAGCTCTGAGAAGAGCTTTTGGGTTTATGGTACATTTTGGTACTTATAAGTAGGTACCAATGCACAGTCTTAAATTCAAAATGAAAATTCTGTTGCCCTCATCTGAGAAGTAAACTCCATCTCCTCTGTAGATATCTTGCATGTAGTAACGCAAGTTATTGTTGTACATGGAGCCCATTCCATGGTGTCTCATGTAAGCTGAAACAGATTTGTTTACATGCTTCCTCGACTTCTCAATTTGTGGACAAAATTGGTTGGACCACCTCCATTTCTGTCTTTGGCATATATTGGAATATACCAAGGCAGTTTGAGGAAAAAGTGCCATTAATTGCTCAAAGGTGTCCTTTAAAAGCATTTCCAGACCTACCCCAGTCAAAGTGCCCAAATCATTACCTCCACAGTGCACAATTAACAGGTCAGGTTTTGGCAAATGCATAAAGGTTTTCACCAATGGTATCAATTGGTGACATTGTAATCCTCTTTGGCCCAACCACTTAATTTCCACATCTTGTAAATTGAGGTTAGGTAAATTTCTGTTCTCAGCATACCTTTGAGCCCAGTAGATGTAACTATGTCCAACAATCCAGACATTAAACATGGTGAGAGAAGGTTGGGCTGCAGTCAGATGAAGTGTGGTAATGAAAGGGCAGTTGAAACAGTAGGAGTTTGTAAAGAAAAAAAACTGTGGATTTCCAGTGCTAATGATTCATTAGCAGGGATTGGTGCATTTCCATTTCTGAAAACAGAACGTTAGGGTGCATGGATGTGTTCTTTGAAAGATGTAATTTGAATGGTCAAGGAAAAAACATTTAATGAAAGATTGCACGGGATACGCAGGTGCACTGAGAGTTCAGAGTTCAATTGAAACATTGTTGTGTGAACTTGCAAACATGAAAGGTCTTTCAGGAGGTGGTTGCTAAGCAAAAAAGGCAGAGAGGGCAGAGGGGGGAAGGGTTTTGATTTGAAAAAAGTGAGGGAAGAGTTATGATTGGCTAATATGAGAGATATGTGTAATGAATATCAGCATTTCTGTGCTTTCTATAGCTGCAGCCTCTGGAGTGCATCCTCTTTGTTCTGCTGAAGACAATTTGGAGTATTTCCGAGACTGTTTTGAAACTCAAAAAGTATTTGCTAAGGTGAGAAAAGATTTATTTAATTTAGATAGAGAATAGTATGATTTAAGGAGAAAATGATGAAGGAAGCTGTGTTTTTAAAATGTGGCTTTGTCTCAAGTGATATACAAATAGATTTTGTTTCTTTGAGAAATTGTAATTGCATATTCGGTGTAGCATTCTGGCATGCAGTAACACAAGTTATTGTTGTACATGGAGCCCATTCCATGGTCTCTCATGTAAGCTGAAACAGATATGTTGTGTTTAAAAACGATTTTTGAAAACAATTACATTTCTGGATATGTTCTGCTAGAGTTTCATAGGTTGTTTGGGCCATATTTATAAGGCATTTGAGTGTCTCTGATGTTATTGTTCCCATTTTAATTGAAGAGCTTTCTTCATGGGGCTAATTTCTTGTAAATACGCTCCCACCTGTGCTTGGCAAATTTAGATTTTGATTATGGGAGTCACATAGCCATGTTAAAAATGTCCCAAAAATGGTGCAAGGGCATTCAAAAAAACGCTTTCATGTGTCTCAAGGACTTTTTCAGTCATTTCTGACTGAATGTAGGTATACAATTGATTTATATGCTGTATTTAAAAACGATTTTTTGAAATCAATTACATTTCTGGATATGTACTGCTAGAGCTTCATAGGTTGTTTGGGTCATATTTATAAGGCATTTGAGGGTCTATGATGTTATTTTTCCCTTTTTAAATGGAAAGCGTTCTTTATGGGGCAAGTTTCTTGTAAATACGCTCCCACCTGTGCTTGGCAAATTTAGATTTTGATTATGGGAGTTACATAGCCATGTTAAAAATGTCCCAAAAATGGTGCAAGGGCATTCAAAAAAACGCTTTCATGTGTCTCAAGGACATTTTCAGTCATTTCCTCTTGAATGTAGGTGTACAATTGATTTATATGCTGTGTTTAAAAACGATTTTTTGTAATCAATTACATTTCTGGAAATGTACTGCTAGAGCTTCATAGGTTGTTTGGGTCATATTTATAAGGCATTTGAGTGTCTATGATGTTATTTTTCCCTTTTTAAATGGAAAGCGTTCTTTATGGGGCAAGTTTCTTGCAAATACGATCCCACCTGTGCTTGGCAAATTTATATTTTGATTATGGGAGTTACATAGCCATGTTAAAAATGTCCCAAAAATGGTGCAAGGGCATTCAAAAAACGCTTTCATGTGTCTCAAGGACATTTTCAGTCATTTCCTCTTGAATGTAGGTATAAAATTGATTTATATGTTGTGTTCAAAAACTTTTTTTGAAATCAATTATATTTCTGGATATGTACTGCTACAACTTCATAGGTTGTTTGGAGCATATTTAAAAGGAATTTGAGTGTCTATGATGTTATTTTTCCCATTTAAATTGAAGAGTTTTCTGCATGGGGCAAGTTTCTTGTAAATATGCTCCCACCTGTGCTTGGCAAATTTAGATTTTGATTATGGGAGTTACATAGCCATGTTAAAAATGACCCAAAAATGGTGCAAGGGCAATCAAAAAAACGCTTTCATGTGTATTAAGGACATTTTAAGTCAATGAGGAAACACAGGTGATGTAATTCTGAAATGAGGAAAAGAAACTCCACATTTTTCAATTACATCACTAGTGTTTCCTAAGTTTATGAATGACATTGTACAGATGAAGTTTAGGTCTGACCACAGATTCAAAAGAGGTCTGCCCTTTGTTCAAGAGTGAAGTGGACATGACTTACTTCATTGGTAGGCCTTCACATGTATTATCTCCTTTGTTTTCTTCAACAAGCGAAAATCTCATCTGCAACCGTGTGTTGGCCTCACCTCAAACAAACAAAACAGGTGACGGACCGAATGTGGATCAATGACACACATTCACCCCAGTCCAAAGATCTGGGCCCAAACAAACCTCTAGATAGGCCTCACCTTATCGTCATCCTGAATCAATCATTTAAAATGTTAGGGAGAGATTTATGATAGGTGTATGCCTGTTTTGTACCACTGTGTGTCACTTTTGGGACGCAGTGGTGGTGCAAAAGATTTGCTATGTTAAATAATAAGTAGGGTGTTAAGTTTTTGATGACTGTTATTCATTTACTGTTTGGTAATAGTGGTTAATAACATTTTTTATTATATTTTTCCACAGATTCAACTGCAGATCATTTCAAAATTTGAAAAATGCCAACTAAGAATCGAATTAGAAAGGCTAGAAAACGTCAAAGACAGCAGGATCATCTGTTATTGCAGCAATCCTCTCCCCAAAAAACTTGTGAAATCACCAAGAAAGCTCCGGGTAAGAGCACAAAATCATTCATAAGAAATATTTGTAGTAAAAAAAATATTTCAACAAAAAATGTTTCAGTCCAGAAAAAGAGAAGCAATTTAAATGGAAAGGAAAGACCAATCAAAAATGTTACTGCTAGAACAAGAGATAACTCTGTGCATGATAGTAGAAGGAAACAACAGTTTAGGGACATTCGAAAATGAATGTTCCGCAACAGGATAATAGTTAATTTATTAAAAAATATTAAGAAAGGCCAACAGAAAGTGGCATTTTATAAGAAGAAGAAAAATGTAGAGAAAATTATTGATCATGCTTTCGAAATTAAGCGAAAGTTATTTATTTTGGTAATCAATAGAATTAGGAAACTAAACAAGGTAATTACTGATTTCAAATCAAATAGTAGATGGAAGAGAGTAGTAAATCGTAGTAACTTTTGTGAAGTTTTTTCCGGAGAATGGATGCATAGTTCAAGTTGTGAGGCATTTTTTAATGAGGAGAGTTATTTTCAGGATAATGATTTGGTTTTTGCAGTTGACACCAGTGGTCGAGCTTATGAAGTGAAGGATGGTTGTCCAGTTGAAAAAGAAAAACTTGTGACAACAGAGACAGAGGAGGTGTTAGGTAATGAGGTTTTAGGAAGACGTCCTAAGGGTCCTGTGTACATTTGGAAGTGTAGTTCTATTTGCAGTGTGCGACAGGATTCCATCAATTTGCTTTGTGATTTTGTACGGACATTTAATAAGAAAAGTTTGAAGCAGAAAATGAAGTTGTTGCAAGAATTAGATCCTTGCAGAGTGAGACAAATGACAGGTTTGCGTGGTCATTCACTAGCTTGTCTTTCCAGGAGAGTATGCCAGAGTGTTTTTCATCATTTCAGGATGCTAGCAGTGCATCATAATAAAGTGAGGAAATTAGTGAGAATGTTGTATCATGCTAAGAGTCCAGCAATTATGCTTAAACAATTATGTGCTGCTCTTTTGCATGGTTCTGAAATAGATGTCAAGAATATTTATGAAGAAATTGAGTTTTGTTACTTTGGACGTAAAGATGAGAATGTTCAAATTGACCCAGAAGTAGAGGGTAATGTTGAAGATAATGTACAGGTTTCCAGTACAGATAATTTTCAGAAGGAAATTGACACGTTTCAGATGAAATCAAGTGAGAGGCCTAATTTCATTTGTGTGTGTTGTCGACGCACTTATTACAAGAATCAGATTAAGTTAGTGGATTTATATGCAAAAAGTGAAAGGGAAAATATTAGTGAATGGCAGGATTTTGCCACATACTTGATGGTAGAAAATTGTTTTGATTTGGGATCGGATCAACGTGTGTGTACTTATTGTTGTAACAAATTAAACCAAAACCATATGCCTGCTAGGGCGGTTCATAATAATCTGGAATTGGTTGAGATTCCTTCTGAATTGAAGGATTTAAATACTTATGAATCTATTTTGATTCAAAGTATCCATCCCTTTCAGGCTATTGTAAGAATGGAGCCAAAGACAGGGAAGTTGCCTCCATCAGATTTACAGAGAGGATTAAAGGGAAGAGTTGTTTATTTGCCTCTAGATTTGAACAAAAACATTAACACAATTGGAGTAGAAAAAGTGGAAGAGGAACCTCTGGTTATCTTGGTTAATGGGGTTCCGACAAAGAATAAGAAAATATGGCAAGATTTAGTGGATGTTAGGAAAGTCAAAAAGGCAACATTGTATTTGAAGAAAAATAATAAGTACTATAAGAATGTATATGTTGCAGAAGAGGAAGTAAGTGATGAAGAGGATAGCGATTTGTGTGCTGGCCAAATTGAGAAAGTAGAGGCCTCTAAAAGTGAAGAAATATATGAACATTATAGTGTTCATCCTTTGCATTCCAAGGAAGTCATGGGGAATGCTATTGAGTTGTTTCAAATGAAACAAGCCAAAGCGAGTCCCATTAGTGTTTGGGAGGAAAGTTTGGAAGCTCGGTGTTTCCCACAGCTATTTCCCACAGGTCAAGGAGGAAGATATGATGAGCGACCTCATCAAATTCCTGCGTCTGAATACCGGACTTTACGGTTGTATGCAGAAGATCCTAGGTTTCGTCAATGCATTCCCTATTTGTTTCATCTCCTGTTTGAAAGCGATCTGTCTGGACTGTCATATGCAGTGAACCACATCTTAAAAAGTGGTATACAGATGCGAAACATCTCGGCAAGTGACTTTATGCATAAAGTCAATGTCCAAGACAGTATTTTGGATTCTCACCTAATTAATCTCATGGCATGTCAGCGTGGTACTAATGAGTACTGGTACCGTCGTCATGGTGATTTAAAATGTATGCTGAGGAACTTAGGAACTCCAACATGGTTCCTCACTCTGAGCTGTGCCGAGTATGGCTGGGAAGACTTACTTGAATTTCTAAGAGAGGCAAATGGAAATATTGAAAACATTGAATTCAAGACACCTGGAGAACTGTGTTCTTTGGATCCAGTGAATGTATGCAGATACTTCAATCATAGATTTGAAGCTATTATGTCTTTTATCACAAATAAGAAGAATCCACCTCTTGGAGAGGTGTTGGATTTCTTCTGGAGAAAGGAGTACCAAGCAAGAGGTGCTCCTCATGTACATATGCTGCTGTGGATCAAGGATGCACCTAAATTTGGAACAGATCCGGATGACTTAGTGATGAGTTTCATAGAACAGTATTCTACATGTGCTGTTCCAAACGCAACGGAGAAGAAAAGCCTAAGAGAACAAGTTCTACGTTTCCAAAGCCATCGTTGTGGAAAGTACTGTCGTCGTAAATTCAGAAACAAGGACAAATTCTACACCAAATGTCGTTTCAACTTTCCACGACCGGTGATTTCTAAAGGAAGAGTGAACAGTTTGATGTCTTCTCTGCGACATAATGTGACGAGGAAATCACCCAAAAATACATACAATTTGAAAAGGAACGAAGAGTCCAAGTACATCAACGACTACAACCCAGTGATTTTGTCCATGTGGAATGCTAACATGGATATACAGTTTGTGGCTGACAACTGTATGGCTGTGGCTCGGTATGTGACATCTTACATCACCAAAAAAGAAAAGACAGAATTGAAGGATATGTGGGAGGATATTTCCCATGAAAAAAGCCTCAGCAAGAAGTTGTACAGTTTCAGTTTGAAGATGTTGTCGCATCATGAAATCGGAGCTTATGAATGTTCTGACCGGTTGTCTTCAGCAAGTCTCTATGCCAAATCCAGGAGTATCGTTTGGGCGAGTCTTGGTCTTGCTGCAACGCGAAATCGAGTTCTAAAACCTGTCCGGGAAATTGAGTATTTGGCGGAAAAGGAACCAAACAGTACCGACATTTTGAAGACCAACATGTTGGATACATATTATCCAAATCGAAGCAGTCACCTTGAGAATGTTTGTCTATATGAGGTTCTACAAAATTATATATTCAAGAGGAACATCAAAGAAGATATTGAGAAAGGAGTGTATGCTGTAATTGGAAGTGAGGGATGTCTGGTCAAGCAAAGAAAATGCCAATTAGTAAACCATCGAAAATTGAGTGGCAAATCTCCAGAAAAAAAGGAGTTTTTCTATTTAGCACTTTTGCAACTTTTCAAGCCTTGGCGTGCAGAAGAGGAACTGCTTGGAGATTTCCTCTGTTACGAAGAATCTTTCACTGCTGCTAAGGAGACCATAGAATGTCCTGCTTTTCCCAAATATCAAGAAATGTTGACTTTGGAAATTGAGCAGGAAGCAACGATTGCAGCCGAGATTGCCAGAGACAGTTCTCAGGACAGTCAGAGTTCTGTTTCATTGAGTCAGGATCCACTAGGAGGACCTATTATCGAAAATGAAGCTGCCACTGCTATGAATGAAGTGGAAAGAGCCATGGCACATGCTCAGGAGGATGCGGTTAACTTAGAAGACTTGGAAAAACAACTCAACGTTGAGCAGAGGAAAATATATGATGAAGTTACCAAGCAAATTGATCATGGATTAAGTCATGAGAAGAAAGAGTGCTCATGTACGTCGTTGAAGCCTGTCCGACTGTACGTGAGTGGAGAAGCGGGAACTGGAAAAAGTTTCCTTATTAACGCAATTTCTTGTTATTTGCAGGAAAGGACTGAGTCATCGCTGTCTTGTGTTGTTACCGCTCCTACTGGACTGGCAGCACATAACATTAAAGGTATTACTTTGCATTGTCTACTGATGCTGCCAGTGGAGCATGACAACAAATGACAATACCACAAGTTATCTGGGGATGCTTGTTGTGAAGTTTCAAGAGTCTTGAGGAAAATGAAACTTCTTATCATTGACGAAGTAAGCATGGTTTCCAATGTCATGCTTGCCTTTGTGCATTTGAGAATGCAAGAAGTTCTTAAAACTGAGTATGATGTGCTATTTGGTGGAAAACACATTATTGTTTTCGGAGATCTTCTGCAGCTGACACCAGTAAAAGGACAACCTGTGTTAAAAATACTCACGCATGAAGATACCAGGAAGTGCCTAGGGAGTATTGGCAACGTCAATATATGGTTAAACTTCAATTATGCTGAACTGCATGAAAATATGCGTCAGGCGAAGGATGAAGATTACAAGAATATTCTACAAGATATTAGAATTGGAAAAGTGACCGAGCATGGCAAAGAAGCTTTAAATGCACGATTACTGTCAAATTTATATCCAGAACAAGACGTTGTGCCTGAGAATATTTTTCAGAAAATTACTGAGAAGAAATCCGGAATATGTTTGATGCCAACTCTTGCAGAATGTGCCATCTTCAACAACAAAATGTTGAATTTAGAAAAGCAAGAGATTGTGAAACTTGAAGCTATTGACAGAATAGAGCATATGGGATCAACAATTATTTTGTCTGAGAATTTGAAATCAAAATTGGATTCATTAGAGAAGACTATATCTAAAACAGCGGGTTTTGAAAAGACTTTGAATGTGTGTTTAAATTGCCGAATCATTTTGAGAAGGAATTTACATGTTGAAAGAGGTCTGGTAAATGGATCAATGGGTAATGTAGTTGATTTTGAGAAATACAGAAGTAGAGATGGTATTGAATTTCTAAAAATTAAATTTGATGGCATTGAGGAAGTACAGCTAATTGGTCGTTGTTCTGCTAGGTTTTTGCTTGTTAAAGACTTATATGTTTGCCGTAAACAGTTTCCTGTTTGCTTGGCATATGCGGTGACAATCCATAAATCGCAAGGTTTAAGTGTAGATAGTGCATTGGTGAATATTGGCAGTTCTGTGTTCAAGGAGGGTATGGCATATGTGGCATTGTCACGAGTTAGAACTTTATCGGGATTGTACTTGATTGATTGTGATGTCACAAACATTTGTGCGGATCTAGATTGTGGTAAGGAATACAATAGGTTAAGAAGAGAGTATGCGCCACATTTGCCTCAATATCCTTTGTTTGAGAAACGTGTGGTAGGCCGTAAACAAAGAAATATCAGTAATAGTAGGGAGGTTGTAGCAAAAAGCCCAAAAGTGGATGAACCGAAAATTGTAAGCAGAAAGAAAACGGATTCTGTTGATGATTTTGTCGGTTTTCAATTTGAAAACAGTTCTGGTGTCAACTGCTATGCAAATGTAGTGGTTAATGTTCTCTTTTCACTAGAAACTTTAAAAGAACAGATTGTGTTCAATTCGGAACAAAGTTTATGCTGTTTGTTGAATTCTGTGTTAGAGAAATGTAGCACTGATCGAACAAAAGTAGAAAGTGTGTCTGAAGTTCGTTATCTGTTAGATGAATGTTCAGGTCAAACAGACTTCTCTGAAAATAATCAGCAGGATTGTCAGGAGTTTTTAATGTATATGCTTGATGTATTGCAAGATGAGGGTGTAGATGTAGATCACCTGTTTGGGCTTTCTTATCAATGTCAGCATGACTGCGAGAACTGTACATTATCAAGTACTACTAGTGTAGACTCAGAAAGATTTATATATTTAACTTTGCCAGACAGTAAATCAGTCTCCTTTAATAAGCTAGTAAATGCAGCTGATCACAACATGGAGTGTAGCCAATGTAAATCTGAAATGATGTCAACATTATTTATACGAAGATATGGCCAGTATGTCATTTTAATGATCCAACGATGTAGGCCTGATGGATCAAAATTGACAACTTTAATAAAAAATGTTGTTGCTTCGCAGCTGTCAATATCAGGAAGGACTTTTGTAACTGCAGCAATTATCTATCACGATGGTCCTTCAACAACATCAGGACATTATACAGCTTATTTAAAGTCTAGAAACGGCTGGTCATTCTGCAACGATTCTGTTGTAACTTTCAAAAAAAAATTGCCGTTTGACCTTAAAAATTCTTACCTGGTGTTTTTAAAACCAAAATTTTAAGGAAAGAATCTCAGGATTTCCTCTGAGGAATTGCAAAAGGTTCATGAAGTAGAGGGAATGTAAGTCTGCAATGCTGTCTAGATTATTGGTCCAAACCTTTTAATTATAATGTCATTTTAAAAATCCAACTATATAAACCTGATGCAAGTAAGTCTTCCTCATAGTAAGCAGAATCAGTGTCATAGGAAAAGTAGAACATGAGTGAGCAAGAAGGGTAAGATATTAGTAGTCCAGGATTGTGAAAGTAATCTTAAATGTTTTCTTTTTGAAAGTTGCGAAAATAGAAAATGACGGGATTTGATTACAAGAATTACAAGAGTTGTAAATCGCTGCAACATGATTTGGCCAAGTTGAAACATGTGGTAGAATGTGAGAAGTCTTTTATCGTATGTAACATATTTTTCAAAACGATGGAGGTTTTCTTTCAGAAAGTGGCGGGCTGAAAATATTAATAGCACAACAGAGTGTATGCTGTTCATAGGACATCCTTCGACGTTATGGAAAGTAAGTTAATTTTAAGGAGTTTTGAATTCAGATTTCTTATGTTGTATGGGTTTTTTAAACACAATCATTTGATACATTCTGAGAACAGCAAAAATAAACCATTTAACATGTATAATTAATGTTCTACTTTTTGTACTTATGATATACATTTAGAAATGTGAGGTAGACATGGAAAAACTGAGGCTTCTGTGAATATCAAAGTTAATGCATACACTGCTGCACTTCTGGGTACTGTTTCATATGCTGGACTACATCTGCACTATGAGATACCTAAGCAACGGCAACACAGGTGATATGATTGTGAAATGAGCAGAAGAAACTCCACGTTTTTCAATTACATTACTTCTGTTTTCTAAGTTTACGAATGACATTGTGCAGATGAAGTTTAGGTCTGTCTATGGACACAGAAGAGGTCTGGCCGTTGTTTAAGAGTGAAGTGGACATGTTTTACTTCAATGGTAGGCCTTCACATGTATTATCTCCTCTGTATTCTTCAACAAGCATACATTTGAAATGCAACCCTGAGTAGGCCTCACCTTAAACAAACTTTTGGAGAGGCCACACCTTATTGTCATCCTGAATCAATCATTTAATCTATCACATTTAACATCTATTAGTTCTACTGCTTCATTTCTTTAATCCTTACTTTCCTGCTTTTGCTACTTCCCTCATTCCTTTCTCTATTACTTAATTATTCTACTCCTTCCACTATTTTTCTCAGTCCCTCTCTTCTCATACTTCTTCATTTTTATTCACTCATTCTGTCTCTATTAATGTCATTGTTTCTGATTGATCACAACATTTTTTTTAAAACAAGAACAGTAAGTATAAGGGAAGGAAACAGACAGTTATGTTACAAGAAAGACAGCTATAGGAAGTAAACAAAAGATGATGTTACTCGCAATCCACTGCTGATGATGTCATTGACCATGTCAAGAATGATGTAATATGTGACATGATCAGCAGTGGATTGCGGGTAACAGTATATTTTGTTTACTCCCTATAGCTGTCTTTCTTTTAACATAACTGTCTGTTTCCTTCCCTTATACTTACTGTTCTTTTTTTTTAAAAAAAATGTTGGGTCGCTCCCGGTTCGCGTACCGGAGTGCGGACCAGGAAGCGAACTAAAAGAAATAGAGGTTGGCAGAGTTTCAAAAATTCTACCAATTTTTTTATAATGGGGAGGTAGTTCTGAAAAGAACTTTTTGTTTTTGTTTTTGTTGTTTTAATTTTTTTCTTATTATTTTTCAGAACATTTTTTTTATTTTTTTTGTATTTTTTGAACATTTTGATATTTTTTTGTTTTTTTGGGGGGAGGGGGGAAACAAAAACGATTCATTGAAAAGGGCTCAACAGGAGCAACGAAAAAAAGAAGAATTTATTGTTTGGGGCGTTTCGGGCAAACATGATTTTCAATAGCTTTCATTATTAGAGTAATGCTACTTTCTCTGTAGCAAATGAGTTGATTACAGCGCACGCACACTTGCTTCACTTCCCCAAACTTCATTTGAATGTTTGGGACCATCTCCCTCGCCTCTGGTCCCGACACTTTTTGAACAGCCGATCTTCTTGCCATCGCAGGGGGATTTTGTTGCTCATCACGTAGCTGGGCGGCACTATAGTTGTTTGGATGCCACCTACTCATATGCCGATGCATAGTGTAATTGCCGTAACTGTATTTTTTATCAGTCCCCCTTGACAGTCTATCATCGCATATACGACAAAACACGTAGCGTGCATTCACTTTTTTTTGCCCCTCAGGAAATTAAAAAAATTGCCAAATGTAGTTCTCTTTTCGATTATACCTCCTGGGCTCCTCTGGCAAAAACTCTTCCTGCTCTTCCTCCTCTTCCTGTTCTTCCTCTTCTTGTTGTATAATTACTTCAGCAGGTGGTCCTCTCTTCCTTGGATCTGGTGGAGGTGGTGGGTTAGAACCAGCTGAAGCTACTAATGAAGCCATATCACAATGTTCACAAAGGGTCTTTCTCTCACCAAGATGAAAGTCAGAGTGAGGAAAGAAGGAGGGGTTTTCATCATTTGGGAAAAGTAAAAGTTCTAAACCAATGAAAAGTGTTAATTTTAGATCACATGACCTAGTATTACATCATTAGGAAACCAAAAGTGAAATGAACCTATGAAAAGTGTTATTACCGAGGCACATGACCTGCTGTGTTTATGTTTCGCGCTTTGCTCCGCTTTCCGGTCCGCTTCCGGGTCCGCTAACTTGGCGCGTCAAATGACGTATTACGCGACAACGCAAAACGTCATGCTAACGTGACAGTTACGCTAAAGGAACGTTTACCGGTTCGCGGACCGAGTCGCGGCTTTTAATTGAGCTAACGGGAAGCTGACCGGTTCGCGGACTGGGCGCCAAACAAAAAAAATGTTTTAAAAAAAATTGTATAAAAAACATGTCAAATATATTTTAAGATTTAAAGAAGAATACATTTTACAGCTACAGATATTTTCTATTAAAAAACCATTGAAATTCACTGAAAAAACCATAGGTTATAGACCATATATAGTTAGGAATTAGCATTTACAAAACCTTGAAAATTCACTGAAAAAACCATAGGTTATAGACCACATATAGTTAGGAATTAGCATTTACAAAACCTTATTTTACTCACACAAAACCATTGAAATTCCATATATAGTTAGTTGCACTAACTATATATCGCGCACCCGCAATCCACTGCTGATGATGTCACATATTACATCATTCATGACATGGTCAGTGACATCACTGATGACATCACTGATGACATCTCAAATGACATCACTGATGACATATCAAATGACATCACTGATGACATCACTGATGACATCTCAAATGACATCACTGGTGACATCACTGATGATATCATTCATGTGATAATACAATGAACCTCTTCAGACTCTAATATAACCTTAGATACAATCAGTGTAAACAGACACTCACAGACTGTCACTCATCCATGGAGTTACTCACACAACTAGTCAGTCATGCAAAGAATCAATCACACCTCCATTTCCTCAACTATACAGTTATACAAACTTTACTTATTCAAACATATACTAACACATATTTTCTCTCTTATACAATCCCTGATACAAGTTCACAATGATCCATACAGCCACTCACACATTCACTGGCTCTTATGCACAGTTATTTATATATGTCAACTCTCACATGTACTGTGTTTTACATATGTACTTACTTTGACATGTAGCACTGAGATATCCATTCGCTCACCAATACACTCATGCACACAGTCAACCACCCATACAGCTGATTCCACATGCACTTTTGAACCCACACATCTAGTGAATCAACTGCTCACACATCTATGCACAGAGTCATACACCTCCCAGCCACCCACACACACACTCAGTCTCCCATACAAATACTTTGGAAACCAATCAATAACCCATATAGTTACTCATATAGCTACTGATCAACACGTGCAGCAGGTTACAGAACAACAGACATAATAATGCACAAATTAAGACAGTGTAGTCACTAACCCATGCACTCAGTGAGACACATTTAATCACTCACTCATACAGTCAGTCATGCACCTACTAAATCCTTCATCCAGACACTTATACATCCACTCATTCTTCAATATGTAAGACATATTTTAACTTTACAGAAACATACAGTCACTGATGTTGTCATCAGTGATGTCATCAGTGATGTCATTTGAGATGTCATCAGTGATGTCATCAGTGATGTCACTGACCATGTCATGAATGATGTAATATGTGACATCATCAGCAGTGGATTGCGGGTCCGCGATATATAGTTAGTGCAACTAACTATATATGGAATTTCAATGGTTTTGTGTGAGTAAAATAAGGTTTTGTAAATGCTAATTCCTAACTATATATGGTCTATAACCTATGGTTTTTTCAGTGAATTTTCAAGGTTTTGTAAATGCTAATTCCTAACTATATATGGTCTATAACCTATGGTTTTTTCAGTGAATATATATATATATATATATATATATATATATATATATATATATATATATATATATAAATTACCTACTGGCGGTCGCCAGTAGGTAGTTATAGTTAGGACCTAGTTTCCATAGGAAATCCTCAACATTCTATTTGGAATAAGTTTGGCCCTGGTTGAAGAATCTTAGCGAATTTCTCAAAGAAGATGGCTCAGTCTGCTGCGCTCCTTCCCTAAAAGTTTGGGAGGGATTGGTCAAGTGGGGGCTGAGATAAAAGGGGGGTCCCAAAACGTGTTTTCTCCATGTTATTTTCCATAGGACCTTTAGACTCGGCTACAGGTCGAACGGGTGACTGGATTTATAAGAAATTTGGCAAAACTGTACAGTCCGGCTCGCAGATTACGCTTTTTTTTGAATGGTGTAAATCCGTTCAGTAGTTGTTGAGACAATTAAAGTTAAAGTTAATTATATATCTATAGGCGCGCATGCGTGCACGCACCCAAGTGGCTGCGCGTGAGCGGAATTTTTTTTTGCTGCGTGACGTCTGTTAACGTTCGATTCGAAGGAAATCAGGAAGTGTTGACCGCCGTTTTGTCACTGCGAGTAAATATATTGTCATTTCAAAGCGTTGGAACATGGAAAGGGGAGAAGGTAGAAATTGTTTTGCTGCGTAGGTTTTCTCAGGGTGTGCAGTAAGGTCCTTAAAAGCGAAAATATATATATTTTTTTCTCGAAAAAGTTGCGGGGTACGCGCACTCGGGCGCGCACACCTATTTACAAAAGTGTGAAAATGGAGATAAATCAGAAGTTTGAGTGCTTTGATATAAGGTGGCTCTGAAAAGAGCCCTTGTGTTAATTGAGTTGTTTCTGCATTTATAAGTAAGTACCGATGCAGAGTTTGATATAATATTGTTGGCAGCATTTTGAAAGGAAAGACAGGGGCCCATTTTCTGGTTAACAGGTGACCAGGCCAACATTTCACGCCAGGCCCATTCCTGCAAAGTCGACCGCCATTTTTAGGAGATCTGCAACCACCGGCAGTCACTGGGTTGCAGGAGCAGATGGACTCAAGCCTGTCGGGCGAAGCATCGTTGCACCGCCACAGTGGACGAGACCCTGCTGGGTGAGTGGAGCGTCGCTGTACCGCAACAGTGGGCGAGTCCTTTGCTGGGCTCGTGGAGCGTCCCTATACCGCCACAGTATGCGAACGCTTTGCTGAGCTCGTGGAGTGTCCCTATATCGCCACAGAGTACGAACCGTTTGCCGGGTGCATGGATCGTTGGGGGTGCAGCTGAGGGGCCTCCATCTGGGGAGGCTCGTCCGTGCCGCCTCTCCCTCCCAGTGGACCCTACCGCATCTTGCTGACATTTGTTATGGCCGGACCAGGCGATGAAGAGAGGGGGAGGTCGGATATATATGAGTTATACTATTAGGTATGTCACATCCCCCTTGTGGCCTGCAAGGCACCGAAAAAAGAAGAGAATGGGAAGACAACTACATCTCGGGTCGGGCCCATGCCTTCTCTGGCCGATGGCGGCCGGCCGCTCTTTGCCATGGCCCCTGGAACGGATCCCTTGGTTCATCCTGGGGACAGGCCTCGGCGTGTGGTGTCTCCTCCGGACTATTCGCGTAATGGTTCTCCACCCCAGGCCGTTGCAGACGGCTTTTGTAGACTTTCTGACGCTCAAAAACCCTACTAGAAAGCAGCCCAAAAGTAGCCCAACATTGCTACTTTGGGGAAGGAGGGGCTGCGCGCGAGCGGAATTATTTTTTGCTGCGTGACGTCTGTTAACGTTCGATTCGAAGGAAATCAGGAAGTGTTGACCGCCATTTTGTCACTGCGAGTAAATGGTGCTCCACATTGTAAATGCGGCACACCATGGGTGGCAGAGCAGCGGTGCACATTAACTGTTGCATCTCTGGGGATGTGCCAGTTAACATAAATCTGCTCCTTTACTTTTAAGTATGAGCAGGGGACACAGAGTTGGTGAAGCTTATCGAAGGTTAAAAAGAGATGAGTCCTGTTCACTGAAAACTTGGACATAGGACTCACCTCCTCAGCATCGCTGGACATGGCTAAATAATAGCTGCAAAATGTTACTGTTGTTAAACAATTTTACTATTATAGTGTCTGAGATTTGTCTCTTACTCTGCAACATCTCATTGTTGTTCTCTTTCTTTAAAGATAAGGACATTAACCATGAGTGATAATGAGCAATCCATTGGTCTCGATCTTATTGTTGAACATGTCATTGAAACGCCAGTGGAAGTGGAACCCTTAGATTATTTAAATCCTGAGGATGATGAAGAACATGATGAGGATGCCGATTTGTCAGATTTGTATGACATAGGGTGGGAAGCTGACGTGCTTCAGCATATGGAACTATAAACAGTTATTTTTCAAATTTACTGGAAATAAAAAGTGAAAATGTAAACCGTTTCATTTAAAATTAAACATAACTTGAGAAAGAGGTTATGTGTAGTGTCTTTAATAAAATAGTCAAATATGCTCATAAAAATATTTCTAAACCAATGAAAAGCCTTAACAAGTCACATGACCTGTTATGCTTACGTTACGCGCTCCGCGACGCGCCCCGGATTGTTGGTCATTCAAACTGAGGCTGGCGTCAGCATGAGAGCGCCAACGTCTCGTGGCTACGCCATTCAGAAAATATTGTTGGCAGCATTTTGAAAGGAAAGATCTGCAACCACCGGCAGTCCCTGGGTTGCAGGTGCTGATGGACTCAAGCCTGTCGGGCGAAGCATTGTTGCACCGCCACAGTGGACGAGTCCTTTGCCAGGTGCATGGAGCGTCGCTGCACCGCAAGAGTGGACGAGTCCTTTGACGGGTGTGTGGAGCGTTGGGGGTGCAGGTGAGGGGCCTGCACGTGGGGAGACGGGAGAGGCTCGTCCACGCCGCCTGTCCCTCCCAGTGCACCCCACGGCGTCTTCAGTGCACCCCACGGCGTCTTGCTGACATTTGTTATGGCCGGACCATGCGATGAAGAGAGGGGGGGGGGTCGGAGGCATATGCAAGACATCCCCCCTCGTGGCCTGCAAGGCGCCGAAAGATTATTGTCCGCGCCGTCTCTCCCTCCCAGTGTACCCCACGGCGTTTTGCTGACATTTGTTATGGCCGGACCAGGCGATGAAGAGAGGGGGGGGGTCGGAGGCATATGCAAGACATCCCCCCTCGTTGCCTGCAAGGCGCCGAAAGAGGAAGAGAATGGGAAGACAACTACATCTCGGGTCGGGCCCATGCCTTCTCTGGCCGATGGCGACCGGCTGCTCTTTGCCACGGTCCCAGGAACGGATTCCTTGGTTCATCCTGGGGACAGGCCTTGGCGCATGGTGTCGCCTCCGGACTATTCGCGTAATGGTTCTCCATAGTTGTTTTAATATATTTTTGTTCAAGAATAAAAACGTTTTAATCTGTTATTTTGCTGTCGTGTGGTATATTTCTAATATTTGTCGCTCTGATGTCGTTTCCCCTCCCAAATGGAACATGTGATTGTAATCTACAGCCGGACATTCCGACAGGACATGAGAGCAAAAGGGGGGGGTCAGATCTGAAGTTGGGCAGGCGATAAGATCACGTTTTGCTATGTAGGGCTATCTGTGTTCGTGATGGGGCCTAAAAGGGGGCAAGATGGCATCGAGCTCGGTTTCTCTCACTCGTTTCATTAGTTTCATATTTCTCATGAGGGGTTGGTCCTAATGTTTCTATTTTAGCAAGGTCAAAAAGAGATCCTATCAGTGGCCTATTGATTTTGTTCGATTCCTTTTGTTTTCTCTAACGATTTTTAAGTTAAAGTTTGCTAGTACGATACAGCGGCTAGTCCGCATTTTATATATATGTCTTTTTTATTAGGGGTGTTTTCCGGTGGAGTCGGACGATCTACCTCTAATAAACGGTAAGTGTTCCTCTGAAGGAATGCGTCTTGAAAGTGGCTGACTGTAATGTATGATATTTCACTCAGTGACTTTCAGGCCCATGCTGTTTCAAAACTGTGTATGTGTTTGAAGCAGGCGTGGGTATTGACGCAGCATAGAAACTACTAGGAATCAATTGTAAGTGTTGTTTTCAAGTCACATGACTTCACATGCGCGTCTCAGGACGTGTACGCGGTGATAGTATCTGGTTGGAAGTAGCGGTCCAATTTCAAAACGTGAAAAGGAGTAAATCGAAACATATCCGGATTTAATATATCTTCTGAGTAGTATAAGTTCTATGGTGGGTGTATGAAGAAATGTAATAAGTTGCAATCGCGAGCTTTTCCCGAAATATATATATAGGCGGGTGCGCGCACTCGGTCGCGCACGAAATCCTAGAAATGCGATATCCATTTTATTGACAACTGTTGCCGAGAGTGCGTACACCGGGTCGCGCACGAAAGTTTAGTAAGGCTATTTTTATTTACAGACAAATTTTAATGTGTTTAAAAAAAGGCAAGGTACAGACTTTCGAATTCTGTATCGCTTTACAAGGAGTCTCTATGCAACTTGAACAGTGAAGAAAATGGCTTGTTTTCGAAAAAAATATTGCCAGAACTTTATTGCCAAAAGTATAGGTTGCATACACGACATTTTTCTGAATTAGCATTTTAAAAACCAATGAAATTCACAGAAAAAACCATAGGTTTTACACACGTTATAGTTAGGAAGTAGCATTTAAAAAACCTATGAAATTCACTGAAAAAACCATAGGTTTGACACATGTTATAGTTAGCTGGAAATTTTACTGACATAAAACCAATGAAATTCCACGTTATAGTTAGTTGGACTCACTATAACTTGTGCGTGCAATGCACTGCTGATGACATCACATATTACATCACTCATGACATGGTCAGTGACATCACTCATGACATCACTGATGACACCATCCAGTGAATATGTGTCTTTCTGAAAAATAAATATTAGTGAGTTATGTTTA
Organism: Lissotriton vulgaris; assembly: GCF_964263255.1. Taxonomy (NCBI): domain Eukaryota; kingdom Metazoa; phylum Chordata; class Amphibia; order Caudata; family Salamandridae; genus Lissotriton; species Lissotriton vulgaris. Next base: position 40,650,983 of record NC_141691.1, on the reverse strand, counting down.
AATATTTAAATATATATATTAGTGTTTCACTTTGTGTATAAGTGGCTACATGTGTTGGTAAGTAGCTACATGCGTATGTATATGGGTTATTAGATATTTTTATTAGTATCAGTATGAGTGTCTATATGGTTTGGTGGGGGTATTACTTAGCACATAGATGCATGAGTGACTGACTCTCTGTTTGTTTGTGTTTTGAAGACAGCATATGTACAGGACTGTATGGGTGGATGAGTGTCTATATGTGTTTGTTAGTGAGTGAATGACTGTCTCACTAGTGTCTTTATCAGTAACTACATATGTTTTAATCTAGTATATATGAATATTGGTGTATATAAGTGAGTATATGTGAGAGTAAGAGATTGTAAGAGTTCCTGTTTAAATAAGTATGTGTTTCTATAAGTGATTGTTTAAGAGAATAAATATGTGTAATTTTCAATAGAAGTAAGGTGGAAGTGTGTGTATAACTCTATATTCAAATAAATGGATGTTCAATAGTTTATTTGCACGTGTGAATATGTGTGTGAGTAACTTTTGGATGACTGTCGGTGTGTAACAGGATGTATAGGTGTATCACTTCATATGATGAGGGAGTATATGTATGAGTGACTATATAGAACTGTTGGTGAATGAGTGGATGTGTATATAGATAGTGGAATTACTGAATTGCTTGTTGTAACTGATATAGGTATCTCCATTTTTTTTTAAATGTTAGTTTCTATTTTTGAATATGTGTCTCAAGGGTTACATTACAGTGAAAGGAGGTCTGTCACTATGTCACAAGGATGGTGTCATCAGTGATGTCACTGACCATGTCATGAGTGATGTAATATGTGACGTCATCAGCAGTGCATTGCACGCGCAAGTTATAGTGAGTCCAACTAACTATAACGTGGAATTTCATTGGTTTTATGTCAGTAAAATTTCCAGCTAACTATAACATGTGTCAAACCTATGGTTTTTTCAGTGAATTTCATAGGTTTTTTAAATGCTACTTTCTAACTATAACGTGTGTAAAACCTATGGTTTTTTCTGTGAATATATATATATATATATACATATTTTCACTGAAGAAAGATAAAGGTTACAAAGATGGCATAGTCTGAAGTTTCACTCATACAAAACTTGAGAAATTCAAGAGTTATATTTAGCCAACCTAACTATAGCTCGTGCCCCCGCAATGCACTGCTTATGAGCTCACATATTACATCATCCATGACATGGTCAGATACATGACTTGACCCTAACTATAACATCTCTATAACCTTTAATTTTTTCAGTGAATTTCCATGTTTTTTTAATTCCATTTCCTAACAATAACGTAACTGTAACGTTTGTTTTTTAGTGAATTTCTAAGGGTCATTATATGCTAATTTGTAACTATAACGTCCCAGCAACCTTTGTTTTTTCAGTGAATTTCTATGTTTTTTTAACTAGTAGTCACATCTGCAGAGTTGTGTAGAAAGGGGGCTGGGCCGGCAACCAGCTCTCAGTAGCCCCTCTGTGTAGGAATGACTGAGAGCATGAGTGTCTGGGTGGCTCTGTGAGTTGATGCATAAGCCTAGACTGGGTTGGAAAGTGGGTATATAGATATCTAAGTGATTTTGTGTGTGGGTGTCTGAGTTTCTGAGTGTGTGAGTGAGTGCGTGACTAAGTCCATTAGTCTCTGCGATGACCTGTGACAGAGGGTGTAACTGACTGTATGGGTCTGTGAGTGAGTGTAAGTCTCTAAGTAGGTATGAGACTGTACACATGAGTCTATGACTGAGTCTCTAGGTAGAATCATGAGTCTATGCGTGGGTCTGCACATGGGTGCGTTATTCTCTAACTGAGTATGTAGATGGGTACATAGGTACCTGAATGGGTATGTGAGCGAGTGCATCAGTATCTGTATGTATGTGACTAGATGTATAAGTGTGTGAGTGGATATGTGAATAGATGTATAAGTGTGAGAGAGTGTTTAAGTGTGTACATGAGAGTGCCACAGTGACCACAAGTCTGTACATATATCTAATGTTTTATACTTTCACCAATGTTCATGATGACTTCATGAAATTCGCAATGTCCCAGAGATGGTACACAAGGGGCCACACTAGCGGTTGCATGGTCATCACAACTGTCACACGCGATGAAAAAAACTATTTTGGGCGCATAACTTGTGTCACTGACACACCAACCTCTCAAACATGGGGCCCTTATTTTAGCTGTAAACACAACATTTTAGCCCCAGGAACTATTCCCGGATGATAAAATGAGAGCTTCAACTTTCTGTTCAGGTTGTGTCCAGCCAATCAGAGAATTCCTGTCGGCATGTACATCTGCAATTAATCGTTAAATCGGCGGTAGCCAATAAGTAGTTATAGTTGGAATTAAGTTTCCAAAGGAAAAGTGTTTTTTCATTTGCCTATATCTTTGGCACCAGTTGACGAATCATCAAAACATGTTTCCCAAAGCTTGACTTCCACATCAGCTTGTATCTTGAAAGTTTCAGGGTATCTGTCAACCTGGAGCAAAAGAAGAAGTGGGTTCCAAAATGCTTACCGCTTGTTAATTCTCATAGACATTTTGAACATGACAACAGCCCAAACTGCTAGACAGAATTACACTAGATTTTGACCTGCAGATCTAAGTTAAATTAGTATACTTTGTATAATACGAATGAGTGATTCCCTTGTTTAACATACTGTGTGACTGTATGTATTCATGTGTGAGTGGGTGAGTGAGTGAGGGTATGGGTGAATACATTGGTGTGTAAGTATTGGGAGTGGCTGTTTGGATGAGTTTTTGGCTATATTTGTGATTGTGTGGCTGTGTGAGTGACTGCACGAGTGAGTGACTATGTATGTATATAGCTGAATAGGTGAGGGAGTGTCTGTTTGAGTGGATGTTTATTTAATTGATTGGATGTGGGAGTGGCTGTATTGAAGAATGACTGTTCAGTGGCCGTATAGGTGAGTGAATTGACATGTCAGGGCCTGCATTGATGTATGAATGGGTATGTAAGTAGTTGTGTGGCTCTGCTGATTTCGTTAAAAATACTGGACAGATTTGAACAAAATAACAAAAACCACAATCTCCATAACAATATCTACCATCCTGTCAAAATTGGTGTAATTCCTTTGGGAATTAACATTTCAAAATCACTCTTTTTTGTGCCCCATTTTCTCAATCCCAGTGCAAGGATCACCTCAAAACTTTCAACCAGAAACTACGGTGTCACTTTTTCAAAAATATTTGATGAAGATTTGTCAAATTATGCCAAAGTAATGGGCAAGTCAAAAAATGCCTTTCCTATGGAAGCTAGGTCCTACCTATTACTACCTACCGGTTCAAGCCAAAAGGTTAACTAATATATATATATTGCTCTACCTAGTGGCGGTAGCCAATAGGTAGTTATAGTTGGAATTAAGTTTCCAAAGGAAAAGTGTTTTTTCATTTGCCTATATCTTATAGTTGACGAATCTTCAAAACATTTTTCCCAAAGCTTGACTTCCACATCAGCTTGAATCTTGAAAGTTTCAGGGTATCTGTCAACCTGGAGCAAAAAAAGAATTGGGTTCCAAAATGCATTACCCCATGTTAATTCTCATAGGCATTTTGAACACGGCTACAGCCCAAACTGCTAGACAGAATTACACTAAATTTTGCAGAAGGGTAGATTTTGACCTGCAGATCTAAGTTAAATTAGTATACTTTGTATAATACTGATGAGTGATTCCCTTTTTTAACATACTGTATGACTGTATGTATTCATGTGTGAGTGAGTGAGTGGGTGAGGGTATGGGTGAATACATTGGTGTGTAAGTAGCTGTATGGGTGAATTACTGGGTGTCTGTGTAGCTGTGTGGGTGAGTGAGTGAGTAGCAGTGTGAGTGGGCATATGGGTGGGTGAATGGGTATATTAGTGACTACATGGGTAAGTGACTGGGCATGCAAGTGGCTGTATGAAAGAATGTATGTCTATTGGGAGTGGCTGTTTAGATGAGTGAATGGCTATATGTGTGATTGTGTGTCTGTGTGAGTGACTGTATGGGTGAGTGACTGTGTATGTAAGTAGCTGTATAGGTGAGGGAGTGTCTGTTTGAGTGGATGTTTATTCAATTGATTGCATGTGGGAGTGGCTGTATTGAAGAGTGACTGTTCAGTGGCCGTATAGGTGAGTGAATAGACATGTTAGGGCCTGCATGGATGTGTGAATAGGTTTGTAAGTGGTTGTGTGGCTCTGCTGATATGTTAAATGGGTCAGGGACCAGGAGTGTGAGTAGTTGTATTGGTAAGTAAGTGGGTGTGTGGCTATGTGAGTGACTATATGGGTGAGTGAGTGGCTGCATGAGGAAGTGTAAGGGTAAGTGACTGGCTGTGTGATGATCTGTATCTGTATGTGAGTGAGTGGGTATGTGAGTGACTCTGTGGATTGGTAAGTGGGTAGTTATATTGGTAGGTCAATACTGTATTAGAGGTTACATGGGTGTTTGAATCAGTTTGTCAGTGGTTCTGTAGATGATGTCATCAGTGATGTAATTTGAGATGTCATCAGTGGTGTCACTGACTATGTCATGAGTGATGTTATATGTGATTGCACAGTACCTGTTTGCTACTGAAAATTGCTGATATTATCGCGTTAAAAGTATTGCACCATTTGAAATGGGCTCTGCCTCTCAAATTAAATCCATACCTGCACACTTAAAGTACTGGTCACGATAGCAGTGTAAAATGTAAAAACTATGTATTTTACTTAGAATATCAAAAATTCTTCATATTTTATGAAATGTTGCACCATGCTGCACCATGAAATGTTGCAATCATCACCATGGCTCCTTCTACGCTTGTTTAGGTTACATCAAGAAAATCTGTGGAAGGCTTGAAGGAGTCCTGGAAAAGGAGACAGGAAATCAAATAACTAATAAGCAATCTACCTCAGCTATTGCCTGCTATTTTCTGAGCTCATAATCCTACCCTATTCATTCTTTCCCTCACGGTCCATTGTTCCATACATGCCAACATTTCAAACTTGCCCAATGTAATCAACTTGCTGCTTATGCTCCCTCCTCCCTGCCCTGTAATGTCCCAGTCCATGCCCCTAACCTCTGCCTCCTCATAGTTTTCTAATGAACAGCTAGATTGCTAAAATTCAGGGCCTTATTTGCAAAGGTAAACTTAAACTTTTATGATTGTTTGCTATCCATAAAGGAATTTACAGGTGCAGTGACTCCACATATAAAAGGTCCTCTCTTTTTATGTGCAGAAACTTAGTACTTATAAAGACACTATTTGTCAACATTTGTGAATAGTAAACAATTGTAAGTCTACCTTTGTGAATCATCTTAGCTACATTCATCATAAAAGTGTGGCACACGTGAAGTCATGTGATACGTAGAGCATTTCCTTTAGAAATTATGAAAACGAGGGGGTCTTTTTTCCACAGAAATTATGATTAGTGTTCTAAAATACTAAAATGGGGACACATTTTCCGCGTTCTCATATGGCGACACAGTCCTTATTTGCTAAATTTATGTCATTTATCCAGTTGAGCACTTGTCTTTTTGTTGCAGGGGAAAGGATGTAGTGTTATGGCCAGCACTGACGATTTTGTGAATAGTGAACGAGGTTTGAGTTTCGGTGTCAGTTCAACATCTTGTGTTTCTGGGCAAATCACTTACAGCCTGATTCAGCAAGGTGAGTATTTGCTATTCCTTAACCTCTTGGCTGCTAGGGCATTATTTGAATTTGACTTTAATTTCCATTGAAATCAATGGAAAGTCTATGACGAGTTACCCTTGTCATTAGCAGCCAAGAGGTTAATAGCGATTATTAAGGAATCGCTATTAAGGAATAGCAAAATGCTATTCACCAAGAATTCGCTAAATAAATTGCGATTTCTAATTATTCCTTAATTGCGATTAGCAAATTGCTAATCGCAATTAAGTAATATCTCCCCATTCATTCCTATGGGCGTACATTGAAGACATTTCAATGTGCGAATCGCAATTAGCGATTTGCATATTGAAATTGCGATTTCAAGGGTGCAGGGGTGTCCAAGGACACCCTGTAGCACCCCTGAAATGTATGCTACATTGGTGTTGCGCACACACATGTCCCAAGGACATGTGTGTGTGTAACATGAAACTTAGAAAAATGCATTTAAATGCATTTTTCTAAGTTTCCGCTATTTACCACGAGGTTTGACCTCGCGGTAAATAGCGGTAAATTTTTGCGAATTCGCAATTTAAAAATGTTTCAAGATTAGCATTTAAGGAATCTCTAATAGAGATTCCTTAAATGCTATTCCTCGCAAATATGCGAATTCTTAAATAGCGATTTTTGCATTTGGGATGATGAATCCCAAATGCAAAAATACCGCTCTCAAAATTAAACACACCTTAACACCTCCCAGTATATGAGATAGTTCCTATTAATCGCCCGCCCCAGAACCACAAGGGTTCCAGCGCTTATGCCATCAATATGCTACATCTCCCCCTTTGTTAAATAAAAAAGCGCTGGACATTTAGAAAAATCACATTTCTTCAATCAGTCAGTAAGTTGATCATACTTGTCAGCCAGACTGGGTGATCGGAGATGATCGAGGTCCACCCAGATTTGACAACGGTGGAATAGACTCATTTGCTGTAGTCTGATCTTCTGGCACAGTTGCCTTACACATGGCCTAGGACTCAACAAGTGTTGCAGTAGGTTTTGAAATGTGACATGTCCTGAGGTATGCATTGTCCAGGACAATGTCCTGTTATTGTATGTCCCTTGCAGGCGTCAACCTGTAGAGGATCAACCGCAAAAGGAATATCCATTTCCTGTCTTCTTTTCTATTTAACCAGTACCCAGTCTCCTTTGTCAAATACTGTTTCCTGGACATGTCAACACTGATCAGCATTTGTTTCAATTTTCCTTTTCCAAGTTGAGTCAGTGTCTTGAACCTAGTCAGTATTTACTGATCAATCCGAGTTCCATTGAGGTATGTTTGTTCTGCTGGCTCTCCCACATAGAAAGGTGGCTGGACTCTTATCAGTTGTGAAATGTCAGTTTTGGAGTTCATCGATAGGCCCAGAGGGCATAGAACATGGCTTGGTAAAGATAAATTCCTTCCACGGGTGCTCACTGGAGGACTTTCTTGAATAGTTCAACTACACCATTGTCTTCGGCCGGAGAGATGAAATATTCTGGTGTTTTGAACACTTTGCTGTTAAAGGATGGGCCATTATCAGATTAAATGATTTCGGGAATGCCCCGCTTTGCAAAGTTGTCACCAAACTGTTCTATGACCTTGTCCTGGGTTGTTGAAGATAGGTATTCCATCAAATAAAAACATGAGTATTCGTCAATGATTAGCATGAGATGGTGTCCATCTCCTAAAGGTCCAAAAAGGTAAAATACAACTCTCACCCAGGCATGAATAGGAAGGTTAGACATTGCCCTTTTGTGTTGTATCACCTTAGGAGACAAGCAAATGCGAATGTGACACATTTTCAGCTCCTACTTAACTCGCTCATCTGGTTGAGGGAACAACACTCGATCTTGTAGTGCTCTTCTAGTGGCTATGATACCTGGCTATCCTTCATGGACCAGATTGATTACCTGCCATCTTAAGCTTTAAGGTATGACAATTCTCAAACTTCTCAGTATATTGCCTTCTCGAGTGACGGCTAACTTGTCCTGCACATTTTGTAACTTTTGGAATTCAGCATCGTCGGCAATAGGCCAGATAATCCCCCCCCTTCCTAAGCGCCTTGAAACCCTCTGGGTATGTAGTGCGCTATACAAATTCTTTGACTTGACTTGACTTGACTAGATACTTATCCATGATTGTGTAACAATAATTCTTTACCGATTATCATGTCTTCATCAACACTGATTGAGCTGCAAGTGTGCTGGATCTCACAATGAAGTTCAGAATTTGCGAATTTTGGGCAATTTCTCGGTCCCCGAATTATTTGAAATTGTAAAAAAATTCACAAGCTGGCAGATTTTTTTGTTTGGTCTCTCTTCTAAAATACAATCTTATGTGCACGGCGTTGACTTACTGTGACTCTGAGTTTGCTGAGTTGTTTTTCCTCTCGGTTTTGGATCTGGCTGCATGATCGCGCAAGACTTTTCATCCGCGAGTACGTCATAGCGGCCCGCCATCTTGCACTGCGAGAGTTTGAGAACGCGACTATGTCATAAGGGCTCGCGAACACACATTGCAGGAGTAAACAATTGCGAACACGTAGATGCGACACGCATCTGGCTTCCAGCCGGAGATTTGAACAGCTCGCTTTCCCGAACTTGCAAAAATTGCAATTCTGCACAAGAAATCTACCGCAGGCATCATAAACCTTCTAAAAATAATGATTTGGATCAGAATAACTCCTCAGATTGACATTTGGCTGGAGTCCATTTTTGGGGGGGTGGGAGGAAGGAAGTGCCCCAGAGTCTTCAACTTTCTGTTCCTGTCCAGCACGCTCCTCCCATTGCTTTGTCCATGTCCTGGTCACTTTTCATGTGGATCTTGAGATGGAAGGATTACTTTTTGTGGCTGCTGCTGGATATTTGTATTTGAGGACTTTTTGTTTGGATCACTTTTGGATAACTTTTGGATTTGAGATTTTACAAGTAAGTTGGTGTTGTTTGTTTGGGGCATTGCAGTTGCTGAAACTACAATTTTTAAACTTTTTCACAACTTTAAAAAATATATATTTTGGGTAGGCACAGAATCCAGTAGGCACAGGGTTATGAGTGCATGGTACAACTGTTTCTGTGTGTTTTGTTGAACTTAAATATCATTTACGTCATGGAATTGAATAGCTCACTGTTATATGTGGATTTGTTTGTTAATTTTGGGGTGTGTGTAAAGCCACACTAGCCGGCAGGCCCAGGGGTAGTCAGTGGTGCATGGAACAAGTCTTTCTGTGGGGTGTCTTGTCTTGAATTTAAACATCATTTAGGGCATGGATGGCATTGGATTGTGGTGATTTTTGTGTGTTTTTCGATTTTTTGGGGTGGTGTTGGGGCCTGGCCATGTGGGATGAGGGCCAATTTGAGGCCTGGTCTAGGCAGGGCCTGGCCATGTGGGTGGGGGCTATTGGATTGTGGTGATTTGTGTGTGTGTGTGTGTGTGTGTGTTTTGATATTTTGGGGTGTTGTTGGGGCCTAGCAATGTGGGTGGGGGCCATATAGAGGCCTGGTTCAGGCAGGGCCTGGCCATGTGGGTGGGGGTCAAGGGGCAATTTTCAAGCCAGGGGTACTCAGGGTACATGGATCAAGCTTTATGTGGGGTCTCTTGAATTTGAACATCATTTAGGGCATGGATGGCATTGGATTGTGGTGATTTTTGTGTGTATTTCAATTTTTTGGGGTGTTGATGGAGCCTGGCCATGTGGGTGGGGGTCAACGGGCCATTTTAAAGCCAGGCAGTGTGCTTTGTGCCATAAGCCTGTAACCAGTCTGCCCTACTTTCATCCATTATGCTCAGGGGTACTCAGCGGTTTATGGACCAAGGCTTTTAGTGGGGTCTCTTGAATTTAAACATCATATAAGGCATAGATGGCAATGGATTGTGGTGATTTTGTGTGTTTTTCGATTTTATGGGGTGTAGTTGGGGCCTGGTCATGTGGGTGGGGGCCATTTTGAGGCCTTGTCCAGGCAGGGCCTGGCCATGTGAGTGGGGATCAAGGGGCCATTTTGAAACCAGGCAGTGTACTTTGTGCCATAGGCCTGCACCCAGTCTGCCCTGCTTTCATCCATTATGCCCAGGGGTTACTCAGTGGTGCATGGACCAAGGCTTTCTGTGGGGTCTCTTGAATTTAGGGCATGGATGGCATTGTATTGTGGCAATGTATGTGTGTATTTCGATTTTTTGGGGTGTTGTTGGGGCCTGGCCATGTGGGTGAGGGCCATTTTGAGGCCTGGTCCAGGCAGGGCCTGTCCATGTGGGTGGGGGTAAATGTGCCATTTTGAAGCCAGGCAGTGTGCTTTGTTGTGCCATAGGCCTGCACTCAGTCTGTCCTGCTTTCATCCATCATGCCCAGGGATATTCAGTGGTGCATGAACCAATGTTATCTGTGGGGTATCTTGAATTTAAACATCATTTAGGACATGGATGGCATTGGATTGTGGTGATTTTTGTGTGTATTTTGATTTTTTGGGGTGTTGGTGGGGCTTGGCTATGTGGGTGGGGGCCATTTTGAGGCCTGGTCCGTGCAGGGCACTGGCCATGTGGGTGGGGGTCAAGGGGCCATTTTGAAGCCAGGCAGTGTGCTTTGTGCTATAGGCCTGCACCCAGTCTGCCCTTTCGTCCATTATGCCCAGGGGTACTCAGTGGTGCATGAAACAACTCTTTCTGTGTGGTCTCTCTTCTATTAATGTAAACATCCATTTTGATTAGAAATATTAGCAATTTTTATTTTTGGCCTTTCCGTTTTTAGGTGTGTTGTAATAATAATAAATGCCTAGTTGCAATTATTAATTGAAGCACGACATATGCAACATTTATTTAACTTATGTTCCTCTGACTTCCTTTGCTTTTAGGTGCACAAAGAGAACCATGAATTATTCTCATCTTTCATCATCAGTGCCAGGAAGAAGTCATGTCTTTATGTGTGCAGCACAACGTAACGTGACGTCACGTGTGGCCAAATACAACTCTGCAACTTGTGCAACTGTAGCCTGCTGTTCTGACATCTGAAGAAGATGGGCCCAAAGAAAGGTGGCCGTAGTTACTCTACCAAGAAAGTTGCCAGTGCCACTGCCAGTAAGAAGGAGCAGTAGAAGCAAGTGGCCCACTTACCAAGGAGACTGGTGTGCTCACAAACACTTTTTTGGGAGAAAAAAAAACTGCACCTGCAGCAGCGGTGTCCGCCCGGGACCAAGCTGGGAGCAGCACCTCAGCTTCATTGGTCTCAGAGCGACCACGTCAAGTTAGGCCCAAGGCCATGAGTGCCGCAGAGGCAGCCACTTTAATTGCTCACTCACCATCGACTAGTGATGCTGGCATTGACTCATCACAAGAAAGTAGCATCTAATCAACGCAAGGTGTAACTCATCGGATGAGTGTTCAACCACAGCCGCATCGACAACCACAGGTGCAACAAGGAGAGGCACAAAGAGAGGCGCAAGGAGAAGCGAAAGGAGTGGTGCAAGGAGTGGCGCAAGTAGAGGCGCAAGGAGTGGTGCAAGGTTGGCGCAAGTAGAGGTGCATGGAGAGGGGGAAGTAGAGGCGCATGGAGAGGCACAACTGCCTAAAATGTTTGTTCTTCCAGAAGTAGGGGCACATCAGGAAATCGAGATTCAAGTGGAGGTATCGTCCGAGCAAGCCACTCCTCCTGATGATCCATTGTCTTCCAGATCCCCAGCAAGAAAAAGGTCAATGAGGGCTAGTACAATTTCTTCTGCAAACCGCCTTCCTCAGATGATTTAAATCTTGATTGGAACCCACTAATGCAGTCTGAGAGGGAGGCACGCCATGAGCCGACAAAGGTAGATAAGACTAAACGGAAGGTTCCCGCAAGGTTCACTTATGTGTGATGACGACAAACAAGTAGTAGAAGTGGTGTATTCTGCTGCTGATTAACAGTATGACAATGACAACCAAGTCATCACAGTCGTTACTCCAGACCCAGCGGTCATGCAGCAGACAGACATTTTGACCCTATCTCAAATTACTGCTGAGCGGGATGTGGGCGGCGTGGCACTGGTACCACCACCAACACAGCTAACTACTACACCAACATGACCTACAGCTTCCATATTTTCTCATCTGAAGGGCTGGCAGGGACCTTCATCCAGCTTAACCTCCATTACCTCAAGTAGTGGTGCTGTAAGAGCACAACAGAGTCAAATTTAGCCACGCCCATCCTCCACTTCATCTGGCATTGAAAGTAGCACCTCCACCACCACAAGAAATCTCCAGTCCCCAGTTTGGGACTCCTTTAGTATTAGCAACAAGGCGGACAACCTAGTCATTTGTTCGATTTGTAGAAAAGTAGTTAATCAGGGTAAGCTTGGTACCAGAGGCCAGTGAGGTCATCTAAAAAAACACCACATTATCTAGTGGGAGGCGCACCTAAGTAACATCCGGAAAGCCAAAAGTACAAATCCAAATGTAGACATTGATATTGCATCTGATGACGAAGAGGAGCTGATCGTGCAGGGGGTGATGAACAACCGAGAGACATTTTTTCTAGTACACACAGTACCCCTGGCAGTAGCACTGCAGTGGTAGTGCCCACACCATCCTCTACCTCTACAACATCAAGGAGGCACAGTAGTCTGGTAGAGACACCAATGCGAAAAAGTACATCAGTGAACCTAACAGGGTTAAAGAGGTCTGGATCCTCCTCATCACATATGAAAACGGTCCAGACCACCATTAACAGCACGTTTTGGTCAGAGGCGCCATTTGAACGCAACCACTCAACGGCATGTCTTTATAATGCAATGCTGGTTAAAATGTTAGCGCTGGACCTTCTCACTTTTTTTCGTGGAAGGGGTGGGTTTTCGAGAATTTGTGGCAAGAGTCTGCCCTAAATGGAAGGTTCCTAGCCGTTCCTATTTTGCCAGAGTTGCGGTTCCTGCACTACATCATGATGTGCTGAAGGTGATTGGGGTTGCTTTGCAGAAGAGTGCTGTTAACACTATACATCTGACAACAGACATGTGGACCAGTTGCCAAGCCGTTGATTACATGTGCATCACTGCACACTGGGTCTCTTTTGCAGGGGCTAGAGACAAGATGTCTGCAGGTGTTGACACTCCCACAATTTCTCAAGCTAGTCGGAAACATGCAACAGTAGCCATGTTTTCAATGGAAAAATCTCATACTGCAGTAAACATTTTGGAGGAGTTTAACAATAAGGTCTTTGAATGGCTGCATCCAAGAAAGCGCATGATTGGTTATGTTTTCACGGATAATGGCAGTAATATAGTTAGGGCCATGAATGATGGTGGCTATTTCAGAGTGCCATTTTTGGCGCACAATATTAACACTGTTGTTCAAGATTTCTTGTAAAAAGAAAGCAAAGTCAGCAAGTTACTGACCACTTGCCAAAGAATCTGCACACATCTCAGTCATTCTTTTAAGGCCCGGAAGCAGCTGAGGATCATTCAACGTGGCCGTAGAGTGCCAGTCAGAGGACTCATCCAGGAGGTGGTAACATGTTGGAACTCAACCTTCTACAAGTTCAAGTTCAAGTTCAGGAAATTATATAGCGCACTACTCACCCAGACGGTCTCAAGGCGCTTGGGGAGGGGGGATTATTATTTATTGAATAGCCAGGTTTTAGGTTCTTTTCTGAAGGATATGTGGTTCTGTGTAAGGCGGAGGTGAGTGAGGAGTGAGTTCCAGGTCTTGGTCGTCAAGTAGGAGAAGGATCTACCTCCCATCATGGAATGTTGGAAGGCGGTGACCCCAGGGGTCAAGATGACTCTCCTAACCACCCGGGACCTCCTCTCCCACAATTACTGCCGAGTCTTATCGAGGGGGAGTCCCCGCCGGGTGAGGACTGATCGTACACACTGTCGACACACCACACTTACGAACGGACACCACACCGTGAATCTTTATCAAGTATGAACTTTATCAAGATAAAAGTAGGGAACAATACACAGCGATCGAGGGATCGTGAAAGTCTCGTAGCATGCTTGAGCTTCTGTCTGAGCAATGAATGGGACCTAGTTAAAAGTCTGACAGACATGCTTTGTCCTTTTGAGGTCTTCACGCATGAAGTCAGCAGTGAGGACTGTACTTTGGGCAAAGCTATCCCATTGTTGCGCATGCTAGAGCACCAACTGAAGGCGGTGTCTTCAACATTCAAAGATGATACTGGCAAGCAAGAAGCATATCAGTTGGCGGAGAGCTTATTAACCCGCCTAGTTGACAATGAAAGTGTTTAAAAAATACATACAGAACAACATTACATTTGTGCCAGTATTCTGGATCCATGGTACAAAAAGGCACTGGCCAGCAAAGCATTCATTCCTTTCAATGAAGCAGATGTTTCAAAGCACAAACATTGGCTAGCTCTGTAAGCCACTCGGTTCTTAAAAGTGCGGCAAGAAATTGAAGGAACCATCAGAAGTACTACTGAATCAGCAGGCCATCCGGTGTCAAAGTCCACTTCTGTGGCCTAGGCAGTCACTTTCCCTCACAGCTGTTAACGACACCAGCAACAGTATCATCATCCTCACCTGCACCAGGCCCACCATAATATTGTCAGAAGCGGATTGGATAACTCATCAAGGGTTTGCTGATTCCAGTGTTGATGTAAAGGCCTCAGATGTTACATAAAGTTCGGAACCCCTGGATGACCTTGAGTGGATGGTGCAGACCTATCTGGATGACCCAACAGAGGTCTACATTGATCATAACTCATTGCTGTATTGGTATGGGAAAAGGGGTCAATGGCCAATGATCACCAACCTGGCTCTAAATTATTTGTCTTGCCCACTCGCAAGTGTGTCTTCTGAACGTGTTTTCAGTGCTGCTAGTGCCATTATAACTTCAAAAAGAACCCACCTCTCGCCCAAAAATGTGGAGAGGTTAACAATGATTAAGATGAATCAGCACTTCATACCACCAGATTACATAATACCTGAATCCATGCAGGAAGAAGAGGACACCGATTTAGGTGACGGAAGTTCTTCTCTGTTAGCTGACTTACTCCTGTCTCAATTCACCGAGTTTGAGGACGAGCTCTATATCCCTGACACCTAGGCCTGAAAATGACTTCCTTTTTTTTCGTCTTGACTCCTTATTCACTTTTACTCCTGTGTGTCTTTCTTTGTTTTGCAACCTTTACCACAACAAAACTCTAATCACAACAAATCCATCATCAGCACTGTCTTCGTATTATTTCCTTATTGAAGGTGCTGCTATCTGCAATCCGGAAGTTCAAAAGATCATAACTCAGTCATGCTCCTCTATCCTCCTCCTACAACTCCCCATATCTATTTCCCTCAAGTCAGATGGCTGGATTCGCAGAATGAAGAAACTGTCGCTTCGTAGACGAGTCCCCTCAAAAGAAGTGGGATTGGAATTACTGACTATATGCTGATTGCTCACAGTTACTTCTGAAATTGAAACGAGAGGCTGCCCTGTGGCCCTTTACTTTAAGAACAAGATGCGGACTAAAAGTGGAACAGGTAATCAATCAATCAATCAATCATTGCATTTATATAGCGCACTACTTACCCAGAGGGTCTCAAGGCGCTGGGGGGGGGGGGGATCTGCTACTGCTCGAACAACCAGGTCTTGAGTTGCTTCCTGAAGGCGAGGTGGTCCTGGGTCAGGCAGAGGTGGGTGGGGAGGGAGTTCCATGTCTTGGCGGCGAGGTAGGAGAAGGACCGTCCCCCTGTGGTGGCTCTACGGATGCGGGGGACGGCAGCGAGGGCGTGGCTGGTTGATCGAAGCTGGCGTTTGGGAGCGTAGAAGTTGAGGCGGCTGTTGAGGTATCCTGGGCCTTGGCTGTGTAGGGCTTTGTGTGCGTGGGTGAGGAGACGGAAGGTGATTCTCTTGTTGACCGGGAGCCAATGCAGATCTCTCAGGTGTCCGGAGATAAGGCTGCGACGGGGGATGTTGAGGATGAGTCGTGCTGAGGACTTCTGGATCCGCTGGAGTCTCTTCTGGAGTTTGGCGGTGGTTCCAGCGTAGAGGGTGTTGCCGTAGTCCAGACGGCTGGTGACGAGGGCCTGGGTGACCGTCTTCCTGGTCTCGGTAGGGATCCACCGGAAGATCTTACGTAGCATGTGCAGGATGTTGAAGCACGACAAGGAGACGGCGTTGACTTGTCTGGTCATGGAGAGGGAGGAGTCCAGGATGAAGCCCAGGTTGCGTGCGTGGTCTGTTGGTTTGGGTGCGCTGCCTAGGGCAGGGGGCCACCAGGAGTCGTTCCAAGCGGCGGGTGAGGATCCCAGGATGAGGACTTCCGTCTTATCTGAGTTCAGTTTCAGGCAGCTGTTCTTCATCCATTCGGCTACCTCTTTCATCCCTTCGTGAAGGTTGGCTCTGGCGGTGGCGGAGTCGTTGGTAAGGGAGAGGATCAGCTGGGTGTCGTCGGCGTAGGAGATGATGTTGAGGTGGTGCTGGCGTGCGATGTCTGCGAGGGGGCTCATGTAGATGTTGAAGAGGGTTGGACTGAGCGAGGAGCCTTGAGGGACGCCGCAGATGACTTCGGTGGCTTCAGATCTGAATGGAGGGAGTCGGACTCTCTGTGTCCTTCCGGCGAGGAAGGAGATGATCCAATCCAGTGCCTTCTCCTGGACTCCGATGTTGCTGAGGCGTTGTACTAGGGTACGATGGCAGACAGTGTCGAAGGCTGCGGAGAGGTCGAGGAGGATGAGGGCCGCTGTTTCTCCGTTGTTGAGCAGCGCTCGGATGTCATAGGTGACTGCGATCAGGGCGGTCTCGGTGCTGTGGTTGGCCCCGAAGCCAGACTGCGAGGGGTCGAGGGATCCGTTTGTCTCGAGGAAGGCGGCCAGCTGCTTGTTGACGGTCTTCTCGATGACTTCAGCAGGAAACGGGAGCAGCGAGATTAGTCGGTAGTTTCTGAGGTCGGTGGGGTCAGCCGATGGATTCTTGAGTAGAGCGCTGAGTTCGGCGTGCTTCCAGCTCTCCGGGAAGGTAGCGGTGTCGAAGGAGGTATTGATGATGTCCCGCAGGTGGGGTGTGATGACAGCGTCGGCCTTGTTGAAGACGTGGTGAGGGCAGGGGTCGGTCGGAGATCCGGAGTGGATGGAGTTCATCGTGCGGACGGTGTCTTCTGTGCTGATCGGAGTCCAGGCGCGGAGGGTGGTGGTGGGGGGCGGTGGTTCGGTCATGGTGTTCGTCGGTTGAGTGCTGAAGCTGTTGTGTATGTCCGCGATCTTGTTGTGGAAGAAGGAGACGAGGGAGTTGCAGAGGTCTTGCGAAGGGGTGATGTCGTTGTTTCTGGCGTTGGGGTTGGAGAGCTCTTTGACGATGTTGAAGAGTTCTTTGCTGTTGTGTGCGTTGTTGTCCAGTCGTTCCTTGAATGCAGTTTTCTTGGTGGCGCGGATGAGTTGGTGGTGTTTTCGGGAGGCGAGCTTGAGGGCAGTCATGTTGTCCGGTGTTGAGTCTCTGCGCCAGGTTCTCTAGAGGGCTCGGCAGTTCTTCTTTGAGCTCTTGAGTTCGTCAGTGAACCATGGGGCTTTCTTGCTGCCGGGTTTGCTGGGCTGGGTCCTCAGGGGGGCGAGCTCATCTGCGCAGTCGCTGATCCACTTTGTGAGGTTGGTGGCCGCCTGGCTAGGGTTCGTTGTGCTGGTGGGAGGGTTCATGCTCAGGGAGGACGCGAGCTGGTCGGCTGTGATCTTGTTCCAGTTCCTGCGTGCAGCCTGTTGCTGGTGGTGGTGGATCATGGTCCTTGCGAAGCTGAAGTGGACGCAGCTGTGGTCCGTCCAGTGGAGTCCGGTGGCGTGGCTGAAGGCGATGTCCTTGCTGGATGAGAAGACAGGATCGAGTGTGTGTCCGGCGTAGTGGGTGGGAGTGGTCACCAGTTGCTTGAGTCCCAGGTTGGTGAGGTTGTCCAGCAGGGTGGTGGTGCTGCGGTCGTTGTTGTTCTCCAGGTGGAAGTTGAGGTCCCCTAGGAGTATGTAGTCAGCGGAGCAGAGGGCGTGTGGGCTGATGAAGTCGGTGATGTCTTCGCTGAATTGTGTGCGTTGTCCAGGGGGTCTGTAGATGAGGGTGCCTCTGAGGGTGGTCTTGGGGTTGATGTGGACTTGGAAGTGCAGGTGCTCGGCGGTTGCGAGGGTGTCATCGGTGTTGGTCGTGATGCGGATGGTGTTTCTGTGGAAGATGGCGATGCCTCCTCCGGTGTGGTTGATACGGTCCCTTTGGATGATCTTGTAGCCATCTGGGATGGCGATGTCAGGCGCTGAAGAGGCGTTCATCCAGGTTTCCGTGAAGAAGGCGACGGCTGGGGCTGTGGTGTCGAGCAGGTTCCAGACCTCGATGGCGTGCCTGTGAATGGAGCGGGTGTTGAGCAGGATGCATTTCAGGTGGCTGCTGCTGTTGCTCGTCTTGGTTGGTTTAGTTGTAGAGCAGGTCCGGATGCAGGTGAACTTGCAGGAGTTGCAGCAGAAGGGTCCGTGGGTGCGTCTCGGGGTGGCTCGGTAGCAGCCCGGGACTCGGCCGGCGTTGAGTGCGTTGAGGGTGGCAGCGTCGTACGTCCAGCGGGTGGGCTGGGGTCTACTGGGGCCAGGGGTCCTGGCACTGGGCGCGGTCCAGGCACGGACGGGCGCAGACGGGCTTACCTTTGGCGCACCTTCGGCGCTCAGTCGGTGCTCCCGCTGCACGCGTCCGCTGCGCGGTCACTCTGGGGACGTCATAAGAGGGAGCCGGGAGGGAGGGTCTGCTGGGGGGGGCGGGAGCCAATCGGCTGGCAGGGGGGTGGGGCCTCGGGCTGGGGCGGCGGGAAAATCTGGCGCGGTCCACGGGTGGCTGGGATGGCAGGAGGCAGGGAGCTCGGCGACCCTTGGTGGCTGGGGTGGCGGGAGGCAGGGGGCTCGGCGGCCCTTGGTGGCTGGGGTGGCGGAAGTCAGGGGGCTCGGCGGCCCTCGGTGGCTGGGTTGACGAGAGGCAGGGGGCTCGGCGGCCCTTGGTGGCTGGGGTGGCGGGAGGCCCAGGAGCGTGTGGGTGACCAGGCTGGGAGGCGCAGTGGTCACTCCCTGGCTCTGGTCGGGCTCCCCTTAAGAGGGAGCCAAGAGGGAGGGTCTGCGGGGGGGGGCGGGAGCCAATCGGCTGGTGGGGGGGCGGGGCCTCGGGCTGGGGCGGCGGGAAAATCTGGCGCGGTCCTCGGGTGGCTGGGGTGGCGGGAGACAGGGGACTCGGCGGCCCTTGGTGGCTGGGGTGGCGGGAGGCAGGGGGCTCGGAGGCCCTCAGTGGCTGGGGTGACGAGAGGCAGGGGGCTCGGCGGCCCTCGGTGGCTGGGGTGGCGGGAGGCCCAGGAGCATGTGGGTGACCAGGCCGGGAGGCGCAGTGGTCACCCAATGGTAATGAATAATGAGATGGCATGCAGTGGACAGCACTCACTTTCTGGCTCTGATGAAAGCAATTGCTGTTTGGTTGTTGTTCATGAAATGAATCATATGTCTTCTGTTATTATTTTTACACACTAAATGTAACTCAAGTCTACTCTGTTTTTTTTACCTTGTTTAATTAAAATTGTACTTCTACTACAGGGGCCACTAAGTTGCATTTTTTTTATATGCAAAATGTCCTTGGACTCACTGTGTGTGAAGACTGCGACTGCATGAACAACCTTCAGTTTGCCAATATACCATGATGATGATGAGTCTTGATGATCAAAGTTACATAATATCTATTATCTTTACAGACACTCACTGGGATGGATGGATCATAATTGTCGGTTTACGGAAGAACTATGGCCAGTTCAAGAGTGGCAATTAGGTAAACCAGTCAACAACAACTACAGCAGAACTACATGTCTGTCTAGTCGTGGTATGGAGTGGTCGAGCCAGTGTAGTGTTGTTATGCCATAGTCCAGACAGCAGTCCATATAAAATTGTGGTTATGTGGCTTGCTGCATACAGTTAGATATGCTTTGTCTGTCTGTGTCAAAGAGGTATGCTACATCAGGTTGCTTCACTCATTGGTGCCTGCCTTGACCGTCTGAATGGCCCTGGCCTGCTGTGTGCTAATTACTATCCTTGAAAAGGAGACTCAGAGTACGCACTTTAGAAATGATGCCTGTATGTAATACTGTCGCCTCTGAAACTGAAAGTGCTATTTTTGCACTATTCACTGTACCTTATATTTTTTTCTCCGTGGTGTTTTTTAACATCACTTCCTGTATTTTCATCAACAATCACAGGCCAGCTTTTTCCCTGTGTGATGGGAAAAATGATTAACTCAGGCTAACCATTAGCGATCCGCAATCCTGCATCCGCCAGACAGGCAATGGACAGTGTGTCTGTCTGGTCACCAAGATTGATCGACGGCGCGTCAGATAGAATGGAGGAGTACCGCAAATAAGAGGAATGGCTGGATGCATGCAACTTCCAAAATAGAACAGGACAACTACAACATACAGTTACAGTATCCTCTTCACTTCTCCTTATCTTTTAAATAATGCTATTGTTGTGAATAACTATGAGTGTTACTCTGTGCGTTTGTTTACTCTCTGCTTCAAATTCTTATTCTGCTTGACAAACACCCACTATGAGTATTTGCAAATCAAATCAGAATTTCATGTGCGCCATCAAGTGGATTGATCATCAACAAAATTCCCCTCCTACATGTGACGAATCGAATGGTTACACTGTTGTGTCCTTCACCTTCAGTAGCATTTCTTGTAGTAGCCATACTCCACACAACAAGTACTTATATTTTGAATACTTTAGCATTGCTTAGGCTACAATTTATGGCACTGTTCTTGTGTACTATCTATCATAATGTTCTAATGCTACGCTCAGGCCACTCGATGTTTCATTTCCTTTTTTTCATATGCTGCTACTGCCAGTGTGTACCACTACTATTACCACCACAACGATGACATTTCATCTATCCAGAATTCCATAGCCAACCTTAATCACCATTGCACCCAGCCCAGTGCCTAGCCCTATTCTCACACACGAATCACAGGTAATATAAGCATTTTAGGAGAGGAAGAATAATGGAGTAGGAGGAGAGCAAGTATGGGCAAGTATGGGCGAAACTTTCAAATTTGCGATCCGCAAATTTGTGCAAAAGCGAACTCGCAATTTGCAAAATTTGCCAATTCGTGCGAATTTTTGTTTTTGCCAGTTCGCGAGGGTTTTGTGCAAGTTCGGGAACAAGAACTTACTTGTGTGGTTGCAACAGTCTTCGACACTGGGCGCTCACATTTCCATTGATCTTGGCCTTGTCATCTTCGGCTTGGGAGGCAAATCCCGCAATGCTGCCTCTAACTTGGTGTTTTATTCTATTCTGGCAGCGCGTAGGGAAATCTGTAGACACTGGAAGTACGCCCTGCCACCCACCTTACATGAATGGCGTTCTTCAATCCTCCAGATCTCAAAACTCGACCTAGCTAGGAGTGGGAATCTGAATAGGGGAGCTTTTTGGACACAGTTAGAGCAGTCGTATAGGGAAAGGGGTGTAACCAACCCCTTCCTGGGTCCCACCCATAGGAGGAACCTAGCAGGAGATCCACTCACTAGATCTGGAATAAAGGTAGGAGCTGTGACAATGCAAACCAGATCATCCTGACTGAAACTTTGAAATGAAACTCTGGACCCTTCAACATCCCACTCGACGTGGAAGACTGAAGAATCTCCTTTGTGGTCAAGGAGTGGCCACCCTGTGCTGTTGCTCCCGCCGCAGCTTCAACAACAGAGATCAACAAGACCCAGACTCCCAGACATTCAATAGCCCGATCCACAGTACTGGCAAAGCTGAGACCCATGGAGGCGACGAGAGACGTGGGACCGGCCATCTTGAAAAGTTGACAAAGGGCTTCTTGTGCAGCTCCTGAGGCACCCTCGATGCTGTGCTCTAGGGTTTGTCAAGCCCCAGCCCCGAGCAGCCTGTGCTCCACAGATCACCCCTCCATACTTACCGAGTGCTGCGTGGGTTTTTTTTTCCCCAGGTCCTATGATTAATGCAGGCATTGCTCACCCTTGTTTCTATGGCAAAGGTGCCATGGCGCTTGTGGGGCTTCGGTATCTCGGGCACTATCTACCAACAAATAGCCCCGTGCTGGAATTTTTAAGGCTGGCGTGTATTTACTGCTGGGATCTGGCCGCCACCCTCTCCTATGATATCCATGTCAGCTAACGCTGAGACAGTACACAGGCGCTGCTTGATTTCCTGCTCTGTGGCAATTTTTGTTTTGATAGATTGGAGCTATGCATGCAAATGAGGATAAAAAAAATAAATAAATAATAAAAAAAAAACTATCGCAACCATGTTGTTTTTACTTGTCCAGCCTGTTTGCGACCCTGTGCTTTATCGCGGCCACCCTCCGGTTCATCACTGCCACCCTCTGGTTCACCAATGCTACCCTTTGGTTTGCCACTGCCACCCTCTGGATCATCACTGCCACCCTCTGGTTCACCAATGCCACCCTCTGGTTTGCCACTGCAACCCTCTGGATCATCACTGCCACCCTCTGGTTCACCACTGCCACCCTCTTGTACATCACTGCTATCCTTTGGTTCATCACCTTGTGGTTCACCACTGCCACCCTCTGGTTCATCACTTCCACCCTCTGGTTCATTACTGCCACCCTCTGGTTCACCACTGCCACCCTCTGGATCATCACTGCCACCCTCTGGTTCATCACTGCCACCCTCTGGTTTGCCATTGCCACCCTCTGGATCATCACTGCCACCCTCTGGTTAACCCCTGCCGCCCTCTGGTTGATCACTGCCACCGTCTGGTTCATTGCTGCCACCCGCTGGTTCATCACTGCCACCCTCCGGTTGATCACTGCCACCCTCTGGTTGATCACTGCCACCCTCTTGTTCATCACTGCCACCCTCTGGTTTGCCACTGCCACCCTCTGGATCATCACTGCCACCCTCTGGTTCATCCCTGCCACCCTCTGGTTCATCACTGCCACCCTCTGGTTCATCACTGCCACCTTATGGTTAATCCCTGCCACCCTCTGGTTCATCACTGCCACCCTCAGGTTTCCCACTGCCACCCTCTCAATCATCACTGCCCCCCTCTGGTTCCTCACAGCACCCTCTGGTTCATCACTGCCACCCTCTGGTTCATCACTACCATCCTCTGGTTCATCCCTGCCACCCTCTGGTTTATCACTGCCATCCTCTGGTTTGCCACTGCCGCCCTCTGGATCATCACTGCCACCCTCTGGTTCACCAGTGCCACCCTCTGGTTCATCACTGCCACCCTCTGGTTCATCATTGCCACCCTCTGGTTCAAGGCTGTCACCCTCTGGTTGATTACTGCCATCCTCTGGTTCATCCCTACCACCCTCTGGATCATCACTGCCACCCTCTGGTTGGTCACTGCCATTCTCCGGTTCATCACAGTGTAGGAAGGTGGATACCTGACTATGGTTACCCCAGATTATTTTGCCTAGTGTTTATAGGTTTTCGACTTAGTTGGCTAGGGATCCTGCTAATCAGGCCCCCAGGCCATCTGCTCTCTCTGGAAAATTCATATCCATGTACTTTAGGTACATTACCAATTGGGATTGGATCACCTTATCAGCCCCTGTACAGATTACTATAGGTACCCAGGGCATAGGTGCATCCAAGGCCTACCAGGGGCTGCAGCATATCTTTTGCCACCCCTGGCTGGCTATCCAAACTGACACAACTGGCTGATCACTCAGCTGGGGCCAGATGGTGTAATCACCCCTTGCTTAGCTATAGTATACCTATATCTAAACCTATATCTGGACACATATGCACCTATAAGTCACTCCTATGGCAGGCTTTAACAATCCTAGGTGCCTGGTTTTATGTGACATGGTTCTCTAGCATGAGCTGAGCCTGTCTGCAGCTTTCGGAACCATGCCCTTTAGCTGTTCTGGGATATTGCCATACCATATACTCTTAAGTGCATTATAATCCTCGCGGTTACTTGCTAACTTTGGTTTGGCTTTATCGAAACTTGTCGTGTAAGGTGTCATACGCTTTGGAATACTACCCCCTCGCCACTTCTGGCGACGGGGGTAGCATTACACCCTTCTAGAGGGAGGAGACATGTTAGTTAGCTTAAACTGTTAAATCTAACCAGAGCCTCAGCATCACAAAATGGATGCTGCTGCCACAGATACAAGTCTGCCCTCCTGCTTCTGACCGAAACTCTGGCAGGGGAGGCCTGGACAATAGGTTTCCTATCACAGGGAGGTGTTACACCTCCCCAGACAGGAGATAGTGGATCGGGGCAGGGAGGGCTGAATGAAACTAGACACAGCCTGGGGCACACAAAGTGTCCCATGCAAAGTCCAGTTTAAACCAGTGCTTGGGCTCTACAGCCCCTGCTCTGGCACAAAACTGGACAAAGGGAAAGGGGTGTAACCACCCCCTTCCTGGGTCCCACCAATAGGAGGAACCTAGCAGGAGATCCACTCCCTAGATCTGGAATAAAGGTAGGAGTTGTGCCAATGCAAACCAGATCATCCTGACTAAAACTTTGAAATGAAACTCTGGACCCTTCGACATCCCACTCGACGTGGAAGACTGAAGAATCTCATTTGTGGTCAAGGAGTGGCCACCCTGTGCAAGCCGGCACCATCAGCGCATCAAGACTTTCTTTGCCGTTGCTCCCGCCGGAGCTCAAACAACAGAGATCAACAAGACCCAGTCCCAGACTCCCAGACATTCAATAGCCCGATCCACAGTACTGGCAAAGCTGAGACCCATGGAGGCGACGAGAGACGTGGGACCGGCCATCTTGAAAAGTTGACCAAGTGCTTCCTGTGCAGCTCCTGAGGCACCCTCGATGCTGTGCTCTAGGGTTTGTGAAGCCCCAGCCCCGAGCCGCTGGTGCTCCAAAGATCACCCCTCCATAATTACCGAGTGCTGGGTGGGGCTTTTTTGCACTTTTCCTGCTCAACGCGTTATCCAGTTGCTTGCCCATTGGCTAGTGGCCTCTGTCACAACGATCAATCAAAACTACACTGCTGGTCTGATTGCTCCAGACTGGCCGTAGCTCCCCTGAAAAGGAGCTATCGATCTGACCTTCCCGGTCCGATCCAGAAGACATCTTCGAGTCCTGCTTGGGTTGCATTTGCCAAGGTTTGGTGACTCCAATTTGAGAACCGACACCGCCGACAGCAAGAGCCTTAGTAGGACAGCTGGTGTCCCCCAGCTGGTCATCTTCGATTCTTCCTGGTCCACATGGCAGCAGAGACAAACTACTCAACAGCACCTGATTGCAACCCGACAATGCCTGGTTCCGTACTGGTTCCATCCTGGTCACTGGCTAGTGACATAGACTCTGTCCACTCTGCTTTCAGGTACTCTACATCTTCGATCCACCCTTGGATCCAACCGGACTCTTCTCTCCTGGCCGCCTGCAGCATCTTTACCTCCAGGCTCCATAGAACTCCACGAAATAAAACCCGATGAACTTTGGCACCTATGCACCCGCTACCTGTGGGTGAGGTAACGAGATTACACCATTGGTCCTATAGTGATTTACACCTCTTTTGTACTAGTCTTTAGTGGCTAAGTTCTAGTCCAGTCAGACGACTCCTAAACCAATAACTCTCTGATATTTACCCACCATTGACTAGCATCCTGTGGGCCTCCTATGTCCTAACCTTCGGTAGTCCAGTATAGGCCGAGCGATTCCCTT
This sequence comes from Lissotriton vulgaris, assembly GCF_964263255.1. Classification (NCBI taxonomy): domain Eukaryota; kingdom Metazoa; phylum Chordata; class Amphibia; order Caudata; family Salamandridae; genus Lissotriton; species Lissotriton vulgaris. The sequence continues at coordinate 40,625,710 of NC_141691.1, read as the reverse complement.
GGCCCTAGGCCTGTTCATTGTTCCTGACGTGGTACTATACCACTTTCTTAATATATGGTTTGAGTGGCCACCCGGCCTATCCATAATTGTGCATCTTATTGTATGTTATACTGTGTTCTTTGTTTAACGCTTGTGCTCCTGTGCTCATAAAGAGTCAAGGGGATTATTCTAGAAATAAATACATATATTTTATAATATATAACTTGTGTGGTGTCCTTTCATTTGGTACTTAAAAGATTGCATATGGTAAAACAGCTAGCTTTAGGTGCCCTCTTGAGTTTAGCCTAAGACTGCTTTTGTCCATGCTACCACTAGGATAGCTGGTCTAAAAGGTTGACTTACAACCAATCACCATAAGGGTCATTTGGACTGGTGCAAGGTGCTCACTAGAATAGTGATCTGCACATACCAGGCCAGCTTCTCACACACAGCACCCTCTGGTTCGCCACTGCCACCCTCTGAATCATCACTCCCACCCTCAGTTTCATCACTGCCACCCTCTGGTTTCCAACTGCCACCCTCTGGATCATCACTGCCACCCTCTTGTTCACCACTGCCACCCTCTGGTTCATCAGTGCTATCCTCTGGTTCATCACCTTGTGGTTCACCACTGCCACCCTCTGGTGCATCACTGTCACCCTCTGGTTCATTACTGCCACCCTCTGGTTCGCCACTGCCACCATCTGGATCAACACTGCCACCATCTGGTTCATCACTGCCACCATCTGGTTTGCCACTGCCACCCTCTGGATCATCACTGCCACCCTCTGGTTCATCCCTGCCACCTTCTGGTTCATCACTGCCACCCTCTGGTTGATCACTGCCACCCTCTGGTTCATCCCTGCCACCCTCAGGTTCATCACTGCCACCCTCTGGTTTGCCACTGCCACCCTCTGGATCATCACTGTCCCCCTCTGGTTTATGACAGCACCCTCAGATTTATCACTGCCACCCTGTGGTTGATCACTGCCATCCTCTGGTTCATCCCTGCGACCTTCTAATTCATCACTGCCACCCTCTGGTTTGCCACTGCCACCCTCTGGATCATCACTGCCACCCTCTGCTTCACCAGTGCCACCCTCTGGTTCATCACTGTCACCCTCAGGTTGATCACTGCCACCCTCTGGTTCATCCCTGCCATCCTCTGGTTCATCCCTACCACCCTCTAATTCATCACTGCCACCCTCTGGTTGATCACTGCCATCCTCAGGTATATCCCTGCCACCCTCTGGTTTGCCACTGCCACCCTCTGGATCATCACTGTCCCCCTCTGGTTTATCACAGCACCCTTTGGTTCACCACTACCACCCTCTTGTTCACCACTGTAGATTATGGGGGGGAAAGCAAAGCACACCTTCCTAGCCTCAACTGAGATGAATTCATTTGGGGCTGGTTAATGTGTCACTGAATTTGAGCTTCAAGTCTGGCACCTGCTTCCTTAGCTGTAAGTGGTTCCTGTTGCAGTTTAATTTTTTTTACAGGAGCATTGTGCCATACTTGTAACTATTCTCTGACCCTGCTTTGAGGGTCAGAGAATAGTTGCAAGTAGGCAAGTAAACTTTGGAGGGGCCACTCAGGAAGCACTACAGGGAATGGTTACAAATTTGCTTGAACTTTTGCACTTGCTAAGTGCTCTCAGTTTTGCAAAATTCGTTTTTCTGCAATTTCGCGAGATTCGCGGGGCGCAAATTCGCGCTAAATCGAACTCGCAATCCGCAAATTCGTGCAAAATAACAGATTTTTTTTGCGTGTTTGCGGGATTTTTTGCGTCTTCGCACGCCGTTTGCAGCGCACCGACCGCGAAGTTACCCATGCAGTCGTACATGGCCCCGGCCATCTTCTGCGCGTTGCATTTTTCTGGTTTCGGATGCTATTGGGAATCTCGCGTTGTGTGCGGCGCGCTATTATGAGTTTGCCTGTGTTTTCGCGTGCTTGCGGGGAAAATATCCATGCGGTCCTCTATGGGCGCACCCATCTTGTTTTTCATTCATTGCTATGGTTTTTGGGCATGCTTCCTTTCTATCCATCTTACATCTTTCAGTCTCAGCCGTCCGTGTGATGGTTGATACCAAAGATGCGACACACCATAGGAGTATCCGTGTGCGAGGCAGGTTAAGCCATACTGCTTTACAGCATCTCCGCATGTAAATGCGGAAGTCATTTACACGTGGAGACCCTGGAAAGCTGAGACGGCTGAGACGAATCAGCAAGAACCTCAACGGTACCCGGTAGCCGGGTCGGAATTAGGACCGGCTGAGAGCACATAGCCATTGTGGCAATAGCTTTGGAACCGCTGCCCACAGGAGCTCAGATGAAGTCGTGGGCAACTAGCCCTGACGAAACATGTGTTGGCAGGGCATGGTGAATAAAATCTGAATTGAAGAAAAACTTCCATCAAGACTACTTTCACATTGTTTGTCTATTGGTTGTGTTGCTTGATTACCTACTGCATTTACTCTGTAAAAGGTGACGTGTGCAGAGATAACTGTTGTATCAATTATGTTTGGATCTTGGTCCTAAATGGAGGTTTAGGTTCTTCCTCCTGTCTGGGGCACCCTCAAATAGTGGTTAGAAATTATAATTAATGTCACACACTGGAGGCGCCAGTTGTGGATCGACAATCAAAAAAAACGTGGTCCGTTATCTTCAAAATGTTTTACTGTGTTTGCTACTTGCTGGTGTTACTAATGCTGGTGTTACTGAGTGTCTACTTTCCATTGAATTATTTTGACTTTATGTTAAAGACTATTGGCTACAGTATTTTTCTTTCTTTCTTTATAGATGCTACTCCAAAAAAGCTCACCCGTAAGGAGATGGGTGTCCGAGCCTGGGCCCGTAAGCTGGAGGCTATTTGTGCCGAGTATCGCCGGTTGTGGGCTTGGGAGCATGAGGACACTACAACACCCAGTACATCCTGCCACGCCTGACAGCCTCCCGTCGCCGCCGCACAGCAGCAAAAACAACAGCTTCCCCCCCCAGAGCCTGGATGGCACGTGTGCGCCGCCTCCGAAAGCGAGTGGACTACCTGGAGCGGTTGGGCATAAAACATCAGCGCCAGCTCCGGGACCTCCGCAAAGAGCTAGGGGACATGCAACACCAGCTGTCCACACTACGCCACCGGAGGAAGTGACTGTCCCTTGCCCCTTTTTTAAAGACTGTTGGGGGGGGGTGGGAATTGGGTTTTTGGGAAAGGGGACTTTTTGATTTTTGGACATTGGTTTGGTTAGGGAGGGGGGTGAGTTGGGGTCATTTATTTTATTTTTGTGACAACAACATCCATAATTTATATTTCTTAATAATTATATTTTTCATACCAAAACACGGCATACGCTCTCACATTATTTTGTGTGGGGTTTGGCAGTGGTTACTGGACGTTTGGTTTTTCAAACTTACCAGCATGAATGAAGCATCTTGTCCTGAAATGTACCAACATGCGAGTAACCCAGTTAGTCAATTCAGTAGCCCTACTACTGAACTTTACTAGTAGTACTGTCAGTCTCTGCTCTCCCACCAACTTAGTCCTAGCCCATTATTGTACTACCTCTCCAATATGCTTATCTTACCTGTGATTTGTGAATCACAGTTTGAGAATAAGGTTGGTTGTTGACTTGAATCCTCGATGGATGCAATATCAGTGTTGTGCTGGTAGCAGTAGTGGTGAACACTGGCAGTATCACCATATGAAATAAAAGCAAATGAAACATTGAGTGGGCTCAGCTTAGCATTAAAAACAGTACATTAGATAGCACGGTAGAGAACAGTGCCCTAAATTGTAGCCTAAGCAGTGTTAAATTAATGTAAATATAAGAAGTAGTTGCGTGGAGTTGGACTTCTATAAGAAATTAACGTGATGGACTCGTCATAAACGTAACGTAAGCATTAAGCATTTGATTGTTCACGTCGAGCAGGAGGAGAATGTTCTTATCAATCCACGGCGGCGCACATGAACTTCTGATTGTAATGATTTTGCCTACTTTGACCTTATCCTCTCCAGCAAGTGTGTGGAATTTATTGTTGTTGTCAGTCACTCCACAATGAAATACCACACAGCCCGGGGGAAGAGGGTTAGGGTTTGAAAAGTGGATGGGAATGAGGTTTTTTGGGAAAGTTTGGTAGAGAGGAAAAAAAACACAGCATGGACAGTAAAACAACAAATGAAGAGAAACACATTTTTGGATTTGAACTACGAAGAAACAAGTTGAGAGTACAGGGCTACAGTCATTAGGCAATTTCACTTGCCTCTCTGCCCTCAGAGACAATAAACACTTAGAACATTAAATTACTGTTAAACATAGCAAAAACATAGTAAATTTAGAAGCAGAGAGAAAAGAAATGCAAATTCACACTCATAGAAGTTCACGGCAATAACATTACTTAAAAGATAAGTAGAAATGAATGGATACTGTTACTGTATGTTGTTGTACTTGTCTTGTTGAATTTGGGAAGTTGCATGCATCAAGCCATTCTCTTATTTGCGGTACTCCTCCATTCCATCTGACGCTCCGTCGATCAATGTTGGGGACCAGAAGACACCATGTCCACTGCCTGCCTGCTAATGTGAAGATAACTTCATCCTTTTTTTCATTGCACAGGGTGAAAGCCGACCGGTAAATGTTGATGCAAAAACAGGAAGTGATATTAAAACACCATTGAGAAAAAAATATAAGGTACGTAAGCTGTGTAGTGCAAAAAGTCACACTTTCAGTTTCAGAATCGACAGTACAATAGCTTCGAAAGGGCGTACTCTGAGTCTCCTTTTGAAGGATAAATAAGTATGGGCGAGTTTTGCGGATCTTTCCCCTCAAGCTAGGTGTAGTGTAAACTACGATTTTAGAACAAAATTACACCTTTCTAGCAGTGCTCCCAGAACCTTAAACACCGACGCTAAAATGTAGAAACAAAAAACGTGTGATACTGCTACCTGTCTGAGGCCTAGTGAAAAATGGTGACAAAACGTTCTTTGAAAGTAATGTAGGCCCAAATCCCCCCTTTCCCATCATGGATTTTCTTCAAACCGCTTGCAACCAAAATTAGACATTTCACGACAAGTGCTCCAAGAGTAGACCCCAGAACCCAGTTGCCAAAATCTCGAACTCCCCCAAACACATGCAATACTGCTAACCCCAACGAGCCCTAAGTTAAAAATAGTGTCAAAGGCTTTCTTCTACTAGGCCCTAACTTGCCACCATGGATTTCTGTCAAACCTCTTGCAATCAAAAGTATCTATACCCAGAGTTGCTCCAAGACCCCAAAACACACCCACAAAACCCAGGAACCCCCCAAACAGCCCCCCAAAAATGCTAAAGTGAGCGAAATGCCTGAAAATGGCGAAACTTTTTCAGCTCTGATTTTCTCCAAACCACTTTTATCCGGTATTAGATCTTCACAGCAATGCCCCCAGACCCCTCAACTCAGGCGGGAACAAGTTTAACCCCCCCAAACAGCCAAAAAGTAAAACCACAAAAAGTGAGACTTAGCAAATTTCGGGCCTACCTGGAATTCAGTCCAAACAGAACTCCAAAGACAGGCAACTTAGCAAAAACGCTCAAACTTTTTCACCTCCGTTTTTCTCCAAACCACTTTTATCCGGTATTAGACCTTGACAGCAATGCCCCCAGACCCGTCAACCAAGGCGGAAACAACTTTGACACCCCCAAACAGCCAAAAAGCTAAATTGAAAAAACGGGAACTGGGAAATATTTAGCCCTAGTTCCAAAATCACTTTGTGCGCGCTCTGCAGCTAGGCCCTAATTCCCTTTTGCCACCATGGATTTCCGTCAAATCTCTTGCAATCAAAAGTATCCATAACCAGCGTTGCTCCAAGACCCCAAAACCCACCCACAAACACCAGGAACCCCCCCAAACAGCCCCCGGAAACAGTAAAGTGAGAGAAATTCCTGAAACTGAAAAAACATTTTCAGCTCTGATTTTCTCCAGACGACTTTTATCCAGTATTAGACCTTCACAGCAATGCCCCCAGACCCCTCAACCCAAGCGGAAACAACTTTAACAACCCCAAACAGCCAAAAAGCAAAAATTGAAAAAGGGGCACTTAGAAATATTTAGCCCTAGTTCAAAATCACTCCGTGCTCGCTCTGCAGCTAGGCCCTAACTCACCTTTTCCACCATGGATTATCTGAAAAAACAAATGCAATCAACATTAGACTGTGCCAGCAGTGCTCCCAGACATGAACACCCACCCACAAACACCTGGAAGCCCCCCAAACAACACCCCAAAGACAGGCAAGTGAGCAAAAACGCAAAAACTTTTTCACCTCTGATTTTCTCCAAACCACTTTTATCTGGTATTAGACCTTGACAGCAATGCCCCCAGACCCGTCAACCCAGGCGGAAACAACTTTGACACCCCCAAACAGCCAAAAAGCAAAAAATGGAAAAACGGGAACTTAGAAATATTTAGCCCTAGTTCCAAAATCACTTTGTGCGCGCTCTGCAGCTAGGCCCTAACTCCCTTTTGCCACCATGGATTTCTGTCAAACCTCTTGCAATCAAAAGTATCCATAACCAGCGTTGCTCCAAGACCCCAAAACCCACCCACAAACACCAGGAACCCCCCCAAACTGCCCCCCGAAAACGGTAATGTGAGCGAAATGCCTGAAACTGGAAAAACTTTTTCAGCTCTGATTTTCTCCAGACCACTTTTATCTGGTATTAGACCTTCACAGCAATGCCCCCAGACCCCTCAACCCAGGCGGAAACAACTTTAACACCCCCAAACAGCCAAAATGCAAAAATGGAAAAATGGGCACTTAGAAATATTTAGCCCTAGTTCCAAAATCAAAATATGACCCAGCTAGTACGCTAGCTGCACAATTTAAGCCGAGTATTGTATAAGTATCTGGTTCTCATGAATGAACACACAAATGTAGACCGGAGTATGTGTAAAAGTAGAAAACGACAACCATGATAAGTTGAGACGCCTAAGTAGGGCTGTTACATGTCCTCAACTGAACGGTATCCGGAGCGCGGAACGCCAAAGTTCATATTTGACCTTTGTTATTGATTTTCTGGACCGGAAGATTGTCAATTGTTACTTTACGAACCCCAACTCCTCGCCGTTTATTTGAAAATTGGCCTTGAAAAAGTCCTTGTGTAGGACGAAACATGTGTTGGTGATGTGTAATCTTGCTGGGAAAACCTGTGTTTTGGAATAATAAGAATAAAGATTGAAGATAACAAATAACAAGTGGACTATATCTTGGAACTCTATCATTGCCTTTGAATGTCACCTTATTGAGTGCTTTTGTGTTTACTCTATAAATACTAGAGTCTTACGTATTAGGGGCCTGTTACTGTTGCCCTAACTGTTACAATTACTGCCCTACAGGAGTGCTGTTTTCTCTATTTTTCTTGGTTTCATGTGACGCACTTCCCAGTGTGTACAAACGGCATCTTTAGGTGGTAGGTGCCTTGAGTTTCTATAGCACCCTAATGATTACTTTGTTTCTATACAATGTGTACCTAACTTAAGAAAAAAACAATTGTTCATGTAGAGTGTGTGCGGACATTTCCCTTTGGGAACACTACCGCCTTTCCTTTTCTTTTGCCAATCATCCTGGTATATTGGAAAGTGAGTCCGCTCCAAGTACATTTTGCATATTTTGTGGAAATGCAATATATTGGGCCCTTAATTTGAAGTACAATTTTAATTAAACATGGTAAAAAAAGAGTTTTTGAGATTGGTTACAATGTTAGATAATAACTAAGACAAGAAGACATATGGATCATCATTTCATGCACAAAAAACAAACAGCAATTGGTTTCATCAGAGCCATGCAGCCATTGCTGTCCAGTGCATGCCATCTTCTCAATTATTCATTACCTGTTCTACTTTTTGTCCACATCTTCGGAAAGTGAGGGCCCACAGGGCAGCCTCTCCGGTCAATATCAAAAGTAATACTGTCAGCAATCAGCAAGCATGTAGTCAGTCAGTAATTTCAGTCCCACTTGAGGGGACTTGTCGAAATCCATCCATCTGCCTTGAGGGAAATGGATAGGCCGAGTCTGGAGAAGGAGTATAAAGGAGCATGATTGAGTTGTGAACTTGTGAATCTCAGGATTGCAAACTGCGGCCCCTTCAAATCAATAAGGAATATAAGATGAAGACAGTGCTGCTGATAGACATGTTGTGGTTAGGTGATTAGAGATTTTTGTTGTGGTAAAAGTTGCAAAACAAAGAAAGACACACAGGAATAAAAGTGAATAAGGACGAAAAAAAGGAAGTCATTTTCAGGGCTCAGTGTCAGGGAAGTAGAGTTCGTCCTCCAACTCCATGATTTGAGACAGGAGTAGATCAGGTAACAGAGACGAACTTCCGTCACCTAAGTTGGTGTCCTCTTCTTCCTGCGTGCATTCACGTACTTTGTAATCTGGTGGTATCAAGTGCTGATTCATCTTGATCAGTGTTAACCTCTCCACATTTTTGGCCGAGAGGCGGGACCTTTTTGAAGTTACAATGGCACCAGCAGGACTGAAAACACGTTCAGAAGACACACTTGCGAGTGGGCAAGACAAATAATTTAGAGCCAGGTTGCTGATCAGTGGCCATAGAGCCATTTTCCTGTACCAATACAGCAATGGGTTCGTATGAACAAAGGCCTGTGTTGGCTAATCCAGGTAGACCTGCACCATCAACTCAAGGTTCGACACGGTTGCTCCAGTTTGCGTACCATCTGTGGCCTTCTCAGCACTAGAACAAACAAACCTGTGATGCTTCCGACAATATTATGGGTGGGCCTGGTGCAGGTGAGGATGATAATAGGGTTGCTGCTGGTGTCGTTAACGGCTTTGAGGGAAAGTGACTCCCATCGCCCACCGATTCAGAAGTGGAACTTGACGCTGGATTGCCTGCTGATTCAGTTGGACTTCTGACGGCTCCTTGAATTTTCTGCCGATCTTTTTTGGACCGACTGACTAACACAGCTAGCCAATGTTTGTACTTTGAAACATCTTCTTCATCAAAAGGAATGAATGCTTTGCTGGCCACTGCCTTTTTGCACTCTGGATCCAGAATAGTGGCACAAATGTAATGTTGTCCTGTATGTATCTTTTGAAGCCTTTCATTGGCAACTAGGCGGCTTAATAAGTTTTCCGCCAACCGATATGCATCTTGTATTCCAACATCATCTCTGAACGTAAAAGACACCACCTTCAGTTGGTGCTCTAGCATGCGCAACAATGGGATAGCTTTGCTCAAAGAACAGTCCTCCCTGCTGACTTCAAGCGTGAAGATCTCAAAAGGACGAAGCATGTCTGTCAGGCTTTTAACTAGCTGTCATTCCTCCAACTCTAGCCTCAGGTCAATAGAACCTACTGTAAAGATATAGTCATTGATTACCATGCACTGCTCAAATAGACGCTCAAGGATGTAAAAGATTGAGTTCCAACGTGTTGCCACCTCTTGGATGAGTCCTTTGACTGGCACTTTACGTACATTGAATGCTCCTCAGCTCCTTCCCGGCCTTAAAAGAATGGCTGAAATGTGTGCAGATTCTTTGGCAGGTAGACAGTAACTTCTTGACTTGGCTTTCAGTTTTCAAGAAATCTTGAAAAACCAGGTTTATACAGTGCGTCAAACAAGGCACTCTGAAATATTCACCGTCCTGCATGGCCTTAACTATATCACTGCCACTATCCGTGGAAACATAATAAACCATGCGATTTCTTGGTTTCAGCCATTCAGAGACCTTACTGTTGAACTCATCCAAAATGTTTTTTGCAGTATGAATTTTCTCCATGGCAAACATGGCTAATGTTGCATGTTTCCGAGAAGCTTGAAAAACTGTGTCCAGGTCAACAACTGCACTTGACTGGTCTCTAACACCTGCAAAAGACCCTGCAAAAGAGACCCAGTGTGCAGTGATGCACATCGAATCAAGGGCTTGGCAACTGGTCTACATGTCTGTTGTCAAGTGGATAGTGTGAACAGCACTCTTCTGCAAAGCTGCCCCAATCACCTCCAGCACATCTAGATGTAGTGCTGGAACCGCAACTCTGGCAAAATAGGACCGGCTAGGAGCCTTCCATTTAGGGCAGACTTTTGCCACTAATTCTAGAAACCCCACCCCTTCCACGAAAGAAAAAGGGAGAAGGTCCAGCGCTAGCATTTTAGCCAGCTTTACGTGATAAGACTTACCGTTGGGTGGTTGGCTTCAAATGGCACCTCCGACCACAACATTGCACGAATGGTGGGCAGGATCATTTTACGTGATGATGATGACGTCTTCAAACCAGTTAGGCCCATTGATGTAGTTTTTCGCATTGGTGTCTCTCCAACATTCTTAGTGTGCCTCATAGATGTTGCAGGGGTAGAGGGTGTGGGCGATACCACTGCAGTGCTGCTGCCAGGGGTACTGGGTGTACGAGAAAAAATGTTTGTCGCTTCTTCACTTCCCCGCTGAACGATCAGATTCTCGTCATCATCAGATGCAATATCAAGGGATACATTTGGATTTGTTTTTCTTTAGCCTTCCTCTATCTTCCTCATGTGTGCTTCCCAAGTGAGAGTGTGGTGTTGCTTGAGATGACCTCCGGTACCATAGTTGGAACCAAGCTTACTCCGACTAACGCTTGCTTTACAAATTGAACAAACGACCATGTTTTCCGCCTTTGTGCTAACAGTAAAGAAGTCCCAAACTGGGGACTGATGATGTCTGCTGAACGTGGAGGTGCTACTTTGACTTTCATTGCCAGATGAAGTAGAGGATGGGCATGGCTGAATTAGTTTCTGTTGTTCACTTACAGCACCACTACTTGAGGTCAGGCTGGATAGAGATCCATGCCGGCCCTTTCTGACTAAAAAAGATGGAAGCTGTAGGTTGTGTTGGTGTTGTAGTTAACGGTGGTGGTATGAGTGCCACGCCACCCATATCCCGCTCAGCAGCCGTTCGGGTAGGGTGAAAATGTCAGTTTGCTGCATGCCTGCTGGGGCTGGAGTGATGACTGTGATGACTGGGTCATGGTCAGACTGTTCAGCAGCAGAAGACACCACTTCTTGTTCGTCGTCATCAGCCATAAGTTGAAGCTTTGCGGGAGCCTTCCTTTTAGGCTTAGCTACCTTTGTCGACTCATCATGGCGTGCCTCAATCTCAGACTGCATTTGTGGGTACCAATCAGGATCAAGGTCATCAGAAGGAAGGGGGCTTGAAGAAGAACTTGTAGTAGTAGTAGCCCTCATTGACCTTTTTCTCGCAGGGGATGTGGAAGACAATGATACATCATCAGGAAGAGTGGCTTCCTCGGGTGATACCTCCTCTTGAATAGCAATTTCCTGATGTGCCCCTACTTCTGGAGGAACAAGCGTTGTAGGCAGTTGTGCTTCTCCATGAACCTCTAGTTGCACCTCTCCATGCACCTGTCCAGGAGCCTCTCCTTGCGACACTCCTTGCAGCTGTACTTGCGCGTCTACTTGAGCCTCTCCTTGCGGCTGTACTTGCGCCTCTCCTTGCACATGTACTTTTGCTTGTACTACTTGCACCTGTGTTTGTGGATGTGGTTGTTGAACACTCGTCAGCTGAGTTACACCCGGCGTTGATTGGATGGTTCTTTCTTGTGATGAGCCAAGATCACTGGTAGATGGTGATTCAACAACCAAAGTGGCTGCAGCAGCAGCACTCATGGTGGTCTTGGACCTAACTTGGCGTGGTGGCACTGAGCCCAATGAAGTGGAGGTGCTGCTTCCAGGTCGGTCCCAGGCGGACAGCGCTGGTGCAGCAGGCATAGTTTTTTTTCCCTAAAAAGGTTTCGGTGGGCACACCAGTCTCCTTGGTAGGTGGTTCCACTTGCTTCTTCTGCTCCTTCTTACTGGCAGAGGCACTATCAACTTTTTTTGCTGAGGCGCTACGGACAACTTTCTTTGGGGCCATCTTCTTGAGATGTCAGAACAGCAGGCCGCAGTTGCACGAGTTGCAGAGTTGTCTTGTCTGTGGCCACACGTGATATCACGTGATGTTGTGCTGCAAACATCGCTGCAGGACTTCTTCCTGGCACTGGTTGTTCTCTTGTGCAACTAAAAGCAATGAAAGGCTGAGGAACATCAGTTTTACACCCCAAAAAGTAAAAAAACACTCAAAAATAACCACAATCCCATGCCATCCACGCCCTCAATGATGTTTAAATTCACGACACCCCAGAGAAAGACTAGGCCCATGCACCACTGAGTACCCCTGGGCATAATGGTTAAAAGCAAGGCAAAGTGGGTGCAGGCCTGAGCACACTGCTTGGCTTCAAAATGGCCCCTTGACCCCCACCACATGGCCAGGCCCTTCCTGTACCAGGCCTCAAAATGGCCCCCACCCACATGGCCAGGCCCCAACAACACCCCAAAAAGTTAAAAAACACTCAAAAATCACCACAATACCATGCCATCCATGTCCTCAATGATGTTTAAATTCAAGACACCCCACAGAAAGACTAGGCCCATGCACCACTGAGTACCCCTGGGCAAAATGGTTGAAAGCAAGGCAAACTAATTGCAGGCCTGAGCACACTGCTGTAGTGTAGTTCCTATTTTCCCTATAGGCCCTGCGCATTGGAATAACATAAACAGCAGTGTAGATGTAGAAGTGCGGTCTTCCAGGTCTCTACTGACTATGCTAAACTTAATTGGGTTTGTACCAACTAGCTCAGAGGTCACTGGAAACTTTCTTGACTGAATAGGAAGTGATCAGCTTCCCTGGTACAGACAAGAAGGGATTCAGTTTTCCAACAACCGCATAAACATGACAACTTTGCTTCTTAGAATAAGAGTCAATCTCTAGAGTTGTGTGAAACAATAGACAGCTATTTCACTCAGTCAGTTGTGCAGATTACTTTCACCAGGATGCAGAGAATAGAGAGACGGGCGTTTTCAATAAAAGGTATTATTTATTGAACAGTCTTTCTTCTCATGCAAGAGAAATGAATTGCCACAATTGCAAGACTTGTTATTATAAAAAGTGCGTACAGTAAAAGGAGAATTGCGAAATAATACTGTAAAAGCATTGATAAGGTTTCTTAGCCATACAATGGTTAAAATGAATAAAATATATACATTCATATATACATTTGACTGACGTACTCAACTGGTGCTTCTATCTACGCCTACCCCAGTGTACCTGACCTAAGCCTAATACTTGGGAGGGAGTAAGTAAGTAGCAGTTTAGTTAAGTTGGTTTTGCCAACGTTTTGCTTTAAGAATTCTCTCTAAGGGTTTAGTCAACACCATACCTCTGGAATAGAATGTTAGAGGGCTGGTATCTACTTTCAGGACTCGATATTCCAGTCACCCGCAAGGGTAGGCTGGAAACGCTGGAGCTGGATTTTCTCGGCAGGAGAAAAGACAGCGTCTTTCTCAGCGCGTCAAGGAGGAGGAGGGGCAGCGTCCGTGGGCTTCTCGCATCTGCTGGGCTCTGCAAGGGACAGCTGTTCTGCTCCTGTATTCACCACACCATCACATTTGCCTAAGGCAATGTTGGTAATATTTATACCTGAAAGGTGCCTTGTTTGATGTACGTTTTTGGACATAAGACGTCAATAAAGATGTCAGCGGAACTGGTCGTTCTTACAGTTCTCATTAGAGTTCTATTACTAATAAAAGCGAAGCAAGCTGGGCTTTCCCAGGTTGCTGGGGGTTTTATCTTGTTGAAGAACTCGGGGTGTAATCTAGGAATCTAGGATAGTGGCTTCTGCTGTGTCGTCTACTGTAATGAGCTGCAGAGGCGAGATTCTGAAATATGGCTCTGATTGTTTATGTCAGAGACGAGTTTCTGAAATATGGCTCTGATCGTTTATGCCATTATAGGGGTATGGATGGATTATAGCCGTACAGGGGCATAAGGTCACAATATTGATCGGGGTCCCAGATTAGAACATGACACTGCCTGGCTTCAAAATGGCCCCTTGACCCCCACCACATTGCCAGGCCCCAACAACACCCCAAAAAGTCGAAAAACACTCAAAAATCACCACAATCCCATGCCATCCATGCCCTCAATGATGTTTAAATTCAAGACACCCCACAGAAAGACTAGGCCCATGCACCACTGAGTACCCCTGGGCATAATGGTTGAAAGCAAGGCAAACTGAGTGCAGGCCTGAGCACACTGCCTGGCTTCAAAATGGCCCCTTGACCCCCACCACATGGCCAGGCCCTGTCTGTACCAGGCCTCAAGATGGCCCCCACCCACATGGCTAGGCCCCAACAACACCCCAAAAAGTCGAAAAACACTCAGAAATCACCACAATCCCATGCCATCCATGCCCTCAATGATGTTGAAATTCAAGACACCTCAGAGAAAGACTAGGCCCATGAACCACTCACTACACCTGGGCCTACTGGCTAGTGAGGCTTTACAGGCACCCCAATTTATTTTTCAAAAAATCAACATATAACAGTGAGCTAAAATTCCATGACATATATGAGAATTAAGTTAACAAACAAATCACAGAAACAGTTGTATCATGCACCCATGACTAACCCTGGGCCTACTGGATACTGTGGCTACCCACCACAATATATATTTTGTTAAAGTTGTGAAAAAAGTTTTAGAACTGTAGTTGCCTCAACTGCAATTCCCCAAACAAACAACACCAACTTACTTGTAAAATCTCAAGTCCAACAGTGATCCAAACTCCAAAGTCCAACAAGTCCTCAAATACATATCCAGCAGCAGTCACAGAAAGTAATCCTTCCAGCTGAACAGCCAAATGAAAAGTGACCAGTACATGCACAAAGCACTGGGAGGAGTCTTCTGGACAGGAACAGGAAGGTGGAGACTGTGTGGCACTTCCTTCCTCCCACCCCACCCCAAAAGAATGTCAATCTGAGGAGTTATTCTGATCAAAATCATCATTTTCACAAGGTTTATGCTTCCTGCGGTGGATTTCCTGTGCAGAATTGTCAAACTCTCGCCGTGGAAGATGGCAAGCCGCGATAACGTAATTGTAGTCGAAAAACTCTCGCGTGATCATGCAGCAAGATCAAAAATGGCACAGCACACGCAAAACCTGAAGAAAAACATCTTGGCGGACTCAGAATCACGGTAAGACAACGCCGCGCGCGGGATATTGTATTTTTCAAGCGCGACAAAGCAAAATAACTCGTAGCTTGCGAATTTGTGGATTATTGGGTAAATTCACGCGATTCGGGGATCGCGAAATCGCCAAAAATCTGCAAATTTGCCCACGAAACGGGTTTTACGCCCACACTTAGAGGAGAGGAGACACTGATGGTAATACTAGTAAAGTAGTAGGACAATTGAATTCACTAACTCTGTCAGTGGCACGTTTGTACAAATTTGGGCAATTAGACAATTTGAATCAACTAGCCAGTTAGGTTTCAGGAAAACAAACGTACAGTTAACCCCCGCCTCCCCCACAAAACAGTAAATAAAACGTGTATTTTATGTTTAAGTAGAGAAATAAATAATTATTGGAGCCCTAACAAAAATTAACTATCCCACAAGAAAACCCGACCCACCCCCCTCCCTAACACAAACCAATGTCCATAAATCCAATCAGTCCCCAAAAGTCCAAAAACCCAAATGCCCACTTCCCACCCCCAAAAAGTCTTTAAAAAAGCGGCAAGGGACAGTCTCTCTACTTCCCCCGGCGGTGTCCTTTGGCCAGGTGGTAACTCCGGAGGTCATTGAGCAGGGCTTTCTGCCTCGCCATCTCCTGCTCAAGGTGGGACACTCTCAGGGTCAAGCAGTGCACACGACCCTTGCACTTCCAGGTACTGTGGGGGGGCAGCTATTGTTTTTGCTGCTCGGCAGTGAAGGGTGGCTGCCGGACAACGACCAGTACCACTGGAGGTTTGCGCTGACCGTACGATCCAGGGGCAGCGGAGGAGGATGCAGCTGTTGTGGATGTTGTTGTTGACTGAGACTGCATGTCCTCCTCCTTTTGGGCCACCAGCCGCCAATATTCGGCAACAATTGTCCCCAGCATCCTTTGCCAGGTTCGTCTAGCTAACTCCTTCCTAGTTAGTTCAGAAGGAGTATCTATATGAAGAAAGAAAAACATACTGTAACCAATGCTCTTTAAGACTAACACAAAATAATTCAGCAGAAAGTTGTGTTACAGGAGCACCTGCAACTTGCATGCACAGTACATAACATTTGTGGCAGGTATCTATCTAACATCCCACTTCGTCGGCCTCTACTACAACATTAGTGGGAGTTTCAGGAATTCTACTAGCAATATATGGACTCACTACACTAGAATCAGACAGTACAACAGTCTTCTTCTTCTCTCTTGTTTATCGAAATTGGCACGTAAACTTGTGAAAGCCGGCATAATGCCACCGCAGTCAACTTGCACCAGAGAAAAACAGACTCAAGCCATGATGACACAGACTTGCGTTACTGTTACCAGTCCAGTACCTGCAGGTGGTGAAGCTCTTACTTTTCTATTATGGGTGGCACTGGTCATACTATGTTACAAGGAATACTGCTCAATTAATTTAACTTTCACTTTGGCCTACCCCTGTGTGGTAAATATAATTTACCGAATACTTCTTTTCCGCATAATTACAAGTAAAAGAATAGCTCAATATAAATGAGAGGCAGAGTCCGGGGTGTCTGAGTCTTTAAGGGCTTTAATTCAGAATGACTCGAGTCATGGAAATCTATTCCATCAATACAAGGGTTCGAGGGTATAAGCAATGATGGCAAAAAGATGTCAACGATTTATTAACAGTACATGACATATATAGTATAACGAGGCAATAGCAATGCATACAGTAGGCGTGTCAAGTGAGTGTGCGTAGCAAAAAGGCGTGTACAGAGGCATGTGCTGGAAACGTCACAGAAAAGTGTCATAAGTGGGTGTACACATAGTGAATTCTGCAGAGTCAGCTGAAAACTATAACTTGGGTGCGCGCGCAGCTGGCATGACGTGTGATGACGTGTATCTGGAGAAAGCTAAGGGTCTGACTTTTAGCACTAGTAGAAGAGACAGACGTCTGGCATGTCAGATCGACCTGTTCCTATAACATGTCTGATATCTTGTATTTGGGGTAGGTGTAATCTGAAGTAAAAGGTCTCTCGGACAGAGGCTATTCTATACAGAAAGCATACGTGTCTAAATGCAATGTGCAGGGCCATGGGCCTACCATGGTAACGGGAGCTATGGATTTCATGAAGGAGACAGGGAGGCTTGGCCCTTTGCTCTGCAGCCGGGGAGCTGTTTACCTATATCACTAGACAGGAATGTGTTTTCGGGGAGGCTGAGCCAGCTACACTGATAACTTGAAGGCGAAATACTGTTTGGCAGGCAGGCCAGGCCGAGCCAGGCACCGCTTCACTTGGCAGGAAGTAAGGCAGAGGTCAGGGATGCATTTCATCTCCACGTTGCAGTTTTCGGAGACAGAGACAAAAAGTGGTTCAATGGCAGGAATCAGGGCCTAACTCGGAAGAGCCAGGGAAACGTGAAAGTGCACCACGTAAAGACGGTGGCACGGCATACTTAGGAACTGAATTGTCAATTCATTCATGGTGGATCTGATAGAGGACATGTTAACGTTGGACGCAAATGTACTTGCGTCTTCAAATTCGATTGCGGAGGGAAGTTACATGCACCTTAACTCGTACATGGAGATGATGGGGTACTCGTTAGGGGACATACTTGACCATAAAAATTTCAATTACCTCATTCCCTCCTTGTCCCCTACCGACCCATTAGGATATATCTATTTTCATGAGACCATCTATTTGTTCATGTAACATTATCTGTTCTTCTTTCTTTAATCGGGAATGGGAACGTGAACTTGAACGGGGAATACAAGCTGTGGCGCACAAGCAGCAAATCGCTGGCCCACATTGAAGACATAAACAACAACTAGAACACTATGGCCAATATAATCCCTAGGAATGACAATAGCTTCCATCCCCAGGCTGTTATTACACTCCAGAGCCAACCGGACCAAGTCCAGGAGCCTGGGTTCTGGTGTATCTGATGGGCAATTTCGTGAAATCTGGTGATGGCCTTATAGACTGATGGTGCGTTATTAGGAATAAACACGCAACAACTAGATCCGATGACTCTACAAGCTCCGCCCCTATCGGCCAGGATGACGTCAAGGACAAGGCGGTTCTGAAGAACAACAAGTCTCATAGCAGACTGCTCCTCTGTTAAGTTGCCCAAAGCTGAAGTAGTCTCATTCACTACTGCTTCGAGAATTCGGGTTAATTTGCGTATCAGTTTACTGTTGGAGACAGTGCCTAAATAGGGAAAGAATCCTTTATTGAAATCTGTATATTGTTCCCATGCGGTTTCAGTAAAATCAACTAATGGAAGATCTCTTTTGTGCCTAACAAGATTGAGACGGGAATTCCTGTGATAATCAGATGGGGCTAGAAAAACTGGTGGCAATACGAATGCAATGAAACAAGTACCATCCCAGTCTAGAGGTAAACGTACATCAGCTGTATGACCACAAATGAAATAGGAATGTCGGGAAGCTTTGAATGTAGACTTGCCTTCATCACTAAATTCGACCACAGTAGTGCAATCACTATGGCCTAGATGCACTGAACCATTCTTTCTGACGCATAATACACCCTTAGCTGGTAAAACTGATATGGATGGCAAGTCTGGACCAGTTTCTGACTGAACATTTAGAATCATGAGGTTGAGTGTAAAATTGCCTAATCCATATACTTCATTTTCTAGATCGGTCCCTGTCATTTGTGGAAGACCTTCTTCATCTGGGAAACATGCTTTGTTCATGACTGTGTTCAGGTTCCCCCATATCCGTTTGCCTTGGGAAACCCTTGATTCAGTGTCTAAAGAAGATAGTAAACTAAACCATGCACCACAGGAACCATTATGTGTAAACGGGTAAGGAAAGAGGGGCAGAGCTCCCTTGTAGTTCTGATAGGGAGGGAGTCGGCCACATATCCAACAGTTAGTAGCATTGTTGATCTGGTGTGAATGGTGTAACATACGAATGAATGTATTGTTGCGCAGCGCAAGTCGATAAGACAATTCGTGTGGGGGTAGTTCACTAAACGTGTGCTCTGCAGTATCATTAGAAAAAGAATGTGCAATCGGAAAATACATATGTAACATCAAACTGATGCAAAGTAACGTAAGACTCAGAAGAAACATAATAATCAGGGTGCAGATGCACCTACTACGGAGATTTTTACAGTAATGGTTTCTTTTCAGGATCTCCTGTCTATCTCTCTCTCTATTTGGGTCTAACTTGTACATTGTCAGAAACTGCCTAACCGCTTCACCCAGGAGGGGACTTAAACAATTAAACTGTCTGACTTACTAGACCTCAACTTCATTTGGAACTCCTGCTGAGGAGTTTTCTCTACCAGGGGGAGTTTAGTATCAGTCTTTGGAATGTGGCTGGGCTGAGAATCAGTCTTTGGCGGAAGTCCATAGAAGCGTTTCACGTGACTCGAGTGGAGCCAGGTTTTCCTCCCCTCCAACTTAACGGCAGTCCTGGTTGTTAACAAAACGATCTTCGGCTCCTTCCAGCGGGACTCCAAAGGACTTGTTCGGTCAAAATTTTGGACTAATACCACATCACCGGGGACCAGCTCGTGCGGCTATAGAAAAGAGCAACAGGTAAAGCTACTATCCAATCTACGCCCTTCTCTTTACACACTTTAGCAAGACGTGTTTTCAGAGTCTGGTTATGTCACTCCACGAGACCTGCTGCCTCGGGATGTCGGACACAGTGGAATTTCCACTGATATCCCAAGAGAAGGGAGACTTGCTTCATGAGTTCGGACGAGAATGGCTGACCATTGTCCGAGTACACAACACGGGGCAAACCGTACCGCGGGAAGAATTCACGAACCAACTGTTTGGCAGTGGTCGGAGCAGTGTAATCTGGGACGGGATATGCTTCTGTCCATCGTTATAGGGCACATACAACTACAAGGACATATTTAAAACCTCTGCATCTGTCCATCTGGATATAATCCATCTGGAGGACTTCAAAAGGATGGTCGGGAGGATGAAATCCACCTTGTCCCACGGGGACACCTTTTCCTGGATTGAACTGACAACAGATCATGCAGGTACGCACTTTCTGTTTTGCTGCTGCTCGTAAATGTTTGTTAAACCAGAGGTTCTGTAAACTGTCTAACATGGCTTTTTCACCTAAATGTGCTGGACTATGTGCAGTGTTGATGATAACTTGAACCATAGAGTCGGGGAGGAACCATGTGGTCTTTCCCTTCGTCATCCAACCCTGTTCAGTCTGGACCCCTCCTTGTTCAGCCCATTTCTTGATTTCATCTGGAGTAGCATGTGTCTGTATGTCAATGACATCTAGTGCGGGGTCCCTGACTGTCATGCTGTGTGTCAGTGATGATACGTCAGTCTTTGTCATATCAGTCGTATGAATATAAGTCTGTGCTGTATGTTTCGCTGTCCGATCTGCAAAGTCGTTACCCTGGGAAATTTTGTCTGTGACTTTTGTATGTGCTTTACACTTCATGATAGCTACAGCTGTAGGCAAATGTATTGCCTCCAACAGTGCTTGAATGAGGGGACCATGTTGGATTTTGGCTCCGTGAGAGGTCAGAAAACCTCTTTCTTGCCAGAGGACACCGAAGTCGTGTACGACCCCAAATGCATAACGGGAATCTGTGTATATATTTACTTTATGGTTCTTGGCTCGTATGCAGGCTTGGGTCAGAGCAATGAGCTCTGCTGCTTGGGCTGACAGGGTGTCAATGCGATGTGTTTCTAAGACTTCAGTTTCAGTGGCCACTGCATATGCGGCCACTAGCTCTCCTGTATTTGTTCTCATACATGAACCATCCACATAAAGTGTCAGGTCTGGATCGGGTAAGGCCACATCTGTCAAGTCTTGTCTGGGTTTCATGATTATATCAATAACCTCCACGCAGTCATGTGGAGTAGGATCTATACTGCTCGATGGTAAAAGTGTAGCAGGATTCAGTGTATTACAACGTCTGATTTCCATGTGTGGTTGGAATAATGTCAGTTCATAACCTGTCAGTCGCGCTATAGTCAAGTGTTGAGTCTGTGTTCTGTTTAGGAGAACTTCCACAGAGTGTGGAACCTGTACTGTCAATTGATGTCCTAATACAATGGAATCACTTTGTCTGATTGCTAGAGCTGTTGCTGCAACTGATTTTAAGCACGCAGGCAAGGCCTGGGCTACTGGATCTAATGTGCTCGAAAAATAACCACATGGTCTGTGTTTGTCTGCTTGAAGCTGAGTGAGAACCGACAACGCTGTGCCATCACGTTCTGTGACAAAAAGTGTAAAAGGTTTACTGTAACATGGTGTCGCTAAAACTGGTGCTTGACATAAGGCTTTCTTTAATTCGTCAAAAGCTTGTGTATGTTCCTGAGTCCATGGGAGGACAGCCGAAGACGCTGCCTCTTGTGTTGTCAACTGTATAAGTGGTTTAGCTAGAAAAGCATATTGTGGAATCCATTGTCTGCAATAAGAAGTGAGTCCAATAAAGGCTCGTACTTCTTTCTGTGTCTTGGGTTGTGGAAGTTGTGCAATTAACTGTATACGATCTGGTGTCAACTGTCTCCCCTCTTTGGACAGCACGTGCCCAAGGTACACCACTTGCTGGGCGCAGAATTGTAGCTTCGAAGGAGACACCTTGTGTCCCTTGTCCGCCAGGAAAAACAAAACTGTCAGTGATGCTTGTTCACATTCTGGTTCACTTCAGGCGGTGATCAATAGATCATCGACGTATTGCAATAGGGCAGTATTAGGAGGCATGTGAATATTGTCAAGTTGTCGTTTCAATGCTTGGCTGTAGATGCTGGGGCTTTCTGTGAATCCTTGAGGGGCGCGTGCAAATTTGAAACTTCGGCCATTTAAACAGAATCCGAAAAGATACTGGCTTTCCGGATCAATGGGGACACTAAAGAAGGCGTTCTTAAGATCGATTACAGTAAAGAACGTCGCCTCTGAATCAATAGCTGTCAATAATGAAGAGATGTCTGTGACCACAGGATACTGTGGTACAATGCATTTATTTAATTCACGTAAATCAATCACCAGTCGATAAACTGGAGGTGCATTTGTATCAGTACGTTTAAGAATCGGAATGATAGGGGAATTACAAACATTGGAGTCGGTTTCTACAACCACTCCTTGTGCAATGAGCTCGTCAATGATTTTCAGTAAAGCCACTACAGCATCAGGTGGTAACTTGTATTGTCGGATTCGGGGCAGTATTACTCCTGGCTTGAGTGTGACACGGTATGGTGTAATGTGCATACAACCTACATCAGTGGGGCCTTTAGCCCATAAATGTGCAGGAACATTCTGTAACCTGGGATCAAAATCTCTCAACACATAATGGCCCTTGAAGTCACGAAGGAACAGCCTTACTCCTTCCGGAGAACAACAAATTACAGCTCCTAGAGCTTTCAGAGTTTTTATACCAAGCAGGTTTTCTGGACATGATTTCGTAAGTAACAAATCAGTAGTACGAGATAACGGACCAACTGCAAGGGGAACAGGTTTCGATACTTCGTTAACAATGGGCTTTCCTGAAAATCCAAGGGAAACATTCTGTGAGCCTGAGAGGGGTGCCCCTGGGACCTCGTCGTGACTGATGGTAGTTCTGCTTGCCCCTGTGTCAATCAAAAACTTTCTATCTTTCCCTAATACCTGACTATGTACATAAGGACCCTCTTGATCTACAGGAACTTCAATAAGAGGCAAGCCAACCTCCCTCTCTAGGCTGTTTCATGTGTACTGTTGATAATCGGGGTAATCAGATTGGGCATACTGGTACATCTGTTGTGTGACATGCTGAGTCGCGGCAATGGGTTGGGGCTGTGGTACCGCTACGGCCTGCTGTGGAACATGCATAGGTTGTACATTTTGTGGAACATGTTGTTGGACCTGGTGTTGGACCTGGTCCTGTCTGGGCGGACGTGGTCTCTCTTTAGTTTTACCTGTAGCGATATTGTGTTTCAGAACGGTACATTCGTTTACATAATGACCTGGCTGTTTACAATAGTTGCATGTCCCTTTAACGGGAGCCGCTGAATTGTTTGACTGTGTCGCGCCCTTTTTCTGACCATCTGCTGGAACTGACTGAGCAACTAACATTTTCATTTTCGTGTCTTTCATACATCTCTGTTCGTGATCATGTTCCTCTCTAATTCTGTTCTGGTGGTATTGTAACATTTGTAACATTTGGGATGGCGTATTTGCTTGCCATGTGCTCTCGACTTTCAATACACGGTTCTTAACCTGGGGCAATGAATTCTCAACCAATTTGGTTACGAATAGATGCGGATATGACTCGCTACTTGTTTTCAGGCCACTATTAATGATAAAACATTTCTCGAATCCAGAATAAAAATCACTAGTGTCTTCATCATGTTTCTGTTTACAGGCTGAGATTGCATCCCAATCCTCCTTTTTAGTTGTCAACAATCTTGGCAGGACCTGTACTAATAATCCTGGTAACGCTTTAGTCTTCTCCCCAAGACCTAAACCTGGGGTTCGACCAGTTTCTTCGTTTTCTAATTCAGTCCAATTGATCTTTTTACCTCCCACCTCCCATTCTTTTTCTTTGAGTTTCTCGTAAGTACCGGCAGGCAATAACACTTTTAGGATTTTCATAATATCGGGATATGAGTAATCTCCCATGAGTAACATGTCTTTTATTTCACGGTGGAACCCAGCTGGATCTTTATCATGACTAGGCACTATTTTCTTCATTTCCAATAATTCCATTTTAGTTATGGGCGTATATACATACACGCGTTCAAATGTATTGTCTTGTTTCCGGATGGGGTGTACTTCACGTAAAGGGTTCTGTCTGTCTAGGTGAAAAGGATTGTTTAATGGGGGTGGAACAGGCACAAAACGTGGGGTCAAGAATGTTCTGTATTTATGGCGTTGTTTGAGAATTACATTAATCAAATCAGTACCTAGGCCTCTCCATCTATGCAGGAGTAAGTCTTGCAATAGATTATACAACGGACCTGGATCAGAATGCTGATTTTCGTACTGTACAATAAGATGTTGGGTCATGTAAATACCTGCTAGTCGCTGTTCTTCTGGACTAAGACTTAAAAACATGTGTACTACTGAATCATCTTTATACATACTGTCATCCCCGGCCCATTGCACTGCGGACCGGGCTAGTTCTTGGTCACGCAAGGTAATGAGTTCATGATAACCTACTCTTTCTTTCAGGCTTCTATCAGTAACTTGAAAAACATGTTCAAGGGAACATTGCTCTGGAATCGGGGAAAGGTGACGAATGGGTCTGTCAAAGGGATGTGCAGGAGAATACTGTTTAGGAAGTTTCGCCCTACCTACGTAAGCTATCATGCCTGGGGGCACTTGGGTTGTTGCTGAATCTTCTGGTTCTTCCTCCTCTGAGGAGGCTTTATCGTCTGACTCGAGAGGCTGGTCAGTCTCTCGTCTGGCATGTATCGCTACAATTTCATTACGGATCTTTCTAGTCATGGCCGCTATACATTTCTCTTTGTCATGTTTGCCTTCGGCAATATTCTGACTCCACCTCGACAAACCCTCCATCTCTTCCTGCGAGAAGCCTGGCTGGTCCAGGACCCTTATCAAACTATTAATCAGAAATCGCATTATCAAACCCTTTGCCTCAACTTTCTCGTGCGCCATAGCTTCGCGAACACATTTCTGCCCTTCACCTATTCTAACAAAATGATATATGTTGTCTAGATGTTCTGGCATGTCTGGTAATAACATCAGGTAATCTGTAACACAACGTAGTCGTAGTGAGGCTAACGCCATGGGTCTTGTCTTGCCAGGTACCGGGTCGTATCTACAATCTGTCATGGGCTCTTTAAGATAATCGGTTAGGCTTACTTTGGGTGTACGCGACATGGCTATTTCTCTCATTGTTACTCGACGTAAGGGTGGCGGAGTATGATAGGGGCCACCTGAAGCGCCTCCTGAGGCACCCCCTGAGGCGGAACCATGAGCATGACTTGATGTCAATAGGTGCTGATGTGGGAAATCTATCGGGGACGACTGACTCCGAGTCGCATCTGTACCAAAAGGGTTATTAGGACCAAGAGTAATGGGACCAGCAGGGGAAGTGACACTAGGTGCGGGAAGTGGATGACGTGGAGGGGTCGTGGACTGATCAGCAGGGACCAGCAGTGGCAGTTGTCGGGGCATATTGGCGTATGCGGGAGCTTCACCATCCAAATAGGAAGAAAGGAAACTATCTGCTGCGGTCTGTTTAGGACGTACTTTGGTCGGAACCAATGGAGGGGGCAGATCGTTCGGTATTTCAGAAGTTGCTTTGGGGCCTCGGCCCTCGGCCAGAACTGGATACAGTCCTGTTATGAGAGCATTACTCTGTCGTTCTTGTTGTTCGGTTTTTACTCGCTGTCCCTCTTCTAGTAGATCTTTTTCCTTAGCTTTTTCAGACTCTTCTCTACTCTTTTCTGCTTTTCTAAGTGCTTTCTCTGTCCGTCTATGTGATTCTTTGCGCCACAATTCAATGGCATCTTTCTGTGATTGTCTGGCTTTCTTTTTCCATAATGCTTCCTCTACTCTCATGATGCACTCGGCATCCCATGTCCCTGTAACGGGCCATCTCTGATTCTCTGCCAGGTCTTTGGTGTAATCCACCCATAAGTCTAAGTACAGTATGGCATCTAAGCCATGCTTGTGGTACATAAAATGTCCAGGAGTATCCCTGGATGGGATGGGAACTGCTTCTTCAAGTATCCCTTTCCTAGTTCCTATCTGTCGTAACTTCGAGAACAAAGGCATTGCTACCTCTAGATTGGACACAAACACAATGAACACAATAAAATATGCAAACAATCACTCATACCACGACGTTAAACACATTGAAACATTTCGAACAGATATTGACTACCCACTAATTCAATAACGAGAACAAAATTGAACCGTTGAATACAAGAATAACTCGATGCACTGCTAAACAGCACAGATACACTGCTAAAACAGTGCAGACCAGATCTGTGTACCCAAACCCGTCTTGACCGGATACAAATTAATGCACCCGTCTTGATGCGTCCCCAGCAACGGTACTCACCGGGAAGCACGGAACGGAAGGCCTCGGAAACTCGACTGGACTGGACCGCTACGACGTCACTGGTGCTGCGCACTACGCATGCGCCTCGACGCTTCAGACAGGTGGGCCTCTGGACACCTCGGACACTGTTCTCTCGGCTGGGCTCTGGTCGGGATCCTCCGCACTCCTCACCGCCTCGTCTGGATGTCGATCGCAGTCTCCGTCACCTCCGTAGGCCTGAGGGAGATACAGGAAATCCTGCAGATGCGCATAGATGTCCGTCACGGCTGTGGCAGGGGGCACGGCCTGCGACGCATCTCCGGCGCGTGGGGTGGGGGAGGGGTTCCTGTTCTGGCGCCAAATTATGTGGTAAATATAATTTACCGAATACTTCTTTTCCGCATAATTACAAGTAAAAGAATAGCTCAATATAAATGAGAGGCAGAGTCCGAGGTGTCTGAGTCTTTAAGGGCTTTAATTCAGAATGACTCGAGTCATGGAAATCTATTCCATCAATACAAGGGTTCGAGGGTATAAGCAATGATGGCAAAAAGATGTCAACGATTTATTAACAGTACATGACATATATAGTATAACGAGGCAATAGCAATGCATACAGTAGGCGTGTCAAGTGAGTGTGCGTAGCAAAAAGGCGTGTACAGAGGCATGTGCTGGAAACGTCACAGAAAATTGTCATAAGTGGGTGTACACATAGTGAATTCTGCAGAGTCAGCTGAAAACTATATCTTGGGTGCGCGCGCAGCTGGCATGACGTGTGATTGACGTGTATCTGGAGAAAGCTAAGGGTCTGACTTTTAGCACTAGTAGAAGAGACAGACGTCTGGCATGTCAGATCGACCTGTTCCTATAACATGTCTGATATCTTGTATTTGGGGTAGGTGTAATCTGAAGTAAAAGGTCTCTCGGACAGAGGCTATTCTATACAGAAAGCATACGTGTCTAAATGCAATGTGCAGGGCCATGGGCCTACCATGGTAACGGGAGCTATGGATTTCATGAAGGAGACAGGGAGGCTTGGCCCTTTGCTCTGCAGCCGGGGAGCTGTTTACCTATATCACTAGACAGGAATGTGTTTTCGGGGAGGCTGAGCCGGCTACACTGATAACTTGAAGGCAAAATACTGTTTGGCAGGCAGGCCAGGCCGAGCCAGGTACCGCTTCACTTGGCAGGAAGTAAGGCAGAGGTCAGGGATGCATTTCATCTCCACGTTGCAGTTTTCGGAGACAGAGACAAAAAGTGGTTCAATGGCAGGAATCAGGGCCTAACTCGGAAGAGCCAGGGAAACGTGAAAGTGCACCACGTAAAGACGGTGGCACGGCATACTTAGGAACTGAATTGTCGATTCATTCATGGTGGATCTGATAGAGGACATGTTAACGTTGGACGCAAATGTATTTGCGTCTTCAAATTCGATTGTGGAGGGAAGTTACATGCACCTTAACTCATACATGGAGACGATGGGGTACTCGTTAGGGGACATACTTGACCATAAAAATTTCAATTACCTCACCTGACGACTACAAAAGCAAAATGAAGAAGATAATATGATCATCTATCGCTTCACAGGATATTTGCTTACATATGGGAGGACTTTAGGTGCTTTGTTTTTGATTGACTGAACACCGATAGGCCACACATCAATGTCAATGACAGAGTTGTAAAAAATGTTTTAACAGAGGTAGTGAGTGGTCCCCGTAATCGCCGGATATATGCTGTGCTTGCAAACTACTGGTACTAGTCATGGTAGTATTCTGAAAAATACAACTTCTTTCCTCTGGTTCGCTACTCTGGCACGAGGTGCGGTGTTACATGCTCGTTAAAGTAACACTCTTCATCCAGTGACCGTTTACTCTGTCTACATACACCTATGCTATCTATGAGGAAGATACCATCCTGGCATCCATCCATTCAAAGTAAATGTCAATCACTCTTCATAACGTCTCAACTGGACAAACCTTATTTTTCTCACAGAAAAACAACCATTTTTTTTATTTTGTAAATAGCCAGCCATGCATCCGTGCTTGACTTGCATATGAATTTGAACCAAAGGATATTTTGTGCACACCTACAGTTTCTGTTTCACCCACCCAGCCAGTCCTCTTTTCTTTCTCCTTTCATCCATCCTTGTTTCAGCCTTCAACTGGCCATGATTCAGATTCCCAGCCACCTCGGGCCGCATCCAAAAACACGTATCATTCTTTGACAGTCATTAATTTTAACTTGCTCATCCTTCCTTACACCCTTCTTTCCCTTTTCTTTCATCCCATCCATCAAGTTCAACTCTGATCTGACTTGGCTTCTCAATAAAACTTTCACATCAGAGTTGAAGTCAAATTTAGAGGAGTCCATTGGTTACTCATCAACTCCCGCCGCTATTGCTAATGAGAAGTCAAGGGTGACTGTCTTCTACCTGGTTGACAAAAACGTAGTTCTAAATTTGTAAGTCTTCTTAACAGTAAAGTGTACTTGTACTGTCAACATATACACCCCTGCAGAGAGCCCACTCTGCAATCTCAATAAGTAAGGAATATAATAGCTTACCACTGCCCACCACTAGCATGGCAACACCCACAGCAGTTCCTGCTGGCTGTGGCACCGCATCCGCCCCTGAAGTGCCCACCTCCGTGCTGGCCCTTGCACTGGTGTTATGCTTAGAAAATACATTTAATATTTTTAGATGCCATATACACCACTCCCTATTTTGTCTAGGAATAAAAAAAGGTTACTAGTACTGCATAAACAAATTTAATAACTTGTGACTCTCTAGTCTAAACTAAAAATGTCCCTTTCTTCAGCAAAGGGTATTTTTTATTCATGCTTAGCCATAACATGTGATGCATATTTTTTTGGCACAACTGATGAATGCTTGCTTTTTAACATGCACCATTTTTCTCCTAACAGCCAGAAGCTTCCCTTCTACAAACAAGAGCAAGATCATGATTAGACAGAGTCGTCAACTATTCACCCCCACCAAGACTTTAAGTTCCAAACAGGTGAGGGCTCTCCCACAATTAATGTGTGAAATCTACCACTTTTCAGTCGTTCACCGTTTATCTTATATAAGTTGATTTTCATGAATGTTTTTATACAATGCACAAATAAAAATTTTACAGAGTACACACAGAGCTAGTTGTTTTACTTTTAATAAAGCTTTAAAACTTACATAGACTCTGTGGTTTTTGGTCATGAGTGACTGAGCGAAAGGGTTTGCAACTTGCAAGCGTAAGTCTGGGAGGTCGGGACTCTGACTCCATAGTCTTATGTTCTGGGTTGTATAATCATTGGGGATCATCACTGCATTTGGGAGCTAACCACATCGCTGCTGTGGTTATTTTTCCCCTGTGCTGGAAATTGGAAAGCTACTATATTCATGACGAGCTCAGCTCGTCATCAGCACAGCTCAACTGTGCCTCATGACGAGCTGAGCTTGTCATGAGCATGGAAGAGGCTAAATAAGGACTCTGACAAACTAGCTAATCAGTTAGAAGATTGGGGGTTCAACTTCTTAAATGACCAAGGTATGTGGAAAGTCTATCTGCACCTATTATCACCAATGGCCTACTGCTTGTCCATAGTTCTGTATGTGCAGAATAGTCACTGCAACAGTAATAGTATGTCCTCCTATCCTATCAAAAAGTAAACCAGTATCTTATTCTTGGTGGCCATTGATATTTTATTGTTGGGAATTGTCAAAGCATAAACATTATAAGACTTCAATAGACATTATGGACAACCCAGAGGACTGCACTCAGTGCTTAGAACTATTATTGAATAGGAGTTTTATTTAATACCTTTTGCCAACTGTGCAAGTTTAGCTAGCTACACAGACAGACTAATAATAATTGAGCATTAGCACAGACAGTCATAGTAGAGGCAGGATGAGAATTTAGAAACAGTCTACAAGAAGATCAAAGATGATTTATTAAAAAATAGAATTATGAGGAACATTTGGAATACAGAGGTGCTGTTAAAGAAAGGGAAGTATAATTAATAATATGAACAGGAAAACTTACTGGAGCCAGCAGAGGAGCCCTCGACGGACCAATCCTGGCCTTCCTGTTGTTCCTGTTCCGCCGGTGCTGCTATCTCCTCCTCCTCTGTCCTCTTGCCCCTGGGGGGAGCTGATGTACAACATGAAAGAAAGACACAAACATGGATGATTGTTTTCAACCAAATCAAACATTTCAAAAAAACAGTAACAAAATATTTCAGGGAAATAGGCAACAATTGCACTAAATGTATTGACCTACCTGATATGGTCTACTAGGAGATTAGTATTGCTGGATTCGTGGACCGTCTAGTTGGAAAGCTATGTAACTCACTAAGCCAACTACAAAAAGGTTCTACTATGACTGGCAGGCAGCACTCTGCAGCACGTGAAGTGACAGATACAGTCCGTCATGATTACAAACCACTAAAAAGTTGTCTACTAAATAGTAAATAACCAGTCATAATATACTTAATCTATAAACCCACCACCACTATCTCTTCTTAGTGGCAGGAGTGTAAAAGAAGGACTGGACTTGAGTCTCTAGTGTCTAGCATTACGCTGTTCTGTAAAGTACACTCATACATAATCACTCAGGCCAAATGAGCACAAAATTGAAAACAAGTAAGCATAGTAGCACCGCCAGTAAGCAGGCGAGCACCTGCAGTCACGGAATCTTTTGGAACATAAATTACCTGCAATGTAATCAGTAGCATTCTTGCTCTTCGGAAAAATCAAATATTTGCAATATCATATAACACAGAGCAGGAGAAAAAAAAGTAGTGATTAAATAGCTACTACTACTCACCAAGCCCAGGTATCTCCAAGCCAAGCAGGTCGAGCAGGTCGTGTTCCTGGTCCAGAATGTCGGACCACTGGTGGGTTGCCTGGTTGTTGTTGCGCCAGACCCCAGACTCCTGATACATGGCCCGGCACACCTTCCCCCATACCTGGCGAAGATCCCGGAGCCCGTACCTGGTACGGGGCCTACCGCCTGCCGCGACGGTCTTGGGGAGGGGGTGCTGGATGAAGAAAACCAGTGCGGCCACCTCCACCGCGCTAAAGATCTCCCAGGCAGTTACATCCTTCCCCCCTTAAGCACCCGCAAGGGAGCCGGCTACGGGTGTGGAACCCTTCCCCTTAGACTTGCTGGCTCCCGTTGCCATGGTCCTGGGTGAAAGAAGAAAAGAATAGGAAAAAAAGAAAGCAAAAGAAAAGAGAGAGCTAAACAAAAAAAGAAGCTATTAAAGTAACAAAAAGTTGAAAAAACACAAAATATAGATGTAGAAAAAGAGAGGGATAGATAATGAGTGAAAAAGGATTAAAAAAAAGTTCAAACAAACAAAGGATTGCAAAGATTAAAGCAGGATACAAAAAGCATGCCCAGAACCATAGCAATGAATGAAAAACAAGATGGCCGCGCCCATTGCAACCATGTGGGTAAGTTTGCGCGATATTTTACCCGGTAGCATGCAAAAAGAGACACGATCACGTAATTGCGCCTCGCACATAGGAAATGCCCAACGCGAGCATGCAACTAGCGCCCGGAAACAGAAATACGCAACGCAAAAACTGAAAACAAGATGAAACCACCCATGTACGACCGCATGGGTAACTTTGCAATAGCTGCGCTGAAAATAAACCCTGCGAACACGCAAAAATAAAAAATCTGCAAATTCTCACAGATTCACAAATTTTGCGGACTGCAAGTACGTATTTGCACGAATTTGCGTACCGCAAATTCTTAAATTTCACCCATACTTAGTTTTGATCCTTCCTTGCTTTGTACACAATCTCATAGTCATACTCTTTCAGTCTTAACCCCACCTCTCGATGGGAGGGGGCATTTTAGCCTTCGGGTTCCCAAAAATTGTGAGTAAAGCATGGTGATCTGTAATGACAGTAAATCATTTTCTGTAGGGAATACATGCAAATGATCTCAGGTCTAGACCAAAGCCAGACTTTTCTTCTCCAGGTGACCTTGGCCCAGGCTACCACTCTCCCTGGCAGCTCCGCCTCATCAGTAACTATGGGTGAAATTTGCGAATTCGCGATCCACGAATTCGCGCGAAATGAATTCGCAATCCACAAAATCCACGAATTTGTGCAGATTTGCGGATTTTTGTTTTTTGCTCGTTCACAGAGTTTTTTACGTGTTCGCGGGGCTTTTTGCGTGTTCGCGGGCCGCTTGCATGGTGAAGTTACCCATGCGGTCGTGTATGGGCACAGCACCCTCTGGTTCACCGCTGCCACCCTCTGGTTCAGCCATGTCACCCTCTGGTTCACCACTGCCACTGCCAATCAATCAATCAATCAATCAAAGCATTTATATAGCGCACTACTCACCCAGAGGGTCTCAAGGCGCTGTGGGAGGGGGGTCCGCTACTGCTCGAACAGCCAGGTCTTGAGTTGCTTCCTGAAGGTGAGATGGTCCTGGGTCAGGCGGAGGTGGGTCAGGAGGGAGTTCCAAGTCTTGGGGGCGAGGTAGGAGAAGGACTGTCCCCCTGTGGTGGCTCTTTGGATGTGGGGGACGGCGGCGAGGGTGTGGCCGGTCGATCGAAGCTGGCGTTTGGGAGCGTAGAAGTTGAAGCGGCTGTTGAGGTATCCTGGGCCTTGGTTGTGTAGGGCTTTGTGTGCGTGGGTGAGGAGACGGAAGGTGATTCTGTTGTTGACCGGGAGCCAGTGCAGGTCTCTCAAGTGTCCGGAGATGTGGCTGCGGTGGGGGATGTCCAGGATGAGTCGTGCTGAGGCGTTCTGGATCCGCTGGAGTCTTTTCTGGAGTTTGGCGGTGGTTCTGGCGTAGAGGGAGTTGCTGTAGTCCAGACGGCTGGTGACAAGGGCCTGGGTGACCGTCTTCCTGGTCTCGGTGGGGATCCACCAGAAGATCTTACATAGCATGCGCAGGATGTTGAAGCACGACGAGGAGACGGCGTTGACTTGTCAAGTCATGGAGAGGGAGGAGTCCAGGTTGAAGCCCAGGTTGCGTGCGTGGTCTGTTGGTTTGGGTGCGTTGCCTAGGGCGGGGGGCCACCAGGAGTCGTCCCAGGCGGAGGGTGACGATCCCAGGATGAGGACTTCCGTCTAGTCCGAGTTCAGTTTCAGGCGGCTGTTCTTCATCCATTCGGCTACCTCTTTCATCCCTTCGTGTAGGTTGGCTCTGGCAGTGGCGGGGTCGTTGGTGAGGGAGAGGATCAGCTGGGTGTCTACGGCATAGGAGATGATGTTGAGGTTGTGCTGGTGTGCGATGTCTGCGAGGGGGCTCATGTAGACGTTGAAGAGGGTTGGACTGAGCGAGGAGCCTTGAGGAACGCCACAGATGACTTCGGTGGCTTCTGATCTGATCGGGGGGAGGCGGACTCTCTGTGTCCTTCCGGCGAGGAAGGAAATGATCCACTCCAGTGCCTGCTCCTGGATTCCGATGTTGCTGAGGTGCTGCACTAGTGTACGGTGGCAGACACTGTCAAAGGCCGCGGAGAGGTCTAGGAGGATGAGGGCTGCTGTTTCTCCGTTGTCAAGCAGGGCTCGGATGTCATCGGTGGCTACGATCAGGGCGGTCTCGGTGCTGTGGTTGGCCCGGAAGCCAGACTGCGAGAGGTCGAGGGATCCGTTCGTCTTGAGGAAGGCGGCCAGCTGCTTGTTGACGGTCTTCTCGATGACTTTTGCAGGGAACAGGAGCAGCGAGGTGGGGCGGTAGTTCTTGAGGTTGGTGGGGTTGGCTGATGTCTTCTTAAGTAGAGCGCTGAGTTCGGCGTGCTTCCAGCTCTCCGGGAAGGTGGCGGTGTCGAAGGAGGTGTTGATGATATCCCGCAAGTGGGGTGCAATGACAGCGTCTGCCTTGTTGAAGACGTGGTGAGGGCAGGGGTCGGTCGGAGATCCGGAGTGGATGGAGTTCATTGTGCGGACTGTGTC
This sequence comes from Lissotriton vulgaris, assembly GCF_964263255.1. Lineage (NCBI taxonomy): Eukaryota > Metazoa > Chordata > Amphibia > Caudata > Salamandridae > Lissotriton > Lissotriton vulgaris. The sequence goes on along the minus strand of NC_141691.1, from coordinate 40,591,774 downwards.
TTTGGTGCTGATCTGGGTCCAGGCACGGAGGGTGGTGGTGGGGGGCGGTGGTTTGGTCGTGGTGTGTGTCGGTTGAGTGCTGAAGCTGTTGTGTATGTCCGCGATCTTGTTGTGGAAGTAGGAGGCGAGGGAGTTGCAGAGGTCTTGCGACGGGGTGATGTCGTTGTTTCCGGCGTTGGTGTTGGAGAGTTCTTTAACGATGTTGCAGAGTTCTTTGCTGTTGTGCGCGTTGATGTCCAGTCATTCCTTGAATGCAGTTTTCTTGGTGGCGTGGATCAGTTGGTGGTGTTTTCGGGTGGTGAGCTTGAGGGCAGTCATGTTGTCCGGTGTTGGGTCTCTGCGCCAGGCTCTGTCGAGGGCTCGGCAGTTCTTCTTGGAGCTCTTGAGTTCGTCGGTGAACCATGGGGCTTTCTTGCTGCCGGGTCTGCTAGGCGGGGTCCTCCGGGGGTCGAGGTTGTCAGCGCAGTCGCTGATCCACTTCGTGATGTTGGTGGCTGCTTGGCTGGGGTTCGTTGCGCCGGTGGGAGGGTTCTTGCTCAGGGAAGTCGCAAGCTGGTCGGCTGTGATCTTGTTTCAGCTTCTGCGTGCAACCTGTTGCTGGTGGTGGTGGATCGTGGTCCTTCTGAAGCTGAAGTAGACGCAGCTGTGGTCCGTCCAGTGGAGTCCGGTGGCGTGGCTGAAGGTGATGTCCTTGCTGGATGAGAAGACAGGGTCAAGTGTGTGTCCGGCGTAGTGGGTGGGGGTGGTCACCAGCTGCTTGAGTCCGAGGTTTGCGAGGTTGTCCAGCAGGGTGGTGGTGTTGCGGTCGTTGTTGTTCTCCAGGTGGAAGTTGAGGTCCCCGAGGAAGATGTAGTCAGCGGAGGGGAGGGCGTGCGGGCTGATGAAGTCGGCAATCTCCTCGCTGAATTGTGTGCGTGGTCCCGGGGGTCTGTAGATGAGGGTGCCTCTGAGGGTGGTCTTGGGGTTGATGTGGACCTGAAAGTGCAGGTGCTCGGCGGGTGCGAGGTTGTCGCCGGTGTTGGTCGTGATACGGCTGGTGTTCTTGTGGATGATGGCGATGCCTCCTCCAGTCTGGTTGATGCTGTCCCTCTGGATGATCTTGTAGCCATCTGGGATGGCGATGGCGATGTCGGGCGCTGAAGAGGCGTTCATCCAGGTTTCTGTGAGAAAGGTGAGGTCTGGGGCTGTGGTGTCGAGCAGGTTCCAGAGCTCGACGGCGTGTCTGTGGACGGAGGGGGTGTTGAGCATGATGCATTTCAGGTGGCTGCTGCTGTTGCTCGTCTTGGTCTTGGTCGGTGCTGGAGTAGTGCAGGTCCGGATGCAGGTGAACTTGCAGTAGTGGCAGCAGAATGGTCCGTGGGGGCGTCTCCGGGTGGCTTGGTAGCAGCCCGGGGTTCGCCCGGCGTTGAGTGCGTTGAGTTCAGTGGCGTCGTAGGTCCAGAGGGTGGGCGTGTGTCTGCGGGGGCCAGGGGTCATGGCACTGGGCGCCGTCCAGGCACAGACGGGCGCAGACGGGCTTACCTCTGGCGCACCTTCGGTGCTCAATCGATGCGCCCGCTGCGCGTCAACGCTGTGCGTTCGCCTGGTCGCCATATATGGCGAAGTGGGAGGGAGGGAGGAGCTGGGAGGCGGGAGCGGGGAGGGTACACAAAGAAAAGGGGGCGTGGCCTCGAGCACGGCGGCGGGAAGCGGGGAGCGGGGCGGGGGGACAGGGGCACAGGGGGAGCAATAACACGGGGAATAAGCAAGAGACACTAGCTCAGGGGGATACAAAGCAACAAAAAAACACAGGAGAAAAAAGCACGCAATCACCGAGCGCGGCAACAGTCAGGCAGAGAGAGCGATCCCGCTAGGGCAGCAGGGGGCGGGGTTGAGGCGGCAGGCTCAGCGAGGCTGAGTGAAGTAGCGGGCAGGAGGGGCACTCACTGCAGCTGGTGGCCGTGCGGTACGGGGGTGTCCTGGGAGCAGGACACACTTACCTGCGCTGCACGGTCACCATATATTGCCAAGTGGGAGGGAGGGAGGAGCTGGGAGGCGGGAGCAGGGAGGGTACACAAAGGAAAGGGGGCATGGCCTCGAGAACGGCAGCGGGAAGTGGGGAGCGGGGCGGTGGGCAGAGGGGCACAGGAGAAAAAGCACAAAATCACCGAGCGCGGCAACAGTCAGGCAGAGAGAGCGATCCCTCTAGGGCAGCAGGGGGCGGGGTTGAGGCGGCAGGCTCAGCGAGGCTGAGTGAAGTAGCGGGCAGGAGGGGCACTCGCTGCAGCTGGTAGCCGTGCGGTGCGGGGTTGTCCTGGGAGCTGGTTCACCACTGCCACCCTCTGGTTCACCACTGCCACCCTCTGGTTCATGACTGCCACTCTCTGGTTTATCACAGCTCCTCTGGTTCACCCCTGCCACCCTCTGGTACAGCACTGTTACCCTCTGGTTCACCACTGCCACTCTCCGGTCCACGACTGCCACCCTCTGGTTCATCACAGCACCTATGGTTCACCTCTGCGACCCTCTGGTTAACCTCTGTCACCCTCTGGTTCAGCACTGCCACCCTCTGGTTCACCACTGCCACCCTCTGGTTCACTCCTGCCACCCACTGGTTCACCACTGCCCCCCTCTGGTTCATCACAGCACCCTCTGGTTCACCTCTGCCACCCTCTGGTACAGCACTGTCACCCTCTGGTTCACCCCTGCCACCCTCTGGTTCAGCACTGCCACCCTCTGGTTCAGCACTGTCACCCTCTGGTTCACCCCTGCCACCCTCTGGTTCAGCACTGCCACCCTCTGGTTCACCCATGCCACCCTCTGGCTCATATCTGTCACCCTCTGGTTCATCACTGCCACCCTCTGGTTCACCACTGCCACCCTCTACCGAGACCTTTTGTAACGCAGTGGCAGCAGAAAAGATGGGCAATGGTGCTGGGTATTAACAACGTGACGCATCTGAGAGATGCGTCACGTTGTAAAGCCCTGCGCCATCAGGAGGCGTTCCAGCGCGGGAGAGTGCCTTCCTGCGTAGGAACGCCTCCTAAAAGTGGCTGAGTGAAATCTACAAGAATTCACTCAGCCACTTTTAGGCCAACACTGCATCAAAATCCTGTGCCTGCTTGAAGCAGGAGTAAGGCTTGATGCAGCATTGGGGAGATAGGGGCCCCCAGAGCATTGCTGGAGCTGCGTCGCAAGAGTGATGCAGCTCCAGCAATGCGCTGCTTTTACGTCACAGATACGTGACGCATCTGTGTCATTTTTGCCACATGGTGCGCCACTTTGTAAAGGCGGTGCACCATGGATGGTGGAGCTGCGACGCTTAATAACTGGCTCATCCCTGGGGATGCACCAGTTATTTTAAATCTGCCCCTATACATTTAGCCAACGAGGGAGCACTTACTGATTAGACAGTAGAAAGTAGTCCAGTTGAGTAGAGGTATTGCACAAAAAGGTGGCATCTCTATGGACAAACATGCAGGGCGGGATTCATTCTGCCCCCTGTTAGAGTCGTTTTGTGTGCCCTTCTGCCCTCTGTTAGACTCGTTTTTCCCTTGTTTTTGCTGCTCTTCTGCCGTCTGTTAGACTCGTTTTTCCCTTGTTTTTCTGCCCTTCTGCCCCCTGTTAGACTCGTTTTTGTACCCTTCTGCCCTCTGTTAGACTCATTTTTCCCTTGTTTTTCTGCCCTTCTGTCCTCTGTTAGACTAGTTTTTGAGCCCTTCTGCCCTCTGTTAGACTCGTTTTCCCCTTGTTTTTCCTCCCTTCTGCCCTTTGTTAGACTGCTTTTTGTGCCTTTCTGCCCTCTGCATCACCACATCATCACTCAGCGCTAAACCAGCATCACTCACTCAGCATCACCACATTATCACTCAGCACCACCATATTATCACTCAGCAACACTCAGCGCCACCACAGCATCACTCAGCGCCACCACAGCACCACTCAACACCACCACAGCATCACTCAGCACCACCACAGCATCACTCAGCACCACCACAGCACAAATCAGCACCAGCACAGCACCACTCAGCACCACCACAGCATCACTCAGCATCACCACAGCATCACTCAGCACCACCACAGCATCACTCAGCACCACTACAGCATCACTTAGCACCATTCCAGTATCACTCAGCACCACCACAGCACCACTCAGCATCACCACAGCACCACTCAGCACCACCACAGCACCACTCAGCGCCATCCCAGCATCAATCTGCGCAACCATTCAACAACAACTGGTTCAAATATGTTCCCTCAATGTTTCAAACTTTATTACAAATGTCACAAAAAGATGTTACTATCTCACTTCTGTTCTTGGATTTTCGTCACAATAAAATACACTGAACATAATCTTCACAAAAGTTAAGCTATTGCCATTATAAATTAAAATCACTTTTATTTAAGTATTAATTATTTAAAAAAATTAAAAGCCATTGTAATTGTAATATCAATACAGCTAAGTCACGTAAATAGAAAACATGTTGCATTACAAATGCTATAGGTGTCACATTTGCGAAAGTTATAACTATTGGCATTGTAAATGACAAAGCTATTAATTTAGCTATTTTCAAAACCAACACATAAATTTAAAACATTGTCATTTACAAGACTGCTCAAACTTTCTTAATGCGAGACCTATTGCATTGCAAATGCTTGTTTTTATATCTGTCAGTGCTTCCTGTTGAGGTTTAATTTTTGTGACAGGCGCCTCATTGCCTACTTGTAACGATTCTCAGACCCTGCTTCAAGGGTCAGAGCAGGGTCCGAGAATAGTTGCAAGTAGGCAACGAGGCGCCAGGAACCACTTACAGGCTTACAGCAGCAGGTGCCCAAATTGAAGATAATTTCTTTGTAACCCTTTTGTAAAAGGTTACAAAAAATTAGCTTCAACTTTTGCACCTGCTGCTGTAACCCTGTAAGTGCTTGGCTGAAAATTTGTCCCCGCTGATTTGCGGATTTTACCACGATTTTGCGAGATTCGCGGATCGCAAAATCGCAAAAAATCTGCAAATTCCGCGAGCGAAACAAATTTCCAGCCTATGCTTACTCATAAGTCGCTCCGCTCTTGTTCTCTGTGTCCTTGTAGTGTAGTTCCTATTTTCCCAATAGGCCCTGCGCATTGGAATAACATAAACAGTTGTATGGATGTAGAAGTGCGGATCTTCCAGGTCTCCACTGACTATGCTAAACCTAATTGGGTGTGTTACCAACTAGCTCAGAGGTCACTGGAAACTTTCTTGACTGAATAGGAAGTGATCAGCTTCCCTGGTACAGACAAGAAGGGATTCATTTTTCCAACAACTGCATAAACATGACAACTTTGCTCCTTAGAATAAGAGTCAATCTCTAGAGTCGTGTGAAACAATAGACGGTTATTTTACTCAGTCAGTTTTGTGCAGATTACTTTCACCAAAGTGCAGAGAATAGAGAGACAGGCGTTTTCAATAAAAAGGTATTATTTATTGAACAGCCTTTCTTCTCATGCAAGAGAAATAAATTGCCACAATTGCAAGACTAGTTATTATAAAAAGTGCGTACAGTAAAATGAGGATTGCGAAATAATACTCTAAAAGCATTGATATGGTTTCTTAGCCATACAATGGTTTAAAATGAATAAAACATATATACATTTATATATACATTTGACTAACATTCTCAACTGGTGCTTCTAACTATGCCTACCCCAGTGTACCTGACCTAAGCCTAATACTTGGGAGGGAGTAAGTAAGTAGCAGTTTTAGTTAAGTTGGTTTTGACAAGGTTTGCTTCAAGAATTCTCTCTAAGGGTTTAGTCAACACCATACCTCTGAAATAGAATGTTGGAGGTCTGGTATCTCCTTCCAAGGACTTGATATCCCAGTCACTCGCAAGAGTAGGCTGGAAACGCCGGAGCTGGATTTCTCAGCAGGAGAAAAGACAGCGTCTCTCTCAGCGCGTCGAGGAAGAGGAGGGGCAGAGTCCACGGGCAGCTTGCATCTGCTGGGCTCTGAAGGGGACAGCTGTTCTGCTTCTCTGTTCACCACACCATCGTTCTCTCGTTAGCAGCGATAGCCGTAGCGATAGTAGCAGCCGTGTTAGGATCAGCTGCATCAGCCTTTGCTTAGGGCAACGTTGGTAATATTTATACCTGAAAGGTGCCTAGTTTGATGTAAGTTTTTGGACATAAGATGTCAATAAAGATGTCACTAGGAAGTGATCGTCTCTCAGTGATCATTAGAGTTCTATCACTATTCAAAACATAGCAAGCGGGGATTTCCCAGGTTGCTGAGTTTTTATCTTGTTGAAGAACTCGGAGTGTAATCTAGGAATCTTAGATAGTAGCTTCTGCTGTGTCATTTGCACTAATGAGCTGCAAAGGAAGTTGCAGAGGAAGCGATTCTGAAATGTGGTTCTGATCGTGTGAGGCCAGAGACGAGTTTCTGAATATTGCATTTGATCAGTTATACCAATATAGGGGTACAAAGGGATTATAGCCGTATAGGAGCATAAGGTCACAGTATCGATCAGGGTCCTAGATAAGAACGCGACACCCACTCCACGAATTTATGTCCATCAATTTACTAAAACTATAGCAAAAGATGGATGTGTAACATTACCCACCCCAAAATACATATATGCATTTAAAATGGCGTATCTGAAATACGTGGCAATTTTGGTACTGTACGTCTTTAAGCATAGAAATCATTCAAAATTATAGCATATGTAATCAATGAACGATTTTGCGAAAAAAATTACACATGAAATATCTCTTAATACAGAAAAGAAGTGCGAGGTAAATTCATCACATATAAATGCATTGCTGTAAAATGTGCTAGAGGTTAGTGTAAAGTTATTATGTCTCTAGATTTACCTAAAAATAGAAGTAGAAGCTTCTGTTCTTTATAAATAGGTCCACTTTAAGCAAAGAATTTCCGTGCCAGAAAAAGGTAATTTATTAAAAAGTGTTCAATTCCCAAAAAAATGTTGTTGAACGGGGGAAAATAGAGTTCCAACGCTTTTTAGCAGTTTTTGTTGATCAAAACTGAAGGCCGCATTCAGAGTTCATGGGAACGCTGTGTGTCGGAATGCTTTTCTAAAGTTATTGTTCTTGTTCAGGTGAGAACATCATATCAGACAGGCTCTCAAAGAATTGGTCTACAAAATCAGGTGACAGTTCGACCAAGTTCGATAGTGCTGTAACTTGGCAGGTGTGAGAATGATTGCTGTCATCAAAGTCTGGATCAGCAATGCTCACCGATGGTCGTACCTGGGTGATGTTGCTTTTAATTTTCACTCCACTGTCACCACCTAGTCGTAGCACAGGAGTCTCAATGAATGCCGTCATCAGGATTGGTAGCCGCTGGGGACAACACAATGCGTGAGCCATTATCGGACTTAGCAAAGTATCGATATCCATTGGTACTGCTGATTGAAGCGCAAGACAGATCTCCAACACGCACTTATTTCCCCATAGCATACATCGAAGCACAGGTAAGATGCAGGATTGCCATATCGGTCTGAATGAAAGAAACCAGGTCATGTTTAGATCTCTTAGCCTGGCCAATCCAAGGACTCTAGTTATGCGGTCCCGCTAGCGGATTGCTAGGATCGTTTCTTCCATCCTCGTAGGAGTCATGTCTGAGCTTTGGCTTGCCATATCCGAGCAGGAGGGTAAAAAATAAAATGCCTGCTACAAGTCCCAAAAATAGGGGTATGCCGCCAAAGACTGAATGGACAACATTAGGAATGATTCCCAGAATTGCTTGAAATGGTGTTAGCAGTCCCGTAAAAATCGTCTTAAATATGCTTGGGATGCCTGTGGCACTAGACATGTTAAGAGTTGGCTAAGCATTTCTGTGAAATGCACGGGGCAATTTGTTGATAAAAGGTCATGAATCTCAGATGTTGTCCTTGCAACCTGGAGTTCATACGTCTCTTTTGATGACGTGATGGCACTGTTGTCTGCAAAAGCACAGACTTCATTCTGCTTAAAGTATCAATTCGTATAGAAGAGAAATTCAGACGAGGCCAGATGGGAGTCTCAGTGTCTCCAGGGCCGTTTGGAAACAATGCTTGTATACAGCATTTGACCATGGATGTTACGCTTACGAGATAGGCTTTTCCTGGCAAAAGGCCACAACATCTGTGATCCGTTCTTAGAATGTAACTCCCATTTGCGAGTTGCATACAGAAAGGCTCTATCTGCGTTGCAGGTATGACAAGATGGTGGCATGAAAGGTTGTTAGAATTACTTTCACAGGCTCCGTGTAAATGAATACCCTTGCACAAAAGTATACCGCTTAGTGAACGTTTACAGTTTTCACCACTAAGAAATGCATTTTTGTTGCTGTCACTATAGCATATGTGTGTGTATGGTAATTTCCATGTTGACTTAAAGCATCCTTTACCCAATCATTCATACTGGCCAGTAGGTATGTATTCAAGGCATCTTTTAAATTGGAAAGTTGTTATCGGAATTGTGATAATCCTGTATATTATCCATTCAATGACAGGACTTTCTGACATTGTCAAAGGTAATCTCTCAAGTTTTTCGATGCTCAGGATTGTATAGTCTGCTCCTTTCTGTGCCAAGCTGATTTGTTTATCAGTAAGGTTAAAGATGGAAAATAATGACGTTGTGTTGATTAAACGCCAAGGCACATAGCCTGACCGAAGATTTTGCAGCGTCCAGCCTAATTGTACAATTGAACGCAATTGCGACTGGCCATGCTGTAACATTAGCAAGTCTCTGTCTATTATATCTATGGCAGATGATACAATATTGTCCAACGAATATATTTTGGAGGACAGAGTCATTAACCCATTGTCCACTACAGAAAGTGATTTTTCCAAATTAATACGATCAATTTCTCGTATTTTTTCAGCTGTTTCAATTTGTGTGACTTCCAAGCCTCGTTGTATGCAGCATAGATGCTGGCCGCTATGAAGCGTTTCTGACGCTGTTTGCGTGATCCCATAATAAAATCACGCAAATCAGCACCCTCTTTAAGTAAAGATAAGTGTTGCTTAATTTAAGCCAGTGTGGATGATTCTAGCCATTCAAGGCACAGCTTCCCTACACTGTAAGTTGTTACTATCCCTGGATGTTGTCTCTGGGAGTATCTAGGGTCTTGTCTGGACATTGTGAACCCCTGCGGTTTGTTTAGGAATCTATCTTGAATGTTGTTTGTGTCGGTTGGCCAGATTAACCACTTTTTCCAATCAGGATGTGTTCTGTTTAAATGTAACATTTTAGATACATCTATCTCACTATCTGTTGTTGCATTTTCAGGTATTGGCTTTGGAATAGACGGTTTGTTTAGGTCTTCGATCTTAGCTAGGCCAAGACAAGTTGTTTGCTGGATTGCTTCATTTAAAAACATTATTTGCTGTGGGATCATGCAGGCTCGAAATAGTGCTTCTAGGCCTTGTACCTGCCACTCTTTTGTACCCCAGATTGTTTTTGTTTCAATGTTATTTTTCCAATAATCAAAACCAAATGTCATCATTTTTTCATAAAATGCTTCTGAATATATCAATTTAGTATTTGTCAGCATTGTTTTCAATCCTGCTTAATTTAACAGTTTGTAATAAAACGTTTCTGCATCACTGGTGTTAAACCCTGAGAAGTACTGAAATTTCTCATAGAATATCTTAGAGCTGCTTTTAGGTGGTGTAGCACAATGTTCCCATTAGTTATACTTAAAAACATTTCTAGGCTGTGCAGATTTATGCAAGTAATGATCACCATAGTGTGTGTAGCAGAACATCTGTTCATAACTAGACGAACCTTGTAAATAATCATGATCTGTGAATCTAGCTGACATTACTAAATCAGACATCATATTATTAATACTTTCAAAGTCCCAATCACCAGAGAATGTACAAGGTTTTACAAAGTCACTTAAGGAAACCTTGAATTGATGAGGATACTTCAGGATCTCGACTGGACCATATATTTCATAGTCAGTTTTCTCCCATACTACCCCACCGGGTATTGGAATGGCTGAGACATTTACTGTTGACAGTTCTCTTTTCTTCACATGGGATGATCTGTGTGGTTTGAGGACTAAGTTGATGTTCTGACTTGCTGTGTCCATTGTACTATATTTTTCCTCAATGAATTTTCCCAAACAAAGTACCATGATGAGCCAAAGCAGGAGGAAAAATATACCTAGACCAAACCAGAACTCTAACCATGGAGAAATAAGGCAAATTTCCTTGAGTTGATGAAAGAGTTCTGTTGCTTTTTCTTTAAAAGGCATCACTTCGGGGTTGCTTTGATCCTCAGAAAAGTTGTCGAAGTTGATGAAATAGCCAGAGGCAGTTCTGTCAATTGTTGGAATTGTTCTTTCAATTTGTCTTTCGGTAGCACATTCTGATGCCACATCATTGTAGACTGGGGTTTCTTGACAAACTGTTTACATCTGTGTCTCAAGAGGCACGAGTTCTATGGCATTATTGCATAGTCCCTCTCTGTGCACTGCAGGCTGATCGAATGTGATTAGTCTTTCAGTTTGAACCTCTTGGATTGTTGCAAGTTTGGGTATTTTGTTGTTTCTCGGGAGTCCACTGGGCCTACTGTTGATTATAGGCCACATGCTTGTGGTTTTACCAGGTCGATTGATACAACTCTGTTCTCCTTTTTACCAGCAAGGGGCGGTAGTACTACTGATCTTGTTCCGTTGATTGCCAAACAGGTACTGCTTTTCTTATCTTCTACCACTGATATCTGACTATCTAAGTCCTGAATTCGCATTCTAGTTCCGAACAATAGTTCGTATGGGCTGAAACCTTTTAGAGAATTTCTTGGCAAGTTTTTTAGGCTTAACTGGACACTTATTAAATGTTTGACCCACCGAGCACCCGAAAGTAATACCTTCGCTGTTATAGATTGCTTTATGTCCCGTTTTTTTCTTTCTACCACACTGTTCCCTTCGGGGTGTGACGGACAAGAATACCGCAAGCCAACGCCCATGCTGGCCATGGCCTCCTTATAAGCTTGAGAGCTAAAAGCAGGACCCTGGTCAGAATGGAACATGGAAATTGCGTATGTGCCGATAAGGACTCGCAGATCTTTTATAACCGTTCTGGCGTCAGCCGAGCGCTGGGGGCCACATTTTTTAAGTGGATTTAGCCTTCATGATGTACAATGGGACGCGTTTATCTCGTTTGATTGCGCGGATAGATCACCTAATGCTTTCTATTAGGGCTTCTGACACTACACTGGCCGGTTCTCCACTTTGATCTCTGTTGCAGTCTTCATAGTTTTTTGCAAATTCATGAATACCTTCACTCATTTCCGGCCACCAGTACTCTGATTCCAATTCTCTCAGAGAGTCCCTGATTGTTTGGTGTCTCAGACCCAATCCCATATGTGCTTCCTGTAATAGGAAACCTCTCCGTTTCATGTTTGGAATTACCCTATCCCCCTCTCCAGGGATTCGAGCAAAAGGAACGGAGTTTGCATCAATTACGTATGCATAATTGAGTGGATAGTTCACGGGTAGTGCTGTACAGTCGCCTTTTACGGAAGTTTTGACTGCTAGCATAGTTTCCCCGTCTATGTGTTTTTCTGCACGCTTTTTTGTGGCTACGGAAGCCGGTTTAGTTGCTTCCGCTGTGGCTGTATTAGCCAATGAATTCCCTGCAAAGTGAACGCCATCACTTTGATGGCTCAGAGTGTGTATCACGTGAGTCTTTTGTAGTTCTTTCTGTAAAAGAGCTACCTTGTTCCAGAGCAATTTATGCTTTATTGTGGCACCTGTCTCATCTTTGTAATCATTTTCAATCCAGCTCTGCAACTTATTATTGCAAGAGTTGACGCAAAAATGAGAATCGCACACGATTAGTGTCGGGAATTCACGTTCTGCATTTTCAAGCACCATCTTTAAACATCTGATTTCAGCTCTCTGAGCCAAACAGTACTTCACTGATTCAGTTTTTGTTATTTTCGGTCTGAATTTACTGCTCAGCCAGCGACCTTTAACAATCGCACAGGCTGCATCGTAGGATTTGTTCTCTACGCTGAATTGCTGTACAAATCAATCTGTATAGATTATACAGGCGTACTGTGGGAGAGGAAGAAGTTCGATTGGCAGAGGATATTCTTCTTCATATTCTAAATCATTCAGTTTTTTGAATTGCGGGGCGAAATAGTATTTCACATCTTCTGCTCCTAGAGAATCTTCACACTGTATCCATTTCGGATTCAGTGACACTGTAGGCAGGTTTACTGGGCTGAATAGCGCCTCGATGGCGGATTCCCCGGTGAGGATATTGATCCTTTTGCCATGTGCTAGTTCTCGCTCATTTGCTAATGCAATTTCTACTGCTTTCACAGTATTTTCTGTTGGACTGAATGTTAGTTCCGGTTGTGTGAACAAGTTAGATTTAATTGAAATTGGTACCTTTTCTCCCTCATTAGAGGTCAGGTACGTGAATCCGCATCTTCCTGGGATGACTCGGATTATATGGCCGAGATACCCGCCACCCCCCTCAACACAATCCCCAAAAGGAGGGAAACCGGAAACAGTTCTTGAAGTTTTTGGAAGTGGGATGGAGTGACCATCCCGGCCGTATTTATTAAAACAAAATTAAAACATTAAACGTTTCATGTTATGTACAATTTCATTACCATATTGCGATGTTTGGCTAACCTTAACAGATTCTCTAATACAGAGGTTCTCCTAGCCGAACTAGCATCCTACAAAACATTTCTTGACATATTGAAATTGTACAACCTAACGTTTAAGGGCCAACGGCAAGGTCATAACCGGTGTCAAGATCCCTAACCAGACTTACCCCTCCCACTTGGGCTGGGCGACAGCACGGAGGCATACCTCAAGTGCAACTATTACCAATTTCCCTTGACTTGACGGGGGCACCTAAAGACTCGACGCCAGTTAAAGGTCGTTCGAATACTCGTGTGAGGTATCTAGAAGGTACCGTAGACCTTATCCCAACCCCACACAACTTACCGCATCTGCCGTCGCAGATGTCACTGGCCCCGGGAAATTCCCCAGGAGGGGGCTGTAACCCCTCCTACAAAGGAAGGGGCCTTGACCGCCTTTCCTTTACTTCCGGCGACCCATCCTTAGAAGGGACCGCCTCCCCATTGAGGGGCCAATGGCCACCTCTCCCGAGCGCTCCCATCCGTGTTGGGTGACGCCCACTCATAGGGATCTACTAATTAGTGCTCACCGATCATGACCTTACCGCCTACCAAAATAAATACGACAGTGCAAATTAACCTACGAATACATTGGCCACTATGACCGAAAGAGCATGCATTAAAATTCAACACTAAACTGAATATCTTTAATGGCAAACATTCTCAAAACGACCATTCTTTATTAACTCATCAACATGGCACTACCACCTGTATACGAAAACCGAAGCAAAATTAATCAACTTTATTCTACACAACTGGCTGTCTTCAGGGGCTGGTGGGTGGGTCAAAATTGGCTCTTCGTTCTGTCCCGAGCTCACGTGCAGCGAGGAGGTGCAGCTTCAGAGCACAAGAACAAGAGGATGTCTTCTGGTCTTGCGTCCCTTTTTATCCGTCTTCAGGGCGGGCGTATACCCGCCCCTGCCTGCCCCGAGGGCGTGGCTGGCTGCGTCGGTGTCTAGGCCAGCCCACTCTAGGGCGGGAACGAGCGCGCCCCAGCTACGCCGCTTCGGGCATACCAGCTGAGACGCGCCTCCCGCCCAAAAATGGCTTCCCGGGGGGATCGAGGCACTCGGCCATACGTTCGGGGGGACCGAGTTGGTCGCCCCTTTCCATATGGCCGAGATACCCGCCACCCCCTCTCAACACAATCCCCAAAAGGAGGGAAACCGGAAACAGTTCTTGAAGTTTTTTGGAAGTGGGATGGAGTGACCATCCCTGCCGTATTTATTAAAACAAAATTAAAACATTAAACGTTTCATGTTATGTACAATTTCATTACCATATTGCGATGTTTGGCTAACCTTAACAGATTCTCTAATACAGAGGTTCTCCTAGCCGAACTAGCATCCTACAAAACATTTCTTGACATATTGAAATTGTACAACCTAACGTTTAAGGGCCAACGGCAAGGTCATAACCGGTGTCAAGATCCCTAACCAGACTTACCCCTCCCACTTGGGCTGGGCGACAGCACGGAGGCATACCTCAAGTGCAACTATTACCAATTTCCCTTGACTTGACGGGGGCACCTAAAGACTCGACGCCAGTTAAAGGTCGTTCGAATACTCGTGTGAGGTATCTAGAAGGTACCGTAGACCTTATCCCAACCCCACACAACTTACCGCATCTGCCGTCGCAGATGTCACTGGCCCCGGGAAATTCCCCAGGAGGGGGCTGTAACCCCTCCTACAAAGGAAGGGGCCTTGACCGCCTTTCCTTTACTTCCGGCGACCCATCCTTAGAAGGGACCGCCTCCCCATTGAGGGGCCAATGGCCACCTCTCCCGAGCGCTCCCATCCGTGTTGGGTGACGCCCACTCATAGGGATCTACTAATTAGTGCTCACCGATCATGACCTTACCGCCACAGGCCCGGATAGTTGACCGGCTATCCGGGCCCCCCACAAAACTCCTAGCTAAAGGTCATGTTCCAACGTTTTTAACCAGGCTAAGAAGTCTCCTATGAGTAACTCATTTCCCACCCGAGACAAATGCACACCATCCCCTAGATACATACTGTCATCATTAATACAACCGTGCGAGATAGAATGCAATGTCCTGGAACGAAACAACCTACTCACTTTGTTATTAAGTTTTCTAACAGAATGGTTCAAAGCAGGGATCGAAACAGCCCCCCGCCACACTTTTCGTGGGATCATATGAGACCACCCAATTATGCACCCCGGAACTTTCCTCGCCAACCAACTTACAGTGGAAAGCATTGCCTCCAGGAGAAGTCGTCTACCGGTGGTGGCCAAATCATTGCCCCCTAAATGTACTATGACTATAGACGGCGGTGACCTCGTCCGCCCTAACAAACCCTCAAAGAATGCCTGAAACTGGTCAATACAGAGACCGCCCCTTCCGTAGAAGGACATTCTGTACCCGTATTCCCCAGCTACGTGAATCATGTCACCTGCTTCGAATACGTCTGCGGCACGCCTCACGTATGAGTGGCCCACGACCCACACCTCCTTTCTCACAGCCGGTGATGTCTGACCGCTGGCCTGGTGTTGGGTCGACTGCATAGTCCGCCCCGCCTCGAAGGCTTGCGTAACTGAAAACCAAACAAAAGACAAGAAGCGTGAGTACATTATTACAGCTTCACAACATGTGCAACCGCACATACCTCTTATAACAATTGGAGGACCAACGCCCCACTCGTTTTACTTGTTCCACATTAAGACCCCTGGCTGTAGCTTCAGTGGCAGCCCCTATCCGAAAGGAATGGGTCCCAAACTCACCCGGGTCCAAGCCCGCTGCGGTAATTGACATCGCGAGCACCCGCTGAAACTGAAACTTCGTCAGTGGGGTGGCGTCCGCGTGTCTCAACAATGTCCCCCCCCATGATGCCACCCTTCGTGCTAGGTAATCTTCTAAACACTTCACCGGACACATGGAAGACCCTGAAATCCTGCGAATGACTATGCAGTCTCCCACCCCACCTTGATCGGTTTTTGACTTGACAAAGGATACAGTCATCGTCTCACCCCTGATCTGAACGTGTTCCCGGCACAAACCCCCCACCACATCCCGCTTGTTCCTTGCTACCAGCTCACTTATCCTCATTGCCCCGTGAAATGCAAGCGTAAAAGCAGCTCGGAACAAACAGGCCTCGAACTGAGACGAGCATGTGGCGGGGAGTGTGGCCAGCAACTGGGACAACCTATCCAGACCTATCGGGCGCCTCTCATCTACTTTGCGACCCTCAAGGCGTTGCCACCCACGCAGCGCTTTCTGTACCACAAAAGACGCTGTCGGGTCCTGGATATTATGCGCCCTGGCAACAAAGGAAATGGCAGCACGATGCCTCTGGGCTGTAGCCACCGACTTCCCAGCCTTACGCAAGGACATCAGAAAATGTACTACCCAATCCTCATGCCCCCAAAGCCCCCCTCTCTCAGTCCCCAAAAAGGCTAAATAAGCCCGAAACGCCCCTTCGTATGCCTTCCTCGTCCTTGGTGCTAGACTCTCTCCCACGAGGTAACGAAGTTCGGGGCACCGAGAGACCAGAGAGCTTCGGGAAAGGGTGCTGGCTCTGGGTCCGCTGAGGGAAGGAAACCCAAGAAAGCCTGCATTTGAAAACGAGACAGTGCATCAGCAGCCTGATTCATCACCCCCGGGACATGTTTTGCTCTGAATACCACGTTCAGTTGCATACACAGTAAGACAATTTCTTTAAGCAGCCTTAAAATCATTTTACAACGTGCTGCCTGACTATTGATGCATTCTACAACGGTCATATTGTCAGACCAAAATATGACAGAGTGATTTTTGAATCCATCGGGCCAGGTTCTGAGGGCCACCAAGATGGGAAACAGTTCAAGGAAAGCAATATTACTCGTCAGCCCCCCTTCATGCCACCATGTTGGCCACCTTTGTGCCGACCATTTTGTGCCGAAGATGGCGCCGAAACCCATGCTTCCCGCTGAATCCGTCCATAGACCAAGCTCTTCAGAGGACAAGGCCGGTTTGTTCCAGACGACTCGACCATTGAAATCCGCCAAAAATGCTAACCAAATACGCATGTCCTGGCGGACCTCGGCCGATAATCTCGTGCGATGATGACCCTCTTTTAGGCCGACCATCGCCTGGGCAATTGAACGGGAGAAGGGGCGGGCCATCGGGATCACCCTCAGGGCAAAATTCAACTTCCCCACCAATTGCTGCAATTGATGCAGCGTAACTTTAGATGCAATAATACACATTTGCAGGGCTGCCCTGAATTTCGACACTTTGGCAGCTGGTAAACGAAAACAACCCTCACTAGAGTCCAACTCGATCCCGAGAAACTCGAGGCAAGTCGTGGGACCCACAGTTTTACCTGGTGCCAATGGCACGCCAAATTGATTCATTAAAACACAAAATTCAGTCAAGGCCCGGGCACATTCATCATCCCCAGCGGCCCCAAGGAACAGAAAGTCATCGAGGTAATGCATCACATTTCGAAAACCCGTTTTCTTCGTGTAAACCCATTGTAGAAAACTACTGAATTTCTCGAAATATGCACAAGATATAGAGCACCCCATCGGCATACACCTATCCATGTAATACGAACCTTGAAACATGAATCCCAAAAGCCGTTGGTCTTCCGGGTATACCGGGAGCAAACGGAACGCTGACTCGATATCTGATTTCGCCATCAGCGTCCCGGGCCCCAGGCGATTCAAAATGGCTACGGCCTCATCGAATGATGCGTACCGCACCGAACATATCTCTGGATCAATTGCGTCGTTTACAGAAAGGCCATGAGGCGCTGATAAATTGTGAATCAATCGAAACTCACCTGGGTCCTTCTTGGGGACCACCCCTAAAGGAGAACAAACAAAATTCTGTACCGGTGGAACACTAAACGGGCCGGCAACCCGACCTCGGGTAACCTCTTTCCGGATCTTATCCTGTACTACAGTCGTATGCTGCAAGACGGAAAGTTGGTTTTTGCATGACCCGACACCCTGAAAGTTCCCCACCGGGATGCGGAAACCATATGAAAAACCGTTTCGTAGCACCCCAGCTGAAGTACGATCTGGGTATTCGCTGAGCCAGGGAATCATCGCCAGGGTATCAATCGGGGTTGGTAAAGGCGCCCCTCGGACTATATTAGACCTGTTTGGCGCCCCCTCTACCCCCATTTTCACCCGATTTGGCTCTGCACGAGGACTCAGGATGGGGTGCCCCACAACCACTACATTTGTGTTTGAATTTACAAGATCCCGGGGGCCTAGTACATTTACTTCTGTTGAAATTGAAACAGAAACCCCTCTTCCCTGTATTGCCGGCGGGTCTCGGGTAATCGTCTGTACCCGTACCCGACCGAAAGGGCGTCCCCCCATTTTGGCGGGAAGACTCACCAACAGTACTCCCCACCAACGGCACTTTCAACATCCCCGACTCTTTCATTTTATTCCATGTCAAAGAATCGTAACAGTCCCAGGTTAAACTTTTGTTATGCTCCATCGCTTTCCTGAAAAGGTTGTCATAACAGAACCATTGGTTACCTTGGTGCGATGTCGAGTACCCCATAATTCGTGACTGATATACTGGAAATTCAGGGAGCAATTCAGGCCTACGTTCCCCCAAAATTGACGTAAAAATTCCCCAAGCATTACCCCAGTTGCCAATATTCTCATTCACTTTAAAGGCGGCCATTTTAGCGCGCCAAACACTTGGATGCATCAGATCCTTTTGGCCCTTAACAGTTTCAACCTCATAATGATCAACGAGCAAGGAGAAAATGTTTACGTATTCCCCCGCCCAAATCTTTTCCTTTATTGCCAAAGGAACATGTTGCCCCAACTTTTCTCTACGAGAGGGTGTTGACTCATCCCTTGCGATCGGCAATGGCCGCTTACCTGCACCGGACGCTGCCTCCGCCACTCGTGGCTTGTCTATCACCGCATCCGACGCGGGCACCTTGGCTGTATCACGTTTCTCGCGCAACTGTTTAATGAGTGCTTGCGCTTCGGCAGCCGTGGCGCCCTCGCTACTGTCCCCCAACCACGCCGCTAACTGTGCCGCCAACTCGGGAGGCATGTCTTCAGTGGATGTCGGGGTGACTACTACGGGAATCGGATTCCCCTCCTTCGGTACCGGGGCCGGTACCGGGGCTGGCGCCTCGAGCGGGGAACAGGGAACCGGGACGTCTCCCCCGACCGGCCCCCTTCTCGGCCTTTTTGGCTTCCCTCCGGCCGGTGGACGCCCCGATCCCTCCTCGCCGTCTCGCTCCGCCAACCGCTTCTTAATTTCGGACATGTCCTTCATGAGGGCCCGAACCAACTGGTCAGTCGACATTCTCTTCGCGCCTTTCTTGGGCATCTTTTCAGACGAAGTATCTAGAAGACAAAAAGAGAGATTAAAACGCTCAAAATTGGCTCTTCGTTCTGTCCCGAGCTCACGTGCAGCGAGGAGGTGCAGCTTCAGAGCACAAGAACAAGAGGATGTCTTCTGGTCTTGCGTCCCTTTTTATCCGTCTTCAGGGCGGGCGTATACCCGCCCCTGCCTGCCCCGAGGGCGTGGCTGGCTGCGTCGGTGTCTAGGCCAGCCCACTCTAGGGCGGGAACGAGCGCGCCCCAGCTACGCCGCTTCGGGCATACCAGCTGAGACGCGCCTCCCGCCCAAAAATGGCTTCCCGGGGGGATCGAGGCACTCGGCCATACGTTCGGGGGGACCGAGTTGGTCGCCCC
This sequence comes from Lissotriton vulgaris, assembly GCF_964263255.1. Classification (NCBI taxonomy): domain Eukaryota; kingdom Metazoa; phylum Chordata; class Amphibia; order Caudata; family Salamandridae; genus Lissotriton; species Lissotriton vulgaris. The sequence goes on along the minus strand of NC_141691.1, from coordinate 40,572,459 downwards.
TTTCCACAAGATTGCTTGTGTTGTCACATGTATCTAATTTTGTTTTTGCTAACTTGTCTGTTTGCAGTGATCTCAAAATTTCTGTGTGTTTTTGAGTCCAGGTGATTTGTTTAAAATCAGGTTTAATTAGTTCGTAGAGAGGTTTAACCCTCTCTGCGTAATTTAGAATGTAGGTTCTACAGAAATTCAGAAAGCCTAGATTTGATTGTAAGTTCTTCAGCGTTTTTGGAGCTTGGTGTACAGCGCACTTCTCTAAGAAGTTGTCCGCTAGGCTTTTTCCTTCACTTGATAATTCGTATCCTAAAAATAATACTGTCAGATGGGCAATTCGAGACTTTTTAAAGTTGAATTTGTAACCCTCTGCTGCGTACCCAAGTATAATGGTGTTCACTCTTTTCAAGTGAGTCTCCAAGTCGTCGTCTGTGAGATATATATCATCTACATAAGATAATGCCTCATCATCATGTATTTGTAGTAACTCTGTTACTCTGGCTGAGAATAGTCCTGGGCTGTTCTTGAACCCCTGTGGGAGCCTACAGAAATTTTTCTGAGACACCATTACTGAGAAAGCGGTCAAGTATCTGCTTTCTGGTGTAATGTTTTGACAAAAGAAACCATTAGATATGTCTAATGTTGTTTTATATTTTTTCCTAACTATGTTGTTCATTAGTGCAGCACTATGCAAATTTTGTACTGCAAAAGTTTTGCAACATGCATTAAGGTGCCTGTAGTCCAAAACTAGACAATATGAATTTTCTGGTTTGGAGACAGGAAACAAAGGATTGTTCATTTGAGAGGTGCATGTTTCAATCACCCCCTGGTATTCAAGTTGATCTAAAATCTCCCTGATTTGTTTTTTAGCTTCTTGCTTAATGGGATACTGCCTTTGTGCAGTTAGTTGACTTTTTAACTGGATTTTGTGAGGAGGAGAGTCATCATCCCATCCTACATGATTTTTATATAATACCGGTGCCTGGGCCACTGCCCATTTCCTTGCATAAGTATATTTTTTGTGAATCGGAATGTGATTCGAGAAGTCAGGCATAATCATTTCTTCGCCACGAGGGCACTCTCTGACAAACTCTGGGGGCCAATATTTTTCAGCTAACAGAATATCATAGCCTTTTGAGAGTTTATCCCAAAATAGACCCCTTATTTTCCTAGTCTTATCACCCTCTAAACGCAATGTTATTTCGCATATCTTATGGGGCTCGCTAACTCTGGTGTCGGCAGTTTCAAACTGAATGCATTCATTCGTGTCCACTGTCTCCAGATGACTCATCAGGATCTTGCGGGCTATTCTGATTTCTGCTGCACTGTCTAACATTGTCTGTGCCTACTCCCCGTTTTTAAACTGTGTCCTCAGTATTCTCGGCATGTTTGATTACTCTAATACTGGCTACCTTCTTTTTTTGGAAATTTAGATTTTTTTTACTCTGAGCAGGTTCCTTGTCTTTGGACTTGGTGTGATCTCCTGGGTCTGACCGTCCTCTTCTTTCCGATTTCTGCGAAAAAGATCGAGAGGGACATGTATCAATACTTTGATATCTATCAGGCTTCTTCAAATTATCCCTATTTCTAAGGTTATATCTTTTCTCAGAAGGCTCCCTCTGGGGAGACTGGTGTTCTCGAGTCGGAGTTCTTTCCCTCCGTCGAGGAGACCTTCCTCTGGACTGGAAACTTTTTCTTTGGGAGTGGATTGTTTATTTCCATCCCAGCTCTTTTTAGGAGTGTTTGAATTATTTTTAATGAATAATTTTACTAACTCTCCATATGCTTTTGTTAATTCTCTTATGTTAACTAATAGTTCTTCACTTGACATTTTATCAATGTCCTAATGTGGTGTGTAGCTGGCTAGAACCGGCCACGTTGCTCCTGGTCTACCTAGTGGACCGAGCCTGGTAATATGATCATTGTGTTTTAGGGCGCCTTTAAACCAGAGAAAATGCTCTTGGAATTTTAATGGGATTTCAGTCTCCTCAAAAGGAGCGTACTCTTTCGGTGGATCCCCTACTAGGTAGTAGTGGAACTCCTTTGTTGCGGCTGGAAATTTTACCCAAGAATAGAATACCTCTGTCTGCCAATATTCGTGTGCCTCTATCACGAAGACGACTGTGCCACCTTGTGTGGTCAGTCCATTTTCTATAAGTTTTGACGTTATAGATTTTCTTAAATGTGCCGGGATGATTATTGCACCCTGTTCAGTAACACCGTCGGACCCTGCTGAGTCGCATCTACTGCGGCTGCAGCGGTTCCGTTTTCTTCTGGCATTGTATAAATGCAAGGTTTGCAGAGTAGGTCTCCAAGGAGACAAAGATTAGGTGCACAATATTTTGGAACGCTGTATCCTTCAACGTTGAATAAACCAGAGCTTTACATAGGAATCTCTTCCTACTGAGTTCGGGCGGATTTTAACCTTTCACCCACTCCAGACGTCTATTGGAGTATTTACGGGAGAAAGGGGTCTGTGTGAAAAATGCAAGACTGAGTTACTCTAATGTCTTGCGTTAGTTTTATCGCCTTACCAAACGTTGGTTGCCATGTAGTGTAGTTCCTATTTTCCCAATAGGCCCTGTGCATTGGAATAACATAAATAGTTGTAGGGACGTAGAAGTGTGGATCTTTCAGGTCTCCACTGACTATGCTAAACTTAATTGGGTGTGTTACCAACTAGCTCAGAGGTCACTGGAAACTTTCTTGACTGAATAGGAAGTGATCAGCTTCCCTGGTACAGACAAGAAGGGATTCAGTTTTCCAACAACCGCATAAACATGACAACTTTGCTCCTTAGAATAAGAGTCAATCTCTAGAGTCTTGTGAAACAATAGACAGTTATTTTACTCAGTCAGTTTTGTGCAGATTACTTTCACCAAAGTGCAGAGAATAGAGAGATGGGCGTTTTCAATAAAAAGGTATTATTTATTGAACAGTCTTTCTTCTCATGCAAGAGAAATGAATTGCCACAATTGCAAGACTAGTTATTATAAAAAGTGCGTACAGTAAAATGAGGATTGCAAAATAATACTGTAAAAGCATTGATATGGTTTCTTAGCCATACAATGGTTTAAAATGAATAAAACATATATACATGTATATATACATTTGACTAACGTACTCAACTGGTGCTTCTAACTATGCCTACCCCAGTGTACCTGATCTAAGCCTAATACTTGGGAGGGAGTAAGTAAGTAGCAGTTTTAGTTAAGTTGGTTTTTCCAAGGTTTGCTTCAAGAATTCTCTCTAAGGGTTTAGTCAACACCATACCTCTGAAATAGAATGTTGGAGGTCTGGTATCTCCTTCCAGGGACTCGATATCCCAGTCACTCGCAAGAGTAGGCTGGAAAGGCCGGAGCTGGATTTCTCGGCAAGAGAAAAGACAGCGTCTCTCTCAGCGCGTCGAGGAAGAGGAGGGGCAGCGTCCGCGGGCAGCTTGCATCTGCTGGGCTCTGAAGGGGACAGCTGTTCTGCTCCTCTGTTCACCACACCATTGTTCGCTCGTTAGCAGCGATAGCCGTAGCGATAGTAGCAGCCGTGTTAGGATCAGCTGCATCAGCCTTTGCTTAAGGCAACGTTGGTAATATTTATACCTGAAAGGTGCCTGGTTTGACGTATGTTTTTGGACATAAGACGTCAATAAAGATGTCACTCGGAAGTGATCATCTCTCAGTGCTCATTAGAGTTCTATTACTAATCAAAACATAGCAAGCGGGGATTTCCCAGGTTGGTGAGTTTTTATCTTGTTGAAGAACTCGGAGTGTAATCTAGGAATCTTAGATAGTAGCTTCGGCTGTGTCATTTGCACTAATGAGCTGCAAAGGAAGTTGCAGAGGAAGCGATTCTGAAATGTGGCTCTGATCGTGTGAGGCCAGAGATGAGTTTCTGAATGTTGCATTTGATCGGTTATGTCAATATAGGGGTACAAAGGGATTATAGCCGTATAGGGGCATAAGGTCACAGTATCGATCAGGGTCCTAGATTAGAACGAGACATCCTCACCAGCAGAGTTCGAGCCAGCAGCCTGCCCCTGTGCTTCAGGTTCTTGTCCCATCTGCCTGCTAATCATTGCTTTTACTGCATTTGGCGGTTTAACTGCACTTGTACGTTTTAGACCACTTCTGTCTTTTTTCCATGTTCCCCGTACCACTGTTATTATTTATTTATTTTCTGACCTTCCACTGTTGGTCAATTTCCCAATGCTACTTCCCTAGAAGCCCACTCCCTACTCAATCCCGTTCCTGCCTCCTAACTGCTCCCTACCCCTCCCCTACTTATGGCGACCACTGCATGGGAGCGCATGTGAAGCCTTGACCACCTGCCCAGGATAGCACTCCCCCCGGTAGCTCCGCCTCATCAGTCACTCTGCTCTTGAGCACCGTGTCCTCACCAGCAGAGTTTGAGCCAGCAGCCTGCTCCTGCGCTCAGGTTCTTTTCCCAACTGCCTGCTAATCGTTGCTTTTACTGCATTTGGCGGATTAACTGTAGTTGTATGTTTTAGCCTACTTCTGCCTTTATTCCCTATCTGGCATTTGGATGCCTTGATAGTTAGGCCTGCAGAGTACAGAGCATGTAAAACCTTCCCAAGGTACATCAGGTGATCCTGCCAGGTGGAGCTAAAGACAGCAATATCATCAAGATAAGCTGCACTAAAGGACTCCAACCAGGCCAGGACTTGGTTCACCAACCTCAGGAAGGTGGCAGGGACATTCTTTAATCCAAAAGGCATTACAGTAAACTGATAGTGCCCATCAGGTGTGAAGAATGCTGTTTTCTCCTTTGCTCCTGGGGCCATACCAATCTGCCATTACCCTACAGTTAAGTCAAAGGTACTGAAAAATGTGGCTGCCCCCAATTTGTCTATCAGTTCATCTGCTCTTGGAATAGGGTGAGCATCTGTCTTGGTGACAGAGTTGAGCCCTCTATAGTCCACACAGAACCCCATCTCTCTCTTTTTACCCTGTTGATGAGGTTTGGGGACCAGATCTACTGGGCTAGCCCAGGGTCTCTCAGAGGGTTCAATAACCCGTAACTCCAGCATCCTGCTGACTTCAGCTTTGATGCTTTCCTTGACTTGATCTGATTGGCAATAGATCTTGTTTTTGACAGGTGAACTGTCACCAGTGTTCACATCATGGGTACACCAGTTAGTCAGACCAGGGGTCAGGGAAAAGAGACTAGCATACTGTTGCAAGACTTGCTTGCAGTCAGTCTTCTGTTGGGCAGAGAGGGTGTCTGAAAAGACAACCCCGTCTGCTGACCCATCTTTTGGGCTGTAAGAAAGGAGGTCAGGGAGAGGTTCACTCTCCCCTTCCTGTTCCTCATCAGTCACCATCAGCAGGGTGATGTCAGCCCTGTCATTGTAGAGTTTTACCCACACCTGAAGTTCAACCAGTGCAGCTTTTTGGTCATACCAGTGCTTCTGAAGCTCCTGGCTGGCCACAAGATTCTTGGATGCCTTTTCCATGTATTCAGCCATTCTGGACCCTAGGCCAACTACATAGTCCACAATGTCTTGCTTGGGTACTTAGAGAGCCCTCTCCTAACCTAACCCTCTTTCACAAGACAAAGTGGTCCCCTTACAGTATGACCAAACAGAAGTCCAAAGAGGGAAAAGTCTACTCCCTTCTGGGGCAATTCCCTATAAGCAAAAAACAAACAGGACATCTCATCTCCATTTGAGATTTTCAAGGAGTCCCATGATCATACCTTTCAATGTCTTGTTCAACTTTTCAACAAGACCTTTGGTTTGTGGATGGTATGGGGTAGTAAACTTGTACCACACTCCACACTCCTTTCATATGTGCTTTAGGTATGCAGACATGAAGTTAGAACCTCTGTCTGAAACTGCCTCTTTAGGAAATCCTACTCTGTTGAAAACATGCAGGAAGGCCTTGGCTACTGCAAGAGCTGTAGTAGTCTTAGGTGGAATTGCTTCAGGGTACAAAGCAGCATGATCCACTACCACTAGAGGGGGGTTGGTGTTCATATCTGCGTGTGTTCCCCCCCTCTTGTTTGGCACTTCTGGGAGTTCTTCTCTGTCCTGCTCTTGCGGACATTGGGAGTTTACAGGCATGTCTGGGATGATGCTGCTTCCTGTTGATTTGATTTTGCCTGGTTGCTGGACTAGGTGTGTCTTCCTTGTTGACCTGTACCCGGGGGGGAGGGGTGGGCAGCGCTGCGCAGGCGGGATTCCTCCTCCCTCGTGGTGTCTCCCTTGTTTGTGCTGCCTGGTCCTGCTAGGCAGACTCGGTGTATGTTCCTTTTGCTGCCTCCTCGCGTGTCTACTGTATTGCAGTATCCTGCTTTGGTGGACTCGGCATGTCTTGCTTAATGCCTGCCTCCGGGTGGTGCTAGGTCGCTCGCGTTCTCCCTCATACCTGGTGGTTGTCAGCTTCTGCGTCTCCAGCAGCTTCGCTCTGGGGTCGCGTTTGGCCGGCTAGGAGGGATGCATATGGGTGGAACATCCGTCTTTTACTCTGAGGTCCTGGGGTTCGTGTCCCTGTTCCGGCAGCTTGGTTTCTGGGAATGTACTCTTTTTGCGTCATGTTTTCTGGATCCCATGGATGTGTGGTCCTGTTACGCATTTTTGCGGAGTTGTCTTGTTTGAGTAATTTGATGTCCATCTGTCTGTACCTTCTATAAGGGATATGGCGTCCTTGCTATGCACCAATATGCTCCATGGAGTGGTAGTGCGCTATATAAATGCTTATCACATCACATCACACACACACATCTTCCTCCTCTTCTACTACCATTGGTTGCTCTGGGTGTGGGTCCTGTGAGAGGTCGGCTGTCTCTATTTATGGCCAGCTGGATGTGGCCTGTGATGGTCCACTTGGCTTTCCTGGTGCTATTGCCAGGTTTTCTCCTTCTTTTCCTGCTGTCTTCCCAAGACGGTTTCAGGTCACCCCTTGCCCTCTGTCACTCTGTATTTGGTGGCACTGTTGAGTGCGTTCGCTGCCCTGATGATAGGGGCCTGTTTTCCTCTGCCTGTGGATCAGCCATGGCGGGGTGTATACTTTGGTCTCCTCCTGGTGGGATGTCTAATGGAGGCCTATGTCCAGTGAGGGATCTGCCATGGTTGGATTGATGTTTTGTTCCCGTCAGATTCCGGTTGGTGTCCTTGCAGGTGTTCCTGCCTCAAACCCTTCTGGATTCCTTCGGTTTGCGGGATACTTCTCTCCATGCCCCTGTCCTTTTGGCCTCTGGTATTGGTTTGCCCTTTGGCCTGTATTCATCCCTGCATGTCTTTGCTGCGGTTATGGCTCCTCTGGTTGGGCTTCTTCATTGGAGGTTGTTCCCTGGGGTCACTGATTCTCTTGCTTCCTGGTTCCTTCTCTGGATCAAATGCACATTGGGGCTCCCTTGGGACGCTGTTGGGTTTGGTGTTCAGGCTTCAGGCACTGTCTTTGCCTCCGATGTCTGTTCTCAGACCCTGGTGTCGGGGACTTACCCGCCGGTGTGACTTTGGTTGGGGTCCGGTTGTGCAGTCCGCCTCCTTCTTGATGGTGCCTTGGGCTCCTCTCCCTTTGTCTCTTATTTCTGTTTGTTCCCTCTTGGATGGTCACTGCGAGTGCCTATCTGTTGCCCTCTGGGGGCGGGGGGGGGGGTTCTGGACGATTCTTGGTGGAGTGGCTGATGGGCAGTGGGTCTGCATTCTAGTTTCTCTGTTTGCTGGGAGCTGTAGGCTATTCAGTTGGGTCTCTTGATATTTCCTGCCTTGATGATGGTTCACCGTGTTGGGTCGGACATGGCTCTCATGTTTTCCTGTTCTGCTTCTCTCTTTGGAGGGGTTACGATGTTCATTCCCTCGGTTTCATCTGTTGCCTCCATTGTTCCTGGACTGGGTTGTGGTTGGCTTCCCTATCTGCAGTTTCTCTCCCGTTCAGGGGGTATGTGATGACGGACTGTCTGCAAGGGTTGTTTCCCTCCTTGGGGTCTTTTTTCTCTGGCAAGATGTTATTGCAGCCGTTGTGGTGTTGGTTGGGTGTCCAATGGTGGACTTGTTTGAGTCTTCGGTCCATGCCTCTTTCCGTTGTTTCAACACATTTCTGCATTTTCCATGGGCTTGGTGGACGGGGGCCCTTTCCTTCCAGTGGCCGAGGGACCTGTTTTATGCTTGCCTCTGGTTCCCAAGATTCCGGCGATTGTGCTGAGGTTTCGTTGTGATGGGGATTTGGTGCCTCTGGTGTTTCCGGGTTGGCTTTGCCCCCGTGGTTTTCCTCTGTTGTTGGTGGCGGCGTTGCGTCCAGGTTGGACGTTGCCGTTCCTTTCGTTTCCTTTGTTGGTCCCTCTTGTTCCTCTTCCGGTGTTCCGGTCTGTGTTCCTTCTGGGTGGGCTCTTGTGCGATGTTCCCTGTTCCTGAATGTTTGTTCATTTGGTGTTGTGGGTCTTATCCCGCAGTGCGGGCGCCCCACTGCCTTGTTGTCTTTCACTACGCATTGGGCGTCCTTTGCTTTTGGGGTCTGCACTGTGGTTTGGCTCCTGATCGGGTCCTGGTTATTTTTGAGGGGATCAGTGTTGACTGGGCTTGGCCTTTCTGCCCTCCATGTTCGGGGGGAGGCCTTAGGAGCTTTTTCTTGGTCTCCTTTTTGTGTCTGTGGGGTCTTTGAAGGTTCGTCTTTCGCATCTCTGACTCTTCTGCGCCCTTGTCCTGGGTTGTCTCCTTGATGTGGGACCTTCTGTGGTCGTTTGGGTGTGTTGCAAGGGTTTCCCTTTTGTCTGTAGGAGTATGGGGGCCTTGCTGTTTTTTGGAGTTCTGAAGGTGTCATTGCTCTTGTGTGCTCTTCCTTCTTTTGGGCCTGCTGTGCTCTTATTGGTCGGTCAGCAGGAGTGATGCTTCCTGCTGTCTCCTTTGCACATTTTTGGTTGTGGAGCGGGCCTTGATGTATTATTGGTCTTGCATGGCTGCTTTTTCTGTGGTGGCCTCTTTTTTGTCATTTTGGCTGCTCAGACAGGGTCTGTTGCCATCTCTTCCACTCTTCATCTGTGGATTCAGGTGGATCTCCTTTTGGTGTCTGTATCTGTCGGTGGTTTCCTCTTGTTTGGATCGGGGGCATTTGACTGGTTTTGTTGCCTTTCTGGTTCTTTCCATGGGTGTTTTGTGGGTCGGCCACTTGGTCTTCCCCTCGTGCCTTCTTTTCTCATTCCCGGCTTGAGGTTAGTGCTTCTGTTGCCATTGCCTCTTTGTTTCTGCACTCAGTGGTTTCTTGGGGTGTATTTCTCTCCTTTGTTGTCACTGACTTTTTTTGTTGTATTGCCTTCCGTGTGTGGGCTGTATTTCCTTTCTATGAAGCTGATTTTGCTTTGGTATCTGCTCATTAGTAATTACTGTGGCGAGGAAGACGGAGGAGGAGGTAATGCCCCGGTTAGTTACCGGTAATCTTCATTACTCCATGTCCTAGTCTTCTCCGCCACAATGTAGTTTCCATTCCCTCCCGGCCCTTTGTTGTGGCTTCATGTATACGGCTTTGGTTTACAGGTCGTGGTGTGGATCTTGTATCCTTTTATGTGATTGGTGGTTGCCACTGGGAGCCATGTTGGAGGAATAGGGAGACTAGTATGTTAACTTTAACTTGGAGTTTCTGTGGGAGCAGGATGCTCATTAGTAATTACTGTGGTGAGGAAGACTAGGACTCGGAGTAATGAAGATTACTGGCTAGTAACCAGGGCATTACAGGTTCTAGTAAATGGAAAGCAACTCTACTGTGTCGCTGAGCAACAGGGCCCTTGTCTTCATTGATATAAAGCTTTACTTTCTTGAGTTTTTGCTGGCCATGAAACAGTGATGGGAATTGGCTTGTGATCTCAAACTGAGCACAGAGGTTGTAGTTAACGAATATATACCCCATGTCAGCCGGGGTGGCAAAACTGAGCAAACAGGCACTAAAGAAAGTACCTTGTAGAACATGAATGGTGGCATGCACTGACATCTTTTTGTTCTGCATTGTCATTGTGAACAACTGTTGGCTTTGTAGTGGTTCTGAAGTGGCCCAGGGGTTTACCTCTGTGCCTGATGGAGTGAGATGAGGCACAGTGATAAGCTGTTGGACTTTTCCACAAGAATAATATTAATCGATGACCTACTGTCTATGGTAAAAGCCACTGGGTGATTGTTCACTTTCAATGTGATTTTGGGGCATCGTCCAAATCATGCTTGTCACTTTGTTTGGTGAGTTTTCTTTGAACTGTGATCTTCTTTACAAGCAGCCAACCTCGCATGCTCATGCCTTCCTACAGTAGACTTCATCAGAGCACACCCATCTTATTCATTGGTACTCAATTGTGACGTTAAAGAGCACTTGTACAATGAGCTTGACAACAATTGATTTTGCCTGGTTTCCAATTGTAGGAGCTGAAATTGCTTTTTGGTTCTGTGTACGTGGAGAGAGCATTTCTGGAATCAGGCACACAGTTATGAAACCTTTTTTTTCCCATAACCTTTTCAGACATGCCCGATGGCTGGCCATTTACCTTGATGGGGAAAAAAAATTCACATCGGAAGCATTATTTTGATTAGTTTAAAGCTGTTGACTTATGTGCATCTTATTTTTCATTGTGATTGACTTTAATAGCCAGGGCTGATTCACTGTTGGCTGATCCTGCTTCCATGTCAGCAGCTTGTCAATATGCTTATTCTTCTGCTCTCACAGCCATCAGCATTTTCTCTCTGCTTTGTTTTTAATCAACATGTGCCTTATGAACAAATCTGAAAGACAGCCATTGATAACTGTACTGTATTGTATTGTATTTATTATTTGTAACGCGCAACTGTCACCCTACGGGTATCCTGGCGCCCAAACAGGAGGCTGTCAGATGGTACAACAATACGCTAGCTGTCAGGACATATAGAACAGCCGCCGGAGCTATTAAATAGAGTCACAGGGATTAGACTTTGGCGAACAGCCATGTTTTCAGGCTCTTTCTGAAACCCAGTAGGGTGTCAATTTGTCTGATGTTCTGAGGAAGCTCGTTCCACAGCCTGGAAGCAGAGATGCAGGAAACTCTGCCTCCCATCCTCGATCTCCTGATCCTGGTAGTAGCTGCCAGACCCTGGCTAGAAGAGCGCAGTACCTGGAAGGCCTATACCAGGAGAGCCTTTCCTGTAGAGGGATAGGTCCCGTGTTGTGCAGGGCTCTGTACACAATACATAGGGACTTAAAAGCAACTCTACTCCCGATTGGCAGCCAATGTAGATCTCTTAGCGCCAATGTAGTGGAGGAACTGCAAGGTCTTTTAAGTGCCAGCTCGGCCGCTATAGACTGGACCCTCTGGAGCCCCTGTAGGATGTATAAGGGGGCTCCTAGATATAGAGATTTACAGTAGTCCAGTCTGGCCAGGATCACACTCCTAACTACTAGCGGTCTAGACTCATCAGGCAGAAGGGGAAAAATCTGTCTAAGCGCTTTCAGCAGTCCAAAGCAGACACCGATGGTTTTATTGGTCTGAGAGGTCATTTGGAGATCTGCATCAAACAGTACCCCTAGATTGCGCACGGTCTTAACTGGGAGACAAGGTTCAGCTCCCGGTGCAAGCCTGTTCTCATGGGAAGGTTGTTGACTCAGTTTAGATGACGAGCAGTAGACAACCTCTGTCTTCCCCTCATTAAATTGAAGGGAGTTTATTGTCAGCCATCTGGAGACCCTGCTCATGCATTTCTGAAAGGTCTCCATGGTCACCGCCTGTCTTCCTTCTAAGGAGAACACTAGTTGTGTATCATCGGCGTAGTTTATCACATCTATACCGAAGGATTTAATCATGGGTATCAGGGGCTGCAGATAAAGATTAAGATGAATAGGGCTGATGGAGGAGCCCTGCGGTACTCCATAACTGACCAGGGACTTGGGAGATGAACAGGGTGCTAGGGTCACCACCTGTTGTCTACCAGTCAGATAGGATTGTATCCACCTAAGGGCCTTGCCCTTTATGCCCAGTTTTTCCAGCCTACTTAGCAGAACTGCATGGCTAACCATGTCGAATGCGGCCAACATGTCCAACAGCACCAGGACTGAGGAGTTGCCATTGTCGGCTTGCATTCGAAGGGTGTCCAACATGGTTGCCAATGCAGTTTCTGTTCCGTGGCCTGGGCGGTAGCCAAATTGGTCCTTGTCCAATAGGCAGTTGTCTTCCAGATATCCTGACAGGGACCTACTGACCACCTTTTCCACAATTTTTATCGGGTAGGGCAGGAGGGATGTGGGCCTAAATTGCGCCGGTATAGTAGGGTCCAACGAAGGCTTTTTAAGCAGGGGGGTAACCACCGCCTGCTTCCATGCTTCCTGCACTATGCCTTCCTCAAGTGATTGGCGACAAATCTGATGCATTCAGGGGAACAGCTCTGGCCCATATTCCTTCCAGATCCTGTGCGGAAGGCGGTCTAGAGGTGACCCAGATGACACATTCTGGGCCAGACTGCAAAAGAGCTCTTCTGTAAGAGGGGTGAAGTTTTCCAGTGATGACAATATTGGTAGAGGTTCCTCTTCTTCTGCCTGTGTCACTGCATCTTTGCAGCTGTCCCTTTCGTCCTACAGCCCCCTCACAATTTTAGCAATCGTTTCCTCAAAATAGATCGCAATCTCATCACATAGTTCTTGAGTAGCAACCACCTTATTACTCGTACAGGTGGGATGTGAGAGATCCCTTATGATAATAAAAAGGGTTTTAGTGCTGTTAGGGGACTGAAGAATAGTAGTGGCATAGAAGAGTGCCTTAGCTTTGGCAATAGCTCCTTTATATTTTACCTGTTCCACTTTCAACAATTTTTTATCCAGCTCTGAATAGCATCTACGCCATTTCTTTTCTGCCTGTCGGCGTGCATTGCGTAGGGATTTCAGCTCCTCATTAAACCAGTGAGCAGATGGTTTCCTCTTGTTCTTTATATTTTTCAGAGGGGCAAGTCTATCCAGGGTCTTTATGATGTGTTTACAATACTTTTGATAGTTCAGGTCTACCGATTCCTCTGGATCATAGGAAACATTGCTCATAAAAATAGGCTTTGTTTTGTCCTTTGGTAATTTAGACCAATTCCGTCCCTTCCTATAGGTCACCGGGCACTCACTTCCATTCCCCTCAGTGGATATGGAGATCTGAAAGTGGATTAGGGAGTGGTTGGTCCAGTGCTGAGGTAGGATATCAACCATCCTAGTCTCAGTCTGGTTGGCGAAGACCATATCTAGGATATATCCCCCTGAATGGGTTGGTTTCTGTACCAGCTGATCAAGACCCCAGTTTCCACAGTTGTCCATCAGATCCCTCAGGTGGCTCCTCAGGGACCCATTGTCCCATAGATTAAAATCTCCCAGGATCAACATTCTGGAGTGGGACAAGGCAAGGGCAGCAATGGTGTCGAACAGCGCCTAGTATTGTGTATCCGCACCAGGTGGTCTGTAACATATCAATCCAGTCAGGCTCCTACCTTTTGGTTCTAGCAGGGAGAACCCGAGTAGCTCTACCCCCGCCACCCCATCGATCTGTAGAGGGGAGAAGTCCCACTTATCTTTATAGATCACTCCAAGCCCTCCTCCTCTTCCCAGTGGCCTAGGTTTATGAAATAGCTTGTACCCCTCAGGGCATGATGAGCCCAGCTCAACAGAGGTGTCCACAGTAGTCCACGTCTCCGTGATGAATAGGGCATCTAGGTCCATGTCATTTAGCAACTCTGACACTTCCAGGTGATGTTTTACTAGGGATCTACTATTGATCAGCCCACAATCCAGCATTACAGCGGACTGTGGTAGAGTGTTTTGGGATATTCCCTCTACACTCTTACCTATGGCCAATAGCTTGTCCTTGGAATACCTACAATAGGCAGCGGTCTTGGCTGTAAGCCCGTCCGGAGCACGGATGGGCACAGACGGGCTTTCCTCTGCCGCTCCTCCGGCGCAACGCTGCGCGCCTGCATACTGATCTTTAAATAAGGTGTGGCAAAGGGCACTCGCAAACACTAGAGCGATAGCCCCTAGAGCGTTTCTAAGCCCACACCCAAAATGGCGGTCGGGAGTGAGGCGGCGCTAGATTCACCCAAATGGTGAGTCCTGTGGGGTCTTTGTTACTTTGTGGGCAATGCGAGCAAAGGGGGAGCATGGGGTACAATTATGAGGTAACACAGATCAATTAACACAATCAATTTTAAGATTTAAAAAAAATCGAGCAAGTACTTTTAAGAGTCTTTTTTTTTTAGTCAGCAGAAGTTTTAAAATAGCAGCAGCAGCGTGACAAACCTATTCGTTGAGGCGCAGGGATTCTTTGTTGGTTAAACCACATGATTTACAATGTTTAATGAGTGTACCAAGTCTCTCAACACACTCGTCCATTGTTTCACAACCTATTGTCATGCTTAGTTGAAGATATAACTTTCGTAGTCAACATTTGGCATTGGGTTGAACTTGGCCTCCAACATTTATTTATATCTTTTGGTATGATTTTGCAGCAGTCTGTGAAACTTCTTTCACTTTATCACCTGCAAGGTTTCTCAATCCATGCAGCCCACCTGGTGCCAATGTGCTGCTTTCTAGAAGTGTCAAAGAGTGGTGGTGGCTTCAGGAACACACTGGTGGTTTGCATTTCATGCTCCCTTATTCTGCCATTGAGAGAATGTGCTGTTCAGACATCTTTCACTGTACCCTGGTTCCTGCAACTTCTGCAAGATCAACCCTTCTGCTTGAACCTGGGCCACCATTCCTGATCTGAGGTTTTAGAATATTTCACTTGTCTTTGACGATGAGTACATTTTCCGTTTCTTGTACCTAGTTGTCTCTGGCATTATTTTCTTTCTTTGTTTGAGTAATTGTTTGGTTTTTGGGGTGCAGCAGAGAGTCACAGCTGACCGCTTCACCAGAGGGTTTATATTTACAACAAGGGGTGGTGAGGGACAGAGTCTCTGAATTAAGCAGAAAGCTCTCACCCAGTCAAGAGATCAGGGCTAGATCCAACACCGTTTTTTAGCTCACTGCACCATCCCAGTTTCAGAACCTGGCTGTATGCAAATTAGTCTGTTCCTGTCCCAGTGCATGATGGGAACAGGGCAGACCAAACTACAAAAGCCAATTCTTACACTGGGAAGGAAACAAGCTCCCGGGGACCGGTTTCTGGCATTACAGCCGTCTTCGGCCCGGTTTGCTTGAATCCTGATGGTGCAATGAGCAAGGGTCTCACATCTGAGAATACCCTTCCACGCTTAGGGTGGACAAAAATATTTACAACAAGGGGTGGTGAGGGACAGAGTCTCTGAATTAAGCAGAAAGCTCTCACCCAGTCAAGAGATCAGGGCTAGATCCAACACCGTTTTTTAGCTCACTGCACCATCCCAGTTTCAGAACCTGGCTGTATGCAAATTAGTCTGTTCCTGTCCCAGTGCATGATGGGAACAGGGCAAACCAAACTACAAAAGCCAATTCTTACACTGGGAAGGAAACAAGCTCCCGGGGACCGGTTTCTGGCATTACAGCCGTCTTCGGCCCGGTTTGCTTGAATCCTGATGGTGCAATGAGCAAGGGTCTCACATCTGAGAATACCCTTCCACGCTTAGGGTGGACAAAAATATTTACAACAAGGGGTGGTGAGGGACAGAGTCTCTGAATTAAGCAGAAAGCTCTCACCCAGTCAAGAGATCAGGGCTAGATCCAACACCGTTTTTTAGCTCACTGCACCATCCCAGTTTCAGAACCTGGCTGTATGCAAATTAGTCTGTTCCTGTCCCAGTGCATGATGGGAACAGGGCAAACCAAACTACAAAAGCCAATTCTTACACTGGGAAGGAAACAAGCTCCCGGGGACCGGTTTCTGGCATTACAGCCGTCTTCGGCCCGGTTTGCTTGAATCCTGATGGTGCAATGAGCAAGGGTCTCACATCTGAGAATACCCTTCCACGCTTAGGGTGGACAAAAATATTTACAACAAGGGGTGGTGAGGGACAGAGTCTCTGAATTAAGCAGAAAGCTCTCACCCAGTCAAGAGATCAGGGCTAGATCCAACACCGTTTTTTAGCTCACTGCACCATCCCAGTTTCAGAACCTGGCTGTATGCAAATTAGTCTGTTCCTGTCCCAGTGCATGATGGGAACAGGGCAAACCAAACTACAAAAGCCAATTCTTACACTGGGAAGGAAACAAGCTCCCGGGGACCGGTTTCTGGCATTACAGCCGTCTTCGGCCCGGTTTGCTTGAATCCTGATGGTGCAATGAGCAAGGGTCTCACATCTGAGAATACCCTTCCACGCTTAGGGTGGACAAAAATATTTACAACAAGGGGTGGTGAGGGACAGAGTCTCTGAATTAAGCAGAAAGCTCTCACCCAGTCAAGAGATCAGGGCTAGATCCAACACCGTTTTTTAGCTCACTGCACCATCCCAGTTTCATAACCTGGCTGTATGCAAATTAGTCTGTTCCTGTCCCAGTGCATGATGGGAACAGGGCAAACCAAACTACAAAAGCCAATTCTTACACTGGGAAGGAAACAAGCTCCCGGGGACCGGTTTCTGGCATTACAGCCGTCTTCGGCCCGGTTTGCTTGAATCCTGATGGTGCAATGAGCAAGGGTCTCACATCTGAGAATACCCTTCCACGCTTAGGGTGGACAAAAATATTTACAACAAGGGGTGGTGAGGGACAGAGTCTCTGAATTAAGCAGAAAGCTCTCACCCAGTCAAGAGATCAGGGCTAGATCCAACACCGTTTTTTAGCTCACTGCACCATCCCAGTTTCAGAACCTGGCTGTATGCAAATTAGTCTGTTCCTGTCCCAGTGCATGATGGGAACAGGGCAAACCAAACTACAAAAGCCAATTCTTACACTGGGAAGGAAACAAGCTCCCTTGTTCCCATGATGCACTGGGCCAGGGACAGACTGATTTGCATATAGCCAGGTTCTGAGCTGGGATGGGGCAGTGAGATAAATAACGGTGATGGATCAAGCCCTGATCTTTGGACTGGGTAAGAGTGGTCTGCTCAATTCAGACACTCTGTTCATCACCACCCCCTTTTGTAAATCGATTTTGGCCACTATAGGTGTGGCAGGGTATACTCAGACATGAGTCCCTTTCTCACTGCTCCATCAGGATTCAAGCAAGCCGGGCCGAAGACGGCTGAAATGCCAGAAACCGGTCCCAGTAGCTTGTCTCCTTTCTGGTAAAGAATTGTCTTGGTAGTTTAGTCTGCCCTGTTCCCATGATGCACTGGGCCAGGGACAGACTGATTTGCATATAGCCAGGTTCTGAGCTGGGATGGGGCAGTGAGATAAATAACGGTGATGGATCAAGCCCTGATCTTTGGACTGGGTAAGAGTGGTCTGCTCAATTCAGACACTCTGTTCATCACCACCCCCTTTTGTAATTCACCAGAGGGTTTGGCATGCATTTTGAAGGTGCTTATCTGCATGGTGTTCAGTTTATTCCTTAGCTGTGTATGGGCTAAGCAGGCTTTGACTTCACATGTGCAGGTGCAAGCTGCTCAGTATATATTTGGGCACACATGGCATAACCAAGCAGTTTGCTGAACTGTTGCTAGTTCTCAGGGAGAGCAGCCTTGCTTTCTTCATGGCACATATACCCTACTTGTCTTCAGATATAGCATGTTACGCAGCCCTAGAGTATGAAGATGAATTACGCCACACTAGAGCAGTAGATAAACACATCTTTATTCCTCAGCATACAGTTGCACACTGCGCATTTTAACAAACACAACATTACCCCACCCTAAAACCTTCCTGCATAATATGTAGTTCCTGTTAAGAATCACCCCAGAAAAGCAAAGGTTCCAGTGCTTATAACATCAATATGCTACAGTCACCAATGAATCAGAAGTGACTAGTCTACTTCAAATTGTCCAGTCTGACCATATCTGAACACCAACTGTCCACATATGGAATTATTTTTTAACCTTGATTTCTCAAAAAATACTGAACGGATTCATACCAAATTACAAGAAACACAATCTGTGGAACAAGATTTAGCTTCCTGCCAAATTTGGCGTGATTCCATTCAGCAGTGTTTGCTGTAGCCAATCTTAAAGAAAATACATGGGGATTTTGCATTTTAGGATCTCCCTTTTCTCTAAGGTCCCACTTGATAGATCACACTGAAAACTTTCCAGGAAGATGAGGTGGATTAACTTTTTTGGGGGGAAGGGTTTGTGAAGATTCATCAAATGGGGCCAAATTTATTAGCAAACCCAACAAGCATTGGCATAGCCGATAGGTCTTGATTTTGGGACCTTATAAGTGGTTAGCTTTGCTGCACAATATCCTTGGTACAACAACATCAACTGTTACATGGTTAAAATACTTATAAGGTCCCAATAGTGAGACCCATTGTCTATGCCGATGCTTAAACGCAAAGAAGCTGGGCATGGCTCTTTTGTCTGTAACCTTTTGCAGGCAACACCAGTGTTTATGAAAGGTGAGTGGTTGTCAGAAACAGGCGGGAGGTAGGTTTGCTATCTGTGATGAGTGTGATATCAGCCAGCTGAGCATGACAATAATTGGCCAATAGGGAGGTGTTTTGGGCAAGTGAGGGGCAGCCCCGCTGAGTGCTGCAGGTGAGGAGTGCCTCTGTCTCTCACAACACATGAGATATAGTTGTGCGGTCTGCACTGAAGAACATGTCAGGTGAGCAAGAGACAGCGTTGCTCTTGGTGGCAGGTAAAAATCTGAGCTATTGCCCCTGTCTCCAAAAAGTGCCAGGTTGAGCCTAAACTGCTGCTTGTCTGAACTCAAATCTCTGCTCAGAAGGACTGCAGGAACAGGCTGTCTGCCACAGCGGCTCCCATTCACTAATCAAGACATTTATCTGTAGGTAAAGGCAGACCTCCTCACCCTCTTGCTGCTGGATACATTTTTGTGTAGTCGCGTAATACGTACATCTCGCGTATGCACCAGGCGTCGGCTACTAGTTTATAGCGTCCATTTTGGAAAAGTCGTACTCATCGCATACCATACGTGGATCCTACAAACCAATCCTAAAATGGTAGACACATTCCGCGCAGTGAACACGCAGGGTGCGCATTGGGTGAGCGACTGCAAAAAAAGGAAACAAAAATAATAAGAAAAATAATTTGAGTATATTTTAGACAATATAAAATAATTAAAAAACATATATTTTTTTTTAAAAAAATAAAGAAATTTAGAAATACGTGTAACATTATTTAAAAAATAACATATCTAAATATAAAAAGATAAAAAATGTAGTTAAAAAATATTTAAAAATTTCAAAAATAAATATATTTAAAAAATATCATTTAAAAAACCTTTGAAATTAACTGAAAAAAACATTGGTTTAAGACATGTTATAGTTAGGAATTAGCATTTAAAAAACCTTAGAAATTCATTGAAATAAACCATAGGTTTTAGGGCTGTTATAGTTAGCTGGACATCATCCACGTGACAATATGATACACCTCATTATACACTAGCATAACCTCTCAACACTCATTATAACATATGGAGTACCATGTTTGAAACCATTGATACACCAATATAAGTTTATAAAAACCCACTCAGTCATTCCTACATCTACACACACCTCTAAACACTTACCTATAGATTCTCTTATACACCCTAACAAATATAAATAGAACATTATTAAATATACTTATACACATACATTGACATTACACACCACACATCCTATTCACTTATGCAGTCATCCTACACACTTAGGCAAACAATTGATCATACTTACATTTACTAAACTACACACTTATACAAATACCACTTTATTTATTCATAGAGATAGTAACTTATACTTAGTGTGTTATAAAATCACTATTACAGGTATACGGTTTTTAATACAGACACTCATTCAATCATTGAGTCTTATGTATAAATATTTATAAACAACAAGTGTCACATACACTGTGTTTTATATTTCTACTTTGTTGGACATGTATCATTGAGAAATATATTTACTCATCACCACACCCATAAAGAAATGTACTCACCCAAACAAGTGTTTCCACATGCAGTATTACAGTCATATACCTACTAAATGAACTATTTACACATTTTTGAAAAGTCACACACCTCCCACCCACCCACAAATACATTCACTATCCAATACAGATACTCACTTAATTAATTAATAGTAATATAGACTTTCAGCTAGAAACCAACTTATGTAGTAGTTTACAAAACAAGAGATATAGTGAAACAGATATTCACACAGTTTAATCACTATCCCATATATTTAGTGGGACATTTTAAATTAGTCTCTTAGTCAGTCAATCACAGTGCTACTAAATGCTCCATCCAGACAATTATACATCCACTCATTCATCAATGCAGATTGCTATATATATATAATACATATTTAAATATCGAACCAAACCACATTCACTGGATGTCATCAGTGATGTAATCAGTGATGTCATTTAAGATGTCATCAGTGATGTCATCAGTGATGTCACTGACCATGTCATGAATGATGTAATATGTGACATCATCAGCAGTGGATTGCGGGTGCACGAATTATAGTTAGTACAACTAACTATAACATAGTAATTTCAATGGTTTTGTATGAGTAAAATGCCCGGCTAACTATAACAATCCCTAAAACCTATGTTTTTTTCAGTGAGTTTCTAAGGTTTTTCAAATGCTAATTCCTAACTATACCATGTCTTAAACCTATGGTTTTGTCAGTGTATATATGTATATTTATAGAGGTGAAGGAGCTACGGACCTCCGCTGTTGACCTGTGACCCTCATCTCTGCGGACACCGCTGCTCCCGCCACTGCTCGCCGCACCCGCTTCCTGGGTGCCGCTTCGCGGGCTGAAGCGAGGTGCCAGGCCCCAAGGCTGTCTTCAGAGCCAGGAGGCGGTAAGGAAGAGGGCGCAACATCACTCGGACTCCGAAGACCAGGAGTCCCTGCAACCGCCCAGGTGCACACGGTGCGCCTCCTAGGAGACACACCCCCCGCCCACAATTGCCTACTTTAACAGCCTGCGTGACGCACAGCGGGACGCGTGCAGGACGCCGAGCGAAGCCCGAGCAAAGGGTGGGCAGTCTGTGGCAGTCAGGGGCTATTAGAGGCTGGGCTGGGCCACCCCCCTTACATCCATCGCCTCCGGACTAAGACCTCGGAGTCTATCTGTGGGTCCCGAGGCCATCATGTCAACCCGCTCTGGTAAAGCTTTGAGGGGCGGCGGAGAAAGTGCCTCAGGGGGTTCTACGATGATTGGCACAATGGACAAATTCATAACCAGGGTGGCCGCTGTCATTGAAAAGGAGATTGCAATGACGGAACGCCGCCTCTCACAAGACTTCCTTCCTTCCAAACGCTCTTCCCTGGGAGCTGCGGCACATGTTTTGTCCCCAATTTCCTCTATCCCCACCGTACCCCTGCCTGGGACCCTCTCTGGGGAGCCACATATTGTAGCGCTAGAGGCAGGAATTGATAGGATAGAAAGTCTGATATCAGATTCTCTCCCCAACAGCCCCTGCACTGCGGTAGCAGAGTCCCGCCCCGCTCATCCCATAGCTAGCTCTCCCGGCCTCATGTCTCAATCCGGTTCTAACGTTCCTACACCCGGCCTAAAACCATTGTCCCAGATTCGATCTACCCGGGTGCATAGGAAAAGGAAGAGGGTGACCAGTATTCGGAAGGGTTGTTACTCCATGCTTTATAAGCGTCCTAGGACCCAGCCCCAAAGGGGTCCTACACACCCAGACTCCGGAGGGCCTGAAGCACCTGGGAACTCCACCCCCCCACAGCTTGCAGCCGACACCCTGCAGCCTCTCCCCTTGGTCCCGGCATTACTTGTTCCAGCAAACGAGGGCCCCTTACTCGAGCCCCTCGAGAAACTGTTAAAGTCCCTGCTGGTACCACTCATTGACCAAGTTAAGAGTCTGGGGGATAGGCTTGACAGATTTGAACAGGTTACCAGGGACAATTTTTTCTTCCTGAAAACCTTGTTTAAACTACAGCCAAAGCTTAGTGAGGACAACACAGACAGGAATGCTGGAAAGGGGGTTTCTGTGAGCAAGTAGAGGCCTCTAAAAGTGAAGAAATATATGAACATTATAGTGTTCATCCTTTGCATTCCAAGGAAGTCATGGGGAATGCAATTGAGTTGTTTCAAATGAAACAAGCCAAAGGGAGTCCCATTAGTGTTTGGGAGGAAAGTTTAGAAGCTCGGTGTTTCCCGCAGCTATTTCCAACAGGTCAAGGAGGAAGATATGATGAGCGACCTCATCAAATTCCTGCGTCTGAATACCAGACTTTACGATTGTATGCAGAAGATCCTAGGTTTCGTCAATGCATTCCCTATTTGTTTAATCTCCTGTTTGAAAGCGATCTGTCTGGACTGTCATATGCAGTGAACCACATCTTAAAAAGTGGTATACAGATGCGAAACATCTCGGCAAGTGACTTTATGCATAAAGTCAATGTCCAAGACAGTATTTTGGATTCTCACCTAATTAATCTCATGGCGTGTCAGCGTGGTACTAATGAGTACTGGTACCGTCGTCATGGTGATTTAAAATGTATGCTGAGGAACTTAGGAACTCCAACATGGTTCCTCACTCTGAGCTGTGCCGAGTATGGCTGGGAAGACTTACTTGAATTTCTACGAGAGGCAAATGGAAATATTGAAAACATTGAATTCAAGACACCTGGAGAACTGTGTTCTTTGGATCCAGTGAATGTATGCAGGTACTTCAATCATAGATTTGAAGCTATGATGTCTTTCATCACAAATAAGAAGAATCCACCTCTTGGAGAGGTGTTGGATTTCTTCTGGAGAAAGGAGTACCAAGCAAGAGGTGCTCCTCATGTACATATGTTGTTGTGGATCAAGGATGCACCTAAATTTGGAACAGATCCGGATGACTTAGTGATGAACTCCATAGAACAGTATTCTACGTGTGCTGTTCCAAATGCAACGGAGAAGAAAAGCCTAAGAGAACAAGTTCTACGCTTCCAAAGCCATTGTTGTGGAAAGTACTGTCGTCGTAAATTCAGAAACAAGGACAAGTTCTACACCAAATGTCGTTTCAACTTTCCACGACCGGTGATTTCTAAAGGAAGAGTGAACAGTTTGATGTCTTCGCTGCGACATAATGTCACGAGGAAATGACCCAAAAATACATACAATTTGAAAAGGAACGAAGAGTCCAAGTACATCAACGACTACAACCCAGTGATTTTGTCCATGTGGAATGCTAACATGGATATACAGTTTGTGGCTGACAACTGTATGGCTGTGGCTCGGTATGTGACATCTTACATCACCAAAAAAGAAAAGACAGAATTGAAGGATATGTGGGAGGACATTTCCCATGAAAAGAGCCTCAGCAAGAAGTTGTACAGTTTCAATCTGAAGATGTTGTCGCATCGAGAAATCGGAGCTTACGAATGTTCTGACCGGTTGTCTTCAGCAAGTCTCTATGCCAAATCCAGGAGTATCGTTTGGGCGAGTCTTGGTCTTGCTGCAACGCGAAATCGGGTTCTAAAACCTGTCCTGGAAATTGAGTATTTGGCAGAAAAGGAACCAAACAGTACCGACATTTTGAAGACCAACATGTTGGACACATATTATCCAAATCGAAGCAGTCATCTTGAGAATGTTTGTCTATATGAGGTTCTCCAAAATTATATATTCAAGAGGAACATCAAAGAAGATATTGAGAAAGGAGTGTATGCTGTAATTGGAAGTGAGGGATGTCTGGTCAAGAAAAGAAAATGCCAATTTGTAAACCATCGAAAATTGAGTGGCGAATCTCCAGAAAAAAAGGAGTTTTTCTATTTAGCACTTTTGCAACTTTTCAAGCCTTGGCGTGCAGAAGAGGAACTGCTTGGAGATTTCCTCTGATACGAAGACTCTTTCACTGCTGCTAAGGAGACCATAGAAAGTCCTGCTTTTCCCAAATATCAAGAAATGGTGACTTTGGAAACTGAGCAGGAAGCAACGATTGCAGCCGAAATTGCCAGAGACAGTTCTCAGGATAGTCAGAGTTCTGTTTCATTGAGTCAGGATCCACTAGGAGGACCTATTATCGAAAATGAAGCTGCCACTGCTATGAATGAAGGGGAAAGAGCCATGGCACATGCTCAGGAGGATTCAGTTAACTTAGAAGACTTGGAAAAACAACTCAACGTTGAGCAGAGGAAAATATATGATGAAGTTACCAAGCAAATTGAGCATGGATTAAGTCACGAGAAGAAAGAGTGCTCATGTACATCGTTGAAGCCTGTCCGACTGTACGTGAGTGGAGAAGCGGGAATTGGAAAAAGTTTCCTTATTAAAGCAATTTCTTGTTATTTGCAGGAAAGGAATGAGACATCGTTGTCTTGTGTTGTTACCGCTCCTACTGGACTGGCAGCACATAACATTAAAGGTATTACTTTGCATCGTCTACTGATGCTGCCAGTGGAGCATGACAACAAATTACAATACCAAAGTTATCTGGGGATGCTTGTTGTGAAGTTTCA
The DNA here is from genome assembly GCF_964263255.1 of Lissotriton vulgaris. Taxonomy (NCBI): domain Eukaryota; kingdom Metazoa; phylum Chordata; class Amphibia; order Caudata; family Salamandridae; genus Lissotriton; species Lissotriton vulgaris. The sequence goes on along the minus strand of NC_141691.1, from coordinate 40,548,040 downwards.
AGAGTCTTGAGGAAAATGAAACTTCTTATCATTGATGAAGTAAGCATGGTTTCCAATGTCATGCTTGCCTTTGTGCATTTGAGAATGCAAGAAGTTCTTAAAACTGAGTATGATGTGTTATTTGGTGGCAAACACATCATTGTTTTCGGAGATCTTCTGCAGCTGACACCAGTAAAAGGTCAACCTGTGTTCAAAATACTCACGCATGAAGATACCAGGAAGTGCCTAGGGAGCATTGGCAACGTCAATATATGGTTAAACTTCAATTATGCTGAACTGCATGAAAATATGCGTCAGGCGAAGGATGAAGATTACAAGAATATTCTACAAGAAATTAGAATTGGAAAAGTGACCGAGCATGGGAAAGAAGCTTTAAATGCACGATTACTTTCAAATTTATATCCCGAACAAGACATTGTGCCTGAGAATATTTTTCAGAAAATTACTGAGAAGAAATCCGGAATATGTTTGATGCCAACTCTTGCAGAATGTGCCATCTTCAACAACAAAATGTTGAATTTAGAAAAGCAAGAGATTGTGAAACTTGAAGCTATTGACAGAATAGAGCATATGGGATCAACAATTATTTTGTCTGAGAATTTGAAATCAAAATTGGATTCATTAGAGAAGACTATATCTAAAATAGCGGGTTTTGAAAAGACTTTGAATGTGTGTTTAAATTGCCGAATCATTTTGAGAAGGAATTTACATGTTGAAAGAGGTCTGGTAAATGGATCAATGGGTAATGTTGTGGATTTTGAGAAATACCGAAATAGAGATGGAATTGAATTTTTAAAAATTAAATTTGATGGCATTGAGGAAGTACAGCTAATTGGTCGTTGTTCTGCTAGGTTTTTGCTTGTTAAAGACTTATATGTTCGCCGTAAACAGTTTCCTGTTTGCTTGGCATATGTGGTGACAATCCATAAATCGCAAGGTTTAAGTGTAGATAGTGCATTGGTGAATATTGGCAGTTCTGTGTTCAAGGAGGGTATGGCATATGTGGCATTGTCACGAGTTAGAACTTTATCGGGATTGTACTTGATTGACTGTGATGTCACAAACATTTGTGCGGATCTAGATTGTGTTAAGGAATACAATAGGTTAAGAAAAGAGTATGCGCCACATTTGCCTCAATATCCTTTGTTTGAGAAACGTGTGGTAGGCCAGAAACGAAGAAATATCAGTAATAGTAGGGAGGTTGTAGCAAAAAGACCAAAAGTCGATGAACCGAAAATTGTAAGCAGAAAGAAAGTGGATTCTGTTGAAGGTGTTGTCGGTTTTCAATTTGAAAACAGTTCTGGTGTCAACTGCTATGCAAATGTAGTGGTTAATGTTCTCTTTTCACTAGAGAGTTTAAAAGAACAGATTATGTTGAATTCAGAACAAAGTTTATGCTGTTTGTTGAATTCTGTTTTCGAGAAATGTAGCACTGATCGAACAAAAGTAGAAAGTGTGTCTGAAGTTCGTTATCTGTTAGATGAATGTTCAGGTCAAACAGACTTCTCTGAAAATAATCAGCAGGATTGTCAGGAATTTTTAATGTATATGCTTGATGTATTGCAAGATGAGGGTGTAGATGTAGATCACCTGTTTGGGCTTTCTTATCAATGGCAGCATGACTGCGAGAACTGTATGGTATCAAGTACTACTAGTGTAGCCTCAGAAAGATTTATATATTTAACTTTGCCAGACAGTAAATCAGTCTCCTTTAATAAGCTAGTAAATGCAGCGGATCACAACATGGAGTGTAGCCAATGTAAATCTGAAATGATGTCAACATTATTTATACGTAGATATGGCCAGTATGTCATTTTAATGATCCAACGATGTAGGCCTGATGGATCAAAATTGTCAACTTTAATAAAAAAATTTGTGGCTTCTCAGCTGTCAATATCAGGAAGGACTTTTGTAACTGTAGCAATTATCTATCACGATGGTCCTTCAACAACATCAGGACATTACACAGCTTATTTAAAGTCTCGAAAGGGCTGGTCATTCTGCAATGATTCTGTTGTAACTTTAAAAAAAAAAATTGCCGTTTGACCTTAAAAATTCTTACCTGGTGTTTTTAAAACCAAAATTTTAAGGAAAGAATCTCGGGATTTCCTCTGATGAATTGCAAAAGGTTCATCAAGTAGAGGGAATGTAAGTCTGCAATGCTGTCTAGATTATTGGTCCAAAACTTTTAATTATAATGTCAATTTAAAAATCCAACTATATAAACCTGATGCAAGTAAGTCTGCTTCATAGTAAGCAGTATCAGTGTCATAGGAAAAGGAGAACATGAGTGAGAAAGAAGGGTAAGATATTAGTAGTCCAGGATTGTGAAAGTAATCTTAAATGTTTTCTTTTTGAAAGTTGCAAAAATAGAAAATGACGGGATTTCATTATAAGAATTACAAGAGTTGAAAAACGCTGCAACATGATTTGGCCAAGTGGAAACATGTGGTAGAATGTGAGAAGTCTTTTCTTGTATGTAACATATTTTTCAAAACGATGGAGGTTTTCTTTCAGGAAGTGGTGGGCTGAAAATATTTATAGCACAACAGAGTGTACGCTGTTCATAGGACATCCTTCGACGTTATGGACGTTTTGAATTCAGATTTCTTAGGTTGTATGGGTTTTTTAAACACAATCATTTTGATTGTGTTTTTTTTCCCCGCTGTTACATGATGAATACCTTCAAGTCACTGATTTAAGTGAAATTTGATACATTCTGAGAACAGCAAAAATAAACCATTTAACATGTATAATTAATGTTCTACTTTTTGTACTTATGATATACATTTAGAAATGTGAGGTAGATATGGAGAAACTGAGGCTTCTGTAAGTGTCAAAGTTAATGCTTACAGTGCTGCACTTCTGGGTACTGTTTTTTTTTTGAAAACTGAATAGGCCTCACCTTAAAGAAACCTCTTGAAAGCACACATCTTATTTGCATCCTGAAACAATCATTTAAAATGTTAGACACAATTTTATGATGGCTTTACATCTTTTTTGCGCTGCTATTGCATCACTATTGTGAGACATCAGCAGTGCAAAAGATGCACCATGTTCCAAAATAGGCCTCACTTCATCAGCATCAAGATACTGTTTGTTTAAAATATATATCTTTAGGATTGTGTAGGGGACGTAGAGCAGCAGAGGCTTCTGTAAATGTCAAAGTTGTTGAAAAACTGTTTCTTCTTGAACCTTTTCCCTTGTCTTTTCAAATTTTTAAATACATGTTTTAATATTTTTGAAATGTTTGTTCTCTCTTTTACAGATTGAAAGTATGAAAAAATATTTGAAAAAGTTAACAAGAATTATAAGGTAAATGTTTTCTACTCTTTTTACCCGCAATGCACTGCTGATGATGTCACTGACCATGTCATGAATGATGTAATAAGTGGACATGACTTACTTCATTGGTAGGCCTTCACATGTATTATCTCCTCTGTATTCTTCAACAAGCGTAAAATTGATCTGTAACTCTGAGTAGGTCTCACCTTAAACAAACCTCAGGAGAGACCACACCTTATCGTCATCCTGAATTAATTATTTAAAATGTTAGGGACAGATTTATGATATATGTATGCCTCTTTTGCGCCACTGTGCGTCAGTTTTGTGACGCAGTGGCGGTGCAAAAGATATGTTATGAGGCGTCAAAATTACAAATGATGCATCTAGGCAAATGTGTCATGCTGTTTTAAAACCGTGCCACATGAAACCGATGCAGCAGTGATGAAAAAGATGCACCATGTTGCAAGACAGGCCTCACTTGGGGTCATATGTATCAAGCTAATTAGAATGCTTTGGCGACATATTTCTGCTGATAAAAAATGCAAAACTTTTATTGCCTATGTTGATGATATGGCTCTATGTTATTTACATTTCTTTTCTGTTTCAATTAATCTTTTTCTGTTATTTTTTCTTTTCTGTTTTCTATTTTTTCTCTCTGTTATTCCACATGTTTTAATCTTATTTTGAACATTCACTCACATTCTCCAAGAAACTCTTCTTTGTTATTGTTCTACTCTCTTTTTTTTCTTTCACTTCCTTATCCATTTTGTTTTTCGCAATTATACCCTCTTCCATCTTTTCTTCGGTAAATAAATCTATTAAACAGTATCTCTGGTTTACTCCCTATAGCTGTCTTTCTTTTAACATTACTCTCTGTTTACTTCCCTTATAATAACTCTTCTTTTTTCTAAAAAAAACATTTTTGGTTCGCTTCTAGTTCGCGAACCGGGCAGCGAACGGGAAAGCGAACCAAAAGAAATAGAGCTTGCCAGAGTGCTAAACATTCTAGCAATTTTATTTGAAAGGGGAGGTAGTTCTGAAAAGAACTTTTTTTTAATGTTTTTGTTGTTTTATTTATTTATTTATTTTTTCTAAACATTTTTTGTTTTTTTTGTATTTTTTGAACAGTTTTATGGTTTTTTTTGTTTTTGATGGAGGGGAAACAACAAAAAACAGGCATTGAAAAGGGCTCAACAGGAGCAAAAAAAAAATTACTGTCTGGGTCGGTTAGGGCAATTGTGATTTTCATAAGCAATGTTCACTAACGATATGCTCATGTTACCACATGAAAGCAATGCACCGCAATACAAACAGGTTATTTTCATATGTAAAAAGTTCTCCTGAATGTTTGGCACGGTTTCCCGTGCCTCTCCTCCTGTCAACGATATTTGCGAAGTTGACCTGGCCACAGGAGTTGTTGGTGGATTATCCTGCAGGTCACGCAACTCTGCACGGCTGTAGTTCAGTGGATGCCACCTGCTCATATGGCGATGCATGGTATAGTTTCCCATGCTATACTTTTTTCAGTGCCTCTTGATAACCTGTATTTACAAATGAGGCAGGTGGCATACTTTGCATTCACTTTCTTCTCCCCTCGAGGGATTGAAAAAAATTGCCAAATGAAACTGGTTTTCCGACGGGAAACACGGGGCAACTCTTGTATGAACTGTGGTCCTTCTGTCTCCTCTTCCTCTAGTTCATCCTCTTCCTCCTCTGTGTTGGTGATGAAATGGGATGGTGGTCCTCTCTTCCCATGAGGAGGTGGAGGTGGTGGTGGGGGTGCACCAGCTGATGCAACTACTGAAGCCATTCTTCACTGTTTAGAAAGGGTCTTTCTCTCACCAAGATGAAAGTCAGAGTGAGGAAAGAAGAAGGGGTTTTCATCATTTGGGAAAAGCAAAAGTTCTAAACCAATGAAAAGTGTTATTTTTAGGTCATATGACCTAGTCTTACATCATTTGGAAACCAAAAGTGAAATGAACCAATGAAAAGTTTTATAAACAAGTCACATGACCTGTTCCGCTCACGTTACGCGGTGCGCGCCGCGTCCGGGATCGCTTCCAGTTCGCGGTCCGGAGCACTTCCGGGAGCGCTAACGCGGCGCGTCAAAAGACGCATTACGCGACAAAGTGATACATCGCGCTTCCGCGACGCGTCACAGTTGCGCAAACGGAACGTTTACAGGTTAGCGGACTAGGTCGCGGCATCAAGATGAGCTAACGGGAAGCTTCCCGGTTCGCGAACCGGAAGCGAAGAAAAAAAATGTTTTAAAAAAAATTATTAATAAACATCTAAAATATATTTTTGGATTTAAAGAAGAATACATTTTACAGCTACAGATGTTAGCTTTTAAAAAACCAATGAAATTCACTGAAAAAACCATAGGTTATAGACCATATATAGTTAGGAATTAGCATTTACAAAACCTTGAAAATTCACTGAAAAAACCATAGGTTATAGACCATATATAGTTAGGAATTAGCATTTACAAAACCATATTTTACTCACACAAAACCATTGAAATTTCATATATAGTTAGTTGCCCTAACTATATATCGCGCACCCGTAATCCACTGCTGATGATGTCACATATTACATCATTCATGACATGGTCAGTGACATCACTGATGACATCACTAATGACATCTCAAATGACAACACTGATGACATATCAAATGACATCACTGATGACATCTCATTTGACATTACTGATCACATCACTGATGATATCATTCATGTGATAATACGATGAACCTCTTCAGACTCTAATATAACCTTAGATACAATCAGTGTAAACAGACACTCACAGACTGTCACTCATCCATGGAGTTACTCACACACATAGTCAGTCATGCAAAGAATCAATCACACCTCCATTTCCTCAACTATACAGTTATACACACCTTACTAATTCAAACATATTCTAACACATATTTACTCTCTTATACAATCACTGATACAAGTTTTCAATGATCCATGCAGCCACTCACACATTCACTGGCTCTTCTGCAGTTATTTATATATGTCTACTCTCACATGTACTGTGTTTTACATATGTACTTACTTTGGCATGTAGCACTGAGATATCCATTCACTCACCAATACACTCATGCACACAGTCAACCGCCCATACAGCTGTTTCCACATGAACTTTTGAACCTATACATATAGTAAATCAACTACTCACACATCTATGCACAGAGTCACACACCTCCCAGCCACCCACACACACACTCAGTCTCCCATACAAATACTTGGGCAACCAATCAATAACCCATATAGTTACTCATATAGCTACTGATCAACACATGCAGCAGCTTACAGAACAACAGACATACTGATGCACAAATTAAGACAGTTTAGTCACTAACCCATGCACTCAATGAGACACATCTAATCACTCACTCATACAGTCAGTCATGCACCTACTAAATCCTTCATCCAGACACTTATACATCCACTCATTCTTCAATATGTAAGACATATTTTAACTCTACAGAAACATACAGTCACTGGGTCTTGTCATTAGTGATGTCATCAGTGATGTCACTGACCATGTCATGAATGATGTAATATGTGACATCATCAGCAGTGGATTGCGGGTGCGCGATATATAGTTAGGGCAACTAACTATATATGAAATTTCAATGGTTTTGTGTGAGTAAAATATGGTTTTGTAAATGCTAATTCCTAACTATATATGGTCTATAACCTATGGTTTTTTCAGTGAATATATATATATATATATATATATATATATATATATATATATATATATATATATATATATATATATATATATATATATATATATATATTACCTACTGGCGGTCGCCAGTAGGTATATATAGTTAGGACCTAGTTTCCATAGGAAATCCGCAACTTTCTATTGGGAATAACTTTGGCGCAGGTTGATCAATCTATGTGAATTTCTCAAAGAAGATGGCACGTTACACTCCGCTCCTTCCCTGAAAGTTTCAGGGGGATTCGTGAAGCGGGGGCCGAGAAAAAAGGGGGGTCCCAAAACGTGTTTTCCTCATGCAATTTTACATAGGACCTTTAGACACGGCTACAGCCCAAACGGCTGAACGGAATTACAAGAAATTTGGCAAAATGGTAGAGTCTGATTCGCAGATCACGCTTTTGCTTAAATGGTGCAAATCCCTCCAGTAGTTGCTGAGAAAATTTAAGTTGAAATCAATTATATATCTATAAGCGCGCACAGTGCGAGCACCGTGCGCGCACCGTGCGAGCACCCCGCAATTTTTCAAAAAAATAATAATAATTTTTAGGGGCCTTGGGGGTCCTTGTGGGACCCCCTGAGCAGGCCTAGAGGGTCACGGTGCTTCTACCCTGCCCCCTTTTTGAGTGCTACACATTTGTTTTCCTGCTTTCCTGTGCCTTAGTCTACTGAGGCACAAGATGGCTGCCAACTGTTTCTGTTTTGGAGTGTTGATAGACAGTAGCAGCCAATCAGCATGCCTTCCAGAGAAAGTTGCATGCTCATTGGCTGTCAACACTACAAACCAGGAAATCTTGGCATGCATCTTGTGCTAGGTAGACCGAGGCACAAAAGAAGCAGAGCTCAAGCCCACACAGCTCTCACAGCCCACACAGCTCTCACAGCCCACACAGCTCTCACAGCCAACACAGCTCTCACTGCCCACACAGCCCTCACAGCCCACACAGCCCACACAGCCCTCACAGCCCACACAGCTCTCACAGCCAACACAGCACATACAGTTCTCACAGCCCACACAGCTCTCACAGCCCTCACAGCTCTCACAGCCCACTTGGCTCACACTCTCACAGCCCAAACAGCTCTCACAGCTCTCACAGCCCACAGAGACCTCACAGCCCACACAGTCCTCACAGCCCGCACAGCTCTCACAGCTCGCCTAGGTAGACCGAGGCACAAAAGAAGCAGAGCTCACAGCCCACACAGCTCTCACAGCCCACACAGCTCTCACAGCTCTCACAGCTCTCACAGCTCTCACAGCCCACACAGCCCACACAGCCCACACAGCCCTCACAGCCCTCACAGCACACACAGCTCTCGCAGCCAACACAGTTCTCACAGCCCCACAGGTCTCACAGCCCACACAGCTCTCACAGGCCTCACAGCCCACACAGCCCTCACAGCCCACATAGCTCTCACAGCCCACACAGCTCTCACAGCCTTCACAGCCCACACAGCCCACACTCTCACAGCCCAAACAGCTCTCATAGCCCGCACAGCTCTCACAGCCCAAACAGCTCTCACAGCCCACACAGCTCTCACAGCCCACACAGCTCCCACAGCCCACACAGCTCTGGCAAAGATAATACCAGCTGAGAACAAGCACTGGCAAAGAAAATAACGGCAGCAAACAAACACTGGCAAAGACAATAACGGCAGAAAAAAAAGGCAAAGACAATAACGGCAGCAAAAAAAAAAACACGGACAAAGGCAATACCAGCAGCGAACCAACACTGGCAAAGATAATACAATCAGGGGGGCAGGGGCACAAAAAACGGCACAATCAGGGGACAGAAGGCCCGACAAACGGCACAATCAGTGGGCAGAAGGCAAGAAAAAACAGCACAATTAGTGGACAGAAGGCAACAAATACGGCACAATCAGGGAGCAGAAGGCAAAAAATACAGCACAATTAGGGTGCAGGAGGCAAGAAATATGGCACAATCAGGGTGCATGAGGCAGGAAATACGGCATAATCAGGGGGGCAGAAGCCAAGAAATACGGCACAATCAGGGGGTCAGAAGGCAAGAAATACGGCCCAATCAGAGAGCATCTTGCTCCGGTCCAAAAATCGGATCCCTAGGGCTGCTCAGGTGGTCCCACAAGGATATTAACATATTTAAACGTTATCCGCTAATAGAATTTGCATTTTCAAAACCTTGCAAATTCACTGAAAAAACCATAGGTTTCAGGCCTTATTCAGGTAGGAATTGGCATTTAAAAAACCTTTGAAATTCACTGAAAAAACCATAGGTTTTAGGCCTTATATAAATAGGAATTAACATATAAAAAACCATTGAAATTCACTGAAAAAACCATAGGTTTTAGGCCTTATATAGTTAGGAATTAGCATTTAAAAAACCTTGAAAATTCACTGAAAAAAACATAGTTTCAGGCCCTATATAGTTAGGAATTAACATATAAAAAAAACACTGAAATTGCTCCTATATAGTTAGTTGAACTAACTATATATTTCGCGCATTCGCAATCCACTGCTGATGATGTCACATATTACATCATTCATGACATGGTCAGTGACATCACTGATGACATCACTGATGACATCTCAAATGACATTCCGGGAAGGTGGCGGAGTTGAGGGAGCAGTTGATGACGTCTTGGAGGTGCTATGATGGAATCAGCTTTGTTGAAGATGTGGTGAGGGCATGGGTCTGTGGGGAATCCTGAGTGGATGGAGTTCATCAGGCGGATGGTGTCCTCAGTGGAGATTGGGTTCCAGTCATTAAGGATGTTCAAGGGCGGTGAAGGTACGGCAGAAGGTTGGGTGGGTTGGTATCCGGGTTTGTTGTCGAAGCTGTTGTGGATGTCTGCGATTTTGTCGTGGAAGAACGAAGCTAGGGAGTCGCAAAGGGTTTGAGAGGGAGTGATGTCGTTGGAGTTGGCAGTGGTGTTGGTGAACTCTTTGACAAAGTTCCTTGCTGTTGAGGGCGTTGTTGTCTAGTCGGTCTTTGAATGCGGCTTTCTTGGCCGTCCGGATCAGTTGGTAGTGTATGCAGGTGGGGTTTTTGAAGGCCTCCCTGGTGCTGGTGTTTGGGTCTTTTTTCCAGGTCTTCTCAAGGGAGCGACATAGTTTCTTGGATTTCTTAAGATCCCCGTTGAACTAGGGGGCGTTTTTGCTGCCTAGTTTGATTTTACGTTTTTTCAAAGGTGCTAAGTTGTCTGCGCTGTTGGTTAGCCATTGAGTGAAGTTAAAGGCTGTTTGGTTCGGGTTCGAAGAGTAGGCAGGGGAGTTTTGAAGAAGCGATGAGGAGATTTGGTCAATGCTGATTTTGTTCCAGTTTCTTCGTAAAGTAGGTTGAGGATGGTTGTGGGTTGTGGTCTTTTTGTAGAGAAAGTGAATGCAGCTGTGGTCTGTCCAGTGTAGAGCTTTGGTGTGGCTGAAGGAGATGTGTTTGCTGGAGGTGAAGATAGGGTCGAGTGTGTGACCTGCGTAGTGAGTGGGGGTATTAACCAGTTGTTTGAGTCTGAGGTTGGCGAGATTGTCCAGAAGGGTGGTGGCGTTGCTGTCGTTGCTCTTTTCCAGGTGAAAATTGAGGTCTCCCAATAGAATGTAGTCCTTGGAGGGGAGGGCGTGTGGGGTGATAAAGTCAGTGATGTCTTCACTGAATTGTGCACGGGGTCCTGGTGGTCTGTAGAGGAGGGTGCCCCTGAGTGTGGTCTTGGGGTCGGTATGGATCTGGAAGTGAAGGTGTTCGGCAGTAGTGAGGTTGTCCTCTGAGCTGGTTGATACGCAGATGGTGTTCTTATGGACGATGGCGATTCCTCCTCCTGTTTGTTTGGTGCGGTCCTTACGGATGATCTTGTAGCTGTACGGGATGGCTATGGCGATGTCAGGGGCTGATGAGGCATTCATCCATGTTTCTGTTAGGAAGGCGACGTCCGGAGAGATGGTGTCTAGTAGATTCCAAAGGTCGATGGCGCGTCTGTGGACCGAGCGGGTGTTGAGCAGGATGCATTTTAGGTGGTTGGTGTCAGATCTCTGTTTGGTGTTAGTGGATGAGGAGTTGGTCTTGGTGCCGTCATACTTGCAGGAGTTGCATGTGAAGGGTCCAAGGGTCCAATCAGAACATTCATATGCTCCAATTTCTCGATGCGACAACATCTTCAGACTGTTCAGACAGCTCTCAGACAAGATGACGCGTTTTGGCTAACCTGTAGCTTTGCTCACATACCTGAACTGCTCAAGCAATGATGTTTAAATACATTGGTGAATATAGTCACGTGATATAAGAACTACACACAAGATAAAAAGCGAAAACACACTGCATGCATAAAAACTACAAAAATGTTGTTTATCAGACTTAACCAGTTGGAAATGCTTTCAACAATCCAAGCTCAATTTTGTCTTTTTTGTGCTGCATGTTAATTGTAAAACAGACTTAAATTTATACAAGATAATCATTAGTTTCTATGTACAAATACATTTGCATGATTTCGTGCTAAATGGTGATTGCTACTCCCAGTGATAGAATGGTTTCATGTACAAATACATTTCTAAAAAGGTGGTCGAAATAAATCCACAATTCGGGTTATATATGAAAAAAACGTATTCACAAATATACATCAGGCTATATTTCGAGGCAAGATACATATCATTCTCCAAACTATAGTGAGACATATAAATGTTTTTTTATTTTTCATGCACAAATGCATTATATATATCAGCTAAGGATTCCCCTTGTTTTCCCTTCTTTTTTGCACCAACAAGAGAGAACAATTAAATGCTTAAATGCATTATATATCCCAAAAGGTTTAATGTATTGGGACTTAGTATCAATTTGGCCTCATATTTGTCTATCCAATACCACAAAATATCTTCCCCTGAAAATACCAAAAATGAGGCTTAGGCCCCCTTCCTTATCAAAAGTGGAAAGGCCATATGCAATCTTAGCGCAGTGTGTGAAAAAAAGATTGTTTGGGGAAACTCCAGTGCAATAGTGTAATTAAAAACAACAATGTTGTGACAGAAACCAATGTATGTTTACACATTATACTGTTCTTAGGAAAAATGTCAGGACTGTTTTTCGCAATATTATAGTGTGTCATTCCACAATTTACTCTTAAATTCTCCTCTATCTTAAGGTGAACAATATTATTGTAAAGAGAATATTCGTGGAAATGCACCAAACCATAAGAAAATACAGGACAAAAAGTGCAATTATGTCTCATGCATGTGGGCAGAACCAAATTATGAATGATATTAACAGGTATATGTAAATATGCCGAATGCCAAAATCAAAATCAAAATCAAAGAAAAAGACTGAATTTAAAACAAGAACAAGAACAAGAACACCCTGCTGGTTCAGCTTATATTTCATACTCATCTACATTACAGAAGACAATATTGTACGCTTGAACTTAAAACCTGATCATTACAGATACTACCCTAGAGGAAATGATGTATATCTTCAATAATATTAAATCCCCTCGGGGTCTTAGTATCGAGTTTGAGTATGTATTTGGTTTCGAGTTGTCGCAATCTCCTTTCGCGGTCACCTCCCTGCTTACTAGACGGTACATTGTCAATTACAAAATATTTGAGCGTATCCAAATTGCCAGAATGCTCTTCATTAATGTGGCGGCCACCGGATATGTGCTGTTTGTAGGTAGTTATAGTTAGAAATATTTTCAATAGGAAAATGGCAACATTCTATTGGGAATAACTTTGGCGCCGGTTGAGGAATCTGCCTGAAAATTTCCTCAAATTTGCCACACGGTGCTCTGGTCCTTCCCTGAAAGTTTGGGGGGGATTCGTCATGCAGGGGCCAAGATAAAAGGGGACTCCCAAAATGCCTTTTCTTCATGTTAATTTCCATAGGGCGGTCAACCTCACTTTTAGCCCGAACGGCTGAATGGATTTCCACCAAACTTGGCAAAATTGTAGGGACTGGTAGCCCGATGTGCTTTGCTATGTCTCAAGATATGTGCTCCAGTGTATTTTGAGTAATTTAGGTTAAAAAAATTATATATATATCTGTAAGCGCACCCCGGTACGCTCACCGGGGCGCGAACCAGCGCGCTACGCGAGTTCGCGAGCGAAAAGCTAATTGGCTCTCGGGTGTCTGTAAACATTCCAAACAGTCCATTGCAACCGCCATCTTGTGTCTCGGTAGGATCGAGACACAAGAGGTGGCAAAAACAAAGAGGGGAAATTACCAAAAGGGGGCAGGGTAGACCCCCCCTGACCCCCTAGGTTTGATGTGGGGGCCATAAAAGGGCATTAGTGATGTCACTGACCATGTCATGAGTGATGTAATATGTGACATCATCAGCGGTGCATTGCAGGCGCGCAAGTTATAGTGAGTCCAACTAACTATAACGTGGGAATTTTCAATGGTTTTATGTCAGTAAAATTTCCAGCTAACTATAACTGGTGTGAAACCCATGTTTTTTTCAGTGAATTTCAAAGGTTTTTAAATGCTAATTCCTAACTATAACTGGTGTGAAACCTATGGGTATTTTAAGAAAATATATTTATATATATATATATATATATATATATATATATATTACCTACTGGCGGTCGCCAGTAGGTATATATAGTTAGGATTTTTTCCCTATGGGATTTCTGAAAATTCTATGCCTAATAACTTTTGCGTTTGTGGACGGAATTGGCTGAAATTTTCAGGAAAATGGCACATTTTGTTTCTGAGCAGCCCCTGAAAATTTGGTGGGGTTTCGTCAAGGGGGGGCTGAGAAAAAAGGGGGGTCCCAAAACGCGTTTTTTGCATTGAGTTTTCCATAGGGCGGTTGGACTCACTTTTAGCCCGAACGGCTGAATGGATTTTCACGAAACTTGGCAAAATTGTAGGGACTGTTAGCCCGATGTGCCTTTGCTAGGTCTCAATATATGTGCTTCAGTGGATTTTGAGAAATTAACGTTTAAATCAAGATATATATCTGTAACAGCGCTCCGGGCAGCGATCCGGTTAGCGAACCTTTCGCGTATCGGAACTTTGCGATGCGAAGCTGATTGGCCCTCTGGTGTCTGTCAACATTCTAAACAGTCCGGAGCGGCCGCCATCTTGTCTCTCGGTAGGATCGAGAGACAAGAGGAGGCCAAAACAAAGGGGGAAATTACCATAAGGGGGCATAGTAGATCCTCGTTGACCCCCTAGGTTTTATGTGGAGGTTTTAAAAGGGCCTAGGAGGGTCCAAAAAAAAAAAAAAAAATTTTTTTTTGCGTGGTAAGCGCCAAGTTCGCGAACCAGAAAGCGTTCTGGGCAGCGAACTTTATGGATAAAAGAATGAAAGACTTTTCTAATACTGTATGTTAATTATTTGTTGGTTTTGTTGATTATTTTTTAATTTTTTTATTTTTTAAGCAATTATTTATTATTGTGATTGTGTTTCAAAATTTAATAACATTTCTAACATTTAACTAGTTTATGAATTACATATAAAAATGATTAAAGACTCAAACAATTTTTTAATATTACATACAATTTTATTTTTCGGATTGTTTTTCAAAATTTAATACAACGTCTAGCATTTCACTGTCTGATATGTGTTCTTGTTCAGTGAACATAAGTTCCCACATTTGACCGTCGTCATAATGTAGTAAATGATCCACAGATTCTACACATTGAACTAATTCATGGTCCCGTGATTCATCCATGAAATCTGAGTCATCATTGTCCTCATTAACTTTTTCTGTGTTGTTCTCCAGAACAATTTCGAAGGAAACATTCTGCTCACCTTCCATTTTATTGCTGTAATTTGCATAAAAAATAAATATATCAGTAGAGATAGGGCACTGTTGGGTTTAAGTTCAGACAGGCACTTGTGAGTTTATAATAGAGAAGTAATCTATGGGCACTGTATGGTTTCAGGCGTGAAGTAGTACTATTAAAAAGTGCCTGTGAAGAAGCCTAAGTAAATTCATAATTATACCACGGAAACCTAAATCAGTCCATAATTATAATAAAGAAGCCTTTCTCAATGTCTAACTCTTACAGAGGGATAGTATATAACTATCTGAAAAAGTTTACCATATTTACTTATAGTGCACAATATACTTCAGTTTTAAAAATAACAACTTACCTTTAGAAACAAGTTGATGTTATTAGTGGTATTCTAAATGATATATACAACAACAAGTAGTAGTCAAAATGGCTGTGTTTCCTTCTCTTCCTTTATATATATTCAGGTATATAACCAATCAAATGTCAGGTAATAAAAGTAGAAAATGTAAGTAACATTTTCATTGGTTGTCAATTCCAACACTTCAGATGTGTTTTGTGAAGTAATTTACCTCATGGTACTTGGAGAGGTCTACAGGCTAAATGGCTAAATGAAATTTCAATGAAATTTGTGAGAATGGAAGGGATTGTTATGTAGTATGAGCTAATCTATATTTGGTGAGAGTGTCTCTAGTCGTTTTTCTGTAAATTACTTTCCCACCTTTTTTTTTGGACCGCTTTCCGGGAAGCGGCCCGGTTCGCGAACCTTAAGCGTCACGGGAGTCCACCATTTTGTGTTTCGGGTGCATTAAGATACAAGATGGAGGGCAAATAATGTTTAGAATGGGTAGAAGGGGTCATGGTAGACTTATCTTGACCCTCTAGGTTTTCTGAGGGTGGCTGAGGAGGCTTATATGTGCGGAAAAAAACATTTTTTTAAAAAATTCCGCGAGGTTAGCTTTCGGTTCGCGAACCGGGTAGCGCCCCGGGGAGCGAATTTTGTGGAAAAATAATGAAAAAAATTAGAAAAACATAATAATTGTGAGTGATCAGATGAAGGGTAGCTCTGAGAAGAGCTTTTGGGTTTATGGTACATTTAGGTACTTATAAGTAGGTACCAATGCACAGTCTTAAATTCAGAATGAAAATTCTGTTGCCCTCATCTGAGAAGTGAACTCCATCTCCTCTGTAGATATCTTGCATGTAGTAACGCAAGTTATTGTTGTACAGAGAGCCCATTCCATGGTCTCTCATGAAAGCTGAAACAGATTTGTTTACATGCTTCCTCGCTTTCTCAATTTGTGGACAAAATTGGTTGGACCACTTCCATTTCTGTCTTTGGCATATATTGGAGTATACCAAGGCAGTTTGAGGAAAAAGTGCCATTAATTGCTCAAAGGTGTCCTTTAAAAGCATTTCCAGACCTACCCCTGTCAAAGTGCCCACATCATTACCTCCACAGTGCACTATTAACAGGTCAGGTTTTGGCAAATGCATAAAGGTTTTCACCAATGGTATCAATTGGTGACATTTTAATCCTCTTTGGCCCAACCACTTAATTTCCACATCTTGTAAATTGAGGTTAGGTAAATTTCTGTTCTCAGCATACCTTTGAGCCCAGTGGATGTAACTATGTCCAACAATCCAGACCTTAAACATGGTGGGAGAAGGTTGTTCTGCAGTCAGATGAAGTGTGGTAATGAAAGGGCAGTTGAAACAGTAGGAGTTTCTAAAGAAAAAAAACTGTGGATTTACAATGCTAATGATTCATTAGCAGTGATTGGTGCATTTCCATTTCTGAAAACAGAAAGTTAGGGTGCATGGATGTGTTCTTTGAAACATGTCATTTGAATGGTCAAGGAAGAAACATTTAATGAAAGATTGCACTGGATACGCAGGTGCACTGAGAGTTCACAGTTCAATTGAAACATTGTTGTGTGAATTTGCAAACATGAGAGGTCTTCCAGGAGGTGGTTGCTATGGAAACAAGGCAGATAGGGCAGAGGGGGGAAGGGTTTTGATTTGAAAAAAGTGAGGGAAGAGGTATGATTGGCTAATATGAGAGATATGTGAAATGAATATCTGTATTTCTGTGCTTTCAATAGCTGCAGCCTTTGGAGTGCATCCTTTTTCTTCTGCTGAAGACAATTTTGTGTATTTCTGAGACTGTTTTCAAAACTCAAAAAATATTTGCTAAGGTGAGAAAAGATTTATTTAATTTAGATAGAGAATAGTATGATTTAAGGAGAAAATGATGAAGAAAGCTGTGTTTTTAAAATGTGGTTTTGTCTCTAGTGATATAGTAATAGAATTAGTTTCATAGAGAAATTGTAATTGCATATTTGGTGTAACATTCTGGCATGTAGTAACACAAGATATTGTGATATATGGAGCCCATTCCATGGTCTGTTATGTAAGCTGAAACAGATATGTTGCTTTTAAAAACGATTTAAGAAATCAATTACATTTCTGGATATGTACTGCTAGAGCTTCATAGGTTGTTTTGAGCCATATTTATAAGGTATTTGAGTGTCTAAGATGTTATGTTTTCCTTTTAAAATGTAAAGTGTTCCTCATGGGGCAAGTGTCTTGTAAATACGCTCCCACTTGTGCTTGGCAAATTCAGGTTTTGATTATGGGAGTTACCTAGCCATGTTAATAGTGTCCCAAAAATGGTGCTAGGGAATTGCAGAAAACACTTTCATGTGTCTCAAGGACATTTTTAGTCATTTCTTCATGAATGCAGGTATACAATTGATTTATATGCTGTGTTTAAAAACGAATTTTGAAATTAATTAAATTTCAGGATATGTACTGTTAGAGCTTCATAGGTTGTTTGGGGTCATATTTAGAAGGCATTTTAGTGTCTTTGATGTTATTTTTCCCTTTTTAAATGGAAAGCGTTCCTCATGGGGCCCTGAGCAGTTCTTAGCCATGTTATTTAATAGGAAGTGGATAACATGGCTAAGAGCATTTGCTGGAAAATGCATGAATATCGCTGACTTTTCTGCGATGTTATGTTTACCTCTTAAAATGTAAAGTGTTCCTCATGGGGCAAGTGTCTTGTAAATACGCTCCCACTTGTGCTTGGCAAATTTAGATTTTGATTATGGGAGTTACCTAGCCATGTTAATAGTGTCCCAAAAATGGTGCTAGGGCATTCCAGAAAACACTTTCATGTGTCTCAAGGACATTTTTAGTCATTTCTTCATGAATGCAGGTATACAATTGATTTATATGCTGTGTTTAAAAACGAATTTTGAAATGAATTAAATTTCAGGATATGTACTGTTAGAGCTTCATAGGTTGTTTGGGGTCATATTTAGAAGGCATTTTAGTGTCTTTGATGTTATTTTTCCCTTTTTAAATGGAAAGCGTTCCTCATGGGGCCCTGAGCAGTTCTTAGCCATGTTATTTAATAGGAAGTGGATAACATGGCTAAGAGCATTTGCTGGAAAATGCATGAATATCGCTGATTTTTCTGCTATATTCATGCATTGCGGCCGTTTTTTTTCACATTGCTTCATAGGTTGTTTGGGGTCATATTTAGAAGGCATTTTAGAGTCTTTGATGTTATTATTCCCTTTTTAAATGGAAAGCGTTCCTCATGGGGCCCTGAGCAGTTCTTAGCCATGTTATTTAATAGGAAGTGGATAACATGGCTAAGAGCATTTGCTGGAAAATGCATGAATATCGCTGATTTTTCTGCTACGTTCATGCATTGCGGGTGTTTTTTTTCACATTGCTTCATAGGTTGTTTGGGGTCATATTTAGAAGGCTTTTTAGTGTCTTTGATGTTATTTTTCCCTTTTTAAATGGAAAGCGTTCCTCATGGGGCCCTGAGCAGTTCTTAGCCATGTTATTTAATAGGAAGTGGATAACATGGCTAAGAGCATTTGCTGGAAAATGCATGAATATCGCTGATTTTTCTGCTATGTTCATGCATTGCGGCCGTTTTTTTTCACATTGCTTCATAGGTTGTTTGGGTTCATATTTAGAAGGCATTTTAGTGTCTTTGATGTTATTTTTCCCTTTTTAAATGGAAAGCGTTCCTCATGGGGCCCTGAGCAGTTCTTAGCCATGTTATTTAATAGGAAGTGGATAACATGGCTAAGAGCATTTGCTGGAAAGTGCATGAATATCGCTGATTTTTCTGCGATATTCATGCATTGCGGCCGTTTTTTTTCACATTTGCAAGCACTTCTTAGCCATGTTATCCAATGGGAGGTGGATAACATGGCTAAGAGCATTTGCTTTAAAGGTTTTTTGGGGTTATACACCATTTTTGGGAAATTATTAACATGCCTATCTAACTCCCATAATCAAAATCTAAATTTGCCAACCGCAGGTGGGAGCGTATTTACAATAAATTTGCACCATGAAGAACGTAAAATAGCATACTAGATACTCAAATGCCTTATAAATATGACCCAAAACATCTTATGAAGCACTAGTAGTGCATATTTGCAGAAATGTATTGGTTTTCATTTAATGATTTACTTCATTGGTAGGGCTTCACATGTTTTTTTACCTTGGTTTTTTTCAGTGAAAATCTTATCTGCAACCATGTGTTGGCCTCACCTCAAATAAACAAAACAGGTGATGGACTGAATGTGGATCAATGACACACATTTACCCCAGTCTAAAGATCAGGGCCTAAACAAATCTTTAGATAGGCTACATCTTATCGTCATCCTGAATTAATGATTAAAAATATTAGGGAGTGATTTATGAGTGTTGTATGCCTGTTTTGTACCATTGAGTGTCATTTTTGTGATGCAGTGCTGGTGGAAAATATTTGCTATGTTAAATAATTAGTACGGCATTAAGTTTTAGATGACTGTTATTTATTTACTGTTTGGTAATTGTGGTTAATAACATTTTATATTATATTTATCCACAGATTCAACTGCAGATTCTTTCATAGTTTGGAAAATGCCTTCCAAAAATAGAATACGAAAGGCTAGAAAACGTCAAAGACAGCAGGATGACGTTTTATTGCAGCAGTCCTCTTCCCCAAATACTTGTCAAAACACCAAGAAAGGTCCGGGTAAGAGCACAACATCATTCTTAAGAAATATTTGTAGTAAAAAAAGTTTTGCTCAAAAAAATGTTTCAGTTCACAAAAAGAAAAGTAATTTAAATGGAAAGGAGAGACCCATCACAAATGTTACTGGTAGAGGAAGAGATAACTCTGTGCATGATAGTAGAAGGAAACAACAGTTTAGGGACATTCGAAATCGAATGTTCCGTAATAGGATATTAGTTAATTTATTGAAAAATATTAAAAAGAAAGGCCAACAGAAAGCGGCATTTTATAAGAAGAAGAAAAATGTAGAGAAAATTATTGATCATGCTTTTGAAATTAAGCGAAAGTTGTTTATTTTGGTAATCAATAGAATTAGGAAACTAAGCAAGGTAATTTCTGATTTCAAAACAAAAAGTAGATGGAAGAGAGTAGTAAATCGTACTAACTTTTGTGAAGTTTTTTCCGGAGAATGGATGCATAGTTCAAGTTCTGAGGCATTTTTTAATGAGGAGACTTATTTTCAGGATAATGATTTGGTGCATGCAGTTGACATCAGTGGTCGAGCTTATGAAGTGAAGGATGGTTGTCCAGTTGAAAAAGAACAACTTGTGACAACAGAGACAGAAGAGGCGCTAAGTGATGAGGTTTTAGGAAGACGTCCTAAGGGTCCTGTGTACATTTGGAAGTGTAGTTCTATTTGCAGTGTGCGACAGGTTTCCATCAATTTGCTTTGTGATTTTATACGGACATTTAATAAGAAAAGTTTGAAGCAGAAAATGAAGTTGTTGCAAGATTTAGATCCTTGCAGAGTGAGACAAATGACAGGTTTGCGTGGTCATTCACTGGCTTGTCTTTCCAGGAGAGTATGCCAGAGTGTTTTTCATCATTTCAGGATGCTAGCAGTGCATCATAATAAAGTGAGAAAATTAGTGAGAATGTTGTATTATGCTAAGAGTCCAGCAATTATGCTTAAACAATTATGTGCTGCTCTTTTGCATGGTTCTGAAATAGATGTGAAGAATATTTGTGAAGAAATTGAGTTTTGTTACTTTGGTAGTAAAGATGAGAATGTTCAAATTGACCCTGAAGTAGAGGGTAATGTGGAAGATAATGTACAGGTTTCCAGTACAGATAATTTTCAGAAGGAAATTGCCACGTTTCAGATGAAATCAAGTGAGAGGCCTAATTTCACTTGTGTATGTTGTCGACGCACTTATTATAAGAATCAGACTAAGGTAGTGGATTTATATGCAAAAAGTGAAAGGGAAAATAATAGTGAATGGAAGGATTTTGCCACATACTTGATGGTAGAAAATTATTTTGATTTGGGATCGGATCAACGTGTGTGTACTTATTGTTGTAATAAATTAAACCAAAACCAGATGCCTGCTAGGGCAGTTCATAATAATCTGGAATTGGTTGAGATTCCTTCTGAATTGAAGGATTTAAATACTTATGAATCTATTTTGATTCAAAGTATCCATCCCTTTCAGGCTATTGTAAGAATGGAGCCAAAGACAGGGAAGTTGCCTCCAGCAGATTTACAGAGAGGATTAAAGGGAAGAGTTGTTTATTTGCCTCTAGATTTGAACAAAAACATTAACACAATTGGAATAGAAAAAGTGGAAGAGGAACCTCTGGTTATCTTGGTTAATGGGGTTCCGACAAAGAATAAGAAAATATGGCAAGATTTAGTGGATGTTAGGAAAGTCAAAAAGGCAACAGTGTATTTGAAGAAAAATAATAAGTACTATAAGAATGTATATGTTCCAGAAGAGGAAGTAAGTGATGAAGAGGATAGCGATTTGTGTGCTGGCCAAATTGAGAAAGTAGAGGCCTCTAAAAGTGAAGAAATATATGAACATTATAGTGTTCATCCTTTGCATTCCAAGGACGTCATGGGGAATGCTATTGAGTTGTTTCAAATGAAACAAGCCAAAGGGAGTCCCATTAGTGTTTGGGAGGAAAGTTTGGAAGCTCGGTGTTTCCCACAGCTATTTCCCACAGGTCAAGGAGGAAGATATGATGAGCGACCTCATCAAATTCCTGCGTCTGAATACCGGACTTTACGATTGTATGCAGAAGATCCTAGGTTTCGGAAATGCATTCCCTATTTGTTTCATCTCCTGTTTGAAAGCGATCTGTCTGGACTGTCATATGCAGTGAACCACATCTTAAAAAGTGGTATACAGATGCGAAACATCTCGGCAAGTGACTTTATGCATAAAGTCAATGTCCAAGACAGTATTTTGGATTCTCACTTAATTAATCTCATGGCGTGTCAGCGTGGTACTAATGAGTACTGGTACCGTCGTCATGGTGATTTAAAATGTATGCTGAGGAACTTAGGAACTCCAACATGGTTCCTCACTCTGAGCTGTGCCGAGTATGGCTGGGAAGACTTACTTAAATTTCTACGAGAGGCAAATGGGAATATTGAAAACATTGAATTCAAGACACCTGGAGAACTGTGTTCTTTGGATCCAGTGAATGTATGCAGGTACTTCAATCATAGATTTGAAGCTATGATGTCTTTCATCACAAATAAAAAGAATCCACCTCTTGGAGAGGTGTTGGATTTCTTCTGGAGAAAGGAGTACCAAGCAAGAGGTGCCCCTCATATACATATGTTGCTGTGGATCAAGGATGCACCTAAATTTGGAACAGATCCGGATGACTTAGTGATGAATTTCATCGAACAGTATTCTACGTGTGCTGTTCCAAACGCAACGGAGAAGAAAAGTCTAAGAGAACAAGTTCTACGTTTCCAAAGCCATCGTTGTGGAAAGTACTGTCGTCGTAAATTCAGAAACAAGGACAAGTTCTACACCAAATGTCGTTTCAACTTTCCACGACCGGTGATTTCTAAAGGAAGAGTGAACAGTTTGATGTCTTCGCTGCGACATAATGTGACGAGGAAATCACCCAAGAATACATACAATTTGAAAAGGAATGAAGAGTCCAAGTACATCAATGACTACAACCCAGTGATTTTGTCCATGTGGAATGCCAACATGGATATACAGTTTGTGGCTGACAACTGTATGGCTGTGGCTCGGTATGTGACATCTTACATCACCAAAAAAGAAAAGACCGAACTGAAGGATATGTGGGAGGACATTTCCCATGAAAAGAGCCTCAGCAAGAAGTTGTACAGTTTCAGTGTGAAGATGTTGTCGCATCGAGAAATCGGAGCTTACGAATGTTCTGATCGATTGTCTTCAGCAAGTCTCTATGCCAAATCCAGGAGTCTCGTTTGGGCGAGTCTTGGTCTTGCTGCAACGCGAAATCGAGTTCTAAAACCTGTCCGGGAAATTGAGTATTTGGCAGAAAAGGAACCAAACAGTACCGACATTTTGAAGACCAACATGTTGGATACATATTATCCAAATCGAAGCAGTCACCTTGAGAATGTTTGTCTATATGAGGTTCTCCAAAATTATATATTCAAGAGGAACATCAAAGAAGATATTGAGAAAGGAGTGTATGCTGTAATTGGAAGTGAGGGATGCCTGGTGAAGCAAAGAAAATGCCAATTAGTAAACCATCGAAAATTGAGTGGCGAATCTCCAGAAAAAAAGGAGTTTTTCTATTTAGCACTTTTGCAACTTTTCAAGCCTTGGCGTGCAGAAGAGGAACTGCTTGGAGATTTCCTCTGTTACGAAGACTCTTTCAATGCAGCCAAGGAGTCCATAGAATGTCCTGCTTTTTCTAAATATCAAGAAATGCTAACTTTGGAAATTGAGCAGGAAGCAACGATTGCAGCCGAGATTGCCAGAGACAGTTCTCAGGACAGTCAGAGTTCTGTTTCATTGAGTCAAGATCCACTTGGAGGACCTATTATAGAAAATGAAGCTGCCACTGCTATGAATGAAGTAGAAAGAGCCATGGCACATGCTCAGGAGGATTCAGTTAACTTAGAAGACTTGGAAAAACAACTCAACGTTGAGCAGAGGAAAATATATGATGAAGTTACCAAGGAAATTGAGCACGGATTAAGTCATGAGAAGAAAGAGTGCTCATGTACGTCGTTGAAGCCTGTCCGACTGTACGTGAGTGGAGAAGCGGGAACTGGAAAGAGTTTCCTCATTAAAGCAATCTCTTGTTATTTGCAGGAAAGGACTGAGTCATCGCTGTCTTGTGTTGTCACTGCTCCTACTGGACTGGCAGCACATAACATTAAAGGTATTACTTTGCATCGTCTACTGATGCTGCCGGTGGAGCATGACAACAAATTACAATACAACAAGTTATCTGGGGATGCTTGCTGTGAAGTTTCAAGAGTCTTGAGGAAAATGAAACTACTTATCATTGATGAAGTAAGCATGGTTTCCAATGTCATGCTTGCCTTTGTGCATTTGAGAATGCAAGAAGTACTTAAAACTGAATATGATGTGTTATTTGGTGGCAAACACATCATTGTTTTCGGAGATCTTCTGCAGCTGACACCAGTAAAAGGTCAACCTGTGTTCAAAATACTCACGCATGAAGATACCAGGAAGTGCCTAGGGAGCATTGGCAACGTCAATATATGGTTAAACTTCAATTATGCAGAACTGCATCAAAATATGCGTCAGGCAAAGGATGAAGATTACAAGAATATTCTACAAGATATTAGAATTGGAAAAGTGACCGAGCATGGGAAAGAAGCTTTAATTGCACGATTACTGTCAAATTTATATCCCAAACAAGAGATTGTGCCTGAGAATATTTTTCAGAAAATTACTGAGAAGAAATCCGGGATATGTCTCATGCCAACTCTTGCAGAATGTGCCATCTTCAACAACAAAATGTTGAATTTAGAAAAGCAAGAGATTGTGAAACTTGAAGCTATCGACAAATTAGAGCATATGGGATCAACAATTATTTTGTCAGACAATTTGAAATCAAAATTGGATTCATTAGAGAAGACTATATCTAAGACAGCGGGTTTTGAAAAGACTTTGAATGTGTGTTTAAATTGCCGAATCATTTTGAGAAGGAATTTACATGTAGAAAGAGGTCTGGTAAATGGATCAATGGGTAATGTTGTTGATTTTGAGAAATACAAAAATAGAGATGGAATAGAATTTTTAAGAATTAAATTTGATGGCATTGAGGAAGTACAGCAAATTGGTCGTTGTTCTGCTAGGTTTTTGCTTGTTAAAGACTTATATGTTCGCCGTAAACAGTTTCCTGTTTGCTTGGCATATGCGGTGACAATCCATAAATCGCAAGGTTTAAGTGTAGACTGTGCATTGGTGAATATTGGCAGTTCTGTGTTCAAGGAGGGTATGGCATATGTGGCATTGTCACGAGTTAGAACTTTATCGGGATTGTATTTGATTGACTGTGATGTCACAAACATTTGTGCGGATCTAGATTGTGTTAAGGAATACAATAGGTTAAGAAGAGAGTATGCGCCACATTTGCCTCAATATCCTTTGTTTGAGAAACGTGTGGTAGGCCAGAAACGTAGAAATATCAGTAATAGTAGGGAGGTTGTTGCAAAAAGACTAAAAGACAATGAACCGAAAGTTGTTAGCAGAAAGAAAGTGGATTCTGTTGAAGATGTTGTTGGTTTTCAATTTGAAAACAGTTCTGGTGTCAACTGCTATGCAAATGTAGTTGTTAATGTTCTCTTTTCACTAGAGAGTTTAAAAGAGCAGATTGTGTTCAATTCAGAACAAAGTTTATGCTGCTTGTTGAATTCTGTGTTAGAGAAATGTAGCACTGATCGAACAAAAGTAGAAAGTGTGTCTGAAGTTCGTTATCTGTTAGATGAATGTTCAGGTCAAACAGACTTCTCTGAAAATAATCAGCAAGATTGTCAGGAGTTTTTAATGTATATGCTTGATGTATTGCAAGATGAGGGTGTAGATGTAGATCACCTGTTTGGGCTTTCTTATCAATGGCAGCATGACTGCGAGAACTGTATGGTATCAAGTACTACTAGTGTAGACTCAGAAAGATTTATATATTTAACTTTGCCAGACAGTAAATCAGTGTCCTTTAATAAGCTAGTAAATGCAGCGGATCACAACATGGAGTGTAGCCAATGTAAATGTGATATGATGTCAACATTATTTATACGTAGATATAGCCAGTATGTCATTTTAATGATCCAACGTTGTAGGCCTGATGGATCAAAATTGTCAACTTTAATAAAAAATTTGTGGCTTCACAGCTGTCAATCTCAGGGAGGACTTTTGTTACTGTAGCAATTATCTATCATGATGGTCCATCAACAACATCAGGACATTATACAGCTTACTTAAAGTCTGGAAACGGCTGGTCATTCTGCAATGATTCCGTTGTAACTTTCAAAAAAAAATTGCCGTTTGACCTTAAAAATTCTTACCTGGTGTTTTTAAAACCAAAATTTTAAGTAGAGGGAATGTAAGTCTGCAATGCTGTCTAGATTAAAAATCCAACTATATAAACCTGATGCAAGTAAGTCTGCTTCATAGTAAGCAGTATCAGTGTCATAGGAAAAGGAGAACATGAGTGACAAAGAAGAGTAAGATATTAGTAGTCCAGGATTGTGAAAATAATCTCAAATATTTTATTTTTGAAAGTTGCGAAAATAGAAAATGTCGGGATTTGATTGGAAGAATTACAAGACTTGCGAATCGCGGCAACATGATTTGGCCTAGTGGAAACATGTGATATAATGAGAGAAGTTTTTTTTCTATGTAACATATTTTACGTATCGATGGAGGTTTTCTTTCAGAAAGTGGCGGGCTGAAAATATTTATAGCAGAACAGAGTGGATGCTGTTTATAGGAGATCGTTCGACGTCATTGAAAGTAAGTTAATTTTAAGGAGTTTTGAAATCAGATTTCTTAGGTTGTATGGGTTTTTTAAACACAGTCATTTTGATTGTGTTTTTTTTTCCCCGCTGTTACATGATGAATACCTTCAAGTCACTGATTTAAGTGAAATTTGATACATTCTGAGAACAGCAAAAATAAACCATTTAACATGTATAATTAATGTTATGCTTTTTGTCCTTATGATATACATTTAGAAATGTGAGGTACATATGGGTAAGCTGAGTTCTGTAAATATCAATTTTAATGCTTACAGTGCTGTACTTCTGGGTAGTGTTTTTTTTTAAAAAAGAAAAGAGGCCTCACCTCAAAGAAAGCTCTTGAAAGCACACATCTTATTTGCATCCTAAAACAATCATTTAAAATGTTAGACACAATTTTATGATGGCTTTACATCTTTTTTGCGCTGCTATTGCATCACTATTGTGAGACATTAGCAGTGCAAGAAAAACACCATGTTCCAAAATAGGCCTCAGTTCATCAACATCAAGATACAGTTTCTTTAAAATATATATCTTTAGGATTGTGTAGGGGACGTAGAGAAGCAGAGACTTCTGTAAATGTCAAAGTTGTTGAAAAACTGTTTGTTTTTGAACCTTTTCCCTTGTCTTTTCTAATTTTTAAATACATGTTTTAATATTTTTGGAAATGTTTGTTCTTTGTTTTACAGATTGAAAGTATGAAAAAATATTTTAAAAAGGTAACAAGAATTATAAGGTAAATATTTTCTACTCTTTTTACCCGCAATGCACTGCTGATGGTCGCCGGAAGTAAAGGAAAAAGGCGGTCAAGGCCCCTTCCTTTGTAGGAGGGGTTACAGCCCCCTCCTGGGGAATTTCCCGGGGCCAGTGACATCTGCGACGGCAGATGCGGTAAGTTGTGTGGGGTTGGGGATAAGGTCTACGATACCTTCTAGATACCTCACACGAGTATTCGAACGACCTTTAACTGGCGTCGAGTCTTTAGGTGCCCCCGTCAAGTCAAGGGAAATTGGTAGTAGTTGCACTTGAGGTACGCCTCCGTGCTGTTGCCCCTCCCAAGTGGGAGGGGTAAGTCGGGTTAGGGATCTTGACACCGGTTATGACCTTGCCGTTGGCCCTTAAACGTTAGGATGTACAATTTCAATATGTCAAGAAAATGTTTGTAGGATGCTAGTTCGGCTAGGAGAACCTCTGTATTAGAGAATCTGTTAAGGTTAGCCAAACATCGCAATGTGGTAATGAAATTGTACATAACATGAAACGTTTAATGTTTTAATTTTTGTTTTCTTAAATACGGCCGGGATGGTCACTCCATCCCACTTCCAAAAAACTTCAAGAACGGTTTCCGGTTTCTCTCCTTTTGGGGATTGTGTTGAGAGGGGGTGGCGGGTATCTCGGCCATATGGAAAGGGGCGACCAACTCGGTCCCCCCAAACTTATGGCAGAGTGCCTCGATCCCCCCGGGAAGCCATTTTGGGCGGGGGGCGCGTCTCGGCTGGTATGCCCGAAGCGGCGTAGCTGGGGCGCGCCCGTTCCCGCCCTAGAGTGGGCTGGCCTAGACACTGACGCAGCCAGCCACGCCCTCGGGGCAGGCAGGGGCGGGTATACGCCCGCCCTGAAGACGGATAAAAAGGGACGCAAGACCAGAAGACATCCTCTTGTTCTTGTGCCCTGAAGCTGCACCTCCTCGCTGCACGTGAGCTCGGGACAGAACGAAGAGCCAATTTTGACCCACCCACCAGCCCCTGAAGACAGCCAGTTGTTCCTAATAAAGTTGATTAATTTTGCTTCCATTTCGTTTACAGGTTGTGGAGTCATGTTGATGTTGAGTTGAATAAAGAATGGTCGGTTTGAGTACGTTTTTGCCATTAAAGAGATTCAGATGTAGTGTTGAATTTTAAGCATGCTCTTTCGGTCATAGTGGCCGATGTTCCTTAGGTTTAGTTAGCACTGTCGTATTTATTTTGGTAGGCGGTAAGGTCATGATCGGTGAGCACTAATTAGTAGATCCCTATGAGTGGGCGTCACCCAACACGGATGGGAGCGCTCGGGAGAGGTGGCCATTGGCCCCTCAATGGGGAGGCGGTCCCTTCTAAGGATGGGTCGCCGGAAGTAAAGGAAAAAGGCGGTCAAGGCCCCTTCCTTTGTAGGAGGGGTTACAGCCCCCTCCTGGGGAATTTCCCGGGGCCAGTGACATCTGCGACGGCAGATGCGGTAAGTTGTGTGGGGTTGGGGATAAGGTCTACGATACCTTCTAGATACCTCACACGAGTATTCGAACGACCTTTAACTGGCGTCGAGTCTTTAGGTGCCCCCGTCAAGTCAAGGAAAATTGGTAGTAGTTGCACTTGAGGTACGCCTCCGTGCTGTCGCCCCTCCCAAGTGGGAGGGGTAAGTCGGGTTAGGGATCTTGACACCGGTTATGACCTTGCCGTTGGCCCTTAAACGTTAGGATGTACAATTTCAATATGTCAAGAAAATGTTTGTAGGATGCTAGTTCGGCTAGGAGAACCTCTGTATTAGAGAATCTGTTAAGGTTAGCCAAACATCGCAATGTGGTAATGAAATTGTACATAACATGAAACGTTTAATGTTTTAATTTTTGTTTTAATAAATACGGCCGGGATGGTCACTCCATCCCACTTCCAAAAAACTTCAAGAACGGTTTCCGGTTTCTCTCCTTTTGGGGATTGTGTTGAGAGGGGGTGGCGGGTATCTCGGCCATATAATGTATATGCTTGATGTATTGCAAGATGAGGGTGTAGATGTAGATCACCTGTTTGGGCTTTCTTATCAATGGCAGCATGACTGCGAGAACTGTATGGTATCAAGTACTACTAGTGTAGACTCAGAAAGATTTATATATTTAACTTTGCCAGACAGTAAATCAGTGTCCTTTAATAAGCTAGTAAATGCAGCGGATCACAACATGGAGTGTTGCCAATGTAAATGTGATATGATGTCAACATTATTTATACGTAGATATAGCCAGTATGTCATTTTAATGATCCAACGTTGTAGGCCTGATGGATCAAAATTGTCAACTTTAATAAAAAATTTGTGGCTTCACAGCTGTCAATATCAGGGAGGACTTTTGTTACTGTAGCAATTATCTATCATGATGGTCCATCAACAACATCAGGACATTATACAGCTTACTTAAAGTCTGGAAACGGCTGGTCATTCTGCAATGATTCCGTTGTAACTTTCAAAAAAAAATTGCCGTTTGACCTTAAAAATTCTTACCTGGTGTTTTTAAAACCAAAATTTTAAGTAGAGGGAATGTAAGTCTGCAATGCTGTCTAGATTAAAAATCCAACTATATAAACCTGATGCAAGTAAGTCTGCTTCATAGTAAGCAGTATCAGTGTCATAGGAAAAGGAGAACATGAGTGACAAAGAAGAGTAAGATATTAGTAGTCCAGGATTGTGAAAATAATCTCAAATATTTTATTTTTGAAAGTTGCGAAAATAGAAAATGTCGGGATTTGATTGGAAGAATTACAAGACTTGCGAATCGCGGCAACATGATTTGGCCTAGTGGAAACATGTGATATAATGAGAGAAGTTTTTTTTCTATGTAACATATTTTACGTATCGATGGAGGTTTTCTTTCAGAAAGTGGCGGGCTGAAAATATTTATAGCAGAACAGAGTGGGTGCTGTTTATAGGAGATCGTTCGACGTCATTGAAAGTAAGTTAATTTTAAGGAGTTTTGAAATCAGATTTCTTAGGTTGTATGGGTTTTTTAAACACAGTCATTTTGATTGTGTTTTTTTTTCCCCGCTGTTACATGATGAATACCTTCAAGTCACTGATTTAAGTGAAATTTGATACATTCTGAGAACAGCAAAAATAAACCATTTAACATGTATAATTAATGTTATGCTTTTTGTCCTTATGATATACATTTAGAAATGTGAGGTACATATGGGTAAGCTGAGTTCTGTAAATATCAATTTTAATGCTTACAGTGCTGTACTTCTGGGTAGTGTTTTTTTTTAAAAAAGAAAAGAGGCCTCACCTCAAAGAAAGCTCTTGAAAGCACACATCTTATTTGCATCCTAAAACAATCATTTAATATGTTAGACACAATTTTATGATGGCTTTACATCTTTTTTGCGCTGCTATTGCATCACTATTGTGAGACATTAGCAGTGCAAGAAAAACACCATGTTCCAAAATAGGCCTCAGTTCATCAACATCAAGATACAGTTTCTTTAAAATATATATCTTTAGGATTGTGTAGGGGACGTAGAGAAGCAGAGACTTCTGTAAATGTCAAAGTTGTTGAAAAACTGTTTGTTTTTGAACCTTTTCCCTTGTCTTTTCTAATTTTTAAATACATGTTTTAATATTTTTGGAAATGTTTGTTCTTTGTTTTACAGATTGAAAGTATGAAAAAATATTTTAAAAAGGTAACACGAATTATAAGGTAAATATTTTCTACTCTTTTTACCCGCAATGCACTGCTGATGATGTCACTGACACTATCTCTCATTTACTCTCTATAGCTGTCTTTCTTTTTACATTATTCTCTGTTTACTTCCCTTATACTAACTCTTTTTTTTTTAAAAAAAATATTTTTTTTGGTTCGCTTCCAGTTCGCGAACCGGTCAGCGAACTTGAAGCGAACCAAAGAAATAGAGCTTGCCAGAGTGATAAACATTCTAGCAATTTTGTTTGAAAGGGGAGGTAGTTCTGAAAAGAACTGTTTTTTTTTGTTTTTGTTGTTTTATTATTTTTTTTTTTTTCTGAACATTTTTTGATTTTTTTGTATTTTTAGAACTGTTTTATGTTTTTTGTGTGTTTTTTATGGAGGGGAAACAACAAAAAACAGGCATTGAAAACGGCTCAACAGGAGCAAAAAAAAAATTACTTCTTGGGTGCATTAGGGCATTTATGATTTTCGAACGCCAGATTAATCAGGTTGACGCTCATGTTGCCATACGACAGCATAGCACCACAGTAGATACAAGTCAACCTCATATGCTGGAAATTGGGTTGAATGTTTGGCACAGTTTCTTGTGCCTCTCTTCCCGACAAAGACAGTGTGGAGGTAGATCTGGCCACAGGAGTTGTCGGGGGATTGTCTTCTAGATCCCTTAACTCAGCCCGGCTGTAGTTTAAGGGATGCCACCTGCTCATGTGTCGATGCATCGTATAGTTCCCCATACTGTATTTCTTCTCAGTGCCTCTCGACAATCTGTCATCACAGATGAGGCAGGTGGCATATTTAGCATTCACCTTCTTTGATCCAGGAGGGATGGAGAAAAACTGCCAGATGAAACTTGTTTTTCTCTTTGAAACCCTGGGCAACTCTTGGATAAATTGTTGTTGCTCTCTGTCCTCTTCTTCTTCTTCCTCCTCTTCCTCCTCTCTGTTAGAGATAAATTGACTAGGTGGTCCTCTCTTCTTATGAGGAGGTTGAGGTGGTGGTGGGGGTCCACCAGCTGCAGCAAGAACAGAAGCCATTGTTCAATTCTATGTAAATGGTCTTTCTCTCACCAAGATGAAAGTCAGAGTGAGGAAATAAGGAGGGGTTTACATGATTTGGGGAAAGCAAAAGTTCTGAACCAATGAAAAGTGTTATTTTTAGGTCACATGACCTAGTCATACATCATTTGGAAACCAAAAGTGAAATGAACCAATGAAAAGTTTGATAAACAAGTCACATGACCTGTTCCGCTTACGTTACGCGGCGCGCGCCGCGTCCCGGATCGCTTCCGGTTCGCGGTCCGGAGCACTTCCGGGAGCGCTAACGCAGCGCGTCATTAGACGCATTACGCGATAACGTGATACGTCGCGCTTCCGCGACGCGTCACAGTTCCGCTAACGTAACGTTGACCGGTTCGCGGACTAGATCGCGGCATCAAGATGAGCTAACGGAAAGCTTCCCGGTTCGCGAACCGAAAGCGAAGAAAAAAAATATTTAAAAAAAAATTATCAATAAACATCTAAATATATTTTGGGATTTAAAGAAGAAAACATTTTACAGCTACAGATGTTAGCTTTTAAAAAAACAATGAAATTCACAGAAAAAACCATAGGTTATAGACCATATATAGTTAGGAATTTGCATTTACAAAACCTTGAAAATTCACTGAAAAAACCATAGGTTATAGACCATATATAGTTAGGGATTCGCATTTACAAAACCTTATTTTACTCGCATAAAACCATTGAAATTCCATATATAGTTAGTTGCGCTAACTATATATCGCGCACCCGCAATCCACTGCTGATGATGTCACATATTACATCATTCATGACATGGTCAGTGACATCACTGATGACATCACTGATGACATCTCAAATGACATCACTGTCTCAAATGACATCACTGATGACATCACTGATGACATCTCATTTGACATTACTGATCACATCACTGATGATATCATTCATGTGATAATACGATGAACCTCTTCAGACTCTAATATAACCTTAGATACAATCAGTGTAAACAGACACTCACAGACTGTCACTCATCCATGCAGTTACTCACACACCTAGTCAGTCATGCAAAGAATCAATCACACCTCCATTTCCTCAACTATACAGTTATACAAACGTTACTTATTCAAACATATACTAACACATATTTACTTTCTTATACAATCCCTGATACAAGTTCACAATGATCCATACAGCCACTCACACATTCACTGGCTCTTATGCACAGTTATTTATATATGTCAACTCTCACATGTACTGTGTTTTACATATGTACTTACTTTGACATGTAGCACTGAGATATCCATTCACTCACCAATACACTCATGCACACAGTCAACCGCCCATACAGCTGTTTCCACATGCACTTTTGAAACCATACATCTAGTGAATCAACTGCTCACACATCTATGGACAGAGTCATACACCTCCCAGCCACCCACACACACACTCAGTCTCCCATACAAATACCTGGGCTACCAATCAATAACCCATACATAATAATGCACAAATTAAGACAGTTTAGTCACTAACCCATGCACTCAGTGAGACATATTTAATCACTCACTCATACAGTCAGTCATGCACCTACTAAATCCTTCATCCAGACACGTATACATCCACTCATTCTTCAATATGTAAGACATATTTACACTTTACAGAAACATACAGTCACTGGATGTTGTCATCAGTGATGTCATCAGTGATGTCACTGACCATGTCATGAATGATGTAATATGTGACATCATCAGCAGTGGATTGCGGGTGCGCGATATATAGTTAGCGCAACTAACTATATATGGAATTTCAATGGTTTTATGCGAGTAAAATAAGGTTTTGTAAATGCAAATTCCTAACTATATATGTTCTATAACCAATGGTTTTTTCATTGAATTTTCAAGGTTTTGTAAATGCAAATTCCTAACTATATATGGACTATAACCTATGGTTTTTTCTGTGAATTTCAATGGTTTTTTAATAGCAAATTTCAAAAGCTGTCAAATGTCAAGTACGTGATAGGTAAAAACGTTTTCGTGTTTATTCACGCTGATGTGCTTTGAACGCTGCCCCCCCCTCCCCTCTTTTCTCTTAGTAGTACTCTCTCTTTGCAGATAGTGAACTGTAGTTAACGCAGACCTTTACCCCCGTTGTAATCCGTCGTACCTGCTTGTCTCTCCATTTGGCTACACTGTGCCTTTTCCGCCATTCAGCTGTTTACCGCCCGCTCTTGCGACTACAGCGTCTCGCTCACCATGTAGTTAAGTTGCTCCCGCTCTTGCGGTGCAGCGATAGGTGGCTGCCACAGGACTCTCAAAATGGCGGCCGGCTCTTCGGTTTTGGGCCTAGTCCACTAAAATGGCCCTGGGACACCTTGGAACTCGGACGCTTCCCTGATAGGGCTTGGGTCCCATTCTCGAAAGCGTCCCCTCAGCCTTGAAGATTCTACAAAAGTCTTGGGGGCCCCCGACTCCCGCAGGCTTCTGGTGGGGAGCGGCTGCCATGTCTGCTCGTGGAATGGCCACGACGGAGCTACAAGATGGTAGTGCTCTCATGCTGACGCCAGCTTTAGTCTGAAACATCCAGAAACACTGTAGACTACCAATTCGATCAGTTCCAGTAGCGCCCCAACATGACCCGGAAGAGAAGAACTTGCCCTCCCCTCTTTGACTGATGGTTCTTGTTGCCTGTCCCCTCTGTTGTCATTTAACAAAACTTTTTGGACTGCTGAAAGGGGTTGTGTTCCGAACGCTGGTTGGTGGAGACATTTTGACTATATTCTTGACCTACGTTGTCGCGTAATGCGTTATATGACACGCCGCGTTAGCGCACCCGGAAGTGATCCGGGGCGCGGCGCGCAGCGCTTAACGTAAGCATAACAGGTCATGTGACTTGTTAATAAAACTTTTCATTGGTTCATTTTACTTTTGTTATTTTAATGATGAAAAGCTTGGTCATATGACCTAAAAATTACGCTTTTTATTGTTTTCGAACATTATTTTTTTTTAAACATATATGTTATAATATTCCAGGCTAATGTACTTTCCCGGAAAATTTACAACTGTCCTGCAAGTAAAATATATTCCTTTTTCGAGAAAAAGGGCGTTTCTTCGTTCCATGACGGAGCCGTTGAGTAAAAGAGACTCGGCCTGCTGTCTTAGTCGCCGATACGCCTGATTATCAGATTCTTATCGATCACTTTATGTTGCAGGAGTGGAAAACACAACTGCCCTTGACCATTTATCTTTACTGCGTTCCTACATATTATACCTTTTATCCGTCATGTAATTGGACTGCTTTATTTCACTTGCCTTTTACTGATTCGAAAACAGTGACTAAAAGTAAAAACTTTACCAATGTAAATACTACTACCGTGTTTTGTTTTAAAAACCTTTATTGTGAAAATGTCATATGGCTGAGATACCCGCCACCCCCTCTCAACACGATCCCCAAAAGAAGGGAAACCGGAAACAGTTCTTCAAAGTTTTTGGATGTGGGAGGGAGTGACCCTCCCGCGGCCGTATTTATTAAAACAAAAAATTAAACATTAAACGTTTCATATTATGTACAATTTCATTATCACATTTGCGATGTTTGGCTAATCTTAACATATTCTCTAATACAGAGGTTCTCCTAGCCGAACTAGCATCCTACAGAAACATTCTCTATAAACACTGAAATTGTACATCCTAACGTTTAAGGGCCAACGGCAAGGTCATAACCGGTGTCAAGATCCCTAACCAGACTTACCCCTCCCACTTGGGAAGGGCGACAGCACAGAGGCTTACCTCAAGTGCAACTACTAACAATTTCCCTTGACTTGTCGGGGGCACTTAAGACTCGACGCCATTTAAAGGTCGTTCGAATACTTGTGTGTGGTATCTAGAAGGTATCGTGGACCTCCCCCCACCCCACACAACTTACCGCATCTGCCGTCGCAGATGACCCTGGCCCCGGGAAATTCCTCAGGAGGGGGCTGTAACCCCTCCTACACAGGAAGGGGCCTTGACCGCCTTTCCTTAACTTCCGGCGACCCGCCCTTAGACGGGACCGCCTCCCCATTGAGGGGCCAATGGCCACCTCCCCCGAGCGCTCCCATCCGTGTTGGGTGACGCCCACTCATAGGGATCTACCAATTAGTGCTCACCGATCATGACCTTACCGCCTACCAAAAAATAAATACGACAATTCGAACCTATGAAAACATTGGTCGCTACGACCGAAAGAGCATGCTCAAAAAGCAACACTACATCAAGTCCTTTTAATCGTAACAACCTAAATGATATTCACCATACTTTATTAAGAAAAACAACAAAACTGATACTTTCACAACCTGTAAACGAAAAAGGAAGAACATACTTAGAAAAACCACTTTATTGCACAACAACTTGCTGTCCTCAGGGGCTGGTGGGTGGGTCAAAATTGGCTCTTTGTTCTGTCCCGAGCTCACGTGTAGCGAGGAGGTGCAGCTTCGGAGCACAAGAACAAGAGGACGTCTTCCGGCCTTGCGTCTCCTTTTATCCGTCTTCAGGGCGGGCGTAAACCCGCCCCTGCCCGTCCCGAGGGCGTGGCTGGCTGCGTCAGTGTCTAGGCCAGCCCACTCTAGGGCGGGAACAGGCGCGCCCCGGCTACGCCGCTTCGGGCATACCAGCCGAGACGCGCCTCCCGCCCAAAAATGGCTTCCCGGGGGGATCGAGGCACTCCGCCATACGTTCGGGGGGACCGAGTGGTCGCCCCTTTCCAGTATACAAATACGGGCCTATAACCACGTGGGCCGGCCACGGAGCAAACTGAAATCGTATATGATGAGGAAACATTTACACTGTAGAGGAACGTAAGGAGCGGGCCATTAGGTTGCAAGAACTAAGGTGTCTAACAGTTGCGGAATCGGTGGACGTACATTTTGTAATTAAAATAAGACAGGGCCACTTACAATAAAATGTTCTAGATATACATTTGCGGGCAAGGAGTTACGAGTCCCATTTATACCGGCGCCATTTTGGGCGAGGCCGGGCAGGTCCAAGATATAGTCAAAATGTCTCCACCAACAATCGGCCAAACCAGAACCCCTTTCGGCCCTTTATGCTACAAGATGGTGTCTTCCATTCAGAAAATATTGTTGGCAGCATTTTGAAAGGAAAGTTAAACAGCCGTTCTCCTAGTGAGTCTCACATTGTTACATTTAGGAAGAATGTTGAAGAGTAATATGTGGAAAATCTGAAGCCATTTTTCTACAAACTCT
Organism: Lissotriton vulgaris; assembly: GCF_964263255.1. NCBI lineage: Eukaryota > Metazoa > Chordata > Amphibia > Caudata > Salamandridae > Lissotriton > Lissotriton vulgaris. The sequence continues at coordinate 40,510,795 of NC_141691.1, read as the reverse complement.
CAATCAGCCTTGGATGGAAAAAAAAATCCTGAAGAATGTACAAACTGAAAACCAATTTTTGTCTGTATAGCATCAACAGCAACGCTTGAGTCAGCTTTGTGTCAAGCCGCCATTTTCATTCAATCAATAGCGTCCCCCTGCACACATTCAGGAACCTGGTCGTGTCTTCAGGTGAAACGGATTGTGGGACAAGCAGAAAGGAAAAGGAAAAAAGTTGCGCCTGACCTCGGGAGCCGGCCGCCTATGTCATGGGCGATCTTTGGCCACACCAGGGCAATAGTGAAGCTGCAGCAGGTGCAAAAGAGCTTCAGACAGTCTTACAAGCACTGCTTTTCTAAACATTTTTTTGTATTTTTGCACAGTTTTATATATTTTTTTTGTTTTTGATGGAGGGGAAACAACAAAAAACAGGCATTGAAAAAAGCTCAACAGTGCAGGGCGCCTTGTGCTGGTTCCGACCTATTCACACATCGGTCCACTACTGACATCACCTCATAAGCCAACGGGGCACCCCACACTGACTTTCGGCGCAGCATTATAGGATGGCCACACCAGTGCGGCAACTTGCTGGACACCACCTCGGTGCCATCCGGATCTCGGCGCGTTCGAGTCACTGTACCGCAAGAGTGACCGGAACTCAGCTGAACACGCCGTCTTTCGGCGCAGCATTGTAGGATGGCCACACCAGTGCAGCAATTTGCTGGACACCACCTTGGGCAATAGTGAAGCTGCAAAAGGTGCAAATAAGCTCAGACAGTCTTCAACTTAGTCTGATTCTTATAATAAGCTTCAGATAGTCTTACAAGCACTGCTCAGAACTCTCAACTATGGCACTCAACATCCAGGACTTGCCATTCGGATCTTGGTGCCTTGTGCTGGTTCCGACCTATTCACACATCGGTCCACTACTGACATCACCTCATAAGCCAACGGGGCACCCCACGCCGACTTTCGGCACAGCATTGTAGGATGGCCACACCAGTGCGGCAACTTGCTGGACACAACCTCGGTGCCATCCGGATCTCGGCGCGTTCGAGTCACTGTACCGCAAGAGTGACCGGAACTCAGCTGGACACGCCGTCTTTTGGCGCAGCATTGTAGGATGGCCACACCAGTGCGGCAATTTGCTGGACACCACCTCGGTGCCATCCGGATCTCGGCGCGTTGTGCTGCCTTTGGCCTATTCGCACATCGGTCCGCTACTGACGCCGCCTCACGTGCCAACGGATTTTCTACGCTTTTTGTAGCCCTATGCCGCATAAAAGGTCATGTGACTTGTTTATAAAACTTTTCATTGGTTCATTTTACTTTTGGTTTCCTAATGATGGAAGGCTTGGTCATGTGACCTAAAAATAACACTTTTCATTGGTTTAGAACATTTTTTTTTCCCAAACGATGAAAGCCCCACCTTGTTTCTGGATGATTCAGACTGAAGCTGGCGTCAGCATGAGAGCACCACCATCTCGTGGCTCCGTCGTGGTCATTCCGCGAGCAATCATGGCAGCCGCTCCCCACCGGAAGCCTGCAGGAGTCGAGGGCCCCCAAGACTTTTGTAGAATCTTCACTGCTGAGGGGACGCTTTTCGAGAATGGAGCCCAAGCCCTAGCAGGCAAGCGTCCGAGTTCCAAGGTGTCCCAGGGCCATTTTAGTGGACCAGGCCCAAAACCGAAGAGCCGTCCGCCATTTTAAGAGTCATGTGCCGCCTATCGCTGCACTGCAAGAGTGGGAGCAACTCAACAACATGGTGAGCGAGACGCTGTAGCCGCAAGAGCGGGCGCAACTCAGCTGGATGGCCGCCACCTGGGGAGGCCCGTTCACGCCGCCTCCCCCACGCCCCCCCCCCGGGCCGCCCCACGCCAATTTTCGGAGCAGCATTGTAGGATACCAAAACCAGTGCGGCAGTTTACTGGACATCACCTGGGTGCCATCAACATCTCAGCGCGTTCTGCTGCCTTGGGACTATTCGCACAACAGACCGCTACTGACGAGGCCTCCCTCCGCAACACCCTGGACTCCCAACGCTGTTTTTCTTTGCTGCATTGTAGGATCCCAAAAACCAGTGCGGCACCCAGATGACATCACCTGAGTGCCGTCCAGAACTCAGCACTCTGTGCTGCCTTGCGACTATTCGCACAAAAGACAGCTTCTGACCATTGTTGCTTTTTTTGTGAAAAATGTTTAAATGTTTTTACAGTTTTTGTTCCGTTTGTTATATTTAAAAGTTAATAAAGTTTTATAATCCCACTTTGTTTGAGTGCTATATATTTTTAAAAAATCGGGTGAATGGGGCCTTGAATCGGGTTATTGTCATGTGTGGGCTTTGCAAGTATACTGCTACAGGATCGGACATTTCAAACTCAAATGCACATTCTTTTTCTTACCTTTCCGAAGCATGGAGCGCAATAGCAGGCAGAGAAAGGGTGATGCAAGTGTTGAACACTGCCTGGCCTGGCAAGTTGCTGGCAGTGCCCCCCCCCGCCCGCCCGCTCCTGAAAGAGGACACACCGCCGCCCCGAGTACTTCACAGATCTTTAAAAGACCATGCGCTTGTTCATGAGGCTTAAATGGTTTATCACCCCTTCTAGAACCCCTGCATCGACCCTCTGACGTTTCCTGGAACAATTACCACGTAACACAATACCAAGCCTTTTCAGCTGAAACCCCCGAGGAATCGAGGGGCATATTATCAAGGGGGTTTATCTCCGCTTTTTTGGCTTTTAAAGCCAAGAAAGCGGAGATAAAATTATCTCCCTATTACCAAGCTGTCGCTAACACCAGTTAGTGACAGCTAAAAGGAGATAGCGACCATCTTGGGCCCCGCTTTGCATGTCAGTGATATTTATCACTAATGACATGCAAAGTGGGCGTGCCAAGATGTTAGCGACTGGAAACAGTCCCTAACATCGCTATCTCCTATTACCAACTTTTGAAGATATTCGCGCTAAGCACGAATATCTCAAAAAGCTAACACCTGCCCTGAGCAGTTCTTAGCCATGTTATCCAATGGGAGGTGGATAACATGGCTAAGAGCATTTGCTCGATAATGCATGAATATCGCTGACTTTTCAGCGATATTCATGCATTGCGGCCGTTTTTTATCGCATTTGCGATAAACCTTGCTAATAGCAAGGTTTATCTGCGATAAAAATCGCCGATGTGCGGCGATAATTTTTGTCTCTAAACAAGTTAGAGACAAAAATTATCGCTAGTTGTTGGTAATATGCCCCCGGGTTTTTGCTTGCAGAAATCGGGAGGCGGGAGACTAGCACTGAAATCAGTAGTCTCACGCCTGAATCGGGAGGGTTGGCATGTCTCGATTCTCTACAGCTGGGGCCATAAACTACATCCGCAGGGCTAGGTGATAGCCTGGGACCGGCCTGGCATCTAAAATGGCTGCCGTGCACGACAAAATTGTGGCATTGGAAAAAAGGCAAGATGGCGCAGACAATGTTTATCAATAAGGATTCATTTATAACAAAATATTTTATCGCACTGACAAATTGGTGGTCAACACTTCCTGATTTCCATTAAATCGAACGTTAACAGACGTCACACAGCAAAAAAAAAAAAAGCTCACGCACAGCCGCTGGAAGAGATGTATCAACATATATGAGCCTCCTCAGCCACCCTCAGGAAACATAGGGGATTAGGATACGTCTCCCGCACCCCCTTATACCTAGTAATTTAATTAAAACGAAGCACAAAATGGCGAATTCCCGTTTCGCTACCAGTTTGCGGCCCAGTTCGCGGCCCGTGAAGCGCTTCTACCGTGAAAAATCATTTTTTTTTTATTTTCCCCACGGGACCCTTTAATAACCCCAACAACATTCCTAGGGGGTCAAGAGGGGTATACCTTGCCCCCTTTCATTAAATTCCCCCTTCGTTTTTCACCTCTTCTTCTCTCGATCCTACCGAGAGATAAGATGGCGGCCGCTCCGGACTGTTTAGAATGTTGACAGACACCGGAGAGCCAATCAGCTTTCTGCGCGCAAAGTTCAGTTTCGCGAAAAGTAAGCGAACCGGAGCGCAGCCCGGAGCGCTGTTACAGATATATATCTTGTTTTAAACGTTAATTTCTCAAAAACTACTGGAGCACATATATTGAGACCTAGCAAAGGCACATAGGGCTAACAGTCCCTACAATTTTGCCAAGTTTCGTGCAAATCCATTCAGCCGTTCGAGCTAAAAGTGAGTCCAACCACCCTATGGAAATTAACATGGGAAAAACGCGTTTTGGGACCCCCCTTTTTTCTCGGCCCCCCCTCAACAAAACCCCCCCAAATTTTCAAGGACTGCTCAGAAACAAAATGTGCCATTTTCCTGAAAATTTCAGCCGATTCCGTCCACAAACGCCAAAGTTATTAGACATAGAATTTTCAAAAATCCCATAGGGAATAAATCCTAACTATATATACCTACTGGCGATAGCCAGTAGGTAATATATATATATATATATATATATATATATATATATATATTACCTACTGGCGGTCGCCAGTAGGTAGTTATAGTTAGGATTGTTTTCCATTGGAAATCCCCAACATTCTATTTGGAATAACTTTAGCACTGGTGGATGAATCTTTGTGAATTTCTCAAAGAAGATGGCTCGGTCCGCTGCGCTCCTTCCCTGAAAGTTTGGGGGGGATTGGTCAAGTGGGGGCTGAGATATAAGGGGGGTCCCAAAACGTGTTTTATCCATGTTATTTTCCATAGGACCTTTAGACTCGGCTACAGGTCGAACGGCTGAATGGATTTATAAGAAATTTGGCAAAACTGTAGAGTCTTGTTCTCAGATTACGCTTTTTTTGGAATGGTGTAAATCTGTTCAGTAGTTGTTGAGAAAATTAAAGTTAAAGTCATTTATATATCTATAGGCGCGCACACGTGCGCGCACCCAAGCGGCTGCGCGTGAGCGGATTTTTTTTTTTGCTGCGTGACGTCTGTTAACGTTCGATTCGACGGAAATCAGGAAGTTTTGTCCGCCATTTTGTCACTGCGAGTAAATATATTGTTCATTTCATAGCGTTGAAACATAGAAAGGGGAGAAGGTAGAGATTGTCTTGCTGCGTAGGTTTTCTTGGGGTGTGTAGTAAGGCCCTTAAACGCGAAAAAATATTTTTTTTTTTCGGGAAAAAAATAAATGGGGTGCGCGCACACGTGCGCGCACACCTATTCACAAGAGTGTGAAAATGGAGATAAATTAGAAGTTTGAGTGCTTAGATATAAAGTGGCTTTGAAAAGAGCCCTTGTGTTAATTGAGTGTTTTCTGCATTTATAAGTAAGTATCGATGCAGAGCCTGATGTTGCAGAGGAAGATTGTGTTTCCCTTATTCGTGAAATGAACACCGTCTCTCCTATAGACGTCTTGCATGTGGTATCTGCTTACTGCATTTTTTTCACTCTAGTGAATATAACTGTGTCCTGTTAGCCAGACCTTCATTTTTAATGGATTTGTAGTCGTCGTCCGATCGGTTCTGGAAGTGGAATGGTAGTTACAAATTGAAATTCTAAATAAAAAAAAAGGAAGAGGCTGGGTGTGGTTAATACAATAAAAATGATTGGTTGATTATAATAAGTGGAGATTGAAGAGTACGTTGCATGTTAATGTTTATGTTAAACGAAAAGTAATATTGGGTGTGAAAAAAAGACATGTAACTGAGTTGTGGATTGGCAGGTGTTTCTGGAGGGAAAACAGTCTTCTTAGTTTGTTGTAGTACGTTGAGATATGAACTTTTGACCTGTGCCTTCAGCAAGGTGCAGAATGAGGTGTTACCATGGAAACAGCCGGAGTTGGCAGTTGGTGATGGGTGTCTCTCACGTGAGTCTGAAAATATTGTGAAGGACAACCATTTGAAATGTAAATTTGATTTTACAATTTTGCGTCAGGAAATGGTTGAAGAGAGTTATATGAGTGTGTATTGACTGGATATGTGTGCCATTGAATTTTGGTTGCAGTGATAGAAGCAATATTCAGAGTTCTGCTAACGAATATCTGTTTTGTGACTTTCACTGTTCTACATCGTTCAAAGCATTGGTAAAGGTAAGTGCGTAACTGTTTGTTTTGTCATGTACCGTTTAATATAGTTTAATCAGAAACAATCATTGATTTTCCATGTGAAAACTAATTTATGGCTGTCATAATGTGTTGTATTTGTAAAAGTAATTTGTTCCATTTAAATGTTGAATACGCAGTAAAAAATATTTTTAATATAGAGTAATTATTTTTGTAATTTTGAAGCGTTTATATATAATGAGAGAAGTTGTTGAGGATATGAAGAAATAATATTAGCAGAGACACAGACAATGCAGAAAGAGAGAGAAATGGTAAATTACTAGTGATACCGTTGTGAAAAAATGGTAATGGTTAATGAATTTGTAAACTTTTTGTCAGTCAACAACATTTCAGGCTGGTTGGTGGCCGTGGCCTGCACTGGTGGGGGTGGGGCGAGAGGGTCGGGGAAGGGGGTTAAAGTGGTAATGATTAAGGTATTGACAAAGTTTCTGTTAGACGTCAAAATTATAGTGCGGTTTCTGGTCGTCGTTTGCACTGGTGGGGTGAGGGAGGTGGTTGAGTGAAATAAAATGAAAAGTTTTGACCATGAAGTTGTATAGAGATTTGTGTAGTAAATGTGTTCGTACATTGAGGTTGCAAACGGAGCTTAAAAATATATCTCTCAGTTCTGCTGTTTGACTCCATCTTCATGTCCCTTCTGTTTTGCATCTACGTTGCCCTGTGTTATCTTATTGTCTGTGTGTTTGCCTTCAATCCGGCATGAGGAAGTTTGCTGTGGAGGCACACACAGATAGTCCTATTAAAGTGATTGGAACGTTTTCAAAAAATAATTATATAATTGCATTGGTATTTTTAAAGCGCTACTGAATGTTTTCGTTCTCAAGTACCGCTTGGTTGCTTTCTCAGAGCAGAGGGTATGTCGTATTTCACTCTTTGGTGCCTCTGCATCTGAGTCTGTTCTCTGGTGGCTGGTGGAGAACTGTTTGTTATTGTGGAGATGAAAGGGTGATAAGGAGAGAAATACGACATAGCGTCTGGCCTGTAGAAGCGTGGGAGCAGTGATTAACTCTGAGTGAAGCGGAACTGTGTCGGTGCTTGGTAACAGTAAAAAAAAAATGTTAACAGTGGTATAACTGTCTTTACGGTGCGCGACTTACTAAGAAAGAGTTCACGGGCCGTAATTGGCTTGCAGGTTCTAGTATCAGTAAGTGAATTCGAGAAAAGAAAACATTCAGGACTTTATTTATGAAGGCCTTGCGCCACCGGTGCGTCACTTTTTCTTATTTTAAAAAATGAGGCACCGGCGGCGGAAGGTCTTCATAAATAAGGTTCTCAGTGTCTACAGTTAAGGTTACGTGGAACACATGAATAGTTTTTTAATATGAAATCATTTCAGTTGAGATTATGGATTAAAAGAGAAACCGTGAATATTTGAAATGTTTATTTGGAAATGTACTGTTTTAAAGGCAAATCATTATGTAACATGAGTATAGAAACCGTGAATATTTGAAATGTTTATTTGGAAATGTACTGTTTTAAAGGCAAATCATTATGTAACATGAGTATAGAAATTACATGCAATTCAAACGCTATAGTTGAAGAAAAATGAATATAGTTGGAAAAAAACATTGTACACTCTTATAAGGAAGTATATTATATTTTAATAAGTGGAAGAAGGTCTCTGGTCTTTTAGTTTAGGAAGGATATATGAAAATGCAAGTTGTTATACATCATTACTTTATGAATCAGCTGTCTACATGCGAAGCACTATCAAGTTTGTGTTATGTTACTGTGTGAGGTGAAAAAAAGGCGCCAAAAGCGACAAAATGGCGAGAGGTGCATGTATGTGAGGGGAAAAAAAAGGCGCCAAAAGCGACAAAATGGCGAGAGGTGAATGTATGTGAGGGGGAAAAAAAGGCGCCATAAGCGACAAAATGGCGAGAGGTGCATGTATGTAATCTGTTGGATGCTGCGCAAATCACTATTGAGGAGAAGTACTGTATTGAGATATCTTTTGAAGGTTGCAGTATTGCATTTGAAATACAGCACTAGTAATAATGGAAATTTTGTTGAAAGAACATATTTTTCTGTAAAGTTTTTTAAAAATATAGGGGCATATTACCAACAACTAGCGATAATTTTTGTCTCTAACTTGTTTAGAGACAAAAATAATCGCCGCACATCGGCGATTTTTATCGCAGATAAACCTTGCTATTAGCAAGGTTTATCGCAAATGCGATAAAAAACGGCCGCAATGCATGAATATCGCTGAAAAGTCCGCGATATTCATGCATTATCGAGCAAATGCTCTTAGCCATGTTATCCACCTCCCATTGGATAACATGGCTAAGAACTGCTCATGGCAGGTGTTAGCTTTCGGAGATATTTGCGCTTAGCGCGAATATCTCCAAAAGTTGGTAATAGGAGATAGCGATGTTAGGGATTGTTTCCAGTCGCTAACATCTTGGCATACACACTTTGCATGTCATTAGTGATAAATATCACTGACATGTAAAGCGGAGCCCAAGATGGTTAGCGACAGCTTGGTAATAGGGAGATAATTTTATCTCCGCTTTCTTGGCTTTTAAAGCCAAAAAAGCGGTGATAAACCCCTTTGATAATATGCCCCATAATTTTATAGGAAATTAAAGGAGCAGAGGCGTGTGAGGCGGAAATAAGTAGTTGAGATGCGAAATGGCGTTTATAGTTATAAAAAATTCGTTTAAAATTTACACATTAATTAGGGCACATGTAGCATATATTAGCGAGTTTTGCATCGAGTATGTTTGATTTGTGGTTCTGTGCAAGTGTATTGCTTGCATGTGTATAATGCTGGCCCTGTAGTTTTTCTGTATGGACATGGGGCTTTATTTATGACGGCCTTGCGCCACTAGTGCGTCACTTTTCCCATGCTAAAAGTGACGCAGTGGCGGCGCAATGTTTCATTAATAAGGCTTTTTTTGTTTTGTGAGTTGGCCTTTTACTTTTCATAGCCTACTGTTGTAGGTGCATGAATTTTAACATAAGGAAAAGTGACATATCTGTGGCACAATGCTTTTATAAATGAGAAATGTTGTATTTATTTTTAATGGAGAGTATTTTGGGAATCTTATTACTTATGCTTGTTCAATGCTATAATGATTGTATATTGTGTAGGAAATAAGTTTGTTATACGTTAATAACATTTTATTTTTTCTCTTTTTAGAGTGTTTGGTGCCTGTAAGGATTAACCTGTCGAAGTTATATATTGAGAATATATATTCTTTTTTTCAGGTGAGTTTCTTTTTATGGTTTGGCAATTTCTGTGGGTGGTGATGAAAATAATAAAGAGTAATTTGTAAATGTTTTGATCATGATTTTATCTCAAATTTTTTATATGGCCTGGATACCCGTCACCCCCTCCCAACACAATCCCCAAGAATGGGAAGACGGATACAGTTCTTGAGCTTTTGGAAGGCGGGAGGGAGTTACCCTCCCGGCCGTATTTATTAAAATATGAAACAAAATTAAAACATTAAAATAACAGTTTCATATCATGTACAATTTCATTTATACGTTACGATGTTTATTGGCTAACCTTAACATATCTCTAATACAAAGGTTCTCCTAGCCGATTCTAAAACATCCTGTAAATGCATTTCTCAAAATTCAAATTGTACATCCTAACATTACGGGCCAACGGCAAGGTCGTAACCGGTGTCAGATCCCTAATACCAGACTCCCCCCCTTACTTGTGACAATTTCCCTTGTCTTAACGGGGGCCTATACTTACTCGACGCCATCTTGGTGGTCGTCCGAGGACTCGTGTGAGGTGTCTAGAAGGTAGCGTAGACCCCCCTCCCACCCCACACTGCTTACCACATCCGCCGTCGTGGATGTCCTGGCCCCGGGAAATTCCAAGGAGGGGACCCGTAGCCCCTCCTCCCCAGGGAGGGGTCTTGACCGCCTTCCCTTTCGGCGGTCCCATCCTTAGAAGGGTACCGCCTCCCCGTGTGAGGGAACAATGGCCGCCTCCCCCGGGCGCTCCCATCCATAATGGGTGGCGCCCCACCTCTAGGGATCTTCCAATTACTGCTCACCGATCATAACCTTACCGCCACAGGCCGGATAGTTGACCGGCTATCCGGACCCCCCCACAAAAGCTCCTACTAAAGGTCATGGTTACGTAAACTCTTTAACCAAGCTAAGAAGTCTCCTTTGAGTAAGACATTTCCCTCCGGGACAAATGGACCCCATCCGCCAAATACATATGGTCCCCCCAGATACACCCGTGTGGAATACACTGCAATTTACCTGTACGGAACAACCTACTCAATTTGTTATTAACCTTCTTTACTGACTGGTTCAAAGCTGGCACAGAGAGGGCCCCCCGCCACACCTTCCGAGGAATCATGTGTGACCATGCGATTGTGCACCCCGAAACCCTTCTTGCCAACCAACTTACTGTGGACAAAATTAACTCGAGAAGCACTCGTCGACCAATGGTCACCAAATCATTGCCCCCAAGATGCACTATGATTACAGATGGCGGTGACCTCGTCTGCCCTAACAGTCCCTCAATGAAACTTTGAAACTGGTCAATACAGAGCCCGCCCCTTCCGTGGAAGGTCACCCTGTACCCGTATTCCCCAGCCACTTGAATCATGTCACCTGCTTTGAATACGTCTGCGGCGTGCCTCACGTATGAGTGGCCAACGACCCACACCACTCTTTCCTCAGCCGGTGATCTTTGACCGCTGGTCCCCAGGTGTCGGGTCAACTGCACAGTCCGCCCCGCAAAGCCTGCTCGCGAAACTGCAAACCAAACAGAAAACAAGAAGCGTGAGTGCATGACATTAGCTTCACATCATGTGCAAACGCACATACCTTTTATAACAGTTTGAGGACCAACGCCCCAACCGCTTCACTTTTTCAACACTCAGACCCCTGGCTGTAGCCTCTGTAGCAGCCCCTATCCGGAAGGAATGGGTCCCAAAATCGCTCGGGTTCAAGCCTGCCGCCGCGATTGCCATTGTTAATACCCGCTGAAACTGAAACCTCGTCAGTGGGGTGGCATTGATGTGCCTCAGCAAGCTTCCCCCCCATGCTGCCGCCCTCAGCGCTAAGTATTCTTCAACGCATTTAACCGGGCACATGGGAGATCCCGGAATCCGCTGGACTACCACACTGTCCCCGATTGCTCCCTGATCGGTCTTGGACCTGGCTATCGAGATCACCATTGTCTCGCCCTTAATTTGAATGTGTTCTCGACACAGTCCTCCCCCCGTGTCCTGCTTGTTCCTCGCTACCAGTTCGCTTACCCGCATAGCCCCATGGAATGCTAATGCAAAAGCGGGCCGGAACAGCACCGTCTTGGATTGAGATGAAAATGTCGCAGGAAGTACGGGCATTAAAAGGGACAATCTTTCCAAACCTATCGGGTGCCTCTCATCCACTCTACGACCCTCAAGGCATTGCCACCCACGCAGCGCCTTCTGTACCAGAAAGGACGATGTGGGGTCCTGGATGCCATGAGCCCGCGCCATGAAGGAAATGGCGGCCCGATGCCTATTGGCCGTAGCCACTGATCTGCCTGCCTGATGTAATGATACCAGAAATTTCAGGACATGCTCCTCCTGCCCCCAGTGCTCCCCCACAGCTGAACCCAAAAAGGACCAATAGGAACGGAACGCCCCTTCATATGCCTTCCTTGTCCTGGGTGCTAGACTCTCTCCCACGAGGTTTTGTAATCCGGGGCACCGAGAGACCAGAGAGCTTCGGGAAATGGTGCCGCCACCGAGTCCGCTGAGGGCAGAAAACCCCGGAAGGCCTGCATATGGGAACGAGAGAGTGCATCAGCTGCCTGGTTTAGTACCCCTGGCACGTGTCTTGCCCTAAAGTGGACGTTTAGTCTCATACATAGCAGGACAATTTCCTTCAGCAATCTCAAAATCCATTTGCAGCGTGCTGCCTGATTATTGATACACTCAACCACGGTCATATTATCAGACCAGAACACCACAGAGCGATCAGGAAACCCCTCTGGCCAAGTTTTCAAGGCCACCAGAATGGGGAACAGCTCCAGAAACCCAATGTTACCAGTGAGTCCATTATCGTGCCACCACACAGGCCAGGTTTGTGCCGACCATTGATTGCCAAATATGGAGCCAAAACCTACACTCCCTGCCAAGTCGGTCCACAACCACAGTTCCTCCGAGGAAACTGGTGGCTCGGTCCCCACAACACGACCGTTGAAATCCGCCAGGAATGCCAGCCATATGAGCATATCCTGGCGAACCTCTGCTGACAGTCTTGTGCGGTGGTGCCCTTCCTTGAGGCCCACCATGGCTTGTGCGATAGAACGGGAAAAGGGGCGAGCCATCGGTATTACCCTCAGGGCAAAGTTAAGCTGACCCACAGCCTGTTGTAACTGATGCAGAGTTACTTTTCTCTCGCCGAGACACATTTCGAGCGAGGCCCTGAATTTCATTATCTTCCCTTTGGGCAAGCGGAAGCACCCCTCTACAGAATCGAGCTCAATTCCCAGAAACTCGAGTGTAGTAGATGGCCCTACCGTCTTACCCGGTGCCAGTGGCACGCCAAATTCCTTCATAAGAGTACAGAATTCCCTCAAAGCCTGTGCACATTCCGTGTCCCCGGCTGCCCCCAGGAACAGGAAATCATCAAGGTAATGCATAACCTGTGTAAAGCCCGTGGCCCTTGTGAACGTCCATTGCAAAAAACTACTGGATTTTTCAAAATACGCACAAGAGATGGAGCAACTCATTGGCATACATTTATGCATGTAATAGCGTCCTTGAAACATAAAACCTAGGAGTCGCTGATCATCTGGGTGTACCAGGAGCAACCGGAACGCTGACTCGATGTCTGATTTAGCCATCAGCGCTCCGGGCCCCAGGCGATTCAAAATGGCAACGGCCTCATCAAAGGAAGCGTACCGCACCGAACAAACTCCCGGGTCAATCGCATCGTTCACCGAAAGACCCCTAGGAGCAGACAAATTATGTACTAATCTGAACTCACCTGGGTCCTTCTTGGGGACCACTCCCAACGGTGAACAAACAAAATCGCCAACTGGTGGCATGCCATATGGTCCAGCAACCCGACGTCGGGCCACTTCCTTTCCAATCTTTGCCTGCACCACCGCCGTATTTTGTTGAACCGATAGTTGGTTCTTACATTGTGCTCCCCCCGAAAATCCCCCGCCGGGATGCGGAAACCATATGAGAAACCGTCTCGCAACACCCCGGCGGAGATATGATCCGGGTATTCGTTCAGCCAAGGGATTAGTGCCATGATATAAACAGGAGTAGGTAATGGTGCCCCTCGGTCGATTTTAGACCTGTTTGGCACCTCCTCTACCTCCCGTATCACCATTCTTGGCTCTGCACGAACTTTCGGGGAGTGAGGACTGTCCGCACCCTGCACACTCATGCCTGAACTTTCATGTCCCCTGTGGCCTAGTGCACTTGCCTCTGTTAAAGTTCCAACAGACCCCTTTCCTACCCGAGTTCCCATTATTCTTCGTGTTCTGATCACTGCTTGTGCCCGCTCGAAAGGGCGCCCCCAAAGAATGGCGGGAAGGCTCGACCCCGTTCCAGCCAAAAGAAGGCGACTTCGCCGTGTTTGACCTCTCAAGTTTCTGCCAGGAAATGGAGTCGAAACAATCCCACGTCAGGGATGAGTCGTGCTCCTTGGACTTACGAAATGTGCTATCATAACAACACCATTTATTGCCCCCGTACGATTCAGAGAATTTTCTATTTCTATTTCTATTTTGGGGGTTTTGTAGAGCGCATGGTGACGCAACAACGGCGTGTCCCCGCGCTGAAGAGCTACTTTATTCCTGGACCATGCAAAACGACACACCTACTAGGCGAATAGAGCAGTTTTGAGCTTAGCTCTAAAAATTGACTCAGATGGCTGATAAACGGCTAGTTCCAACAATAATTCAGGCCTACGTTCCCCCATAATTGCAGTGAACATTCCAAACGCCCTGGCCCAATTGGCGATCGTTTCATCTACTCTGAAACCCGCCATCTTTGCACGCCATACACTGGGATGCAACAACTCTTTCTGATTTTTAACATGCTCAATCTCATAGTGATCGGTCAACAAGGAAAACATGTTACATATTTATCTGCCCAAATCCTTTCTTTCACATCCATCGGGATATGTTGCACAACTTTTTCCCTCCTTGAGGGTAACGACCCCTCCCCCGCCATCGGCAATGACTGCTTACCCGAACCAGTAGCTGTGACCGTTGTCGCTGCCGAACCAACGCCCGATACTGGTTGTTCCACGGGAACCTGCGGGGAAACAAGAGGACAAGGTGCCTTCGCAGCATCTTTCGATTGCCGCAACTGCTTCATTATTGAATTTGAATTGATTAATAACTGCTCTACATATTATTGACTTCAGTTCGTATTTGATTGAGTTTGATATCTTTGATTTACAAGATTCAACTTCACACATACGGGGTAAGATTTACCTTTAGATAACATATGGCTAGTACACCAAGATATAGATGAAATCCAGTAAATATTGACTATTACATTTTGCAGATTTTCTATTTCCGTCATATATATTTGAATTCTATGAGGAATATCTATGAGGAATATCTCATCGACAGCCTGAATTATCACGTGCAGCTTCCCATCCAATAACCAATAGGTATGTGTTCACTCAAGAAATATTTCTACCTATGTCGACCTTATAGACACAGACCCTTAATTTCGGACCCTTATGTTTCAATCAGATTCGAAAAGACAGCTTGACTCACAGTCATCCATGGGATGCAGTCACTACCTTTTTAAACAGGTACTCATTCACCCTTTTTTTGGAAAAAGATAGCTCTAAATCCGAACAAACAGATTTGTCCTATGTGGTCTCATATAACATCCGTGTCAAAAAACATGCTAAGGCAATAGGTCGTCCCATCTTGGGGTTTGAACTATTATCCAATGGTTTATGCCATGTAATTAATTGACGGCTACAATCATTGATGTTGCAATGATCTAACTAGCAGGATTCTGGCTATCTGATATGAAACAATAGATTCACATGATAGCTATCTGATATGAAACAACAGATCATCATGATATAGAAGCTTGTTTGTTGAATTTGAAGCAATTGTACATTTGTGTTGACTTTATAGATAAGGTCTTCAATATAATTTGATATGTTTCTATTAGAAAACACTGTGAATAATTTGGTTTATTTCAGATTAACCTGCATGGAACAACGTAAAGCAGTTATATTTAAGCAAATGTACTTTAAATTGACAGTGATCTTATGTAAATATATTGTGTATTTGTATAATGCCTTTTTTGTACATAGTGTGTCTTTTTTGTAGTCAATTGTCTTAAATGTCTTTTTCACCAGGGTGTAACGTTAATATTTAGCTCAATATTGTAACTGTGAATTATTCTTTGATTTACAGATAACAATATCTCTATACAGACCATAATTTAATAACAGTCCTGAGGATGGTTTCAGCAAACTAACGCCAGAGAAACCGAAACGTCGACTATACACCTTATCCCTCTCTTTTGTTTTACTCAATGTGATTTGGGATAGGTGTCTTTTTAGGTTCTGTTGTGTCACTTTGTAATTTACTTATATGTGTACCTACAGTCCTAATTTTTATTTGCTTATTGATCTGTATATGTAGCTGATTTCTTTGACTGAGCTATTTGATAAAGATATATTTTTCGTATACACCTTGTGTGTTTGTTTATATGTTTACATATTATATGTTGATGCAATGCTCTTGTTAAACTAGAAAATTGTTGATATATTCACTCCAAGGACAAGTGACTGGTCCTTCTCAAAAACAACTTCAACTAAACAAAAAATAGTTTGAATAAATTCCCTTGAAGGCAAACTTAACTTTTCAACTTTATTACCCAAGCCCTCAAGGGTATTTCGGGTCGCTCACTCCTTCTAAAAATTCATTATTGACCTGGCTTCATCAGCCGTGGCCCCCTCGTTCTCTGCCCAACCACGCCACCAACTGGGCAGCCAGCTCAGGAGGCATATCTTCCTCGTTCACAGGAGTGACCACCACACGGATCGGTTGTCCCGCGTTCGGGACCGGCACTGGGGCCTCGATCGGAGTGACCGGGCTCGCTGGAGGTGATTCGGGAACCGGAGCCTCCCCTCCTGATGCCCCCTTCCTGGCCCTTCTACCTCTCCCGTTAGGGATTACTCCCGGCAATGCTGGTCCGATGACTCTCTTTGGTCCACCCGCACCATTCATTGCCGCCATTTGCTTCTTCATGTCGGCCATGTCCTTCACCAGCATACGAAGCATCTGGTCGGTTCCAACCTTTTTTCTGACCTTCTTGCCAGGCATCGTTCACGGCTATTCCTCGAGGTCCTAGGTCAAGAAGCTTCGAAATCGCTGAAAGAAGAAACACAAGATTAAAAGTTCTCAAAATTGGCTCTTGTTCCGTCAAGGGCTCACGTGCAACGAGGAGGTGCAGCTTCCAAGCACAGGAACAAGAGGATGCTTCCTTGGATTGCTGCTCCTTTATTCTTCTCCGGGAGGGCGTGGACCCTCCTCCGACAGCCTACAGGATGAGGCCAATGGTGTAGGTGTCTAGGACAACCCCTCTTGGGCGGGAAAAGGCGCGCCCCGGCTACGCCGCTTCGGGCATACCAGCCGTGACACGCCTCCCGCCCAAAATGGCTTCCCGGGGGGATCGGGGCACCCGACCATACGTTCGGGGGGACCGAGTGGTCGGCCCTTTCCACATGTGGTTCTATCTGCTTATAGTACATATGTTTTTTGAGATGTTCTCCATTGACAGTTCAAATTATGTTTTAATGAGCTTGGGATATGTGATCTTTTGCAAGGAGTTGAGATTTAGAATTCATTGGAGTATAATTCTTTCAGGTTTGTTTTAGTAATACTTGTGAAGTGCTCATTATTTTTAAAATCTTGTTGTATTATGTTTGGCAGTGTTCCATTTTTAATTAGAGAGAGGTATTATGATATGGATCGAAATGTAATGCTCATTTTCCTGCATATCTGTGAATATACTATGTATAGGCAGTTTTTTAAATATTAATGTAGAGTTTTATTATGAGGTGGTTGTTCATGGTAAGTATGACATATGCATATGGTAAGACATTGACATGGTGAGTATACTGTTGTAATATAAATGGAACTGTCTCTGTGGGAAGTAGTAATCTGTAAAGTGAATTAAATGGTTTGTATAGTGTGATTATTTTCTTTAGAGTGCATATATTTATATTGCACTTTGTAGTGATGAAATAAAAGAAATGGGTCTCTAAAAATTATTGTACAGGTAATAAATATTTCAAATATGTAGAAAATCTAAAAATACATTTTACAGTGAAATGTCTTTTATCAACAGTAATTATTTAATTTAAAAAAACACAGTGTCAATGTTTAGAGTTATATTGCCAATTTCTTTTTCAAAATAAGAGGAATGTCGTATCTTACAAATTATAGAGTCAATAAGTTTATATAATTTTTTTATTCTTATTAAATAAGATTATAAAATTATCTGTAGTTTAAAAATTAGTAAAGGTAGTTTTTAATGATACACTTATGGACAAAGATATAATTTAGTCTTTATATTTTTTTAAAAGGAAAAAGAAGAATTTATAGAAAAGAATACAATGGAATTTTTTGGGGAAGAAAATGAAGTGAATTTTGAAATTATTAATGAACTAATGGAGGAAATATTAGACGCGGTTGTTGGAGAGGAAGAAGATGCAAATGAATACTTTATGGACATTTCATTAGATTCAGCATATTTAGAGCTGATAGAAGAGAAGGACAATGAAGTTGAAGACGTTTCTGATGAACTGATGTTAGAAGTTCTTTTAAATTATGAACTTTTAAATAAATAAAAAAAAGTGATAGCAAACCATTCGTGATGATAGTTTTCTTCATATATTCGTCGATAAAGTGCTTCATGAGAGTGATAAGATATGTTCTCATGAAGTGTAAAAGAGATTGTAGAAAAAAAGATTAAAACACATTTTTTTTTCAAAATTGTCTATGAAGTTTAAAGAAATATATAGTGTGATAAATTTACAAGGCAAATTCACTACAGGATTTACTACTTTGTTCAGAGATTTTCTGTTATTATGTGTATTTTATTAAAAAATGAATGTGTGGTTTTAATTTGTACGGTATATGGTAGTACTGAACTATAATATTTGTTATTTTTGTGTCTTACAGGTT
The DNA here is from genome assembly GCF_964263255.1 of Lissotriton vulgaris. Lineage (NCBI taxonomy): Eukaryota > Metazoa > Chordata > Amphibia > Caudata > Salamandridae > Lissotriton > Lissotriton vulgaris. Next base: position 40,492,559 of record NC_141691.1, on the reverse strand, counting down.
CACAATCTCATCAAAATTTTAAATTAAGATGCCGACTAGAATTGAAAAAAAGAAACTCTACAAACGGACGTACAGTTTAAAGAAGAAAAGTACAGAATTATTTTCAAAGACTGAGAGGACGGATACAAAGAAGAGTACTCCTGGTAAGCAAACTAAAAAGTTTGTGAAAAGTATTTTGGGAAGGAAAAATGTAAATATTGAAGTTCAGAAGGAGAAAACGATTTCATCATCTAAAAAGACATCTGGAGTTAAACAAAGTACTATTACTGGAATTAGGAAAGATGAAAGTCAGTACAGTAAAACCCGGAGCAATCAATTTAGCCAAATCAGGAAGCGTATGTTTTACAACAGAGTCGTTGCGAATTTATTACAAAAGGAAAAAGTTTCTAAAAAAAGATCTGTTTTTCTTAAAAAAAAAACTATATATAGAGGCTATTGTTGAGCGCGCATTTGAGACAAAACGAAAGTTATTTATTTTAATACTTAATAGAATATATATTTTAAATAAGGCGATTCGAGTTTTCAAAAGTAAAAGTAAATGGAAGAGACATATAAATAGGAGTAATTTTTGTAAAGTTTTTTTCTGGGAAGTGGATGCATACTTCAACTTCTAAGCCATTTTTTAATGAAGAGAGTTACTTTCAAAGTAACGATCTGTTGCATGCAGTTGACACCACTGGTCGAGCGTATGAGGTGAAGGATGGTTGTGTTATTGAGAAAGAGAAAATTGTGGTTAGAAATGCAGAAGATGTTATGGTTAGAGAAGCTTTACAGGGACGTCCTAATGCTCCTGTTTACAGTTGGAATTGTAGTAGCATTTGTAGTGTACGACAGGATTCAATTGATTTCTTTCGCAATTTCTTTTGTAAGTACACTAAAGAAAGTCTAAAGAAAAAAATTAAAATGTTGCAAGAATTAGATGAATGCAGAGTGCGTGAGAAAATAGGTCTGCAAGGCCATTCTCTGGCTTGTCTCTCTAAAAAAATATGTCAGAGTGTATTTCATCACTTCCGGATGGTAGCAGTGCATCACACTAAAATGAGAAAATTAGTGAGAAAGTTGTACTATGCAAAAAGTCCAGCACTTAAACTTAAACAGTTAAATAGTGCTCTTTTGTATGGATGTGAATTAGATGTTAAGAAGATTTGTGCAGAAATTGAGGTAAGTTATTTTGGTCCCGAGGAAGATAATGCAGAAGGTGATATAATTATAGAAGGAAATGTGTTAGAAAATGTTGGGAATGTAAATATTGAAAACTTTGAACAAGAAATAATAAAGTTTAAGGTAATTGCAGGTGAGAAACCAAATTTTTATTGTGTCTGTTGTCGACGAATTCATTACAAAAGTCAAACGAGGTTAGTTGATTTATATTTAAAAAGTGAAGATGAAAGTAATGGTCAATGGAAAGATTTTGCAACTTATTTGTTGGTGGAAAACTATTTTGATTTGGGTTTTGAGCAACGTGTTTGTAAATATTGTTATAATAAATTAGATGAAAATAAAATGCCTGCTAGAGCTGTTCACAATAATTTAGAGTTGGTAAATATTCCATCTGAATTGATGAATTTAAATACTTATGCGACAATTCTGATTCAATGTGTACATCCTTTTCAGGCTATTGTTTGAATGGAGCCTAAGACTGGTAAATTAAATCCTTCAGATTTACTAAGAGGATTAAAGGGTAGAGTTGTGTATTTGCCTCTTGATCTTAAAAAAAATATGGAAACAATTGGTGTTGAAAATGTAGAAGAGGAACCTCTAGTTATTCTAGTGAATGGTGTACGCACAAAGAGTAAGAAAATCTGGCAAGATTTAGTGGATGTTAGGAAAGTGAAAAAGGCAACGATTGTATTTAGTGCAAAATAATAAGTATTACAAAGATATATACGTAGAACAAGAAGATGTAAGTGAAGAAGAGGAAAGTGATTTGTGTAGTGGACAAATTGAAAAAGTTGATGTATCTAGATCTGAAGAACTTTATGAACATTACAGTGTTCATCCACTGCATTCCAAAGAAGCAATAGGGAATGCTATTGAATTATTTCAGATGAGAAAGGCGAAAGGAAATCATATTAGTGTCTGGGAAGAAAGTTTGGAAGGTCGTTGTTTCCCACAGTTATTTCCTACAGGTGAAGGTACACGATATGATGATCGACCTATGCAGATTCCTGCATCTGAGTACCGGACAACTAGATTATATGCAGAAGATCCAAGGTTTTGCCAATGTATTCCATATCTGTTTCATCTTTTGTTTGAGAGTGACTTATCTGGTCTGTCTTATGCAGTAAATCATATCTTAAAAAGTGGTGTACATCTGCAAAATATTTCAGCAAAGGAATTTATGGATAGAGTGCATCAGAAAGATAGTGTTTTGGATTCTCATTTAATTAATTTAATGGCTTGTCAGCGGGGTACTAATGAGTATTGGTACCGTCGTCATGGAGATTTAAAGTGTATGCTTAGGAACTTAGGAGCACCAACATGGTTTTTAACTCTAAGCTGTGCAGAGTATGCTTGGGAAGATTTAATTACATTTCTTCGGGAGTCGAATGCAAATATAGAAAATATAAACTACAAGACACCTGGAGAACTGTGTTCATTAGATCCAGTTAATGTTTGCAGGTATTTTAATCATAGATTTGAAGCTATGATGTCTTGCATTACTAACAAGAAAAATCAGCCTCTTGGTGAAGTACTTGATTTCTTTTGGAGAAAAGAATATCAAGCAAGAGGTGCTCCTCATATTCATATGCTACTATGGATCAAGGATGCTCCTAAATTTGGAATAGACTCGGATGAGACTGTACTGTCTTTTATTGAACAGTATGCCACTTGTGACATACCTAATAGTACCACTGATAAGGACTCAAGAGGAAAAGTGTTACGTTTCCAAAGTCATCGCTGTGGAAAATATTGTCGGCAAAAATTCAAAACGAAGAGCAAATTTTATACCAAATGTCGCTTTGGATTTGCACGACCGGTACTTTCAAAAGGAAGAGTGAACAATTTGATGTCATGTTTGCGACATAATATCAGAAGGAGGTCACCTAAAAATACGTACAATTTAAGAAGAGGTGAAGAATCGAAATATATTAATGACTATAATCCAGTCATTTTGTCCATGTGGAATGCTAACATGGACATACAATATGTTGCAGACAACTCTATTGCTGTGGCTCGATATGTAACGTCTTACATCACGAAATCTGAAAAGACGGAACTGAAGGAGATGTGGGAAGACATTTCTCATGAAAAGAGCCTGAGCAAGAAATTATATACGTACAGTTTGAAGATGCTGTCTCATCGAGAAATGGAGCATATGAATGTTGTGATAGATTATCATCAGCAAGTCTTTATGCGAAGTCAAGGACTATTCTCTGGGTGAGTTTGGGCCTAGCAGAAACACGAAACCATGTTCTAAAACCTGTGCAAGAAATTGAGTACTTAGCCCAGAAAGAACCAAACAGTACAGACATTTTGAAAACAAATATGTTGGATACATACTCTCCAAATAGAAGTACTCTGCTTGAAAACATTTGTCTGTATGAAATACTTCAAAATTATACTTTTAAGAGAAATGTTACCGAGAATCTTGATAAAGGTGTACATGCTGTAATTGGACATGAAGGATGTCTGGTAAAACAAAGAAAAAGACACTTGATAAATCATCGGAAACTGAGTTGCGAAACACCTGATAAAAGAGAATTTTACTATTTTGCTCTTTTGCAACTCTTTAAACCATGGCGTAGAGAAGAAGAACTACTTGGAGACTTTGATAGTTATGAAGATTCATTCAACGCATCTAAAAGTAGTATTGAATGTCCTGTTTTCAGCAATTATCTTCAAATGTTGAATGACGAAATAGAGCAAGAAGCAACAATTGCAGCAGAGATTGCTAGAGATAGTTCACAAGATAGTCAAAGTTCGGCATCATTAAGTCAAGATCCACTGGGACAACCAATTATTCAAAATAAAGCAGCCACCGCCATGGATGAGGTGGAAAGCGCAATGCAGCAAGGTCAAGAGGAAGTAATCGACTTAGAAGAATTAAAGAAGCAGTTTAATGTTGAGCAAAGACAGATATATGATGAAGTGACAGAGCACATTGAGCATGGCTTTCGTCATGCGAGAAAAGATTGCTCATGTATGTCATTTGAGCCTATTCGATTATATGTAAGTGGAGAAGCTGGGACTGGTAAAAGTTTCCTAATTAAAGGAATTACTACATATTTACAGCAAACAACTCAGTCAACACTGTCGTGTGTTGTTACTGCTCCAACTGGATTGGCAGCACATAATATAAAAGGTGTAACTTTACATCGTTTGCTGATGCTGCCATATGAACATGAAAATAAATGACAATATCAGAAGCTATCTGGAGAAGCTTGTTTTGAAGTGTCTAGAGTCCTTAAAAAAATGAAACTTCTTAATATTGATGAAGTAAGCATGGTCTCTAATTTAATGCTTGCTTTTGTGCATTTAAGAATGCAATAGACACTTAAGACAGAGTATGATGTGTTATTTGGAGGTAAACATGTCATAGTTTTTGGAGATCTACTCCAGCTGACTCCTGTCAAAGGACAACCTGTATTTGAAACTGTTACACATGAGGAGACCAGAAAGTGCCTGGGCAGTATTGGAAATGTAAATATATGGTCACATTTCAAATATACTGAACTGATTCAAAATATGCGACAGGCAAAGGATACTAAATATGGAAGTATTCTTCAAGATATTAGGATTGGAAAATTAACTGAAGATGCGAACGAGACTCTACGAACGCGATTACTTTCCAAGCTGTTTCCTAATGAAGATAATGTTCCTGAGAGAATATATAGTAAAGAGGTTGTAGATAAGTCAGTGATATGCTTGATGCCAACTCTGAAAGAATGTTCAGTTTTGAATGAGAACATGTTGAATTTAGAAAAGCAAGAAATTAAGAAACTGGAAGCTAAAGATAGAATAGAGCATGAAGGTAGTACTATTGTTTTGTCTGAAAAGTTGAAATTGAAATTGGATTCTCTTCAAAAAACTACATCTAAAACTGCTGGTTTAGAGAAAAATCTGTATGTATGTTTAAATTGTCGGATAATTTTAAGAAGAAATTTACATGTAGAAAGAGGATTGGTAAATGGAGCAATGGGTAATGTTGGTTTTGTGAATTATACTAATAGAGATGAGATTGAATTTTTGAGGATAAAATTTGATGGGATGGAGGAAGTTCAACAAATTAGTCGATGTTCAACTCGTTTTTTGCTTGTGAAAGACTTATATGTCCGTCGTAAGCAATTTCCAATTTGTTTGGCATATGCAGTGACTATACATAAATCTCAAGGTTTAAGTGTAGATTGTGCTTTGGTAAATATTGGAAGTAGGGTATGGCGTATGTTGCTCTGTCGCGTGTTAGAACTTTATGTGGACTTTATCTAATTGATTATGATGAGACAAAGATTAGTGCAGATTTAAATTGTGTGAAGGAGTACAATAGGTTAAGAAGAGAATATGCTCCAAGTTTACCTCAATATCCTTTAATTGAAAGGCGTATAGTTGGTCAGAAAAGGAAAAATGAGGACAAATGTGCTGAAGTATTCCAGAAACGACGAAAAAAAGATGTAGCTGTTGTTGGTAGTTCTAGGAAAACTGTTGGTATTGAAGAGATTATTGGATTTAAGTTGGAAAATAGGTGTGGTGTCAACTGCTATGCAAATGTAGTAGTTAATGTTGTTTTCTTTTTTAAAAATGTTAAGGAACAGATTATAGAAAATCAGGAGCATACCTTTTGTCATTCTTTAAATTCTATATTTGAAACGTGTAGTAGTGGTGATAATGGAAAGGGGCGACCACTCGGTCCCCCCGAACGTATGGTAGAGTACCCCGATCTCCCCGGGAAACCATTTTGGGCGGGAGGTGTGTCCCGGCTGGTATGCCCGAAGCGGCGTAGCTGGGGCGCGCCTTTTCCCGCCCAAGAGGGGGTTGTCCTAGACACCGACACCGCCAGCCACGCCCGGGAGGTGGATTGAAGGAGGGTCTACGCCCGCCCGAAGAAGGATAAAAGGAGCGACAAGCCAAGGAAGCATCCTCTTGTTCCTGTGCTCTGAAGCTGCACCTCCTCGTTGCACGTGAGCTCGAGACGGAACGAAGAGCCAATTTTGAAATTTGTAATTTCTCTTTTTCTCTTTTAGCGCTTGAAGTCTTGTCCAGGACCTTTCATCTATCGTGAGGAAAATGCCGGGTAAAAGGGTCGCAAAGAAGGTTAGCACCGACCAAATGCTCCGTATGCTGGTGAAAGACATGGCGGAGATGAAGAGGAAAATGGCGGCCAGGGACGGTACAGGACGGCCTAAAAGAATCATCCCAAGGGCGGTCCCTGCCGGGAGAAGAAAGAGGGCCAGGAACGGGGCAAATGGAGACGAGGTTCCAATTCCGGAGGCTCCTCCGGCGAGCCCTCCCAGACCGGTGGAGGCTCCTGTGCCGGTTCCCGACGCGGGGCAGCCGATCCCTGTTGTAGTTACCCCTGTGAACGAAGGGGATATGCCACCGGAGTTGGCCGCCCAGCTGGCGGCATGGTTGGGCAGAAACAATGAGGGTTCCGTTGCTCCGGGGGACACGGCCGAAGAGGCCAAACAATTAATGAGGCAGTTGCGGCAATCCCGAGAGGCCGCAAAAGCACCTTGTCCTTTTGTTTCCCCGCAGGCTCCCGTGGGTCAACCAGGATCGGGCATTGGTTCGGCAGGATCTACAGTTACGGCGGCAGGTTCAGGTAAGCAGCCATTGCCGATGGTAGGGGAAGGATCGGTACCTTCAAGGAGGGAAAAAATTGTGCAGCATATCCCGATGGAGGTGAAAGAGAGGATATGGGCAGACAAATATGTAAACATGTTTTCCTTGTTGACCGATCACTACGAAATCGAGCATGTAAAAAATCAAAAAGAGTTTCTACATCCAAGTGTATGGCGAGCCAGGATGGCCGGTTTTAGAGTCGATGAATCGATAGGCAATTGGGGCAGAGCGTTCGGAATGTTCATTGCAATTATGGGGGAACGTAAGCCCGAATTGTTGGGGGAATTGGCCGTGTATCAGACACGTATCATGGAATTTTATGAAACTTATGGAGGGAATCAATGGTTTTCTTATGATAATATATTTCGTAAATCCAAGGAACATGATTCATCCCTGACATGGGACTGTTTTGACTCCATTTCATGGCAAAAAATGGAAAAGCCAGGCATGGGGAAGTCACCATCATTGGGGGGTGAGGTGGTCGAGTATTCCCGCCATTCGTCAGGGGCGCCCTTTCGGGCAGGCCCAAGCAATGACCGGAACTCAAGGAATAGTGGCAGCTCAGGAAAAAAAGGGGTCTGCTGGGGTTTTAACAGAGGAAAATGTACTAGGCCACAGGGTTCTTGTAAGTTCAGGCATGAATGTTCGGGGTGTGGGCAGTCCTCCCATCCTGAGAATATGTGCAGAGCCAAGGCTAGTGATACGGGGAGTAGAGGAAGCGCCAAACAGGTCTGAAATAACCCAAGGGGCGCCTTTACCGACCCCGGTTGATATCATGGCAATGATCCCTTGGCTAAACGAATACCCAGATCATATCTCCGCTGGGGTGTTGCGAGATGGTTTCTCATATGGTTTCTGCATCCCGGCGGGGGATTTTCAGGGTGCAGCACATTGTAAGAATCAACTATCGGTGCAGCAGAACGCGGCGGTGGTACAAACAAAGATTGGTAAAGAGGTGGCCCGAGGTCGGGTTGCTGGACCATACGACACCCCGCCAGTTGATAATTTTGTCTGTTCACCCCTGGGTGTAGTCCCCAAAAAAGATCCGGGGGAATTCAGGTTGATACATAATTTGTCAGCTCCAAGGGGTCTTTCGGTGAACGATGCGATTGACCCGGGAGTTTGTTCTGTGCGATACGCGTCTTTCGATGAGGCCATCGCCATTTTGAATCGCCTAGGGCCCGGAGCGCTGATGGCTAAATCAGAAATTGAGTCAGCGTTCCGGTTGCTCCCGGTACAACCAGAGGATCAGCGTCTCCTTGGTTTCATGTTTCAGGGTCGCTATTACATGGATAAATGTATGCCAATGGGTTGCTCCATCTCTTGTGCGTATTTTGAGATTCAGTTGTTTTTTGCAATGGGCTTTCACAAGAACAACGGGGTTTACACATGTGATGCATTATCTTGATGATTTTCTATTCCTGGGGGCAGCCGGGGACATAGAGTGTGCACAAGCTGTGAATGAATTTTGTGATCTCATGAGACGCTTTGGCGTGCCATTGGCACCCGGTAAGACAGTGGGGCCGTCTACTTCGCTTGAGTTTCTTGGAATAGAGCTCGATTCCGGAGAGGGGTGCTTCCGCTTGCCCAAGGAAAAGGTGACGAAATTTAGGGCATCGCTTAAAACATGTATTAGCGAGACAAAAGTGAGATTGCTTCAGTTACAGCAGGTTGTGGGTCAAAAAAATTTTGCCCTGAGAGTAATCCCAATGGCGCGCCCATTTTCCCGCTCTATTGCTCAGGCCATGGTTGGCCTTAAGGAAGGTCACCACCGCACAAGGCTCTCGGCAGAGGTTCGCCAGGACATGCGCATATGGTTGGCATTCCTGGCGGATTTCAACGGTCGAGTGGTGTGGAGCAAGCCCGCGGTTTCCTCTGAGGAATTGGGGTTGTGGACGGACTCGGCAGGGAGTGTTGGATTTGGCGCAATTTTTGGTAATCATTGGTCAGCACAAACCTGGCCGGTATGGTGGCACGTGAATGGGCTCACAGGTAACATTGGGTTTCTGGAGCTGTTCCCTATTCTGGTGGCCCTGACAACATGGCCTGAGGGGTTTCGTGACCGCGCTGTGGTGTTCTGGTCGGATAATATGACCGTCGTTGAGTGTATCAATAGTCAGGCTGCCCGCTGCAGATGGATCTTGAGATTACTGAAGGAAATTGTTCTGCTGTGTATGAGGCTGAACGTCCACTTTAGGGCAAGACATGTGCCAGGGGTGTTGAATCAGGCAGCTGATGCACTTTCTCGTTCCCGTATGCAGGCCTTCTGGGGTTTCCTACCCTCAGCGGACCCGGTGGCGGCACCATTTCCCGAAGCTCTCTGGTCTCTCGGTGCCCCGGACTACAAGACCTCGTGAGAGAGAGTCTAGCGCCCAGAACAAGGAAGGCATACGAAGGGGCGTTCCGTTCCTATTGGTCCTTTTTGGGTTCTGCTGGGGGGGAGCTTTGGGGACAGGAGGAGTATGTACTGAAGTTCCTGTTAGCCTTACGTCAGGCAGGCAAATCAGTAGCCACGGCACAGAGGCACCGGGCCGCCATTTCTTTCATGGCACGGGATCATGGTATCCAGGACCCCACAGCGTCTTTTGTGGTGCAGAAGGCGCTGTGAGGTTGGCAACGTCTTGAGGGTCGCAGAGTGGACGACAGGTACCCGATAGGTCTGGAAAGGTTGGCCCTGTTAATGTCCGTACTCCCTGCAACATGTTCATCTCAATCTGAGACAGTACTATTTCGAGCCGCTTTTTCATTAGCATTCCATGGGGCTATGCGGGTAAGCGAGCTGGTAGCAAGGAACAAGGATTCCCAGATCTCCCATGTGCCCGGTGGCATGCGTGGAAGAATATTTGGCGCAGAGGGCGGCAACATGGGGGGGAAGCTTACTGAGGCACGCCGACGACACCACTGACGAGGTTTCAGTTCCAACGGGTGCTTGCGATGGCAATTACAGCCGCAGGCTTGAACCTGTGCGAGTTTGGGACCCATTCCTTCCGGATAGGGGCTGCTACTGAGGCCACAGCCAGGGGTCTGAGTGTCGAAAAGGTAAAACAGTTGGGGCGTTGGTCCTCGAACTGTTATAAACGGTACGTGCGGTTGCACATGTTGTGAAGCTAATGTCATGAACTCATGCTTCTTGTTTTTGTTTGGTTTACAGTTTCGCAAGCTTACGAGGTGGGGCAGACTGTGCAGTTGACCCGACACCTGGGGACCAGCGGTCAAAGGACACCGGCTGAGGGAAGAGTGGTGTGGGTCGTGGGACACTCATACGTGAGGAGTGCCGCGGACGTATTCAAAGCAGGTGACATGATTCACATGGCTGGGGAATACGGGTACAGGGTGACCTTCTACGGAAGGGGCGGGCTCTGTATTGACCAGTTTCAAAATTTTATGGAGGGTTTGCTAGGTCACCGCCGTCTATACTCATAGTGCATCTTGGGGGCAATGATTTGGTGACCATTGGTCGGCGAGTACTTCTCGAGGTGATATTATCCACTGTAAGTTGGTTGGCGAGAAGGGTCCCGGGGTGCACAATTGCATGGTCCCACATGATCCCACGGAAGGTGTGGCGGGGGGCTAATTCTGTGTCTGCGTCAAATCATTCTGTGAAGAAAGTGAATAACAAACTTGGTAGATTGTTTCGTACAAATACATTGCATTCTATTCCGCATGGGTGTATCAGGGGGGATCAGATGTATCTTGCGGACGGGGTTCATTTGTCCCGGGTGGGGAATGATTTACGCATAGGAGACTTCATAGCTTGGTTGAGGGCTTTGTAGCCATGACCTTTAAGTAGGAGTTTTGTGGGGGGTCCGGATAGCCGGTCAACTATCCGGGCCTGTGGCGGTAAGGTCATGATCGGTGAGCAGTAATTGGAAGATCCCTAGAGGTTTGGGCGTCACCCATTATGGATGGGAGCGCCCGGGGGGAGGCAGCCATTGGCCCCTCAAACGGGAGGCGGTCCCCTCTAAGGATGGGGATGCCGAAAGGGAAAGCGGCCATAGGCCCCTCCCTGGGGAGGAGGGGCTACGGACCCCTCCTCGGAATTTCCCGGGGCCCGGACATCTGCGACGGCAGGTGTGGTAAGTTGTGTGGGGTGGGAGGGGGGTCTACGCTACCTTCTAGACACCTCACACGAGTCCTCGGACGACCACTAAGATGGCGTCGAGTTAACAGGGGGCCCCCGCTAAGGCAAGGGAAATTGGAAGTAGGCACAGAGATACAGACCCTGTGCGACCGCCCCTCACAAGTGAGGGGGGAATTGGTATTGGGGATCTGACACCGGTTACGACCTTGCCGTTGGCCCGTAACGTTAGGATGTACAATTTCAATGTTCAGAAATGCATTTGGAGGATGTTTAGTATCGGCTAGGAGAACCTTTGTATTAGAGATGTGTTAAGGTCAGCCAAGAACATCGTAATGTATAAATGAAATTGTACATGATATGAAACTGTTATTTTAATGTTTTAATTTTTGTTTCATATTTTAATAAATACGGCCGGGAAGGGTAACTCCCTCCCGCCTTCCAAAAGGTCAGAACCGTTTCCGTCTTCCCATCCTTGGGGATTTTGTGTTGAGAGGGGGTGGCGGTTATCTCAGCCATATGGAAAGGGGCGACCACTCGGTCCCCCCGAACGTATGGTGGAGTACCCCGATCTCCCCGGGAAACCATTTTGGGCGGGAGGCGTGTCCCGGCTGGTATGCCCGAAGCGGCATAGCTGGGGCGCGCCTTTTCCCGCCCAGGAGGGGGTTGTCCTAGACACCGACACCGCCAGCCACGCCCGGGAGGCAGATTGAAGGAGGGTCTACACCCGCCCGTAGAAGGATAAAAGGAGCGACAAGCCAAGGAAGCATCCTCTTGTTCCTGTGCTCTGAAGCTGCACCTCCTCGTTGCACGTGAGCTCGAGACAGAACGAAGAGCCAATTTTGACCCACCCACCAGCCCCTGTTGACAGCGATTTGTTTGAATAAAGTTGAATGACGTGATATGGTTTCTCTTACAGGTTGTTTTTGGAATAAAGTTGGTATGTGCGATGTAATAAAGTGATAATTTTCGTTTCAACATGTTTTCTCAGCAGAAGTGGTTGCAATTGAATTTAACGGTGATGCTCAGTAGAGTTTACACTTAGGATTGTTTAAATGTAATTTTTCCTTTTCATTAGCTTAGATTAAATTGTCGTATTTATTCTTGGTCGGGCAGTAAGGTCATGATCGGTGAGCAGTAATTGGAAGATCCCTAGAGGTTTGGGCGTCACCCATTATGGATGGGAGCGCCCGGGGGGAGGCGGCCATTGGCCCCTCAAACGGGAGGCGGTCCCCTCTAAGGATGGGGACGCCGAAAGGGAAGGCGGCCATAGGCCCCTCCCTGGGGAGGAGGGGCTACGGACCCCTCCTCGGAATTTCCCGGGGCCCGGACATCTGCGACGGCAGGTGTGGTAAGTTGTGTGGGGTGGGACGGGGGGTCTACGCTACCTTCTAGACACCTCACACGAGTCCTCGGACGACCACTAAGATGGCGTAGAGTTAACAGGGGGCCCCCGCTAAGGCAAGGGAAATTGGAAGTAGGCACAGAGGTACAGACCCTGTGCGACCGCCCCTCACAAGTGAGGGGGGAATTGGTATTGGGGATCTGACACCGGTTACGACCTTGCCGTTGGCCCGTAACGTTAGGATGTACAATTTCAATGTTCAGAAATGCATTTGCAGGATGTTTAGTATCGGCTAGGAGAACCTTTGTATTAGAGATGTGTTAAGGTCAGCCAAGAACATCGTAATGAATAAATGAAATTGTACATGATATGAAACTGTTATTTTAATGTTTTAATTTTTGTTTCATATTTTAATAAATACGGCCGGGAAGGGTAACTCCCTCCCGCCTTCCAAAAGGTCAGAACCGTTTCCGTCTTCCCATCCTTGGGGATTTTGTGTTGAGAGGGGGTGGCGGGTATCTCAGCCATATGAAATAGGAAGTGTTTCGGAATTAAGGAATGTTTTAGATATATGTGTAGAAGTAAATCAGTTTTCTCAGAATATACAGCAAGATTGTCAGGAATTTATTATGTATATGTTTACAGCTTTGGAAGATGAAGGTGTAGATATTGATAGTCTTTTTGGGCTTTCTTATAAATGGGAACATAAGTGTGATAATTGCTAATTTTTAAGTAGTACTGAGATACCCAGTGAAAGATTTTTATATTTGACATTACCAGACTGCAAAGAAGTGCCTTTTAATAAACTAGTTAAAGATGCGCATCAAAATATGGTCTGTTCTCAATGCAAGTCTGAAATGTTATCAACTTTATTTATCCATAGATACAGGCAATATGTAATTTTAATGTTTCAACGATGCAGAGCTGATGGGAGTAAATTATCCACTTTAATTAAAAATGTTGTGGCTTCTCAAGTTTCTATTTCTAGAAGAACATTTGTAACTGTAGCCATTATTTATCATGAAGGGCATTCTACATCATCAGGACATTATACGGCTTATTTGAAGTGTGCTACTGGCTGGACATTTTGCAATGATAGCCAATTGACTTTTAAAAAACGTTTGCCTTTTGCCTTAAGTAACTCTTATTTGTTATTTTTGGAACCCAAATTTCAGTAGAGTGGTTTGCTGTAGGAATATGTATACTATAAAGATCTGAAACTTACTAGTTTAGAAATATCATGTAAATAAGGGTGTACAAATCTATAAATGAAATTTGTGTTTTGCATATTGATAACATCAGATACAAATTTACTTAATGTTTGATGGTATAAAATATGGTACAAATTTTGATTGTAAAAGTACAGAAAATAATAGGTGAGACTAAGATTACAAAATTTCAGAAAAAAACTACTTAGCTCATAGTATTTGGCCACGTGGAAAGATATGAGAGAAGAAAATGAGTACTTTTGAGAATTATTTAGAAACTTATATGGACGTAAGTGTTTGGGAGAGGTATTTAAAAGATAATGAGTTAGCTTATACAATTTGGCCACGCGGAAAGGTATGAGAGAAGAAACTGTGTCTTTCAAATACATTTTTTATAGGACATTGCTGCACGGGATTTTGTTGAGATATCTTGAAAAATAAGTGGTATACTTTAATTAGATTGTAACTGTGGAAGATGTAGTGTGCTTACTCAAGAAATTGCGAATTTGAGGAAAACATTTATGACATGTTTTTTTCAAGTATTTATAATATGTATGCAGATTTTGTATGGGTTTTTTAAACACAATCATTTTGATTGTGTTTTTTTTCCCGCTGTTATATGATGATTAATGTTGAAATCACTCTTGATAGTGAAAATCAATGTTTTCTGAGGACAGCAAAAATAAATCATTTAATATGTTGTTTACTTATTTTATTACATTGCATTCAGAAATATGTATTATAACAGATTTTTTTTTACTCTCCTCCACAGATATTATATTTATAAGGTAAGTTTAATTAATAATATCTGACAGTTTTGTTTGCATCTGTCTTATTGTTTCGTATTGTTTTTTCTATAAATAATATACTTTATAATTTTATTTTTAATTTCTTTCCACAGGTGCTACGTTTTCATAAGAAATTTAATTTTTTTTTTTTATTAGGTAAGTATATATAATAAAGAATTTTTTACAACATTGTGTTATTTATTTCTCTATCCTTCTTAAAACAATGTCATCTTTTATATTGAACACTTCCACATAGGATTGGGTGCATTGTTAGAAGGTATGGTTTAAAAGTGATTAAATAAAATGAGCGATATTTCACTGAGTGAGTTTAGGAAAAGTGATATATGAAAACAATGGTGTATATGGTATTAAATGTTACATGGTGTTCTTTGCAGGACTTTAAATCCTGTGTTGCAGTTCCAATTCTGACTCAAGATTAGGGGACTGGGGGGCTTAGTGGGACTTGCATGGTCATGATTGAGGTACTCCTTTTATGAGTCATGGTTCAAGTGTGTTTATGATAAAGTGGTTCCGTCATGGTCCTGCTTAGTGAATAGAACGTGTTAAGGAAGCACAATGTTAGTGTTCTGCATGGACAGCGGCAAGTTCATCACAAATGTTGTCGGTCCTGAGGACAGATGAGGCAATGTTCATGATGGAGCAGGTATGTGATGAGTATCGAAGCATTTAACAGCTGTTAAAAAAACCTGAAGGGTTTTTATAAAGACGAGATATGTCTGTCATTCTAGAGCCCTGTATCATAAAGAACTGTTCTTCTGAAGTAATGCGTATTGAAAGTGGTTGACTGTGATTTATGAGATTGTACTCAGTGACTTTTTGGCCATATTCTTTCAAAACTGTGCATGTGATTGCTGCGTGAAGACGTACGCCTACTTCAATTTGAATATAGAGGTATATTATGAAAGTTGTTTATCTGTGTTTTTTTTGCTTTAAACGTCAAGAAAGCAGAGATAAAATTATCTCTCTATTACCTAGCTGCTGCTAACACCAGTTAGCAACACTTAGTAGAAGATAGTGAACATTTTGGGCCGCACTTTGCATGTCAGTTGCATTTATATCTAATGAGATACAAAGTGGGCTTGCCAAGATGTTAGCGACTGAAAATAGTCTTTAACATCGTTATGTCTTATTACTAGCTTTTGGAGATATTTGCGCTAAGCGGGAATATTTCTAAAAGCTAAGACTTGCCCTGAGTAGTTCTTAGCTATGTTATCCAATTGGGGGTGGATAACATGGCTAATAGCATTAGGTCGCTATCTATGAATAATCCTAATTTTTTTTTGTGATACTTACGCTTTGCAACGTGTTTTAACACATTTGCGTTAAACCTCATTATACCAAGGTTTATTTGCGGAAGAAATCGCTGCAGCGCTGCGGTAAATGTTTAGTCTCTAACCAAGTAGAAGGAATACTACATACTTGAATATTGTTTAGTGCTTATTTTCATTGAGATCGTCACAGAAGTTTAATGGATCCGAGACGCTGTTTTTGGTTATCTTGGCGACTGCCAAGCCTTTGTAGCAGTGGGAGTGAGGCCTCTCCAAGGGGGGCAGCGTAGCTCCTTTTGATGTTTATAATTGAAGATAGCAGGGTAGAAATGTCCGCGGAATTTATAGATGCTTAGTCACAGTATAGTGTACGTGCTGCTCTTAGCAACTCATTACGACACACAGGGGAGTCACGTTCCACAGTTGGAGATCAAAGACTTAGGAAATAAAACTTTATAATAGCTAGAGCTCTAAGCGATAGAAATCAACCATTGTCGGTGTACAAAATATCACCGCTATTGGTGGTATTTTCTATGGTGTTAGTGGTCGAAGGAGAAGAGTAACATATATGTGAAAAAAAATTCTGTAATAGGCTCAGCATTTCACATTATCACGTGAAAACAAAAGTTTTTCTCACATACTGATAAGTCTTTTATAATTAAGGGACGGAGTGTATCTAGTGCTATTTACTACACTGCTATGTGAACGATGTCAAATGTTTCATAAGGGGAGGCTTTAAAAGTTTTTCGATAAACTGGTTTTCTAGGGAAGTGTTCCGTGTAAATTGCAGAAACTAGTAAGAACCAATTGGAAGTGTTATTTTAAAGTCACATGACTGCACATGCGTGTCTATAGGCGGGTGCGCGCACCCAGTCGCGCACAAAATGAAAGCGGCGAGAAAATATCAGCTAGAAGTGTTTAGAAGTCACATGACTTCACATGCAAGTCTCAGGCCCTGTACGCGATAGGAGGGTGCGCGCACCCGGTCGCGCACTACAATGAAGTGGCGAAAAAATATGTCATAAGATGCTCTTGGAGCATGTTTTGATAGCAATAGTTAGTTCTGAAAATAACTTTTTTTTTTTTAAACAAGTGTTATGCTGCTTTCGATTTCTTAAAGTTTGCACTACATTTTTCAGTATGTAATACTATGAAAATGAAGTGAAGAAATGTATTTTTTCTTGGGGCATTTATGACTTTCAATTTTGAGTTTAATAAGAACAAGGCTCTGCTCTCCATACAAAAGAATTTCTGCACACTGGTTGCATTTCATGTGTACTTTCGCGAGATATGGTCTCAAGTCCATCTCAGCAGTCGATGGAGATACAGGTCCTCCACCAGAAGATGTGCTGGCCACCTCTGATGGTAATAGCGTTGCCAGGGCTCTTGTCGATGCTTTTGCATAATGCTCAGGGTACCTTGGTTTAACATGCCACAGCATGGTGTGTATAGAAAACGAATATTTTCTACTTGGATTTCCCCTTGAGAGCTCCGAGTTGCATATCGTGCAGGTTACTTTTGGTGTATTCACTTTCTTTTGATCTTCAGGATAAGTAAAAAATTGCCAAATGAAAGATTCCTTTTTTCTTCTTAACGGTGGTCGCTCATTTCCTTCAGATTCGGAAGATGAATGCAGAACGGCAGCCATTTCAGCAAATTTTTCTGTAAGATGCTCGACGTTGTTGTCTCTTCAGAGTAGAAAAGATTGTGAGGAAAGTGGGTGGAGTGCTTCGTGTAAATTCCAGAACAGAAACTACTAAGAACCAATTGGAAGTCTTGTTTTCAAGTCACATGACTTTACATGCGCTTTTTAGGACGTGTAGGCGGTGACACTATCTAGTTACGAACGTGATTTGGAAGTAGCGATGTTCTTTACTGAAGTTTAAAAACGTGAAAAGAAGTGAATTCAAACACATACGGATTTCACATATTTTTACAGCTCGATTTAAGTATACAATTAATAAATTATAAAATCTATTATATTTTTCAAAATAAATATTAAGGTGTGTACAATTAGTCACGCACGAATGAATAAAAAAAATTCGGCTCCATTTAATTAAAAAGTTTATAGGAGAAAAAAAGCCTAGGTTCAGTGTCTACTATAAGTTTTTTCATTGGTCTATGAAGAAATTCATTAGGTTTAAATTGGAAAGCTTCATGAAATAAATAGGTGGGTGCGTAAGATTGGTATGTCGATATTTATTTCAGGTATATGCTTCATACTTAGGAACTAGCATTCAAAAAACCTATGAAATTCACTGAAAAAACCATAGGTTTTACACACGTTATAGTTAGGAAGTAGCATTTGAAAAACCTATGAAATTCACTGAAAAAACCATTTGTTTTACACACGTTATAGTTAGGAAGTAGCATTTGAAAAACCTATGAAATTCACTGAAAAAACCATAGGTTTGACACCAGTTATAGTTAGCTGGAAATTTTACTGATATAAAACCAATGAAATTCCACGTTATAGTTAGTTGGACTCACTATAACTTGCGCGTGTAATGCACTGCTGATGACATCACTGATGACACTATTTAGTGAATGTGTGTCTTTTTAAAAAATAAATATGTTTTATATATGTATATGTAGAGGTTGATGGAAAAATAAATGTTTAAATAAGTGTCTTCATGGATGTGCAGGACTGTATGGACTGTATGGATGGCTGATGTGTGTGTTAGTGAGTGAATACTTGCTTCACTAGTGTGTTTATTAGTAACCACATATGTTTTAATCTAGTTTATGTAAGTATTGATATATATAATTGAGTATATGTGACAGTGAGAGATTGAAAGAGTTCCTGTTTAAATAAGTATGTGTTTCTATAAGTGATTGTTTAAAAGAGTAAGTAAGTGAAAGTTTACTTAGAAGTAAGGTGTTAGTGTGTGTATATCTGTATATGTAAATAAATGGATGTTTATTAGTTTATTTCCAAGTGTGAATATGTGTGTGATTTACTTTTGGATGTCTGTCGGTATATAATAAGATGTATAGCTGTATCACTATATATAATCCGTAAGTATATATACGAGTGACTATATAGAACTGTTAGTGAATTAGTGGATGTGTATATAAATGTTGGAATTACTGAATTGGTTGTTGTAACTGGTATAGGTATCTCCATTTTTTTGAAAATGTTAGTTTCTATTTTTGAATGTGTTTCAAGGGTTACATTACACTGAAATGATATCTGTCACTTTCTCACAAGGATGGTGTCATCAGTGATGTCATGAGTGATGTCACTGACCATGTCATAAGTGATGTAATATGGCCGAGATACCCGCCACCCCCTCTCAACACACTCCCCAAGGATGGGAAACCGGAAACAGTTCTGAACTTTTTGGAAGACGGGAGGGAGTGACCCTCCCGGCCGTATTTATTAAAATATGAAACAAAATTAAAACATTAAAATAACAGTTTCATATTATGTACAATTTCATTACCACATTGCGATGTTTGGCTAACCTTAACATATTCGCTAATACAAAGGTTCTCCTAGCCGAACTAACATCCTACAAAACATTAACTTGAAATTTTGAAATTGTACATCCTAACGTTTAAGGGCCAACTGCAAGGTCGTAACCGGTGTCAAGATCCCTAAACCAGAAATATCCCCCTCACTTGTGAGGGGCGACCGCACAGAGGTGTACCTCAAGTGCAACTACCAATTTCCCTTGACTTGACGGGGGCCCCAATAAACTCGACGCCACTTAAAGGTCGTCCGAGGACTCGTGTGAGGTATCTAGAAGGTAGCGTAGACCCCCTCCCAAACCCCACACAACTTACCACATCTGCCGTCGCAGATATCCTGGCCCCGGGAAATTCCCCAGGAGGGGGCTGTAGCCCCTCCTACCCAGGAAGGGGCCTTGACCGCCTTTCCTTTCCTTTCGGCGTCCCATCCTTAGAAGGGACCGCCTACCCGTTGAGGGGCCAATGGCCACCTCCCTCGAGCGCTCCCATCCGTAATGGGTGACGCCCACTCATAGGGATCTACCAATTAGTGCTCACCGATCATGACCTTACCGCCCGACCAAAAAATAAATACGACAATTTAACTAAAATCACTCAATTACAAAACAACCATAAACCATTTCACGTATGATTACTGATCAATACTAGTGCAGAATTACTTTATTTGAAAAACATACTGTAGCTGACCATTCTTTATTGCATACTCCAAAATAACACGACAACCACCACAACCTGCAAGAAATAGAATTACCACATCAAAACTTTATTCAAAAACTGGCTGTCCTCAGGGGCTGGTGGGTGGGTCAAAATTGGCTCTTCGTTCCGTCTCGAGGTCACGTGCAGCGAGGGGTTGCAGCTTCAGAGCACAGGAACAAGAGGATGCGTTCTTGGCTTGTTGCTCCTTTTATCCGTCTTCAGGGCGGGCGTAAACCCGCCCCTGCCTGCCCCTAGGGCGTGGCCGGCCGCGTCAGTGTCTAGGCCAGCCCACTCTAGGGCGGGAAAAAACGCGCCCGGCTACGCCGCTTCGGGCATACCAGCCGAGGGTCGCCTCCCGCCCAAAAATGGCTTCCCGGGGGGCTCGTGGTACTCAGCCATACGTTCGGGGGGACCGAATGGTCGCCCCTTTCCATATGGCCGAGATACCCGCCACCCCCTCTCAACACACTCCCCAAGGATGGGAAACCGGAAACAGTTCTGAACTTTTTGGAAGACGGGAGGGAGTGACCCTCCCGGCCGTATTTATTAAAATATGAAACAAAATTAAAACATTAAAATAACAGTTTCATATTATGTACAATTTCATTACCACATTGCGATGTTTGGCTAACCTTAACATATTCGCTAATACAAAGGTTCTCCTAGCCGAACTAACATCCTACAAAACATTAACTTGAAATTTTGAAATTGTACATCCTAACGTTTAAGGGCCAACGGCAAGGTCGTAACCGGTGTCAAGATCCCTAAACCAGAAATATCCCCCTCACTTGTGAGGGGCGACCGCACAGAGGTGTACCTCAAGTGCAACTACCAATTTCCCTTGACTTGACGGGGGCCCCAATAAACTCGACGCCACTTAAAGGTCGTCCGAGGACTCGTGTGAGGTATCTAGAAGGTAGCGTAGACCCCCTCCCAAACCCCACACAACTTACCACATCTGCCGTCGCAGATATCCTGGCCCCGGGAAATTCCCCAGGAGGGGGCTGTAGCCCCTCCTACCCAGGAAGGGGCCTTGACAGCCTTTCCTTTCCTTTCGGCGTCCCATCCTTAGAAGGGACCGCCTACCCGTTGAGGGGCCAATGGCCACCTCCCTCGACCGCTCCCATCCGTAATGGGTGACGCCCACTCATAGGGATCTACCAATTAGTGCTCACCGATCATGACCTTACCGCCACAGGCCGGATAGTTGACCGGCTATCCGGACCCCCCACACACTCCTACCTAAAGGTCATGTCTTAAAGTCCCCAGCCAAGCTATCAGGTCTCCTATGAGTAACTCATTCCCCACCCGGGACAAATGAACACCATCACCCAAATACATACTGTCCCCTTTAATACAACCATGCGAAATAGAATGCAGTGTACTTGAACGGAACAATCGACTCACTTTATTATTAATCTTCCTTACTGAATGATTCAGAGCAGAAACTGAAAGAGCCCCCCGCCACACTTTTCGCGGGATCATATGGGACCATGCGATTGTGCACCCTGTAACCCTTCTCGCTAACCAACTTACAGTGGAAAGCATTGCCTCAAGAAGTAGTCGTCTACCAGTGGACACCAAATCGTTGCCCCCAAGATGTATTATGACTATAGCCGGCGGTGACCTCGTCCGCCCTAACAAACCCTCAAAAAATGATTGAAACTGGTCAATACAGAGCCCGCCCTTTCCGTAGAAGGACACACTGTACCCGTATTCCCCAGCCACGTGAATCATGTCACCTGCTTTGAATACGTCTGCGGCCCGCCTCACGTATGAGTGGCCCACGACCCACACCTCCTTTTTCACAGCCGGTGATGTCTGACCGCTGACCCGGTGTTGGGTCGACTGCACAGTCCGCCCCGCCTCGTAGGCTTGCGCAACTGAAAACCCAACAAAAACAAGAAGCGTGAGTACATCATTACAGCTTCACAACATGTGCAACTGCACATACCTTTTATAACAGTTCGAGGACCAACGCCCCACACGTTTAACTTGTTCGACATTCAGACCCCTGGCTGTAGCCTCTGTAGCAGCCCCTATCCGAAAGGAATGGGTCCCAAACTCGCCGGGGTTCAAGCCCGCAGCGGAAATTGACATCCCAAGCACCCGCTGAAACTGAAACCTCGTCAGTGGGGTGGTGTCAGCGTGTCTCAACAAAGTCCCCCCCCATGATGCCACCCTCTGCGCTAAATATTCCTCTACGCAACTTACCGGGCACATGGAGGACCCGGGAATCCTTTGTATGATTATGCAGTCCCCCATCGCACCCTGGTCGGTCTTGGACCTGACAAACGAGATGGACATTGTCTCCCCTCTGACCTGAACGTGCTCTCGGCACAGTCCCCCCGTCACATCCCGCTTGTTCCTCGCCACTAGTTCGCTTACCCGCATAGCCCCATGGAATGCCAGCGCAAAAGCGGCTCGGAATAACACTGTTTCATACTGGGATGAACACGTTGAAGGGAGTACAGATAATAACAGGGCCAGCCTATCCAGACCTATCGGGCGCCTTTCATCTACTCTGCGACCCTCAAGGCGTTGCCACCCACGTAGCGCTTTTTGTACAACGAAAGACGCTGTTGGGTCCCGGATCCCATAAGCCCTTGCCACAAAGGAAATGGCTGCCCGATGCCTCTGGGCCGTAGCCACAGATTTGCCTGCCTGATGTAAAGACAGCAGGAAATTTACTACCCACTCCTCCTGGCCCCAAAGCTCCCCTCCAGCAGTCCCCAAAAAGGCCAAATAGGAACGGAACGCCCCTTCATATGCCTTCCTTGTCCTGGGTGCTAAACTCTCTCCCACGAGGTTTCGTAGTTCGGGGCACCGAGAGACCAGAGAGCTTCGGGAAAGGGTGCCGCCACCGGGTCCGCTGTGGGCAGAAAACCCCAGAAGGCCTGCATACGGAAACGAGAAAGCGCATCAGCCGCTTGGTTCATCACCCCCGGCACATGTCTTGCCTTAAATAGGACATTCAATTGCATACACAACAAGACAATTTCTTTGAGCAGCCTCAGGATCCATTTGCATCGTGCCACCTGGCTATTGATACACTCAACCACGGTCATGTTATCAGACCAAAATACCACAGAGTGATCTCTAAACCCCTCAGGCCAAGTTTTCAGGGCCACCAGAATGGGGAACAGTTCAAGAAAAGCAATGTTACTCGTCAGCCCACCCTCATGCAACCACGACGGCCATTTTTGAGCCGACCATTGTGTGCCGAATATGGCACCAAAACCAATGCTCCCTGCCGAATCTGTCCACAGCCCCAGCTCCTCGGAGGACACCGCCGGTTTGTTCCAGACAACTCGACCATTGAAATCCACCAGGAATGCCAACCAAATGCGCATGTCCTGGCGAACCTCGGCCGAGAGCCTCGTGCGATGGTGACCCTCCTTCAGGCCGACCATGGCCTGAGCGATCGAGCGGGAAAAGGGGCGGGCCATCGGTATTACTCACAGGGCAAAATTCAGCTGTCCCACCAATTGTTGTAATTGCTGCAGCTTAACCTTAGACCGACTAATACACGTTTCCAGGGATTCCCTGAACCTTAGCACTTTGTCTCTTGGTAAATGAAAACAACCCTCCTCCGAGTCGAGCTCGATCCCCAGAAACTCGAGGCAAGTCGAAGGACCCACAGTCTTACCTGGTGCCAATGGCACACCAAAATGATTCATTAAGACACAAAATTCATTCAAAGCCTGACCACATTCCGGATCCCCGGCTGCCCCTAGAAACAAAAAGTCATCGAGATAATGCATAACCTGTTGAAACCCCGTCTTCCTTGTGAAGACCCATTGCAGGAAACAACTGAACTGCTCAAAATAGGTACAAGATATAGAGCACCCCATTGGCATACATCTATCCATGTAATAGTGTCCCTGAAACATGAAACCAAGAAGACGCTGATCGTCTGGATGTACCGGGAGCAACCGGAACGCTGACTCGATATCAGATTTTGCCATCAGCGCACCGGGCCCTAGGCGATTCAATATGGCTACGGCCTCATCGAAAGATGCATACCGCACTGAACACACTTCCGGGTCTATCGCATCGTTTACGGAAAGACCACGTGGGGCTGACAAATTATGTATCAGCCGAAACTCACCCGGGTCCTTCTTGGGGACCACCCCTAAAGGGGAACAAACAAAGTTAGCAACCGGTGGCACGTTAAACGGACCAGCGACTCGACCTCGAGCCACCTCTTTCCCAATCTTCTCTTGTACCACGGTCGTGTGCTGCAAGACTGATATTTGGTTTTTACATTTCGCTAAACCCTGAAACTCCCCCACTGGGATGCGGAAACCATATGAAAACCCGTTCCGCAACACCCCAGCGGAAGCGTGATCCGGGTATTCGCTGAGCCAAGGAATCATTGCCATGGTATCAATCGGAGTAGGTAAAGGCGCCCCTCGGACTATTTCAGACCTGTTTGGCGCCTCCTCTACCCCCGTTATCACCCGTTTTGGCTCTGCACATGGACTCAGGATGGGACGCTAGCCCACACCCACTACATTTGTGCCTAAATTTGCATGACCTCTGGGGCCTCGTACATTTACCCCTGTTAAAGTTCCAACAAATCCCCCTTTTACCTGTGGTGCCGTTCGGCCTGGAGTGGTAGTCGTTACTTGCACCTGATCGAAAGGGCGCCCCAGCATATTGGCGGGAGGACTCCCCCACACTACTCCCTACCAATGGCAAATTCAACATACCAGTATCCTCCATTTTCGACCATGACACAGAATCGTAACAATCCCAAGTTAAGTTTTCATCATGTTCTTTCGCTTTTCTGAAAATATTATCGTAACAGAACCACTGATTGCCCCCATATGACACAGAATACCCCATGATCCGTGACTGATAAATCGGCAATTCAGACAGCAATTCGGGCCTACGTTCGCCCACGATGGATGTAAAAATCCCCCACGCCTTGCCCCAATTGCCAATGTTTTCATTTACCTTGAAGGCGGCCATCTTTGCGCGCCAAACACTCGGATGCATGAGCTCCTTTTGGCTCTTAACATGCTCCATCTCATAATGATCGGTAAGCAACGAGAAGATGTTTACATACTCATCTGCCCATATCTTCTCCTTAATAGCTAGAGGGACATGTTGACCCAACTTTTCCCTTCGTGACGGGCAGACTCATCCCTCGCAATCGGCAATGGCCGCTTACCTGAACCGGAAGCTGTATCTGCGGCTGAGCCTATCCCAGGTGGCTTTCCTCCTGCCGCAGCCGGTGTGATAACTGGCGATGCTGCCTTCGCCGCCTCCCTTGTTTCACGCAGTTGCCTCATCAAAACCCGTGCGTCGTCAGCCGTGGCGCCCTCGTTATTTTTACCCAACCACGCTGCTAATTGTGCTGCCAGCTCGGGCGGCATATCCTCCCCGGACACGGGGGTGACCACCACGGGAATCGGATTCCCCTCCGCCAGCACCGGAGTTGGCTCTTCGAGTGGGGTACAGGGAACAGGGATGTCCCCTCCAGCTGCTCCCCTTCTGGGCCTCTTGCCTTTTCCTCCCGGAGCTGCTCCAGCCAACGGACGTTTCGGTCCCTCTTCCCCGTCTTTTTCCGCCATTCGCTTCTTTAGGTCGGTCACCTCTTTCATAAGAACACGCAGCATCTGGTCGGTAGTCATTCGCTTTCCAACTTTCTTAGGCATTCCCCAACAGAGTATCTGGAAGATAAACAAGAAAGATTACCACACTCAAAATTGGCTCTTCGTTCCGTCTCGAGCTCACGTGCAGCGAGGGGGTGCAGCTTCAGAGCACAGGAACAAGAGGATGCGTTCTTGGCTTGTTGCTCCTTTTATCCGTCTTCAGGGCGGGCGTAAACCCGCCCCTGCCTGCCCCTAGGGCGTGGCCGGCCGCGTCAGTGTCTAGGCCAGCCCACTCTAGGGCGGGAAAAAACGCGCCCCGGCTACGCCGCTTCGGGCATACCAGCCGAGGGTCGCCTCCCGCCCAAAAATGGCTTCCCGGGGGGCTCGTGGTACTCAGCCATACGTTCGGGGGGACAGAATGGTCGCCCCTTTCCATATGTGATGTCATCAGCAGTGCATTACACGCGCAAGTTATAGTGAGTCCAACTAACTATAACGTGGAATTTCATTGGTTTTATATCAGTAAAATTTCCATCTAACTATAACTGGTGTCAAACCTATGGTTTTTTCAGTGAATATATATATATTCACTGAAAAAACCATAGGTTTCACACCAGTTATAGTTAGGAATTAGCATTTAAAAAACCTATTAAATTCACTGAAAAAACCATAGGTTTCACACCAGTTATAGTTAGCTGGAAATTTTACTGATATAAAACCATTGAAATTCCCACGTTATAGTTAGTCGGACTCACTATAACTTGTGCGTGCAATGCACTGCTGATGACATCACATATTACATCACTCATGACATCACTGATGACACTATCCTTGTGACAGACCTCCTTTCAGTATAATGTAACCCTTGAAACACATATTCAAAAATAGAAACTAAGATTTTCAAAAAAATGGAGATAACCATACCAGTTACAACAACCAATTCAGTAATTCCACCATCTATATACACATCTACTCATTCACCAACAGTTCTATATAGTCACTCATACATATACTCACTCATCATATGTAGTGATACACCTATACATCCTGGTACACACCGACAGTCATCCAAAAGTTACTCACACACATACTCACACATGCAAATAAACTATTGAACATCCATTTATTTGCATATACAACTATACACACACTACCACCTTACTTCTAAGGAAACTTACACATACTTACTCTCTTAAACAATCACTTATAGAAACACATACTTATTAAAACAAGAATTCTTTCAATCTCTCACTCTCATATATACTCACTTATATACATCAATACTCACATATACTAGATTAAAACATATGTAGTTACTGATAAAGACACTAGTAAGACAGTCATTCACTTACTAACACATACATATACACACTCATTCACCCATACAGTCCGGCACATATGCTGTCTTCAAAACACATACAAACAGTGAGTCAGTCATTTATGCATCTATGTGCTAAGTAACACTCCCACCAAATCATACAGACACTTATACTGATTCAAAAAAAAATCTAATAACCCATATACACACATATGTAGCTACTCACCAGCCCATGCAGCCACTTATACACAAAGTGAAACACTGATACATATATTTAAATATTTAAACATTACTCACTAATATATGTATTCACTAAGATACACTTAATAAGGCAGTTATTCAATATTTTTTTTTTCTAAAACCATCCATTTAGACACTTATTTAAACATTTATTCTCCCATCGACCTTTACATATACATATATAAAACATATTTATTTTTCAGAAAGACACACATTCACTGGATGGTGTCATCAGTGATGTCATGAGTGATGTCACTGACCATGTCATGAGTGATGTAATATGTGATGTCATCAGCAGTGCATTGCACGCGCAAGTTATAGTGAGTCCGACTAACTATAACGTGGGAATTTCAATGGTTTTATATCAGTAAAATTTCCAGCTAACTATAACTGGTGTGAAACCTATGGTTTTTTCAGTGAATTTAATAGGTTTTTTAAATGCTAATTCCTAACTATAACTGGTGTGAAACCTATGGTTTTTTCAGTGAATTTCATAGGTTTTTTAAATGCTAATTCCTAACTATAACTGGTGTGAAACCTATGGTTTTTTCAGTGAATTTCATAGGTTTTTTTAATGCTAATTTTTAACTTTTTGTAGGGCTTCATACCTATGTACTTTTTATTGAATTTCTAAGCTTATTTTTTCGCAAATGTCTTTAGCTGAGAAAGGTATGTTTTTCTAAAAATGAACCCTATAATGTATATTAAGATACTATTTTTATTTTAAAAGAGTATTTTACTTTTTTTTAAAAAATTTGACTTTGGAGCGCTCCCGGTGCGCGCCCCAGTGAACGCCCTGGTGCGCGTACCGTCAGCGCTCCAACAAAAAAAAAGAAAAAAAAAATAATGAAGGAGTGACCATAAGGAATGGGGACAGAGAGAGTGGTGTTAAGAGAAAGAGAGCTAAAGGGAGGAACACAGAGGGACTGTGTAATAGATAGTAAGACAGATTAAAAGTGTAAGAGGAAATAACTGAGAAAAAAAAATGAATAAGGGAGCAAAAGAAAAGAAGAAATAGGAAGAAGACTAAAGCAGAGGTTCTGGGAGAATGTAAATGGATGATGAAAGTAAAAGGAAGGACAGTTAAGTATGGGAATGACAGGTAGTGACGGAATGAGAGGAAAGGAATAGTAGTGATGGAGGGAAAGTAAATAGCAGTGAATATAAGCAAAGAGGGGTGAAACAGGGTACATGTAAGTGAATAAGGGTAAGACATGGGGAATAATAGAGCGAAAGAAGAGAGAGAGTAAAAGAAGGAGTGTCACTAAGGGACTAAGTGAACCAGTAAAAAAGGTAAGTGAAGGAGTGTGCATAGACAGAGGTACTGAAAGAAGTTGAATGTGGTAGGAAGTAAACATGGAAGAAAAGAATAAGTGAGAAAAGCAAAGTAAGGAAACAGGGGTGAGGTAGGGTGAGAGAAAAATAGTGAAAATAAAACCAAAGGTGATAACAAAAAAGATTTTGTAAACACACTTACCATATAATCAATGCAAACTTGTATCTGTGAAAGATAAAAGAAAAAACACGTTATAATTACTTAAAAATATATAATAAAATAGAAGCAACAGTTCATGAGGTTTAAAAATCTACAAAAGTTTACTAAGAAATGAAGCAATAGTGAAGGATACAAAAACAGAAAGAAAGTAATGTAGAAAGAGAAAAAAAAGGAAAAAGAAATAGAAAGAAAACAAATTCCTAAAGATAAATAAGATACTAAAAGAATGTAAGATATCAAATCAAAATCAGTAAAGATAAGAAAATAAATGAAAAATGAGTGAAAAGGAGAGAAGTCTTATTGAGAAACTATAAATAAAAAAGAGGAATAGAAGATGATTGAGAGTGAGTGAAGTGAAGTCACAGAGTGAAGGGATGAAAGGAATGAAGTTAGTATAGAACGATGGATAAAACAGAAGTGAGAGAGTAAGTACACAGAAAGACAAAAGGAAGAACTAAGTGAACTACAGTACAATGAGTGCGAAAGAAAAAAAAATGGAGAAAAAGAAAGAGAGAGTTAGGAAACTAAAGCAGTGGTACTGTGAGAATATGAAAAAGATAAAAAGTGGTGGAAGGAACAGAGGAAATGCAGACAGTTCCTATTAGATTGAGAAGTTGTGAATAAAGTGCACTAAAGAAACAGCGATGAAAAAAGAGTATAAATTAGTAAAGAGAGGTAAATAAGGGTGAAAAAGAAAATGAGTGTAAGACAATGTGAACACAATATAAATTACACAATGCAAACTACACAATAACTTCTACAATATGTTACATTATTTATTTTTGCTGTTCTCAGAATATATTGAATTTCACTTAAATTAGTGAGATCAAAGTCTTCATCATATAACAGCGGGAAAAAAAAAACACAATCTAAAAGATTGTGTTTAAAAAAACCCATTCAAACATACATCTCATATATGTACACTAATCTTTGATTCACTTACTTTTCCGTGAGGCCAAATTGCAGATAGTGAAGGTCCTTTTGGTGGAAAAAAAGTCTGCTGTGCTCTATAACTTCCATTTCATCGACTTCCTATGAAAAAAGATCTAACAACATCATATCTTACACTTTCCTCACGGCCAATTTGTGTCAGATATATCAGTATTTTTTACTTTGAGATCCACTTAAAGTATCTACATGAGATTGCAGATAGTGAAGGTCCTTTTGGTGGAAAAAAAGTCTGCTGTGCTCTATAACTTCAATTTCATCGACTTCCTATGAAAAAAGATCTAACAACATCATATCTTACACTTTCCTCACGGCCAATTTGTGTCAGATATATCAGTATTTTTTACATTGAGATCCACTTAAAGTATCTACATGAGATTAATAATTTAAAATATTAGATTAACTAACTAAGTAACTAACTTTTATTATCTATTCCCGTCTTCAAAGGCCAATTCCCTTTACTAAAACTTTGGTTTTAAAAACACTAGATAAGAATTTGTAGAGTCATAAGGCAAACGTTGTTTATAAGTTAAATGAGAATTATTGCAGTAACTCCATCCATTTTCAGATTTTAAGTAGCATGTATAATGTCCTGAGGTTGTCGAAGATCCATCATGATAAATAATAGCTTCAGTTGTAAAGGTTCTTCCTGAAATTGATAACTGAGAAGCTACAAAATTTTTAATAGAAGTTGTCAATTTAGTTCCATCAGGTCTACATCGTTGGAAAACTAAAATGATATACTGACCATAACTTTGTATAAATAATGTGGATACCATTGGATAGTTACATTGGGTACACACCATATTATGATCTGCTGCTTTAACTAGATTTTTAAATGACACTGATTTACAGTCTGGTAAAGTCAAATATATAAATCTTTCAGTGTCTATTCTAGTAGTACTTGATGAACTACAATTGTGGCAGTCATGCTGCCATTGATAAGAAAGACTGAAAAGATTATCTACATCTACACCTTCATCTTCCAAAACACCAAACATATACATTAAAAATTCCTGACAATCCTGCTGAATGTTCTGTGAAAATGTATCTTGACCAGAACACATATCTAAAATATTTCGAATTTCTGTTACACTTTCTATTTGTGCTGTACCACTGCTACATTTCTCAAACACAGAATTCAATAAACCACACAATCTTTGATCCCGATTTTCAACAATCTGTTCTAGTAAACTTTTAAGAAAAAAAACAACATTAATCACTACATTAGCATAGCAGTTGACACCAGAACTATTTTCAAACTGAAATCCAACACCATTTTCTCCACAATTCTTTTTCTTCCTGTTTTCAATTACAGTTTTCTCTACTTTTTGTCTTTTTGCAACTACCTCACTACAATTATCCTCATTTCTTCTTTTTCGGCCTACCACACGTTTTTCAAACAGAGGATATTGAGGCAAATGTGGAGCATATTCTCTTCTTAATCTATTGTATTCTTTAACACAATCTAGATCTGCAGAAATCTTTGTCTCATCACACGCAATCAAGTACAATCCTGATAAAGTTCTGACTCGTGATAATGCCACATATGCCATACCCTCTTTAAACACAGATCTTCCAATGTTCACTAAAGCACCATCTACACTTAAACCTTGAGATTTATGAATTGTCACTGCATACGCCAAACAAACAGGAAACTGTTTTCGGCGAACATATAAGTCTTTTACAAGTAAAAATCTAGCAGAACAACGACTTATTTGTTGTACTTGTTCAATGCCATCAAATTTTATTTTTAAAAATTCAATTCCATCTCTATTTCTGTAATTCACAAAATCAACAACATAACCCATTGCTCCATTTACCAGACCTCTTTCAACATTTAAATTCCGACAATTTAAACACACATTCAGAGTCTTTTCAAAACCAGCTGTTTTTGAAATACTTTTCTCCAATGAATCCAATTTAGTTTTCAAATTTTCAGACAAAACAATTGTTGCACCCATATGCTCTATTTTATCTATTGCTTCCAGTTTCACAATCTCTTCATTTTCTAACTCTAACATTTTCTTGTTGAAGATGGAACATTCTTGCAGAGTTGGCATCAAACATATCCCAGATTTCTTCTCAGTCATTTTTTTAAAAATATTCTCTGGAAGAATGTTTTCATTTGGATACAAATTTGAAATTAATCGACTATGCAAAGCTTTTTTCCCAAGCTCAGTCACTTTTCCAATTCTTACATCTTGTAGAATATTTTTATAATCTTCATCCTTGGCCTGTTGCATATTTTGAACCAGTTCAGCATATTTAAAATTTAGCCATATATTAACATTTCCAATGCTTCCAAGGGACTTCCTGGTATCTTCATGTGTAAGCATTTTAAACACTGGTTGTCCTTTTACTGGAGTCAACTGCAATAGATCTCCAAAAACAATAATGTGTTTTCCTCCAAATAACACATCATACTCTGTTTTAAGAATTTCTTGCATTCTCAAATGCACAAAAGCAAGCATTAGATTTGAGACCATGCTTACTTCATCAATGATAAGAAGTTTTCATTTTCTTCAAGACTCTTGAAAATTCAGAACACGCATCTCCAGATAACTTGTTGTAATGCAATTTATTATCATGTTCAACTGGCAGCATCAATAAACGATGTAGAGTAATCCCTTTAATGTTATGTGCTGCCAGACCAGTTGGAGCAGTTACAACACAAGACAGTGGTGAATCAGTCCTTTTCTGCAGATAACTTGCAATGGCTTTAATTAGAAAACTTTTTCCTATCCCCGCTTCTCCACTTACGTACAGTCGGACAGGGTCAAACGATATACATGAGCACTCTTTTTCCTCATGTCTGAATCCATGTTCAATCTGCTCTATGACTTCATCATATATCTTTTTCTGCTCAATGTTTAGTTGCTTTACCAAATCTTCTAAGTTAACTCCATCCTCTTGAGCTTGTTCCATAGCTCTTTCCACCTCATCCATGGCAGTGGCAGCTTCATTTTGGATAATTGGTCCTCCTAGTGGATCCTGGCTCAATGAAGTAGAACTCTGACTATCTTGAGAACTGTTTCTAGCTATCTCTTCAGCAATTGTGGTTTCTTGCTCCATTTCTGCATTTGCAGATAATTTAGAAAAATAGGACATTCTATGGTATCCTTAGTTGCATTAAAAGAGTCTTCATAACAGAGAAAATCTTCAAGTAGTTCCTCTTCTGTACGCCATGGCTTAAAGAGTTGCAAAAGAGCTAAATAGTAAAATTCTCTTTTGTCTGGAACTTCACAACTCAATTTTCGATGATTAATCAAATGGCCTTTTTTCTGCTTTACTAGACATCCTTCATAGCCAATGACTGCATATTTTCCATTATTGATATCTTCTGTGATGTTCCTCTTATAACTGTAGTTTTGAAGAACTTCATACAAACAAGTGTTCTCAAGGTGAGTACTTCTATTTGGATAGTATGTATCCAACATATTTGTCTTCAAAATATCTGTACTGTTTGGTTCTTTCTCCGCCAAATATTCAATTTCTTGTACAGATTTCAAAACTCGGTTTCGTGTTGCAGCAAGACCAAGACTCACCCAAATGATTGTTCTTGATTTGGCATAGAGACTTGCTGATGATAACCGATCAGAACATTCATATGCTCCAATTTCTCGATGCGACAACATCTTCAGACTGAAACTGTATAATTTCTTGCTTAGACTCTTTTCATGTGAAATGTCCTCCCACATTTCCTTCAGTTCTGTCTTTTCTTTTTTTGTGATGTAAGATGTCACATATCGAGCCACAGCAATAGAGTTGTCAGCAACGAACTGAATATCCATGTTAGCATTCCACATGGACAAAATCACTGGGTTGTAATCGTTGATGTACTTAGATTCTTCATTTCTTTTCAAATTATATGTATTTTTGGGAGATTTCCTCGTCACAGTATGTCGTAGAGATGACATTAAATTATTTACTCTTCCCTTAGAAATCACTGGTCGTGGAAATGCAAAACGACATTTCATGTAGTACTTTTCTTTGTTTTTACATTTTCGACGACAGTACTTTCCACAACGATGAGATTGAAAACGTAAAACTTGTTGCCTTAAATTGTTTTCTTCAGTAGATTTTGGAACAGCACATGTTGAATACTCTTCAATGAAACTCATCACTGTTTCATCTGAATCTGATCCAAATTTGGGTGCATCTTTAATCCACAACAACATATGTATATGAGGAGCACCTCTTGCTTGATATTCCTTCCTCCAAAAGAAATCCAAAACCTCTCCAAGGGGAGGATTTTTTTTGTTGGTAATAAAAGACATCATAGCTTCAAATCTATGATTAAAATATCTGCAAACATTCACTGGATCTAAAGAACACAGTTCTCCTAGTGTTTTCAATTCTATATTTCGTATGTTTTCATTTGCCTCCCGTAGAAATTGAAGTAAATCGTCCCATGCATACTCAGCACAGCTAAGAGTGAGGAACCATGTAGGAGTTCCTAAGTTTCTTAGCATACATTTCAATTCTCCATGACGACGAAACCAATACATGCCATGAGATTGATTAGCTGAGATTCCAAAATACTGTCTTGCAGATTAACTTTCTCCATAAAGTCCCTTGCACAAACATTTTGAAAATGAGCTCCACTTTTCAATATATGATTAACTGCATAAGAAAGACCAGACAAATCACTTTCAAACAGAAGATGAAATAAATATGGAATACATTGACGAAACCTTGGATCTTCAGCATATAATCTTAGAGTCCGGTATTCAGCTGCAGGAATTTGAACTGGTCGATAATACATAATACAACTTTCTCACTAATTTCCTCACGTTAATATGATGCACTGCTAACATCCTAAAATGATGAAAAACACTCCGACAAACTTTTCTAGAAAGACAAGCTAGTGAATGCCCATGCAAACCTGTACTTTCTCTCACTCTACAAGGATCTAACTCTTGCAGGATCTTCATTTTTTGTTTGAGACTTTTCTTACTATATGTACGTAAGAAATTTCTAAGCAAATCGATTGATTCCTGTCGCACACTACAAATACTACTGCATTTCCATGTGTACACTGGACCCTTAGTACGTCTCCCTAAAACTTCATCAGCTAACACCTCTTCTGCATCTCTAGATACAAGTTTCTCTTTTTCCATCACACAAACATCTTTCACTTCATATGCTCGACCACTGGTGTCAACTGCATGCACCAAATCATTTTCCTGAAAGTAACTCTCCTCATTGAAAAAAGGCTCAGAACTTGAACTATGTATCCATTCACCAGAAAATACTTCACAAAAATTACTCCGATTAATAATTCTTTTCCATCTACTGTTCGATTTGAAAACATCAATGGCCTTATTAGGTATCCTAATTCTATTGATTATTAAAATAAATAATTTTTTCTTAACTTCAAAAGCCTGATCAACAATCTTTTCTACACTTTTCTTTCTCTTGTGAAAAGCAGCTCTCAGTTTACTTTTCCTATCATTTTTTAGCAAATTTAAAACTACACTATTGCGAAACATTCGCCTACGAATGTCCCTAAAAAGATTTACCCTTCTATTGCTATCCATTCTCTTCTCTCCTGCTCCAATCGAGACATTTTTTGTGGGCCTCTCCTTCCTTTTTAGATTTGTTGACTTTTTCTGTATATTCACATTAGCAATATCATTTTTTTTTCTACGACATATGTTGCGAAGAAAAGACTTAATTGGCTTACCAGAAACTTTTCTGGTGTTTTTTGAAGTAGTTGTTGAAGAGGATTCCATAAACTCTGTTGTTGATGTTCTCCTTTTCCGTATGGTATTTTTGATAATTCTTTGCCTTGAAGGCATTTTTGCTTGCATATTTAAGTTTATACAATAGCAATTCAGGGCCTTATTTATAAAGGCCTTGCGCCACAAGTGCGTCACTTATTACCCATATATAAAATGATGCACCAGTTGCACAAGGCAATCATAAAAAAGGGCCAAATGCAAATACCAATCTATTGCACCCAAAAATCGATTTTTGAATAACATGTAAGAATCAATGCGCAGAACCTATGTACAACCACTCAATATCAGCAAACAAAGTCAGGGCCTAATTTATAAAGGCCTTGCGCCACCAGTGCATCACTTATTACCCATATATAAAATGATGCACCAGTAGCACAAGGCAATCATAAAAAAGGGCCAAAAGCAAATACCAATCAATTGCACCCAAAAATCGATTTTTGAATAACATGTAAGAATCACTGCGCAGAACCTATGTACAACCACTCAATATCAGCAAACAAAGTCAGGGCCTTATTTATAAAGGCCTTGCGCCACCAGTGCGTCACTTATTACCCATGTTTAAAGTGATGCATCAGCTGCACAAGGCAATCATAAAAAAGGGCCAAATGCAAATACCAATCAATTGCACCCAAAAATCGATTTTTGAATAACATGAAAGAAACACTGCGCAGAACCTATCTACAACCACTCAATATCAGCAAACAAAGTCAGGGCCTTATTTATAAAGGCCTTGCGCCACCAGTGCGTCACTTATTACCCATGTTTAAAGTGATGCATCAGCTGCACAAGGCAATCATAAAAAAGGGCCAAATGCAAATACCAATCAATTGCACCCAAAAATCGATTTTTGAATAACATGTAAGAAACACTGCGCAGAACCTATCTACAACCACTCAATATGAGCAAACAAAGTCAGAGCCTTATTTATAAAGGCCTTGCGCCACCAGTGCGTCACTTATTACCCATGTTTAAAGTGATGCATCAGCTGCACAAGGCAATCATAAAAAAGGGCCAAATGCAAATTCCAATCAATTGCACCCAAAAATCGATTTTTAAATAACATGTAAGAATCACTGCGCAGAACCTATGTACAACCACTCAATATCAGCAAACAAATGGAAAGGGGCGACCACTCGGTCCCCCCGCACGTATGGCGGAGTGCCTCGATCCCCCCGGGAAGCCATTTTGGGGCGGGAGGCGCGTCTCGGCTGGTATGCCCGAAGCGGCGTAGCCGGGGCGCGCTTTTTCCCGCCCTAGAGTGGGCTGGCCTAGACACCGACGTAGCCAGCCCCGCCCCCGGGGCGGGCAGGGGCGGGTTTACGCCCGCCCTGAAGACGGATAAAAAGGGACGCAAGACCAGAAGACGTCCTCTTGTTCTTGTGCTCCGAAGCTGCACCTCCTCGCTACACGTGAGCTCGGGACAGAACGAAGAGCCAATTTTGAGCGTTTTGATCTTTTTCTTTGTCTTCTAGATACTTCCTCGGAGAGATGCCCAAGAAAGGCGCAAAGAGAATGACGACCGACCAGATGGTGCGGGCCCTTTGCAAGGAGGTGTCCGACATAAAGAAGCGGTTGACGGAGCGAGATGGGGAGGAGGGTTCGGGCCCTGCGCCGGCTGGTGGGAGACCTAAGAGGCCGAGAAGGGTTCCAGCCGGTGGAGACGTCCCGGTTCCCTCTGCCCCGCTCGAGGCGCCGACCCCAGTACCGATGGAGGGGACTCCAATCCCCGTTGTCGTCACCCCGACATCCAAGGAAGACATGCCCCCCGAGCTGGCAGCACAGCTAGCAGCATGGTTGGGGGATATTAGTGATGGCGCCACGGCTGCCGAGGCACAGGCGCTGATAAAAGGGCTTCGTGAGAAGAGAGAGGCAGCTAGAGTGGCTGCGCCGTTGGCGGGGATAGACAAGCCGCAAGCGGCAGAAGCTGCGTCCAGTTCAGGTAAGCGGCCATTGCCGATTGCAAGGGACGAGTCAGCACCCTCTCGTAGAGAGAGATTGGGACAACATGTGCCTTTAGCTATAAAGGAAAAAATCTGGGCGGGGGAATACGTGAATATTTTTTCCTTGCTTGTTGATCATTATGATGTGGAGCATGTGAAAAGTCAGAAGGACTTAATGCATCCGAGTGTTTGGCGCGCAAAAATGGCCGCCTTTAAGGTAAATGAGAACATTGGCAATTGGGGCAATGCATGGGGTATTTTTACATCGATTTTGGGGGAACGTAGGCCCGAGTTGCTTCCTGAGTTTCCCGTTTATCAATCACGGATTATGGGTTACTCGACAACGTATCAAGGTAACCATTGGTTTTGTTACGACAATCTGTTCAGGAAAGAAAAGGAACATAACAAGAGTTTGACTTGGGATTGTTACGATTCTCTAACATGGGATAAAATGAAAGAATCGGGAATGTTAAGAATGCCATTGGTCGGGAGCAATGTTGTTGATTACTCCCGCCAAAATGTGGGGACGCCCTTTCGACCAAGTACGGGCACCGACGACCAGTCGAGGCCCGCAGGCAATACAGGGAGAAAGGGTTTCTGTTTTAATTTCAACAAGGGGAAATGTACTAGGCCTCCGGGATCGTGTAAATTCAAACACGAATGTAGTACGTGTGGGTCATCCCATCCTGAGTCATCGTGCAGAGCCAGAACGAGTGAGAATGGGGGTAAGGGAGGCGCCAAACAGGTCTAAGCTAGGCCGAGGGGCGCCTTTACCAACCCCGATTGATACCTTGGCAATGATTCCCTGGCTCAGCGAATACCCGGAACGTACTTCTGCCGGGGTGCTGCGGAACGGTTTTACACATGGTTTCCGCATCCCGGTAGGGGACTTTCGGGGTGTAGGGATGTGCAAAAATCAACTTTCCGTTTTACAACATACATCTGTAGTGCAAGAAAAAATTCAGAAAGAGGTTAGCCGGGGACGGGTCGCCGGCCCGTTTAGTGTACCCCCGGTACCGGGTTTCGTTTGTTCTCCGTTAGGGGTGGTCCCCAAGAAGGACCCAGGTGAGTTTCGTTTGATCCATAATCTGTCTGCTCCACATGGTCTTTCGGTGAACGACGCAATTGATCCAGAAGTTTGTTCGGTGCGATATGCATCTTTTGATGAGGCAGTAGCCATCTTGAATCGCCTGGGGCACGGGACGTTGATGGCGAAATCTGATATCGAGTCAGCGTTCCGGTTGCTCCCGGTACACCCAGACGATCAGCGTCTTCTGGGATTCGGGTTCCAGGGGTCATTCTACATGGATAGGTGTATGCCAATGGGATGCTCTATATCATGTGCTTACTTTGAGCAATTCAGTACTTTCCTGCAATGGGTGTTCACTAAGAGAACGGGTTTCCGAAATGTAATGCACTACCTTGACGACTTTTTGTTCCTTGGCCCCGCCGGTAATCTCGAATGTGCCCAGTCCTTAGCTGAATTCTGTGTGTTAATGGGTCATTTTGGCGTGCCATTGGCACCGGGTAAAACTATGGGTCCCACGACTTGCCTCGAGTTTTTGGGGATCGAGTTGGACTCAAGGGAGGGGTGCTTCCGTTTACCAGCAAGCAAAGTGTCGAAATTCAGGGCAGCCCTCCAAGTATGTTTAAATGCATCCAAAGTTACACTGCATCAGTTGCAACAATTAGTGGGAAAGTTGAACTTTGCCTTGAGGGTGATACCAATGGCTCGCCCTTTTTCCCGCTCAATTGCCCAAGCGATGGTGGGCCTGAAGGAGGGTCATCATCGCACAAGGTTATCGGCTGAGGTCCGCCAGGACATGAGGATTTGGTTAGCATTCTTGGCGGACTTCAATGGCCGAGTCGTCTGGAACAAGCCAGCCGTGTCCTCCGAAGAGCTTGGGCTATGGACAGATTCAGCAGGGAGCGTAGGTTTTGGCGCCATCTTCGGCACAAAATGGTCGGCACAAAAGTGGCCCCTATGGTGGCACGAGAAGGGGCTGACGAGTAATATCGCTTTCCTTGAACTATTTCCCATTCTGGTGGCCCTGAGAACCTGGCCAGAAGGGTTGAGAGATCATTCTGTTGTGTTCTGGTCCGACAATATGACCGTGGTAGAATGCATCAATAGTCAGGCAGCCCGTTGTAAATTGATTTTGAGGCTGCTCAAAGAAATTGTCTTACTGTGTATGCAACTGAACGTGATATTCAGAGCAAAACATGTCCCAGGGGTGATGAATCAGGCTGCTGATGCACTGTCTCGTTTTCACATGCAGGCTTTCTCGGGTTTCCTTCCTTCAGCGGACCCAGAGCCGGCACCCTTCCCCGAAGCTCTCTGGTCTCTCGGTGCCCCGAACTTCGTCACCTCGTGGGAGAGAGTCTAGCACCCAGGACAAGGAAGGCATATGAAGGGGCGTTTCGGGCCTATTTAGCCTTTTTGGGGGCAGAGAGAGGGGGACTTTGGGGTCAGGAGGAGTCGGTAATACTTTTTCTGATGTCTTTACGTAGGGCTGGGAAATCGGTGGCTACGGCCCAAAGGCATCGTGCCGCCATTTCCTTTGTTGCCAGGGCCCATGGCATCCAGGACCCGACAGCGTCTTTTACAGTACAAAAGGCGCTGCGTGGGTGGCAACGCCTAGAGGGTTGCAGAGTAGACGTAAGACGACCGATAGGTCTAGATAGGTTGTCCCAGTTACTGGCCACACTCCCTAACACATGCTCGTCCCCTTTCGAAACCTGTTTGTTCCGGACTGCATTTACGCTGGCATTTCACGGGGCGATGAGAGTTGGTGAGCTGGTTGCAAGGAACAAACAGGATGTGTCGGGGGGCTTGTGCAGGGAGCATGTTCAGATCAGGGGCGATGCGATGGTTGTCTCCTTTCTCAGGTCCAAGACCGACCAAGATGGGAGGGGGGACTGCACGATCATTCGCCGGACCCCCGGGTCCTCCATGTGTCCGGTACAGTGCTTAGAAGATTACCTAGCACGAAGGGTGGCATCATGGGGGGGGACATTGTTGAGGCATGCAGACGCCACCCCGCTGACGAGGTTTCAGTTTCAGCGGGTGCTTGCAATGGCCATTGCCGCAGCGGGCTTGGACCCGGGCGAATTCGGGACCCATTCCTTTCGAATAGGGGCTGCCACTGAAGCTACAGCCAGGGGTCTTAATGTAGAACAAGTAAAACGTGTGGGGCGCTGGTCCTCCAATTGTTATAAGAGGTACGTGCGATTGCACATGTTGTGAAGCTGTAATCTTGTACTCACGCTTCTTGTCTTTTGTTTGTTTGCAGTTGCGCAAGCCTACGCGGCAGGGCGGACTGTGCAGTCGACCCAACACCAGGCCAGCGGTCGCACATCACCGGCTGTGAGGAAGGAGGTGTGGGTCGTGGGCCACTCATACGTGAGACGGGCCGCGGACGTATTCAAAGCAGGTGACATGATTCACGTACCTGGGGAATACGGGTACAGAGTGTCCTTCTATGGAAGGGGCGGTCTCTGTATTGACCAGTTTCAGGCATTCTTTGAGGGTTTGTTAGAGCGGATGAGGTCACCGCCGTCCATAGTCATAGTGCATTTGGGGGGCAATGATTTGGTCACCACCGGTAGACGACTTCTCCTGGAGTCTATGCTTTCCACGGTAAGTTGGTTAGCAAGGAGAGTTCCGGGGTGCATAATTGCGTGGTCTCATATGATCCCACGCAAAGTATGGCGGGGGGCTATCTCGATCCCTGCGTTAAATCATTCGGTTAGAAAATTGAATAACAAAGTGAGTAGGTTGTTCCGTTCCAAGACATTGCATTCGATCTCGCATAGTTGTATTAATGATGACAGTATGTATTTGGGGGATGGTGTGCATTTGTCGAGGGTGGGCAATGAGTTACTCATAGGAGACTTCTTAGCTTGGTTAAAATCGTTAAAACATGACCTTTAGGTAGGAGTTTTGTGGGGGGTCCGGATAGCCGGTCAACTATCCGGACCTGTGGCGGTAAGGTCATGATCGGTGAGCACTAATTGGTAGATCCCTATGAGTGGGCGTCACCCAACACGGATGGGAGCGCTCGGGAGAGGTGGCCATTGGCCCCTCAATGGGGAGGCGGTCCCGTCTAAGGGCGGGTCGCCGGAAGTAAAGGAAAGGCGGTCAAGGCCCCTTCCTTTGTAGGAGGGGTTACAGCCCCCTCCTGGGGAATTTCCCGGGGCCAGTGTCATCTGCGACGGCAGATGCGGTAAGTTGTGTGGGGTGGGGGGAGGTCCACGATACCTTCTAGATACCACACACAAGTCTTCGAACGACCTTTAAATGGCGTCGAGTCTTAAGTGCCCCCGTCAAGTCAAGGGAAATTGTTAGTAGTTGCACTTGAGGTAAGCCTCTGTGCTGTCGCCCCTCCCAAGTGGGAGGGGTAAGTCTGGTTAGGGATCTTGACACCGGTTATGACCTTGCCGTTGGCCCTTAAACGTTAGGATGTACAATTTCAGTGTTATAGAGAATGTTTTGTAGGATGCTAGTTCGGCTAGGAGAACCTCTGTATTAGAGAATATGTTAAGGTTAGCCAAACATCGCAATGTGATAATGAAATTGTACATAACATGAAACGTTTAATGTTTAATTTTTTGTTTTAATAAATACGGCCGCGGGAGGGTCACTCCCTCCCACATCCAAAAACTTTCAAGAACTGTTTCCGGTTTCCCTCCTTTTTGGGATCGTGTTGAGAGGGGGTGGCGGGTATCTCAGCCATATGGAAAGGGGCGACCACTCGGTCCCCCCGCACGTATGGCGGAGTGCCTCGATCCCCCCGGGAAGCCATTTTGGGGCGGGAGGCGCGTCTCGGCTGGTATGCCCGAAGCGGCGTAGCCGGGGCGCGCT
The DNA here is from genome assembly GCF_964263255.1 of Lissotriton vulgaris. NCBI lineage: Eukaryota > Metazoa > Chordata > Amphibia > Caudata > Salamandridae > Lissotriton > Lissotriton vulgaris. The sequence goes on along the minus strand of NC_141691.1, from coordinate 40,450,746 downwards.
TTTTCCCGCCCTAGAGTGGGCTGGCCTAGACACCGACGTAGCCAGCCCCGCCCCCGGGGCGGGCAGGGGCGGGTTTACGCCCGCCCTGAAGACGGATAAAAAGGGACGCAAGACCAGAAGACGTCCTCTTGTTCTTGTGCTCCGAAGCTGCACCTCCTCGCTACACGTGAGCTCGGGACAGAACGAAGAGCCAATTTTGACCCACCCACCAGCCCCTGAGGACAGCAATTTGTTGTGCAATAAAGTGAATTTATAAGTATGTTTTCTGTTTTGTTTACAGGCTGTGAAAGTATCAGTTTGTTGTTGATCATAATAAAGTATGGTGATTATCGTGTAGTTTGTTACAATTAAAATGATTTGATATAATGTTGCTTTTGAAGCATGCTCTTTCGGTCGTAGCGACCAATGTTTTCATAGATTTGAGTAAGAATTGTCGTATTTATTTTTGGTAGGCGGTAAGGTCATGATCGGTGAGCACTAATTGGTAGATCCCTATGAGTGGGCGTCACCCAACACGGATGGGAGCGCTCGGGAGAGGTGGCCATTGGCCCCTCAATGGGGAGGCGGTCCCGTCTAAGGGCGGGTCGCCGGAAGTAAAGGAAAGGCGGTCAAGGCCCCTTCCTTTGTAGGAGGGGTTACAGCCCCCTCCTGGGGAATTTCCCGGGGCCAGTGTCATCTGCGACGGCAGATGCGGTAAGTTGTGTGGGGTGGGGGGAGGTCCACGATACCTTCTAGATACCACACACAAGTCTTCGAACGACCTTTAAATGGCGTCGAGTCTTAAGTGCCCCGTCAAGTCAAGGGAAATTGTTAGTAGTTGCACTTGAGGTAAGCCTCTGTGCTGTCGCCCCTCCCAAGTGGGAGGGGTAAGTCTGGTTAGGGATCTTGACACCGGTTATGACCTTGCCGTTGGCCCTTAAACGTTAGGATGTACAATTTCAGTGTTATAGAGAATGTTTTGTAGGATGCTAGTTCGGCTAGGAGAACCTCTGTATTAGAGAATATGTTAAGGTTAGCCAAACATCGCAATGTGATAATGAAATTGTACATAACATGAAACGTTTAATGTTTAATTTTTTGTTTTAATAAATACGGCCGCGGGAGGGTCACTCCCTCCCACATCCAAAAACTTTCAAGAACTGTTTCCGGTTTCCCTCCTTTTTGGGATCGTGTTGAGAGGGGGTGGCGGGTATCTCAGCCATAGTCAGGGCCTTATTTATAAAGGCCTTGCGCCACCAGTGCGTCACTTATTACCCATATATAAAATGATGCACTAGTAGCACAAGGCAATCATAAAAAAGGGCCAAATCCAAATACCAATCAATTGCATCCAAAAATCGATTTTTGAATAACATGAAAGAAACACTGCGCAGAACCTATCTACAACCACTCAATATCAGCAAACAAAGTCAGGGCCTTATTTATAAAGGCCTTGCGCCACCAGTGCGTCACTTATTACCCATGTTTAAAGTGATGCATCAGCTGCACAAGGCAATCATAAAAAAGGGCCAAATGCAAATACCAATCAATTGCACCCAAAAATCGATTTTTGAATAACATGTAAGAAACACTGCGCAGAACCTATCTACAACCACTCCATATGAGCAAACAAAGTCAGAGCCTTATTTATAAAGGCCTTGCGCCACCAGTGCGTCACTTATTACCCATGTTTAAAGTGATGCATCAGCTGCACAAGGCAATCATAAAAAAGGGCCAAATGCAAATTCCAATCAATTGCACCCAAAAATCGATTTTTAAATAACATGTAAGAATCACTGCGCAGAACCTATGTACAACCACTCAATATCAGCAAACAAAGTCAGGGCCTTATTTATAAAGGCCTTGCGCCACCAGTGCGTCACTTATTACCCATGTATAAAATGATGCACCAGTTGCACAAGGCAATCATAAAAAAGGGCCAAATGCAAATACCAATCAATTGCACCCAAAAATCGATTTTTGAATAACATGAAAGAAACACTGCGCAGAACCTATCTACAACCACTCAATATCAACAAACAAAGTCAGAGCCTTATTTATGAAGGCCTTGCGCCACCAGTGCGTCACTTATTACCCATGTTTAAAGTGATGCACCAGTTGCACAAGGCAATCATAAAAAAGGCCAAAAGCAAATACCAATCAATTGCACCCAAAAATCGATTTTTGAATAACATGTAAGAAACACTGCGCAGAACCTATGTTCAACCACTCAATATCAGCAAACAAAGTCAGGGCCTTATTTATAAAAGCCTTGCGCCACCAGTGAGTCACTTATTACCCATGTTTAAAGTGATGCATCAGCTGCACAAGGCAATCATAAAAAAGGGCCAAATGCAAATACCAATCAATTGCACCCCAAAATCGATTTTTGAATAACATTTAAAAATTACTGCGCACAACCTATGTACAAGCACAGAATATCACTTTTGAAACATCACTGTTTCCCCAAAAACAAATCCTTTATCTTTCAAATGTTGATATCAAGCATTATCAAAAATCCAAAATCAAATCAACAGCAAACAAAGTCAAAGCCTTATTTATGAAGGCCTTGCGCCACCAGTGCATCACTTATTACCCATGTTTAAAGTGATGCATCAGCTGCACAAGGCAATCATAAAAAAGGGCCAAATGCAAATACCAATCAATTGCACCCAAAAATCGATTTTTGAATAACATGAAAGAAACACTGCGCAGAACCTATCTACAACCACTCAATATCAGCAAACAAAGTCAGGGCCTTATTTATAAAGGCCTTGCGCCACCAGTGCGTCACTTATTACCCATGTTTAAAGTGATGCATCAGCTGCACAAGGCAATCATAAAAAAGGGCCAAATGCAAATACCAATCAATTGCACCCAAAAATCGATTTTTGAATAACATGTAAGAAACACTGCGCAGAACCTATCTACAACCACTCAATATGAGCAAACAAAGTCAGAGCCTTATTTATAAAGGCCTTGCGCCACCAGTGCGTCACTTATTACCCATGTTTAAAGTGATGCATCAGCTGCACAAGGCAATCATAAAAAAGGGCCAAATGCAAATTCCAATCAATTGCACCCAAAAATCGATTTTTAAATAACATGTAAGAATCACTGCGCAGAACCTATGTACAACCACTCAATATCAGCAAACAAAGTCAGGGCCTTATTTATAAAGGCCTTGCGCCACCAGTGCGTCACTTATTACCCATATATAAAATGATGCACCAGTAGCACAAGGCAATCATAAAAAAGGGCCAAATCCAAATACCAATCAATTGCATCCAAAAATCGATTTTTGAATAACATGAAAGAAACACTGCGCAGAACCTATCTACAACCACTCAATATCAGCAAACAAAGTCAGGGCCTTATTTATAAAGGCCTTGCGCCACCAGTGCGTCACTTATTACCCATGTTTAAAGTGATGCATCAGCTGCACAAGGCAATCATAAAAAAGGGCCAAATGCAAATACCAATCAATTGCACCCAAAAATCGATTTTTGAATAACATGTAAGAAACACTGCGCAGAACCTATCTACAACCACTCAATATGAGCAAACAAAGTCAGAGCCTTATTTATAAAGGCCTTGCGCCACCAGTGCGTCACTTATTACCCATGTTTAAAGTGATGCATCAGCTGCACAAGGCAATCATAAAAAAGGGCCAAATGCAAATTCCAATCAATTGCACCCAAAAATCGATTTTTAAATAACATGTAAGAATCACTGCGCAGAACCTATGTACAACCACTCAATATCAGCAAACAAAGTCAGGGCCTTATTTATAAAGGCCTTGCGCCACCAGTGCGTCACTTATTACCCATGTATAAAATGATGCACCAGTTGCACAAGGCAATCATAAAAAAGGGCCAAATGCAAATACCAATCAATTGCACCCAAAAATCGATTTTTGAATAACATGAAAGAAACACTGCGCAGAACCTATCTACAACCACTCAATATCAACAAACAAAGTCAGAGCCTTATTTATGAAGGCCTTGCGCCACCAGTGCGTCACTTATTACCCATGTTTAAAGTGATGCACCAGTTGCACAAGGCAATCATAAAAAAGGCCAAAAGCAAATACCAATCAATTGCACCCAAAAATCGATTTTTGAATAACATGTAAGAAACACTGCGCAGAACCTATGTTCAACCACTCAATATCAGCAAACAAAGTCAGGGCCTTATTTATAAAAGCCTTGCGCCACCAGTGAGTCACTTATTACCCATGTTTAAAGTGATGCATCAGCTGCACAAGGCAATCATAAAAAAGGGCCAAATGCAAATACCAATCAATTGCACCCCAAAATCGATTTTTGAATAACATTTAAAAATTACTGCGCACAACCTATGTACAAGCACAGAATATCACTTTTGAAACATCACTGTTTCCCCAAAAACAAATCCTTTATCTTTCAAATGTTGATATCAAGCATTATCAAAAATCCAAAATCAAATCAACAGCAACCAAAGTCAAAGCCTTATTTATGAAGGCCTTGCGCCACCAGTGCATCACTTATTACCCATGTTTAAAGTGATGCATCAGCTGCACAAGGCAATCATAAAAAAGGGCCAAATGCAAATACCAATCAATTACACCCAAAAATTGATTTTTCAATAACATATAAGAAACACAACACAGAACTTATATACTAGCATACCATTTGACTTCTAAAACATAACTATCTGCTTATAAATATTCTCCATAGAGCAAACAAGTCTCTATGTAAATTAAATAAATCATTACTTACCTTTACAAAAGCTTTGGAAGATTGAAAACAGTGTCAGACACACACACCAATTTCTCTTTAACAGAGCAAAAAGTGTGCACTCAATACACTGAAACCACAGACTGGCATAGAAAATCTCTAACTTTGTACACATATGCCTTAATTCAACCAATCAAAAGTTTTCCCTCACTATTTTGAAACCAACACCCTTCCCCCTCTCAGATCTTTCTATCTGTTTCCATAGCAACTCCCTCCTAACTGAACTCTCAGGTTCAAAAGTTTATTGTACAATGTTGCAAATTAACTCAGCAAGGCTGTTTGACCTCTCAATACACCAGCCTATCCAGAGTATTTTAGCTTTTAGTGACTTTTTTTTAACGATTCAAATTGCTTCTTTAACACAACACAACCATGCACCCTAACTTTAAGTTTTCAACTATCTGAATCCACCAATCATTGCTTCTGATTCAAAAGCAGTGAAACTCCACAATTATTTTTTTGTAAACTCCTACTGTTCCAACTGCCAATTCATTCCCACACATCATCTGACTGCATCAGAACCATCTCTCATCATGTTTTCTGTCTGGATCCTTGGACACAGCTACATCCACTGGGCTCAAAGGTATGCAGATAGCAGACATTTTCGCAACCTTGATTTATCAAATGTGGAAATCAAGTGGATTGGCCAGAGAGGATTAAAATGTCACCAATTGATACCATTGGTGAAAACCTTTATGCATTTGCCAAAACCTGACCTCTTAATAGTGCACTGTGGAGGAAATGATTTAGGCACTATGACTGGGGTTGGTCTGGAAATGCTTTTAAAGGACACCTTTGATCAATTAATGACACTCTTTCCACAAACTGCCTTGGTATTTTCTAATATATGCCAAAGACAGAAATGGAACTGGTCCAACCAATTTTGTCCACAATTTGAGAAAGCACGGAAACATGTGAATAAATCTGTTTCTGCTTACATGAGAGACTATGGAATGGGTTCAATATACAATAATAACTTGCGTTACAACATGCAAGACATCTACAGAGGAGATGGTGTGCACTTCTCAGATGAAGGGAATAGAATATTCCTCCTGAATTTAAGAATGTGCATTGGAACCTACTTGTTGGTACCTAAATCAACCACAAAACCCCAAAGCTCTTTTCAGAGCTACCCTACCTCTGATCATTCAAAACGTTTATCTTTTTCTAACTTTTTTCACTATTTTTCACCAAATTACGCTTTCCGGTACGCTTACCGGTGCGCGTACCGAGCGCTCCCCCCGTGGAAAAATTAAAGAATTCTTTTTTTTTTTTACGTTTATGAGCCTCCTCAGCCCCCCTCAGAAAACCTAGAGGGTCAAGAAGTCTCTACCGTGCCCCCTTCTACCCATACCGAACATTGTTTACCCTCCATCTTGTGTCTCGATTGTACCGAAACACAAAATGGAGGACTCCCGTAACGCTGCCGGTGCGCGTAAAGGAGCGCGCACCGATAAGCGCTCGATAAAAAAAGGTGGGAAAGCAATTTACAAAAAAACCACTGGAGACACTTTCATCAAATATAGAATAGGCCCTACTACATAGCAGTCCCTACCATTTACCCAAATTTGATGGAATTCCATTGAGAAAATTATGCTGTAGGCCTGACTAAATATCCCGAGGTAAATTACATGACAAAAACACATATGAAATGTTAGAATTTACAACCAATTAAAAACTTTATTTCAATTTCTACGACTATTTCCTGACGTTTCATTGGTTAAGTACAAGAATATATATAAAAGAAGAGAGGGAAACACAGCCATTTTGACTACTGCTTCCAGAAGTACATTTGAGAACAAATTACACTGACAACTTCACCTGATTTCTCCAAGGTAAATTGTTATTATGGAAGTATATTGTACACTTTAAGTTAATTTCAGAAAAAAATATTCTGTTAGTTATATACTATCCCTCTGTAAAAATTATAGATAGAGATAGACTTCTCTGTAATAGTTTTGGATTGAGTTAGGCTTCTCTGGTATACAGTACCCTAACTCTACTAATATAGTTAATTTGTATACAATTTTCAGAAAGAAAATGGAAGGAGAAAATCAAGGAAATGTTACTTCTATCAAAATAAAGGTGGAAAAACAAGAAGACCAAAAAGATGAACTAGATTTCATGGATGACTCTTTGGATGAACAGTTAATAGAATGTTTGGAAGAAATGGAATCATGTACTTATAATTATGAGGAAATTCCGGACAATATTATGTTAGAAATTTTATTAAATTATGAAAAAGAATCAGAGGAATAAATGTATATTTAATAATTTCAAATTGTTTCAGACAATATTCATTTTTATATGTAATTCATAAAGTATTACCAAAAAAGTTTTAAAAAAAAGTGAGACTTATAGTATACTGTTCAACTATTTTTCTGTTACATAGTAAGTTTACTCATAGTTACTACCTTTCTCCCACTATATTATCTCCTATGAATATTTTACACCTCATTTTCATAAGGGAGCAGGATAGACTACTCATGATCCCCTAGAAATTCTCAGGGAGTGCTTAAAAGATCTGTTTCTCCTTTCCAGACAGACTATGTTATGAATTCCATATACCACAAAAAATACAATAACAACATGCAAGATGTCTACAAAGAAAATGGTGAACATTAAATTTAAGTCTCTTCATTAGTACCTACATGTAGGTACTTACATAAAATAAAAAAAATTAAAAAAAAAACATAAACATACAATTTTTTAAAGTCATTATTTTTACATAGTACCCTCCTCGATACGCTCCCCGGTGCGCATACCGGGCGCTTCCCCCGCGAAAATCGAAAAAAAAAAAAAAAGGTGAGACCCCGCGGGGCCCTTTAATGGCCCCCACATCAAACCTAGGGGTACAGGGGGTATCTACTCTGCCCCCTTATGGTCATTTCCCCCTTTGTTTTGGCCACCTCTCGTGTCTCGATCCTACCGAGACACAAGATGGCGGCCGCTCCGGACTGTTTAGAATGTTTACAGACAACTGAGAGCCAATCAGCTTTCTGCGCGCAAGTCGCGTGGCGCGCCCGGAGCGCTCTCCGGTGCGCGCACCGGAGAGCGCCTATAGATATATATATTTTTTTGAACCTAAATTACTCAAAATCCACTGGAGCACATATCTTGAGACATAGCAAAGGCACATCGGGCTACCAGTCCCTACAATTTTGCCAAGTTTGGTGGAAATCCATTCAGCCGTTCGGGCTAAAAGTGAAATCGACCGCCCTATGGAAATTAACATGGGGAAAACGCGTTTTGGGACCCCCCTTTTATCTCGGCCCCCGCTTGACGAATCCCCCCCAAACTTTCAAGGAAGGACCGGAGCTTGACGAGGCCATTTTCAAGAAATTTTCAGGCAGATTCGTCAACCGGTGCCAAAGTTATTCCAAATAGAATTTTGAGATTTAACATTGAAAAAAATCCTAACTATAACTACCTACTGGCGACCGCCAGTAGGTAATATATATATATATATATATATATATATTTATATATATATATATATATATTCACTGAAAAAACCATATATAGTTAGTGCAACTAACTATATATGGAATTTCAATGGTTTTGTGTGAGTAAAATAAGGTTTTGTAAATGCGAATTCCTAACTATATATGGTCTATAACCTATGGTTTTTTCAGTGAATATATATATATCACTAACTAAATATCGCGCACCCGCAATCCACTGCTGATGATATCACATATTACATCATTCATGACATGGTCAGTGACATCACTGATGACATCACTGATAACATCTCAAATGACATCACTGATGACATCACTGATGACATCTCAAATGGCATCACTGATGACATCACTGATGACATCACTGATGACATCACTAATGACATCTCTTTTGACATTACTGATCACATCACTGATGACATCATTCATGTGATAATATGTAACCCTGGGCGAAGAACTACGCTCCGTTCGCGGAGTTTGCGGAGTTTCGGCAACTCCGCGCTCCGCGGAGAACGCGAAGTTGTCAAATACTCCGCAAACTGCTGCGTAGCGTAGTTCTCGCGCTCTCAATAGCATTTTCGCGTGCGCGAGGATGCTTGTCGGTAAGATCGAGTTGCCGAACACGCAGAAACTGCAATCTGGCACAGAATAACTCGCGAACATGTTACTAGTGACCGGAAATAAGGGGACGCGAGCGGGCGGGACAAACCTCATGGGTAACTTCGCGCGCTACACATCCTGAGCATGCAGGCAATCAATCAATCAATCAGGATATTTGTATAGCGCGCTACTCACCCAGAGGGTCTCAAGGCGCTTGGGGGAGGGGGGTCCTCTACTGCTCGAACAGCCATGTCTTGAGTTGCTTCGTGAAGCAGAGGTGGTCTTGGGTCAGGCGGAGGTGGATGGGGAGGGAGTTCCAAGTCTTGGCTGCCAGGTAGGAGAAGGATCTTCCTCTCATGGTGGATCTTCGGATGCGTGGCACGGCGGCGAGGGAGTGGCTGGTCGATCGTAGCTGGCGGGTGGGAGTGTAGAAGGTCAGGCGGTTGTTGAGGTACCTGGGGCCCAGGTCGTGGAGGGCCAAGTGTGCGTGGGTGAGGAGTTGGAACGTGATTCTCTTGCTGACGGGGAGCCAGTGAAGGTCTCTCAGGTGTCCGGAGATGTGGCTGTGTCGGGGGATGTCCAAGATGAGTCGTGCGGAGGCATTCTGGATGTGTTAGAGTCTTTACTGGAGTTTGGCTGTGGATCCGGTATAGAGGGTGTTTCCGTAGTCCAGTCGGCTGGTGACGAGTGCCTGTGTGACCGCCTTCCTGGTTTCGGTGGCGAGCCATCGGAAGATCTTTCGCAGCATGCGTAGGATGTTGAAGCATAATGATGAGACGGCGTTGACTTGTCTGGTCATCGAGAGGGAGGAGTCCAGGATGAAGCCCAGGTTGCGTGCGTGGTCCGTTGGTTTGGGTGCGCTGCCCAGGGCAGGGGGCCACCAGGAGTCGTCCCAGGCGGAGGGTGATGATCCAAGGATGAGGACTTCCGTCTTGTCTGAGTTCAGTTTCAGGCGGCTGTTCCTCATCCACTCGACTACGTCTTTCATCCCTTTGTGTAGGTTGGTTCTGGCGGTTCCTGGGTCGTTGGTGAGGGAGAGGATCAGCTGGGTGTCATCGGCGCAGGAGATGATGTTGAGGTTGTGTTGGCGTACGATGGCAGTGAGGGGGCTCATGTAGATGTTGAAGAGGGTGGGGCTGAGTGATGATCCTTGTGGTACGCCGCATATGACTTCGGTGGCCTTTGATCTGTACGGGGGGAGGCGGACTCTCTGGGTTCTTCCGGTGAGGAACGAGATGATCCACTCCAGTGCCTTCTCTTGGATTCCGATGTTGCTGAGGCGCTGCACTAGGGTGCGGTGGCAGACCGTATCAAATGCTGCGGAGAGGTCCAGGAGGATGAGGGCCGCTGTTTCCCAGTTGTCGAGCAGGGCTCGGATGTCGTCAGTGGCTGCGATGAGGGCGGTCTCGGTGCTGTGGTTGGCGCGGAAGCCGGACTGCGAGTGGTCGAGGCTGGTTGGGCGAGCGCAATTGGTGATCCACTGTGTGAGGTTGTTGGCTGCTTGGTTGGGGTCCGTTGAGCTGGCGGGAGGGTTCTGGCTCAGTGAAGTGGTGAGCTGGTCGGTGGTGATCTTGTTCCAGTTCCTGCGGGGAACCTGTTGCGGGTGGTGGTGAGTCGTGGTCTTTCTGAAGCTGAAGTGGACGCAGCTGTGGTCTGTCCAGTGGAGTCCGGTGGAGTGGCTGAAGGAGATGTACTTGCGGGAGGAGAAGACTGGGTCAAGCGTGTGTCCGGCGTAGTGGGTGGGGGTGTTCACCAGTTGCATGAGTCCGAGGTTGGCGAGGTTGTCCAGCAGGGTGGTGGTGGTGTTGTCGTTGTTGTTCTCCAGGTGGAAGTTGAGGTCCCCTAGGAGGATGTAGTCAGCGGAGGCGAGAGCGTGCGGGCTGATGAAGTCTGCGATGTCTTCGCTGAATTGTGTGCGAGGTCCTGGGGGTATGTAGATGAGGGTGCCTCTGAGTGTGGTCTTGGGGTCGGTGTGTATCTGGAAGTGAAGATGTTAAGCGGCTGTGAGGGTGTCGTCTGAGTTGGTCGTGATGCGGATGGTGTTCTTGTGGACGATGGCGATGCCTCCTCCTGTCTCGTTGACGCGGTCTCTCCGGGTGATCTTGTATCCGTCCGGGATGGCAACGGCGATGTCGGGCGCTGAGGAGGCGTTCATCCATGTTTCCGTGAGGAAGGCGACGTCTGGAGATGTGGTGTTGAGCAGGTTCCAGAGTTCCACGGCGCTCTCGAAGACGAAAAATGGATCGCGAACGGGTCAAGCAAGCTACTACGCATGCTCGCGGAGCTATGCGTAGTTCGCGGAGTGCAAGTGCATCTTCGCGTAGCTCGCGGAGTGCGGCTATGCGAACTACGCCCAGGCTTAATAATATGATGAACCTCTTCAGACTCTAATATAACCTTAGATACACTCAGTGTAAACAGACACTCACAGACTGTCACTCATCCATGGAGTTACTCACACATCTAATCTAGTCAGTCATGCAAAGAATCAATCACACCTCCATTTCCTCAACTATACAGTTATACACACCTTACTTATTCAAACATATACTAACACATATTTACTCTCTTATACAATCCCTGATACAAGCTCACATTGATATATACATTATGCACAGTTATTTATATATGTCAACTCTCACATGTACTGTGTTTTACATATGTACTTACTTTGACATGTAGCACTGAGATATCCATTCACTCACCAATACACTCATGCACACAGTCAACCGCCCATACAGCTGTTTCCACATGCACTTTTGAAACCATACATCTAGTGAATCAACTGCTCACACATCTATGCACAGAGTCATACACCTCCCAGCCACCCACACACACACTCAGTCTCCCATACAAATACTTGGGCAACCAATCAATAACCCATATAGTTACTCATATAGCTACTTATCAACACATGCAACAGTTTACAGAACAACAGACATAATGATGCACAAATTAAGACAGTTTAGTCACTAACCCATGCACTCAGTGAGACACATTTAATCACTCACTCATACGGTCAGTCATGCACCTACTAAATCCTTCATCCAGACACTTATACATCCACTCATTCTTCAATATGTAAGACATATTTTAACTTTACAGAAACATACAGTCACTGGATGTTGTCATCAGTGATGTCATCAGTGATGTCATTTGAGATGTCATCAGTGATGCCATTTGAGATGTCATCAGGGATGTCATCAGTGATGTCACTAACCATGTCATGAATGATGTAATATGTGACATCATCAGCAGTGGATTGCGGGTGCGCGATATATAGTTAGCGCATCTAACTATATATGGAATTTCAATGGTTTTATGCGAGTAAAATAAGGTTTTGTAAATGCAAATTCCTAACTATATATGTTCTTTAACCAATGGTTTTTTCATTGAATTTTAAAGGTTTTGTAAATGCAAATTCCTAACTATATATGGTCTATAACCTATGGTTTTTTCATTGAATTTCAATGGTTTTTTAAAAGCTAATATCTGTAGATGTAAAATGTATTCTCCTTTAAATCTTGAAATATATTTTTCATGTACTTTAGACAATTTTTTTAAAACATTTTTTTTTGTTTCGCTCCCAGTCCGCGAACCGGTCTGCTTCCCGTTAGCTCAATTTAGAGCCGCGGCTTAGTACGCGAACCGGTAAACGTTCCTTTAGCGTAACTGTTACGTTCGCATGACGTTTTGCGTTATCGCGTAATACGTCATTGGACGCGCCAAGTTAGCGGACCCGGAAGTGGACCGGAAAGCGGAGCAAAGCGCGAAACGTAAATACAACAGGTCATGTGACTCGATAATAACACTTTTCATTGGTTCATTTCACTTTTGGTTTCCTAATGATGTAATACTTGGTCATGTGATGTACAATTAACACTTTTCATTGGTTTAGAATTTTTCCTTCTCCCAAATGATGAAAACCCTTCCTTCTTTCCTCACTCTGACTTTCATCTTGGTGAGAGAAAGACCCCTTTTGATTCTTCAGCAATGGCTTCAATGGTTGCTTCAGCCAGTGTGCCCCCACCACCTCCTCCACCTCCTCATGGGAAGAAAAGACCACATACTTCACTAATTATAGAAGAGGAGGAAAATCAAGAAGAGGAGGAAGAAGAAGAAATTCCTGAGTTTTTGCCAGAAGAGCCCAGGATTACATCTGGCAATTTTTTAAATTTCCAGCTGACCAAAAAAAAGTCAATGCCAGATACGTCTTTTGCCGCATTTGCGGCGAACGTCTTTCCAGTGGCACTGACAAAAAGTACAGCTATGGGAATTATACAATGCACAGGCACATGGGTCGGTGGCACCCTAACAATTACAGCAATGCCCAGCTTCGCGACCAACAACAAAATCCCCCAGAAATGTCGAGAAGATCCGTTGTTCAGGAGGTATCGGGACCGGAGGCGAGGGAGGTGATCCCGAACATCCAAATCAACATGGGGGAAGTGAAACAAGTCTGTGTGTGGTGCAACCAGACACTTTGCTACCGCGAAAGTAGCATTACCCTTATAATGAGAGCCATCAACAATCATGTGTGCCCAAAACGACCCAAGAAATAAATTCTTCTTTTTTTCGTTGCTCCTGTTGAGCCCTTTTCACTGAATCATTTTTGTTTCCCCCCTACCCCCCAAAAAATAAAAAAAAATACAAAATGTTCAGAAAAAAACAAAAAAATATAAAAAATGTTCAAAAAATAAAAATAAAAAAATAAAACAACAAAAACAAAAAAAAAGTTCTTTTCAGAACTACCTCCCCATTATTAAAAAAAATTGGTTGAATTCTTTGAACTCTGCCAAGCTCTATTTCTATCAGTTCGCTCCCAGTTCGCACTCCGGTACGCGAACTTTGAGCGAACCAAAAAATTTTTTTTTTAAAAAAGAACAGTAAGTATAAGGAAAGGAAACAGACAGTTATATTACAAAAAAGACAGCTATAGGGAGTAAAGAAAAGATACTGTTACCCGCAATTCACTTCTGATCATGTCATATATTACATAATTTTTGACATGGTCAGTGACATCATCAGCAGTGGATTGCGAGTAACAGTTTTTTTTGTTTACTTCCTATAGCTGTCTTTCTTGTAACATAAATGTCTTTTCCTATCCTTATACTTACTGTTCTTGTTTTAAAATTTTTTGGAGATCATTCAGAAACAGTAACATTAATAGAGACAGAATTAGTGAATAATAATGACGAAGTATGAGAAGAGAGGGAGTGAGAAAAATACTGGAAGGAGTAGAAAAATTAAGTAATAGAGAAAGGAATGAGAGAAGTAGCAAACACAGGGAAGTAAAGATTAAAGAAATGAAGCAGTAGAACTAATAGATGTTAAATGTGATAGATTAAATGATTGATTGAGGGTGACGATAAGGTATGTCCTCTCTAAAAGTTTGTTTAAGGTGAACCGTACTCTGGGTTGCAAATCAAATTTATGCTTGTTGAAGAATACAGAGGAGATAATAGATGTGAAGACCTACCATTGTAGTAAAACATGCCCACTTATTACATCAATCATAACATAGTCAGTGACATCATCAGCAGTGGAATGCGGGTTATAAAAGTAGAAAACATTTACCTTATAATTCTTGATAACTTTTAAAGAAAATTTTTCATATATTCAATCTGTAAATGAGAGAACAAACATTTCCAAAAATATTAAAACATGTATTTAAAAATTAGAAAAAAGAAGGGAAAAGGTTCAAGAAGAAACAGTTTTTAAACAACTTTGACACTTACAGAAACCTCTACTTCTCTATGACCCGTACACAATCCTAAAGATATTTATTTTAAACAAACAGTATCTTCATGCTGATGAAATGAGGCCTATTTAGAAACATGATGCTTCTTTTGCATTGCTTATGACTCACAATAGTGATGCAATAACAGCGCAAAAGAGATGTAAAACCATCATAAAATTGTGTCTAACATTTTAAATGATTGTTTCAGGATGCAAATAAGATGTGTGCTTTCAAGAGCTTTCTTAGAGGTGAGGCCTATTTCTTTTTTTTCAAAAAAAAAACAGTACCCAGAAGTACAGCACTGTAAGCATTAGAATTGACACTTACAGAAGACTCACTTTTTCCATATCTACCTCACATTTCTAAATGTATATCATAAGTACAAAAAGCAGAACATTAATTATACATGTTAAATGGTTTATTTTTGCTGTTCTCAGAATGTATCAAATTTCACTTAAATCAGTGATTTGAAGGTATTCATCATGTAACAGCGGGGAAAAAAAAAACACAATCAAAATGATTGTGTTTAAAAAACCCATACAACATAAGAATTCTGAATTCAAAACTCCTTAAAATTAACTTACTTTCAATAACGTCAAAGGATCTCCTATGAACAGCATCCACTCTGTTGTGCTATAAATATTTTCAGCCCGGCACTTTCTGAAAGAAAACCTCCATCATTTCGAAAAACATGTTACATACAAAAAAAGACTTCTCACATTCTATCACATGTTTCCACTAGGCCAAATCATGTTGCAGCGATTCGCAAATCTTGTAATTCTTCAAATCAAATCCCGTCATTTTCTATTTTCGCATCTTTCAAAAAGAAAACATTTAAGAATATTTTCACAATCCTGGACTACTAATATCTTACTCTTCTTTGTCACTCATATTCTCCTTTTCCTATGACACTGATACTGCTTACTATGAAGCAGACTTACTTGCATCAGGTTTATATAGTTGGATTTTAAAATTGACATTATAATTAAAAGTTTTGGACCAATAATCTAGACAGCATTGCAGACTTACATTCCCTCTACTTGATGAACAATTTCCAATTCCTCACAGGAAATCCCAAAAAACTTTCTTTAAAATTTTGGTTTTAAAAACACCAGGTAAGAATTTTTAAGGTCAAACGGCAATTTTTTTTTGAAAGTTACAACAGAATCATTGCAGAATGACCAGCCGTTTCGAGACTTTAAGTAAGCTGTATAATGTCCTGATGTTGTTGAAGGACCATCGTGATAGATAATTGCTACAGTTACAAAAGTCCTCCCTGATATTGACAGCTGAGAAGCCACAACATTTTTTATTAAAGTTGACAATTTTGATCCATCAGGCTTACATCGTTGGATCATTAAAATGACATACTGGCCATATCTACGTATAAATAATGTTGACATCATATCACATTTACATTGGCTACACTCCATGTTGTGATCCGCTGCATTTACTAGCTTATTAAAGGACACTGATTTACTGTCTGGCAAAGTTAAATATATAAATCTTTCTGAGTCTACACTAGTAGTACTTGATACCATACAGTTCTCGCAGTCATGCTGCCATTGATAAGAAAGCCCAAACAGGTGATCTACATCTACACCCTCATCTTGCAATATATCAAGCATATGCATTAAAAACTCCTGACAATCTTGCTGATTATTTTCAGAGAAGTCTGTTTGACCTGAACATTCATCTAACAGATAACGAACTTCAGACACACTTTCTACTTTTGTTCGATCAGTGCTACATTTCTCGAAAACAGAATTCAACAAACAGCATAACATTTGTTCTGAATTCAACAGAATCTGTTCTTTTAAACTCTCTAATGAAAAGAGAACAGTAACCACTACATTTGCATAGCAGTTGACACCAGAACTGTTTTCAAATTGAAAACCGACAACATCTTCAACAGAATCCACTTTCTTTCTGCTAACAATTTTCGGTTCATTGACTTTTAGTCTTTTTGCAACAACCTCCCTACTATTACTGATATTTCTACGTTTCCGGCCTACCACACGTTTCTCAAACAAAGGATATTGAGGCAAATGTGGCGCATACTCTCTTCTTAACCTATTGTATTCCTTAACACAATCTAGATCCGCACAAATGTTTGTGACATCACAGTCAATCAAGTACAATCCCGATAAAGTTCTAACTCGTGACAATGCCACATATGCCATACCCTCCGTGAACACAGAACTGCCAATATTCACCAATGCACTGTCTACACTTAAACCTTGCGATTTATGGATTGTCACCGCATATGCCAAGCAAACAGGAAACTGTTTACGGCGAACATATAAGTCTTTAACAAGCAAAAACCTAGCAGAACAACGACCAATTTGCTGTACTTCCTCAATGCCATCAAATTTAATTCTTAAAAATTCTATTCCATCTCTATTTCTGTATTTCTCAAAATCAACAACATTACCCATTGATCCATTTACCAGACCTCTTTCTACATGTAAATTCCTTCTCAAAATGATTCGGCAATTTAAACACACATTCAAAGTCTTTTCAAAACCAGCTGTTTTAGATATAGTCTCCTCTAATGAATCCAATTTTGATTTCAAATTGTCTGACAAAATAATTGTTGATCCCATATGCTCTAATTTGTCGATAGCTTCAAGTTTCACAATCTCTTGCTTTTCTAAATTCAACATTTTGTTGTTGAAGATGGCACATTCTGCAAGAGTTGGCATCAAACATATCCCGGATTTCTTCTCAGTAATTTTCTTAAAAATATTCTCAGGCACAATCTCTTGTTTGGGATATAAATTTGACAGTAATCGTGCATTTAAAGCTTCTTTCCCATGCTCGGTCACTTTTCCAATTCTAATATCTTATAGAATATTCTTGTAATCTTCATCCTTTGCTTGACGCATATTTTCATGCAGTTCAGCATAATTGAAGTTTAACCATATATTGACGTTGCCAATGCTCCCTAGGCACTTCCTGGTATCTTCATGCGTGAGTATTTTGAACACAGGTTGACCTTTTACTGGTGTCAGCTGCAGAAGATCTCCGAAAACAATGATGTGTTTGCCACCAAATAACACATCATATTCAGTTTTAAGTACTTCTTGCATTCTCAAATGCACAAAGGCAAGCATGACATTGGAAACCATGCTTACTTCGTCAATGATAAGTAGTTTCATTTTCCTCAAGACTCTTGAAACTTCACAGTAAGCATCCCCAGATAACTTGTTGTATTGTAATTTGTTGTCATGCTCCCCCGGCAGCATCAGTAGACGATGCAAAGTAATACCTTTAATGTTATATGCTGCCAGTCCAGTAGGAGCGGTGACAACACAAGACAGCGATGACTCAGTCCTTTCCTGCAAATAACAAGAGATTGCTTTAATGAGGAAACTTTTTCCAGTTCCCGCTTCTCCACTCACGTACAGTCGGACAGGCTTCAACGATGTACATGAGCACTCGTTCTTCTCATGACTTAATCCGTGCTCAATTTCCTTGGTAACTTCATCATATATTTTCCTCTGCTCAACGTTGAGTTGTTTTTCCAAGTCTTCTAAGTTAACTGAATCCTCCTGAGCATGTGCCATGGCTCTTTCTACTTCATTCATAGCAGTGGCAGCTTCATTTTCGATAATAGGTCCTCCAAGTGGATCTTGACTCAATGAAACAGAACTCTGACTGTCCTGAGAACTGTCTCTGGCAATCTCGGCTGCAATCGTTGCTTCCTGCTCAATTTCCAAAGTTAGCATTTCTTGATATTTAGAAAAAGCAGGACATTCTATGGACTCCTTGGCTGCATTGAAAGAGTCTTCGTAACAGAGGAAATCTCCAAGCAGTTCCTCTTCTGCACGCCAAGGCTTGAAAAGTTGCAAAAGTGCTAAATAAAAAAACTCCTTTTTTTCTGGAGATTCACCACTCAATTTTCGATGGTTTACTAATTGGCATTTTCTTTGCTTGACCAGGCATCCCTCACTTCCAATTACAGCATACACTCCTTTCTCAATATCTTCTTTGATGTTCCTCTTGAATATATAATTTTGGAGAACCTCATATAGACAAACATTTTCAAGGTGACTGCTTCGATTTGGATAATATGTATCCAACATGTTGGTCTTCAAAATGTCGGTACTGTTTGGTTCCTTTTCTGCCAAATACTCAATTTCCCGGACAGGTTTTAGAACTCGATTTCGCGTTGCAGCAAGACCAAGACTCGCCCAAACGAGACTCCTGGATTTGGCATAGAGACTTGCTGAAGACAATCGATCAGAACATTCGTAAGCTCTGATTTCTCGATGCGACAACATCTTCAGACTGAAACTGTACAACTTCTTGCTGAGGCTCTTTTCATGGGAAATGTCCTCCCACATATCCTTCAGTTCGGTCTTTTCTTTTTTGGTGATGTAAGATGTCACATACCAAGCCACAGCCATACAGTTGTCAGCCACAAACTGTATATCCATGTTAGCATTCCACATGGACAAAATCACTGGGTTGTAGTCATTGATGTACTTGGACTCTTCGTTCCTTTTCAAATTGTATGTATTCTTGGGTGATTTCCTCGTCACATTATGTCGCAGCGAAGACATCAAACTGTTCACTCTTCCTTTAGAAATCACTGGTCGTGGAAAGTTGAAACGACATTTGGTGTAGAACTTGTCCTTGTTTCTGAATTTACGACGACAGTACTTTCCACAACGATGGCTTTGGAAACGTAGAACTTGTTCTCTTAGGCTTTTCTTCTCCGTTGCGTTTGGAACAGCACACGTAGAATACTGTTCTATGAAATTCATCACTAAGTCATCCGGATCTGTTCCAAATTTAGGTGCATCCTTGATCCACAACAACATATGTATATGAGGGGCACCTCTTGCTTGGTACTCCTTTCTCCAGAAGAAATCCAACACCTCTCCAAGAGGTGGATTCTTTTTATTTGTGATGAAAGACATCATAGCTTCAAATCTATGATTGAAGTACCTGCATACATTCACTGGATCCAAAGAACACAGTTCTCCAGGTGTCTTGAATTCAATGTTTTCAATATTTCCATTTGCCTCTCGTAGAAATTCAAGTAAGTCTTCCCAGCCATACTCGGCACAGCTCAGAGTGAGGAACCATGTTGGAGTTCCTAAGTTCCTCAGCATACATTTTAAATCACCATGACGACGGTACCAGTACTCATTAGTACCACGCTGACACGCCATGAGATTAATTAGGTGAGAATCCAAAATACTGTCTTGGACATTGACTTTATGCATAAAGTCACTTGCCGAGATGTTTCGCATCTGTATACCACTTTTTAAAATGTGGTTCACTGCATATGACAGTCCTGACAGATCGCTTTCAAACAAGAGATGAAACAAATAGGGAATGCATTGACGAAACCTAGGATCTTCTGCATACAATCGTAAAGTCCGGTATTCAGACGCAGGAATTTGATGAGGTCGCTCATCATATCTTCCTCCTTGACCTGTGGGAAATAGCTGTGGGAAACACCGAGCATCCAAACTTTCCTCCCAAACACTAATGGGACTCCCTTTGGCTTGTTTCATTTGAAACAACTCAATTGCATTCCCCATGACTTCCTTGGAATGCAAAGGATGAACACTATAATGTTTATATATTTCTTCACTATTAGACACCTCTACTTTCTCAATTTGGCCAGCACACAAAACGCTATCCTCTTCATCACTTACTTCCTCTTCTGCAACATATACATTCTTATAGTACTTATTATTTTTCTTCAAATACAAAGTTGCATTTTTCACTTTCCTAACATCCACTAAATCTTGCCATATTTTCTTATTCTTTGTCGGAACCCCATTAACCAAGATAACCAGAGGTTCCTCTTCCACTTTCTCAACTCCAATTGTGTTAATGTTTTTGTTCAAATCTAGAGGCAAATAAACAACTCTTCCCTTTAATCCTCTCTGTAAATCTGCTGGAGGCAACTTCCCTGTCTTTGGCTCCATTCTTACAATAGCCTGAAAGGGATGGATAGTTTGAATCAAAATAGATTCATAAGTATTTAAATCCTTCAATTCTGAAGGAATCTCAACCAATTCCAGATTATTATGAACCGCCCTAGCAGGCATCTGGTTTTGATTTAATTTATTACAACAATAAGTACACACACGTTGGTCCACTCCCAAATCAAAACAATTTTCTACCATCAAGTATGTGGCAAAATCCTTCCATTCACTATTATTTTCCCTTTCACTTTTTGCATATAAATCCACTAACTTAGTCTGATTCTTATAATAAGTGCGTCGACAACATACACAAGTGAAATTAGGCCTCTCACTTGATTTCATCTGAAACGTGGCAATTTCCTTCTGAAAATAATCTGTACTGGAAACCTGTACATTATCTTCAACATTACCCTCTACTTCAGGGTCAATTTGAACATTCTCATCTTTACTACCAAAGTAACAAAACTCAATTTCTTCACAAATATTCTTCACATCTATTTCAGAACCATGCAAAAGAGCAGCACATAATTGTTTAAGCATAATTGCTGGACTCTTAGCATAATACAACATTCTCACTAATTTTCTCACTTTATTATGATGCACTGCTAGCATCCTGAAATGATGAAAAACACTCTGGCATACTCTCCTGGAAAGACAAGCCAGTGAATGACCACGCAAGCCTGTCATTTGTCTCACTCTGCAAGGATCTAAATCTTGCAACAACTTCATTTTCTGCTTCAAACTTTTCTTATTAAATGTCCGTATAAAATCACAAAGCAAATTGATGGAAACCTGTCGCACACTGCAAATAGAACTACACTTCCAAATGTACACAGGACCCTTAGGACGTCTTCCTAAAACCTCATCACTTAGCGCCTCTTCTGTCTCTGTTGTCACAAGTTGTTCTTTTTCAACTGGACAACCATCCTTCACTTCATAAGCTCGACCACTGGTGTCAACTGCAAACACCAAATCAATATCCTGAAAATAACTCTCCTCATTAAAAAATGCCTCACAACTTGAACTATGCATCCATGCTCCGGAAAAAACTTCACAAAAGTTAGTACGATTTACTACTCTCTTCCATCTACTTTTTGTTTTGAAATCAGAAATTACCTTGCTTAGTTTCCTAATTCTATTGATTACCAAAATAAACAACTTTCGCTTAATTTCAAAAGCATGATCAATAATTTTCTCTACATTTTTCTTCTTCTTATAAAATGCCGCTTTCTGTTGGCCTTTTTTTTAAATATTTTTCAATAAATTAACTATTATCCTGTTACGGAACATTCGATTTCGAATGTCCCTAAACTGTTGTTTCCTTCTACTATCATGCACAGAGTTATCTCTTCCTCTACCAGTAACATTTGTGATGGGTCTCTCCTTTCCATTTAAATTGCTTTTCTTTTTGTGGACTGAAACATTTTTTGGAGAAAAACTTTTTTTACTACAAATATTTCTTAAGAATGATTTTGTGCTCTTACCCGGACCTTTCTTGGTGTTTTGACAAGTATTTGGGGAAGAGGACTGCTGCAATAAAACATCATCCTGCTGTCTTTGACGTTTTCTAGCCTTTCTAATTCTATTTTTTGTAGGCATTTTCCAAACTATGAAAGAATCTGCAGTTGAATCTGTGGAAAAATATAATAAAAAATGTTATTAACCACTATTACCAAACAGTAAATGAATAACAGTCATCTAAAACTTAATGCCCTACTAATTATTTAACATAGCAAATGTTTTCCACCAGCACTGCATCACAAAAATGACACTCAATGGTACAAAACAGGCATAGAACAATCATAAATCACTCCCTAATATTTTAAATGATTAATTCAGGATGACGATAAGATGTAGCCTATCTAAAGGTTTGTTTAGGCCCAGATCTTTAGACTGGGGTGAATGTGTGTCATTGATCCACATTCAGTCCATCACCTGTTTTGTTTATTTGAGGTGAGGCCAACACATGGTTGCAGATAAGATTTTCACTGAAAAAAACCAAGGTAAAAAAACATGTGAAGGCCTACCAATGAAGTAAATCATTAAATGAAAACCAATACATTTCTGGAAATATGCACTGCTAGTGCTTCATAAGTTGTTTTGGGTCATATTTATAAGTCATTTGAGTGTCTATTATGCTATTTTACGTTCTTCATGGTGCAAATTTCTTGTAAATACGCTCCCACTTGCGGTTGGCAAATTTAGATTTTGATTATGGGAGTTACATAGGCATGTTAATAATTTCCCAAAAATGGTGTATGACCCCAAACAACCTTTGAAGCAAATGCTCTTAGCCATGTTATCCACCTCCCATTGAATAAAATGGCTAAGAACTGCTCGCAAATGCGAAAAAAACGGCCGCAATGCATGAATATCGCTGAAAAGTCAGCGATATTCATGCATTTTCCAGCAAATGATCTTAGCCATGTTATCCACTTCCTATTAAATAACATGGCTAAGAACTGCTCAGGGCCCCATGAGGAACGCTTTCCATTTAAAAAGGTAAACATAACATCAAAGACACTAAAATGCCTTCTAAATATGACCCCAAACAACCTATGAAGCTCTAACAGTACATATCCAGAAATTTAATTGATTTCAAAATTCGTTTTTAAACACAGCATATAAATCAATTGTATACCTGCATTCATGAAGAAATGACTAAAAATGTCCTTGAGACACAAGAAAGTGTTTTCTGGAATGCCCTAGCACCATTTTTGGGACACTATTAACATGGCTAGGTAACTCCCATAATCAAAATCTAAATTTGCCAAGCGCAAGTGGGAGCGTATTTACAAGACACTTGCCCCATGAGGAACGCTTTCCATTTAAAAAGGTAAACATAACATCAAAGACACTAAAATGCCTTCTAAATATGACCCCAAACAACCTATGAAGCTCTAACAGTACATATCAAGAAATGTAATTGTTTATCGCAAATGCGATTAAAAACGGCCGCAATGCATGAATATCGCTGAAAAGTCAACGATATTCATGCATTATCCAGCAAATGCTCTTAGCCATGTTATCCACCTCCCATTGGATAACATGGCTAAGAACTGCTCGCAAATGCGAAAAAAACGGCCGCAATGCATGAATATCGCTAAAAAGTCAGCGATATTCATGCATTTTCCAGCAAATGCTCTTAGCCATGTTATCCACTTCCCATTAAATAACATGGCTAAGAACTGCTCAGGGCCCCATGAGGAACGCTTTCCATTTAAAAAGGTAAACATAACATCAAAGACACTAAAATGCCTTCTAAATATGACCCCAAACAACCTATGAAGCTCTAACAGTACATATCCAGAAATTTAATTGATTTCAAAATTCGTTTTTAAACACAGCATATAAATCAATTGTATACCTGCATTCATGAAGAAATGACTAAAAATGTCCTTGAGACACATGAAAGTGTTTTCTGGAATGCCCTAGCACCATTTTTGGGACACTATTAACATGGCTAGGTAACTCCCATAATCAAAATCTAAATTTGCCAAGCGCAAGTGGGAGCGTATTTACAAGACACTTGCCCCATGAGGAACGCTTTCCATTTAAAAAGGTAAACATAACATCAAAGACACTAAAATGCCTTCTAAATATGACCCCAAACAACCTATGAAGCTCTAACAGTACATATCAAGAAATGTAATTGATTTGAAAATTCGTTTTTAAACACAGCATATAAATCAATTGTATACCTGCATTCAAGAGGAAAGGACTGAAAATGTCCTAGAGACACAGAAAAGCGTTTTCTTCAATGCCCTACCACCATTGTTTGGACATTATTAACATGGCTATGTAACTCCCATAATCAAAATCTAAATTTGCAAAGCACAAGTGGGAGCGTATTTACAAGACACTTGCCCCATGAGGAACACTTTCCATTTTAAAAGGAAAACATAACATCAAAGACACTCAAATGCCTTATAAATATGGCCCAAAACAACCTATGAAGCTCTAGCAGTACATATCCAGAAATGTAATTGATTTCTAAAATCGTTTTTAAAAACAAGATATCTGTTTCAGCTTACATAACAGACCATGGAATGGGCTCCATGTACCACAATAACTTGTGTTACTGCATGCCAGAATGCTACACCGAATATGCAATTACAATTTCTCAAAGAAACTAATTCTATTAGTATATCACTAGAGACAAAACCACATTTTAAAAACACAGCTTTCTTCATCATTTTCTCCTTAAATCATACTATTCTCTATCTAAATTAAATAAATCTTTTCTCACCTTAGCAAATATTTTTTGAGTTTTGAAAACAGTCTCAGAAATACACCAAATTGTCTTCAGCAGAAGAAAAAGGATGCACTCCAAAGGCTGCAGCTATTGAAAGCACAGAAATACAGATATTCATTTCACATATCTCTCATATTAGCCAATCATAACTCTTCCCTCACTTTTTTCAAATCAAAACCCTTCCCCCCTCTGCCCTCTCTGCCTTTTTTCCATAGCAACCACCTCCTGGAAGACCTCTCATGTTTGCAAATTTACACAACAATGTTTCAATTGAACTCTGAACTCTCAGTGCACCTGCGTATCCAGTGCAATCTTTCATTAAATGTTTCTTCCTTGACCATTCAAATTACATGTTTCAAAGAACACATCCATGCACCCTAACTTTCTGTTTTCAGAAATGGAAATGCACCAATCACTGCTAATGATTCATTAGCATTGCAAATCCACATTTTTTTTTCTTTAGAAACTCCTACTGTTTCAACTGCCCTTTCATTACCACACTTCATCTGACTGCAGAACAACCTTCTCCCACCATGTTTAAGGTCTGGATTGTTGGACATAGTTACATCCACTGGGCTCAAAGGTATGCTGAGAACAGAAATTTACCTAACCTCAATTTACAAGATGTGGAAATTAAGTGGTTGGGCCAAAGAGGATTAAAATGTCACCAATTGATACCATTGGTGAAAACCTTTATGCATTTGCCAAAACCTGACCTGTTAATAGTGCACTGTGGAGGTAATGATTTGGGCACTTTGACAGGGGTAGGTCTGGAAATGCTTTTAAAGGACACCTTTGAGCAATTAATGGCACTTTTTCCTCAAACTGCCTTGGTATATTCCAATATATGCCAAAGACAGAAATGGAGGTGGTCCAACCAATTTTCTCCACAAATTGAGAAAGCGAGGAAGCATGTAAACAAATCTGTTTCAGCTTTCATGAGAGACCATGGAATGGGCTCTCTGTACAACAATAACTTGCGTTACTACATGCAAGATATCTACAGAGGAGATGGAGTTCACTTCTCAGATGAGGGCAACAGAATTTTCATTCTGAATTTAAGACTGTGCATTGGTACCTACTTATAAGTACCTAAATGTACCATAAACCCAAAAGCTCTTCTCAGAGCTACCCTTCATCTGATCACACACTTTTATTATTTTTTTTCTAACTTTTTTTCTGTAATTTTCAACCTACGACACTCAAAGAGCGCTATCCGGTACGCGAACTGGAAGCTAACCGCGCAAAATTTCAAAAAAAAAGTTTTTTCTTCGCACATATAGTCCTCCTCAGCCACCCTCAGAAAAAGTAGGGGGGCAAAATACTTGTACCATGCCCCCTTCTACCCATTCAGAACATTATTTACCCTCCATTTTATACCTTGATTCGACCGAAACACAAAATGGTGGACTCCCGTTACGCTCCTAGTTCGTGGACCGGACCGCTTCCCGGGAAGCGGTCCAAAAAAAAGGTGGGAAAGTAATTTACAGAAAAACGACTAGAGACACTCTTACCAAATATAAATTAGCTCATACTACATAACAATCCCTTTCATTCTCACAAATTTGATTGAAATTTCATTTAGCTATTTAGCCTGTAGACCTCTCCAAGTACCGTGAGGTAAATTACTTCACAAAACACATCTGAACTGTTGGAATTGACAACCAATGAAAATGTTACTTTCATTTTCTACTTTTATTACCTGACATTTGATTGGTTATATACCTGTATATATATAAAGGAAGAGAAGGAAACACAGCCATTTTGACTACTACTTCTTGTTGTACCTCACATTTCAATAGCTTCAAAAAACTTCAACTTCATTGTGAAGGTAAGTTATAATTTTTAAAAATGAAATATATTGTGCACTATAACTTAATATAGTAGACTTTTTCTGCTAGATATACACTATCCCTCTGTAGTAGTAATGTATTTAGATAGACTTCTCTGTTATAGTTATGAATGGAGTTAGGCTTGTCTTGGTTAAATCACATACACTTTTTTATAGTCCTATTTCCACTCTGATACTATACACTGCCAAAAGATAAATTCACTGATAAAAACTGCCTATCTAAAATGAATCCCAACGGTGCCCTATCTCTACTAATATATATTTTTTTAATCCAAATTTCAGGCAAAATGGAAGGCGAGCAGCAAGTTTCTTTTGAGATGGACCTGCAAGAGAGCAGCCAGGAATTGATTGAACAAATTGACATGGAATTTATGGATGAAAGCTTGGATAATGAACTGCTGCAATGTGTCCAAGCAGTAGATGCCCTCCTTGCAAATGAGGACATTTTACAACCTCACAGATTGCAAACAATATTTCAAGAAAATAATGACATTTCAGACACTGAAATGTTAGAAAGTTTAATAAATTATGAAAAACAATCAAAATAAAAAAAAAACTTTAAAAAAAAGAAAACAAAAAAAAACAACAAAAACAACAAACAATTAACATACAGTATTTGAAAAGTGTATCATTCTATTATCCTTATAGTACGCTGCCTAGAACGCTTTCCGGTTCGCGTACTAGGCGCTAACCACGCAAAAAAAAAAAAAAATTTTTTTGGGACCCTCCTGGGCCCTTTTAAAACCTCCACATAAAACCTAGGGGGTCAATGAGGATCTACTATGCCCCCTTATGGTAATTTCCCCCTTTGTTTTGGCCTCCTATTGTCTCTCGATCCTACCGAGAGACAAGATGGCGGCTGCACCGGACTGTTTAGAATGTTGACAGACACCGAAGAGCCAATCAGCTTTCCGTGCGCAAAGTTCCGTAACGCGAAAAGTACGCGAACCGGATCGCTGCCCGGAGCGCTGTTACAGATATATATCTTGATTTAAATGTTAATTTCTCAAAATCCACTGAAGCACATATATTGAGACCTAGCAAAGGCACATCGGGCTAACAGTCCCTACAATTTTGCCAAGTTTCGTGGAAATCCATTCAGCCGTTTGGGCTAAAAGTGAGTCCAACCGCCCTATGGAAATTAACATGGGAAAAACGCGTTTTGGGACCCCCCTTTTTTCTCGGCCCCCCCTTGACGACCCCCCCCCCAATTTTCAGGGGCTGCTCAGAAACAAAATGTGCCATTTTCCTGAAAATTTCAGCCAATTCCGTCCACAAACACCAAAGTTATTAGACATAGAATTTTCAGAAATCCCATAGGGAAAAAATCCTAACTATATATACCTACTGGCGACCGCCAGTAGGTAATATACATACATATATAAACATATATCATCTGTATATCTATATAAATACAAACATAAATGCATGCATACATATACTTATATGCATACAGATGCATGTTATTTACATGAAAGTTGAAAAAACACTAATGAAAGCAAAGCTAAAAAGCCACCTCATTACAAACAGAATGGCTTTAACTTAAACGAGGGCAAGATCTATTGCATTTTCAATGCTTGTTTACTTTGGTTCCATCAAGAAGGCATTCAGATGTGTCACACATTTGCCATAAATTCTGAATGTTAGCACTCTAGTTGCACATTAGATCACTGTTGTAAAGCTACTGCTCACCAGGGACGTCTGCTGCTGGTATTCAAAGTGCATGTTTCAGTCTGCATGTCAGAATTTTTTTAATGAAATAGAAGAGGATTTGAGAAGTCACTCAAAATGATCCCTAATTTTTCTTTCTGAAGCACTAATCATACTTTCTATGGCAAAATTAACCCCCTCATGTTGTTCCTTTTTAAATTGAGTGTTTTCAGACTTACCACTTCATTCCAATCAAGATGGCTTCTGGTGTGCCATACTTTTGTCATAAGTAAGACTGTTAGCGCTCTAGTTGTTCTTTAGAACACTCTGGGACAGTCTGTCATTGGGCTATACTTGGGGTACATCTGGGTGATATTTGGGCTACATTTAGGCTCTTTTGTCTCTGGTGGCCATCTTGGGAGACTGTGTGTCAGAATGTTTTAATGAAATTGAAGAGGGATTGAGAAGCCACTCAAAATGTGCCCTAATTTTTCTTTCTGCAGCACTAATCATAATTCATATGGCAAAATATACCCCCTCATTTTGTTCCTTTTTAAATTAAATGTTTTAAGAGTTACCACTTTATTCCAATCAAGATGGCTTCAGGTGTGCCATACCTTTGTAATAAGTAGGACTGTTAGCGCTCTAGTTGTTCATTAGAACACTCTGGGACATTCTGTCATTGGGCTATACTTGGGCTACATCTGGGTGATATTTGGGCTACATTTGGGCTCTTTTGTCTCTGGTGGCCATTTTGGGAGACTGCATGTCAGAATTTTTTAATGAAATAGAAGAGGATTTGAAAAGTCACTCAAAATGTGCCCTAATTTTTCTTTCTGCAGCACTAATAATACCTTCTATTGCATAATATACCCCCTCATTTTGCTCCTTTTTAAATTAAATGTTTTAAGAGTTACCACTTTATTCCCATCACGATGGCTCCAGGTGTGCTATACCTTTGTAATAAGTAGGACTGTTAGCGCTCTAGTTGTTCTTTAGAACACTCTGGGACATTCTGTCATTGGGCTATACTTGGGCTACATCTGGGTGATATTTGGGCTCCATTTGGGCTCTTTTGTCTCTGGTGGCCATTTTGGGAGACTGCATGTCAGAATGTTTTAATGAAATAGAAAAGGATTTGAGAAGTCACTCAAAATGTGCCCTAATTTTTCATTCTGCAGCACTAATCATACTTTCTATGGCAAAATATACCCCCTCATGTTGTTTCTTTTTAAATTAAATGTTTTAAGAGTTACCACTTTATTCCAATCAAGATGGCTTCAGGTGTGCCATACCTTTGTAATAAGTAGGACTGTTAGCGCTCTAGTTGTTCTTTAGAACACTCTGGGACATTCTGTCATTGGGCTATACTTGGGCTACATCTGGGTGATATTTGGGCTACATTTGGGCTCTTTTGTCTCTGGTGGCCATTTTGGGAGACTGCATGTCAGAATGTTTTAATGAAATAGAAAAGGATTTGAGAAGTCACTCAATATGTGCCCTAATTTTTCATTCTGTAGCACTAATCATACTTTCTATGGAAAAATAT
This sequence comes from Lissotriton vulgaris, assembly GCF_964263255.1. NCBI lineage: Eukaryota > Metazoa > Chordata > Amphibia > Caudata > Salamandridae > Lissotriton > Lissotriton vulgaris. The sequence goes on along the minus strand of NC_141691.1, from coordinate 40,420,928 downwards.
ACCCCCTCATGTTGTTTCTTTTTAAATTAAATGTTTTAAGAGTTACCACGTTATTCCAATCAAGATGGCTTCAGGTGTGCCATACATTTGTAATAAGTAGGACTGTTAGCGCTCTCGTTGTTCTTTAGAACACTCTAGGAGGCTGCAGTAGAACACAAAGGAATCAACTGACAGTCTCTGTCCTTGTTGGATGTACATGTTTTACTGAGAATGTCAGACTTCATTTTCAGATGACTGAGAAAGATAATGTGAATTTACAGAAAATATGCTTTCAGTTTAGCTTATAGATCCCCTTCCAAACCACTGTGGGAAAATCATGAGATATTAGTTTTCTTTCAAACAATATTCATGATATTACAGCAGAAGGTTTTTTCACATGGTAAAATCACCTTAGAACCCACCACAATTCCTAAAACGAGTATGGTACCATCAACAAATGATTTATAATGTAACTAAAGTCCTAAAACCCTCTATTAACTACAATGCTTTTTAATGAGGTGCTATCATGTATATTGGTCCCAAGATGGCTGCCAACACTTCTTGGATGAAGTGCTGACAGCCAATCAGATCAGATGTGTGGTTAGGCTCCGCCTAGATATATATCTTTTTTTGAACCTAAATTACTCAAAATCCACTGGAGCACATATATTGAGACCTAGCAAAGGCACATCGGGCTAACAGTCCCTACAATTTTGCCAAGTTTTGTGTAAATCCATTCAGCCGTTCGAGCTAAAAGTGAGGCCAACCGCCCTATGGAAATTAACATGGGAAAAACGTGTTTTGGGACCCCCCTTTTTTCTCGGCCCCCCCTTGATGAAACACCCCCAAATTGTCAGGGGCTGCTCAGAAACAAAATGTTCCATTTTCCTGAAAATTTCAGCCAATTCTGTCCACAAACGCCAAAGTTATTAGACATAGAATTTTCAAAAATCCCATAGAGAAAAAATCCTAACTATATATACCTACTGGCGACCACCAGTAGGTAATATATATATATATTACCTACTGGCGGTCGCCAGTAGGTAGTTATAGTTAGGACCTAGTTTCCATAGGAAATCCTCAACATTCTATTTGGAATAACTTTGGCCCTGGTTGAAGAATCTTAGCGAATTTCTCAAAGAAGATGGCTCGGTCCGCTGCGCTCCTTCCCTGAAAGGTTGGGGGGGATTGGTCAAGTGGGGGCTGAGATATAAGGGGGGTCCCAAAACGTGTTTTCTCCATGTTATTTTCCATGGGACCTTTAGACTCGGCTACAGGTCGAACGGCTGAATGGATTTATAAGAAATTTGCCAAAACTGTAGAGTCTTGTTCGCAGATTACGCTTTTTTTGGAATGGTGTAAATCCGTTCAGTAGTTGTTGAGAAAATTAAAGTTAAAGTCAATTATATATCTATAGGCGCGCACACGTGCGCGCACCCAAGCGGCTGCGCGTGAGCGGAATTTTTTTTGGCTGCGTGACGTCTGTTAACGTTCGATTCAAAGGAAATCAGGAAGTTTTGTCCGCCATTTTGTCATTGCAAGTAAATATATTGTTCATTTCAAAGCGTTGAAACATGGAAAGGGGAGAAGTTAGAGATTGTTTTGCTGCGTAGCTTTTCTCGGGGTGTGCAGTAATGCCCTTAAACGCGAAAAGATATAATTTTCCCCCGAAAAAAAATACGGGGTGCGCGCACCCGGTCGCGCACACCTATTCACAAGAGTGTGAAAATGGAGATGAATCAGAAGTTTAAGTGCTTAGATATAAGGTGGCTCTGAAAAGAGCCCTTGTGTTAATTGAGTGTTTTCTGCATTTATAAGTAAGTACCGATGCAGAGCCTGATGTTGCAGAGGAAGATTCTGTTTCCCTCATTCGTGAAATGAACACCGTCTCTCCTATAGACGTCTTGCATGTGGTATCGCAAGTTGTTGTGGTAAACAGAACCCATGCTATAATCTCTGAGGAACGCAGAAACATATTTATTTACATGTCTCCTTGCTTTCTCAAATTGTGCACAATGTTGATTGGACCAATTCCATTTCTGTCTTTGGCATATATTGGAATATACTAAGGCAGATCGAGGAAAAAGTGTCATCAATTGTCGAAAGGTGTCTTTTAGAAGCATTTCCAGACCTACCCCAGTGATTGTGCCTAGATCGTTCCCACCTCAGTGCACAATTATAAAGTCTGGTTCTGGGAGATGCATAAAAGTTTTCACCAATGGAATCAATTGGTGACATTTCAATCCTCTTTTGGAAATCCATGTTATGTGTACATTTGGTAAGCTGAGGTTGCAAATTCGTCTGCTTACTGCATATTTTTGACTCCAGTGAATATAACTGTGTCCTATTAGCCAGACCTTCATTTTCAAGGGATTTGTAGTCGTCCTCCGATCGGTTCTGGAAGTGGAATGGGAGTTAGAAGTTGAAATTCTAAATAAAGAAAAAGGAAGAGGCTGGGTGTGGTTTAAAAAATAAAAATGATTGGTTGATTGTAACAAGTGGAGATTGAACAGTACGTTCCAAGTTAATGTTTATGTTAAATGAAAAGTACTATTGGGTGTGAAAAAACAAGATATGTAACAGAGCTGTGTATTGGCAGGAGTTTCTGGAGGGAAAATAGTCTTCTTAGTTTGGTGTAGAACGTTAAGACATGAACTTTTGACCTGTGCCTTCAGCAAGGTGCAGAATGAGGTGTAACCATGGAAACAGCCGGAGATGGCAGTTGGTGATGGGTTCACTCTTTGGTGCCTCTGCATCTGAGTCTGTTCTCTGGTGGCAGGCGGAGAACTGTTTGTTATTGTGGAGATGAAAGGGTGATAAGGAGAGAAATACGACATAACGTCTGGCCTGTAGAAGCGTGGGAGCAGTGATTAACTCTGAGTGAAGCGGAACTGTGTCGGTGCTTAGTAACAGTAAAAATAAAAGTTAACAGTGGTATAACTGTCTTTACGGTGCGCGACCTACTAAGAAAGAGTTCACGGGCCGTAATTGGTTTGGAGGTTCTAGTATCAGTAAGTGAGTTCGAGAAAAGAAAACATTCAGGACTTTATTTATGAAGGCCTTGCGCCACCGGTGCGTTACTTTTTCCCATTTTAAAAAATGAGGCCCCGGCGGCGGAAGGTCTTCATAAATAAGGTCTTCAGTGTCTACAGTTAAGGTTATGTGGAACCCATGAATAGTTTTTCAAAATGAAATCATTTCAGTTGAGATTATGGATTAAAAGAGAAACCGTGAATATTTGAAATGTTTATTTAGAAATGTACTGTTTTAAAGGCAAATCATTATGTAATATGAGTACAGAAATTGCAAAAAACACACTAATTGGTATTGTCAGTAGTACATGGAATACAAACGCTATAGTTGAAGAAAAATGAATATAGTTGGAAAAAAACATTGTACACTCTTATAAGGAAGTATATTATATTTTAATTAATGGAAGAAGGTCTCTGGCCTTTCAGTTTAGGAACGATATATGAAAATGCAAGTGGTTATACATCATTACTTTATGAATCAGCTGTCAAACAACACGAAATCATAATGTCCATTGTTAGTAAAGCAAATAGGTCTGTTTTTCAAAAGAAAATATGGAAAAGAACGTGAAGAATATAGAAAACCAAAAGGAAATGAGGACGTCAATGGCTTGTATGAGAGTTATTGAAGCATTGTTTAGGCAAAATAGGTAGCTTCTGCTTGTAACAGGAAATCAGTTTTATCATTTGAAAGTATGTCAGCTATCCAATGGAAAAGAGTAAAGCAGTACTGATAATCTGTTATAATCAGAGCCTCTTTTACCATCAGAGTGCAGGTCGGTGGGTTTTCGATGTAGCTCGCTGTTAGGAAAGAGTTAACCGTCCATTGTGTAGGCAAAGTATGCAGCAAGTGCCTCTAACATGAAATCATTGTTATCATCTGAAAACATGTCAGCCATCCAATTGAGAATATCAAAGGAGCATTCATGATCTGTCATTATTGGAGCGTCTTTTACCATCATTGGGCAGCTCAGTGGGTTTTCGATGTAGCTCTCTGTTAGGAAATCTTGCGCCGCTGCGAATATATTCCAATGACCCAGAACTCCTTGTATCGCTGCAAAGGCCATAAACCCTCCGTTGCAACAAAGCTGTTCATGATCAAGTAACGGATTCATGAGGTGATTGTAATTCGGTTCAGGAGGTACCAAATTGCAGAGACATTAATCCAGGGCCCACGTGAAATCACAGCTCAGGCAATGAAATACAGGCTGCACACAGGTGAAATACGAATATCGAAATGATAATCGATATGAAGTATTCAAAGTTGAGAGTGGTAAGGTGCCGTAGTACAGAAGCATTCTCTGTCGAAATAGTTCTAAGTGGCCCGGCTCGTTTGCGAAGGCAGGAGGAACATCCATTTTGAATTTCCCAAGATGGTAAAGGAAACGGCGCAGCACTGCCGTTCGTATAGCAACTCCACAGAATTAGGTCGCCGGCTATGCAGTGGAGAGGCGCAGAATGACTTGATACATTTTCTAGGAGTATAGTCACTTATATTTTGCTTAGTGGTTATCAAAAAAGTAGCTTTTTTTTAACTGGAGGATGCGTTAAAAAATAAGGGAGTGATTTGAGGGAGTTGTAAAGCAAGGACATTTTTTTTTTTACATCAATGATGTTTTCTGTGAATGTTAGCTTAGTGAAAGATATGTGTGTGAGCAGATGCAACGTTCAGTTTTAAATGTGGCAATGGCGGTCTTGTTCATGTCTTCTGATTCAAGGTCGGTATTCGCTGCCAAATATAAAGATCAAGAAACGCACGCGTGGGGTACATAGTCTGCATTCTTAAAGGAAAGCAAATGAAGGGTTATTTTTACCGCGTTAGCATTGTCGTTTAAAAAGTTATAGTGATTTCTATTATATGTTAAGAAAGTGTCACTGATGAAGACTGAAAATAAATCCTTATAAATGATAGGGACTGGTGTATTTTAGAAAAGGTGTGTAACATTACATGAATTGTGGAAAAAAAAATAATGTAATTGAAAGTGTATGGTTTGAAAATGAAAAGTAGAGGTTTATAGTTCACGTTTTGAAAGCAGTTGTAGAGGGTCAGATGAAAGTGTATGGTTTGAAAATGAAAAGTAGAGGTTTATAGTTCACGTTTTGAAAGCAGTTCTAGAGGGTCAGATGCATGATAGATTTATAAAAAATAGAACATGTTTTTATATAGTATTATGGAAAAAATATGTGCCTTTATGTACTATTTACATTATCTGCCTGTTGCGTATTCTTTGAGTTTTAGTAATCCTGTGTCTTATAAGTTTTCTAGGGGTGGTTTGAGGTTCATGGTGGGTTTGGGCAGGGAGGGTAGGTTGGAGGTTTGTAATAGGGGGTCCGGGTGGGGTGGAGTGCGGAGTTTAGTGAAAAGTGAGGGGGGCAGGGAGTTACGGTGTTTGGTAATGCGGCAGAGTCAGAGGAAGCCACATTTGTGTTATGGGGTGCCACGGAAATATGTATTTATTCTCAGAGGTTTATTATATTAAGGATATATATCAACATGGTGGCTCTTGTCGTTTTGTGGTTCTGTGCATGTTTATAATGCTGTCCCTGTAGTTTTTGTTTATGGACCTTATTACGACACACAGGGGAGCTACGTTGCACAGTTGGAGATCAGAGACTTAGGAAATAAAACTTTATAATTGTAAGGGCTCTAAGCGATAGAAATCACCCGTTGTTGGTGTAAAAAATATCACCGCTATTGGTGGTATTTTCTACGGTGTTAGTGCTCGAAGGAGAATAGTAACATATATGTGAAAGCAAATTGTGTAAGAGGCTCAGCATTTCACATTATCGCGTGAAAACAAAAGTTGCTTTTACATAGCAATAAGTCTCTTATGATTAAGGGACGGAGTGTATATAGTGCTATTTAGTACTCTGCTATGTGATTGATGTCGAATATTTCATAAGAGGAGGCTTTAAAAGTTTTTCGATAAACTAGTTTTCTAGGGAAGTGGGTGGAGTGTTCCGTGTAAATTGCAGAATAGAAACTAGTAAGAACCAATTGGAAGTGTTGTTTTAAAGTCACATGACTGCACATGCGTGTCTCGACGCCTGTACGCGATAGGTGGGTGCGCGCACCCGGTCGCGCACTATAAGAAAGCGGCGAGAAAATATCAGCTAATATGCTCTTGAAGCTTGTTTTGGTACAAAGAGTTAGTTCTGAAAAGAACTTTTTTTCTTTTTTTTTTTTTTTGGGAAACAAGTGTTATGATGCTTTTGATTTCTTAAAGTTGCTACGACATTTTTCAGTATGTTATACTATACAAATAAAGTGAAGAAATTTAACTTTTCTTGGAGCATTTATGACTCTCAATTTTGTGTTTAATTAGAGTAAAGCTTTGCTCTCCGTATACAAGAAGTTCTCCACAGTTGTTGCATTTTATGTGCACCTTCGCCAGACATGGTTTCAAGTCCATTTCAGCACTCGATGGAGATACAGGTCGTCCACCGGAAGATGTGCTGATTACTTCTGATGGTAATAGCATGGCCTCCGTTTTTCTTGTCAAAGGTGGTCGCTCATCTCCTTCAGATTCGGAAGATGAATGCGGAACGGTAGCCATTGTACCGAAGTCTTCGGGAAGATGTTCGACGTTGTTGTCTCTTGAGAGTAGAAAAGAAAGTGATGGAAGTGGGTGGAGTGCTGCGTGTAAATTCCAAAATAGAAACTACCAAGAACCAATTAGAAGTTTCGTTTAGAAGTCACATGACTTCACATGGAAGTGTCAGGTCCTGTACGAGATAGAAGGGTGCGCACACCCAGTCTCGCACTAAAATAAAGCGGCGAAAACACATCTTATAATATGCTCTTGGAGCATGTTTTGGTGGAAAGAGTTAGTTCTGAAAAGAACTTTTTTTTTTTTTTTTTTTTTTGGAAACAAGTGTTTTGATGCTTTTGATTTCTTAAAGTTGCTACGACATTTTTCAGTATGTCATACTATCCAAATAAAGTGAAGAAATTTAACTTTTCTTGGAGCATTTATGACTCTCAATTGTGTGTTTAATTAGAGTAAAGCTTTGCTCTCCGTATACAAGAAGTTCTCCACAGTTCGTGCATTTCATGTGCACGTTCGCAAGATATGGTCTGAAGTCCATTTCAGCACTCGATGGAGATACAGGTCATCCTCCGGAAGATGTGCTGATTACTTCTGATGGTAATAGCGTGGCCTCCGTTTTTCTTGTCAAAGGTGGTCGCTCATTTCCTTCAGATTCAGAAGATAAATGTGGAACGGTAGCCATTGTAGCGAAGTCTTCGGGAAGATGTTCGACGTTGTTCTCTCTTGAGAGTAGAAAAGAAAGTGATGGAAGTGGGTGGAGTGCTGCGTGTAAATTCCAGAATAGAAACTACCAAGAACCAATTAGAAGTGTTGTTTAGAAGTCACATGACTTCACATGCAAGTGTCAGGTCCTGTACGCGATAGGAGGGTGCGCGCACCCGATCGCGCACTACAATGAAGCGGCGAAAAAACATGTCATAAGATGCTCTTGGAGCATGTTTTGGTAGAAATAGTTAGTTCTGAAAAGAACTTTTTTATTTTTTTTATTTTTTTTGGAAACAAGTCGTATGATGCTTTCGATTTCTTAAAGTTTGTACTACATTTTTCAGTATGTAATACTATGAAAATGAAGTGAAGAAATTTATTTTTTCTTGGGGCATTTATGACTTTCAATTTTGAGTTTAATAAGAACAAGGCTCTGCTCTCCGTACAGAAGAATTTCTCCACACTCGTTCCATTTCATGTGCACCTTCGCAAGATATGGTCTCAAGTCCATCTCAGCACTCGATGGAGATACAGGTCGTCCACCAGAAGATGTGCTGGCCATCTCTGATGGTAATAGCGTGGCCAGGGCTCTTGTCGATGCTTTTGCATAATGCTCAGGGTGCCTTTGTTTAACATGCCGCTGCATGGTATGTATAGAAAAGGAATATTTTTTATTTGGATTTCCCCTTGAGAGCTCCGAATTGCATATCGTGCAGGTTACTTTTGGCGCATTCACTTTCTTTTGATCTTCAGGATAAGTAAAAAATTGCCAAATGAAAGATTCCTTTTTTCTTCTTAACGGTGGTCGCTCATTTCCTTCTGATTCGGAAGATGAATGCAGAACGGCAGCCATTTCAGCAAACTTTTCCGGAAGATGCTCCACGTTGTTGTCTCTTGAGAGTAGAAAAGATTGTGAGGAAAGTGGGTGGAGTGCTTCGTGTAAATTTCAGAACAGAAACTACTAAGAACCAATTGGAAGTCTTGTTTTCAAGTCACATGACTTTACATGCGCTTCTCAGGACGTGTAGGCGGTGACACTATCTAGTAACGAACGTGATTACATACTTAGGAACTAGCATTCAAAAAAACTATGAAATTCACTGAAAAAACCATAGGTTTTACACACGTTATAGTTAGGAAGTAGCATTTGAAAAACCTATGAAATTCACTGAAAAAACCATAGGTTTGACACCAGTTATAGTTAGCTGGAAATTTTACTGACATAAAACCAATGAAATTCCACGTTATAGTAAGTTGGACTCACTATAACTTGCACGTGTAATGCACTGCTGATGACATCACATATTACATTACTTATGACATGGTCAGTGACGTCACTAATGAGATCACTGATGATACCATCTTTGTGACAGAGAGACTAACCTACTTGCACTCTAAAGTAACCTTTAAAACACATTTTGAAACTAACATATAAAAAAAGTGGACATACCTTTACCAGTTACAACAACCAATTCATTAATTCCAACATTTATATACACATCCAATAATTCAATAACAGGTCTATATAGTCACTCGTATATATACTCACTGATTATATATAGTGATACAGCTATACATCCTGTTATATACCGACAGACATCCAAAAGTAAATCACACACATATTCACACTTGCAAATAAAGTAATAAACATCCATTTATTTACATAGACAGATATACACACAGTAGCACCTTACTTCTAAGTAAACTTACACTTACTTACTCTTTTAAACAATCACTTATAGAAACACATACTTATTTAAAGAGGAACTCTTTCAATCTCTCACTGTCACATATACTCACTTATATATATCAATACTTACATAAACTAGATTAAAACATATATCGTTACTGATAAACACATTAGTGAGGCAGGCATTCACTCACTAACACACACATATACACACTCAGCCATCCATACAGTCCTCCACATCGATTAAGACACTTATTTAAACATTTATTTTTTGATCGACCTCTACATATACATATATAAAACATATTTATTTTTTAAAAAGACAGACATTCACTAGATGGTGTTATCAGTGATCTCATTAGTGATGTAATATGTGATGTCATCAGCAGTGCATTACACGCGCAAGTTATAGTGAGTCCAACTAACTATAACGTGGAATTTCATTGGTTTTATTTCAGTAAAATTTCCAGCTAACTATAACTGGTGTCAAACCTATGGTTTTTTCAGTGAATATATATATATATATATATATTTTTTCACAGAAAAAAACATAGGTTTCACACCAGTTATAGTTAGCTGGAAATTTTACTGACATAAAACCAATGAAATTCCACGTTATAGTTAGTTGGACTCACTATAACTTGGGCGTGTAATGCACTGCTGAAGACATCACATATTACATCACTCATGACATGGCCAGTGACATCACTCATGACATCACTGATAGTCGTACTTACCATTTAATTAATGTAAACTTACTTTTATGTTTAAACTACACTTTAAATCTGTGAAAGACAAAGGAAAAAAAGTTATAATTAGTAAAATATATATTTTAAAATAGAAGGAATGGGTCAAGAGGTTAGATGTACTAAGAAATAAAGCAAGAATGAAGGATACAGAAACGAAAATAAAGTAATGTACAAGGACAAAAAAAGGGAAAAAGAAATAGAGGGAGAGCAAATTACTGAAGGTAAGTAAGATACCAAAATGAAATCAGGAAAGAGAAGTAAGTAAAAGGAGAATGAGTGAAAGGGAAAGGAGTCTAAATGAGGATCTAGTTACAAGAAAGAGGAATGAAAGATGACTGAGAGTGACTAAAGGGGAGTCACAAGTGAAGGGAGTGTGAAGTAGTGTGGCTCACTGGTTAGAGGCGGCAGACCCGAGAGCAGAGGACGGCCCGGGACCAGGGTTCGATTCCCGGCGCGGCAGGTTTCTGGACCAGGGTCAGCGGACTCGATAATTCTCTCGCCTCGGTGCCCACTCTGATCAGCGATCACACTCGGCAACTCTGGGCATTAGCTTGCCTCATCTTCACTAACGGCCCCACCAGACCGCCGGGGATGCCTGGTCTCACCCTGGAGATACCCATTAAGGGACCATCTCTCAGGGAAGCCAGGAAGGGTTTCGCAGCGGTTGAAGCGCCTTGGGACCCTACGGGTAAGTAGTGCGCTATATAAATGCCAATACATTTACATTTACATTTACAAGGGATGAAGGGAATGAGGTTAATATAGACTGATAGTGGAAAAAGGAGTGAGAAAGTAACTACAAAGAAAGACTAAGGGAAGGACTGAATGAAGTGCAGTACAATGAGTGAAGAAAGGAAAAAGAGTAAAGGAGCAAAACAAGGATAGAGAGGGGAAGATAACTAAAGCAGTTTTACTGAGAGAATGTGAGAAAGCTGAAAAGTGGTGCAAGGGACAGAGGAAATGCAGACAGTTGAAATTGGATTGAGGGGTTGTGAAAGAAGTGGAGTAAAGAAACAAGATGAAACAAAGTGAAAAAAAGCAGTGTAAGTGAGTAAAGAGAGCTGAAAGTGGGTGGAAAAATGGAAAATGAGTGTGAGACAATGGGAATACAATAAAAATTACACAATGCAAACTATAGAATTATTTATAGAACATGTTAGAAAGTTTATTTTTGCTGTTCTCAGAATATATTGAATTTCACTATAAACAGTGAGTTCAAACTCTTCATCATATAACAGCAGGAAAAAAAACACAATTAGTGTACATATATAATTTGTAAGTTTATATGGGTTTTTTTGATCACTCATATTGAACATTTCCTATAATACTGATATCACTTACTATGAGATCAACTTACAGTACCTATTTGACATAAATATTTTTAAACATTAGACTAACTAAGTAACTAACTTTTATTAACTGTACCCGTCTTCATAGACCAATTACCTTTGCTAAAATTTTGGATTTAAAAACACTAGGTTAGAATTTTTTAGGTCAAAAGGCAAAAGTTGTTTATAAGTCACATGAGAATCATTGCAGTAACTCCAACCTTTTTGACATTTTAAGTAGCATGTATAATGTCCTGATGTTGTTGAAGGACCATCATGATAAATAATAGCTACAGTTGTAAAAGTTGTTCCTGCAATTGATAACTGAGAAGCCACAACATTTTTGATACAAGTTCTCATTTTAGTACCATCACGGTCTACATCGTTGGAAAACTAAAATCACATACTGACCGTAACTTTGTATAAATAATTTGGACAGCATTGGACACTTACATTGGGTACACACCATATTATGATCAGCTGCTTTAACTAGATTATTAAATGGCACAGATTTGCAGTCTGGTAAAGGTAAATATATACATTTTTCAGTATCTATTCTAGAAGTACTTGATAAACTACAATTCTCGCAGTCATGCTGCCATTGATAAGAAAGGCTAAAAAGATTTTCTACATCTACACCTTCATCTTCCAAAACACCAAAAATATACATAAAAAATTCCTGACAATCCTGCTGAATGTTCTGTGAAAATTTTTCTTGACCAGAACACATATCTAAAATATTTCGAATTTCTGTTACACTTTCTATTTTTGCTCTATCACTCCTACATTTCTCAAACACAGAATTCAATGAACCACACAATCTTTGATCCCGATTTTCAACAATCTGTTCTTGTAAAGTTTTAAGAAAAAAAAACATTAACCACTACATTAGCATAGCAATTGACACCAGAACTGTTTTCAAATTGAAATCCAACCACATCTTGAACAGAACCCTTTTTCTTTCTGCTTACAATTACATTTTCATCTACTTTTTGTCTTTTTGCTACTACCTCACTACAGTTACTCTCATTTCTTCTTTTTTGGCCTACCACACGTTTTCAATCAGAGGATATTGTGGCAAATGTGAAGCATACTCTCTTCTTAATCTATTGTATTTTTTAACCCAATCTAGATCTGCACAAATCTTTGTGTCATCACACTTAATCAAATACAATCCAGATAAAGTTCTGACTCGTGATAATGCCACATATGGCATACCCTCTTTAACTCAGAACTTCCAATGTTCACCAAAGCACTATCTACACTTAAACCTTGAGATTTATGAATTGTCACCGCATATGCCAAACAAACAGGAAACTGTTTTCGGTGAACATATAAGTCTTTTACAAGCAAAAACCTAGCAGAACAACGACTGATTTGTTGAACTTGCTCAATGCCATCAAATTAAATTTTAAAAAATTCAATTCCATCTCTATAATTCATAATCCAATTTTGTTTTCACATTTTCTGACAAAATAAGTGTTGCTCCAATATGCTCAATTTTATCTATTGCTCTAGTTTTGCAATCTCTTCATTTTCTAACTCTAACATTTTGTTGTTGAAGATGGAACATTCTTGCAGAGTTGGCATCAAACATATTCCAGATTTGTTCTCAGTAATTTTCTTAAAAATATTCTCTGGAAAAATGTTTTCATTTGGATACAAATTTGAAATTAATCATGCATGTAAAGCTTCTTTCGCATGCTCGCTTACTTTTCCGATTCTTACATCTTGTAGATTTTTCTTATAATCTTCATCTTTTGCCTGTCGCATATTTTGAAACAGTTCTGCATATTTGAAATTTAGCCATATATTAACGTTTCAAATGCTGCCAAGCGATATCCTGGTATCTTCATGCGTGAGCATTTTAAACACTGGTTTACTGGAGTCAACTGCAATAGATCTCTAAAAATAATATTGTGTTTTCCTCCAAATAACACATCATACTCTGTTCTAAGAATTTCTTGCATTCTCAAATGCACAAAAGCAAGCATTTGATTTGAGACCATGCTTACTTCATCAATGATAAGAAGATTCATTTTCTTCATGACTCTTGAAACTTCAGAACAGGCATCTCCAGATAACTTGTTGTAATGCAATTTATTATCATGCTCAACTGGCAGCATCAGTAAACGATGTAGAGTAATCCCTTAAATGTTATGTGCCGCCAGTCCAGTTGGAGCAGTTACAACACAAGACAGCGGTGAATCAGTCCTTTTCTGCAGATAAGTGGAAATTGCTTTAATTAGAAAACCTTTTCCTGTCCCCGTTTATCCACTTATGTACAGTCGGACAGGCTCAAATGATGTACATGAGCACTCTTTTTTCTCATGTCTGAATGCATGTTCAATCTGTTCTGTGACTTCATCATATATCTTTTCTGCTCAACGTTTAGTTGCTATACCAAATATTCTACAATAACTACATCGTCTTGAGCTTGTTCCATAGCTCTTACCACCTCATCCATGCAGTGGAAGCTTCATTTTGGATAATTGGTCCTCCTACTGGATGCTGACTCAATGAAGTAGAACTCTGACTATCTTGAGAACTGTTTCTGGCAATCTCGTCAGCAATTGTGGCTTCTTGCACTATTTCTATATTCAACATTTGCAGATAATTTGGAAAAACAGGACATTCTATGGTATCCTTCGTTGCATTAAAAGAATCTTCGTAACAGAGAAAATCTCCAAGTAGTTCGTCTTCTATACACCATGGCTTAAAGAGTTGCAAAAGAGCTAAATAGTAAAATTCTCTTTTGTCTGGAGATTCACAACTCAATTTTCGATGATTAATCAAATGGCCTTTTTTCTGCTTCACTAGACATCCTTCATTTCCAATGAGAGCATATTTTCCATTATTGATATCTTCGGTGATGTTCCTTTTAGAACTATAGTTTTGCAGAACTTCATACAAACAAGCGTTCTCAAGGTGACTACTTCTATTTGGATAGTATGTATCCAACATGTTTGTCTTTAAAATATCTGTACTATTTGGTTCTTTTTACGCCAAATACTCAATTTCTTGTACAGATTTCAAAACTCGGTTTCGTTTTGCAGCAAGACCTAGACTCACCCAAATGATTGTTCTCGATTTGGCATAGAGACTTGCTGATGATAACAATTCAATTCAATTCATTTCAATTAAATTTATATAGCGCGCTACATACCCAGAGGGTCTCAAGGCGCTTGAGGAAGGGTGGGGAATTACTTGTCGAATATCCATGTTTTAAGATGCTTTCTGAATGCTAGGTGGTTCTGAGTGAGGCGTAGGTGAGTGGGAAGTGAGTTCCACGTTTTAGCCCCTAGGTAGGAGAAGGATCTTCCTCCCATGGTGGCTTTGTTGATGCGAGGTACAGCAGCAAGGGCTTGATTGGAAGAGCGCAGCTGGTGGGTGGGGGTGTAGAAGGAGAGTCGTGTGTTGAGGCATTCAGGTCCAAGATCGTAAAGTGCTTTGTGTGCTTGGGTTAGGAGGTGGAATGTTATCCTCTTATTGACGGGGAGCCAGTGGAGGTTTTTCAGGTGACCAGAAATGTGGTCTTTACGTGGGATGTCTAGTATGAGTCTGGCTGATGCGTTCTGGATGCATTGGAGTTTTTTCTGAAGTTTTGTGGTGGTACCGGCGTATAGGGTGTTTCCGTAGTCCAGGCGGCTTGTAACCAGTACGTGGGTGACCGTTTTTCTAGTTTCGGTGGGGATCCAGCGAAATGTTTTTTTGAGCATGCGGAGAATGTTGAAGCAAGATGATGAGACGGCGTTGACTTGTCTGGTCATCGAGAGTGAGGAGTCCAGGATGACGTCCAGGTTCCGTGCGTGGTCCATCGGGATGGGTGCTTTTCTAAGGGCCTCTGGCCAGCAGGAGTCGTCCCAGGCAGAGGGGGAGGAACCTAAGATAAGGACTTCTGTTTTGTATGAGTTCAGCTTCAGACGGCTGTGTTTCATCCACTCGGCTACTTCTTTCTTTCCTTCATGTAGCTTGGTTTTGGCGGTGTTAGGGTCTTTGGTGAGTGAGAGGATCAGTTGAGTGTCGTCAGCGTAGGAGATGATGTTGAGGTTGTGTTGGTGCGCAATGGCCGCGAGGGGGCTCATGTAAACGTTGAAGAGGGTGGGGCTGAGTGAAGATCCTTGAGGCACGCCGCAGATGACTTCAGTGGCCTCTGATTTGAATGGTGGGAGGCGGACTCTCTGAGTTCTTCCGTCAAGGAACAAGGTGATCCATTCCAGTGCTTTTCCTTGGATTCCGATGTTTCTGAGGCGTTGTAACAAGGTGCTGTGACAGACTGTGTCGAAGGCTGCGGAGAGGTCGAGGAGGATGAGGGCGACTGTGTCTCCGTTGTCCAGTAGGGTACGGATGTCGTCTGTTGCTGCGATGAGTGCGGTCTCAGTGCTGTGTTTGGCTCGGAAGCCGGACTGTGAGGCGTCAAGGGATTTGTTGGTTTCGAGGAAGGCGGCGAGCTGGTTGTTGACAGCTTTCTCGATGACTTTGGCCGGGAATGGAAGGAGCGAGATGGGGCGGAAGTTTTTGAGTTCGGTGGGGTCAGCTGTGGGTTTTTTCAGAAGAGCGCTGAGTTCGGCGTGTTTCCAACTTTCCGGGAAGGTGGCGGAGTTGAGGGAGCAGTTGATGACGTCTTGGAGGTGCTATGATGGAATCAGCTTTGTTGAAGATGTGGTGAGGGCATGGGTCTGTGGGGGATCCTGAGTGGATGGAGTTCATCAGGCGGATGGTGTCCTCAGTGGAGAATGGGTTCCAGTCATTAAGGATGTTCAAGGGGGGTGAAGGTACGGCAGAAGGTTGGGTGGGTTGGTATCCGGGTTTGTTGTCGAAGCTGTTGTGGATGTCTGCGATTTTGTCGTGGAAGAACAAAGCTAGGGAGTCGCAAAGGGTTTGAGAGGGAGTGATGTCGTTGGAGTTGGCAGTCGGGTTGGGGACCTCTTTGACGATGTTGAAAAGTTCCTTGCTGTTGAGGGCGTTGTTGTCTAGTCGGTCTTTGAATGCGGCTTTCTTGGCCGTCCGGATCAGTTGGTAGTGTATGCGGTGGTGTTTTTGAAGGCCTCCCTGGTGCTGGTGTTTGGGTCTTTTTTCCAGGTCTTCTCAAGGGAGCGACATAGTTTCTTGGATTTCTTAAGATCCCCGTTGAACCAGAGGGCGTTTTTGCTGCCTAGTTTGATTTGACGTTTTTTCAAAGGTGCTAAGTTGTCGGCGCTGTTGGTTAGCCATTGAGTGAAGTTAATGGCTGCTTGGTTCGGGTTCGAAGAGTAGGCAGGGGGGTTTTGAAGAAGCGATGAGGAGATTTGGTCGATGCTGATTTTGTTCCAGTTTCTTCGTAAAGTAGGTTGAGGATGGTTGTGAGTTGTGGTCTTTTTGTAGAGAAAGTGAATGCAGCTGTGGTCTGTCCAGTGTAGAGCTGTGGTGTGGCTGAAGGAGATGTGTTTGCTGGAGGTGAAGATAGGGTCGAGTGTGTGACCTGCGTAGTGAGTGGGGGTATTAACCAGTTGTTTGAGTCTGAGGTTGGCGAGATTGTCCAGAAGGGTGGTGGCGTTGCTGTCGTTGCTCTTTTCCAGGTGAAAATTGAGGTCTCCCAATAGAATGTAGTCCTTGGAGGGGAGGGCGTGTGGGGTGATAAAGTCAGTGATGTCTTCACTGAATTGTGCACGGGGTCCTGGTGGTCTGTAGATGAGGGTGCCTCTGAGTGTGGTCTTGGGGTCGGTATGGATCTGGAAGTGAAGGTGTTCGGCGGTAGTGAGGTCGTCCTCTGAGCTGGTTGATACGCGGATGGTGTTCTTATGGACGATGGCGATGCCTCCTCCTGTTTGTTTGGTGCGGTCCTTACGGATGATCTTGTAGCCGTACGAGATGGCTATGGTGAAGTCAGGGGCTGATGAGGCATTCATCCATGTTTCTGTTAGGAAGGCGACGTCCGGAGAGATGGTGTCTAGTAGATTCCAAAGGTCAATGGCGTGTCTGTGGACCGAGCGGGTGTTGAGCAGGATGCATTTTAGGTGGTTGGTGTCAGATCTCTGTTTGGTGTTAGTGGATGAGGAGTTGGTCTTGGTGCCGTCATACTTGCAGGAGTTGCATGTGAAGGGTCCAAGGGTCCAATCAGAACATTCATATGCTCCAATTTCTCGATGCGACAACATCGTCAGACTGTAACTGTATAGTTTCTTGCTTAGACTCTTTTCATGTGAAATGTCCTCCCGCATTTCCTTTAGTTCTGTCTTTTTTTTTGTGATGTAAGATGTCACATATCGAGCCACAGCAATAGAGTTGTCAGCAACAAACTGAATATCCATGTTAGCATTCCACATGGACAAAATCACTGGGTTGTAGTCATTGATGTACTTGGACTCTTCGTTTCTTTTTAAATTGTGTGTATTTCTGGGTGATTTCCTCGTCACAATATGTTGTAGAGATGACATCAAATTATTTACTCTTTCCTTAGAAATCACTGGTCGTGGAAAAGCAAAACAACATTTTATGTAGAACTTTTCCTTGTTTTTGAATTTTCGATGAAAGTGCTTCCCACAACGATGGGATTGGATGCGTAAAACTTGTTGCCTTAAATTGTTTTCTTCAGTACTTTTAGGAACAGCACATGTTGCATACTCTTCAATGAAACTCATCACTGTTTCATCCGAATCTGATCCAAATTTGGGTGCATCTTTAATCCACAACAACATATGTATATGAGGAGCACCTCTCGCTTGATACTCCTTTCTCCAAAAGTAATTCAAAACCTCTCCAAGAGGAGGATTTTTTTTATTGGTAATAACAGACATCATAGCTTCAAATCTATGATTGAAATATCTGCATACATTCACTGGATCCAAAGAACACAGTTCTCCTGGTGTTTTCAATTCTATATTTTGTATATTAGCTTTTGCCTGGCGTAGAAATTCAAGTAAGTTGTCTCATGCATACTCAGCACAGCTAAGAGTGAGGAACCATGTAGGAGTTCCTAAGTTTCTTAGCATACATTTCAATTCCCCATGACGACGGTACCAATACTTGTTTGTACCACGCTGACATGCCATGAGATTGATTAGATGAGATTCCAAAATATTATCCTGCAGATTGACTTTTTCCATAAAGTCCCTTGCCAAAACATTTTGCGGAGGTGCTCCACTTTTCAGTATATGATTTACTGCATATGAAAGTCCAGACACGTCACTTTCATACAGTAGATGAAACAAATATGGAATGCATTGATGAAGCCTTGAATCTTCAGCATATAATCTCAGAAGCAGGAATTTGAACTGGTCGATTGTCATATCGTCCACCTCGACCTGTAGGAAATAGCTGTGGAAAACAACGAGCATCCAAACTTTCTTCCCATACACTAATGGGACTTCCTTTTGCTGCTTTCATTTGAAACAAGTCAATTGCATTCCCCATTACTTCTTTGGAATGCAAAGGATGAACAGTATAATGTTCATATATTTCTTTACCTCTAGACACTTCAACTTTTTCAATTTGGCCGAGTGAACTATCACTGTCTTCTTCTGCAGCTATTTCCTCTGCTTCAACACATACATGTTTGAAGTACTCATTGTTTTTGACCAAATACAACGTTGCCTTTTTGACTTTCCTAACATCCACTAAATCTTGCCAGATTTTCTTACTTTTTGTTGGAGCCCCATTAACTAAAATAACTAAAGGTTCCTCTTCCACTTTTTCTACACCAATAATATCAATATTTTTCCTGAAATCTAGAGGCAAATAAACAACTCTTTCCTTTAATCCTCTCTGTAAATCTGAAGGAGGCAATTTCCCTGTCTTAGGCTCCATGTGAACAATTGCCTAAAAAGGATGGACACATTGAATCAAAATAGATTCATATGTATTTAAATCTATCACTTCAGAAGGAATGTCTACCAACTCCAGATTATTATAAACAGCTCTAGCAGGCATTCTGTTTTCATTTAATTTATTATAACAATATTTACAAATACGCTGATCAAAACTCAAATCAAAACAATTCTCCACCAACAAATAAGTTGCAAAATTCCTCCATTCACTATTATTTTCCATTTCACTTTTTGCATATACATCAACTAACCTAGTCTGAATCTTATAATGAGTCCGTCGACAACACACACAAGTAAAATTAGGCCTTTCACTTGATTTCAACTGAAAGTTGCTAATTTCCTGGTCACACTTTTCTGTACTTGAAATCTGTACATTGTCTTCCACATTATCTTGTATTAATGTGTCAATTTCTACACTGTCCTCTTTTTCACAAAAATAACAAATCTCAATTTCTACACAAATCTTCTTCACATCTAATTCAGTTCCACGCAAAAGAGTACTGTTTAACTGTTTAAGCTTGAGTGCTGGACTTTTTGCAAAATATAACCTTCTCACTAAGTTCCTCATTTTGTTATGATGCAATGCTAACATCCTAAAATGATGAAAAACACTCTGACATACTTTTCTAGAAAGACAAGCCAATGAATGTCCATGCAAACCTGTGTTTTCTCTCACTCTGCAAGGATCTAAGTCTTGCAATATCTTCATTTTTTGTTTTAGACTTTTCTTACTATATGTACGTAAGAAATTACGAAGCACCTCGATAGAATCCTGTCGCACACTACAAATACTACCACATTTCCAATTGTACACTGGACCCTTAGTACGTCTTCCTAAAACTTCATCACTTAATACCTCTTCTACATCTCTAGACACAAGTTTCTCTTTTTCAATCGGACAACCATCTTTCACCTCATATGCTCGACCACTGGTGTCAACTGCATGTACTAAATCATTCTCCTGGAAGTAACTCTCATTAAAAAATGGCTCACAACTTGAACTATGCATCCATTCTCCAGAAAAAACTTTACAAAAATTAGTTTGATTAATCACTCGTTTGAATCTACGGTTTAATTTGAAAACATCAATTGTCTTGTTAAGTGTCCTAATTCTATTGATTACTAAAATAATTTGTTCTTAACTTCCAAAGATTGATCAACAATCTTGTCTACATTTTTCTTTTTCTTATAAAAAGCAGCACTCTGTGTACCTTTCTTAATGTTTTTTAATAAATTTAAAACTACCCTATTGCAAAACATTCATTTACGTATGTCCCTAAATTCATTTTGTCTTCTATTCCTATAAATATTATTGTCTCCTTCTGCAGTAGTAAGATTTTGGGGAGACCTCTCCTTTCTCTTCAAATTTGCTGTCTCCTTCTGTAAACTCACATGTATATTTACATTTTTTTTTATCTATAAATATTTCGAAGAAAGGACTTCGTTGTCTTACCAGAAGCTTTTTCCGCATTTTTTGTAGTATTTGTTGAAGGACACTGTTTTAATTGCGTTGCTCTTTTTGTTTTTTTTTCGCATAGCACCTTTCCTTCTCCTCTGGCTTGTGGGCATTTTGCCTTAATATTGTAATGTTGATTTAAATCTGTGGTAAAAAAAAAAACACATTATAGACCACTATTATCAAACAACAAAGCAATGACAAAAACAATATAAACACTATAATACTTATACATATAACCTTATCAATGTTTTTTAAATGTTATTCTAAAAAAATATTTTGAGCATATTAATTGGTTTTACATTATTGACAAGGATTAGACAGTACCATTGATTTGCCCCCAAAACCAACACAGTGCAGATCCTATGTACAAGCATTCAATTTCACTAGTGAAACCTCAGTTTCAAATCGTTTTTTGAATAACATTTTACCAACACAGCGCAGGTCCTAAGTACAAGCATTCAATTTCACTAGTGAAACCTCAGTGTTTCACAAAATACAAATCCTCTATCTTGCAAATGTTGATAGCAAGAATTATCAAAAAGCAACACACAAACGAACAGCAAAGAAACTCAGGGCCTTATTTATGAAAGCACCTGCAGCACAAGGCAATCAAAAATAAGGCCCAAATGTAAATACCATTGATTTGCACCCAAAATTGCCCAAATGTAAATACCATTGATTTGCCCCCAAAATCGTTTTTTGAATAGAATTTTACCAACACAGCGCAGGTCCTATGTACAAGCATTCAATTTCACTAGTGAAACCTCACTGTTTCACAAAATAAAAATATTCTATCTTGCAAATGTTAATAGCAAGAATTATCAAAAAGCAACACACAAACCACCACCAAAGAAATTCAGGGCCTTATTTATTAAGGCCTTGCTCCACCGGTGCGTCATTTTTTTCCCATGTTACAAGTAATGCACCTGCGGCACAAGGCAATCAAAAATAAGGCCCAACTGTAAATACCATTTATTTGCCCTCAAAATCGTTTTTTGAATAACATTTTACCAATACAGCGCAGGTCCTATGTACAAGCATTCAATTTCACTCTTGAAACCTCACTGTTTCACAAAAGACAATTCCTCTATCTTGCATATTTTAATATCGAGCATTTCCCAAAAACATACCACAAACCAACAGCAAAGAAACTCAGGGCCATATTTTTGAAAGCCTTGCGCCACCAGTGCGTCATTTTTTTCCTATGTCAAAAGTGACGCACCTGCGGCAAAAGCCAATCATAAATATGACCCAAATGTAAATACCATTGATTTGCCACCAAAATCGTTTTTGGAATAACATTTTACCAACGCAGCGCAGGTCCTATGTACAAGCATTAAATTTCCCTCCCGAAACCTCACTGTTTCACAAAAGACAATTCCTCTATCTTGCATATTTTAATATCAAGCATTTCCGAAAAACCTACCACAAACCAACAGCAAAGAAACTCAGGGCCTTATTTTTGAAAGCCTTGCACCACCAGTGCGTCATTTTTTTCCCATGTTTAAAGTGACGCACCTGCGGCACAAGCCAATCATAATTATGACCCAAATGTAAATACCATTGATTTGCCACCAAAATCGTTTTTGGAATAACATTTTACCAACACAGCGCAGGTCCTATGTACAAGCATTCAATTTCACTACTGAAACCTCACTGTTTCACAAAAGACAATTCGTCTATGTTGCATATTTTAATATCAAGCATTTCCAAAAAACCTACCACAAACCAACAGCAAAGAAACTCAGGGCCTTATTTTTGAAAGCCTTGCGCCACCGTGCGTAATTTTTTTCCCATGTTAAAAGTGACGCACCCGCGGCATAAGCCAATCATAAATATGACCCAAATGTAAATACCATTGATTTGCCACCAAAAACGTTTTTGGAATAACATTTTACCAACACAGTGCAGGTCCTATGTACAAGCATTCAATTTCACTCCTGAAACCTCACTGTTTCACAAAAGACAATTCCTCTATCTGCATATTTTAATATCAAGCATTTCCAAAAAACATACCACAAACCTAAAGCAAAGAAACTCAGGGCCTTATTTTTCAAAGCCTTGCGCCACTGGTGCGTCATTTTATTTCACATGTTAAAAGTGACGCACCTGCTGCACAAGCCAGTCACAAATATGACCCAAATGTAAATACTATTGATTTGCCTCCAAAATCGTTTTTGGAATAACATTTTACCAACACAGTGCAGGTCCTATGTACAAGCATTCAATTTCACTCCTGAAACCTCACTGTTTCACAAAAGACAATTCCTCTATCTTGCATATTTTAATATCAAGCATTTCCAAAAAACATACCACAAACCAACAAGAAAGAATCTCAATCTGCTTCCTAATTTGAGTTAACGCATGTAACTTAATTCTAAAACATTCAAATATATTTCTTTACAGAGGCAGACACTATTAATTGCTTCTCAAAAAAATAAAAGCCATTCTTTTACCCCAAAATCGTTTTTTAAATAACTTTTTACAAACACAGCGCAAGTCCTATGTACAAGCATTCAATTGTACTACTGAAACTTCACTATCTACTTCCGAATATTCTCCATAGAGCAAATAAGTCTCTATCTAAATTAAATAAATCATTACTTACCTTTACAAATGCTTTTAAAGATTGAGAAAAGTGTCAGACACACACACCAAACTTTCTTTAGCAGAGCAAAAGGTATGCACTCAAGACACTGAAACCAAGACTGGCACAGAAATGCTCTGATTTAACACACATATGCCTCATTTCAACCAATCAAAACTCTTCCCTCACTATTTTCAAACCAACACCCTTCTCCCTCTGAGACCTTTCTACCTGTCACCATAGCAACTCCCTCCTAATTGAACTCTGAGGTTCAAATGTTTCTTCAACAATGTTGCAAAATAAGTCAGCAAGGATGTTTGACCTCTAAAAAAACAGCTTATCCAGGGCATTATTGCTTTAATTGACTTTTTCTTAACAATTGCTTCTTTCACACAACACAACCATGCACCCTAACTTTCAGTTTTCAACTATCTGAATCCACCAATCATTGCTTGTGATTCAGGAGCAGGGAAACTCCACAATTTATTTTTGTAAACTCCTATTGTTCCAACTGCCATTTCATTCCCACACTTCATCTGACTGCACAGAACCTTCTCTCATCATGTATTCTATGTGGATTATTGGACATAGCTACATCCACTGGGCTCAAAGTTATGCAGCTTGCAGACATTTTCACAACCTTGATTCAACAAATGTGAAAATTAAATGGATTGGCCAGAGAGGATTAAGATGTCACCAATTGATACCATTGGTGAAAACCTTTTCGCATCTGCCAAACCCTGACCTCTTAATTTTGCACTGTGGAGGAAATGACTTGGGCACTTTGATGACACTTTTTCCACAAACTGCCTTGGTATATTCCAATATATGCCAAAGACAGAAATGGAACTGGTCCAACCAATTTTGTCCACAATTTGAGAAAGCACGGAAACATGTGAATAAATCTGTTTCTGCTTACATGAGAGACTATGGAATGGGTTCAATCTACAACACTAACTTGCGTTACAACATGCAAGACATCTACAGAGATAATGGTGTGCACTTCTCAGATGAGGGGAATAGAATATTCCTCCTGAATTTAAGACTGTGCATTGGAACCTACTTGTAGGTATCTAAATCAGCCACAGAACCCAAAAGCTCTTTTCAGAGCTACCCTACCTCTGATCACTCAAAACAATTATCTTTTTCTAACTTTTTTCACTATTTTTCACCAGGGTACGCTTCCCGGTATGCTCCCCGGTGCGCGTACCGGGCGCTCCCCTCGCAAAATTAAAAAATATATATTTTTTTATTTTGGCATATATGCCCCTCCTAAACTAAAAGTGTCTACTGTGCCCCCTTCCACCCATTCCCAACATTGTTTGTCCTCCATCTTGTGTCTCAATTCTACAGAAACACAAAATGGCGGACTCCCGTAGCGCTCCCGGTGCGCGTACCGGGGCGCGCACCGGGAAGTGCTCCCAAAAAAAATGTGGGAATGAAATTATATAAAAACCACTGAACAGACTCACCAAATATAGAATTGGCCCTACTACATACCAGTCCCTACCATTTTCCCAAATTTGGTTAAATTCCATTGACGCATTTAAGTTGTAGCTCTGTCTAAATATCCTGAGGTAAATTACATGACAAAAACACATATGAAAGTGTTAGAATTTACAACCAATTAAAATGTTACTTACATTTTTTACTTTTATGTGCTGACATTTGGTTGGCTATGTACATGAATATATATGAAAAATGAGAGGGAAACATGGCCATTTTGACTAATATTACCTGAGGGACATTTCAAAAGAATTTTCACAGAAAACTTCAACTGCTTTTAAAAAGGTAAGTTAATATTTTTGAAGGGGATTTATGTTGTGCGATTTAAGTTAATTTGACAAAAACGTTTTCAGATAGTTATATACTGTCCCTCTGTAAGAGTTAGAGATTGAGATAGGCTTCACTGTTATAATTATGGATTGAGTTAGGCTTCTCTGATATAATTATGAATTTACTTAGGCTTCATCACAGACACTTTTTAATAGTTCTACTTCCTGCCTGAAACCATACACTGCCCAAAGATAACTTCACTGTTAAAAACTCACAAGTACCTGTCTGATCTTAAACCCAGCAGTGCCCTATATCTACTTATATATTTATTTTTTATGCAATTTACAGCAAGAAAATGGAAGGAGAACAAAATAAAATTAATATTTCTTTAGAAATCAATATGGAAAACAATCCTAAGGAAGACAAAGATGAAATAGGCTTTTTGGATCACTCTCTGGACCAAGACATTGAATCATGGAATCCAAATGAGGACATACCTGATGAATTATTGTTGGAAATTCTTTAAGATTTTGAAAAATCACAGCAATAGATTTTTATTTAAAAATTAAAAATAGTTTGAGACATTATTCTTTTTTATATGTAAATTATGAAATAGTACCAAAATAGATATAATATAAAGTGAGGCTTAAAATATACTGTGCAACTTTTTTATGTTACATAGTAATTTTGCTCATAGTTACTTCCATTCTCCCACTATATTATCTCCAATGTGTATTTAACATCTCTTTATCATCTCCTGCCTCCATGTTGTTTCTGCTTTCCTGACAAACTATGGTATGAATTCCATATACCTCAATAACTTCTGTAACAACATGCAAGATATCTACAGAGGAGATGGTGTATATTAAATTTTAGACTCTGCATTGGTACCAACATGTTGGTACTGAATAATAAAAAAAACAACAAAAAGAACAATTAATAAACATACAGTATTTGAAAAGTCTGTCATTCTTTTTTCCCCATGGTACGCTCCCGGGTGCGCTCCCCAGTGCGCGTACCGGGCGCTCCCCGCGCGAAAATCAATTTTTCATTTTTTTTACCCCGTGGGGCCCTTTTATGGCCCCCACATCAAACATAGGGGGTCAGGGGGGTCTACCCTGCCCCCTTATGGTCAATTCCCCCCTTTGTTTTTGCCACCTCTTGTGTCTCAATTTTACCGAGAGACAAGATGGTGGCCGCTCCGGACTGTTTCGAATGTTTACAGACACCCGAGAGCCAATCAGCTTTTCACACGCAAGTCGCGTGGCGTGCCCGGTACGCGCCCCGGTGCGCGTACCGGGGCGCTGCCATAGATATATATATATTTGAACCTAAATTACTCAAAATCCACTGGAGCACATATCTTGAGACATAGCAAAGGTTCATCGGGCTACCAGTCCCTACAATTTTGCCAAGTTTGGTGGAAATCCATTCAGCCGTTCGGGCTAAAAGTGAAACCGACCGCCCTATGGAAATTAACATGGTGAAAACACGTTTTGGGACCCCCCTTTTATCTCGGCCCCCACTTGATGAATCCCCCCCAAACTTTCAGGGAAGGAGCGGAGCGGGCCATTTTTATGGAGAAATTCGCAAAGATTCATCCACCGACGCCAAAGTTATTCCCAATAGAATGTTGCGGATTTCCTTTGGAAAGTAGATCCTAATTATAACTACCTACTGGCGACCACCAGTAGGTAATATATATATATATATATATATAAATATATATATATATATATTTCTAATTCATTTTCTTGTTAATGTTGTAAAATATAGGTGTTTTTATATTATTGTTAGGTTTTCATTATATGTTTTGTAGGGTTAGATGGTGGGATGATGTTATAACAAAATGTATTTTATAAATTTAGGGGCTTATTACGATGTTAGTTGGAAAGCCTCCTCTTAAGATTCGAAATCTCCCCGACCGACCTGATCCCTACTGACCGACTAGATCAGTTTACATTCTGACCACTTGATGATGATATTCGCGGTCAGACCATAAACCGCATGGTAATTTTGACTTGGCCCAGAGCAACTCGTGGAGTACTCATGTAGGTTGGAATCCCATCGTACACTCAATCAACAGCATTTCTACCATTGGGATTATAATGTAAATTTCCAACAGCCTTCCCACGTCAGCCTGTCCAACATGGAAAGGCTGTCAGAAAGTGACATTGGGGACCTCTGGCAGGGCTTCCTAGGCCCCACGGTGTACAGTTGATGGCCGTATTGTAAACCTCTGCACTGTGTGACAGGCACCATGGGGTGCTTGCGACAGGGTGCAGGGTTTTCCGGACACATCCGATTTCCCCATTGGAGCCCGCATTACCGCGGGTTGCCAGGCGAACCATGAGCTCCCATAGGACAAATTCGGATTCCGACCAAACAATGTTAGGTCACATCGTAATGTGGCGGTTGGAATTATAGACCGCGAATCGGTCGGTCACAATTCTGAGTCGATGTCGGGCAGAGGATTTCCGTCTGAGATCGTAATGAGTTCCTCAATGTAGTAATAAATACTTTTTAATAGAATTTTCCATGTATGAAATAATATTGCATTTAATTGTTTATACTGTTTGTAATATTATTATCATGTTTCTAATTTTCAGAAATGTTTTACTTTTCATTGTTTGTTTACATTTAATATATTACATTTTAAATATCCTTTTGTATTTTTATTTTGCTTTTAAAATTAGTTTTGGTAGACATTTTATTTGTATGTAAATGTGTAAATACTATGTTTTTTTTTAAATCCATCATTTTCCCTACTTTTGCACTGACTGGAGTGGGACTACCAAATGTTTTCCCTCAGCAAACCAACTCTTTCCCTACTTTTCCCTGACTGGAGTGGGAATAGTACATTTTACCCCTCAGCAATCCAACTCTTTCTCTACTTTTTGCACTGACTGGAGTGGGACTAGTAAACATTACCCAACACGTTCCTTAATTTTGCACTGATTGGAGTGGGAATAACACTTTTCACAATTAAACACTTTCCCTATTGAGTGTAGAGGGGATTCATTTTTTTTTTGTTAAATATGAATTTTTTTGTTGTGTTAATTGTAGTAGGAATAGTAAATTGTAGTATTAGGCACTGTTATATTTTATGCAATTTTATTTCTATTGTAGTTAGGCTAGTAAATATTATTTTTGTGTGATGTAAGGAAAAATATTTTGTTGTGTTGTGTTAGTACTTATTTTTATATTATAACGTTTTGTTTTTTTAATGTGGTGGGAAATGTATATGTATTTATTTTATTTTTTAATATTGTATTTTATGTTGTTATAAATAATGTTTATAATTAAGAGGCCAATTACAATGTCGGGCGAAAAGCCTCCTCCTGAGAGTTGGAATTTGCTTTACCGCATCCGAGTCCCGTCTGACTGACTCAGTCGGTTTATATTCCGACCACCCAATTACAATGTTCGCGGTCGGAAAGGAAATCGTGGGGTCAATCTAAATCGGTTCCGACCGACTCATGGAGTATCCATGCCACCAACACTGCATTAAGCACCCCTATTGACAGCGTTTCCATCCTCTGGATTACTATGTCAATTTCCAAAAGCTTTTCTGTATCGGCATGTCCGACACAAAAAGGATGTTGGAAAGTGACTTTGGGGTCTAGCAGTGTTCCCTTCATTCCGTGACTTCTGATTGGTGGTGGTAGGGATATCTAAAGGACCCCACTGTAAATCCACTTTAAATATCTTCACTGTGTGGCAAACATCATTGGGTACCTGTGACAAGGTGCAGGGTTTTCTGTACACATCCCATTATCCCATATGCCGATTGTTGTGCAGAATGCATGAATCGATATGAAACAATGGGAATCCAAAAACATCAGCATTGTTCATAGTGTAAAATCACCTAAGAACTAGCCAGAAACCAACACAGTATTTATATTCTGTCTAATATCTGTACTCTTCCTCCATATGTGCTCCTTTTTTGTGGCCCTCAAAACATGGTATTCACTGCAATGTATTTCAATAATGACCATGCCTCTAAGTGCTGTAATGGCTATGGCATGATGTCTTTATTTTGGTCATCCAATCAAGGGGGATCACTTTAGAATCCACAAAATGCCACTTGGAGTCAGGATATGCTCACTGTGCCACTGTCATAATATATTTTAATTCATTTGTAAGGATGCAGAGAAGACGTTCCTGAGGGGGTAATTACGATGGCGAGTGGACTTGAGTCCGCCCGCCATCGAGGTGGTGATTGGGACCGGCGCCTGTATGGCGGTGGTACCGAATGTGAAATTACAATGCGACTGCCACCATAGTGATTGCATCCTGCAAGTTTACCATGGCAGCGGGTGTTGCTAGCAGAAGCACCCACTGCAATAGTAAAAATGCATGTAGTGCCTTTCCCTGCACTATGTGGCAGGCACCACACAGTGCATGCCACTCAGCGCAGGGAAATGCAGGCGGTACCATGGGCACCCCCAGTGCACGAACAAACCCCCCCCACAAGGGATATCCACAACAGCTCCCAAAACCAATCCCCGTCTTCATTTCCATGGTGGTTTTGCCACCATAGAATGATTGGCTACAGCAAACTTTGTAATTTGGTGGAGGGTGCCTGCTAGGCAATGCCTTCATTTTAAGCATGCTGACTGCTCCGCTAGGCAATCAGTACGATTGCCTGTGCAGAAGCGTGGCGGGCCGTCTTTGCAACTGCCGTGTTTGGAAATTGATTCCTCTGCCATTGTAATGTGGCAGGGGAAAAATTGAAGTCCGATGGCGGAAGGCCCACCACCACACAGATGGCAGTGTCAAGCCTCCCACCATAGCAATGACACTCTGAATTCTGTAATGGCTATCCTAATGTATAGTGAATGTTGTGTCCACCCTGTCAAGATTGATACATCCCCCTTAACCCCTTCCATGCTGGTGACGAACCCCAGCCGTCATGCACTACGGTGCTCGTGTGCTGATGACGGCTGGGGTTCGTCATGGCCCGCCCGTGTTTGGCCGGCGGCCGCACACAGGGAAAATCGCGGCCGCATCGAAGGGGTTAAAATTGCTATTCAGAGTATATCTGGGTACTGACAGACCAGACCTATCTTAATAACCCTTTCATGCTCATTGGGAACTACTCCGTAAAAGTACATATGTATATATATATATTATACAGTGTCTGTCACTATTGGGTAGTTCGATTTAAGGTCATAGTTTCTACAGGAAGAGCATATTTTTTGCTAATTACCTTGGTGCCCCTTAATGAATCCGAAAGACAATTTCTCCAAAAAAGGTCGCATGGCAATTATCACACAGATACAAAAAGTGGGGGTCAAGATGGAGGGGAAAGGTTTCCAAAATACATTAAAAAAAACTATATATAAAAATAGTAAAAAAGCAAATGGTAATGTAATGCTATAGTTAGGTGTTGAAAAAAGTGTTGTATTCGATGAACAGCCAGCTGCTTATGATGTCCGACCATTCCATTCCTCCCTCTTCTATTGTAGTAATATATGCAGACAGGTAAGAACATGGGTACTCACAAATATTTTCCCTGGCACCAACAAATTTGGTAAGTGATGTGACTGAGGGCCTCATTGATACTAGCAGAGTGGTGGTCAGAGGGGGGGGGTTCAAGGGAGGTGTGGCAGTATGGTGGACATAGGAGAAGTGCAGCATATACATCTTGCAGCTGAATTGCACAATGTGAAACCAGAAAACCTGAGAATAATCCAGATTCCCCATTTTATCAAATCATATAATACTAGGCAATTGTAGTTTCCCTCCTCTTTCTACATTATGGCATATAACAAGACCTCACAATGCTTGACTTCAGGATTTGTGCTGTGCAAAACCCTCTCCTGTGTTTGATTTAACAAACAATAGGGTTGTTCATGCATAATAGTATCCTAGGTCACCCTAAGAGTGAACATAACAGCTGATTTGCCGCTTAGTTTACTATTGGCATTGTGTCAGGGTTGAGAGTAAGAATGAATGTTTCTGAATTTATGTTTAAAAACTATCAATAAAAAAATGTGGCATGTGGCCCCTAAGACATACTTTGAGTATCAAGGGTTTAGGATGTTACCTGTGAGGCAATTTTTTGTCACTGGAGCATGGGAGATGGTTAATAAAGATGCTACTTACTGTGTCTCTGTGTAAGGTTGCTTCATAACAAGGGGTGCAGTGCAGGGGCCAGCAACCGACTATTCCACCCTACTTATGAGCATAAGAGAACAGTATAACTGGAAGTAGAGAAGTACTTTGGCTATGCAGAGAACACCAAGTAATTTGCTGTATCTTGCACACTTCAAGTCTAGCAAATCTTGTGGAAGAGAATCTTACTCCCATCAGATGTAACCATCACTGGTAAAGCCATTCCCCGCTTTATTCTTTTTGTCTCCCTCTGAGGAGGAGAGATAGGTGTGTTCTTCCCTGAGGAGGCAGTGATGGCTTTTACTTCAACTCTATTTAGGCAAACCAAGGTGAAGCCCCATTGTGGTTTTTCTCTTTGTACCAAGTCTGTCAGCACTGGTACACTGCTACAAACTCCTCAAAGTGGTGATATGTTTTGTCTAATATCAGCAACATCATGGGGAGTGCTTTAATGTTCATTTGTAGTTGCTGTTCATTCAACACATTCCGCGAAAACTTTCCTCTGACCACATCCAAGCGTATGTGTCTTCACTGAGGTGATATATACACCCTGAATTAAAATTGTTAAGCTTGGCATATACTAAACACTTTATCTTTTGTTTTTAGCATAAACATATTTTTCAACACTAAGGGCCTGATTCTGATGCGGTTAGGAAACATTCCCACCCGGGGCCTGATTCTGATGCGGTTAGGAAAGCATTCCCACCCGGGGCCTGATTCTGATGCGGTTAGGAAGGCCTCCAAATGGTATTTGCTCCTTCCAAATAGGATTGGAAGTGACCCAGCGCCCAATTATGATGTGGTTAGGGATATGTGGTCCCATTGAAGTCAATGGGAGTCCAACAAAATCGTACCTGGAAGCATCCGGATGCATCGTACTTTGTCGTTTGGACACTCCCAATCCGTGTGGGCCAGTAACCATTTCCAACCCGATTTGTTCGGGAAGCCGTCAAACCTGCATCAGAATCAGGCCCTAAATGAGAGAATAGTGTTGATGAGTACACTCCATTTCATCTGTAAATATTTAATGATCATTAAGACACACTAAAAGTGCATAGACTTTTCGTAAACCACCTTTCAAGCTTTTTTGGGATATTCTGCAAATGTAACATAACTCAGGTTCAAACAAAATTAATGTAGTAAGATACTTATCCACTACATCTGCTTACATAATTCGGATCCCTGTCTGAAATACCCATTCATTTGTTATACACAATATATTAATGCAATGTTACAACACTTATTACAACTTTGAACAATTGAAATTTAAAAGTATTTTATTCTTATACATATTTAACTAACTTGATTCTCATTTTACAATCTAAGCAAGAGGATGTTTTTTCAAAATATGGATTACATTTAGAGCAATACATCTTTCATTTAGTTTTTCATTGTAACTAGTGACTACACTCAATTAATACGGATCATAATGGCACCTATAACCATTACTCACCCATCATCTTTTCTCAACAATGTAGAAGAACCATCATTGCAGTGGAAAGAATTGGTCAAACTATTAGAATCATACATTTTCGCCATTGGTGGAGAAAAAAGTGCTGCATTTAGAAAGCCATACATTTTGCTACACATTTTGGGAATTTAAGGTTGTATGATTTATGGAACTCTACCTCCTACCACTGATTTGCTTGAAGGTGTGGTGGAATGAGATTTAGATATATATAAGATACCATTTTTAAAAATGAAGCCCAATTTTGTAACAAAGCAAGTGTAGCATTAGAGAGACATAGGGCTTAAGTTACAAAAATAAACTTTGGGGCTTATTTACAAGCCCCTTGCACCACCAATGCATCACATTCAATATGAAAAAACGTGACGTACTACAGGCACAAGAAGCTTGTAAATTAGCCCCTTAGACGTTAGTCTAAGTTTACTATTTGTGGATATTCACAAAGTGAATTTTATATGTAGTAACTTTACAGGGACGGAGTCTCCAGCCCCAGGGCAGTATGTGATTTTGAAGCATTGACAGACTCTATAATTTAGGATCAACTAGACATGTTATGGTTTTGAAGAAATAGTGTTGTCCAGGAATACAAGTTTATAAGTAGAAATATAACCAGTAAAATATACAGATTCATGCACCCTTTAAAAAAATCACAGAAATATTGTAGTCAACTTTAAAGCATGTTAACAGGCTAATTCATCATCTACAATTAGTGGAAAAGATGTACCAGACATTAACAAACTAAAATGTTTATTTTGCCGATTTATCAATAACTTAGCTAACAATATGAATTGTCAAGCAAAATATGTCACTTTTGAAATTGTGATAAAAGGGATCAATTTGCTAAAGTATGTAGTGACAGTGTAAATAATCACGTGAACTGTTTACAAGATGGTAACCAAAAGTTAAAGGATTTGTTTTTTAAGTACAAAGTGATGTGAGTAACAGTAACCAGTTAGGTTATCCTGAATGCAAAATCCATCTCCGTGGTGAACCTATTACTATGTATGAAGATTTATGTTCCTCGTTCAACCTTATAAACTGTGATGATTTTAAAGCAATATAAAATACAATTTGTGGATCAGTAGCAATACCACCTATAAATAACAGCAGGTACAATAGAGATGCAATTCCTTAATTTGGGATTATGAAAACACATATCTTTTACAAATTATACAGTTGAGATGGATCATATTATGGTGGATTGGAAACAACAAAATGAATTGGAAATAGCACTAGATTCCAACAATCCAGAGCCAGTCTTAATAGCAAGCAGGTCTATAACTGGGGACCATTTGTGTGATTCAATTCTTAAACTGCTTAAAGAAAACCTTGCTTTGTTAAAAAAAGTATAAAATAAAATTACATTGCAAGCTAAATTGAAGCCAGTCATACATGAAGCATTACATTCTATGCATTTCATGGGAGAACCCCTCCAAATGGAACTAAAGCATGTGATAGATTTAGGCATAATACAGCCAATTGTTTCCTCTGAATGGCTTCCTCCATTAGTTCTGGTCAAGAAAGAACATTAGACTTTGTGTGGGTTTTCAGGACCTAATAATAACATTTGGGTAAAAGGCATACCATGCAACAATGATGAGCTCAGTACCATAGGAAGGTAATCCAGGTTCATTGCCATAGATCTATCAATGGCATATCAGTGAGTAGTATTTCACCCTGACTTAAAACTTTTAACTGCTTTGACTACTCTTGTAAGGGCATTTATGTTTTGTAGACTGCAGTTTAGTATTGTCTCTGCTGCTGCAGTGTCCCAAAAAATAATGACAAGAATCTAAAAAGGTATCCCTTATGTTGCATTTCCAAGATTACATTATCCTATTTGGATCTTCTGTAAAAGAACATAAATGTTTATGGCGGTTCCTGAGGTGAATTACGAACCATCGCTATCCGGCCGGAGCCCAATGAGGAATTTATTCTAAAAGGTTAAGGGATATCCATTAGCCCTATTCAGGTAACATTTTACTGATATGATCATCCAGCTATAAAGCATCCTGCTGTAAATAAACAGAAGTCTTCAGGTCTCAATGTTTGCCCACATAGATACGGACGGACGTCCATCTGTGTGACTTTGTACCCATATATATACCAATAGCGGTGCCCTATAACAGTCAATACCTTCATTTTAATACAATTATCACAACTTTCTATCAGCACAATATCACTTTATAGCCAAGGTTAGTCTTCTAAACCCCCGTCAGGGCGTAATATCTGAGACCTTTAAGAACCTTCTACACTAATCTTTGTATCCATTGCCTGGAAACCTGTTATTGCTTTTCCTGTTGAGCTAGTTGCTATAGACTGAATGCAATAGATGGTCTCCTGATGAAGGCAGTAATGCCGAAACACGCCTAACTTACATCTACCGCATTGCCTCCATCAACTCTACATCTACCGTATAGTCATTGTCATTTTTGGAAATATGTTGCAATTATGATTAATCATTTTATTTAAATTCTATTTGTGTACACTGATTTGTTAATGTCACTATATATGAATTGATATTTAAACCAAAAAAAAGGAGAAACAATGAGATTTGTTAAATAAACAAAAATATATATTCTTTTTTTTTCAAAACACATTTTATTAGCCTGCACCTATATATAAATGCAAAGCCCCGAATACTGGGTTCTGTTGCACACAGCAATGAAACGAGCACAACAGTGTCAGACATTTTATACAATACAAACCCCCCCTTCCCCCACTCCCCCAGGTTGCACTGCTACCACATACCAGTTGGCTGAGAACTATAAAAGAAACAATGATTACATGCTAGAACCATCAGAGCACTACCATCGTGCTCCAACACTCCCGAGTGATTAAAATGTCAGAGTGGACTCATTTTCCGGGGGGGTTCAAGGTCCAGCCCCCCGTAGTCCGCCCACCTTTTTCAAATACGAAAGTGCTTACGGGGACATCCCCTGGCCAGGAAGATAGGTTGCTCCAGCCCCATGCAGCAGTCCATGCCATTCCTCCATGCAGCCAGTGGCGGGGCTAGAGGCGCCTTCCAAGCCCTAGCTATGTCACGTTTGGCCAAGGTCAAACCAAGCAACAAAGGTGATGTTTATAACGATTGCCCCCCACCCCTTCCATAACATGCAACAGTGCCAGTCTCGGTTCTCTAGACAGTTCCCACGCCAGCACTTCTGATAGACATCGAAAGACCCCGGTCCAGAACCTATGTAGCGCCGGGCAGTCCCATGTTGTGTGCAGAAGTGTGCCTACCTCAGAGCCACATCGCAGGCATTCAGGGGACCCTATCATGCCCGCCTTCCACAGGCGCTCCCTGGTGAAGTATGTGCGGTGGAGATATTTAAATTGTACAAGTCTCAGACGTGTGGAAATAGCCACTCCCCTGGGGCTCGCCAGGGCCTCCATTCAGCCCACGGGGGCCCGAGAGGCGTGGGGCCTGGTTGCTGACTCTCAGCCGGGGGACAGAGTTTGGCGACACCGGTTCTGCGGTCTGAGCGCACCGGTCCTGTGTACCCGATGCGGCGCATCCCATTCGACTTGGGCTGCACCTGTGGGTCTTTTGTGGAGACTTTGGGGAGCTGATCCCACAGGCGTACAGTGGCAGAGGTGTGCCTGTAGCCCAAAGCTGTCGGGCAGGATTTGAGGTGCCTGACGGAGACCCTGTGACATATTTACAACGGATGGCCCGTGGCAAGACTGGGGGGGGATCTATAAACCAGGCCGGGGCTTGCTTAGAAGGCTGAAGGCTTGCACGCTTGTGGTGCGCTCTGGGAATGTGAGAGAGGAGCCATTGGCGTGGACGTTCCCAGTGACATGACACTGGAGAGGGGATATTGCGGGGCAACCGGCCTTAAGGACCAGACCCTATGGTGTATCTGCCCAGGTGAAGATGATAGAACCACCATTACATCCACAGGGGGTCCAGGCGGGTGTGAGATCTGGTATACAGGATTGTGAGAAACCAATTGCCTTTTATTACACGGTCACTTTACGTGTTGATGCATATGTCGGGATGCAAGTGCGAGTGTCTGACAGTACCTAGAAGATGGGGGTGTCTGAGGTTGTACCTTTAGGGACACAACCACACAGCAGATGGCTGTAAATCTGGCAGGAGCTGTAAATCTAAACCTTAGGATAATTCATGAAACATTGCAACATCGTGAGGCCCTGGGAAACCTGTTCCAAGAATTACCTTTACCAGGAGTAATTGTAATGCTAGGGGACAGAATTACTTGAGGATTGTAAGTGCTATGCAGAGGGGGCACTTATGAATGTAGTGTTCCAGTTGATCTCATAATTCTGGTGGGGCTAGTAATTACAGGTACATGTCCCACTGGATTTAAAAATCCACTCATAATAAGGGATGAACATTTTTGGGATCAGGAAACATTTTACTATCCAAATTATATTGCTAATTGTACTACTGACACATTTTAGGAAAGAAAACCATTAGATACTTTCCTATAGAACCAGGCAAAGAGCATGTGTTTGTCGGGGGAATCCTTTTGATGCCATAGTTATCCTCTTCTAGAAATGTGGAACAATTCTGCTGTGTCAAGTTTCCTGTCATTATTGTGTTGTACTTGGAAACAGTAACAATGCAAAAGCAGCCACAGGCTAAAAACATCAATTCAGCCTAGGAACATTGACTCTGAAGGTAACATTGAAATTGAAGCTGAAAAAAGTTGCATATGTAAAGATAGTTTCCTCTGTTTGAAGATCATTTACAAGTAAAATTTCTAGCTATAAAACACAAGTGCGAGTAACACAGAATTAATGTAGGAGGAAGCTACACCAGAGAAATGGCTTCTAATATGAACCTGAATGAACTCCATGAAAGGTTTTCTGATCCACAAAAGATGAAGGAGAGTTATTTGGTACAAGAATCTGCCTTTTTTGAAGATACTATTCTTAAGATGTTTTCTAATTTCATCAACATCTACTCAGCAGGTATGTTTTTTTTTTTGTTTTTGTTTTGTATGTTCTTATATAGCGCTCGACTACCCGGAGGCATCTCGGCGCTTGCCTTGGGAACCCGTCCTGGCTTTTCCCTGTGAGATAGCCCCTAACAGGCATCCCCATGGTGAAAGCCAGGCATCCCGCCGCGGGGGGCCGTTGTGACGATTAAGCAAGCTTAATGCCCAGAGTTGCAGAGTGTGAACCCATGATTAGGTCAGGCACCAAAGCGAGAATTATTCAGTCCGTGGACATTTGAGCTCAAGACCCTGCCGCGTCGGGAATTGAACCCTGGTCCCGGGTCTGACCTCTGCTTCAGGGTCTGCCTGCTCTAACCAGTGAGCCACACTTCTCCACTACATGTACTACTGATGTCCCTGCTCATCCACAGACAGAAGCATTTGTGTTATTCTGTTGGCAGCAGATAAACTCAGTAATGTTAATATTGTTTGGCATAGATTCTATGGGGCACATTATGATGGGGGTTGGGCATCAGTCCATCAGCCATCATAGCAGTGCTGGGACCGCAAGAATTTCTGCAGTTCCACCATACTATTGGGTGCATCCTGGCCTTTTAACATTGCGGACGGTGATGCTGGCTGCAGCACTGTTTGCAATGCCAAAATGCCACAATGCATTTCCATGCACATGAGGTCCCTGCCACCTTGTGCATGGGCATTTAGGGGGGGTACAATGGGCACCCCCGGTGTACCTACACCTTCCCCTCACAGTGAGGGGCCCCACAATGGGCCTCCAAACTCAATCCCCATCATGGATAGGCCTCTTCCAGGGCACATCTTAATATGGCGGACACTGCCTGCTAGGCACCGCCACCACATTAGTGGCACTTTTCTGTCCGCCAGGCAATCGATGTGATTGCCTCCGGTAGAAAAGTGGTGGACATACTTTGCATCCACCATGATACCATCCACCATCCTAATTTGGTGGTGGGTAAAATACTCAGTGATGGTGGAAGGACCGCAACTGCCGGGCCAGTGGTGGTGGTCCTCCCGTCACCATAATGAGCCCCTATGTCCCAAACACTTGCTGGTTATGCTTGTTATGGATTATCATGCATCTGTTATGAATGAAATTGTAAGAAAACCCCTACATTATTAATGAGAGTTTATATATTTCAATAACCTGTGTTGCATCCACCAGAAAGGAACAGTAAATGCTGCCCCCATCATGCTCTTTCTTTCCTCCTCTCCTCTGTCTTTATTAATCTGTGATCATAATACTGAAATATGGCGCGTGTCTGTATAATGTCTACTCACCTGATATTAAGAAGTGTTCAGGTATATTGTGCACAGATATGCAATAGGATTGTGTTCTAACCTACCTACATATTAATGTTTCTCCTATGTTACCTGGCTCCAAGCTACTAATTCAGTGTGAGTGTTCTGTGTGGAATGTTGGTGTGATGGAGAGGATTGGAATGTTTGGGTGCTTGTGTGGTGAGGTGTGTCAGCTGAAGATGGGCTGAGCAGGAGGCAGGTGCTTCTGGTAGGGCTGCTTTACTTGGATGCTAACCTGTAACTTGTACTTAATGAAGAATCTACAAAGATACTCCTCAGCTACTTGTTGTTGTTTGTTATGATTTTAAGCCCTATTTTGGGATGTATGGTCGGGTGTTTCTCAGCCTTGTCTACTGTATTTTCACATGTCTTTAACTCTATCAGCTTCTCACTTAGTGCTTTTGAGTTTTTCCTTGTGAGGTAGCTAATTTCTTTAGACGTGTTTTACAAATATTATTTCTACATTTTAATTGTTTTCATAATGGGGGAGGATGGATGATATTTCTTGTGTATCTCTTTATTAATCCTCTCTGTTTTCTTAATTGTTCACTTCCTCTTGAGATGTTATATTTTACCTTGAATCACTGGGTTCTGAACTATTTTTTTCATGTGTATATTTTTTTGAACAGTTGTTCCCACTTAGTAATTTAGATTTTAGTTTCAGATTAAGAAGGAAAGGATATGTTATAGCCTGCCTAAGTATTAATGTTTCTCCTTTGTTACCTGGCTCCTAGCTGCTCAGCCAGTGTGAGTGTTCTGTGTGGAATGTTGGTGTGATGGAGATGATTGGAATGGTTGGGTGCGTGTGGTGACGTGTTACAGTTGAATATAGGCCAAGCAGCAGGCAGGCTGCTCCTAGTGGGGTTGTTTTACATGGATGCTAACCTGTAACTTGGACTTAATAAAGAATCTACAAAGATACTCCTTGGCTACTTGTTATACATCACAACAGATTGTTTAAGGATGCATTTTCTGATGACTGAAAGACTTAAAATGCATGTTTTCAATATTGTTTTTGAGTGTCATATATCAGCTAATTCTTCCCCCAAAATGATTGTCCTGAGTAGTATATGCAGTTGTTAATTATCTTATACAGTAGTTACTATACTAGGATCAGTTGAAAGTTACAGCAGTTTAATAGATTAATTTGCATAGGTAAGGAAAATCCTTAGAAAAGCATTACAAAAACAAATCATAATAGATAGAAGCTCAAAATAAATTCTTACATGTCACAGCACTGAAATGCAAATTTTAAAACTCATGAGTCAAGTAGGTAGGTTATGATTATACTAAATTTATATATTTATTACAACAATGCTGAGAAGTTTCTTTACACGAGCAATATACGTCCCTGAGGATCTTCCCCTTTTCTGATGAAATCGGACAGCCTAAAGTGAGCTACTTATTGTCTTCATTGAGAAGCAGGCAGCCATGTCTTGTGGTGTCAATATGGAGAAATGAGGATGAGTGGATTGCAGGCTATAGACATGGTGATAGTAAGTGACCTGGCACTGGTGCGAGTACTGTGTGAACTCGATGCAAGTGTCAACTTGTTTTCTAATCCCAACTACTGAGAAGCACCATCTTACCTGTAGTCCTAGATGCAACTCTCTCTTTATCCCAGAGTCTATAAGTAGGGTGTCCACCTGACTGGTAGTGTAGCTGTACCACAAGTAACTGAACAGCATGAGCTGCTGCCAGTAAATAATAAATACCAAAAATAATGTAGCTGATATTGTCCATTATACTTAAACCCATATAGTATTTCTGTCCCTGTTTGGTATCAAAGTTGGCAGCATTTTAAAACTAGTTGCATTCAGAAGGACTGAATCACAAACTGCACTTTGTAGTACAAAGTGTACGTTTTGTCAATTCTTAAATGCACAGAATTCTGTGACTCGATTGAGAAGTTTCCGTACATGCAAGTAAAGATTTGAGTTGTAAATGTGGGAGGGTCAAAGGGGAGTGGGTGGGGAAGAGGGAGACTGACTTCTAAATATAATGGTATTTGTGAGATGTAAAAGGGAGGATCAGAAGAGTAAAGCAATTGCGTTACACTGTGGGTGGAGTCATGTAGCTAACACGTTTGTAGTAAGTTTACAGTTAGAGTGAAAGTATTTGTGGAGGGGTTGGGTCTGTTTGTCTGAAAGAAACAAGCAAGGTGTAAAACAGTTATAGGGAAAGCTTGTGAATTTTAGGTACAGGGGGAAAGAGAGAGAAGCAGCACAGTTGCATAAAATGAAAGGTGAAAAAACAAGTGAAGGAGGGTGAATTATAAGAAAAGAAAAGGAAAGGAAAAAAAAGGAAAGGGAAGGGAAGGAAAAAAAGGGAAGGAAAGGAAAGGAATGGAAAGGAAAGGAAAGGAAAGGAAAGGAAAGGAAAGGAAAGGAAAGGAAAGGAAAGGAAAGGAAAGGAAAGGAAAGGAAAGGAAAGGGCCATGAATGATGGAACTATTACTATGAGATAGGCTAGAGAGTGAAAGGAAAACAGGATATATATCCTAGAGGGAAATAATGTTGTCTTCCTATCTTTTTATGACCTGTCTGTGGATGCATATGTTGCATAATCACTGCAAGAATGATTAAGAAAAAAAAGGCAACTTCATCTACTAAAGACCGAAGCCACAAAGTATGCAAGGAAATGACACCTTTATACTTTCCCACCACCCAGACACTTCATACCAAATGAGAGGCTATGGGGCCTTGACCATAAGGT
The DNA here is from genome assembly GCF_964263255.1 of Lissotriton vulgaris. Taxonomy (NCBI): domain Eukaryota; kingdom Metazoa; phylum Chordata; class Amphibia; order Caudata; family Salamandridae; genus Lissotriton; species Lissotriton vulgaris. The sequence continues at coordinate 40,379,722 of NC_141691.1, read as the reverse complement.
AGAAATTGTGAGGTATGATGGTCGTATCAGAGCTGAAGATGAGATATGGTAGACTCATGTGTCCTGAGTAGACCACAATATGTAACATATTAATATTAATGATGAGTAAAATGGACATGTCCATTTATTCTCACTAGCTGATAAAGAAATTACATCATTGATTTCTACTCAATCAAGTATGAATGTTTTTATTTATCAGGTGATGTCAAAGGAGACTCCCTGATTGGACTTTCCTTTGGCCCTTACGTTTACTACACTCTCCCAGCCTGTGAGTATTTCAATGAGATCACATTTGCCTGCGCATATGATAAATCAATCCAGAAAATACAGAAATGGCTGAAAAATGAACCTGATGCCTTGGACTGGAGTCATATAATTAAGAAGATTTGTGAGCTTCAGGGCAGTGGGTAAGGATCCAACTTTCCCTTAAACCCTTTCTACTTGCTTTTACTCATCAGACGCTCATCTTATAACCCATAGAAAGAATGTGGAAAGGGGCGACCACTCGGTCCCCCCGAACGTATGGCAGAGTACCTCGATCCCCCCGGGAAGCCATTTTTGGGCGGGAGGCGCGTCTCGGCTGGTATGCCCGAAGCGGCGTAGCCGGGGCGTGCTCGTTCCCGCCCTAGAGTGGGCTGGCCTAGACACTGACGCGGCTGGCCACGCCCTCGGGGCAGGCAGGGGCGGGTTTACGCCCGCCCTGAAGACGGATAAAAAGGGATGCAAGACCGGAAGACATCCTCTTGTTCCTGTGCTCTGAAGCTGCACCTCCTCGCTGCACGTGAGCTCGAGACGGAACGAAGAGCCAATTTTGAGCGTTGTAATCTTTCTTTTTGTCTTACAGATACTCTGTCGGAGAAATGCCCAAGAAAGGCGGAAAGAGAATGACGACCGAACAGATGGTTCGGGTCCTCATGAAGGAGATGACGGAGCTGAAGAAGCGGGTAGCGGAGAGAGACGGGGAAGGGGGGCCGGAGCGTCCGTCGGCTGGAGCAGCTCCGGGAGGAAGAGCCAAGAGGCCAAGGAGGGGACCAGCTGGGGGAGACGCCCCGTTTCCCTGTACCCCGCTCGAAGCGCCAACCCCAGTACCAGTGGAGGGGAATCCGATTCCTGTGGTGGTCACCCCGGTGTCCAACGAGGATATGCCGCCCGAGCTGGCAGCTCAACTTGCAGCGTGGTTGGGCGACAGTAGTGAGGGCGCCACGGCTGCCGAGGCCCAGGCGCTGATGAAGCAATTACGCGAGAAACGGGATGCAGCCAAGGCGTCCGCGCCGGTTGCAGTTGTTGACAAGCCGCAAGGGACGATTGCGACCGCAGATGCAGCGTCCGGTGCAGGTAAGCGGCCATTGCCGATTGCGAGGGATGAGTCAGCACCCTCTCGTAGAGAAAGGTTGGGTCAACATGTGCCTTTGGCAATTAAGGAGAAGATTTGGTCGGGGGAGTACGTGAACATCTTCTCGTTGCTTGTTGATCATTATGAGGTGGAGCATGTTAAGGGTCAGAAAGATCTTATGCATCCGAGTGTTTGGCACGCAAAAATGGCCGCCTTTAAAGTAAATGAGACTATCGGCAATTGGGGCAATGCATGGGGAATTTTTACGTCAATCTTGGGGGAACGTAGGCCCGAGTTGCTTTCCAAGTTGCCGACCTATCAGTCAAGAATCATGGGGTACTCGACATCGCACCAGGGTAACCATTGGTTCTGTTACGATAATCTTTTTAGAAAGGCGAAAGAGCATAATAAAAGCTTAACCTGGGATTGTTATGATTCTTTGACATGGGATAAAATGAAGGAGACAGGTATGTTGAAAATGCCATTGGTAGGAAGTAATGTTGGCGAATCCTCCCGCCATTATGGGGGGACGCCCTTTCGGTCAGGTACGAGTACCGACGATTACTCGAGACCTGCCGGCAATACAGGAAAAAGGGGGTTCTGCTTCAATTTCAACAAAGGTAAATGTACCAGGCCCCAGGGATCGTGTAAATTTAAACATGAATGTAGTGGGTGTGGGTCGTCCCATCCTGAGTCCACGTGCAGAGCCAAAACGGGTGATAACGGGGGGAGAGGAGGCGCCAAACAGGTCTAACGTAGTCCGAGGGGCGCCTTTACCTACCCCGATTGATACCTTGGCGATGATTCCCTGGCTCAGTGAATACCCGGATCGTACTTCTGCTGGGGTGCTGCGGAACGGATTTTCGAATGGTTTCCGCATCCCGGTAGGGGACTTTCAGGGCGTGGAGAAGTGTAAAAATCAACTTTCCGTCCTGCAACATACGACCGTGGTTCAGGAAAAGATCCGGAAAGAGGTTACTCGAGGTCGGGTCGCCGGCCCATTTAGTGTACCCCCGGTACAGAATTTTGTTTGTTCTCCTTTAGGGGTGGTCCCCAAGAAGGACCCGGGTGAGTTTCGACTGATTCATAATTTGTCAGCTCCACGTGGTCTTTCTGTAAACGATGCAATAGACCCAGAAGTGTGTTCGGTGCGGTACGCATCCTTCGATGAGGCCGTAGCCATTTTGAATCGCCTGGGGCCCGGGGCGCTGATGGCGAAGTCAGATATCGAGTCAGCGTTCCGGTTGCTCCCGGTACACCCGGACGATCAGCGTCTCCTAGGTTTTATGTTTCAGGGGTATTATTACATGGATAAGTGTATGCCGATGGGGTGCTCTATATCTTGTGCTTATTTCGAGAAATTCAGTACTTTTCTACAATGGGTCTTCACAAAGAAGACGGGTTTCCAACATGTAATGCATTACCTTGATGATTTTCTGTTCCTTGGGGCAGCCGGGGATCTCGAATGTGGCCGGGCCTTGGCCGAATTTTGTGTATTAATGAAGCAGTTTGGTGTGCCATTGGCACCAGGTAAGACGGTCGGTCCTGCGACTTGCCTCGAGTTTCTGGGGATCGAGTTAGACTCCAGAGAAGGTTGTTTTCGTTTGCCACCTGACAAAGTGTGGAAGTTCAGGGCAGCCCTGCAAGTGTGTCTAAATGGATCTAAAGTTACGCTGCATCAGTTACAGCAGTTGGTGGGACAGTTGAATTTTGCCCTGAGAGTTATACCGATGGCCCGCCCCTTTTCTCGTTCAATTGCCCAAGCTATGGTCAGCCTAAAGGAGGGCCATCATCGCACGAGACTATCGGCTGAGGTCCGCCAGGACGTGCGTATTTGGTTAGCATTTCTGGCGGACTTTAATGGTCGAGTCATCTGGAACAAACCAGCCGTATCCTCTGATGAGCTGGGGCTATGGACAGATTCTGCAGGTAGCATAGGTTTTGGTGCCATCTTCGGCACAAAATGGTCGGCACAAAGGTGGCCGACATGGTGGCATGACAATGGTCTGACAAGTAATATTGCTTTCCTGGAACTTTTTCCCATTTTGGTGGCCCTGAGAACCTGGCCAGAAGGGTTCAAAGATCACTCTGTGATATTTTGGTCTGACAATATGACCGTGGTCGAGTGCATCAATAGTCAGGCAGCACGATGTAAACTGATTTTAAGACTGCTCAAAGAAATTGTTTTACTGTGTATGCAACTGAATGTGCTGTTCAGAGCAAAACATGTCCCAGGGGTACTGAATCAGGCGGCTTCATATGCAGGCTTTCTCGGGTTTCCTTCCCTCAGCGGACCCAGAGCCGGCACCCTTCCCCGGAGCTCTCTGGTCTCTCGGTGCCCCGAACTTCGTCACCTTGTGGGAGAGAGTCTAGCACCACGGACGAGGAAAGCATATGAAGGGGCGTTTAGGTCCTATTTAGCCTTTTTGGGGACTGATAGAGAGAGGCTTTGGGGCCACGAGGAATGGGTAGTGAATTTTCTGATGTCCTTACGTAGGGCTGGGAAATCTGTGGCTACGGCCCAGAGGCATCGTGCTGCTATTTCCTTTGTTGCCAGGGCTCATAGTATCCAGGACCCGACAGCGTCTTTCGTTGTACAGAAAGCGCTGCGTGGGTGGCAACGCCTTGAGGGTCGCAGAGTAGATGAGAGGCGCCCGATAGGTTTGGATAGGTTGGCCCAGTTGTTGGCTACACTCCCTGCCACATGTTCATCTCAGTTTGAGGCGGTGTTGTTCCGAGCCGCTTTTACGCTAGCATTTCACGGGGCGATGCGAGTAAGCGAACTGGTGGCAAGGAACAAACAGGATGTGGCAGGGGGTTTGTGCCAAGAACACGTTCGGATCAGAGGAGAGGCAATGACGGTCTCCTTTGTCAGGTCCAAGACCGATCAAGACGGGATGGGTGACTGCATAATCATACGCAGGATTCCCGGGTCCTCCATGTGCCCGGTAAAGTGTTTAGAAGATTACCTAGCACGAAGGGTGGCATTATGGGGGGGGACCTTGTTGAGACACGCGGACGCCACCCCACTGACGAAGTTTCAGTTTCAGCGGGTGCTTGCGATGTCAATTGCCGCTGCGGTCTTGAACCCGGGCGAGTTTGGGACCCATTCCTTTCGGATAGGTGCTGCTACGGAAGCTACAGCCAGGGGTCTTAATGTTGAACAAGTGAAACGAGTGGGGCGTTGGTCCTCCAATTGTTATAAGAGGTATGTGCGGTTGCACATGTTGTAAAGCTGTAATGACGTACTCACGCCTCTTGTTTTTGTTTTGTTTTCAGTTGCGCAAGCCTACGAGGCGGGGCGGACTATGCAGTCGACCCAACACCGGGCCAGCGGTCAGACATCACCGGCTGTGAAAAAGGAGGTGTGGGTCGTGGGCCACTCATACGTGAGGCGTGCCGCGGACGTATTCAAAGCAGGTGACATGATTCACGTAGCTGGGGAATACGGGTACAGGGTGTCCTTCTACGGAAGAGGCGGTCTCTGTATTGACCAGTTTCAAGCATATTTTGAGGATTTGTTAGGGCGGACGAGGTCACCGCCGTCTATAGTCATAGTGCATTTAGGGGGCAATGATTTGGTCACCACCGGTAGACGACTTCTCCTGGAGGCAATGCTTTCCACTGTAAGTTGGTTGGCGAGGAGAGTTCCGGGGTGCACAATTGCGTGGTCCCATATGATCCCACGAAAGGTGTGGCGGGGGGCTATTTCTATTCCTGCTTTGAATCAGTCTGTTAGAAAGCTTAATAACAAAGTGAATAGGTTGTTCCGTTCCGGGACATTGCATTCTATTTCGCATGGCTGTATTAATGATGACAGTATGTATTCGGGGGATGGTGTGCATTTGTCTCGGGTGAGGAATGAGTTACTCATAGGAGACTTCTTAGCATGGTTAAAAACGTTAAAGCATGACCTTTAGGTAGGAGCTTTGTGGGGGGTCCGGATAGCCGGTCAACTATCCGGACCTGTGGCGGTAAGGTCATGATCGGTGAGCAGTAATTGGAAGATCCCTATGAGTGGGCGTCACCCAACACGGATGGGAGCGCTCGGGAGAGGTGGCCTTTGGCCCCTCAACGGGGAGGCGGTCCTGTCTAAGGAGAGGCCGCCGGAAGGAAAGGAAAGGCGGTCAAGGCCCCTTCCTGTGTAGGAGGGGTTACAGCCCCCTCCTGGGGAATTTCCCGGGGCCAGTGACGTCTGCGACGGCAGATGTGGTAAGTTGTGTGGGGTTTGGGGGGAGGTCTCCGCTACCTTCTAGATACTCACACGAGTCCTCGAACGACCTTTAAGTGGCGTCGAGTTTATTGGGGCCCCCGTCAAGTCAAGGGAAATTGGTAGTTGCACTTGGGGTACGCCTCAGTGCTGTCGCCCCTCCCAAGTGGGGGGGGGTATTTCTGGTTAGGGATCTTGACACCGGTTACGACCTTGCCGTTGGCCCTTAAACGTTAGGATGTACAATTTCATTATTTCAAGAAAATGTTTTGTAGGTTGTTAGTTCGGCTAGGAGAACCTCTGTATTAGAGAATCTGTTAAGGTTAGCCAAACATCGCAATGTGGTTATGAAATTGTACATTAATATGAAACTGTTTAACGTTTAATTTTTTGTTTTAATAAATACGGCCGGGGAGGGTCACTCCCTCCCTCTTCCAAAAACTTCAAGAACTGTTTCCGGTTTCCCTCCTTTGGGGATTGTGTTGAGAGGGGGTGGCGGGTATCTCAGCCATATGGAAAGGGGCGACCACTCGGTCCCCCCGAACGTATGGCAGAGTACCTCGATCCCCCCGGGAAGCCATTTTTGGGCGGGAGGCGCGTCTCGGCTGGTATGCCCGAAGCGGCGTAGTCGGGGCGCGCTCGTTCCCGCCCTAGAGTGGGCTGGCCTAGACACTGACGCGGCTGGCCACGCCCTCGGGGCAGGCAGGGGCGGGTTTACGCCCGCCCTGAAGACGGATAAAAAGGGACGCAAGACCGGAAGACATCCTCTTGTTCCTGTGCTCTGAAGCTGCACCTCCTCGCTGCACGTGAGCTCGAGACGGAACGAAGAGCCAATTTTGACCCACCCACCAGCCCCTGAGGACAGCCAGTTGTTTTAAAATAGATCGATAATTCTATTTTCGTTTACAGGTTGTGGTATTATCATGTTGATATTGAGTGTGTAATAAAGTTGGTCGATTTTATGTATGTTTTGTGATTAAAGATATTCGGTTTTTAGTGTCCGTTTATAAGCATGCTTATTCTGGTCATAGTGGCCAATGTATTGTTGGTTTAGTTAGCATTGTCGTATTTATTTTGGTCGGGCGGTAAGGTCATGATCGGTGAGCAGTAATTGGAAGATCCCTATGAGTGGGCGTCACCCAACACGGATGGGAGCGCTCGGGAGAGGTGGCCTTTGGCCCCTCAACGGGGAGGCGGTCCTGTCTAAGGAGAGGCCGCCGGAAGGAAAGGAAAGGCGGTCAAGGCCCCTTCCTGTGTAGGAGGGGTTACAGCCCCCTCCTTGGGAATTTCCCGGGGCCAGTGACGTCTGCGACGGCAGATGTGGTAAGTTGTGTGGGGTTTGGGGGGAGGTCTCCGCTACCTTCTAGATACTCACACGAGTCCTCGAACGACCTTTAAGTGGCGTCGAGTTTATTGGGGCCCCCGTCAAGTCAAGGGAAATTGGTAGTTGCACTTGGGGTACGCCTCAGTGCTGTCGCCCCTCCCAAGTGGGGGGGGTATTTCTGGTTAGGGATCTTGACACCGGTTACGACCTTGCCGTTGGCCCTTAAACGTTAGGATGTACAATTTCATTATTTCAAGAAAATGTTTTGTAGGTTGTTAGTTCGGCTAGGAGAACCTCTGTATTAGAGAATCTGTTAAGGTTAGCCAAACATCGCAATGTGGTTATGAAATTGTACATTAATATGAAACTGTTTAACGTTTAATTTTTTGTTTTAATAAATACGGCCGGGGAGGGTCACTCCCTCCCTCTTCCAAAAACTTCAAGAACTGTTTCCGGTTTCCCTCCTTTGGGGATTGTGTTGAGAGGGGGTGGCGGGTATCTCAGCCATATGGAAAGGGGCGACCACTCGGTCCCCCCGAACGTATGGCAGAGTACCTCGATCCCCCCGGGAAGCCATTTTTGGGCGGGAGGCGCGTCTCGGCTGGTATGCCCGAAGCGGCGTAGCCGGGGCGCGCTCGTTCCCGCCCTAGAGTGGGCTGGCCTAGACACTGACGCGGCTGGCCACGCCCTCGGGGCAGGCAGGGGCGGGTTTACGCCCGCCCTGAAGACGGATAAAAAGGGACGCAAGACCGGAAGACATCCTCTTGTTCCTGTGCTCTGAAGCTGCACCTCCTCGCTGCACGTGAGCTCGAGACGGAACGAAGAGCCAATTTTGACCCACCCACCAGCCCCTGAGGACAGCCAGTTGTTTTAAAATAGATCGATAATTCTATTTTCGTTTACAGGTTGTGGTATTATCATGTTGATATTGAGTGTGTAATAAAGTTGGTCGATTTTATGTATGTTTTGTGATTAAAGATATTCGGTTTTTAGTGTCCGTTTATAAGCATGCTTATTCTGGTCATAGTGGCCAATGTATTGTTGGTTTAGTTAGCATTGTCGTATTTATTTTGGTCGGGCGGTAAGGTCATGATCGGTGAGCAGTAATTGGAAGATCCCTATGAGTGGGCGTCACCCAACACGGATGGGAGCGCTCGGGAGAGGTGGCCTTTGGCCCCTCAACGGGGAGGCGGTCCTGTCTAAGGAGAGGCCGCCGGAAGGAAAGGAAAGGCGGTCAAGGCCCCTTCCTGTGTAGGAGGGGTTACAGCCCCCTCCTGGGGAATTTCCCGGGGCCAGTGACGTCTGCGACGGCAGATGTGGTAAGTTGTGTGGGGTTTGGGGGGAGGTCTACGCTACCTTCTAGATACTCACACGAGTCCTCGAACGACCTTTAAGTGGCGTCGAGTTTATTGGGGCCCCCGTCAAGTCAAGGGAAATTGGTAGTTGCACTTGGGGTACGCCTCAGTGCTGTCGCCCCTCCCAAGTGGGGGGGGTATTTCTGGTTAGGGATCTTGACACCGGTTACGACCTTGCCGTTGGCCCTTAAACGTTAGGATGTACAATTTCATTATTTCAAGAAAATGTTTTGTAGGTTGTTAGTTCGGCTAGGAGAACCTCTGTATTAGAGAATCTGTTAAGGTTAGCCAAACATCGCAATGTGGTTATGAAATTGTACATTAATATGAAACTGTTTAACGTTTAATTTTTTGTTTTAATAAATACGGCCGGGGAGGGTCACTCCCTCCCTCTTCCAAAAACATCAAGAACTGTTTCCGGTTTCCCTCCTTTGGGGATTGTGTTGAGAGGGGGTGGCGGGTATCTCAGCCATATGAGGATGATAAAGTGAAGTAAACTTGCCAATGGAGAGTTGAAGAATAAGTAAGTGCTAATGTCACAGCGCAGATAGAGGTTTGAAAGAAGTACAATATTCTATGCACTGTACCTGGTCAGTTACTCACAATTCTAATTTCTGAGAGTTCCTGCCAGGACTTGGAATCTGGATGTTTCGAGATGGAATAAAGCAACTTAACGATGCCTGACCTGTGGTCTATTCAATGCTGACAAATTGCCAACAGTGTCTTCAGATGTCTCCAGATTTTCTAAATGATGCTCTCCATGTTGTCAATTGCCCAACTGGGCATTGTGTGTGAGCAAATCAACAAGATTTCTGTCTGCTATTTTCAATTTCAAGTCTGTCAGATCCAGCTGGTCATTCAGTCAGTCTTAACGTGTTGTTATTGTACTGGTTAATGTAATCACACTGGAACACAAATCCATGCGTTGCACGATCTGACTGCTGCTGCCATCAGGCAAGATGAAGCATAATACACAGGCCAAGTGAAGAATAAAAGGCGACTTTATTGGGACAGGTTTCAGCTGAACTTCACTAATGAAATGATTTAATATAGTTCCTCTCACCCTTGAAAACTCCCCTCCAATGTATACATACTGCCAACCAAAACTCTAAGCATTCAACCGGGTCCCCCTTTCATTCCTTTCACCGTCCTTTCACATCTAACCATAGGCCCCTCTGCTGGCATCATTCTTCTTGGGATTCCCTGGCAAGGCCCCAACCTTTCCAGAGAGAAGTATGAGCCCCCGCTTGACTGCCACGAAGGAAAACCCTGCCCATGTTTTTCTCCTGCCCTCCACGCCCCACACTTTCAAATCTTTGTGGCTTTGGATCTCCCTTAAACAGCCATTACCTTCATTTCTTTCTGAAACAGGCGGAGTGTTCAGTTCAGTTCTTTATTTATTTCGGTGGTTAAAAACCATCATAAAATACACAATGCATTACAAATCCATATACAATCATTTCTGAACATTACAATATTAAAAACACATTTAAAAAAATTATTATTTACAAACATTAGTCGAATGGAGGGAGCAGTAAATTCATGTCATCCTACATCAACCCCTGGTATTTCTTAACTTGACCACAATTTAAAAAAAAAACCTCACAATAGTACACAGAGTACACATCTCAGTTGCTCTTTGCAAGAATAATAAAGCAGTTTTAGCATGGTAAATTTTTGACCCCTTTAAAATGTCCACCAGAAGTCTTTGGCGCGAGATTTTATAAAAGGAACATAGTAATACAAAATGAAGGATGTCCGGCGGAGACCTATTGTCGCAGCCGCAGGCACCCTTCTGCTCAATTGTTAACATAAAACCAGACGGGTAAGCTAATATGTTATGTAACAAATTGAGCCTAAAACGAGTCATTAAAAACCTCTCATGTTGACTATACATTAAAAAGAGATACGGTTCCTTACCCATTTCATTACTTACAAGAGAGTGTGCTACTACAGATGATTTGTTAGAGTCAAGTTGATTCCTCCTGAAATCATATTTTTCCAATAACTGCTTTTGAACATGATATTTGCAAGAGCTATCAATATTTGAGGGGTCAGTGAATAACATTTGCTGATCAATACACTCTAGGGATTCTTTAATGTATTTTAGCCAAGGGATTTGCAACCATCTGTCTCTCCGAAGACAATCCTCAATGATCTGTCTAGTTAATTCAGCGTGTGGATTTAGCCAAATTCGAAACCAGGTCAGAATTGGTCTCACTTTAATCAGGTCAAATATATATGGGGTGCCAAGTTCCTTGTGTGTGACTGCTGCCGGGATGCTCTGTGGTAACTTTAGCAGTTTCTTTAAGAATGTATCTTCCTCTGCTTCTATCTGATGTGCATCCCTAAAGCCCCACACCTCTGCCCCGTAGATATCTTTAGAAGTACTGACAGCTCTGTACAATGTCATTACTTTCTCAGGAGACCAACGACCCATCCTTCGGTTTTTTCCCTGCCACCATGATAAAAGACTTAGTCAGATTAACAGAGAGATCTAGATTCTTCCTGAATCTCGCAAAACCACTGATTAGTTGCTGGAGACTTACTGCTGTTCGAGCGAGAAGACCAGATTTGATTGCAGCATTAAGTACTCTGGTCATAATCGGTGCCCATAAGTCGGTGTTACTTAAAAATAGGTCTGGGGGGGTGCCATCCGGGCCTGGTGCCTTATTACGCATCAGCCTAGCACTGCCTTTAGAACTTCCGGCAAAGAGAATTCTAAGTCAGTTGCTAGGGGCCCTCCCAAATTCCATCCCCGATAACTACCTCCAGTTGATTATACAGACTTTTAAAGTGGTTAGTCCATTGTTCTGGGAGTATATTGGTACTGATTACTGGGGAGCATGAGTCTTGGAAGCAGGGTCTGTTTACAATTCTCCAAAATTGGGCATAGTCTCTATTTTCTCCTGCTTCTCTGAGGTCTGCCCAGACTTCCTTTTGGAGTGCACTCTTCCTTCTCTTAACCTGCATTTTATAATTCTGTCTACAGAGGGCAATTTCATTCTTGTCTCTCGGGGACTTCTTTAAGCTCTGTTTTAATTCTCTCAGTGCCCGTGAGCAATTCAAATCGAACCATCTTGGGGAAGATAGTTCCTTAGTAGGCCGCTTAATTTTTAATAATCCTTCAACTATTTTGGTTAAGGATTCAAATGCCAGGACCACTACTCTGCCGTCTATTACAAGGTCTAGACAAGTCTCTGTATGTTCTTTCCCTCTACCCACGATAGAAATCTTGTGGATTAATCATTGCCCATCTTATGCACCTCCCTTGGTTAGTTGGTTAGATTACAATATCCCTCCCCCAGATTTTTTACTGGTAGATCATTATATTTAATTTCAAGAGAGAGGGGGTTGTGGTCGCTAAAGGGGCTCCACTCTGTTCTTACTCTTATAATCTGCTCTTTAGCAAAGGCAGAAATTACTACAAAGTCTATTATAGACGCACAGCCTCTTCCTTTGAATGTGGGTATGAGAGTCTCCCCTGCTTTTGTTGGCAACAGGTCCATTGTGTGGGTAAGGGCAACGCTATCTAGAAGCTTCATCAGCAGCGTGCCCTCTCTGTTATGTTCGAAATGATGTCCCTTTTCTACAGGACAGGAACACCAATCAGGAGAGATAGGGAATAGCTTTGGTCACAGATGACAATTAAAGTCCCCCATCAGCAGGACAATTGGTTCGGACCCCCCCTGCCTTAGGTCTGTGTCCTCATTAAGCCTACTCTCAAGCTCTATTAATATAAGGAAGTTTCCATCAGTTGGGCCCGGGTTGTAAAAATTTTAAATTAGAAATCTCTGCCCTTGACCCTGGAATATCACTGCTTGTATTGTGTCTGACGCCCAGTCTGGTTGTGACCAAGTGTCCTTTAGGTCTAAATCAGCATATATCACTAGACTTCCTTTCGCCCTCCCAGATCTCACTTCTTGGGCCGGCCTGAAGAAACATTTATAGCCCTCCAGTTGGCAGGGGTCAGAGTCTTGCACCCATGTTTCTTGTAAGGCTATAATATGGAAGCCCCTTATGTATTCTTTCTACTCCTTATTGTTTAATTTACCCCCCAGGCCTGCTACATTCCAAGACAGAAAGGCTAGTCCTGGACTTTTACCTTTCCTTCCCTCAGTGCTGAGTTCCTTTATTTTGCCTTCTCCTGTTTCTTGGGACTTTTGGGGTAGATACTATAGGGTTGGGTGAGGCGGATAGGCTCCTTTCCATGCGTTCTAGTTCCCCGGATACCTTCTTCAACATCAAGTCAATTGCGGTGGGTTTTTTCACTTTATTCGGGGCTAGATCGTTTGTTTCGGCCAGAGCTTGTTTAGGGGTTTCAACTTGGCGAGCTTTGCTCATGACCGAACGTGTTTTAGGGTGATTAGACATAGTGTGTGAGATTGTAGACTAGCTTTTCTCCTCTTCTCCTCCCCCAAAGGGCAGACCAAGGATCCTTCTAGAGGGTGCCTAGATATCTCAATACTCTCTACATCTGTATGACTTGAACCCCTGCCCCCCCTATTCCTAAGGCAGCAGCTGAATATCACAGGTTCATTTGGAGTGTTAAATCCAGGCGACCAGTCCAAGTCCAAGATAAACAGTACCTGTCACAAAGTGTCCGTACCAAGGGGGGTGGCCCGTCCCATCCCTGGTCGTCCCCGGACGGCCACAGATGGCCCGCCCTCTGCCCGGGCTCAGCCCGGTGTCGCCCGCGTGCGTCCCGCGATGCGGGAGGATCTGATCTCCTTTAGGCGCCTCCGGGCGCTGGCAAGTGACGCTGCTGGCGGCGTCGCCGGGACCCCGCAGGGGACGCTGGGAGTTGTAGGCAGCCAGGCGGATAGGACAACCACGCCGGTAAGCGCTCCCCCCTCTCGGCGGCCGCTATGGCAGAGCGGCGGTGAGGGAGAGCAAGACACAGGAGCGTGTGAGGCAGCAAGACCTCTCTGAGGCGCAACAGGTCGTGCAATGCCCCCCAATCAGGATGTAGTACCCGCTCCTCAGCAGGATCTGATCTCCTTTAAGCGCCTCCGGGCGCTGGCAAGTGACGCTGCTGGCGGCGTTGCCGGGACCCCGCAGGGGATGCTGGGAGTTGTAGGCAGCCAGGCAGATAGGACAACCAGCGAGACACAGGAACGTGTGAGGCAGCAAGACCTCTCTGAGGCACAACAGATCATGCAATGCCCCCCAATCAGGATGTAGTACCCCATAGGCGGAGTGCCTGAAACCTAATCGCCAACCTTCCCTCACTGTTTTATTGTCAGCTTTTATGCCTGTTGGCAGTGTATCTCTAGTGAAGAAAATGAATTACCTAAATAGGATAAATGAACTCCATTGTGGCGGAACAAGCCAAACATATATTGTCTGATATCTCCATGCTCCACGACACCTATACCTTTATTTTCACAAAGATAATGAATCTCCCCATTAACCTTACACCTGGCTTTCTCAATTGAATTATACCTCAAGCTCTAAAAAACAACTATACCATAAACAATTTCATCATCAAAACTTCAAAACTATTTAAACATATTGTCAAAACAACAACAGTAACCTGAGTGTCATAAGTTCTCTTTGCCTACACCTTCTTTTACCAGACCTTGAATCCTTAGTCTCTGAACTCCCAAATTTCATTTGGTACCATGGTCTTCTTTGCATCCACTCCAGGTACCCAACCATGAAATCTCTACCACTGTGAACGAGACAATGCGTCTGTGATATTGCTATTCACATCTGGCAAGTGTTTAAATTTAAATATAAAGTTGTGTATGAGGCTATGAAGAATAAAACATTGCAACAGCATGCAATGTTTTATTGTCTCTTGCCTTCTCTTGCCTTCTGACCAATCACAAATGCTATGACTGTTTATTCTCCACATTAAAAGTCGCGTTTTGTTAAGTGTTTGTCCTACAAATCAAGAGCATCCTATAGGAGGAAAATTATCACATTTCTATGCTCCTGTCCGTCCACTTCCAAGGCTACCTCTCAGAGCACCAACGTCCTTCCCAGAAAAGGCCTACCCATCCGCACCCACCGTATCTGAAAACATCTGGACAAAACAAATTAAATTCACATCCAGAGATCACTTTGTCACACCATTGAAATTCTACAGAAAGAACAACTAAACTTCAAGATCTGCTCTCACTGTAGTGGAAACCCTGATCTTGTATAAGTTAGTGTAAAACCTGATGTCAAAAAGCCTAATTTCTATGAAAAGGAACTGCCTGCTATTACCACTCTGCAAGCTAAGTTCAAATGCCCGACCAAGCTTTGCACCTGCAACTTCGTGGCAACTAACGCTTCCTCTAGCAACAACATCAACTCCTATACCTTAGCCTTTATCAATATGGCTTGCATATCCAGCACAGTTATATGTATATGGTTCCTTTGAATTTAGTAGGACTGTGTATTACGTCAAGAAAACTTTGCAACATAGAGACTGTGTCTCTCCATATCATCAGAAAATGTTGTTTTTTGCTGCTATCTCCCAGTACCGCTTCTAAACCCCTAAACTTTCAGAGTTGTAGATGACGTTGGTAACCTTGAACATAACCATTCCAGTTCCCAAAAAATTTGTGAAAACAGATCTAACCCTTTTGTTTCTTACTTTTGCATGCCCAAGGTGTCACAAAGAAGAGTTACAAAACATTTTTTTAATTTTTGTATTGAAAAGATCTAACCCTTGTAAATAAAACATGAGCTGTAATTATTAAGAGGATGAAATAAATCAGTTTTATTAACACTATCAAAATGGTGAAAAACTCAAACAATTAAACCATGTCAATTGCTCCTAATCACTAATCCCTCTAAGCTAGTGAGAGCATGTTAGGAGTACCCTTCTTCCAGATCTTTTGGAATTATCCAACCCCATATCTTGGTATATTGTTTCAGGAAGCCGGCATGCACAAGTCTCTTGTATGGCTATCTCAGTCACAGCTCACAGAACCTTCAATGATAAATCTAGCATGAAGTGCATATATCCAAATTCAAGGGCACATTATGATGGCGGACGGAAGTGCGACCGCAGCCCTGGAGTACGCGGAAAAAGCCGTTTCTGTGTCCGCCTGCCGCGATCACTTCGTCCGCCATATCAGGATAGGAAAGAGTGTCAAAATTCAGTCGCCAACGGAAGAGCACGCTCCGCCGCCCAACTACACCTGACCACGCGGCGGACGTAACCAATCCAGAGACTCCGCCGTACGGACTGATGTCTACGACCATCCCCCAAATCAAGATGGCGGAAAATACACATAAAACCGCTGCAAAAAAACAACCTGCCTGAACACTGCGGATTCCCCACAGCGAAGATACCATACATAGAAGAGATACCCACCACAAGCTGCTCGCCGTCATGGACCCAGCACTACACGCTTACCCGATACTCTTCGCGATCCACCACGTCCAAGTCTTGGCCCACTATTGACGACGACGCAGGTACGCTACAAACCAGTCGCTGACTGGAGGGGGTACCTGCAAGGGTCGTGACTTTGGGAGGGGGAGTGTCATGTTTCACAACCCACTGATTTGAAGCAAATACAAATGCACAACTGTAGCACACAAGCAGGAATGACTACGACAAAGCACCACACATGATTGACTTGCTTTATTACACATAATCGGGGTATAATCACAGTGTATGCTTGAGCATGGGCATTGTGGGCACCACAGCAGGTATATCAGAGGCAGCACATGAGAATGGCCAAGTACATCAACAATCCATTGCACTTAACAGGTACATCACAGGCAGCACATGAGAGGGCAGAATGCAGTATCAGAACAGCAACAGGGCATTGTGGCCAACAGACCACGGACATCAGAGGCAGCATATGAGGGCAGACAGCAGTATCAGAACAGCAACAGGGCATTGTGGTCAACGGACCAGGGACATCAGAACAAGCACATGAGAGGGCAGAATGCAGTATCAGAACAGCAACAGGGCAGTGTTTGTTACAGAGCAGGTACATCAGAGGCAGCACATGAGAGGGCCTAAGTGCATCAACAGTCCATTGCACTGAACAGGTACGTCAGAGGCAACACATGAGAGGGCAGAATGCAGTATCAGAACAGCAACAGGGCATTGTGGCCAACAGACCACGGACATCAGAGGCAGCATATGAGGGCAGACAGCAGTATCAGAACAGCAACAGGGCATTGTGGTCAACGGACCAGGGACATCAGAACAAGCACATGAGAGGGCAGAATGCAGTATCAGAACAGCAACAGGGCAGTGTTTGTTACAGAGCAGGTACATCAGAGGCAGCACATGAGAGGGGGTAAGTGCATCAACAGTCCATTGCACTGAACAGGTACGTCAGAGGCAACACATGAGAGGGCAGAATGCAGTATCAGAACAGCAACAGGGCAGTGTTCGTTACAGAGCAGGTACATCAGAGACAGCACATGAGAGGGGCCAAGTACATCAACAGTCCATTGCACTGAACAGGTACATCAGAGGCAGCACATGAGAGGGGCTGAGTGCATCAACAGTCCATTGCACTGAACAGGTACATCAGAGGGCAGAACTCAGTATCAGAACAGCAACAGGGCGGTGTTCTTTACAGAGCAGGTACATCAGAGGCAGCACATGAGAGGGGCTAAGTATATCAACAGTCCATTGCACTGAACAGGTACATCAGAGGCAGCACATGAGAGGGGCTAAGTGCATCAACAGTCCATTGCACTGAACAGGTACATCAGAGGCAGCACATGAGAGGGCACAGAGCATCAACAGTCCATGGCATCGAACAGGTACATCAGAGGCAGCACATGAGAGGGGCTAAGTGCATCAACAGTCCATTGCACTGAACAGGTACATCAAATGCAGCACATGAGAGGGGCACAGAACATCAACAGTCCATGGCATCAAACAGGTACATCAGAGGCAGCACATGAGAGAGGCTAAGTGCATCAACAGTCCATTGCACTGAACAGGTACATCAGAAGCAGCACATGAGAGGGCAGAATGCAGTATCAGAACAGCAACAGGGCAGTGTTTGTTACAGAGCAGGTACATCAGAGGCAGCACATGAGAGGGGCCAAGTACATCAACAGTTCATTGCACTGAACAGGTACATCAGAGGCAGCACATGAGAGGGCAGAATGCAGTATCAGAACAGCAACATGGCGTTGTGGTCAACAGACCAGGGACATCAGAGGCAGCACATGAGAGGGGCACAGAGCATCAACAGTCCATTGCACTGAACAGGTACATCAGAGGCAGCACACGAGAGGGCAGAATGCAGTATCAGAACAGCAACAGGGCATTGTGGCCAACAGACCAGGGATATCAGAGGCAGCACATGAAGGGGGCACAGGGAATCAACAGTCCATTGCACTGAACAGGTACATCAGAGGCAGCACATGAGAGAGCAGAATGCAGTATCAGAACATCAACAGGGCATTGTGGCCAACAGACCTGGGACATCAGAGGCAGCACATGAGAGGGGCACAGAGCATCAACTGTCCATTGCACTGAACATGTACATCAGAGGCAGCACATGAGAGGGGCCAAGTACATCAACAGTCCATTGCACTGAACAGGTACATCAGAGGCAGCACATGAGAGGGCAGAATGCAGTATCAGAACAGCAACAGGGCATTGTGGCCAACAGACAAGGAACATCAGAGGCATCACATGAGAGGGGCCAAGTGCATCAACAGTCCATTGCACTGAACAGGTACATCGTAGGCAGCACATGAGAAGGGCTAAGTGCATCAACAGTCCATGGCATCCAAAAGCTACATTAGAGGCCGCACAAGTACGTGGTGCAAGGTACCCCTCACAAGGACAAGGACAATGCCAAAGTCTCTTACATGGACACTATACACACCAACTCCAAATAGATGTGAGTGAAGGGAAATACACCACACATCACGGAGCACTGCCTAAAGTACCTGCCCCTGAGACACTGGTAGCACCAGAAACTGGAGTGTGAGACACAGCCACAGCCCTAGTGACTGACATATAAGCCGCAGACCCAGACACTCTGCCAGCACCAGAAGCAGGAGTGTGACACACAGCCACAGATGAAGTGACTGACACATGAGCCATAGACCCAGACAGACTCCCAGCACCAGACATAGGAGTGTGCGACACAGCCTCAGCTCAAGTGACTGACACATGAGCCATCGACCCAGACAGACTGCCAGCACAAGAACCAGGAGTGTGACACACAGCCACAGCTCTAGTGACTGACACATGAGCCATAGACCCAGACAGACTGCCAGCACCAGACATAGGAGTGTGCGACACAGCCACAGCTCTAGTAACTAACACATGTGCCATCGAGCCAGACAGACTGCCAGCACCAGAACCAGGAGTGTGACACACAGCCACAGCTCTAGTGACTGACACATGTGCCATAGACCCAGAAACACTGCCAGCACCAGAGACAGGAGAGGGCACAACTGAGACAGTGCCACAACATGATGCATGCCAGCAGACAACAGATACAGTGCCACTATCTGACAACTGAGAATGAACCTCTGATGCGCCACTGAGAACACCGGATTGATGAGCCACAGGGCTGTATGTGCCAGGTGGCAGGAATGCTCTGGGAGCTGGGGATAGCTGGACTTGAGCCACATCGGTGTGGTCATGTGTCAATGGTGTGTGTCTACGTTTCTTTGGGATATGTGAGGGTACACTGGACATGACAGGACTGGCAAGTGGTGCGGACTCCATTGAAACATCACCCACCAAAGGTGGAGCGTCTGCTGCTGGGGCTCTGCTCTCTGGGGACGTGTTGGACCCTGCTTGTCGTTTGCTGTGTGCCTGCCACCGGGACTCAGCATCATTTGTAATGGGGGATGCAACAACAGGTGACTCCTTCCTCAGCTTCTGACGGGCCAGGATGGGAGTGGAGGTATGGGGATACTCTGCCGCGGAGACATCTGTTTTCTGTTCCTTCACCAACATCAGCCTCAGTGCAGCCATGGGTGATGTATGCCTGTCCTTGATTGCGCCAGTGTCTATGTGAGAAGCCTTGTCCCCTGGATGTGCCTTGTCCGTAGGAGGAGTGTTGTCTCTGGACGGTGCCCTGTTCTTGGCAGCAGACTTTCCGTCTGTGGTGTACCTGTGCCCAGAACACACCTTCTCCCTGTGTGTGTCCCTGCCCTTGAGAGTGGCCCCTTCCTTAGTAGTGTCCCCGTCCTTGGGAGTGTCCCTGCTCTTTTGCTGTGCCTTTGTCTTTGAAAAGTCCTTGTCCCTGCCCTTGGGAGTGGCCCCTTCCTTAGTAGTGTCCCTGTCCTTGGGAGTGTCCCTGCTCTTTTGCCGTGCCTTTGTCTTTGGACTGTCCTTGTCCCTGCCCTTGGGAGTGGCCCCTTCCTTAGTACTGTCCCTGTCCTTGGGAGTGTCCCTGCTCTTCAGAGGTGTCTTTGTCTTTGGACTGACCTTGTCCAAGGGAGTGTCCGTGGACTTGTGAATATCACTTGCCTTGGGAGTACCTTTGTGTGGGATGCCTGTGTAGCATGTGAAGGCATTTTCCCCACCACCTCTTGTGGATCCTGTGTGTGAACTCCAGTGTATGTGACGTTGTCTTTGTGAACAGATTTGTATGACCTGGGGAATGGTGTCTGTGCCCTACCTGCCCTGACGTGCTGTCTGTGGCTGCTTCTAGTGCAATAACCTGTATTAGAGTCCTGGTCCGAATATTCACTCCCCCCTGAGACATCCAGTGGTGTAGATGTGGGAACAGAAGTAGCACCCTGTCCATGCGACTGTACAATGGCAGACGACACACTGCTTGCCAATGACTGAACTGTCCTGTGTAGACCAGCAACATCTCCATGCATCCCTTCCATGAATGCCACCACCTGCCCCAACTTCCTATCGTGGTCTTGGAAAGCATTGATCATATTGGTCTGACACACACACAGCTGTCACAGCAGATCAACAGCCTCAGCACAAAGAGCATTTTGGGTCACCTGGGCAGGGGCAGCGGTGCCTGCACCGAAGGCCACTCTGCTCCCCCTAGTTCTGCGTGCACGAGCAGTCCTTGGCACAGGTGGCGGCAGTGTGGGCCCTGTGTGCTGTGTCCCGACCGAAGGTGTTGATTGCCCACTCCCAGTCTGTGACAATAGTGCTGACTCACCAACACTGTCGGAAGATGAGGACGATGGTGTCTCGACATGCGAGGCCTCAGGGACAGTCCTGTCCCCCTCTCCGGGGCTGCCCTCCTCTGTGTCAGTCTGCGTGTGCGCAAAGTCAGATCCGGATGCATTGCCACCACTTATCTCTGCCGTCTGTGGCTGAGTGCCCTCTGCCAAAGCTGAAATGCACAGACAAGAGGTGTAAGTCATGGCCACACTCACGTACAGAAGGACAAGAAATCCCTAATTCCATTGGTGACAGAACACATCTATCCATCATCCTGCACACGGCCCACCCCTACACGTCACCCTCACATGAATTTACCGGTGGTGGCCGTGAAACACGTACCGCATGCAGACAGAGCAGGAGCATGTAGTTATGCACACATGTCTTCCCATGGGGCCACAGACCTCTACGGCATGTGCTTCAACACTCAACTACCTAGCAAGTGGCGTGTCAACATGCCAGACCTGGATGTCAAATTACACTCCGCCAATGGCACCAACATGCCATTGCTCCGATACATACGCACCACGGAAGTCACTACTGTGTCTGAGCACCAATACATGCGTAGCGCTCCCAAGTACATACACAGACAGTCTGCTTACCGCTAGTCTGCTGTAGATCCACACTCAGCCGGTCGGACAGGTCAGGATGCGTCACAGCAATAATACGGTGCATGAAATTGGTCATGGAGCGTCGGGCCAGACGTGGTGTTCTTGGAATCATCCCCAGTGTCATCTCTGCTACATTCTTGCTCAGCCTGGAAATGTCGTCCCAGTGTTTGTGGCAGTGTGTGTGTCGTCTATTGCAAACCCCCACTGCCCGTACATCACTTGCTATGCTCCTCCACACGGCCTTGCGAAGGTGCAGCTTCACCTACCATGATGGGAGACAAAAGGATAACGTTAGTGGACAGTATGACATGCACATACTACGTAGATAGACGTATCTACATCCAGCCATGCCCAGCACAACACATGTTAAGGTCCCACAGCACACCAGCAGCCCAACAGAAGACAGGAGCCACTCACCACCTCAGGGCCAACGACATGTACACCACTGCACTTACCACCTGTCCGGGTGCACCTTACAGCTGTTCGTAGTGGCTGAGCACACCGCCCACGAGAACATCTAGTCCGTGGCGGTGAAGGGACGAGACCGGATTTCTCGCACTCTCTGCATGGCAAGGTCCTGGACTGTGGCACTACAGCAGCAGTCGGTGGTCAGCTCAGCAGCAGGAGGTCGAGGTGATGGTCACAGGCAGAAGTCGGTGGTCAGCTCAGCAGCAGGAGGTTGAGGTGATGGTCACAGGCAGCAGTCGGTGGTCAGCTCAGCAGCAGGAGGTCGAGGTGATGGTCACAGGCAGCAGTCGGTGGTCAGCTCAGCAGCAGGAGGTTGAGGTGATGGTCACTGGCAGCAGTCGGTGGTCAGCTCAGCAGCAGGAGGTTAAGGTGATGGACACAGGCAGCAGTCAGTGGTCAGCTCAGCAGCAGGAGGTCGAGGTGATGGTCACAGGCAGCCGTCAGTGGTCAGCTCAGCAGCAGGAGGTAGAGGTGATGGTCACAGGCAGCAGTCTGTGGTCAGCTCAGCAGCAGGAGGTCAAGGTGATGGTCACAGGCAGCACTGGTTCACAGCGTTGAATTTGTGCTTTTGGAAATCACACATATATAGGGCCCTGAGCCCATGTCAGTGGCATACGTCGGCAGCAATTGTTCACTCCTGGATGCATGTTTGTAAAAGGGCCAATGACTGGCCCTGGTGTTGCGGTGCACTGCTTCCGCTACTTTCGATTGGGCATACGCGGCCCGCTTTCCCTCTTCCCATTGGCTTCATGTGCACGGACTGTCACGGTCACACGTCGGCAACCGCATGTGCAAGCTTCTGGGACGGATGCTTCCTTTGCAACAATGTTCAATCACTGGCGCCACCATGGCGGTGCACATATTCCGCGGGGGAGGTGCAGGCCAACACATCCTTCAGATTATGTGAATGGACATGGCAGTTCATGACCCCCCTTACAGTCACATTGCATCATCCACCGTACACCGGCCGGCCAAGCCCGGCCCAGAACCTCCGTGCCAGGCCCCGTCCACAACCGCCGGTCCAGGTCCGCGGTGCCAGGCCCGGGCCAGGACCGCGGTGCCAAGCATGTCACCCATGGCCTGCACAGCCCCGTCCACAACCGCCGGTCCAGGACCGCGGTGCCAGACCCGGTCCAGGACCGCGGTGCCAAGCATATCACCCACGGCCTGCACAGCCCCGTCCACAACCGCCGGTGCAGGACCACGGTGCCAAGCATGTCACCCATGGCCTGCACAGCCCCGTCCACAACCGCCGGTCCAGGACCGCGGTGCCAGGCCCGGTCCAGGACCGCGGTGCCAAGCATGTCACCCATGGCCTGCACAGCCCCGTCCACAGCCGCCGTACCAGTACCGCCGTGCCAGGCCCGCCGTGCCAGGCCCGGTCCAGGACCAACGTGCCGGCCATGGCAACCACCGCTGTGCCAGGCGAGTTCACACCCGTCGCTGGGTGACATGCCTGGCACGGCGGTCCTGGACGGGGCCTGGCACGGCGGTTGTGGACGGGGCCTGGCACGGCGGACCTGGACTGGGCAGGGCCGGCCGGTGTACGGTGGATGATGCAATGTGACTGTAAGGGGGGTCATGAACTGCCATGTCCATTTACATCATCTGAAAGATGTGTTGGCCTGCACCTCCCCCGCAGAATACGTGCACCGCCATGGTGGCGCCAGTGATTGAACATTGTTGCAAAAGTAGCATCCGTCCTGGAAGCTTGCACATGCGGTTGCCGATGTCTGACCGTGACGGCCCGTGCACATGCACACAATGGGAAGAGGGAACGCGTCCCGCGTATGCCCATTCGAAAATAGCGGAAGCAGTGCACCGCCATGGCGGCACCAATGATTGTATATTTCCAGAAGCTGCACCATGGTGTGTAGTCTGCAGTTGCGTCATGAGGGTTGTGAGCGTGATAGCGGACCTTCATATGTCATGCTCTATTTCATGTGTGTTCATACTATGACCATTGGTGTGCACACAATGTGCAACACATGTGCATGTCGCCCTGTTGACGTCAGGTATTTCCATACAGACGATTCTACTTCGTCACATATACACAGTACATCACGGCTGTCTACCCACATTCTGCATCTGTTGTCAGTGTGTGGTTAATGTGTGGTAATAAAAATGGTGGGGGTACACATGCATTCCGTGCATGTGTGTAGCCTGTAGTGTCACCGTGCATGTAATGTCCGTATGCTCAACATTTTTGGTGTTGTCATTGGTGCATGATGACATGATGTGTGTGTATCATTATCGTTTGTGTGCTTGCACGTGCATGTGTGTCTGTTATGATGCTTCTACACATGTGGGTCATGACACATGTCTTGTTTGCAGTTATGTTGGCATTAGACTAAGTTGCATTGCACATGTTGACACACACCATGTTGTTATTGGCTGCACATTGTTCATATGGCACTCCGAGTTGTTGTGCCAATCAGAGATGTCACACATATGACAATTGACAACAACAATGTTCAAGTTGGTAGAGTTGGATGACATGTGATTGAGATGCTAGGCCATGCGTTGTTTGTGAATTCACTTCCATTTCATCTACTCCCACACAGGAGGGCTCCAAATGTCCATTGCCCATACACTGTGCTGGAGGATATGGTTGATGAGGAGGTGATCAGGAAATTCCAGCTGGATTAACGTCGATTGATGGAGCTTGTAGACCAATTGTCTCCTCACCTGCAGCCACGAAGAACCTATCGAGGATCCATTACACCCACAGCAAAGGTGATAGCTGCACTACACTTCTTTGCAACTGGCACCTTTCAGGACACAGTTGGACATGCTGGGGGGATGTCACAGTCCATGTTCAGGATGGTACTTCGGGATGTTCTAAAAGCAATGATGCTGTACAAGGATGACTACATCCATTTCCCACGGCCGGCAGAGTTGGCAGCATTCAAAGCAGACTTCTATGCACTGGGCCAGATACCACACGTAGTGGGTTCCATTGATGGCACACATATCGCTCTTATTCCACCACGGGCACGTGAGCAGGTGTATAGGAATCGGAAGCACTTCCATTCGCTCAACGTGCAGGTGATGTGCCTGCCCGACAACATCATATCCCATGTGTGTGCAAGATTTCCAGGCTCTGCACATGACTCCCACATCATGCGAGCAGCATTGTCCCCCAACTGATGGCAAATCTGCATCCAGAACATGCGTGGCTTGTTAACGAGTATGCTGTGGGGACAGTTGTGATATCTGTGTGCCATGGGGTACCCACCAATTCTGGTTGTGATGTTTCTGTCTCTCATCCCCCTACATAGGCGACTCGGCGTACCCAAACAGGCCTTGGCTGCTGAGTCCCATACGTAATCCAACTACAGCGGGTGAAATGCGATACAATGATGCCCATGGAAGGACACGTAGAGTGGTTGAACGTACTTTTGGACTGCTGAAGTCTAGGTTTCGGTGCCTGGAGAAGACCGGAGGGGCCCTGCCTTACTCACCAGGCAAAGTATGCAGGATCGTGATTGCCTGTTGCATGCTCCACAACCTGGCCTTGTGCAATAACATTGAACTGCTCTTGGACCCTGAAGACCAGCAAGTTCCTCGGCCTCCCAACCCACCCATGTCCACTGATGAGGATAGTGGTGAGGAGGAAGGTGTGGACCAGAGGCGGCAGCTCATTGATCGCTACTTCCCTTGAATGTGAGTGACTACCTCTTGTGCCGGTTGACAATGCCTTATGTATATTTGCTGGTGTTGTGTGGATGTGGTGGGCATCAGCTGGGTGTTGTGCTATGTGATGTTTGCATGTGTGTGTGTTTATTTCTTTGGACATGCAAGTCTCCATGATGTGTGTCCTCTCATCCTATTATTTAGTGATGAGTGTGGTTTGTGACCTATTCTTAGGACACCCCCACGCCGCACGGCCACCAGCTGTAGCGTGTGCTCCCCGCCTGCCCTCAGCCTCGCTGAGCCTGCCTGCTTGCTGACCACGCGCCCCGCCGTCGCTCGGTGCGGTCTCCCGCGTTAACTGTAGCTTCTGTTGAATATTGTGTTTCCTTTTTGTTTATTTTGTTTATTGTGGTTTTCTTGCCTCTATTTCTCTGCGTGTGGGTGCCCCCTGTGCTGCTTTCCCTGTCGCTGACCCTGGTCACCACCTGCCCCGCTCCCCGCTTCCCGCCACTGTGAAAGAGGACACGCCCCCTTTTCCTTCTGTGCCTTCCCCGCTCCCGCCTCCCAGCTGCTCCTCCCTCCCTCGCACTTGGCCATAAATGGCGACCGTGCGGCACAGGTGAGTGTGACCTATTCTTAGGACACTCCCGCGCCGCACGGCCACCAGCTGTAGCGTGTGCTCCCCGCCTGCCCTCAGCCTTGCTGAGCCTGCCTGTTTGCTGACCACACCCCCCACCGTCGCTCGGTGCGGTCTCCCACGTTAACTGTAGCTTCTGTTGAATATTGTGTTTCCTTTTTGTTTATTGTGGTTTTCTTGCCCCTTTTTCTCTGCGTTTGGGTGCCCCCCTGTGCTTTCCCTGTCGCTGACCCCGGTGCCCACCCGCCTTGCTCCCCACTTCCTGCCGCAGTGAAAGAGGACACGCCCCCTTTTCCTTCTGTGCCCTCCCCGCTCCCGCCTCCCAGCTGCTCCTCCCTCCCTCGCACTTAGCCATAAATGGTGACCGTGCGCACGCGCAGCG
The DNA here is from genome assembly GCF_964263255.1 of Lissotriton vulgaris. NCBI lineage: Eukaryota > Metazoa > Chordata > Amphibia > Caudata > Salamandridae > Lissotriton > Lissotriton vulgaris. The sequence continues at coordinate 40,353,687 of NC_141691.1, read as the reverse complement.
TTGACCCGCAGTGGGCATGCCGATTGTGTGCCGAAGGCACGCCAAAGGTAAGCCCGTCTGCACCCGTCCACGCCTGGACCGCGCCCAGTGCCAGGACCTCTGGCCCCTGCCAAGGCAAGACGACCCGACGGACCTACGACGCCACAACACTCAACGCACTCAACACCGGCCGGAACACTGCCTGCTACTGAGCTACACCGAGACGCACCCACGGACCTTTCACCTGCCAAGCCTGCCGTTTCTCCTGCCACCGGACCGGTACGGCCCCCGCCAAACCCTGCATTAGCAGCAAACACCTGAAGTGCATCCTGCTCAACATCCGCTCCATCCACAGGCATGCCATGGAACTCTGGGACCTGCTCGACACGAAAGCACCGGACGTTGCCTTTCCCACCGAAACCGGGATGAACGCCTCCTCAGCACCCGACATCGCCATAGCCATGCCGGATGGATACAAGATCACCCGGAAGGACCGCGTCAACCAGACTGGAGGAGGCATCGCCATCGTACACAAGAACACCATCCGCATCTCAACTAACTCCGACGAAACCTTCACCGCCGCTGAACACCTGCACTTCCAGATATACACGGACCCCAAGACCACCCTCCACGGCACCCTCATCTACAGACCACCGGGGCCACGCACACGATTCAGCGAAGACATCGCAGACTTCACCAGCCCGCACGCCCATCCCTCTGCCGACTACATCCTCCTAGGAGACCTCAACTTCCACCTGGAGAACAACAATGACAGAAACACCACCGCCCTGCTGGACAACCTCGCCAACCTCGGACTCAAGCAACTGGTGAACACCCCCACCCACTACGCCGGCCACACGCTTGACCCAGTCTTCTCATCCAGCAAGCACATCTCCTTCAGCCACGCCACCGGACTCCACTGGACCGACCACAGCTGCGTCCACTTCAGCTTAAAAAAAACTACGACCCACCACCACCCGCAACAGGTCCCCCGCCGATGCTGGAGCAAGATCACCGCCAAGCAGCTCACCACCTCCCTCAGCCAGAACACTCCCACCATCACAATGGACACCAATGAAGCAGCCAGCAACCTCACCAAGTGGCTGACCTCCTGCGCCGATGACCTCGCACCACTATAGAACCCTCCCAGCAGACACGGCAGCAAGAAAACCCCCTGGTTTACCGACGAACTCAAGGAATCCTAGAAGAACACCACACCACAGACAACAGGACCGCCCTCAAGCACGCCATCCACAAAAACCATCAGCTGATCCGCGCCACCAAGAAGACGGCACTCAAAGAAAGACTGGACAACAACACCCACAACAGCAAGGAACTCTTCAGCATCGTCAAAGAGTTCTCCAACCCCAGCGCCGGAAACAACGACATCACTCCCTCGCAAGACCTCTGCAACTCACTCGCCTCGTTCTTCCACAGCAAGATCGCCGACATACACAACAGCTTCGATGCACAGACCACGCTCCCTACCACCGAACCAACGCCGCCACCACCACCCTCTGCAACTGGACCCCGATCAGCACCAAAGACACCACCCGCACGATGAACTCCATCCACTCCGGATCACCGACCGACCCGTGCCCACACCACGTCTTCAACAAAGCCGACGCCACCATTGCACCCCCATCTCCGAGACACCATCAACTCCTCCTTCCACACCGCCACCTTCCCAGAGAGCTGGAAGCACTCCGAGCTGACCGCCCTCCTGAAGAAACCAACAGAGGACCCCACCGACCTCAAAAACTACCACCCCATCTCGCTCCTTCCCTTTCCGGCCAAAGTCATTGAGAAGACCGTCAACAAACAGCTGGCCACCTTCCTCAAGAAGAACGGATCCCTCGACCCCTCACAGTCCGGGTTTCGGGCGAATCACAGCACCAAACCGCCTTGATCGCAGCCACCGACGACATCAGGACCCTGATTGACAACCGGGAAACAGCGGCCCTCATCCTCCTGGACCTCTCTGCGGCATTCGATACCGTCTGCCACTGAACCCTAGTGAACCGCATCAGCAACATCATAATTCAAGAAAAATCGCTGGAATGGATCATCTCGTTCCTCACTGGAAGAACTCAGAGAGTCCGCCTCCCTCCGTTCAGATCCGAGGCCACCGAAGTCATCTGCGGCGTACCACAAGGATCTTCACTCAGCCCAACCCTCTTCAACGTCTACATGAGCCCCCTCGCAGCCATCGCACGCCAGGACAAACTCAACATCATCTCCTACGCCAACGACACCCAACTCATCCTCTCCCTCACCAGCGACCCCACCACCGCCAGAGCCAACCTACACGAAGGGATGAAAAACATCGCAGACTGGATGAGGAAACGCCGCCTTAAACTGAACTCAGATGGAAGTCCTCATCCTGGGATCATCACCCTCTGCCTGGGACGACTCCTGGTGGCCCTCGGCCCTGGGCACCACTCCCAAATCAACGGACCACGCACGCAACCTGGACTTCAACCTGGACTCCTCCCTATCAATGACCAGACAAGTCAACGCCGTCTCATCCTTGTGCTTTAAAACCCTGTGCATGCTCCGCAAGATCTTCAGATGGATCCCCACGGAAATGCTTGAGACTCCTTAGCACACGTTTAGTATATTATATTACAACCATATACATGTGTTTCCACCATACAGTTCACACAAAAAATAAATTCTCAATCCTTTTATTCAGGGTTGGTTTGTTGTTTATTTCAGGAGACGTCACAGCCGACACGTGTTTCGGCGATTTGGGGAATGTAACTCCCGACTTTTTGAAGGCTATTCTCCACTGTTTCTGTAGTTATAATTTGAGGTGATAATTCCAACCCTCAGAGGGGTTCTTGTGGGGATGATGTAAATATAGTGGAATCTTCTTCCATGTATTGACCAGAATGTTGGTTCAATATCAGTAAGCTTATCGTGGTGTTCTTATTCGGGAGGTAATACGTCCCTTCTGCTCCATATACGTTGCAACACGTGTCGGCTGTGACGTCTCCTGAAATAAACAACAAACCAACCCTGAATAAAAGGATTGTGTGAACTGTATGGTGGAAACACATGTATATGTTTGTAGTATAATATACTAAACGTGTGCTAAGGAGTCTCAAGCATCTTGTGGCATTTGCCTAACTAGAAGAGGGAAGTGGTTCTCTTCTCCTTGTAGCACCGTGGAAATATTATAAACTGATTACCCAAATTTTGGACAGGTGCACATCCCTCAGTGGCGCCAATACCTAGTAAAATTACCAGGATCCCCACGGAAACCAGGAAGACCGTCACCCAGGCACTCGTCACCAGCCGACTAGACTACGGGATCACCCTCTACGCCGGAACCACAGCGAAACTTCAAAAAAGACTCCAACGCATCCAGAACGCCTCCGCCCGACTCATCCTCGACGTCCCCCGACACAGCCACATCACTGGACACCTGAGATACCTGCACTGGCTCCCCGTCAACAAGAGAATCACGTTCAGACTCCTCACCCACGCACACAAGGCTCTCTATGACCTGGGCCCCCAGTACCTCAACGACCGCATGACCTTCTACACGCCCACCCGCCAGGTACGATCGACCGGCCACGCACTCGCCGCCATACCACGCATCCACAGAGCCACCGCCGGAGGAAGATCCTTCTCCTACCTGGCAGCCAAGACGTGGAACTCCCTCCCCACCCATCTCCGGCGAACCCAAGACCATCTTGCCTTCAGGAAGCAGCTCAAGACCTGGCTTTTCGGGCAGTAACCTTCCCCTCCCCCAGCGCCTTGAGACCCTCCCCGGTGAGTAGTGCGCTATACAAATTACGTGATCGATTGACTGATTGAGTGTAATATTGCACTGCAGTGTGTTGTGATGGGTGTGATTCAGTTTGATGACGTGTATTTGCTGTCTCTGATTTATCCTAGGTCACTCCCACAGCGGCATGATTATGTACGACTTGGATCCATGCACCTGGTAACGTCTGTTTCTGAGACAAGCATGTGAATAAACATGGAGGCAACACATCATTGAGTGTGTAACTGCTATTTATTTACAGGTTGTGCATTGGTGCTGGTGAATATTTACAGGTAAGCGTGGGGTGGGGGAGTGTGAGTTGAAGGTAATGGCAGAAGAAATGTCCGTGCTGACAACACATTGGGTGATGTCCGACTAGTCCGGCAGACCTCTGCCAATGATTGGTTATGTGGGACAGGATAGTTGGCAGGGTGAATGGCTGGCTCAGGCAGTGTAGAGTCATTCTCGGCCCCTCTTGGAGTGTGTGGACGGAGCATCCCCACTGCTCTCGCCCACTTCCAGCCTCGGACGGCCCCTCCGTCTTGGAGACGGAACGGTGTCAGCTTGTGGGGCAGGTTGCTCAGGGGCCACAATCGTCGCCAGGGGCACAGGTGGCCGTGGCGGTGGTGTTGCTGCCCGTGGCGTCTGGACACTTGGTTGAGGGGTGGTGGGGGTGTTGCGGGCTATCCATTCCCTCCACATTGTTGTCTGCTGGCCCATGATGTCCACTATTTGGGCAAGGTGGCTGTCAATGGCCCGCAACATGATTGTGTTGTCCACCAAGTCCTGGTGGGCACAATCTGCCTGATCCTGGCCATGCTCATAGGAAGCTTGGACCCTGACTAGGGCTTCCAGTGACTCAGCGACAGGATGGGGTGGGTGTCCTTCACCAGCCCTTGGTGTGTGGAATTCCTGCTTGGCTGATGTGGCCTCAGCATACTCCTGTCAGGCCCACTCTGCCTGCTTGGCTGTGAAGTCGATGGCCCTGTGTCACGCGGTGGATTGGGCAGGGTGGAACAGGTAGGAGTGGCATCGTCCACAAAGAGTACTGAATGTGTGTGAGGCGAGCCTTGCGGCCGGTTGCTGGTTTCACCAGTCAGATTACGATCACCTGAGGGACAACATTGTGCTGATCAGTACTGTGGACATTACATGTTTATTTCGCAATGATAACATTTCAGTGTCCTGTCGCACACACCCCACCCACCTCTCGACACACACCACCACCACCGCCCTCCCTGTGGACATGGGGGCCTGTTGAGAATTGTAGTGGTGTCCTGTAACCCACCACCACCATCAACGCCCTCCCTGTGGACATGGGGGCCTGTTGGAAGTTGTAGTAGTGACCTCTCACACACCCCACCCACCATCACTGCCCTCCCTGTGGACATGAGGAGAAGTGTGGCTCAGGGGTTAGAGGCGGCAGACCCGGAATCTGAGATTGGTCCTGGACCAGGGTTCAATTCCCCGCCTCGGTGGGTCTTGGGCTCATAAAAATTCCACGGACTCGATAATTCTCGTTCCGGTGCCTACTCGACTCACGGGTTCACACTCTGCGACTCTGGGCAATAGCTTGCTTAATCTCCACTACGGCCCCTCATGGCGGGATGCCTGGCTTTCACCTTGTGGATACCCTGCTGGGGTTATCTCACAGGGGAATACCAGGACGGGTTCCCAAGGCAAGCGCCTTGATGCCTTCGGGTGATACGTGCGCTATATAAATTGCAATACATGAGGGCCTGTTGGGAGTTGTAGTAGGGACCTCTCACACACCCTACCCACCACCACCGCCCTCCCTGTGGACATGGGGGCCTGTTGGGAGTTGTAGTAGTGACCTCTCACACACCCCACCCACCACCACCACCCTCCCTGTGGACATGGGGCCTGTTGGATGTTGTAGTAGTGTTCTCCCACCCACCACCACCGCCCTCCCTGTGGACATGGGGGCCTGTTGGGAGTTGTAGTAATGACCTCTCACGCACCCCACCCACCACCACCGCCCTCCCTGTGGACATGGGGGCCTTTTGGGAGTTGTAGTAGTGACCTCTCACACACCCCACCCACCACCACTGCCCTCCCTGTGGACATGGGGGCCTCTTGGGTGTTGTAGCAGTGTCCTCCCACCCACCACCATCGCCCTCCCTGTGGACATGGGAGCCTGTTGGGAGTTGTAGTGGTGTTCTCCCACCCACCACCACCGCCCTCCCTGTGGACATGGGGGCCTGTTGGGAGTTGTAGTAGTGACCTCTCACACCCCTCACCCACCACCATCGCCCTCCCTGTGGACATAGGGGCCTGCTGGGTGTTTTAGTAGTGTCCTCCCACCCACCACTACCGCCCTCCCTGTGGACATGGGGGCCTGTTGTACTAGTGTCCTCCCACCCACCACTACCGCCCTCCCTGTGGACATGGGGGCCTGTTGGGTGCTGTAGTAGTGTCCTGTGACCCACCACCACGCCCTCCCTGTGGACATGGGGGCCTGTTGGGAGTTGCAGTGGTGTCCTCCCACCCACCACCGCCACCCTCCCTGTGGACATGGGGGCCTGTTGGGAGTTGTAGTAGTGACCTCTCACCCACCCCACCCAAAACCACCGCCCTCCCTGTGGACATGGGGGTCTGTTGGGTGTTGTAGTAGTGTCCTCCCACCCACCACCACCGCCCTCCCTTTTGACATGGGGGCCTGTTGGGAGTTGTAGTCGTGTCATCCCACCAACCACCACCGCCCTCCCTGTGGACATGGGGGCCTGTTGGGAGTTGTAGTAGTGACCTCTCACACACCCCACCCACCACCACCCCCTCTTCCTGTTGACATGTGGGCCTGTTGGGAGTTGTAGTAGTGACCTCTCACACACCCCACCCACCCACACACACACACCTCACACACCCCACACACCCACCACCACCGCCCTCCCTGTGGACATGGGGGCCGGTTGGGAGTTGTAGTAGTGACCTCTCACACCCCCCACCCACCTCCACCGCCCTCCCTGTGGACATGAGGGCCTGTTGGGAGTTGTAGTAATGACCTCTCACGCACCCCACCCACCACCACCGCCCTCCCTGTGGACATGGAGGCCTGTTGGGAGTTGTAGTAGTGACCTCTCACACACCCCACCCACCACCACCGCCCTCCCTGTGGACATGGGGGCTTGTTGGGTGTTGTAGTAGTGTCCTCCCACCCACCACCACCACCCTCCCTGTGGACATGGGGGCCTGTTGGGAGTTGTAGTGGTGTCATCCCACCCACCACCACTGCCCTCCCTGTGGACATGGGGGCCTGTTGGGAGTTGTAGCAGTGACCTCTCACACACCCCAGCCACCTTCCCCGCCCTCCCTGTGGACATGGGGGCCTGTTGGGAGTTGTAGTAGGGACCTCTCACACACCCCACACACCCACACACACACACCTCACACACCCCACACACCCACCACCACCGCCCTCCCTGTGGACATGGGGGCCTGTTGGGAGTTGTAGTAGTGACCTCTCACACACCCCACCCACCTCCACCGCCATCCCTGTGGACATAGGGGCCTGTTGGGAGTTGTAGTAATGACCTCTCACGCACCCCACCCACCACCACCGCCCTACCTGTGGACATGGGGGCCTGTTGGGAGTTGTAGTGGTGTCCTCCCACCCACCACCACTGCCCTCCCTGTGGACATGGGGGCCTGTTGGGGGTTGTAGTAGTGACCTCTCACACACCCCACCCACCCCCACTGCCCTCCCTGTGGACATGGGGGCCTTTTGGGAGTTGTAGTAGTGACCTATCACACACCTCACCCACCACCAGCACCCTCCCTGTGGTCATGGGGGCCTCTTGGGAGTTGTAGTAGTGACCTCTCACACACCCCACCCTCCACCACTGCCCTCCCTGTGGACATGGGGGCCTGTTGGGAGTTGTAGTAGTGACCTATCACACACCCCACCCAGATCACAGGCACAAATATGGTGACAAATATGGTGACAAGCACACAGAGATGGCACCACCGCCCTCCCTGTGGACATGGGGGCCTGTTGGGTGTTGTAGTAGTGTCCTCCCACCCACCACCACCACCCTCCCTGTGGACATGGGGGCCTGTTGGGAGTTGTAGTGGTGTCATCCCACCCACCACCACTGCCCTCCCTGTGGACATGGGGGCCTGTTGGGAGTTGTAGTAGTGACCTCTCACACACCCCACCCACCTTCACCGCCCTCCCTGTGGACATGGGGGCCTGTTGGGAGTTGTAGTAGTGACCTCTCACACACCCCACACACCCACACACACACACCTCACACACCCCACAAACCCACCACCACCGCCCTCCCTGTGGACATGGGGGCCTGTTGGGAGTTGTAGTAGTGACCTCTCACACACCCCACCCACCTCCACCGCCATCCCTGTGGACATTGGGGCCTGTTGGGAGTTGTAGTAATGACCTCTCACGCACCCCACCCACCACCACCGCCCTCCCTGTGGACATGGGGGCCTATTGGGTGTTGTAGTAGTGTCCTCCCACCCACCACCACTGCCCTCCCTGTGGACATGGGGGCCTGTTGGGTGTTGTAGTAGTGTCCTCCCACCCACAACCACCGCCATCCCTGTGGACATGGGGGCCTGTTGGGAGCTGTAGTAGTGACCTCTCACACCCCCCACCCAACACCATCGCCCTCCCTGTGGACATGGGGGCCTATTGGGTGTTGTAGTAGTGTCCTCCCACCCACCACCACTGCCCTCCCTGTGGACATGGGGGCCTGTTGGGTGTTGTAGTAGTGTCCTCCCACCCACTACTACCGCCCTCCCTGTGGACATGGGGGCCTGTTGGGAGTTGTAGTAGTGACCTCTCACACACCCCACCCACCACCACCGCCCTCCCTGTGGACATGGGGGCCTGTTCGGAGCTGTAGTGGTGTCCTCCCACCCACCACCACTGCCCTCCCTGTGGACATGGGGGCCTAATGGGTGTTGTAGTAGTGACCTCTCACACACCCCACCCACCCCCACTGCCCTCCCTGTGGACATGGGGGCCTTTTGGGAGTTGTAGTAGTGACCTATCACACACCTCACCCACCACCAGCACCCTCCCTGTGGTCATGGGGGCCTCTTGGGAGTTGTAGTAGTGACCTCTCACACACCCCACCCTCCACCACTGCCCTCCCTGTGGACATGGGGGCCTGTTGGGAGTTGTAGTAGTGACCTATCACACACCCCACCCAGATCACAGGCACAAATATGGTGACAAATATGGTGACAAGCACATAGAGATGCCACCACCGCCCTTCCTGTGGACATGGGGGCCTGTTGGGAGTTGAAGTAGTGGCCTCTCACACACCCCACCCACCACCACCGCCCTCCCTGTGGACATGGGGGGCTGTTGTGTGTTGTAGTAGTGTCCTGCCACCCACCACCACGCCCTCCCTGTGGACATGGGGGACTGTTGGGAGTTGTAGTGGTGTCCTCCCACCCACCACCACCGCCCTCCCTGTGGACATGGGGGCCTGTTGGGAGTTGTAGTAGTGACCTCTCACACACCCCACCCACCACCACCGCCCTCCCTGTGGACATGGGGGCCTGTTGGGTGTTGTAGTAGTGTCCTCCCACCCACCACCACTGCCCTCCCTGTGGACATGGGGGCCTGTTGGGAGTTGTAGTAGTGACCTCTCACAAACCCCACCCACCACCACCGCCCTCCCTGTGGACATAGGGGCCTGTTGGGAGTTGTAGTAGTGACCTCTCACACACCCCACCCACCACCACTGCCCTCCCTGTGGACATGGGGGCCTGTTGGGTGTTGTAGCAGTGTCCTCCCACCCACCACCACCGCCCTCCCTGTGGACATGGGAGCCTGTTGGGAGTTGTAGTGGTGTTCTCCCACCCACAACCACCGCCCTCCCTGTGGACATGGGGGCCTGTTGGGAGCTGTAGTAGTGACCTCTCACACCCCCCACCCACCACCATCGCCCTCCCTGTGGACATGGGGGCCTGTTGGGTGTTGTAGTAGTGACCTCTCACACACACCACCCACCTTCACCTCCCTCCCTGTGGACATGGGGGCCTGTTGGGAGTTGTAGTAGTGACCTCTCACACACCCCACCCACCCACACACACACACCTCACACACCCCACACACCCACCACCACCGCCCTCCCTGTGGACATGGGGGCCTGTTGGGAGTTGTATTAGTGACCTCTCACACACCCCACCCACCTCCACCGCCCTCCCTGTGGACATGGGGGCCTGTTGGGAGTTGTAGTAATGACCTCTCACGCACCCCACCCACCACCACCGCCCTCCCTGTCGACATGAGGGCCTGTTGGGAGTTGTAGTAGTGACCTCTCACACACCCCACCCACCACCACTGCCCTCCCTGTGGATATGGGGGCCTGTTGGGTGTTGTAGCAGTGTCCTCCCACCCACCACCACCGCCCTCCCTGTGGACATGGGGGCCTGTTGGGTGTTGTAGTAGTGTCCTCCCACCCACTACTACCGCCCTCCCTGTGGACATGGGGGCCTGTTGGGAGTTGTAGTAGTGACCTCTCACACACCCCACCCACCACCACCGCCCTCCCTGTGGACATAGGGATCTGTTAGGAGCTGTAGTGGTGTCCTCCCATCCACCACCACTGCCCTCCCTGTGGACATGGGGGCCTGTTGGGAGTTGTAGTAGTGACCTCTCACACACCCCACCCACCACCACTGCCCTTCCTGTGGACATGGGGGCCTGTTGGGAGTTGTAGTAGTGACCTACCACACACCCCACCCACCACCAGCACCCTCCCTGTGGACATGGGGGCCTGTTGGGAGTTGTAGTAGTGACCTCTCACACACCCCAACCTCCAACACTGCCCTCCCTGTGGACATGGGGGCCTGTTGGGAGTTGTAGTAGTGACCTCTCACACACCCCACCCACCACCACCGCCCTCCCTGTGGACTTGGGGGCCTGTTGGGTGTTGTAGTAGTGTCCTCCCACCCACCACCACCGCCCTCCCTGTGGACATGGGGGCCTGTTGGGAGTTGTAGTGGTGTCATCCCACCCACCACCACCGCCCTCCGTGTGGACATGGGGGCCTGTTGGGAGTTGTAGTAGTGACCTCTCACACACCCCATCCACCACCACTGCCCTCCCTGTGGACATGGGGGCCTGTTGGGTGTTGTAGCAGTGTCCTCCCACCCACCACCAGCGCCCTCCCTGTGGACATGGGAGCCTGTTGGGAGTTGTAGTGGTGTTCGCCCACCCAAAACCACCGCCCTCCCTGTGGACATGGGGGCCTGTTGGGAGCTGTAGTAGTGACCTCTCACACCCCCCACCCACCACCATCGCCCTCCCTGTGGACATGGGGGCCTGTTGGGTGTTGTAGTAGTGTCCTCCCACCCACTACTACCGCCCTCCCTGTGGACATGGGGGCCTGTTAGAAGTTGTAGTAGTGACCTCTCACACACCCCACCCACCACCACCGCCCTCCCTGTGGACATGGGGGCCTGTTAGGAGCTGTAGTGGTGTCCTCCCACCCACCACCACTGACCTCCCTGTGGACATGGGGGCCTGTTGGGAGTTGTAGTAGTGACCTCTCACACACCCCACACACCACCACTGCACTCCCTGTGGACATGGGGGCCTGTTGAGAGTTGTAGTAGTGACCTATCACACTCCCCACCCACCACCAGCACCCTCCCTTTGGACATGGGGGCCTGTTGGGAGTTGTAGTAGTGACCTCTCACACACCCCACCCTCCACCACTGCCCTCCCTGTGGACATGGGGGCCTGTTGTGAGTTGTAGTAGTGACCTATCACACACCCCACCCAGATCACAGGCACAAATATGGTGACAAATATGGTGACAATCACATAGAGATGGCACCACCGCCCTCCGTGTGGACATGGGGGCCTGTTGGGAGTTGAAGTAGTGACCTCTCACACACCCCACCCACCACCACCGCCCTCCCTGTGGACATGGGGGCCTGTTGGGTGTTGTAGTATTGTCCTGCCACCCACCACCACTGCCCTCCCCATGGACATGGGGGCCTGTTGGGAGTTGTAGTAGTGACCTCTCACACACCCCACCAACCACCACCACCTTCCCTGTGGACATGGGGGCCTGTTGGGAGTTGTAGTAGTGACCTCTCACACACCCTACCCACCACCACCGGCATCCCTGTGGACATGGGGGCCTGTTGGGTGTTGTAGTAGTGTCCTTCCACCCACCACCGCCCTCCCTGTGGACATGGGGGGCTGTTGGGTGTTGTAGTAGTGTCCTCCCACCCACCACCACCGCCCTCCCTGTGGACATGGGGGTCTGTTCGGAGTTTGTAGTGGTGTCCTCCCACCCACCACCACCGCCCTCCCTGTGGACATGGGGGCCTGTTGGGAGTTGTAGCAGTGTCCTCCCACCCACCACCACCGCCCTCCCTGTGGACATGGGAGCCTGTTGGGAGTTGTAGTGGTGTTCTCCCACCCACAACCACCGCCCTCCCTGTGGACATGGGGGCCTGTTGGGAGCTGTAGTAGTGACCTCTCACACCCCCCACCCACCACCATCGCCCTCCCTGTGGACATGGGGGCCTGTTGGGTGTTGTAGTAGTGACCTCTCACACACACCACCCACCTTCACCTCCCTCCCTGTGGACATGGGGGCCTGTTGGGAGTTGTAGTAGTGACCTCTCACACACCCCACCCACCCACACACACACACCTCACACACCCCACACACCCACCACCACCGCCCTCCCTGTGGACATGGGGGCCTGTTGGGAGTTGTATTAGTGACCTCTCACACACCCCACCCACCTCCACCGCCCTCCCTGTGGACATGGGGGCCTGTTGGGAGTTGTAGTAATGACCTCTCACGCACCCCACCCACCACCACCGCCCTCCCTGTCGACATGAGGGCCTGTTGGGAGTTGTAGTAGTGACCTCTCACACACCCCACCCACCACCACTGCCCTCCCTGTGGACATGGGGGCCTGTTGGGTGTTGTAGCAGTGTCCTCCCACCCACCACCACCGCCCTCCCTGTGGACATGGGGGCCTGTTGGGTGTTGTAGTAGTGTCCTCCCACCCACTACTACCGCCCTCCCTGTGGACATGGGGGCCTGTTGGGAGTTGTAGTAGTGACCTCTCACACACCCCACCCACCACCACCGCCCTCCCTGTGGACATAGGGATCTGTTAGGAGCTGTAGTGGTGTCCTCCCATCCACCACCACTGCCCTCCCTGTGGACATGGGGGCCTGTTGGGAGTTGTAGTAGTGACCTCTCACACACCCCACCCACCACCACTGCCCTTCCTGTGGACATGGGGGCCTGTTGGGAGTTGTAGTAGTGACCTACCACACACCCCACCCACCACCAGCACCCTCCCTGTGGACATGGGGGCCTGTTGGGAGTTGTAGTAGTGACCTCTCACACACCCCAACCTCCAACACTGCCCTCCCTGTGGACATGGGGGCCTGTTGGGAGTTGTAGTAGTGACCTCTCACACACCCCACCCACCACCACCGCCCTCCCTGTGGACTTGGGGGCCTGTTGGGTGTTGTAGTAGTGTCCTCCCACCCACCACCACCGCCCTCCCTGTGGACATGGGGGCCTGTTGGGAGTTGTAGTGGTGTCATCCCACCCACCACCACCGCCCTCCGTGTGGACATGGGGGCCTGTTGGGAGTTGTAGTAGTGACCTCTCACACACCCCATCCACCACCACTGCCCTCCCTGTGGACATGGGGGCCTGTTGGGTGTTGTAGCAGTGTCCTCCCACCCACCACCAGCGCCCTCCCTGTGGACATGGGAGCCTGTTGGGAGTTGTAGTGGTGTTCGCCCACCCAAAACCACCGCCCTCCCTGTGGACATGGGGGCCTGTTGGGAGCTGTAGTAGTGACCTCTCACACCCCCCACCCACCACCATCGCCCTCCCTGTGGACATGGGGGCCTGTTGGGTGTTGTAGTAGTGTCCTCCCACCCACTACTACCGCCCTCCCTGTGGACATGGGGGCCTGTTAGAAGTTGTAGTAGTGACCTCTCACACACCCCACCCACCACCACCGCCCTCCCTGTGGACATGGGGGCCTGTTAGGAGCTGTAGTGGTGTCCTCCCACCCACCACCACTGACCTCCCTGTGGACATGGGGGCCTGTTGGGAGTTGTAGTAGTGACCTCTCACACACCCCACACACCTCCACTGCCCTCCCTGTGGACATGGGGGCCTGTTGAGAGTTGTAGTAGTGACCTATCACACTCCCCACCCACCACCAGCACCCTCCTTTTGGACATGGGGGCCTGTTGGGAGTTGTAGTAGTGACCTCTCACACACCCCACCCTCCACCACTGCCCTCCCTGTGGACATGGGGGCCTGTTGTGAGTTGTAGTAGTGACCTATCACACACCCCACCCAGATCACAGGCACAAATATGGTGACAAATATGGTGACAATCACATAGAGATGGCACCACCGCCCTCCGTGTGGACATGGGGGCCTGTTGGGAGTTGAAGTAGTGACCTCTCACACACCCCACCCACCACCACCGCCCTCCCTGTGGACATGGGGGCCTGTTGGGTGTTGTAGTAGTGTCCTGCCACCCACCACCACTGCCCTCCCCATGGACATGGGGGCCTGTTGGGAGTTGTAGTAGTGACCTCTCACACACCCCACCAACCACCACCACCTTCCCTGTGGACATGGGGGCCTGTTGGGAGTTGTAGTAGTGACCTCTCACACACCCTACCCACCACCACCGGCATCCCTGTGGACATGGGGGCCTGTTGGGTGTTGTAGTAGTGTCCTTCCACCCACCACCGCCCTCCCTGTGGACATGGGGGGCTGTTGGGTGTTGTAGTAGTGTCCTCCCACCCACCACCACCGCCCTCCCTGTGGACATGGGGGTCTGTTCGGAGTTTGTAGTGGTGTCCTCCCACCCACCACCACCGCCCTCCCTGTGGACATGGGGGCCTGTTGGGAGTTGTAGTAGTGACCTCTCACACACCCCACCCACCACCACCGGCATCCCTGTGGACATGGGGGCCTGTTGGGAGTCGTTTACATTTTGGTGAGTATTGACGTGTTCTAATCTAGGACCATGATCAATACTGTGACCTTATGCCCCTATACGGCTATAATCCATTTATACCCCTATAATGGCATAAACGATCAAGAGCGATATTTCAGAAACTCGTCTCTGGCCTAACACGATCAGGGCCACATTTCAGAATCTCTTCCTCTGCAGCTCATTAGAGCAAATGACACAGCAGAAGCCACTATCTAAGATTCCTAGATTACACTCCAAGTTCTTCACCAAGATAAAACTCAGCAACCTGGGAAAGCCCCGCTTGCTATGTTTTGATTAGTAATGGAACTCTAATGAGCACTGAGAGACGATCACTTCCTAGTGACATCTTTATTGACATCTTATGTCCAAAAACCTACATCAAACAAGGCACCTTTCAGGTATAAATATTACCAACGTTGCCTTAAGCAAACGCTTCCTCAACGACATCGATGATAGTGATGGTGTGGTGAACACAGGAGCAGAACAGCTGTCCCTTACAGAGCCCAGCAGATGCAAGCTGTTCACGGATGCTGCCCCTCCTCCTCCTTGACGTGCTGAGAGAGACGCTGTCTTTTCTCCTGCCGAGAAAATCCAGCTCTGGTGTTTCCAGCTTACTCTTGCGAGTGACTGGGATATCGAGTCCTGGAATCAGATACAAGACCTCCAACATTCTATTTCAGAGGTATGGTGTTGACTAAACCCTTAGAGAGAATTCTTGAAGCAAACCTTGGCAAAACCAACTTAACTAAAACTGCTACGTACTTACTCCCTTCCAAGTATTAGGCTTAGGTCAGGTACTCTGGGGTAGGCATAGTTAGAAGCACCAGTTGAGTACGTTAGCTAAATGTATATATGAATGTATATATTTTATTCATTTTAACCATTGTATGGCTAAGAAACCATATCAATGCTTTTACAGTATTATTTCGCAATCCTCATTTTACTGTACGCACTTTTTATAATAACTAGTCTTGCAATTGTGGCAATTCATTTCTCTTGCATGAGAAGAAAGACTGTTCAATAAATAATACCTTTTTATTGAAAACGCCCGTCGCTCTATTCTCTGCATCTTGGTGAAAGTAATCTGCACAACTGACTGAGTAAAATAACTGTCTATTGTTTCACACAACTCTAGAGATTGACTCTTATTCTAAGGAGCAAAGTTGTCATGTTTATGCGGTTGTTGGAAAACTGAATCCCTTCTTGTCTGTGCCAGGGAAGCTGATCACTTCCTAATCAGTCAAGAAAGTTTCCAGTGACCTCTGAGCTAGTTGGTAACAAACCCAATTAAGTTTGGCATAGTCAGTAGAGACCTTGAAGACCGCACTTCTACGTCTATACTACTGTTTATGTTATTCCAATGCGCAGGGCCTATAGGGAAAATAGGAACTACACTACAGTATGTGGACCACATGCATGGGTTGGGGCCTGGGAGATGTGTCTTCAGAGTTGTGTGAGGCACACTATGTCGTTGTGCTGGTGGTGCTTGGTTTGTACTTACCAGCCTCTTCTCCATCCTCAATTCCTTCCAAGGTCTCTGGGTGCAGTATGCCCAACACCTTTTCCTCCCAATCAGTGTAGGGTATGGGCTCCGGGGGTGTGCAGCCGCCAGTGTGCTGTGCTCGTAGATGGTTTTTGTCACGGATCCCGTTGACACGCGTTTTCAGGTCATGCCACCGCCTCTGTATCTCGTGCTTTGTCCTTGGCACGGTCCCTGACGCATTCACCCTACTTACGATCCTGTCCCACATATGATTTTTGTGAGCCACGGTGGTCTGCTGGATTAGTGCCCCGAATATGTGGGGTTCAACACGGATGATTTCATCTACAATTACCTTCAACTCGGTCTCCGTGAATTTTGGGTTTTTCTTGGGTGCCATGGTGTGTGGTGCTCAGGGTGTGGGCTGAGTGCATTGGGTGGTGCAGGTGTGTGGTGTGTAGGAATGGTGTGGTGGGTGTTAGTGTGGTGGGTGTGTTTGGGTGGTGGTTGTATGTCTTCAATTGGTGTGTGCTGTCTGTGGTTTTGGACCTCTTGCTAGCAGCTATGCTGTGATGCAAAGGATTGTGGTAATGTGTGGGAGTCATTTTATAGTCTGTGTCGTGGTAGTGTCCCAATGGTTGTTGGCAGTCAGGTGCTAGGTGGGTGTTTTGAGTAGTGTGCATTGGTAGGTGTTCAGGTTGGTGGTAGTCCTGTTTCATGTGTTTGCTATTTCCTTCTGTGACACTTTTTGTCATTGGTTTGACTGTAGGTATGTTGTTCGTGTTGGCCTTCCGCTGAGATGCATTGTTTCTCGTTGCATTGTTTCCGCTGCGGCCGTGGATTGCGGTGCGTACCGGGGTACAGGCGGCGTTTTCCTAATTGCGGACACGGAGCTTCCGCAGGTATAGCGGTAGATGTGGCTGTTCCCACGGTCATGTGCGTCCGCGGCGGGCGGTGTTTCATCGGTTCCGTCCGCGTGCGGCGGTCTCAAGTGTACTCCGTTCGCCGCGGACAGTGTTTGCTGAGGTCCATCTGCTGCGGTCGTACTTTCGTCCCATTTGTATCCTAATTGCAACTGAGGTTTATCCGCGGTGCTATCTGGAGTAACTTGGCCGCTTCCTTGGCGGACGGAACACGTTTCCGTCCGCGATCATAATCAGCTCCTCTGTACAGATACTATTTAAGTAATAAAACAGCCGTCCTTATTGTTCTTTTACAGAGGTGGGTCATAAAGTGATTAGTTTTTCTGGAGAGAAAGGGTCATCTCCTATGAGCACAAAAATAAAACAAGGGCATTGCTTTCTAATATGTGTGACCCGGGAATTAATTGTGCAGTCTACAGGGCAACAATGTCCAACAAGGAATAAATGCGTGTGTGGCAGTTCCTCGTATTTGGGGAAAACATGTGCAAAGCACTATCAGAAAAAGATACTGAAGGAAAGGAAAGCTAAAATAGAGACTAAATGTAATCTCCACAACAGCTCAAAGCCAAGAAAAACTAAGGATGTACTTGGAACCTCTGTTTTCTCTGGGGCTAATGGAACCCCTAAATAATCTGCCACCACTTGAAATTGCTAAAGTGATCTTCCACACTCTCCTCTGCCTCTTGCTCTAATGAACAAAAAATCATTCAAATAATGTGCCAACATTTCATGTCCTGAATACACTGGAAAACACAGAGGGGCAGTTTTATGACGGACTTGCGCCACGTTTACGC
Organism: Lissotriton vulgaris; assembly: GCF_964263255.1. Classification (NCBI taxonomy): domain Eukaryota; kingdom Metazoa; phylum Chordata; class Amphibia; order Caudata; family Salamandridae; genus Lissotriton; species Lissotriton vulgaris. The sequence continues at coordinate 40,335,726 of NC_141691.1, read as the reverse complement.
TGCCGATGCGTGACGCAACGGCACGGAAACTTGGAGCATCCCTGCGCCCTATTTACAACGTGACGCATCTAGGCAGATGCGTCACGTTGTAAAGCCTTGCGCCACATGAAACCTGCGTCAGGTTTCATGTGGGTGTTCTGTCGCAGGGTGGGCGTTCCCTCGTAGGAAAGCCCCGTAAAACTGAGGCAGTGAAATCTACAAGATTTCACTGAGTCAGTTTTACGAGGCTGCTGCATCAAATCCTTACACCTGCTTGAAGCTGGCGTAAGGAGTGACGCACCACGTGAAGTATGGGTGGCCTCTGTACATTGCAGGAGTTGCGTTGCACTTGCGACGCTACTCCAGCAATGCGCCGCCCGTACACCACAAGATGCGTCACGCATCTGCCCTTCCTTGTACCATGGTGCGCCGCATTGTAAATGCGGCACATCTGTGGTGCCGCAAGGAGGGAATTGCGTGACGCATCAGTTCTGGCGCATCCTTGCTGATTTGCAGAGATGCGCCAGAACTCATAAATCTGCCCCAGAGTTTATAAAATATTGTGCAGTCTATTGGTAGTATCTTATCTACATATATTGCTCCATCAAACTGTATACCCAATAAGAACAAAATCATAGAATATACTAGCAAGTGTTTGAAGGCTGAGTTTATATCAGATTTTGGCAATTCTGTGTCTACTCTACACTGTATGATCATTTCTATTGTCACATCTACTGATGCGGACTGAACAACTTTGTCTTCTTTAGCAATAAAATCCCGAAGTGATGCACCGTCAGGCCATGTACAATGATGGATCATTATGAATTCACCTGCCAACTTTTTAGGAACCATCACGAAAGGAGATATCAGTAGGTCAATGATCAAAGGGACCTGCCATGCTATCCTCTGCAACATCTTTGACCAGCTTAGCTTTCACCACCTGTGGCATATCTGTAGCAGATCGCATATCCCCATATCTTCTTTGTCTAATTCCTTGTTGTCTTGGTCTGAAACCTTCCCAGAAAACCCCATTCAAGCAAGCTAGCCCTCTCTCAGTCAGGGTAAAAAGTCAGCCACAACACCAGTGTCTCCACCTTAATTTGAGTAAAAGCTCTTATCACCAGATAGGTAATACCCTCCTCTGCCCCTAATTTGCCTTAGGTGTGTTAGTCCTGCCTGCTCCCTGAAAAGTTGCAGCACCTCATGTTCCCCCAAACTATGCATATTTATGTTTATACTTGCAAGGGTTCTGGGCACAAAATCCACTGTTATATCCTCAACAGGTTCCACAATTAATCCCTTGTCCTTTTCCCCAGGCTCCAATCCCCCAAGGGTGGGATACCCAAGAAAAGGGATGAAATTGAACTGCCAAACAACTTGCTGTATTCAGTGCCGGTGATAGTCTTGTTGGATACCTCAATTTTAGTCACAACTCATTATCTACTTCACCTCATGGTTTATCTGGCTTTACCCTAAACTCGCGCTAAACTCATCATCATAATAAAGCCTAGCCAAATGCCCAAAATCTATTTGGGGTTTTCCTATAGATTTGAAAATAGACACAGAACACTCCGGAATTTTTTTACAATAGACACTTTCATAGATAAGAAAGGCTGATGTACAACAGCCAATGTTAGTAGGCACCATAGGGCACCAAGCCAATTTCTAAGCTTCTTTTTTAGACCACTCTTTTGATTGCAACTCCGAACCTTGAGGCTAGATACTCCCATGTAGGGTAGTCTATTTAAGCCTGCCATTTTCTAATTAACCTCCAATTCCTTCTTCTGTCTGTCACAGCCATTGCAACCTGTTCTCTGTCCTCCTTGCCCGTATCAGTGCATGCCTTTCTGTCATCCCCTCTTTCTCAAAGCTCACTTACTTTTCATTCTAGTTTATTCCCAGTGCCAATGTCTTTGTCCTCGAAAACAGGGCCTACACGTTTTTAACCACCAGTGTATGTGACTTCCTATCCAAAGTGCCCCAACCTGTCCTCACCTGTTTGTAAATGTTGATACTTCCCGCCTCAAATCACATATGGCCGGGATGCTCGCCACCCCCTGCCAACACCAATCCCCAAGGATGGGAGAAGTCGGACACAAGTTTGAACTTTTGGAAGGCGGGAGGGAGTCACCCTCCCAGCCTTATTTATTAAAATATGAAACAAAATTTAAAACATTAAATAAAAGTTTCATCATTATGTACAATTTTTCATTTATTACATTTCGATTAAGACATGTTCTTTGGCTAACCTTAACAGATCTCTAATACAAAGGTTTCCTAGCCGAGTCTAACATCCTGAAAATGCATACATTCTAAATTAAAATTGTACATCCTAGCATTAAGGGCCAACGGCAAGGTCTTAACCGGTATCAGATCCCTACTACCAAAACTCTCGCCCTCACAGTGTGAGTGGTGCATGCGCAGAGGACTCTACCCTCATTGCCAACTTCCACTCTACGCCATCTTAAAGGTCGTCCGAGTTCCCATGTGAGGTATCTGTAGGAAGGACAGCGTGGACTCCCCCCCATCCCCACACTCTCTATCCGCCGTCGCGGATATCCGGCCCTCGGGAAATTAGTAGGAGGGGCATCTAGCCGCCTCCCCCCTGGGAGGGGCCTATGGCCGTCTCCCCCTAGGCGACCCTTCCTTAGTGGGTGCCGCCTCCCCGTGGAAGGAGCCAATGGCCGCCTCCCCCCGGGCGCTCCCATCGATTCTAAGTGGCGCCCCCCTCTAGGGACCTTGAAATTACTGCTCATCGATCAAGACCTTACCGCCCGACCAAATAAATACGACAGTTGTTTACCTACTAGTGAAGGAAAAAATTCGTGCCATCAACTGCTCTATCCTACAAAGAAAAAAATTATCCTACAGGCAGAAGTCACCTCCTTATCTTAAACATTCCTTTACTTTTTCTACAAAGGAAAAAAGGCCTATCTTAGCAAAACTTTATTAAACCAAACATTGCCATAAGGGGCTGGTGGGTGGGTCAAAATTCCCGCTTGTTCCTTCTTTTCAGTCCAGCACCCACAGGTAACTCCCCCCCTGGCTGAAGGCTTTTCAATTTGCTTGGCCCCAGGCACCAGAGTTTTCCCAATGCTGTCTGAAGTACCACCTCACCTATCAACATGAATCTACATCCATTGTCTTCCCGGCACCTAAGGCCAACTATACACTTGTTGGGTCAACCTGGCAGAGGGTAACAAATCCACATATTACCATGGAAACCTTGCAGCTTTAGATAAGGGTATACTCTCCTTCATCAGACCTTCATCAGACAAAACCCTAAAACAAAAGGTCAATTTTTCTGCTTTCCTTGCAGCTCCCCAGACTCTTCATTTTTGGGGGCTAAATTTGCCTTCTTCTTTAATGTTGTCTCTCCTGAATTAACATCTGCATTTTCCACATTAATACTAGTAGTGGGTAGCGCCACAGGGTGCTTCTCATAGACTGTTGCAGTCTCATGATCACAAACAAATCACAATGCGCCACCTACTGGCCACAAGGCTTCATCATCTCCTCATATGGTGTGTCTGACTCATCCCTCATGTGAGACAATGGTTTATTACCCCCTGGCCGCACCTCCCAAACACACTCACCTCCTACCTCGATCAGACAACAGAGGTGTTGTACCGCATGACATCTCCCTGGACTCAATTTTCTCATTAAGGCTCACAATTATGACCTCACTCACTCCAGCTGCAAGTCAATTTTACTCAAGGCTGCAAGTCCAGTTTTAAGCTTACCCTTTTCCCCTTTGTTGCATGGTGGTGAGCAGACCAACACAACATCAACGCATCTAGAAACCTCGTAAGCTCAACAAGCTCATGTTTGAGAATTAGGACTACAAATCCAACCCTTTCTTTTAAACAAACACCACCACCCATAGTATATATGGGCCATTATGCATTATGTAAATGTGTAGGTCATCTTGGAAAATAAGGGACAAGAATATGTTGTAAAAAAATATGAATACTGCAGAGACAAAAGTATAGTCCCTGTTGTGGAGAAATCTCTTATAGCATCACTATAGACTTTTTCTTTGGACCAATAAAGTACTACCACACATAGCATACTTTTCAGTCACAAGTTTCAACTAATAAGAGGTGTCACAGTATACAACAAATCACATGTAAGATTATAGTAAATAAAAGTTTTTATCCGAAAAAATGCCTCCCTCTGGGTTACAATCTAAAAAACAATTAAATTGTCTACAATGGATAAAAACAAGTATCATTACAAAAAATCGACGCAGAGTTTCGATGTATATTAGTCTTTTCCACCTTCATCAAGACGTAAATACTTTCTTTTATAAAAATCTAAAAGTAAAAACAACATTTTAGATGCCCAGTACAAACTGTTAACCCTATGATTAGTGCATTATATCATACCTCTACATTTACTTCTTGCACATTATATGGCCATCTATAAGGCTTTATTGGTCTCTAAAAACATTCAAAGCAAGTCAACTGATAGTTGATCTATCTGCCACCAGATTTTCTCAACCCTATTTCTATAATGCTGTGGAACTGTGATGTACATATGGGCCAGTTCTACTAATATTATCTATGATGGCTAATATATTTTGTGAGCCCGTCCGCTTGATATGACAGCTGCATTATATATTATCTTACTGTCTGGTTTATGCTTTGATTTATTTGTCCACTTGTGGTAAAACAAATGACCATATTTTGTCCGGATCTATGTTGATACAACGCATGTTATTACAACGCATGCTTTTACAACGCAATTTTTACACCGCAAAAACTTTTACAACGCATGTATTTACAACAAATGTTTTTACAACGCAGGTACCTTTACAACGCATACCATTACAACGTAAGTATTGGTAAGTATATGTTAATTTTATAATCGTAAATTAATTTAAAAAAATAATATTTAATGTAATTTAATTTAAATTTAATTTTAATTTATTTTTACCCTGTACCCCTGTACCCCCAAAACCCAAAACTGACCCTGAACCCCAAAAAAACCCCTTTACCCAAAAACTAAAAACTGACCCTGAACCCCAAAAATACCCCTTTACCCAAAAACTAAATACTGACCCTGAACCCCAAAAATACCCCTTTACCCAAAAAATAAAAACTGACCCTGAACCCCAAAAATACCCCTTTACCCAAAAACTAAAAACTGACCCTGAACCCTAAAAATACCCCTTTACCCAAAAACTAAAAACTGACCCTGAACCCCAAAAATACCCCTTTACCCAAAAACTAAAAACTGACCCTGAACCCCAAAAATACCCCTTTACCCATAAACTAAAAACTGACCCTGAACCCCAAAAATACCCTTTACCCAAAAACTAAAAACTGACCCTGAACACTAAATATACCCCTTTACCCAAAAACTAAAAACTGACCCTGTGAGGAAATATACATTTTATGGTCAAGAAATGTTCCCTAACGTGTACCCCACCGTCTCCATGTACGAGCTTAAAGTGCATGTAACTTCCCTCCTATGCCAGCTATGAAGACGCAAATACATTTGCGTTCAACGTTAACATGTCCTCTTTCAGACCCACCCTGAATGGGTTGGATATTCCGTTCCTAAGTATGCCTTGCCACCGTCTTTGTATGGTGCACTTTCACGTATTTCTGGCTCTGTGCGAGCTAGGCCCTGTTTTCTGTCATCGAGCCTCTTTTCAAAGTCATCTCTGCCTCCTGAAACTGCAACGTGGGATGCCCCCCCGTGAACTCTGTCCTACTCCCTGCGAGGCGAGCGGAGCCTGGCTCGGCCTGCCTGCCTGCCAAAGACAGTATTTTACCTTCACGTTATCAGCATAGCCAAGCTCAGCTTCCCGAAAACACATTCCAGTCCAGCAGAATAGATAAACAACCCCTCAGCTGTAGAGCAAAGGGCCCGGCCTTTCTGTCTCCATGCAAGTAATTCATAGCTCCCGTTACCATGGTAGGCCCATGACCCCCTCGCTTTACACTCAGACACGTAGGCACATATGCACGTATTCATAGTCAAGTATAGGATAGCCTCTGTCCAAGAGACCTTTCCTTCTAGATAATATGGTTCCCAAACATCAGATATCAGATATGATATAGGAACGAGTTGATCTGACATGCCAGACTTCTGTCTCTTCCCTCTAGTGTAAATGTCAAGTCCCCTGCACCCTCCAGCTTCACGTCAATCAAACGTCATGCAGCTGCGCGCGCATCCAGACCTCAGATTTCCTCTGACATTGCAAGATTTCTGCTATGTACCCACCCACTTGTGACACTTTCATGTGACGTTTCTAGCACACACCTCTGTGCACGCCCTAGTTCACGCCTTCTGATTACGTATTGCTAACACGTGTGTGCTCTTATCTTGTTTCTCTCAGCTGTTACGCCTTCTGTATTGGTTTCCATTATGTGCTTTAAGTATAAAAGTTATGTATTGTCAATAAACTATGCTCTATCCCTTCCTGAACCCCAGTGGTGTCAGGAACCCGATATCCGGTTCGAGAACCATTCCTTTTTAAGGAATAAAACCCCTAAGAACTCTAACACCACGGACTCTGCGTCTTTCTTTCCGATTGAGTTATTTCTTTATAAGTACTTACCTGCATAGAAATTAGGACGGTAATTAAATATTTACCACATTAATTTGGCGCCCGAATAGGGACCCCTCCCCCACCCCACGCGCCGGTTGGTGCGTTGCAACCTTTGCCCCCTGCCATAGTCAAGACGGACAACTACGCGTACCCGCAGGATTTCCTGTATCTCCCTCAGGCCTACGGAGGTGACGGAGACTGCGATCAGCACCCAGACGAGGCGGTGAGGAGTGCGGAGGATCCCGACCAGAGCCTAGCCGAAAGAAGCAAGGTCCGAGGTGTCAAGAAGCCCACCAGTTCCGAAGTATTCACGTATCGAGTCGAGTCCAGTCCGGTCCAGTCCAGTCGAGTTTTCCGAGGCCTTCTGTTCCGTGCTTCCCGGTGAGTACCGTTGCTGGGGACGCATCTAGACGGGTGCATTATTATGTATCCGGTAAAGACGGGTTTGGGTACACAAACACGGTCTGCACTGTTTTAGACAGTGTATCTGTACTGTTTAGCAGTACATCAGGCATTCAAGTTCTTGCACTGTTCTTGGCAGTGTATCTGTACTGTTTAGCAGTACATCTAGTATCAAGGGTAGTCCATATGTGTTCAAAATGTTTCATGTGATTAATGTCGTGGTATGAGTGACTGTTTGATGTACATTACTGTGTTTTTGTATAACTAGCTGTGTTCAGAGTAAGTAACAAGTATTGAGTATCCAGTACCAAGTAACAAGATGCCGTTTTTCAATAAATTAAGACAGATAGGAACTAGGAAAGGGATACTAGAGGAAGAAATTCCTGTCCCCCCTAGGGACACTCCTGGAAATTTTATGTACCATAAGCATGGCTTAGATGCCATACTGTATCTAGATTTATGGGCCGATTATACCAAGCACCTAGAAGAGAGACACAGGTGGCCTGCTACAGGAACATGGGATGCCGAGTGCATCATGAGAGTAGAGGAAGAGCTATGGAAAAAGAAAGCCAGACAATCCCAGAAAGATGCCATAGAATTGTGGCGTAAAGAATCGCATAAACGTACAGAAAAAGCATTCCGAAAATCAGAAAAACATAGAGAAGAGTCAGATGAGGTCCGAGAAAACGAATTAGTTACTGAAGGGATCCGAGTAAAAGCAGAACAAGTAGACCGCATGCGAAACACTCTTGCAAATGGCATGTATTTAGTGGCCGAGGGTTTGCCTAAGGCCACTCCAGAAATACCGAAAGATCTGCCGCCACCATTGGTTCCAACTAAAGTAAGTCACAGGACCACCAAAAACATATTCCTTGCTTCCTATCTAGACGATGTAGCTCCCGCTTACACCAATCCACGTGCCCACGTACCGCCTACTGACGGTGACGGAGGTGGCAACCCACCGCAAGACAATGCCCAGCCAGTACCGCAACAAAGTTCACCCGTTCGACAGCCTGCTCCACCTGCTCCTCCACCACTTCCCACACCTAAGATTAATACACTGAATCCGTTTGGGCCTGATCCTGGTAAAAGACAAGTTCAGTTACACATACAGATTCCACAGACAAACAATGCTCAAGCCTCCGCCTCAGGAGGTGCGACAGGAGGTTACCAGACCCCGCCACAAACACACAGATTAAACCTTAGGGACGTATTAAAGCAACGTACACCTCGAACACCAAGTTACGACATGCTTAAAGAACCCCTTTCAATTTGCAGATACGATCCAGTACCCGGTAAAGACGATAGAATGTTGTTAGCATCACTACGCTTACGAAAAGTTACAGATTACTTAGTGTTATTTCCAGGAATGACTGAACACCTAGATAGAATATATCATTTTGTCCAGACTGGGGAAGATCCTGACAGTATTAAAGAGGCCCTGGCTCACCAGAAAGCCGACACTCAAGGTTGTATATTACGTTTCTTCATAAATTGTTTAATAAGAGAACGAGACAGGCCTGGAGTAGACAAGGACGAGATGGACGCACTAAACAAGTGGGGTCAGAATATAGCCGATGGAAATCATGATAAACAGAGTTGTATAGCAAGTATGTACAAAAGAATCAGAAAAGCAGTAATAGAAATACACGAAAAGGAACAAGAAAGGGAAAAAGATAGCGACAGGAATGACTCCTCCGAGGAGGACGAACTTGAGGAACCAGACACGGCTAAAGAAATGATAGCGTATGTAGGTAAGGGAAATTACCTTAAGAAAGGCATTCGTCCAGAAAGCAAGAGAGTTTTTCTCTCTGGCATCTCAAAAATGAGTTCTCCTGAATATCTGTTTCAGGTTACCGATAAAATTCTTCAAGAACGAATGGGGTACCATGTACTCAATTCTATGGATGAACAAGAACTAGCTCGGTCAGCAGTACTATGGGCTGACAATCCTAGCACATATAATGATGATACCGTAGCACAGACATTTTTGAATCTTTCCCCAGACGAGCAGAAGTTAGCTGGTATGTACATGATTCAGCATCTCATCACGTTATACAGACATCAACATTCTGATCCAGGTCCCTTACCTGATACATTAGAAGCACTACTTATGAATAGATGGAGAGGCCTAAGTACCAAGTTAATTCAAATAATTCTAGAACAACAGCACAGATATAACGCTTTCTTAGGCCCACAATATGTTCCAGCTCCGCCCCCAGAAAGAAAAATGTTTCATTTTGACAGGCAGAATCCTTTACGAGAAGTACACCCAGTTATGAATAACGATAATACCCTGAGACGTGTGTTTGTGTACACACCTTTAACAAAGTTGGAATTGTTAGAAATGAAGAAACTAGTACCCTGTCACGATAAAGACCCTGCAGGTTTTCACCGAGAACTTAAGGACATGTTACTCATGGGAGATTACACGTATACGGATATTATGAAATTATTAAAAGTACTGCTGCCCACAGGCATTTACGAGAAACTCAAGGAAAAAGAATGGGAGGTGGGAGACAAAAAGATTATTTGGACTGAAATAGAGGACGAGGAAAAAACTCGCACTCCAGGGCTAGGCCTTGGGGACAAAGCTAAAGCATTACCAGGATTAATAGTACAGGTTTTGCCAAGATTATTGACAACTAAAAAGGAAGACTGGGACGCAATCTCAGCCTGTAAACAGAAACACGATGAAGATACTAGTGACTTCTATTCAAGATTCGAGAAATGTTTCATTATTAATAGTGGCCTGAAACCAGGTAGCGAGTCATACCCGCACCTTTTTGTAACAAAATTAGTCGAGAATTCCCTGACACAAGTTAAGAACCGTGTATATAAAGTCGAAAGTACATGGCAAGCAAGTACGCCATCCCAGATGTTACAAATGTTACAATATCACCAGAACAGAATTAGAGAAGAACAAGATCACGAACAAAGACGTATGAAAGACACGAAAATGAAAATGCTAGTGGCCCAGTCGGTTCCAGCCGACGGTCAGAAAAAGGGTGTGACCCAGACAAGTAATTCAGCAGCTCCTGTTAAAGTGACATGCAACTATTGCAAACAACCAGGCCACTACGTAAACGAATGTCCAGTCCTGAAACACAATATATCAACAGGTAAATCTAAAGAAAGACCACGTCAGCCTAGACAAGACCAGGTCCAGCAACAGACTTCACAGAATATACAGCCTATGCATGCTCCACCACATACAGTACAGACCGTAGCGGTATCACAGCCACAGCCCATTGCCGCGACGCAGCAAGTTTCACAACAGATGTACCAGTATGCCCAATCTGATTATCCCGATTATCAGCGATACACATGAAACAGCCTAGAGAGGGAGGTTGGCTTGCCTCTTATTGAGATTCCCGTAGATCAAGAGGGTCCTTATGTACATAGTCAAGTATTAGGAAAAGACAGAAAGTTTCTAATTGACACAGGGGCAAGTCGCACCACGATCAGTCACGACGAAGTTCCAGGGGCACCCCTCTCAGGCTCACAGAATGTTTCCCTTGGTTTTTCAGGACAGCCTATTGTAAATGAAGTATCAAAACCTGTTCCCCTAGCAGTAGGTCCATTATCACGTGTTACAGACCTGTTACTCACGAAATCATGTCCAGAAAACTTGCTAGGTATCAAGACACTGAAGGCTCTAGGAGCTGTGATATGTTGTTCTCCGGAGGGAGTTAGACTTTTCCTACGTGACTTTAAGGGTCACTATGTACTACGAGAGTTTGATGTCAGATTGAAAAATGTACCGAAACACCTGTGGGCACAAGGCCCAACCGATGTAGGTTGTATGCACATTACACCATACCGTGTTACACTCAAACCAGGAGTTGTTTTACCCCGAATCAGACAATACAAGTTACCACCCGATGCTGTAGTGGCTTTACTGGAAATCATTGAAGAGCTCATTGCCCAAGGAGTGGTCATAGAAACCGACTCCAATGTCTGTAATTCCCCTATCATTCCGATTCTTAAACGTACTGATCCCAATGCACCGCCTGTATATCGGCTGGTGATTGATTTACGAGAACTGAATAAATGCATTGTTCCACAGTATCCTGTGGTTCCCGACATCTCATCCTTATTGACTACTATTGATTCAGAAGCGACGTTCTTTACTGTAATTGACCTCAAGATACTGTAATTGACCTCAAGAACGCCTTCTTCAGAGTACCCATTGATCCAGAGAGCCAATATCTCTTCGGATTCAGTTTAAATGGCCGAAGTTTCAAATTTTCACGCGCACCTCAAGGATTCACAGAAAGCCCCAGCATTTATAGCCAAGCACTGAAAAGACAACTTGACTGTATCCAAATGCCAGTTAACACTGCCTTACTCCAGTACGTCGATGATCTGCTGATCACCGCACGAAGTGAACCCGAATGTGAACAAGCATCACTGACAGTTTTACATTTTCTGGCTGACAAGGGACACAAGGTGTCTCCTTCGAAGCTGCAATTCTGTGTTCAGCAAGTGGTGTACCTTTGGCACTTGCTGTCCAAGTGGGGAAGACAGCTCACACCTGATCGAGTTCAGTTAATTGCACAGTTACCACAACCCAAGACACAAAAGGAAGTGCGGGCCTTTATAGGCCTCACCTCGTACTGCAGACAATGGATTCCTCAGTATGCATTTCTGGCTAAACCGCTGATACAATTGACAACACAGGAGGCAGCGACTTCGACTGCCCTCCCTTGGACTCAGGAACACACACAGGCTTTTGAGGAATTAAAGAAAGCTTTATGCCAAGCACCAGTTTTAGCGACACCATGTTACAGCAAACCTTTTACACTTTTTGTTACAGAACGTGATGGTACAGCGTTGTCTGTCCTCACACAAGATCAAGCAGGTTCACATAAGCCTTGCGCTTATTTTTCAAGTACATTAGATCCAGTGGCCCAGGCTCTGCCTGCGTGCTTAAAATCAGTTGCAGCGACAGCCCTAGCAATCAGACAAAGCGACTCAATAGTATTAGGACACAAATTGACAGTACAAGTTCCACATTCTGTAGAGGTCCTTCTAAACCGAACACAGACTCAACACCTGACAATAGCACGACTGACAGGTTATGAATTGACGCTATTCCAGCCACACATAGAAATCAGACGCTGTAACATTCTAAATCCTGCAACATTGTTACCCTCGGTTATGACAGATTCAGCCCCGCATGATTGTATAGAGATCATTAATGCAGTAACAAAGCCCCAACGAGACTTAACAGATGTTGCACTGACAAATCCAGACCTGACACTTTACGTGGATGGTTCATGTATGAGAACAAGCACAGGAGAATTAGTGGCCGCATATGCAGTGACCACTGAAACTGAAGTCAAAGAAACACACCGTATTGATACACTGTCTGCTCAAGCAGCAGAGCTTATCGCTCTGACCCGAGCCTGTATACTAGCCAAGAACAGGAATGTTAACATATATACAGATTCACGTTATGCCTTCGGAGTTGTACACGACTTCGGAGTGCTATGGCAAGAACGAGGTTTCTTGACCTCTCACAGTGCCAAGATCGAACACGGTCCCCTCATTCAAGCACTGCTAGAAGCAATACATTTGTCTTCAGGCATATCCATCATGAAGTGTAAAGCACATACTAAAGTTACAGACTCTATTTCCCAGGGTAACGACCTGGCAGACCAAACAGCAAAACATACAGCATTGACTCACACCCAGACAACTGATGTGACAAAGACAATAGTACCGACACATTGTATGACAGTTAGTGATCCCACACTAGATGTAATCGATATTCAGACACATGCTACTCCAGATGAAATCAAGAAATGGACTGAACTAGGAGGGATCCAGACAGATCAGGAATGGATGACGAAGGGAAAATCTACATGGTTTCTCCCCGACTCTATGGTTCAAGTCATAATAAATACAGCACATAGTCCAGCACACCTGGGAGAAAAAGCTATGTTAGACAGTTTACAGAATCTCTGGTTCAACAAACATTTACGAGCAGCAGCAAAACAGAAAGTGCGTACTTGCATGATCTGTTGTCAGTTCAATCCAGGTAAAAGCGTCCCTGTAGAGCAAGGTGGATTTCATCCTCCCGATCACCCTTTTGAAGTCCTCCAGATGGATTATATCCAGATGGAACGTTGTCGAGGATTCAAGTACGTCCTCGTAGTTGTTTGTGCACTTTCCCGTTGGACCGAAGCATATCCAGTCCCAGATTACACTGCCCCGACCACTGCCAAGCAGCTGGTTCGAGAATTCTTCCCACGGTACGGCTTGCCTCGTATCGTGTACTCAGATAACGGACAGCCATTCTCATCCGAGCTCATGAAGCAGGTTTCACTCCTGCTAGGATATCAGTGGAAATTCCATTGCGTCCGACATCCCGAGGCAGCTGGCCTTGTAGAGAGGCACAATCAGACACTGAAAAGCCGTCTTGCTAAAATATGTAAAGAGAAAGGGGTCGACTGGATAGTCGCCCTGCCAGTTGCACTATTCTATATGAGAATGGTCCCACATTCGAGATCAGGACTATCCCCGTATGAGGTGGTCTTTGGCCGGCCACCAAATATGTGGGGGACGCCCATGCCTAAGAAAATAACCGATGTTGACTGTAATATGCTGACAGATTACCTTGCCTCCTTGATGTCTGCACTCCAATCATGTCGTTCACAGGTTGCCGCAGCCTTTCCCGACAACACTGATGTGAAGCCACACGATGTCCGTCCCGGAGATACTGTCCTGATACGCAATTTCGATAGGAGGAGTCCGCTGGAGCCCCGTTGGCAGGAGCCGAAGCTCGTCCTTCTGACCACGAGGACTTCAATCAAGGTTGAGGGCCGCAAGGGGTGGATTCATACGAGTCATATTAAAAAATGTAATGAACTATTGCCAGAGACTGACTCTTCCACCCCCTCAAAGGACTGCCCAGATTCTAATGACTCTAAACTTCCCATGGTAGAGAAAACTCTGCAAGAGGAGTATAAATTAAAGTTGCGGTCTAGCAAGTCAGACAGTTTAATTGTTTAAGTCCTCCCCTAGGTGAATCGGTTAAATAGTTTCTGACATGTATCCCCTAGACCCCAATAGAGAGAGAGATAGAGAGAAACAGATCAAGAAGCAACGATATTGCAAATCTCTCAAAAGTTACTGTATTGTTACCTTATGGATTATGTTTTCTTTAAGTCTCACTATTATTGTCACAAGTGTAATTTTGCATATCTATTTTCCTATTGCTACACGTGCACATTCTTCTTCTAATAACACTGCCGAGCATTCTTTTAGTGAGTTACCCCCTCACGAGTTGTCTTACCGACTTGCGCTGCGCAACAATACATTCATTAGTATGTTACATCACTCTCATCAGACCAGCAACGCTACTAATTGTTGGATATGTGGCCGACTCCCTCCCTACCAGAAATACAGGGGAGTTCTGCCCCTCTTCCCGTACCCGTTCACACACAATGGTTCATGTGGCGCCTGGTTTAGTTTGATTAATTCCTTAGATTCAAATTCCGTAGTTTATCAGGGTAACTGGGTATGGGGAAACCTGAACACAGTCTTGCATAGAATATGTTATCCTGACAAAGAGGGACTTCCCAAAAGGACAGGGACTGATCTAGAAAATGAAGTACATGGATTAGGAAATTTTACACTTAACCTCATGATTCTGAATGTTGAATCCAAAACTGAGCCAGACTTGCCCACTATGTCAGTACTACCAGTCAAAGGTGAATTATGTGTCAGAAAGAATGGTTCCGTACACCTGGGTCATAGTAAATGTACTACTGTGGTCGAATTTAGTGATAAGGGCAAGTTCACATTCAAAGCTACACGTCATTCCTATTTCATTTGTGGTCAGACAGCATATATACGTTTGCCTCTAGATTAGGATGGGACCTGTTACATTGGATTCTTACTGCCACCTGTTTTCCTAGCTCCACCTGATTATCATAGAAATTCCCGACTAGTACACAGACCAAAAAGAGATCTCCCAATTGTCGACTATACTGAGACAGCATGGGAACAGTACACAGATTTCAATAAAGGTTTCTTTCCCTATTTAGGAGCTATTTTTAATAGTAAGTCTATCCGTCACTTGACCAGAACTCTCGAAGCAGTAGTGAAAGAGACTACTTCCGCCCTAGGTAACTTGACTGAGGAACAGTCTGCTATGAGACTTGTCGTTCTTCAAAATCGTCTTGTTATTGACGTCGTACTAGCCGATCGAGGAGGAGCCTGTAAGGTCCTCGGGTCAGCTTGCTGTGTTTTCATTCCAGATAATGCTCCGTCCGTATATAAGGCTATTACACGTCTCCATAAGATAGCTAGTCAGATACCTCAGAATCCAGGCACTTGGACTTGGTCCGGTTGGCTCTGGACTACTATTTCAGCTTGGGGATGGAAAATACTGTCACTCCTTGGAACAATACTACTTATAGTATGGAGTTGCTGTTTATGTTTACAATGTGGGCCAGCGATTTGCGGCTTGTGCGCCACATCCTGCACTCCCCATTCAAGTCAACGTTCTAATTCCCATGTGAAAAAGGATGAGCAGATGATACTAACTACACAAATAAATGGATTAATGAAGATTGATATATCATGAAGGGTCCGTAGGGAACAAGGAGGGAATGAGGAAATATAAATTTTATGGTCAAGAAATGTTCCCTAACGTGTACCCCACCGTCTCCATGTACGAGCTTAAAGTGCATGTAACTTCCCTCCTATGCCAGCTATGAAGACGCAAATACATTTGCGTTCAACGTTAACATGTCCTCTTTCAGACCCACCCTGAATGGGTTGGATATTTCGTTCCTAAGTATGCCTTGCCACCGTCTTTGTATGGTGCACTTTCACGTATTTTTGGCTCTGTGCGAGCTAGGCCCTGTTTTCTGTCATCGAGCCTCTTTTCAAAGTCATCTCTGCCTCCTGAAACTGCAACGTGGGATGCCCCCCCCGTGAACTCTGTCCTACTCCCTACGAGGCGAGCGGAGCCTGGCTCGGCCTGCCTGCCGGCCAAAGGCAGTATTTTACCTTCACGTTATCAGCATAGCCAAGCTCAGCTTCCCGAAAACACATTCCAGTCCAGCAGAATAGATAAACAACCCCTCAGCTGTAGAGCAAAGGGCCCGGCCTTTCTGTCTCCATGCAAGTAATTCATAGCTCCCGTTACCATGGTAGGCCCATGACCTCCTCGCTTTACACTCAGACACGTAGGCACATATGCACGTATTCATAGTCAAGTATAGGATAGCCTCTGTCCAAGAGACCTTTCCTTCTAGATAATATGGTTCCCAAACATCAGATATCAGATATGATATAGGAACGAGTTGATCTGACATGCCAGACTTCTGTCTCTTCCCTCTAGTGTAAATGTCACGTCCCCTGCACCCTCCAGCTTCACGTCAATCAAACGTCATGCAGCTGCGCGCGCATCCAGACCTCAGATTTCCGCTGACATTGCAAGATTTCTGCTATGTACCCACCCACTTGTGACACTTTCATGTGACGTTTCTAGCACACACCTCTGTGCACGCCCTAGTTCACGCCTTCTGATTACGTATTGCTAACACGTGTGTGCTCTTATCTTGTTTCTCTCAGCTGTTACGCCTTCTGTATTGGTTTCCATTATGTGCTTTAAGTATAAAAGTTATGTATTGTCAATAAACTATGCTCTATCCCTTCCTGAACCCCAGTGGTGTCAGGAACCCGATATACGGTTCGAGAACCATTCCTTTTTAAGGAATAAAACCCCTAAGAACTCTAACACCACGGACTCTGCGTCTTTCTTTCCGATTGAGTTATTTCTTTATAAGTACTTACCTGCATAGAAATTAGGACGGTAATTAAATATTTACCACACCTGAACCCCAAAAATACCCCTTTACCCAAAAACCCAAAACTGACCCTGAACCCTAAAAATAACCCTTTACCCCAAACATATAACATAAAAAATATTGATATACTTACCAATACTTACGTTATAATGGTATGCGTTGTAAAGGTACCTGCGTTGTAAAAACATTCGTTGTAAATACATGCGTTGTAAAAGTTTTTGCGATGTAAAAGTTGCGTTGTAATGGTATGTTGTTGTAAAAGTTGCGTTGTAAGTGATGTTTCCCATTTTATCCTGTATACAAATTTACATAAAAGACTGTACATCAGGCACTTTATCTCTAACACCTTATTTAATCATCATTCTCTAATTTGTCATAGCTGTCTGTATGGGGATGAATTTCCATACAAAGGCCCATTTTCACTCACACCTTCATACAATTGTCATTCACTGATTTGTCATTGCTATCTGTATGGGGATATTATCTTTATTTACCTTGCGGTATTCTTAAGGAATATGGCTCTTCAATTCCATAATTCCAGGATAAAACAATATATCCTCCGTCTACTATATTGAAAACTTGCAAAAAAAAAGCTCAAGTCGGATTTCAACATTCTGTACTTACATGGTTATTACGGGTCAATTATGCCTCTACTTGATGATGTCATTATCTTTTTTCTATTGGTTTCTATTATTAAAACTTGCTGCACATTGGAGCCAACGTTTTTGGTATATTTTCTCGTGGGAGTAGGCTCTCTATTCTTACTTTGATAAGCTGAAAAGGACAAGGAACCTATTTATTATAGGCACATATTATTGTCATAGTGTCTCCAACCTGCTGATGGTATCTCAACACAAACTTACCTCTCAATATATAATTCATGTGCTTTACTTCTTCCTGGCGTTCACCCCTCCACCTTAAATATGGTATCGGGTTCTGGAATTTAAAAATTTAAAAATGTGGACAGAAATTACTAGCCGCCATTATTAGCCCTCACGTTCCTTTCGTCATCATTACAGTAATTATATTGTCTCTGCCCCTTTATCTATAATGGCATAAAAGGCTTTTAAGCGCTCGACTATTTACTTGCTCATTGGGCGCAACTATCGGTTGACTTGCTTTGAATGTTTTTAGAGACCAATACAGCCTTATAGATGGCCATATAATGTGCAAGTAAATGTAGAGTTATGATATAATGCACTAATCATAGGGTTCACAGTTCGTACTAGGCATCTAACATGTTGTTTTTACTTTTACATTTTTATAAAAGAAAGTATTTACGTCCTGATGAAGGTGGAAAAGACTAATATACACCGAAACGCCGCGTCGACTTTTTGTAATGATACTTGTTTTTAACCATTGTAGACAATTACATTGTTTTATATTGTAACCCAGAGGGAGGCATTTATTTGAATAAAATATTTTTTTTACTATAATCTTAGATGTGATTTGTAGTATACTGTGACACCTGATATTAGTTGACACTTGTGACTGAAAAGTATTCTATGTAGGGTAGTAGTTTATTGGTCCTAAGAGAAAGTATATAGTGTTGCTATTAGAGATTTCTCCACCACAGGGACTATACTTTTGTTGATGTTGATGACCCCCTCCCTGTCATTTGTATAGGGGTACCTTCCTCCCTTTTGAATACTGCAGAGAAACACTGTGGGCAATCATCCTGCCTCTTATGATGTGGAGAGCTGTACATGTCTCAATGATAATAAGTTCTCCTATTTTAATCATTCTTATACACATTTTTAAAAACATGGAAAATATTCGGTTGATTTCACCCATTGTTTCATAGCCATTCAAATAATGCATAGTATACCTGGTGAATTTGCATTTTCTGTGGCTGTTGGGCAATTCATGTGCATATGGAAAGATGGAAAGAAATATCAGCTCTTCCTCCTCCCCGGTCAACTACTGGAACACAGCCTTTTAAATTGGAAGCAGCAGCATGAGGTAAATGAAGCATACCTTGACACCACTGATGGATGCACATTTCACCACTAAATGAAAAAAAAGCCCTGACC
Organism: Lissotriton vulgaris; assembly: GCF_964263255.1. Lineage (NCBI taxonomy): Eukaryota > Metazoa > Chordata > Amphibia > Caudata > Salamandridae > Lissotriton > Lissotriton vulgaris. The sequence goes on along the minus strand of NC_141691.1, from coordinate 40,316,920 downwards.
CTGTCAAGTACCACTCATCAGGAGTTGGACTGAAATGTTTTAAGTGTGGTGTGCGCACCATCACACTAAAATGCAAAGGTAATGCATTTATAATGCTGCTCTGACCATCCAATGAGGAGTGTTAAATGAGGAGCCGCAGCTAATACGGTGGCAGTGAGTGGGCTGTGCTGCTTGAGCCTGCTCTGTAGACAAACACTGTGGCCCCTTAATTATCCCTAATCCAACATGGACAAGTCAAAATGAACTCTACATATTTTTTAGAGGAACAACACAGGCTGTTACTTTAATCCAGCCAAGCAGGGCAGCTTAAGTCTACCGCGTGGTTTTCATAAACAAGCAAACCATTACCCAGAAGAGGTTACTACAGAGCCCTCACTTGGATCCAGGGAAGGTGTCTTACCTGTTTCAAGCATGTGTCCCCTCACTGTTTTCCATTCTACCCCCACCGCTGCCACACCAGTGCCTCCTCTGGTCCGTCCCTGGACTCAAGTAGCACAAAATATGAAGATAACAAAGCCTTTCAGCATGGAGTGAGTCTACAAATAAGGTTTACTTGGCCTCCTTAATTTTTATTATGGTTGAAGAATAGTGTTAGGCATATGGCCGTTCAGGGAAAGGTGATGTAAGCTAAATGATACAGAGACATCAAACTAGTGGCAACTGAATATTGAATCAAAGGCAGAACAGACGAGGCAAGCTTTCAAAATATGCCAGATTTTTTGTAACTTTGACCCTGCATGCCAGCAAACCTGATCCCCAGTCAGACATCACTACTGCTCAGGCAGGGCCCATGATGATAAACAACTTATCTGCATCCACTTGTGTTGGGAGAGCAGTGGGCCACAGGATTGTGTATTGTGATGAACCTTGCATTGACGATGGCAAACAAGCGGAAAAGACTCAGCTCACCATTGACTGCAACAGCACCACCTGAGCAATCCCCTGAGTCCAGAGAGAGAGGCTCAGAGCATTTATACCTGTGCAATGCCAGCCGGGCCAGTGAGTCCAGTACTGAGCAGCAGTCTGAGTCACTGGTGAATATTGCCATGTCATAGGCCAGAATATCAGTATCCTACCCGTGCAGAATGAGGGGCACAATGTCCAGAGCGGCTTCTAGCCTCCTGAAAAGGGGATCAATATACAGTGAAAATAGCAGAGGGTAAGCGGGCAGCCCTGCCTTGTTCCCCTCTCTATCGAGAAGGGATATGACTTTCCAGGGAGCAGTCCCTCTCCCTGGAATAAACCCGTGCTGCCAGATTGAAACAAATCACTGTATAATGCTGCCTAGCCGGCTGGCAAACATTTTGGAGTAAAGCTCAACATCACTATTTAGCAATGTAATTGGCAAAATAAGAGCCCAAATCTGTAGGGTGCTAAACTTTTTTAAAGAAAATAATCACATTTGCTGTACCCCAAGGACCTGGGGGGAGTGTACTGCCTCTAATATCCTTCAACAGCCCCACCACCTCCTGATGAATTTCTATTAAAAAACTTGAAGAACTCTAGAGGGATAGAGTCTGTACCTACAGACTTCCAGATGGGAGAGCATGTAATGTCATCTGACACTCTTCTGATGAAATATCTACCCTTAATAGAGATTTTTCCTCCTGGGTGACTTTACAACATACCCTTGAGTCCGCAGCCTCTAAATCTGGAGGACAACCTGAGGGGGAGATGTTATAGAGAGCAGCATCGAATTCCATTAATGTCCCACAAACCTCTAAGGGATCTTTTACCAAGCTGCCTTGCAAACCCCTTATCTGGCCCTGCGGCTTGCTGTTGCTTGCTCTCACTGTGAACAGACACGTCACAAGTTTGCTCTATTCATAGCATTCATGATTTTTAGCCCGGAATTCCCAATCAATTTTCTCAGCAGTAAATTCATTCAATTTCAATTTCAATCTTTCTTTATTTCGGCGTTCTATTGCCATAAAAGATTTGAACAACAACATTTCATAATAAAACAACCCAATTCAATTTACATACAATAATAGTATATCGTTTATAAAATTAGTAATTTAAAAGTCAGAAAGAGTTACCACAAAAAATAATTTGACATTGCTGTCTAGTTCATCAGCTCAGCCTATTCTTAAAATACATAAATGAAGGCACCCCGTAGTGTTACAACTTCAAGCCCTTTTTCCTACGAACAAAATAAATGGAGTAGAGATATCTGCTGGCACTGAATACAATGGTGTGTGATGTATCAGATTTAATTATTCTAAATGCCATCTTACATGACCTAATTCCATATAGAATACACAAGGGTTTAATTATTTTTTTTGGTCCGGCATGTATGCCGGGCAGAAGAAAAGGATATGCATATCATCCTCCTTGTGATTGCCCTCGCACAAGGTACATAGAGCTCCTATGGCTGGAATGTCATTAACATTTTTCCTAGACCAACGGGCGAGGGTTGAATTAGTCATGAGGTTGCCATATCTAAATTTCATATAAAGGGTTTTAGCGAGTGGGGGCTCGATTTCATCATGGAAACTCTCAAATAGGGGGACATCTTTGAAGGTTAAAAAGTTGCTAACAAGTGATCCACCACTATTGCCATTGTATAGTTGGTTATTTATAAAACCCCAAAAAAGGCTTTTTTACCACATTTTTTGGATTTGGCGGCAACCTATCAGGGCTTTCCCAGAAAAGATGAACACCTATTTCATTAAACCATATTCTGATATGTTTCAGCCAGACATTGGAGTTGGATACATCTAAGCATCGTAACTCTTTAAACCCATTCCTATAATCAAGCAGCTCTGGAGTCTGCCATAGTCTGACCCAGAACAACAGTGGGCGGACAATGGTGTAATGATCCGTCCTCTTAAAGTCCAAGTCTAACTGAAGAGGTACCAGGGGCGTGCCTTTTGGGACCCTTACAATGATACGCATAAATGTATTGTCCATAGTAGCAAAAGCATCTTTTGACATTGGCCCCCACATTTCTGTGTGAATATTACCTTACTGTTTTCAATCTGTGGGTTCCATGTGAAATTTGAGTCAAGCGAAACCCCCAGGTAGGAAAAGGAATCAACTAATTCCAACTTTTGGCTATTTAAAAACATGGATACTTTATCAGATTTGGCAGGAATTGGGGTCATACATTTTGGTTTTTTTGTGTTAATTTCTAACCCTTTCTTGCTACAGTATTCGCTAAATGAATCAAGCAGTGCCTGAAGACCTTTCATGGTTTGCGAAATTAGAATGGTGTCATCCGCAAAATGTAATGCAGGCACCCTTTCTCCATTTAGTTTTGGTGAATCATTCAGGCAGCCATCTAAATGCTCGGCGATGTCATTCACCAAAAGCGAAAATAATGTTTGTTCCAGAACGCAGCCTTGGCGAACACCACGTTCAATTGGTATATTCTTGGTGAGTTCGCCATTCGGACCCCACCTCACTTTGGCAAAGTTCCTAGCATCCTCCGCCTCCTCAGACCCAGACATCACCATCGCCATCCCGGAAGGCTACAAGATCATCCGAAAAGACCGCACCCACCATACAGGAGGAGGCATCGCTATCGTCCACAAGAATTCCATCCGCATCTCAACCAGCTCAGACGTCAACCTCGCTAGCGCCGAGTACCTTCACTTCCAGATCCACACCGACCCCAAGACCACACTCAGAGGCACCCTCCTCTACAGGCCACCAGGACCCCGCGCACAATTCAGTGAAGACATCATGGACTTTATCACCCCACACGCCCTCCCCTCCGAGGACTACATTCTATTGGGAGACCTCAATTGTCACCTAGAAAAGAACAACAACCGCAACACCACCACCCTTCTGGACAATCTCGCAAACCTCGGACTTAAACAACTTGTTAATACCCCTACTCACTACGCAGGTCACACACTCGACCCTATCTTCACCTCCAGCAAACATATCTCCTTCAGTCACACCACAGTTCTCCATTGGACGGACCACAGCTGCGTTCACTTTACCTACAAAAAGACCGCAACCCACAACCATCCTCAACCTACTCTGCGAAGAAACTGGAACAAAATCACCATCAACCAGATTACCTCATCGCTCCTTCAAAACCCCCCCGCCCACTCCTCGAACCCCAACCAAGCAGGCATTAACCTCAATCAATGGCTAACCAACAGCGCCGACATCCTAGCACCTTTGAAAAAGCGTCAAATCAAACTAGGCAACAAAAACGCATCCTGGTTCAACGATGATCTTAAGAAATCCAGGAAACACTGTCGCTCCCTTGAGAAGGCCTGGAAAAAAGACCCAAACACCAGCACAAGGGACGCCTTCAAAAATGCCACCCGCATACACCACCAACTGATCCGATCTGCCAAGAGAGCCGCATTCAAAGACCGACTAGACAACAACGCCCACAACAGCAAGGAATTATTCAACATCGTCAAAGAGTTTACCAACCCCACTGCCAACTCCAACGACATCACTCCCTCCCAAACCCTTTGCGACTCCCTAGCTTCGTTCTTCCATGACAAAATCGCTGACATCCACAACAGCTTCGACAACCAACCCGGAGACCAACCTACACAGCCTTCTGCTGTACCTTCACCCCCCTTGAACATCCTTAATGACTGGAACCCAATCTCCACGGAGGACACCATCAGACTGATGAACTCCATCCACTCAGGATCCCCACAGACCCATGCCCTCACCACATCTTCAACAAAGCAGACTCCATCATAGAACCACACCTCAGAGACTTCATCAACTGTTCCCTCAACTCTGCCACCTTCCCAGATGGCTGGAAACAAGCCGAACTCAGCGCCCTTCTGTAAAAACCCTCAGCTGACCCCACCGAAATCAAAAACTACCGCCCCATCTCGCTCCTCCCATTCCCGGCCAAAGTCATTGAGAAAGCTGTCAACAATCAGCTCGCCGCCTTCCTCGAAACCAACAAATCCCTCGACTCCTCACACTCATCGCAGCTACAGACGACATTCGAACTCTACTGGACAATGGAGACACAGTCGCCCTCATCCTCCTCGACCTCTCCGCAGCCTTCGACACAGTCTGTCACAGCACCCTGCTACAATGCCTCAGAAACATCGGAATCCAAGGAAAAGCACTTGAATGGATCACCTCGTTCCTTGCTGGAAGAACTCAGAGAGTCCGCCTCCCACCATTCAAATCAGAAGCCTCAGAAGTCATCTGCGGCGTGCCACAAGGATCTTCACTCAGCCCCACCCTCTTCAACGTATAAATGAGCCCCCTCGTGGCCATCGCACGCCAACACAACCTCAACATCATCTCCTACGTTGATGACACTCAACTAATCCTCTCACTCACCAAAGACCCCAACACCGCCAAAACCAACCTACATGAAGGAATGAAAGAAGTAGCCGATTGGATGAAGCACAGCCGTCTGAAACTGAACTCAGACAAGACAGAAGTCCTTATCTTAGGCACCTCCCCCTCCGCCTGGGACGACTCTTGGTGGCCAGCGGCCCTTGGAAAAGCACCCATCCCGACGGACCACGCTCGGAACCTGGGCGTCATCCTGGACTCCTCACTCTCGATGACCAGACAAGCCAACGCCGTTTCATCATCTTGCTTCAACATTCTCCGCATGCTCAAAAAACATTTCGCTGGATCCCCACCGAAACTAGAAAAACGGTCACCCACGCTCTGGTTACAAGCCGACTGGACTACGGAAACACCCTATGCGTCGGCACCACCGCAAAACTTCAGAAAAAACTCCAACGCATCCAGAACGCAGCAGCCAGACTCATACTAGCCATCCCACGTAAAGACCATATTTCTGATCACCTGAAAGACCTCCACTGGCTCCCCGTCAATAAACGGATAACATTCCGCCTCCTAACCCACGCACACAAAGCACTTTATGAACTCGGACCAGAATGCCTCAACACACTACTCTCCTTCTACACCCCCTCCCGCCAGCTGCGCTCTTCCAATCAAACACTTGCTGCTGTACCTCGCATCAACAAAACCACCATGGGAGGAAGATCCTTCTCCTACCTGGCTGCTAAAACATGGAACTCACTTCCCATTCACCTTCACCTCACTCAGAACCACCTAGCATTCAGAAAGCAACTTAAAACGTGGATATTCGACCAATAATTCCCCACCCCTCTTCAAGCGCCTTGAGACCCTCTGGGTATGTAGCGCGCTATATAAATTCATTGACTTGACTTGACTTGAGCATGCCGCTCGACCATCTGGACTAATAGACAGTCAGGTAATCCAGCTTCATGGAGGGACCTCCAAAGTAGTTCTCGCGGTACTAGGTCGAATGCCGCTTTAAGGTCTACAAAGGCGACTTACAAACGGCCCTTTTTAATGTGGACATATTTCCAGTATAGGCAGCAGAGCCTAAAGACTTGGTCAATGGTGCTCACCTTTCTCCTAAACCCAGCCTGGAACTTAGTAAGGACCATTTTGTCTTCTTGCCATTCATTTACACAATTTAAAATGTGTCCTGAATAAATTTTCTGAAGAATGTCTATAAGGCTGATAGGTCGATAGTTCGAGACATCTGACCTATCGCCTTTTTTGAAAATTAGGACAATCTCAGCTCCCTGCCAGCTGTTAAGGAAGTCCTTACTGTGGGACAACATATTGCATAATTGGTTTATGTAGGGCGCCCATATCTTTGTATCGTGTTTGTAAAGGTCCCCAGGTACCTTATATAACCCCGGCGCCTCGCCACTTTTCACAGAATTTATCGCCGACTCTGTTTCCTCAATTGTAAACTCCAGAGGATCAGTAAGGGCTGTATGCAATAGCGTTTCTGCGCTAATCTCGCTTGGGTTCCCATCGTGTTTTTTATATAGGGTTGTAAAGTGATTGACCAACGTCATTTCATCAAGATGGGCATCTTTTACAACCTTCCCCACGTGGTTCCCATTCACCACCAACCACCAGAACCCTACTGTGTCCTTTGCTTTTGCAGCTTCCAACATTTCAGCCCAGCTGTCCTCCTCCCACAACTTCTTTGATACTGCCTGCACTCTCTTATAATCTTGCCTGGCAATTCTGACCTCTGCTGGTGTTTTAGTTTTAATTGCCATCAGATGTTTCCCCTTGGATACTCTGCAAAACCTATCATACCAAGGTTTACTATGGGACATATTGCTCAATTTCTGGTGGCTCTTTTTTGGCATTTTTGTCACTAGTACTTTTAATGCTTTAAAAAACTCGTTATGTGGAGCAATAAATTGTTCAGGGGTGCTGCTCTTGGGTGGGGGATCCGCGAAGGTTTCAAAATACCCAGCAAGCTGTGAATATATTGCTGCAAGGATGTCACCATGTTCTAATATATGAGACCATATTGGTGCGCTCCTATTATTGCTAACCAGGGCCTCATTACTTGCAGAACTATGAGAATCTAACTGTTTTGTAGTCCCATCCTCTGCAACCAGACATTCTTTTATCAGTAAGTCCAAGGGGTAGTGGTCACTCTCTAATCTATCTTTCACCTCAAGGTCAACCATGTGGTGCCAGATGGACACCGAGACAATTATAAAGTCTAGATTAGTTTTACAGTTGTTTCTAATGAAGGTCGGATTTTTCAAGATGTCCAACAGGAGGCGACCATTACAGGCCCTAAGCCCATGTTACGCAGTCAACTTTACTAATTGTACTGCCAACTTTGTTCAGTTTACAGTCTATGTTATCCAACGGAGGAATATTATTTACTTGGTCCTCCTCCTCAAAAATCTCACTAAGCCCTTTAACCAGTTCAAAATTGCAATTTAAATCACCAGCTATAATGGTCGCCTCTTTGCCAACTGATCTACCTAAAAAGTAGTCCAACTTTGTTATGACTAGCGATTCCTTAGATGTAGAGGCAGGTCTATTGTAAACATTAATTAAAAAAAATGGTTTCCCTACATCATTAGTAATTTTTAAAGCTAATGGATCTAAAGAACCACTGTCAATGACTTCAACTCAGATCTTTAGTGTAACTTTAACCCAAGTAATTAAGCCACCTGATGGTCTTCCTCTTGTAGAAGGGACTGCTCCAGTCCCATACGTTTTAAAGCCCACCCTATGTGGTATGTCTACTGCCCACTTTTCCTGTAATGGGCAAAAATCACTAGAGTCAATAAACTCTGCCCAGTCGGGGCCCCTCAGATTTTTGGTTACTCCAGCTATATTCCAGGATATCAGTCTCACAGTTGCCTCACTGCTAATATTTGATGGTACTAGTTCTAAGTTTGATCGCCTTGGATTTGGGAGGGTCACTCCCGTTTTATGCATTATCTGGGAATTCTGTAGATCATGTGGTATAGTGAGTGTCCAGTTTTTTTCAATATTGTAGGGGTCCTTTTTCCCACCCTGCTCATTTCCTTCAGCATTCACCACCTTGGCCTCATCTGACAGACAGTCCCTGAGATCGTACACAGGGATAGGGCTACTAGTGCGAGACGAGCCATTAATGTTGGTTACGCAACTCGTCACAGGCCTCAGTCAGTCCACTGCCTCCAGACAGCTGAATCTATTTTGTGTTGGGGCACCCATCCATCATCTTTGATTGCCCTGTCTCTCACCAGTTGTCCCTCCATGGCCTTGATAGTCAACAGTAGTCCATCTCCCCCCCCCATCAATACACCTATGTGGTGGATAGAAGAAGAAGAGTGGTCTAGTGGCAATTCCAAAGGTTCCACCCAAAGAATTCCACACACAGATATGATTCACAGTACGTGGATCTTCGAATGTTACGATAATGCAGTCAACAGCGATTGATTTGTTTGTGGGGCCTATCCATGGTGTCCTACGGACCATTAAGATTTTACTCTTTTCATGATAGGGTAATGGCCTATTTAGATTCAACCAGTGTGAAACTTTGTTATTTAGTGACCAGAAGGTTTCCTCATGGTGATTATTTATTTCAGGAACCCCTGTCAACACTACAACAAAAAGACTAGCATCAGGTGGTAGATTGGTGTATCCTCCCTTATCTTTACCCCCTTTTTGATTCCCCTTTTGGTTCTGTTGATCTGGTTTAGTGGTATTAGTACCCTGTCCAAGGATTTCCTGGTTTGTTTGATTGGTGTCTACGTGGTTCACAGTAGTTGCTTTTGGGTTATAACAGTCTTATCCTTTGCCGGGGGCTTAGGTTTAGTCACATGTGGTGTTGGTAAAGGCAGTGAACTCTGAGCACCATCTGGAGTGCACTTCGGCGTTGGTCCCACTATGCCAAGACTTGTTAATGTTATCAAACTTTTTCCACCTCAAGTAACTGATTTTCTATGGACATCAATCTTGTTTTAAGAGGGGTTAAAAGTTTCCTTATAATGACTCCTATGTTCTTCAATAGGATTTCATTCCCACCATCCACATTACTAGTTTCTGCACCTCCCAAGTTTCCCAAGTTAACTATGTATTGCGAACCCTCCGGTACATCTAAATTTACAACAATTTCAAACTCTTTGCGCCTTATTACTGAATTGTCAGGAACTAAACCAATCCCATTTCCCTCATTATTCACCACATTTCTCCCATTATTCACCACATTTCTTGTCGCCAATTCTTTTACAATTTTGGATTTTTTCCTAGCATTAGGGCGTTTCCTTTTTGGTATTGCGCCCTCCTACCTCCCTTGTAGCTGCCTCGAGCTAGTCTCAGCTCCCTGGGCGTCTATTTCATTGGTTGTACCCAAAGTTTCATCCACCACAGCTAGCCCTACAGAAATTATATTGTCTACAACAGATAGCATGGATATTTCTGAGGTAGTTGGTATTCTGGAGACTAAAGCTGGGGTATGATGTATGTCAAGAAGCGTGGTAAGGAGAGCAGAGTTAGTCACACATTTGGGAGTTCTAGCTGATGCTATATGACCCAGCGACGACTTTTATGACATTGCAGGATCCTGTGATAATCTTCTTGCTGCTGCTAAATCCAAAGATACTCTCTGTTCCATTAGATGTATACCCATGTCTATTACAGAATTTGACCTAGTGATACAATCATCAAGGTTGCCTGTAAGCTGTTTACCCCCTTTAGCAGCCCTAGTTCTGCTTTCTCTGGTGGCCATCTTTTGCTACCCTGTCTATATTTATATTAAGCACACTACAACAATGCTTATATATAATACGAGCAAGTAATATAGTATGCAAAAAGTGAGAAATAAGAAGTAAAACCAAGGGGGGTTGCCCGGTCCGGTCTGGATCGGTCAGGAACAGGCTAGAACCGTGCGCGCCTGTGCGCGTCCCGCGATGCGTTAAGTAACACCTGTTAAGTAGGTAAAGACAGAGGGGCGTGTCCGACCAGGAAGAGGCTGCAGCTGTGTCAGTATCTGGGCTGCTGGTCCTCGCAGTCCCGGTATGCTCCGCACCAATGTCCGCCCAAGGCACACAAGCAAACTGCTAGTGAGTGGCTCCCGCAGAGTGGGGGCCGTGAGCAGTAAAGAACAGAAGGCAGGGGGGGCGTGTCCGGCTGGCAAGAGGCCGCAGCTGTGTCAGTATCCGGGCTGCTGGTCCTCGCAGTCCCGGTATGCTCCGCACCAATATCCGCGAAATGCACACAAGCAAACAGCTAGCAAGCGGCTCCTGTGGAGCGGGGGCCGCGAGCGGTAAAGAACAGAATGCAGGAGGGCGTGTCCGGCCGGGAAGAGGCCGCAGCTGTGTCAGTATCCGGGCTGCTGGTCCTCGCAGTCCCAGTATGCTTCGCACCAATGTCCGCCCAAGGCGCACAAGCAAACTGCTAGTGATCCGGCTCCCACGGAGAGGGGGCCACGAGCAGTAAAGAACAGAAGGCAGGGGGGCATGTCTGGCCGGGAAGAGGCCGCAGCTGTGTCAGTATCCGGAATGTTGGTCCTCGCAGTCCCGGTATGCTCCGCACCAACGTCTGCCCAAGGCACACAAGCAAACTGCTAGCAAGCGGCTCCCGCGGAGTGGGGGTCGCGAGCAGTAAAGAACAGAAGGCAGGAGGGGCCTTCTGTTCTTTACTGGGGTTACTGGGGTTTTGACAGTGAAAACTGACCCTTTTTTGCAAAGTAACCAGCTGTAGTTTTTGAACCCTAGCTCTGCCGGCACCTTGAGAAACCTAGCAATCTGTCTGTTTTAAAAAACTAGACACCCAGGGGAATCCAGGATGGGGTGACTTGTCTGGCTCTCTCTAGGTTCTGTTACCCAAAATCACTTGCAAACCTCAGAATTTGTCAAAAAAACAAATTTTCCTCACATTTCTGTGGTGGAACGTTCTGGAATGTGTGTGGATCCACAAAATTCCACCTACCCCACATTCCCCAAAGTCTTCTGAGAAAAATGTACCTCACTTATGTGGGTGGGTCAAGTACACATGACTAGGACCCAAAAATGTATTGAGGCAACATAAAAATTACCTATCACAAAACAACCTGGTTTTGCAAGGGGGATCCCATGAGTTTGTGGCCCCTGGCTCGGCGGCAATCTAGGTAAATCTACCAAACCCATACATTTCTGAAATGAGTCCAGCAAGGTATGGCTACATCTACTGGACCTTACTGGTTGTGGGTATATATAGTAGGGGTGGGAGGAATTTGCGGAATCGCGTTAAGCAAATCTCTGCAAAACGCTAAATTACCCAAATTACCCCAATTCAGCGAGTGGAATGGAATTTACAGCCTAGGCCGATCATATTGGACTTGTAGGTTCACCAAGAACCCGACGAGCCCAGAGCCAATAACCTCCTCCTTGAGGCTATGCAAATGGATGGAGGGGGGCCATGCGGCCCCTCTCCCAGAGCCTCTCCCTTGATGGTCCTGGGGACTGCCACCCCCCAGGGTACGGCTATGGCAGGGCAGGAGCATGGCTCCTGCCCTGCCGTAGCAAACTCTGCTTTGCTTCTTTGAAGCAAGAGCAGGAAAAGGCTTGGGTCCTTAACTCCCCAGACTGGACCACCTCAATATTGAAATAAGCAAACAGGAAGTCTGAGGGGGTGATTTTGATTACAGTTGTGATAAACCTTAGACCATTAATTCCAAAGTTTTTAAGCTTTATTTCTCTTATTTTTGATATTTCAACAAAGCTATTCTTAAATCAATAGAGCAGAAACACCACATTAGTAAATCACACAATTCAAAAATGTTTGAAATAGAGCTATATACAACATTTACATAGTGCTAAAATAATTGTGAGAAAACATATTAATATATGGATCGTTTTTGCAAACAAATAATAACAACAAAACAATAAGCCCAAGACAAACATCAATAACTCATATGTACCAGCCTGAATTAAAACAGTCCTACATTTATATTAACACCAGACGGACAGTTACTCATTTTCGAGTTGTCCCACATGTCACATGCATTTGATGCTTCGATCACAATATAAGATTTGAAGCAATGTTTCTGGACATCAGTTCCTGTGGAACAACTCCACACCTCAATTAAGAGCCAAAATAGTAAGTCCAAGTCCTTAAGAGAATCCCGGATTTGTTAGGGATTCGAAACATGTTGGCTTTGAGTATGGGAGACTGCTGATGGGGTGTGTCATGAGGAATGTCAAAAAATGTTTCCCTCAGCAGCTTCTGACAATACCCACCAGTATGTTAGGTATCCCCATCCTCTCACAGGCAGGACAGAAAACATGTCTTTCAGCAATTTCACATCTGATTCCCTAAAGCAAAACTGATGCCAGATTGTTTAGGGTAGAAATGCACAGCATTTGTATTGTCCAAAGGTTCATAAACCAGATATTTGTCCAGAGAAATGTGTGATACAAAGTGGGGAGTACTTTCCAAATGGGTGGCCATCTTGAATATGATCGTCTTCCCATTACAAAACATGTGTCAATCAACAATTAAACACATGTTAATCATGTTGTATCTCTTTACTTTTAGTGAAACATGGACTGAGAAGGAATACATGTTGAAAAGAAAAGTCAAAAGAGTACTCAAACATGATGTTACGAGCAGTAACCCACTGTCTCCCGTCATCCACCTCCAGGCTGACTGTCTGCTTTTGGCACACTGTTTGGAGCACTTTGTCGCAGACAAGAAGTCCTTCTGCGAAGCTCTGAAAAATGTCTCCTCGCTATTAAAGACTGGAGGTTATCTAATAATGAGTGCAATGCTGGAAACAACATTTTACATGTGCGGCAACTTCAAGTTTCCTATTTTCTACATGGATGAGGATTTTCTGAAGGATGCCCTCATTGAGGCTGGTTATGACATCCAGGAAGAGTACATTTATCTTCGGAAAACAGAAAGTTTGTATGATGTCACAGATTATAAATATTTTGTTATTTTAAAAGCACATAAAACAAGATACATCTACTCTTCAAATTAAAACTAAAAAAACATTTCAGAGGCAAACTGGTGGAAGAGTGAGATTAGACGAACATTACATTCCTTCTTTTCCAGAATTTCCATGATGTCTTTTATTATTTCTTTTAATTAAAGTCAGTTGTTGCCAGCAAATGTTACATCATGCCGAGCATGCATGCGTTTTAGTAGTAGTGATTAGTTGATGAATAAATGTGAGTAGTAGTAGTAGTAGTGAGTAATTAATGTATAAATGTGAGTAATAATAGTGAGCAGTTGGTTCATACATGCAAGAAGTTGTAGTAGTAGTGAGTAGTTGATGCATAAATGTGAGTAGTTGTAGCAGTGAGGAATTGATGCATACATGTTAGTAGTTGTAGTAGTAGTGAGTAGTTGATGCATAAAAGTATTTGTAGTAACAATGAGTAGTTGATGCATCAATCCAGTCAATATAGAGCAATGGTATACTACTTCCTAGGTATGGCGTTCTTGTTGAAAACTCCTTAAGTTGAATGCTTTATTTTTAATTATAAAAACGACAATCTCGATCCTCATTCTGAGAACTGAAGCCATGAACCAGAGGCCTTACTTAAAAAGTCTGATGTACAGGATAGATGAGTCAGTAGTCCAATTCATTCATTCATTATAAACTTTATTCAATCTTTTTTTGTTCAGATCAAAAAAGTATATAAAAGTTGATAAACCAGGACAATAAAATCACAACCGATCACAATTCTTTTCATAGACAAGCCCCATTTGATGAGGTTTATAATGGATTACCATATGCAACACATTTAAGGAAATACATTAGGCTAAAAATTACTAGGTATATGGTTCTATAAATATCTATATTTTTAAAAGAGTAATAAAAACAGTGAACAAGTAAAAGATTATCATAATTTATTTGTGGGCCTCATATCTCCTTTTACATTTGCATGCCTATAAAAAAGATGCAACTGCAAACCAGACAAACGGGTGCGGGAGTGATTTAAAAAAAATATAATGCAGCCTTGCATTGACAGAATTTGTGTCTCTTTAGAGTTTGTACAATAAATGTCTTTCTTTCTTGAGCATACACGCTACAAATCAATACCTAATGCAAATTGCTTTGTGGTGACTTAGAATCACAAGGTAAACCAAAGTGACTAAATCTGCTACCTGGATAACAAAACAACAACCGGATCAGATTTAGGCAAAATCTCAGTAGGATAAACTTGTGATGAGAGGGGGACCTCTGCTAAATATGGAAACTCACCCTCCTCTACTGGGGGTGGTAGTTAATACAACCAAACCATCTGCATACCATAGTTCTTCTCTCTACGGTCGTATTGGGCCCTCAGCCTATAAATATCAGCCAACCTCAGCTTGGGAAGTTCTGGCATGTCATCAGTACCGTAAAAATATTGAACAAGCCTAAGGCACTAAATTCCTACTCAACATAGCCTAACCATCTACTCCTGCTGTGGTTCTCCATTTTGAGTTGGTCTGTAATAATCCTTTGGTCAAGGGAGACTGTGTCCCTACACCAAATCGACAGCCACAATATGAGTGGTGCCAGGCAAATTGAGTCTGTAATATAAGGAAGGCCCGATTATATATAAGAGATATAATTGGAGTATGATTGTGGAAGGGAGATTATACATCTCCCCAAAAAAATGTCAACTAACTGTAGTGGCTCAATGGGGGCCATGCCCCATACACCTGCCCGTATACCACGGCTGATACTGTTGTGGCATGATAGATCTTTTTTATGGGGCTAAGAGGTCTGGCATCAAACCTCCTGGGTAATGTTTTTAGTCCTGCTAAGCTCCTACTCGTAGCCATTGCTCTTCCTTCCATCAACTGTGCCCAAGATTGATTATTGTTGAAAGGGGGGCATAAATATTAAAATGAATTAACCATCTCAATCTGCATGCCACCCCCCTGAGCTGGTCACAGACCTTTCCAATGCAACTGGGCTGCCCTTGCGTTTAGAACAAACTGCACCTCTTCAGTCTAATATTGAAGACACCACACAAGCTACAGCCAATATTAAGTCCTCAAAGGCACCTGGGCCAGATAAAATACCAAGGGACCCAAATAAACACACCAGAAGTGTAGGTGTCATGTGTAAATTTATTATGTAATGCAGTAACAAGGGGTCAGCACATTCCAGAATCCTGGAGAGGCGCAGAGATAGTCCCCATTCACAAAAAGGGCATCAGGGACGACCCCGCAAACTACAGGCCCATACGCCTGATAGACATTTTGCAAAAAGTTTATGAAAAGCAAATTTTAGCTAAGCTAAACAACTGGATAGTGGAAAATGATATACTTTCACCTTGCCAGGCTGGGTTAAGAAGGAAAATAAGTACGATTGAACAAGCTCTTAGAATTGTAACTCTAGCCTGGAAGTACACAAAGTTAAAAGTCGGCCATTTTTTATGTTGCTTTTATTGATTTGATCACAGCTTTTGATTCAATTCCAAGAGATCTTTTTTGGAAATCCTTATATGCCAGAGTAGATCCTAAATCAAATTATAAGGTTACATGAGGGCAATTTTGCCAAGGTACTCTGGGGCATAGGAGGGAGCTTACCAATGAGATAGCTGCCAACCTTGTTTTTGTCATATGTGAATGATTTGGTTCAGTATTTTCAAAGGACCCAAGTCTGCACATTAACACTTGCAGATGATACAATTCTGCTGTCCCAAACTCCAAAGGGTTTACAAAATGTAATCAATAGCCTTAATAATTACTGCAAACTTAAAGACCCAGAGATAAACCCCACTAGAACTAAATTAAAGACCATGAGACTACATAAAAGTTTTCAAAACAAAATAACTGTGAATGGGGATATTGGAGCGTGTTTACAACTTTGTATACTTGGGGGTCACCCTTGATGCAAAACTTTCATGGAAACCACAAAAAACAAATCTAACATTATTTTAATGCAAAACTTTATCCCCATCATAAAGAAATAATATTCAAATGTGAAAAAAGCTATTTTCCCTGCCTTTGAATTATATTAATTCAAAGCTCAAACTGCCGCGTTCTATGGCTCAGAGTTATGGGGTGTTGAAACCCTCCATCCATTAAATGTTGGGGAAAAGAAAATCCTGAGAATGTTTCTGTCTCTCCCCAACATACCCCAGTGATCCCACTAACATGTTACATTGGCATAGAAACGACTGGAACATCTAGCTGTATGGAGAACTTTGTCATATTGGGTCAGAAGTTTGAAACCTATAGGTAAACTCTGAATTGAGTTATTGAAATTGGATGTTCATGTCACCTTCTTCTGGTTGGCCCACATCAAAAAATGACTTTTTGATTTAGATTTGAGTAGATTTTGGACAAACCCTAGCCTGCTGATGCCTGAATTGAAGTGAGAGATCAACCACATCTATTGGAACTTTATTTGGAACAAAGTCACTTTAAGTAGTACATCAGGGAGGCTTACTACACAATTTTGTATCGTTCAAAACTACCCTAAGCTTTGAACCATTTCTCAATGAAATTGAACCCCAACTAGCAAATACATTATATCTAAAATGTAGATATGAAATACTTCAGATAAATGCGTTCACAGACAAATGGGCTATGTCCCGAGCTAAGGATGGGTACTTTAAGTGCAATCCATGCCAATTGGGTGCAAAGGATGACATCGCTCATGTCCCATGTTTTTACCCAGCATATGTGATGCCCAGAAGGAAACCTATAAAGCTTGAATATTAGAAAATACAATGAGATGTTGAGAATATTAAGATCAGATAGCTCACAACTCATTGTATTTGGCATCAGCAGATCTTTATTGGCTTCCAACTATATAAGGAAAAAGAGAGGGTTACAATTCTAAATGTAGATTATAAGACTTAGGCCGTATTTGTGTATTTTAATATACATTATGAATTGTTTGACCAAATGCAGTCCATGTAGAACCATTATAATAAGAATTGATTTTTCTGCTATCCAAAGATTTGTTTTAGCATAATTGTAACAACGTTGTATTCTCGGCACTGGTCAATTAAATATGCACTCGCATTTTATATTTACTAAGCATGGGCGAATTTTGCGAATTCGCAATTTGTGAATTTATGTATTCACGAATTCGCAGTCCGCAAAATCCACGAACTTTCGCAAATTTGCGGATTTTTTCTTTTTTTTGTGTTCGCAAGGGTTTCTGCCAGTTTGCGAGGGTTTTTTACCAGTTCACAAACGCAAACTTACTTGTCAGGTCGCAACGGTCGTGACCATGTCGTTTCTAAGTCTGGTTCATCACAGCACCCTCTGTTTCACTACTGCCACCCTCTGGTTCACCCATGCCACCCTCTTGTACATCACTGCCACCCTCTGGTTCATCACTGTAGACTATGGGGGAAAAGCACACCTGCCCTGCCTCAACTGACATGAATTAATTTGGGGCTGATTAATGTGTCACTGAATTTGAGCTGGCACCTGCTTCCTTAGCTGTAAGTGCTTCCTGATTAATGATGAGCTTGAACTTTTGCACCTGCTAAGTGCTTTCAGTTTTGCAAAATTCGTTAGCACACCTGCCCTGCCTCAACCGACATGAATGAATTAGGGGTTGATTAATGTGTCACTGAATTTGAACTTCCAGTCTGGCACCTGCTTCCTTATCTGTAATTGCTTTCTGTTGCAGTGTAATTTTTTTTAACAGGACCTTTGTGGCATACTTGTAGCTATTTTCTGAGCCTGCTGTGAGGGTCAGAGCAGGGTCATAGAATAGTTGCAAGTAGGCAACTGAACTCTGGAGGGGCCCTTCAGGAAGCACTTCAGGGAATGGTTACTAATGACGAGCTTGAACTTTTGCACCTGCTGAGTGCTTTCAGGTTTGCAAAAATCGTTTTTCTGCAATTTCGCTGGATTCGCGAGGCGCAAATTTGTGCGAGATCGAATTCGGAAGCTGCGAATTTGTGCGAATATGCAATTTGTTTTTTTGCGGCGTGTTAGTTACATGTTTTTTTGCAAGCCGCTGGTAGCGCAACGAGGCGAAGTTACCCTAGCGGTCGTACATGGGCGCAGCCATCTTGTTTGCGAGACGTATTTCCGTTTCCGGGCACTATGTGTAATCCCGCAAAGTGTGCGGCTCGCTAGTACGGAAATATCGGGCAAACTTACCCACGCGGTCGTGAACGGGCTCGGCCATCTTGTTTTTCATTCATTGCTATGGTTCAGGGCATGCTTTCTGTATCCTCTCTCAATCTCTGCCATCCTTTGCTTGTTTGAAGTTTTTTTTTAATCTATTTTACTTATTATCTATCTCTCTATTATTCTACCTCTATATTTTTGTGTTTTCTGCTACTTTTGGTTAATTTTAAACTACTTTTTTAAACTCTTTTCTTTTCTTCTTCCCTATTCTATTTCTTATTTCTTATTTACCTTCCTTTCTGCCCAGACCATTGTGATGGGAGCCAGGAAGCAGCCCGAGAAGGGGAAGGGTCCGCACCCCATGCCCGGCTCCTGTGCGGGCGTTTGAGGGGGGAGCTAGTGATACCACAGGAGATCTTTAGCGCAGAGGAGGTGGCCGCACTAGTGTTCTATGTACAGCGCCGCCTCCCCAGGACCATCATGGCAGGCGGCAAGATCGCAAGCGGATACGGGCTCCGGAAGCGCCAGAAGCGGTGGGAGAAGGTGTGCGGGCCATGCATTCTCACTCTCTGGTCCGGCGCACCTACAACCAGGACACCCACCGTTGGACGGATCTCCTGGCCCGGGAATGCAACTTGTTCGACCTGCTCGTCATCAAGATCCCCGGGCTTGGTGAGTAGTATTAGCTATTTCATCACTACTCTGTTTTCTCCTGCTCTGTGTGCAAATTTTTGTTTTTTACCAAAAGCAATAATGCTGCCGATTACATTGTAGGTAAATTATATTTCAAAATCTTCTGTGCATTTCAGGTGCACTGCTTTCCTTCTCAGTAGCGTTGCTACTATGCTTATTTGCTTTTGATTTTGTATTCATTTCATTGGCCTGAGAAATTATGTATGAGTGTAGTTTACAGAACTACGTAATGCTAGACACTAAGGGGAAGATTTGAAATTACCGGCGCATCCCTGCAAAGTAGCAGGGATGTGCCAGTAATTGTGCGCCACGCCACCACCACCCATGGTGCACCGTATTTACAATGCAGCGCACCATGAGCCCAAAACGTCACCAAAGCGTTACCAAAGCTTTACGCATCTGTGCCGTAAAGGCGGCGCAATGCTGGAGTTGCGTCGCAACGATGGTGCAGCTCCAGCAATGCTCTGGGGTGCCCTATATCCCCAATGCTGCGTCAAGCCATACGTCTGCTTCAAGCAGGCGCAGGGTTTGAGTGACGCATCATTGTCCTAAAAGTGACTGATTGAATTCCCTTAGCCACTTTTAGGATGCGTTCCTGCGCAGGAACGCCCTCCCTTGTGCCGGAACGCCCCCTGATGGCGCTGGGCTTTACAACGTGATGCATCTCCCATATGCGTCACATTGTTAATATACGCTGCACCATGGCGCCTCTTTTGTTCTGCCGCTGTGTCACAAAAGCCACGCAACGATGGAGCAAAAGAGCCGCAAGGGGCTTGTAAATCTGCCCCTACAGACTCAAGTCCAAACCTTCCTTTGTACACCTGGCAATAAGAAGAAATAGTGGTGGTGGATTGATAGTTTGAGTATTTTAATGGCTGGTTAATGTAGTAGGAAACTTTTTAGTGTTGTCACTGATTTGCAATCACGATGGAGTTTGTCTGTCACTTCACGTGCTGCGGACTGCTGCCTTCCAGTCCAGGGCGAACCTTTTTAGTAGTTTGTTTAGTGAGTTATATAACTTTCCAAGTCGACGGTCCGCAAATCAAGCAATACTAATATCGTAGTAGACCACATGAGATAGGTCAATATATCCCGTGGAATTGTTGTCTATTTGCTATTTCGCCAAAATATTTTGTTATTGTTCTTTTGAAATGTTTCATTTGGTTGACAGCAATCATCCATGTTTTCGGGTCTTTCTTTCTCATGTTCAGCTCCCCCCAGGGGCAAGAGGACAGAGGAGGAGGGGGTATCGGCTGCTGCTGCTGTACAAGGCCAGGATCGTTCAGGCGAGGGCTCCTTTGCTGGCCCCAGTAAGTTTTAATTTTATTATAGAGTACCTATTTTATCCTAGCGTTCCTCATTCGATTTTTTCTAAATCGTCTTTAATCTTCCTGTAGACTGTATCTCAATTCTTATCCTGCCTCTACTATGACTCCCTGTGGTATTACTAGATTATTCTTATTAGTCTCTCTGTGTAGCTAACTAAGATTGCACATTTGGCAAAAGGTGTTAAACGAAACTCCCGTTTTAGTCAGCAATAGCTCTATGCACTCCTCTGGGATTGTCCATAATGTCTTTTAAAGTCTTCTAAATGTTTATGCTTTGACAATTACCATCCATAAAATGTGAATGACCACCAAGAAAGAATAAGATACTACTTTACTTTTGGTTTGGATAGGAGGACAATCCATACTACTACTGTTGCAGGGACAAATCTGCTCAAACAGAACTATGGACACTAAATAGTGGATTGTTTATCAATTATAAAAGGAGCAGGTAGACTTTCCAGATACCTCAGTGATATCAGACTTTGAAGAACCCCCAATCTCCTTACTGACTAGATAGTGTGGCAGAGTCATTTAGCTCCTGAATTCATGGGTGATTGATCCCCAATGATGATTATCCAATGCAGGACAAGAGTACGGAGTCGGAGTCCAGAAGTGTCAGAGGCACGGACTCATGCTTGCAAATTGCAAAACCTTTTGCTCAGTCACTCTTGACCAAAAAGCACAGAGTCTATTTAAGTTTTAAAGCTTTATTAAAAGTAAAAACATTTATTAAAATCAAGCTTGCCATAAAACATAAACGGTTGATTAAAAATGGAAAAGTGCTTAGTCATTTATTTCACACATTTATTGTGGGCGAGCCAAGCCCTCACCTGGTTTGAACTTTAATTTTTCTTTTTGGTGCTGAATCGTTGGTCACTCCGTCCTAGTGATGATGATCTGATCTTGTTCTTGTTCTTAGAAGTGAAGCTTCTGTCTGTTATATGAAAAATGGTGCGTGTTAAAAAGCAAGCATTCATCAGTTGTGCCAAAAAGTGCAGCAAGACAACACCCTTCCCTGGAAAAAGGGACATTTTTACTTTAGAGTAGACAGTCACAAATTATGAGATTGGTTTCTGTATTCACATTTCTTCATTCCTAGACAAAATACTAGTGAGTGGTGTATGTCTATGACATCTAACATTCTTAAATGTACTTTGTAGGTGGAACATCTGGTGCCGGGGCCAGTGCAGAGGTGGAGGAGGACACTTCTGGAGAGGAGGCGGCGCAAGTGCCGGAGGAAACTGCTGTGCGGGTTGCCACGGTAGTGGCGGGCAGTGGTAAGCTCTTATATTCCTTACTTATTGAGATTGCAGACTGCAGAGTGTGCTCTCTGCACAGGTGTAGTATATATGTTCTACAGTTAAGTTACTATACTGTTAAGGAGACTTTCAAATTTAGAACAAAGTTTTTATCTACCAGGTAGTCGCCTCCTCTAAATTTACTTCAACTCAGCGCTGATTTTTTTTTCGAGAATCCAAATAAGATCTGAGATGAACTTGATGGATGGGATGAACGAAAAGCGAAAGAATGGTGTAAGTGAGTGTGGAAGGACGAGCAAATTAATAGTAATGATGACTGACAAAGAAGAATGATACGTGTTTGATTGGTGCCCGAGGTGGCTGGAAAGGAATATGATGCATGGCTGGGTGAAGGATGAAGCAAGGATGGGTGGAAGGAGAACAGCCTGGGTGGGTGAAACAGAAACTGTATGTGTGCGCAATATATGCTTTGGTTGAAATTCAAATGCAAGTCAAGCACGGATGTATGGCTTGCGGTTTACCAAATAAAATGAAAAGGTTTTTTTCCCGTGAGAAAAAGTAAGGTTGTCCAGATGAGAGACATGAAGAAGAATGATTGACATATAGTTTGAATGGATAGATGCCTGGACCATGGTACTATCTGACTTAGATAGCATATGTGTATCTGGAGAGAGTAGACGGTCACTGGATGAACTAAGTGTTACTTTGAAAAGCATGTAATGTAACACCGCACCCGCACATCTGTCCCAGTGTAGGAAAGGCAAGGAAAATAAGTTGTAATTTTGTCCGAATACTACCATGAAGAGTAGCAGTAGTTTGTTTTGAAAGCACAGCATATATCCGGCTATCATGATTGCCACTCACTACCTCTGTTAATAAGTTTAGTAGAACTCGGTCATTCATGTGTGGATGTATCACTGTTCACTCAATAAAAATCAAAGCACCTAAAGTCATCCCATATGTTAGCAAATAGATACCGTGTGCAGTGATTGATAATCAGATTATTTATCATCTTCATTTTCCTTTTCTAGTATTCATTGGAACTGTAGGGTGAAAGTTAAATTAATTAGGCAGTAGCCCTTGTAACAGAGTATTCTCAGTGTCACCCGTAATAGAAAAGTAAGAGCATCACCACCTGCATGAACTGGACTGGTACAGTAACACAAGTCTGTCTCACTCATCATGGCGGGCGTCTGTTTTTCTCGGGTGCAAGTTGACTGCACTGGCATTATGCCGGCTTGCAGAAGTTAACATACCAATTTTGGTAAACAAGAGAGAAGAAGAAGAATAAGACTGGTGTACTGTCATAGTCAGAGTGTGTCCTTAGTGCTCATAGAATTGATTCCTTAAACTCCCACTAATGTTAGAGCAAGGATGAAGAAGTGGGAGGTTAGATAGATACTGGCCACAATAGTTATGTACTGTGCTTGCAAGTTGCTAGTTCTACTGTGACACAACATTCTCCTGAATTATTTTGTGTTAATCTTAAAAGAGCATTATTTACAGACTATGTCTTTCTTTCTTCATATAGATGCTCCTTCCAAACCAACACGAAGGAGCTGGCTAAAAGGGCCCGGCAAAGGAGGCTGGAGGCGACTGTCGCCGAATATCGGCGGCTGGTGGCCCAGGAGGAGGGGGACACGCAGTCGACCACAACATCGACCGGGACAGCTGCATCCTCCTCGGCGCTCCCTGGGTCAGCCAGTCAGCGCAGCAGGTCTCCAGGGGTACGGAGCCGGGGTACCGCAGCCACCCGCCACCACCGAGCAGCAAACAAATCAGCTGCCCCCCACAGCAGTACCAAAAAAAGGTTGCACCGCCTTTCACTTAGGGTGTCCTACCTCGAGCGGGAGCTGTTGAACACCAAAACCCTGCTCGAGACCCTCCGCAAAGAGCATGCCGACCTGACCCGAAAAGTGAACAGCAGCCAGCAGTAGTAGGATACTGACCCTTGCCCCTTTTTAAAGACTTCTGGGGGTGGGAATTGGGAGTTGGGTTTTTTGGACTTTTCACGGACATTCGTTGGGGTTAGGGATGGGGGGTGGGTTGGGTCTTGCGGGAGAATATTTATGTTAGGGATATAAATATACTTTAAACTTTATCTTAGCATACATGTTTTTTACTGGTTTTGAGGCTGGTGGGTGGGGGTTTAACAGTAAGTTTGTTTTCCTGAAACGTAAGTGGCATCTTGATTCAAGTTGTGTAAGTAATTGCTAATTGCCCAAATGTTTTGAAAAGTAAGTGCCTCTCACAGAGAAAGTGAATTCAATAGTCCTAGGAATTTACTAGTACTACCGTCAGTCTCTCGTCTCTCCTAATACTCCATTATACTACCTCCCCCCAAACGCTTATCTTACCTGTAATTTCTGTTTGGAAATAGGGCTAGGCACAGGGCTGGCTGCACTGGAAATGGTGATTAAGGTTGGCAATCCTGGACGGATGAAATGTCATCATTGCGGTGGTACTTGTGGTGTTACACAGTTGCAGTTGCAGTATATGAAAAAAAAGAAAATTAAACCTTGTTTGTCCTTACCGTAGCATTAGAACGGTACGATAGAGAATATAGCAGGTGACAGTACACTATAACAGTGCAACAATGTAGCCTAACAAATGGTAAAGTATTGAAAGTATAACTAGTACTTACATTGAATTTCTTTGACATTGGCTACTACTACAAGAAATAGTACTGAAGGTGAAGGACACAGCAGCATAATAATTTGCCACGTCTAGGAGGAGGAGGTTCTTTATGACCAATCAAGTTGATGGCACACATGAAAATATGCTTTCATTTGCCAATAGTAACTCTGTGTCAAGCTGAGTAAGAATATATCCTCGGATTCCTTCACCAGCCCGTTGCAATGACCTTATCCTCCCCAGCAATTGTGTGGAATTATTGCTGTCATTTAGTCACATATCAATCAAAACCACACAGCCCGGGGGAAGAGGGTTAGGGTTTGGAAAATGGATGGGAATGGGGTTTTTTGGGAAAGTTTTGTTGAGAGAAGAAAAAAAAAATCACAGCATGGACAAACAATAATTGAAGATAAACAAATCTTTGGGTACAAAGCTATCCATAAATATTTTAAGTGACATAAAGGAAGTGCATGCACTACTGCATGCATAGTTACTGAAAAGTAAGTAGTACTTTCGACAACTGTGAATGAAAGAATGCGACAGTACAGGGCTGCAGTAATGTAGTGTAGTACCTATTTTCCCAATAGGCCCTGCACATTGGAATAACATAAACAGCAGTATGGACGTAGAAGTGCGGATCTTCCAGGTCTCTACTGACTATGCTAAACTTAATTGGGTTTGTTACCAACTAGCTCAGAGGTCACTGTAAACTTTCTTGACTGAATAGGAAGTGATCAGCTTCCCTGGTACAGACAAGAAGGGATTCAGTTTTCCAACAACCGTATAAACATGGTAACTTTGCTCCTTAGAATAAGAGTCAATCTCTAGAGTCGTGTGAAACAATAGACAGTTATTTTACTCAGTCAGTTGTGCAGATTACTTTCACCAAGATGCAGAGAAATGGGTGTTTTCAATAAAAAGGTGTTATTTATTCAACAGTCTTTCTTCTCGTGCAAGAGAAATGAATTGCCACAATTGCAAGACTTGTTATTATAAAAAGTGCGTACAGTAAAATGAGGATTGCGAAATAATACTGTAAAAGCATTGATATGGTTTCTTAGCCATACAATGGTTTAAAATGAATAAAACGGGGGGCGCGGACAAGATGGCGGGGTGAGCGGATGCTTCCTCCCGTAGCTCCTCCGGCCCGGCTCAGCTCGAGCCCCGTTTTCTGCGCTTCTCTCCCCCCGCTGCTGCTCAGCAGGCGAGAGGAATGTGCCGGAGTTCCTGGTGCACGCATTGATACCACTTTGGCCCTCATCGCCTCGGAGGAAGCACCTCGAAAGTTTGTTCAAAGATTGAAGCACGGAGGAGAGCCTGGGAGGCGGAGCGAACTGCGGTGTTGTCCGGGCGCCTTGGCTGGGCCTGGTGCTGAAAGCAGTCGATCCGGAGGGGATCGGACCCGCCGCGCTGCGGGGAATAACAGAACCCTCCGGCTGTGTCTTGGTGGCCGGTGTCCTGGTGGCACAGTCAACTTTGGATTTGTGTTAGCGCTTTGGCCCTCCGCTAGTGACGGCGATACACGGTGCGGTGCGGATCCCGGCCCGGAGGCGACGGCCGGAGGCCTCACCACGGAGGCCGGCCTATATGGGCCCTTTGGTGAAGCTGTGGGACATTGGCTGTGGACTTTCTTTGATCGCTGTATCCCGGGGGTCGCTAGTGGTCTTGCCAGCTCAGGCCGCTCTCCCTGGCCCCGCCCTGCCGCCATCTTGCCCCTGAAGAGCTGGCGTTGGTGACCTCCATCCGGGCCCCTGGCTGGCGGGTCCTTGCTCTCGCCTCCGCTACTGGTCTAACTTCCCGAGGGGCGCGCTGCGGAGAGACTCCTGCTTTGGCTCCCGGTCGCCACCCTGGTCGGGTGTCGCGACTGGCTGTACCCGGGCCGGACCACCATTTTGTCACCTGTGACGCAGCACCCCTGCTTTCAGTGCGGTCTCCACATCTGGTGCCCACGGGCGCCTGGACACCTCTGAGGCGGCCGGACTTGGGCCTTGACCACTGCAGCGGCCGCGATGTCTGGAAGAGGCGGCTCGAGGAAGGGGGACCGCACCCTGCTGGACATGCTCGGCAGGGCCCAGCAGTTGCGGGACAGAACACAACCGTCGCCGGGATCCTCCCGGGCCTCGGCAGATGTGGCTGGGGGCGAACCACCGGTCACGAGGTCCTTTATGGAGGAATTATTTAGTTCCCTCAAGGAAGACTTCCAGACATTGAAGAAGGAAGTGGCCAGCGAGGTCCGCGAAGTGCGCAGGGAGGTGGAGGGCCTTTGCGAGCGAGTTGAAACTGTGGAGACGGCGGGCCAGCGCCGAGATGAAGAAATAGTCCATCTTCAGCAGGACGTTCTCCGCCTCCGGGAGCAATGTGTCGAGCTCCAGGCCCACTCCGAAGACCTCGAGAACAGGTCCAGACGGAACAACATCCGGGTGCGGGGTGTCCTGTCCGCCGACAAGGGGACTGATTTGGTGGCCTATCTACAGGATTTGTTCCGTGAGATCTTGGGGGAAGATACAGACTTCCCGGTCCGCATCGACAGAGCGCATAGAGTGGGCCGACAGCGCCAGTCATCGGCGCCCCCCCCGGACATTTTGGCGTTCTTGCCTGACTTTCCTTTGAAGGAACGCATCATGGCGGAGGCCCGAAAGAAGCAGCCTTTAACTTTCAGGGAGCGGCCTGTAGCGCTCTATCTTGTCCGCCATCACGCTGCAGAAGCGCAGGTCCTTCAGGATTGCCACTGACTTTCTGCGCGAGCACGAGACGCCCTACTCCTGGGGACACCCTTTCCGTCTGATCTTTACATGGAACGGGGCGCTACACCAACTGCGCTCCCTTCAAGACATCTGCGGAGTGCTGGGACTCACGGCCACGGAGGAGGACGGAGCTACGCCGACATGGAGGCGCCCAGAGAGACGGAGCCGATGGAGATCGACGAGGAGACAGTCACCGGCGAGCGCGAGTCGCCCTGATTCCCCTACCATCAGGGCGGATATGGCGGATGCTTTGAGAACAGCAGCCAGAAACTTGCCCGACTCCAATGGCGTGGCCATGACGGCCTGACTTCACTCCGGGGGGAGAGATTCTTAGCCTCTGCGATGCTGAGTTGGGGCCGGGGGTTGGGAGGGGGCGGTTGGAGGTGAATGGCTGAACGTCCACTTTGTTGGTTTCTACGGACTTGCCCGACCGGGCTTGACTGAGACAATGGGGTGTTTCCATTTGTTTTTGTTTTTGGCTAGTTGCCAGGAGTACGTATTGGGAGGGTGTAATGGTTGTTTTGTTGTTGGGGGGGTCCCGTCCAATGTTGCTCATGCTCATGCTCGGCCTGTCCTGGCCTTTCCCGCGCGCCTGCCCCATGCGCCCCGCCCGCTGATCCCTTGCTTGCTGCATAGCGCTTCTGCTCCCCGGGTGGAATGCCGTCCTTAAAGGTAGTGACCCTTAATGTTAAGGGTCTGAATAACCCTGTGAAACGTAGAGCGATCCTATCCCTGTTGGAGGGGACGCAAGCGGATATATGCCTTCTGCAGGAGACCCATTTACTGTCCAAAGATTGCCATAGGCTGCGCTCTGCCAAGTTCCCCACTCAGTTCTTCTCCTCAGCAGCGAACAAGACTGCGGGCGTAGCCATTCTTTTAGCTAGCTCCTTTAGAGGCGAGGTTCTGTATAAATATGCCGAACAAAAGGGAAGGCTTCTTGCATATCGCATGCGACTTGGGGGAATAGATTTTACGGTTGGCTCCGTTTATAGCCCGAATGATCACCAGGATCTCTTCCTGGATTCAGTGTTGGTGGACGTCACTGCCTCGCCCGATCGCCATGTTGTCCTGGGGGGAGACCTTAACATCGTCTTCGACTCAGCTATGGACAGGTCGACGCAACGCTCCCCGCAGACGGGGGAACTTTCCCGCGCGGTAAAGGACCGGATTGTGGAGATGGATTTGCACGACCTCTGGCGCGCTATGCACCCCACCGATAGGGATTATTCCTATTTCTCCCATGCGCACCGCACTTACTCGCGGCTGGACTACCTCCTGGTGAGTGGCCCACTATGCACTGCCGCCAAGGCGGCGGACATCGGAGTCCTGTCCCTGTCCGACCGTCGCGCCAGTTTCTGGCGTTTTCAAATGGCCAGCGGCCTCTCCCTCACGAGGGACGTGGCGGCTTCGTGATACTCTTTTACATAAGAAGTCTGTTGTGAAGCGCGTAGGGGAGGTCATTCAGGACTATTTAGTTCACAATGGCAACTCCGACACGTCTCAAGCAACGCAGTGGGCTGCCTTGAAAGCGGTCCTCCGCGGGGAATTTATCTCCATCTCCTCAGCCGAGAACAGGGAACAACAGCGTAAGAGGGACGAACTGACTGCGCAGGTCAGGGAGCTTGAGCAGGTTCACCGCCGCACAGGGGCTCCTCGAGTTTGGAGGCAACTGAAGGCGGCGAGGAAGCTTCTGTCGGCACTAGACCTGGATAGGGCGGAGTATGCCGCTTTGCGTCTGAAGCATGCCTTTTACTCAGGGGGGGACAGGTGTGGTAAGCTCCTGGCCCATCGGCTCAGGGTCGCACAGCAACGTAATGTGGTGAAGGAACTTGTAGGAGCAGACAGGGTTACTGTTTCAGGTGACGAGGAGGTGGCGGAATCCTTTCGTAGCTTCTACGAAGCATTATATGCCGCGGAGCCCTCCTCGCCGCGGGACGCCGAGGACTATTTGGAGTCAGTGGCCCTCCCGGTGTTAGAGCCCGCCCAGGCGGACCACCTAGAGAGGGACATCCATGTGGAGGAAGTCATCTCCGCTATAGCACGACTGAAGCACGGTAAGGCCCCGGGCCCGGATGGCTACACGGCCTTGTTCTATAAGACCTTCTGCTCCGCTGTGGCACCAATCCTGGCTCGACTGTTCAACTCCTTCTCCGAGCCTGGCGCTGTCCCGCCGGACCTTCTTAACGCGACGGTGACGGTCATCCCGAAACCCGGGAAGGATCGGACCTTGTGTGGTTCGTACAGGCCTATTTCACTCTTAAATGTTGACCTCAAGTTATATACGGGGATCCTAGCGTCCAGGCTTGGCACCGGGACTGGTGGAGACGGACCAGGCTGGCTTTCTACCCGGTAGACAGACGGTGGACAACACCAAGAGAGTGACGCACGTCCTAGAAAAGGCCTCACGTATCCCGGGGGAGCGGATATTGCTATCAGTTGATGCGGAGAAGGCCTTTGACAGAGTTCATTGGCCGTACCTTGAGCTGGTTCTCAGGAAACTGGGAATCGGCGAGAAGTTTCGCACCATGGTCTTCAATTGTTATAAAAGACCATCGGCGTCGGTGCGGGTCAATGGGTGTAGCTCCGGTAGTTTTGCCATCGAACGCGGTACGAGACAAGGTTGCCCCCTCTCGCCGCTTTTATTCGCCCTTTACATGGAGCCGTTTGCCCAGAGGGTCCGCAATAATCCTGACGCTATTGGGGTTAAGATGGGCCAATATGTCCATACTGTCAGCCTTTACGCGGACGATGTCCTGCTGACCCTGAACGACCCCAGGAGGTCACTCCCTGCTTGCGTCCAGGAACTGGACGTCTTTGCACGTGTGGCCGGCTTTAAAATGAATATGGCCAAGTCGGCGGCATTCGACGTGTCATTAGCCACAGACACCAGGAGAGACCTTCAACGTCTTTTCCCCATGCAGTGGTCCTCGTCTACGGTGCCATACCTGGGGATCCTGCTGGCGCCCTCGCTGCCTGAGATGGTGACAGCCAACTACTCTTCCCTCAGCAGGAAGATCAAGGAGGAACTCGGCCGATGGAGCAAGGGCCTGCTTTCGTGGCTGGGCCGCATCGCGGCGGTGAAGATGACGGTGCTGCCCCAGATTCTGTATCTCTTTCGCGCTCTACCTCTCCAGCCCCCTGTGGGTTGGATACTGCAAGCGCAGGCTGACATCTCCCGCTTCGTTTGGCAAGGCCGCAGGCCACGGATGAAGAGGGTCCTCTCCACGCTCGCTCCGGAGGCGGGGGGTCTTGGTATCCCGGACCTCCGGAAGTACTTTCAGGTGGCACAACTGCGATACTTGGTGGAGTGGAGCAGGTGGGAATCCGACAAACACTGGCTTTTCCAAGACCAGGCGGTGGCGGGCCGTACCCTCCAGGAGGTTCCGTTCCTGCACCGCGCGCATCGCCCGGCTAATCTTTACACCTCTTTTGTTACGCGGGTCCCCCTGCGGGTGTGGGATGCGGTTTGTGAGGCCCGTGAACTGACTACCTTCCCCTCGCCATTCACGCCCATAGTGGGTAACCCGGACTTTGCACCAGGCTTAGAGCCAGGAGCTTTTTCCCATTGGGTGAGCGCGGGCTGCAGGGCCCTTTTCCAGATTTACGGGCCGGAGGGCGTGATTCCCTTCCAACAACTCCGACAGGAATTCGGCCTGATGGAGATGGACAGACTGCGCTATATGCAGGTTCGACACTGGGCTCTCCAACCCCAGGTACGCGACGTCGCAGCCCGCCAAATCACACCATGTGAGCGGTGGCTGGTGACCCGGGCCTCGGACGCCAAGCTCATTACTGATTTGTATAAATTCCTTCAACCCCCGACGTTCCACTATCATAACCCGGGGAGGGAGCGCTGGCACAGAGAACTGGGCAGGACACTAAGCCACAAGGAATGGGACAAGATCGCATATCGGGTGAGGCATTTGGCATACCACACTGGGCTTACGGAGACCTTTACTAAGGTGTCTACCTATTGGTATTACACCCCGGAGAGGCTGTATGAAATGCATAAACATACCGACAGGGGGTGCTGGCGGGGTTGCGGACAAGAGGGTACCCTTTCGCACATTCTTTGGGCTTGCCCGGTGCTGACTGCTTATTGGAAGCAGGTCTTGGACGAGGTAGATAAGCACTTTGAGATTGAGCTGCCGCGCTTCCCCGCTTATGTTTTGTTAGCCCTTCCCAATGACCTAATGTACCCGTTGAAGTCTCGCAGAGGTAGACAGATTGCTATCGCGCTGGGCTCAGCGGTCCAGAATATTCTTGTCCACTGGCGCACCGCCACTGTCCCCTCCCTTACTGGTTGGCTGCATAGACTCTGGCAGTTATTGGGTATGGAGAAGATGTCGCTTACGGTGGCTGGGAATGTAGATCAGTTCGAGGAGCTATGGCAACCTTTCCTGGCACTACTGTCCACGGAATTCCGGGAACTCACCTGCCCGAGGTATCTTCGTCTTCTTAGGCTGACGCCACCGGCGACCCCGGGGGATTAGAACGAATGGGGGGCAGGATCTTAGGGGATGGGGTGGGGGCTGTTTGGGGCGGGTTATTCTAATACGGGCCATTGGACGGGGGAGTTGGTGGGTTGATTCTTTTTTTTTTTTCCTTTTTTTTTTTTTTTCTTTCTTGGGGGTGAGGGGCTCAGAGGGACTGGGTTGTGCTTTGTTGGATCGCTCAGCTTTGGGTGGGGGGTTGGGGTACATGAGAGGGTTATGTGAACTGCCTTATTGCCTTACATTTGATGTCTTCCCCTTCTGGACCACCGACCTCCCTCTTGACCACCGCTTCTGAAACACGCTTCTTTTCTTCACTGTATTGTATGTAACCTTAACCTCCTATTCCCTTCCCCATGTTTCTTTTGTCTTAATAAAAATGCTTTAAACCTAAAATGAATAAAACATATATACATTCATATATACATTTAGCTAAGGTACTCAACTGGTGCTTCTAACTACGCCTACCCCAGTGTACCTGACCTAAGCCTAATACTTGGAAGGGAGTAAGTAAGTAGCAGTTTTAGTTAAGTTGGTTTTGCCAAGGTTTGCCTCAAGAATTCTCTCTAAGGGTTTAGTCAACACCACACTGCTGAAATAGAATGTTGGAGGTCTTGTATCTCCTTCCAGGACTCAATATCCCAGTCACTCTCAAGAGTAGGCTGGAAACGCCAGAGCTGGATTTTCTAGGCAAGAGAAAAGACAACATCTCTCTCAGCGCGTCGAGGAGGAGGAGGGGCGGCGTCCGTGGGCAGCTTGCATTTGCTGGGCTCTGCAGAGGACAGCTGTTATGCTCCTATGTGCACCACACCATCACTATCATCGATGTCGTTGCGACAGCAGCAGCGACAGTGGTAACATCAGCGTTTGCTTAAGGCAACGTTGGTAATATTTATACCTGAAAAGAGCCTCGATTGACGTAAGTTTTTTGGACATAAGACGTCAATAAAGATGTCACTAGGAAGTGATCGTCTCTTAGTGCTCATTAGAGTTCTATTACTAATCAAAACATAGCAAGCGGTGTTTTCCCAGGTTGCTGAGTTTTATCTTGTTTAAGAACTCGGAGTGATATCTAGGACTCTTAGATAGTGGCTTCTGCTGTGTCATTTTCTCTAATGAGCTGCAGAGAAAGTGATTCTGAAATGTGGCTCTGATCGTGTTAGGCCAGAGACGAGTTTCTAAAATATTGCTCTTGATCGTTTATGCCAATATAGGGGTACAAGTGGATTATAGCCGTATAGGGGCATAAGGTCACAGTATTGATCGGGGTCCTAGATTAGAACACGACACTCACTCCACGAATTTATGTCCATCAAATTACTAAAAACTATAACAAAAGATGCATGTGTAACATTACCCACCCCAAAATACATATTTGTACGTCTTTAAGCATAGAAATCATTCAAAATTATAGCATATGTAATAAATGAACGATTTTACGAAAAATTACACATGAAATATCTCTTAATACAGAAAAGAAGGGTGAGATAATTTCATCACATAGAAATGCATTTGCTGTAACATGAGCTAGAGGCTGGCATAAAGATATTATGTCTCTAGATTTACTTAAAAATAATAGCTTCTGTTCTTTATGAATAGGTCTACTTTAAGCAAAGTATTTTTGTGCCAGAAAAAAGTAAATATTTTTAAAAAGTGTTCAATAAAAAAAAAAAAATAGAGTTCCATCGCTTTTCAGCAGTTTTTGTTGATCAAAACTGAAGGCCGAATTCAGAGTTCGTGGGAAAGCTGTGTGTCGGAATGCTTTTCAAAAATTATTGTTTCTGTTCGGGGGAGAACATCATATCAGACAGGCTCTCAAAAAATTGGTCTACAAAATCAGGTGACAGTTCGACCAAGTTCGATAGTGCTGGAACTTGGCAGATGTGAGAATGATTGCTATCATCAAAGTCTGGATCAGCAATGCTTACAGAAGGTCGTACCTGGATGATGTTGCTTTTATTTCCCGCTCCACTGTCACCACCTAGTCGTAGCACAGGAGTCTCAACGAATGCCGTCATCAGGATTGGTAGCCGCTGGGGACAACACAAAGCGTGAGCCATTACTGGACTTAGCAAAGTATTGATATCCATTGGTACTGCTGATGGAAGTGCAAGACAGGTGTCCAACACGCACTCATCTCTGCATAGCATACATCGAAGCACAGGTAAGATGCAGGTCTGCCATATAGGTCTGAATAAAAGGAACCAGGTCATGTTTAGATCTCTCAGCCTGGCCAATCCAAGGACTCTAGTTATTCTGTCCCGGTAGTGCACTGCTAGGATTGTTTCTTCCATTCCTGCCGGAGTCATATCTGAGTTTTGGCTTGCCATATCGGAGCAGGAGGGTAAAAAATAAAATCCCTGCTACAAGTCCCAAAATAAGGGGGATGCCGCCAAATACTGAATGGACAAAATTAGAAATGATTCCCCGAACTGCTTTGAATGGTGTTAGCAGTCCCGTAAAAATGGTCTTAAATACGCCTGGGATACCTATGGCACTAGACATATTAAGAATTTGGCTAAGCATTTCTGTGAAATGCACGGGGCAATTTGTTGATAAAAAGTCATGAATCTCTGATGTTGCCCTTGCAACTTGGAGTTCATACATCTCTTTTGATGATGTGATGGGCACTGTTGTCTGCAAAAGCACAGACTTCATTCTGCTTAAAGTATAAATTCTTATAGAAGAGAAATTCAAACGAGGCCGCATGGGAGTCTCTGTGTTTCCAGGGCCGTTTGGAAACAATGCTTGCATACAGCATTTGATCATGGAAGTTACGCTTACGAGATAAGCTTTCCCTGGCAAAAGGCCACAACAGCTGTGATCCGTTCTTAGAATGTAACTCCCATTCAAGAGCTGCATAAAGAAAGGCTCTATCTGCGTTGCAGGTGTGACATGTTGGTTGCATGAAAGGTTGTTAGAATTTCCTTCACAGGCTCCGTGTAAATTAATACCCTGGCACAAAAGAATACCGCTTAGTGAATGTTTACAGTTTTCACCACTAAGAAATACATTTTTGTTGCTGTCACTATAGCATGTGTGTGTGTATGGTAATTTCCATACTGACTTAATGTATCCTTTACCCAATTGTCCATACTGGCCAGTAGGTATGTATTCAAGGCAATTTTTAAATCGGAAAGTTGTTATCGGAATTGTGATAATCCCGTGTATTATCCATTCAATGACAGGACATTCTGACATTGTCAAAGGTAATCTCTCAAGTTTTTCGATGCTCAGGATTTTATAGTCTGCTCCTTTCTGTGCCAAGCTGATTTGTTTATCAGTAAGGTTAAAGATGGAAAACAATGATGTTGTGATGATTAAACGGAAAGGCACATAGCCTGAACGAAGATTTTGCAGCGTCCAGTCTAACTGTACAATAGAACGCAATTGCGACTGGCCATGCTGTAACATTAGCAAGTCTTTGTCAATTATATCTATGGCAGATGATACAATACTGTCCAGTGAATATATTCTGGAGGACAGAGTCATTAACCCATTGTCCACTACAGAAAGTGATTTTTCCAAATTAATACGATCAATTTCTTGTATTTTTTCAGCTGTTTCAATTTGTGTTATTTTCCAAGCCTCGTTGTACGCCGCATATATACTGGTCGCTATGAAACGCTTTTGACGCTGTTTGCGTGGTCTCAGAATGAAATCGCGCAAATCAGCACCATCTTTAAGTAAAGATAAGTGTTGCTTAATTTCAGCCAGTGTGGATGATTCTAGCCATTCAAGGCACAGCTTCCCTACACTGTATGTTGTTACTATCCCTGGATGTTGTCTCTGGGAGTATCTAGGGTCTTGTCTGGTCATTGTTAACCCCTGTGTTTCATTCAGGAATCTATCTTGACAGTTATTCTTGTCAGTAGGCCAGATTACCCACTTTTTCCAATCAGGATGTGTTCTGTTTAGATGTAAAATTGTAGATACGTCTATCTGAATATCTGTTGTTGCAATATCAGGTATTGGCTTTGGAATAGACGGTTAGTTAAGGTCTTTGATCTTAGCTAGGCCAAGACAGGTTGTTTGTTGAATTGTTTCATTTAAAAACATTATTTGT
Source organism: Lissotriton vulgaris (assembly GCF_964263255.1). Lineage (NCBI taxonomy): Eukaryota > Metazoa > Chordata > Amphibia > Caudata > Salamandridae > Lissotriton > Lissotriton vulgaris. Next base: position 40,281,403 of record NC_141691.1, on the reverse strand, counting down.
TCTGGGATCATGCAGGCTTGAAATAGTGCTTCTAGGCCTTGTACCGGCCACTCTTTTGTACCCCAGATGGTTTTTGTTTCAATGTTATTTCTCCAATAATCAAAACCAAATGTCATCATTTTTTCATAAAATGCTTCTGAATATATCAATTTAGTATTTGTCAGCATAGTTTTCAATCCTGTTTTATCTAACAGTTTATAATAAAACATTTCTGCATCACTGGTGTTAAACCCTGAGAAGTACTGAAATTTCTCATAGAATGTTTTTGAACTGCTTTTAGGTGGAGTAGCACAATGTTCCTATTGGTTATACTTAAAAACACTTCTAGGTTGTGCAGATTTATGCAAGTAGTGGTCATCATAGTGTGTGTAGCAGAACATCTGTTCATAACTAGACGAACCTTGCAAATAATCGTGTTCTGTAAATCTTGCTGACAACACTAAATCAGACATCATATTATTAATACTTTAAAAATCCTAATCATCAGAAAATGTACTTGGTTTTACAAAGTCACTTAAGGAAACCTTGAATTGATGAGAATATTTCAGGATTTTGACTGGACCATCGATTTCATAGTCAGTTTTGTCCCATACTACCCCCCCAGGTATCGGAATGGCTGTGACATTTACTGTTGATAGTTCTCTTTTCTTCATGTGGGATGATCAGTGTGGTTTTAGGACTAAGTTGATGTTCTGACTTGCTGTGTCCATTGTATTGTAATAAACCTTCCTAAAATTAAAACTTAAATTAGGCACAGTAGGAGTATAAATACCCCTGAAATAATCCAATGCTCAATCAATGGTGCATCCAGATATACTTCTTTGATTTGTTGAAGGAGTTCTGTTGCTTTTTCTTTAAAAGTCTTTGTTTCTGGCATCACTTCGGGGTTGCTTTGATCCTCAGAGAAGTTATCGAAGTTGATGAAGTAGCCAGAGGCAGTTCTGTCAATTGTTGGAATTGTTCTTTCAATTTGTCTTTCGGTAGCACATTCTGATGCCACGTCATTGTAAACTGGTGTTTCTTGACGAACTGTTTCTATCTGTGTTCCAAGTGGCATGAGTTCCATGGCATTATTGCATAGTCCCTCTCTGTGCACTGCAGGCTTATCGAATGTGATTAGTCTTTCAGTTTGAACCTCTTGGATTGTTGCAAGTTTGGGTATTCTGTTGTTTCTCGGGAGTCCACTGGGCCTACTGTTGATTATAGGCCACATGCTTGTGGTTTTACAAGGTCGATTGATACAACTCTGTTCTCCTTTTTACCAGCAAGGGGTGGTAGGACTACTGACCTTGTTCCGTTGATTGCTAAGACAGGTACTGCTTTTCTGTAAGAAGGCCCAAATTCCTTCTTCACCGCTATTTTTTCTCTGACTAGATCCCCAATCTTTGGAATCCAGACAGGCTTCGCTGGGGCTGGTGGCGCCTCGTCAGTGGTAGTTGGCTGTTGCTTTAACTTTATGTTACTTAAGGATTTTCTTGTTTCATTCAAGTCCTGTAAAACAGCCAAACGATCTTTGATGTCAAAGTCTGTTTTCTTATCTTCTACCACTGATACCTGACTATCTAAGTCCTGAATTAGCATTCTAGTTCCGAACAATAGTTCGTATGGGCTGAAACCTTTTAGAGAATTTCTTGGCAAATTGTTAAGACTTAATTGGACACTTATTAAATGTTTGACCCACCCAGCACCTGAACCTAATACCTTCGCTGTTATAGATTGCTTTATGTCCCGGTCTTTTCTTTCTACCACACTGCTCCCTTTGGGGTGTGACGGACAACAATACCGCAACCCAACTCCCTTGCTGGCCATGGCCTCCTTATAAGCTTGAGAGCTAAAAGCAGGACCCTGGTCAGAATGGAACATGGCAATTGCGTATGTGCCGATAAAGACTCGCAGATCTTTTATAAACGTTCTGGCGTCAGCCGAGCGCTGGGGCCACATTTTTTTAAGTGTGTTCAGCCTTAATGATTAATAGGACGCTGGATGGCATGTAGACAGCATTACGCTGTTTCTAATTGGTAGCCGGGCAACAGACTGGACTAGTTCACTACTGCGATCCCTGTCAAAGTCTGGACAGTTCTTTACATATATTTGATGTTGCACGCTCATTCCCGGCCACCAGTATACTGATTGTAATTCAGTCAGAGATTCCTTGATCTTTTTGTGCCTAGGAACCAATCCCATGTGTGCGTCTGCTATTAAAAATATTCTCCTGTTCATGTTTGGAATTACCCTATCCCCCACTCCAGGGATTCGAGCAAAAGGAACGGAGTTTGCATCAATTACGTATGCAAAATTGAGTGGATAGTTCACGGGTAGTGCTGCACAGTCGCATTTTACGGATGTTTTGACTGCCAGCATTGTTTCCCCGTCTATGTACTTTTCTGAACGCTTTTTTGTGGCTACGGAAGCCGGTTTAGCTGCTTCCGCTGTGGCTGTATTACCCAATGAATTCCTTGCAACGTGAACGCCATCATGTTGATGACTCAGAGTGTGTATCACGTGAGTCTTTTGTAGTTCTTTCTGTAAAAGAGCTAATTGTTTCCAAAGCATTTTATGCATTATTGTGGCACCTGTGTCATCTTTGTAATCATTTTGAACACAGCTCTGTAATTTATTATTGTAAGAGTTGACGCAAAAATGAGAATCGCACATGATTAGTGTCGGGAATTCACGTTCTGCATTTTCAAGCGCCATCTTTAAACATCTGATTTCAGCTCTCTGAGCCGAACAGTTTCTAACTGATTCAGTTTTTGTGATTTTTGGTCTGAGTTTACCGCACAACCAGCGACCTTGAACAATCGCACAGGCTGCATCGTAGGATTTGTTCTCTACGTTGAAATGCTGTACAAATCTATCTGTATAGATTATACAGGCGTACTGTGGGAGAGGCAGAAGTTCGATTGGCAGAGGATATTCTTCTTCATAAGTCAATTTATTCAGTTTTTCGAATTGCGGGGCAAAATAGTATTTCACATCTTCTGCTCCAAGAGAATCTACACACTGTATCCATTTTGGATCCAGTGACACTGTAGGCAGGTTTACTGGGCTGAATAGCGCCTCGAAGGTGGATTCCGCTGTGAGGATACTAATCCTTTTACCATGTGCTAGTTCCCTTTCATTAGCTAGTGCAGTCTGTACTGCTCTCACAGTATTTTCTGTGAGACTGAATGTTTTTTCTGCTTGGGTGTACAAGTGTGATTTGTAAGCAATTGGTACCTTTTTCCCTCATTAGAGGTCAGGTACGTGAATAAGCATCTTCCTGGGATGACTCGGATTACAAGATTGCGTGTGTTGTCACATGTATCCAATTTTGTTTTAGCTAACATGTCTGTTTGCAGTGATCTCAAAATTTCTGTGTGTTTTTGAGTCCAAGTGATTGGTTTAAAATCAGGTTTAATTATTTCATAGAGAGGTTTAACCCTCTCCGCATAATTTAGAATGTACGTTTTTCCGAAAATCAGAAAACCTAGAATCGATTGTAAGTTCTTCAGCGTTTTTGGTGCTTGGAGTACAGCGCACTTCTCTAAGAAGTTGTCCGCCAGGCTTTTTCCTTCACTTGATAATTCGTATCCTAAAAATAATACTGTCAGATGGGCAATTCGGGACTTTTTAACGTTGAATTTGTAACCCTCTGCTGCGAACCCAAGTATACTGTTGTTCACTCTTTTCAAGTGAGTCTCCAAGTCGTCGTCTGTGAGATAGATATCATCTATGTAAGATAATGCCTCATCATCATACATTTGTAGTTACTCTGTTACTCTGGCTGAGAATAGTCATGGGCTGTTCTTGAATCCCTGTGGGAGCTAACAGAAATTTTTCTGAGACCCCATTACTGAGAAAGCAGTCAAGTATCTGCTTTCTGGTGCAATGTTTTGACAAAAGAAACCATTAGATATGTCTAATGTCTTTTTATATATTTTTTCCAAACTATGTTATTCATTGGTACAGCACTATGCAAATTGTGTACTGCAAAGGTTTTGCAACATGCGTTAAGGTGTCTGTAATCCAAAACTAGACGATATGAATTGTCTGGCTTGGAGACAGGAAACAAAGGATTGTTCATTTGAGAGATGCATGTTTCAATCACCCCTTGGTAGTCAAGTTGATCTAAAATCTCCCTGACTTGTTTTTCAGCTTCTTGCTTAATGGGATACTGTGTTTGTGCAGTTGGTTGACTTTTTAACTGGATTTTGTGAGGAGGAGAGTCCTCATCCCATCCTACATGATTTTTATATAATGCTGGTGCCTGGGCTACGGCCCATTTCCTAGCATATATATTTAGTGTGAATCGGAATGTGATTCGAGAAGGCAGGCATAATCATTTCTTCGCCACGAGGGCACTCCCTGACAAACTCCGGGGTACAATCTTTTTCAGCTAACAGAATGTCATAGCCTTTTGAGTGTTTATCCCAAAATAGACCCCTTATTTTCCTAGTCTTATCACCCTCTATACACAGTGTTATTTCGTATATCTTATGGGGCTCGCTAACTCTTGTGTCGGCAGTTTCTACTTGAATGTATTCATTCGTGTCCACTGTCTCTAGATGACTCATCAGGACCTTGCGAGCTATGCTGATTTCTGCTGCACTGTCTAGCATTGTCTGTGCCCACTCCCCGTTTTTCAACTGTGTCCTCAGTATTCTCGGCATTTTCGATTACTCTAATACTGGCTACCTTCTTTTTTGGAAATTGTAACTTTTTACTTTGAGCAGGTTCCTTGTCTTTGGACTTGGTGTGCTCTCCTGGGTCTGACCGTCCTCTTCTTTCCGATTTCTGCGAAAAAGATCGAGAGGGACATGTATCAATACTTTGATATCTATCAGGCTTCTTCAAATTATCCCGATTTCTAAGGTTATATCTTTTCTCAGAGGGCTCCCTCTGGGGAGACTGGTGTTCTCGAGTCGGAGTTCTTTCCCTCCGTCGAGGAGACCTTCCTCTGGACTGGAAAACTTTTTCCTTGGGAGTGGATTGTTTATTTCCATCCCAGCTCTTTTTAGGAGTGTTTGAATTATTTTTAATAAATCATGTTTCAGGATTTTCGAGCAGTTGGGGCTTTACTAGTTTTCCACCCAAGCTCTCTCTACCTAGTTCTTCATAACATTTTTCTAAAATTCTGGCAAGCTCTATTGGTTGATCTGTTATATCTGTTTCCTTCAACTTCTGGCGGATCACCACAGATGCTGCTGCTCCTTTTATGTTGGCTAATAATATAGCCGAGACCTGCTTGAAGGCTTTCAGTAATTTCATACCAAGAGTTAAAGCAGGTTCTGGACCGTATTCATTCTGAATCTGTTTTAGCACATCAGGTATTACCGCCATAGACGGAACACCATGTGTTTTTGTGTAAATGGAAGCAAAGGCTGTACCCCAAGTGTCACAGTCCTCCAGGAAGGCAGATGGTCAGAATCCTGTGTTTCTCAATAGGGGTAGTATTCGGAAATACTGCCTCTATTTGAGAGATTTTCTGCGCTAACCAGAAAGGAATTTGTTCCCGTTTTATGGGTGTTTTACCAAGACATGACTGTATGTTCTGTGGTATAATTTTATTGGTGTTCCCCTGATCAGGGGTCAGCTGTGGTGTATTAACAGCTGTTTGGACTGTAGCAGTCCGCATTACATATTGGACTAATTGCCTATGTATTTTGATTAATGTTTTTAGCTGTGCTAAAAGTTCTTCTCTAAACATTTTATTAATGTCTGGATGTGGTGTGTAGCTGGCTAGAACCGGCCACGTTGCTCCTGGTCTACCTAGTGGACCGAGCCTGGTTATATGATCATTGTGTTTTAGGGCGCCTTTAAACCAGAGCAGATGCTCTTGGAATTTTAATGGGATTTCAATCTCCTCGAAAGGAGCGTACTCTTCCGGTGGATCCCCTATTTTGTACCAGTGGAACTCGTGTGTTGCGGCAATTTTATCCATAAATAGAATACCTCTGTCTGCTGATATTCGTGTGCCTTTATCACAAAGACGACTGTACCACCTTGTGTGGTCAGTCCATTTTCTATAAGTTTTATAGTTATAGATTTTCTTAAATGTGCCGGGATGATTATTGCACCCGGTTCATTAGTACCGTCTGGACCCTGCTCAGTTGCATTTACTGCGGGTGCAGCGGTTCCGTTTTCTCCTGGCATTGTATAAATGCAAGGTTTGCAGAGCAGGTCTCCAAGGAGACAAAGATTAGGTGCACAATATTTTGGAACACTGTATCCTTCAACGTTGAATAAACCAGTGCTTTACATAGGAATCTCTTCCTACTAAGGTCGGGAGGATTTTAACCTTTCACCCACTCCAGACGTCTATTGGAGTATTTATGGTAGAAAGGGGTCTGTGTGAAAAATGCACGACTGAGTTACTCTAATGTCTTGCGTTAGTTTTATCGCCTTACCAAATGGTGGGCGCCATGTAGTGTAGTTCCTATTTTCCCAATAGGCCCTGTGCATTGGTATAACATAAACAGCAGTATGGACGTGGAAGTGCGGATCTTCCAGGTCTCTACTGACTATGCTAAACTTAATTGGGTTTGTTACCAACTAGCTCAGAGGTCACTGGAAACTTTCTTGACTGAATAGGAAGTGATCAGCTTCCCTGGTACAGACAAGAAGTGATTCAGTTTTCCAACAACAGCATAAACATGGCAACTTTGCTCCTTAGAATAAGAGTCAATCTCTAGAGTCGTGTGAAACAATAGACAGTTATTTTACTCAGTCAGTTGTGCAGATTACTTTCACCAAGATGCAGAGAAATGGGTGTTTTCAATAAAAAGGTATTATTTATTGAACAGTCTTTCTTCTCGTGCAAGAGAAATGAATTGCCACAAATGCAAGACTTGTTATTATAAAAAGTGCGTACAGTAAAATGAGGATTGCGAAATAATACTGTAAAAGCATTGATATAGTTTCTTAGCCATACAATGGTTTAAAATGAATAAAACATATATACATTCATATATACATTTAGCTAAGGTACTCAACTGGTGCTTCTAACTACGCCTACCCCAGTGTACCTGACCTAAGCCTAATACTTGGAAGGGAGTAAGTAAGTAGCAGTTTTAGTTAAGTTGGTTTTGCCAAGGTTTGCTTCAAGAATTCTCTCTAAGGGTTTAGTCAACACCATACCTCTGAAATAGAATGTTGGAGGTCTTGTATCTCCTTCCAGGACTCAATATCCCAGTCACTTGCAAGAGTAGGCAGGAAACGCCGGAGCTGGATTTTCTCGGCAAGAGAAAAGACAGCGTCTCTCTCAGCGCGTCGGTGGAGGAGGAGGGGCAGCGTCCTTGGGCAGCTTGCATCTGCTGGGCTCTGCAGGGGACAGCTGTTCTGCTCCTATGTACACCACACAATCGCTAACATCGATGTCGTTGAGACAGCAGCAGCGGCAGTAGTAACATCAGCGTTTGCTTAAGGCAACGTTGGTAATATTTATACCTGAAAGGTGCCTGGCTTGACGTATGTTTTTGGACATAAGACGTCAATAAAGATGTCACTAGGAAGTTATTGTTTCTTAGTGCTCATTAGAGTTCTATTACTAATCAAAACATAGCAAGCGGGGTTTCCCCAGGTTGATGAGTTTTATCTTGTTGAAGAACTCGGAGTGAAATCTAGGAATATTAGATAGTGGCTTCTGCTGTGTCATTTGCTCTAATGAGCTGCAGAGGAAGTGATTCTGAAATGTGGCTCTGATCGTGTTAGGCCAGAGACGAGTTTTTGAAATATTGCTCTTGATTGTTTATGCCAATATAGGGGTACAAGCGGATTATAGCCGTATAGGGGCATAAGGTCACAGTATTGATCGGGGTCCTAGATTAGAACACAACAGTAATAATCATGCTTTTTCACTTGCCTATCTTTGCACTCAGAGAAACACTTCGTACATTAAATTAGGTTTGAAAAATAGCAGAAGTAAAACCTATACAATGGCTGTAGGGATGAATTTAGAAGCAGAGATCAAAGAAATGCAGAGTCACACTCATAGAAGTTCACAGCAATAACATTACTTAAAAGATAATTAGAAAAGAAAGAATACTGTATCTGTATGTTGTTGTAGTTGTCCTGTTGAATTTGGTAAGTTGGATGCATCCAACCATTTCTCTTATTAGCGGGACTCCTCCAATTCATCTGATGCTCCGTCCATCAATGTTGGTGACCAGAAGACACCCTGTCCACTGCCTGCTTGGCGGATGCTGAATTGCAGCTCGCTAATGTGAAGCCTGACTTCATCCATTTTGTCCCATTGCACAGACTGAAACCCGTCCTGTAATTATTGATGGAAAAACAGGAAGTGATATTAGAACACCACTGACAAATAAATATAAGGTATGTACGCTGTGTAGTGCAAAAAGTCACACTTTGAGTTTCCTAATAGACAGTACAATATTTTTAAAAGTGCGTACTCTATCTGAGTCTCCTTTTGAAGGATAAATAAGTATGGGCGAATTAATTTAGCAGATCTTTCCCCTCAAGGTAGGTGTGCTGTAAACTGTGTTTTAGAACAAAATTAGACCTTCCCAGCAGTGCTCCCAGACCCTTACTAAACCCAGTCGCTTAAATGTAGAAGACCCCCAATCAGATCTCCAAAAACAAGGCCTAGTAAAAAATGGTGACAAAACTTACTTTGAAAGTAAAGTAGGCCCAAATCCCTCCATACCCACCATGGATTGTATTCAAACCACTTGCAAGCAAGCAAAAGTATCCATACCCAGCATTGCTCTAAGACTCGCAAACACCAGGAACTCCCACAAACAGCCCCCCGAAAATGGTAAAGTGAACAAAATTTCCGAAAATGCAAAAACTTTTTTCCCAGGGATTGTCTCCAAAACATTTTCTTTTGGGTATTAGACCTTCCCAGCAATGGCCCCAGAACTGTCAACCCGGGTGAAAAAAAGTTTAACACCCCCAACAAGCCAAAAGGCAAAACCCGGGAAAAGCCACACTTAAAAAACTTTGGGCCTACCTAGAATTCAGTCCAAATGCGCTCTGCAGCTAGGCCCCAACTCCCCTTTTTCACCATGGATTTCCTGTAAAACAAATGCAATCAACATTAGAATGTGCCAGCAGTACTCCCAGATCCCAAAACCCACCCAAAAAAACCTGGAAGCCCCCCAAAGAGCACCCCAAAGACAGGCAAGTGAGCAAAAATGCAAAAACGTTTTCACCATGGATTTGGTCCAAAACACTTGATTCCCATATTAGACCTTCCGAGCTATGCCCCCAGACCCCTGCAGCCACCCGCAAAAAAGCAGAACACCCCCAAACAGGCAAAAAGCAAAAATGGTCCTACCTTCGATTCAGTCCAAATACACTGTGCAGCTAGGCCCTAACTCCCCTTTTCCACCATGGATTTCCTGAAAAACAAATGCAATCAACATTAGACTGTGACTGCAGTGCTCCCAGACCCCAAAACCCACCCACAAAAACCTGGAAGCCCCCCAAAGCGCACCCCAAAGACAGGTAAGTGAGCAAAAACGCAAAAACTTTTTCACCATGGATTTGGTCCAAAACACTTGATTCCAATATTAGACCTTCCGAGCTATGCCCCAAGACCCCTGCAGCCACCTGTAAAAAAGCAGAACACCCCCAAACAGGCAAAAAGCAAAAATGGGCCTAGCTTCAATTCAGTCCAAATATACGTTGTGCAGCTAGGACCTAACTCCCTTTTTCTACCATGGATTTCCTGAAAAACAATGCAATCAACATTAGACTGTGCCAGCAGTGCTCCCAGACCCCAAAACCCACCCACAAAAACCTGGAAGCCCCCCAAACAGCACCTCAAAGACAGGCAAGTGAGCAAAAACGCAAAAACTTTTTCACCATGGATTTGGTCCAAAACACTTGATTATGATATTAGACCTTGCAAGCTATGCCCCCAGACCCCTGCAGCCACCCGCAAAAAAGCAGAACACCCCCAAACATCCAAAAAGCAAAAATGGGCCTACCTTCAATTCGGTCCAAATATACGCTGTGCAGCCAGGCCCTAACTCTCCTTTTCCACCATGGATTTCCTGAAAAACAAATGCAATCAACATTAGACTGTGCCACGACTAACTTGAACCTTACAAATGGTACAAATTGCTATGTTTTCCCTTGTTGGGCTAACACTAAAGAAGTCCCAAACTGCGGATTTCAAATGTCTGTGGTGGGTGGAGGAGGCGATACTGGGAATGCTAATGCCAGATAAAGTGGAGGATGTGTGTTGCCGAAATTTACTACGTTGTGCACTTACAGCACCACTAATTGAGGAAATGGAGGTTGAGGTGGATGAAGGTCCCATCTGGCGAGAAAATATGGAAGCTGTAGGTGGTGGTGTACTAGTTAACTGCATTGGTGGTGGTCCCATTGACATGTCGCCAACATCACGCTCAGCAGCATTTCGGGATAGTGTAAAAATGTCTGTTTGCTGCATGCCCGCTCAGGCTGGAATGACATTTATGATGACTGTGTCGTCATTGTGAGAGTCTTCCTCAGCAGGAGTATACACCACTTTTTGTTCAGAGTCATCATCACACTCGATAACTATGAGACTTTCGGGGACCTTCCTTTTACGCTTAGCTACCTTTGTCAGATCATGGTGTGCCTCACTCTCAGACGGCGCTGGTGGTTCCCAATTTTCATCCATATCATCAGAAGGAAGGGGGCTTGAAGAAGATGTAGGCACCATCCTTGATCTTTTCCTTGCTGGGGATCTGGAAGACAATGAATTATCAGGAGGAATGGCTTCCTCGAATGATACCTCGGCTTGAATGTCGATTTCCTGATGTGTCCCTACTTCGGGAGGAACAACTATTGTGGGCACTTCTGCCGCTCCATGCGCCGCCTAAGCATGGGCGAATTTTGCGAATTTGCGATCCGCGAATTTGCGGATTCGCGAATTTGCGATCTGCAAAATTCGCGAATTTGTGCGAATTTGCGGAGTTTTGTTTTTTTGTGTGTTCGTGGGGTTTTTTGCGTGTTCGCGGGGTTTTTTGCGTGTTTGCGGGGCTTTTTGCGTCTTCGCGAGCCGCTTGCATAGCGAAGTTACCCATGCAGTCATTTATGGGAGAGGGAGAGAGAGATAGATAGATAGATGGAGAGATAGATAGAAAGAGAGAGAAAGAGAGGCCGGATCTCTGAAGGGCCAGATTCCTGAGTTGCCCCTACAGAACATACAGCTTTTTATTTTTAGCAAAATGCATGTGGAAATTGTGCTGTAAACCCCTCCTGACAACTCAAAATGGGTGTATTTGCCATCCTCTCCCTTTTTCCTGTTTTTTATATCTGTAAGTGCTTCCTGATGAGGTTAAATTCCTTGGACAAGTGCCTCGTTGCCTACTTGCAACTATTCTCTGACCCTGCTTCAAGGGTCAGAGCAGGGTCAGAGAATAGTTGCAGGTAGGCAACGAGGCGCCAGGAAGAAATTAGCAGCAGGTGTCCAAGTTGAAGTTAATTTGTTTGTAACCCTTTTGTAAAAGGTTACAAAGAAATTAGGTTCAACTTTTGCACCTGCTGCTGTAACCCTTGTTGCGTGCTTATCTAGGTTCCTGATCGATACTGTGACCTTATGCCCCTATTCGGCTATAAATCCATTTATTCCGTATATTGGCATAACCGTTCAAGTGCGATTTTCTGAAAAGTCATCTCTGGCCTCACACGAACAGAGCCACATTCCAGCATGACTCTCTGCTACTTCCTTTGTGACCAATTAGTGCAATGACAGAGCAGCAGTCACTATCTGATATTCCTAGATAACACTCCGAGTTCTTCAACAAGATAAAAACTTAGCAAACCTGGAAATCCCCGCTTGCTATGTTTTGATTAGTAATGGAACTCTAATGAGCAACTGATAACTGTCACTTCCTAGTGACATCTTTAATTGACGTCTTATGTCCAGCAAACTTGCGGCAAACCCGGCACCTGTCAGGTATAAATATTACCAACGTTGCCTTAAGCAATGAGAGAAATACGAGCTGTGAGTTCGTTGCCTGTTGCTGATGCCAGCTGCCTGCATGACCCTGTGTTGGTAAAAACTAGCACTCTGTCGCTGCAGCCTGCTATCCCGTGGTGGTGAAGCTGCTGATTACCATTATCGCCGCTACAGCGCGACCTATGGTGCAGTACGCTTGAGGAGCCGAGCAGCGGTCCTCTGCGAAGACATCCAGCCCAGCTGCCCGCGGACGCTGTCACCCCTCCTTCCTCGACGCGCTGAGAGAAGCCGCTGCATTTCTCGTGCAGAGAAATCCAGTCCCGGCGCTTCCGGTTTACCCTCGCGGGTGACTGGGATATCGAGAGAGACCCCTGAAGGAGATACCAATCCTCCATCATTCTATTCAGAGGTATGGTGTTGACTAAACCCTTAGACGAGAATTCTTGAAACAAACCTTGGCAAAACCAACTTAACTTAAGCTACTTACTTACTCCCCTTCTCACGTGTTAGGCTTAGGTCAGGCACACTGGGGTAGGCTTAGTTAGAAGCACCAGTTGAGTATGTTAGCCTAATGTATATATGACTGTATATATGTTTTATTACTTTTAAACCATGGTATGGCTAAGAAACCATATCAATGCTTTTACAGTTCTATTTCGCAATACTTATCTTACTGTACGTACTTTTTATAATAACAGTTATTGCAATTGTGGCAATACATTTCTCTTGTACGAGAAGAAAGACTGTTCAATAAATGTTACCCTTTATTGATACACGCCCGTCTCTCTATTCTCTACATACCGTGAAAGTAAACTGCACTAGACTGACTGAGTGAAATCTGTGTCTATTGTTTCACACGACCCTAGAGATCGACTCTTGATCTGAGGAGCAAAGTTGTCATGTTGCACGGTTGTTGGAAAACTGAATCCCTTCTTGTCTGTGCCAAGGAAGCTGATCACTTCCTATGCAGAGAAGAAAGTTTCCAGTGACCTCTGAGCTAGTTGGTAACACAACCCAATTAAGTTTAGCATAGTCAGTGGAGGCCTGGAATATCCGCAGTTCCACGTCGATACTACTGTTTATGTTATTCCAATGCGCAGGGCCTAGTGGGAAACTAGGAACTACACTACATGGTGCCCAACGTTTGGTAAGGCGATAAACTAATGCAAGACTTGTAGAGTAACTCAGTCGTGCATATTTCACAGACCCCTTTCTCCCGTAAAAACTCCAATAGACGTCTGGAGTGGGTGAAAGGTTAAAATCCGCCCGACCTTAGTAGGAAGAGATTCCTATGTAAAGCTCCGGTTTATTCAACGTTGAAGGATACAGTGTTCCAAAATATTGTGCACCTAATCTTTGTCTCCTTGGAGACCTACTCTGCAAATACTGCATTTTTAAAATGTCAGACAATGAAGAAGCAGCTAGGCTGGCTTCCGTACTAATAGAGGAAGACACGAGTCTCCTACAGGCAGACCCGGATGCTATAATCATCCCGGTCCACTTAAGAAGATCTATAACTTTAAAACTTATAGAAAACGGACTGACACCTCAGGGTGGTACAGTAATTTTCGTGATAGAGGCTCACGAGTATCGGCAGACAGAGGTATTCTATTCATGGATAAACTTTCCAGCGGCAAACGCTGCAACACAAGAGTTTCACTATTACAAAATAGAGGAACCTCCGGAAGAGTACGCTCCTTTCGAGGAGACTGAAATCCCACTTAAATTTCAAGAGCACCTGCTCTGGTTTAATGGCGCCCTAAAACACAATAATCACATAACTAGGCTCGGTCCACTAGGTAGACCAGGAGCAACGTGGCCGGTTCTAGCCAGCTACACACCACATCCTGACATTGCAAGAATGTCAAGAGAAGAGCTGTTAGCACAGCTGAACACATTAATAAAAATACATAGGCAATTAGTCCAATATGTAATGCGGACTGCAACAGTCCAGCCAGCTGTTAATACACCACAGCTGACCCCTCATCAGGGGAACACAAATAAAATTACACCACAGAACATACAGTCATGTCTTGGTAAAACACCCGTAAAACGGGAACAAATTCCTTTCTGGTTAGCCCAGAAAATCACTCAAATAGAGGCAGTATTTCCTGATACTACCCCTATTGAGAAACACAGAATCTTGACCATCTGCCTTCCTATGGGAATCGCACCACACGTGGAGGACTGTGACACTTGGGGTACAGTCTTTGCTTCCATTTACACAAAAACACACGGTGTTCCATCTATGGCGGTAATACCAGAAGTGCTAAAACAGATTCAAAATGAATTCGGTCCAGAGCCCGCTTTAAATCTGGGTATGAAATTACTGAAAGACTTCAAGCAGGTCACGGCTATATTATTAGCCAACATAAAAGGAGAAGCAGCATCTGTGGCGATTCGCCAGAAGTTGAGAGAAACAGATATAAAAGATCCTGTTGAGCTTGAAAAAATCATAGAAAAATGCTATGAAGAATTAGGTAGAGACAGCTTGGGTGGAAAACCAGTTAAGCCCCAACTGCTCGAAAATCCTGAAAAATTATTTATTAAAAATAATTTAAACACTCCTAAAAAGAGCTGGGATGGAAATAAACAATCCACTCCCAAGGAAAAAGTTTTCCAGTCCAGAGGAAGGTCTCCTCGACGGAGGGAAAGAACTCTGACTCGAGAACGCCAGTCTCCCCAACGGGAGCCCTCTGAGAAAAGATATAACCTTAGAAATAGGGATAATCTAAAAAAACCTGATAGATATCAAAGTATTGATACACGTCCCTCTCGATCTCTTCCACAGAATTCGGAAGGAAGAGGACGGTCAGACCCAGGAGAGCACACCAAGTCCAAAGACAAGGAACCTGCTCAGAGTAAAAAATCTCAATTTCCTAAAAAGAAGGTAGCCAGTATTAGAGTAATCAACCATGCCGAGAATACTGAGGACACAGTTGAAAAACGGGGAGTGGGCATTGACAATGTTGGACAGTGCAGCAGAGATCAGTATAGCGCGCAAGAACTTGATGAGTCATCTAGAGACAGTGGACACGAATGAATACATTCAGGTTGAAACTGCCGATGCCAGACTTAGCGAGCCCCATAAAATATACGAAATAACATTGCGTATAGAGGGTGATAAGACTAGGAAAATTAAGGGGCTATTTTGGGATAAGCTCTCAAAAGGCTATGATATTCTGTTAGCTGAAAAAGATTGGCCCCCAGAGTTTGTCAGGGAGTGCCCTCGTGGCGAAGAAGTGATTATGCCTGCCTTCTCGAATCACATTCCGATTCATAAAAAATATACATATGCACGGAAATGGGCAGTAGCACAGGCACCTGCATTGTATAAAAATCATGTAGGATGGGATGAGGATTCAACGCCTCACAAAATCCAGCTAAAAAGTGAACCAACTGCCCAACGGCAGTATCCCATAAAGCAAGAAGCTAAAAAACAAGTCAGGGAGATCTTAGATCAACTTGAATACCAGGGGGTGATTGAAACATGCACCTCTCAAATGAACAATCCTTTGTTTCCTGTCTCCAAGCCAGACAATTCATATCGTCTAGTTTTGGACTACAGACATCTTAATACATGTTGTAAAACTTTTGCTGTACAAAACTCGCATAGTGCAGCCCTAATGAATAACATAGTTAGGAAAAAATACAAAACGACATTAGACATATCTAATGGTTTCTTTTGTCAAAACATTGCACCAGAAAGCAGATATTTGACCGCTTTCTCCGCATTTGGGTCGCAGAAAAAATTCTGTCGACTCCCACAGGGGTTCAAGAACAGCCCAGGACTATTCTCAGCTAGGGTAACAGAGTTACTACAAATCTATGATGATGAAGCATTATCTTACGTAGATGATATTTATCTCACAGATGACGACTTGGATACTCACTTGAAAAGAGTGAACACCATTATACTTGGGTTCGCAGCAGAGGGTTACAAATTCAACTTTAAAAAGTCCCGAATTGCCCATCTGACAGTACTGTTTTTAGGGTACGAATTATCAAGTGAAGGGAAAAGCCTAGCGGACAACTTCTTAGAGAAGTGCGCTGTACTCCAAGCTCCAAAAACGCTGAAGAATTTACAATCAATACTAGGTTTTCTGAATTTCGGAAGAACTTACATCCTGAATTACGCAGAGAGGGTTAAACCTCTCTACGAACTAATTAAACCTGATTTTAAACAAATCAATTGGACTCAAAAACACACAGAAATTTTGAGATCACTGCAAACAGACATGTTAGCAAAAACAAAATTAGATACACGTGACAACACGATCGATCTTGTAATCCGAGTCATCCCAGGAAGATGCGGATTCACATACCTAACCTCTAATGAGGGAGAAAAGGTACCAATTTCAATTAAATCTCACTTGTACACACAAGCAGAAAAAACATTCAGTCACACAGAAAGAACTGTGAACGCAGTGCAAATCGCATTAGCAAATGAACGAGAACTAGCACACGGCAAAAGGATTAACATCCTCACAGCGGAATCCGCCTTCGAAGCGCTATTCAGCCCAGTAAACCTGCCTACAGTGAGACTGGATCCGAAATGGATACAGTGCATAGATTCTCTAGGAGCGGAAGACGTAAAATACTATTTTGCCCCGCAATATGAAGAACTGAATGATTTAGAATATGAAGAAGAATATCCTCTGCCAATCGAAATCCTGCCTCTCCCATTATATGCCTGTATAATCTATACAGATAGCTCTGTACAGCATTTCAACGTAGAGAGAAAATCCTACGATGCAGCATGTGCGATCATTAAATGTCGTTGGCTGTGCGGTAAAATCAAACCGAAAATAACAAAAACTGAATCAGTGAAGTACTGTTCGGCTCAAAGAACTGAAATCAGATGTTTAAAGATGGCGCTCGAAAATGCAGAACGCGAATTCCCCACACTTATAGTGTGCGATTCTCATTTTTGCGTCAATTCTTACAATAACAAACTGCAGAGTTGGATCGAAAACGACTACAGAGATGACACAGGTGCCACAATAAAGCATAAAAAGCTCTGGAACGAGGTAGCTCTTTTAAGTAAAGAACTACAAAAGACTCACGTGATTCACGCACAGAGTCTTCAACGTGATGGCGTTCACGTTGCAGGGAATTCATTGGCTAATACAGCCAAAGCGGAAGCAACTAAACCGGCTTCCGTAGCCACAAAAAAGCGTACAGATAAATACATAGGCGGGGAAACAATGCTGGCAGTAAAAACGACCGTAAAAGGCGACTGTGCAGCACTACCCGTAAACTATCCACTCAATTATGCATACATAATCGATGCAAACTCCGTTCCGTTTGCTCGAATCCCTGGAGTGGGGGATAGAGTAATTCCAAACACGAACAGGAGAATATTTTTAATAGCAGACGCACATATGGGTTTGGGTCTGAGACACCAAACAATTAAGGTTTCTCTGACTGAATTACAATCAGTATACTGGTGGGCTGGAATGAGTGTAGAACACCAAATATATGCAAACAACTGTGAAAACTGCAATAGGGATCGCAGTAGCGAACGTTGCTACCGGCTACCAGTCAGAAAGAGCGTAACGCTGCCTGAAAAATTATTTATTAAAAATAATTTAAACACTCCTAAAAAGAGCTGGAATGGAAATAAACAATCCACTCCCAAGGAAAAAGTTTTCCAGTCCAGAGGAAGGTCTCCTCGACGGAGGGAAAGAACTCTGACTCGAGAACGCCAGTCTCCCCAACGGGAGCCCTCTGAGAAAAGGTATAACCTTAGAAATAGGGATAATCTAAAAAAACCTGATAGATATCAAAGTATTGATACACGTCCCTCTCGATCTCTTCCACAGAATTCGGAAGGAAGAGGACGGTCAGACCCAGGAGAGCACACCAAGTCCAAAGACAAGGAACCTGCTCAGAGTAAAAAATCTCAATTTCCTAAAAAGAAGGTAGCCAGTATTAGAGTAATCAACCATGCCGAGAATACTGAGGACACAGTTGAAAAACGGGGAGTGGGCATTGACAATGTTGGACAGTGCAGCAGAGATCAGTATAGCGCGCAAGAACTTGATGAGTCATCTAGAGACAGTGGACACGAATGAATACATTCAGGTTGAAACTGCCGATGCCAGACTTAGCGAGCCCCATAAAATATACGAAATAACATTGCGTATAGAGGGTGATAAGACTAGGAAAATTAAGGGGCTATTTTGGGATAAGCTCTCAAAAGGCTATGATATTCTGTTAGCTGAAAAAGATTGGCCCCCAGAGTTTGTCAGGGAGTGCCCTCGTGGCGAAGAAGTGATTATGCCTGCCTTCTCGAATCACATTCCGATTCATAAAAAATATACATATGCACGGAAATGGGCAGTAGCACAGGCACCTGCATTGTATAAAAATCATGTAGGATGGGATGAGGATTCAACGCCTCACAAAATCCAGCTAAAAAGTGAACCAACTGCCCAACGGCAGTATCCCATAAAGCAAGAAGCTAAAAAACAAGTCAGGGAGATCTTAGATCAACTTGAATACCAGGGGGTGATTGAAACATGCACCTCTCAAATGAACAATCCTTTGTTTCCTGTCTCCAAGCCAGACAATTCATATCGTCTAGTTTTGGACTACAGACATCTTAATACATGTTGTAAAACTTTTGCTGTACAAAACTCGCATAGTGCAGCCCTAATGAATAACATAGTTAGGAAAAAATACAAAACGACATTAGACATATCTAATGGTTTCTTTTGTCAAAACATTGCACCAGAAAGCAGATATTTGACCGCTTTCTCCGCATTTGGGTCGCAGAAAAAATTCTGTCGACTCCCACAGGGGTTCAAGAACAGCCCAGGACTATTCTCAGCTAGGGTAACAGAGTTACTACAAATCTATGATGATGAAGCATTATCTTACGTAGATGATATTTATCTCACAGATGACGACTTGGATACTCACTTGAAAAGAGTGAACACCATTATACTTGGGTTCGCAGCAGAGGGTTACAAATTCAACTTTAAAAAGTCCCGAATTGCCCATCTGACAGTACTGTTTTTAGGGTACGAATTATCAAGTGAAGGGAAAAGCCTAGCGGACAACTTCTTAGAGAAGTGCGCTGTACTCCAAGCTCCAAAAACGCTGAAGAATTTACAATCAATACTAGGTTTTCTGAATTTCGGAAGAACTTACATCCTGAATTACGCAGAGAGGGTTAAACCTCTCTACGAACTAATTAAACCTGATTTTAAACAAATCAATTGGACTCAAAAACACACAGAAATTTTGAGATCACTGCAAACAGACATGTTAGCAAAAACAAAATTAGATACACGTGACAACACGATCGATCTTGTAATCCGAGTCATCCCAGGAAGATGCGGATTCACATACCTAACCTCTAATGAGGGAGAAAAGGTACCAATTTCAATTAAATCTCACTTGTACACACAAGCAGAAAAAACATTCAGTCACACAGAAAGAACTGTGAACGCAGTGCAAATCGCATTAGCAAATGAACGAGAACTAGCACACGGCAAAAGGATTAACATCCTCACAGCGGAATCCGCCTTCGAAGCGCTATTCAGCCCAGTAAACCTGCCTACAGTGAGACTGGATCCGAAATGGATACAGTGCATAGATTCTCTAGGAGCGGAAGACGTAAAATACTATTTCGCCCCGCAATATGAAGAACTGAATGATTTAGAATATGAAGAAGAATATCCTCTGCCAATCGAAATCCTGCCTCTCCCATTATATGCCTGTATAATCTATACAGATAGCTCTGTACAGCATTTCAACGTAGAGAGAAAATCCTACGATGCAGCATGTGCGATCATTAAATGTCGTTGGCTGTGCGGTAAAATCAAACCGAAAATAACAAAAACTGAATCAGTGAAGTACTGTTCGGCTCAAAGAACTGAAATCAGATGTTTAAAGATGGCGCTCGAAAATGCAGAACGCGAATTCCCCACACTTATAGTGTGCGATTCTCATTTTTGCGTCAATTCTTACAATAACAAACTGCAGAGTTGGATCGAAAACGACTACAGAGATGACACAGGTGCCACAATAAAGCATAAAAAGCTCTGGAACGAGGTAGCTCTTTTAAGTAAAGAACTACAAAAGACTCACGTGATTCACGCACAGAGTCTTCAACGTGATGGCGTTCACGTTGCAGGGAATTCATTGGCTAATACAGCCAAAGCGGAAGCAACTAAACCGGCTTCCGTAGCCACAAAAAAGCGTACAGATAAATACATAGACGGGGAAACAATGCTTGCAGTAAAAACGACCGTAAAAGGCGACTGTGCAGCACTACCCGTAAACTATCCACTCAATTATGCATACATAATCGATGCAAACTCCGTTCCGTTTGCTCGAATCCCTGGAGTGGGGGATAGAGTAATTCCAAACACGAACAGGAGAATATTTTTAATAGCAGACGCACATATGGGTTTGGGTCTGAGACACCAAACAATTAAGGTTTCTCTGACTGAATTACAATCAGTATACTGGTGGGCTGGAATGAGTGTAGAACACCAAATATATGCAAACAACTGTGAAAACTGCAATAGGGATCGCAGTAGCGAACGTTGCTACCGGCTACCAGTCAGAAAGAGCGTAACGCTGCCTGCACCCCAACCTGCGTCCTATTAATTAGTTAAGACGAAAAGCACTTTTTAAAAATGAGTCCTCCAGCGCTCGGCTGACGCTAGAACGGTTATAAAAGATTTGCGAGTCTTTATCGGCACATACGCAATTACCACGTTCCATTCTGACCAGGGTCCTGCTTTCAGCTCTCGAGCCTATAAGGAGGCCATGGCCAGCATGGGAATTGGGTTGCGGTATTCTTGTCCGTCGCATCCCGAAGGGAAGAGTGTGGTAGAAAGAAAAAACCGTGACATAAAGCAATCTATAACAGCGAAGGTATTAGGTTCAGGCGCTGGGTGGGTCAAACATTTAATAAGTGTCCAGACTAGTCTTAATAACATGCCAAGAAATTCTCTAAAAGGTTTCAGCCCATACGAACTATTGTTTGGAATTAGAATGAACGTTCAGGACCTCGATAGTCAGATGTCAGTGGTACATGAAGAAACAAAGCACTTTGATGTAAAAGATCGTTTGGCTGTCTTACAGGAACTGAATGAAACAAGAAAATCATTAAGCAACATAAAGTTAAAGCAACAGCCAAGTACCACTGACGAGGCACCACCCGCAACAGCCCCAGCAAGGCCTGTCTGGATTCCAAAGATTGGGGATCTAGTCAGAGAAAAGATCGCGGTGAAGAAGGAATTTGGGCCTTCTTACAGAAAAGCAGTACCTGTCTTGGCAGTCACTGGAACAAGATCAGTTGTGCTACCGCCCCTTGCTGGTAAAAAGGAGAACAGAGTCGTGTCTATCGATCTGGTAAAACCACAAGCATGTGGCCTATAATCAACAGTAGGCCCAGTGGACTCCCAAGAAACAACAGAATACCCAAACTTGCAACAATCCAAGAGGTTCAAACTGAAAGACTAATCACATTCAATCAGCCTGCAGTGCACAATGAAGGACTATGCAATAATGCCATGGAACTCGTGCCTCTTGAAACACAGATTGAAACAGTTCGTCAAGAAACAACACCAGTCTACAATGATGTGGCATCAGAAAGTGCTACCGAGAGACAGATTGAAAGAACAATCCCATCAATTGACAGAACTGCCTCTGGTTATTTCAACTTCGACAACTTCTCTGAAGATTTAAACGACTCCGAAGTGATGCCAGAAACAAAAAAGTATTCTAAAGAAAATACAACAGGACTCCTTCAACAAATCAAAGAATTATATCTGGATTCACCGTTGATTGAGCATTGGATAATTTCAGGGGTATTCATACTCCTACTCTGCCTAATTTTAGTTTTAATTTTAGGAAAGTTCATTACAATTGAATGGACACAGCAAGTCAGAACATCAACCTAGTCCTGAAACCACACAGATCATCCCACGTGAAGAAAAGAGAACTGTCAACAGTAAATGTCACAGCAATTCCAATACCTGGTGGGGTAGTATGGGAGAAAACAGACTATGAGATCTATGGTCCGGTCGAAATCCTGAAGTATCCTCATCAACTAAAGGTTTCCTTAAGTGACTTTGTGACACCAAGTACATTCTCTGATGATTGGGACTTTAACAGTATTAATGACATGATGTCTGATTTAGTAATGTCAGCTAGATTCACAGATCATGATTATTTACAAGGTTCATCTAGTTATGAGCAATTATTCTGTTACACCCACTATGGGGATCATTACTTGCATAAATCTGCACAGCCTAGAAATGTTTTTATGTATAATCAATGGGAACATTGTGCTACACCACCTAAAAGCAGTTCTAAAGCATTTTTTGAGAAATTCAAATATTTTTCAGGGTTTAACACCAGTGATGCAGAAACGTTTTATTATAAACTGTTAGAAAAAACAGGAATGAAAACAATGCTGACAAATTCTAAATTGATATATTCAGAAGCATTTTATGACAAAATGATGACATTTGGTTTTGATTATTGGAAAAATAATATTGAAACGAAAACAATTTGGGGTACAAAAAATTGGCAGGTGCAAGGCATTGAAGCACTATTTAGAACCTGCATGATACCTGAACAAATGTTGTTTTTAAATGACACAATACACCAAACATCTTGTCTTGGCCTAGCTAAGATCAAAGACCTTAAAACACCGTCTATACCAAAGCCAATAGCTGAGAATACAACCACAGATATTGAGTTAGACGTGTCACAAATTTTACATTTCAACAGAACACATCCTGATTGGAAAAAGTGGTTAATCTGGCCTACAGACACAAATAGCTGTCAAGATAGGTTCCTGAATAAAACACAGGGTTTAAAAATGACCAGATTAGACCCTAGATACTCCCAGAGACAACATCCAGGGATTATAACAACATACAGTGTAGGGAAACTCTGCCTAGAATGGCTAGCTACATCCACACTGGCTGAAATTAAGCAACACTTGTCTTTATTAAAAGATGGTGCTGATTTGCACGATTTCATTCTTGGACCACGCAAACAGCTTCAAAAGCGTTTCATAGCGACCAGTATCTATGCAGCTTACAACGAGGCTTGGAAAGTAAAGCAAATTGAAACTGCTGAAAAAATACGAGAAATTGATCGTATTAATTTGGAGAAATCACTTTCTGTGGTAGACAATGGGTTAACGACTCTGTCTTCCAGAATATATTCTTTGGACAATATTGTATCCTCTGCCTTTGATGTGATAGACAGAGATTTGCTAATGTTACAACATGGCCAGTCTCAATTGCGTTCTATTATAGAATTAGGCTGGACGCTGCAAAATCTTCGTTCAGGCTATGTGCCTTGGCGTTTAATCAACACAACGTCATTATTTTCCAGTTTTAACCTTACTGATAAACAGATCAGTTTGGCACAGAAAGGAGCAGACTATACAATCCTGAGTATCGAAAGACTCGAGAGATTACCATTGACAATGTCAGAGAGTCCTGTCATTGAATGGATAATACACGGAATTATCACAATTCCGATAACAACTTTCCGCTTTAAAAAATGCCTTGAGTACATACCTGCTGGCCAATATGAACAATTGGGTAAAGGATATGTAAAATCCGAATGGAAATTACCATACACTCATTCTTGCTATAGTGACAGCGACAAAAATGTATTTCTTAGTGGTGATAACTGTAAACACTCACTAAGCGGTATACTTTTGTGTCAGGGTATTAATTTACACGGAGCATGTGATGGAAATTCAAACAACCTTTCATGCCACCAGCTAGTCACACCTGCAACTCAGATAGAGCCCTTCTTTATGCAACTTTCGAACGGGAGTTACATTCTTAGAACGGATCACAGGTGTTGTGGCCTCGCGCCAGGGACAAGTTATCTAGTACAAGTTACGTCCATGGTCAAATGCTGTATGCAAGCATTGTTTCCGAGCAGGCCTCCAGACATAGTGACTCCCCTCTGGCCTCGTCTGAATCTCTATTCTATACGAATTGATACATTAAGCAAAGTTAAATCTGTGCTTTTACAGACAACAGTGCCTATAACGTCATCTAAAGAGACGTATGATCTTCTAGTCGCAAGGATGGCTACTGAAGTCCATGACCTTTTATCAACAAATTGCCCCGTGCATTTCGTAGAAATGTTCAGCCAACTCCTTAACATGTCTAGTGCAACAAGCATCCCAGGCATATTTAAGACAGTCTTTACGGGACTGCTAACACCCTTCCAGGCAATTTTGGGAATCTTTCCTAATTTTGTGCACTCCATCTTTGGCGGCATACCACTATTTTTGGGACTCATCGCAGGGATTCTATTTTTGACCATCCTGCTACGTTATGGTAAGCCTCGGCTCAGACATAGCTCCCATGGGAATGGAAGAGACAATCCTAGCAATGCGCTACAGGGACAGGATAACTAACGTCCTCGGATTGGCCAGGCTGAGAGATCTAAACATGACCTGGTTCCTTTCATTCAGACCGATATGGCAAAATTGCATTTTACCTGTGCTACGGTGTATGCTTTGCGGAGATGAATGCGTGTTGGACATCTGTCTTTCACTTCCATCAGCAGTACCAATGGACGTCGATACTTTGCTCAGTCCAATAACGGCTCACGCATTGTGTTGTCCCCAGCGGCTACCAATCCTGATGACGGCATTCGTGGAGACTCCTGTACTACAGCCAAGTGGTAACAGTGGAGCGAGTGACAAAAGCAACATCACCCAGGTACAACGTTCTGTGAGCATTGCTGGTCCTGCCTTCGATGCCAGCAATCATTCTCACACCTGCCAAGTTACAGCGCTATCCAATTTGGTTGAACTATCACCTGATTTTGTAGACCAATTCTTTGCGAGCCTGTCTGATACGATGTTCTCACCCATAGAGAAACAATAACTTTTTAGAAGCTTTCCGACACACAGCGTTCCCATGAACTCTGAATTCGGCCTTCAGTTTTGATCAACAAAAACTGCCAAGAGCTTTGGAAATCTATTTTTCCCCGTTCAAGCAATAATTCTTTGAATTGGACAATTTTTCTAATATTGACCTTTTTTGGCACGAACAATTCTTTGCTTAACGTAAAAACTATTCTTAGAGAACAGAAGCTTCACACTTCTATTTCTAAACACATCTAGAGACATAACAACATAACACCAGCCTCTAGCACACATGTTATTACAATGCATTTTTATGTGATGATTTATCTCGCATTTCTTCTGTCAGAGATACTTCATGTGTAATTCTATATGCATAATCGTTCATTGATTTCATATGCAATAATTTTTGAATGATTACTATGCTTTAAAAAACGTACAGTACCTAAATTCCATGTATTACAAGTACGCCTATTTCGAATGCATTTTATGTATTTTGGGGTGGGCAATGTTACACATGCATCTAATTGCTTAGTTTTAGTAATTTTGATGGACATTACCCGTGGAGTGGGTGTTGCGTGCTTATCTAGGTTCCTGATCGATACTGTGACCTTATGCCCCTATTCGGCTATAAATCCATTTATTCCCTATATTGGCATAACCGTTCAAGTGCGATTTTCTGAAAAGTCATCTCTGGCCTCACACGAACAGAGCCACATTCCAGCATGACTCTCTGCTACTTCCTTTGCGACCAATTAGTGCAATGACAGAGCAGCAGTCACTATCTGATATTCCTAGATAACACTCTGAGTTCTTCAACAAGATAAAAACTTAGCAAACCTGGAAATCCCCGCTTGCTATATTTTGATTAGTAATGGAACTCTAATGAGCAACTGATAACTGTCACTTCCTAGTGACATCTTTAATTGACGTCTTATGTCCAGCAAACTTGCGGCAAACCCGGCACCTGTCAGGTATAAATATTACCAACGTTGCCTTAAGCAATGAGAGAAATACGAGCTGTGAGTTCGTTGCCTGTTGCTGATGCCAGCTGCCTGCATGACCCTGTGTTGGTAAAAACTAGCACTCTGTCGCTGCAGCCTGCTATCCCGTGGTGGTGAAGCTGCTGATTACCATTATCGCCGCTACAGCGCGACCTATGGTGCAGTACGCTTGAGGAGCCGAGCAGCGGTCCTCTGCGAAGACATCCAGCCCAGCTGCCCGCGGACGCTGTCACCCCTCCTTCCTCGACGCGCTGAGAGAAGCCGCTGCATTTCTCGTGCAGAGAAATCCAGTCCCGGCGCTTCCGGTTTACCCTCGCGGGTGACTGGGATATCGAGAGAGACCCCTGAAGGAGATACCAATCCTCCATCATTCTATTCAGAGGTATGGTGTTGACTAAACCCTTAGACGAGAATTCTTGAAACAAACCTTGGCAAAACCAACTTAACTTAAGCTACTTACTTACTCCCCTTCTCACGTGTTAGGCTTAGGTCAGGCACACTGGGGTAGGCTTAGTTAGAAGCACCAGTTGAGTATGTTAGCCTAATGTATATATGACTGTATATATGTTTTATTACTTTTAAACCATGGTATGGCTAAGAAACCATATCAATGCTTTTACAGTTCTATTTCGCAATACTTATCTTACTGTACGTACTTTTTATAATAACAGTTATTGCAATTGTGGCAATACATTTCTCTTGTACGAGAAGAAAGACTGTTCAATAAATGTTACCCTTTATTGATACACGCCCGTCTCTCTATTCTCTACATACCGTGAAAGTAAACTGCACTAGACCGACTGAGTGAAATCTGTGTCTATTGTTTCACACGACCCTAGAGATCGACTCTTGATCTGAGGAGCAAAGTTGTCATGTTGCACGGTTGTCGGAAAACTGAATCCCTTCTTGTCTGTGCCAAGGAAGCTGATCACTTCCTATGCAGAGAAGAAAGTTTCCAGTGACCTCTGAGCTAGTTGGTAACACAACCCAATTAAGTTTAGCATAGTCAGTGGAGGCCTGGAATATCCGCAGTTCCACGTCGATACTACTGTTTATGTTATTCCAATGCGCAGGGCCTAGTGGGAAACTAGGAACTACACTACACCCTTGCTTGGCTGAAATTCGTCCCCGCTGATTCGCGGATTTTACCGCGATTTCGCGAGATTCGCGGATCGCGAAATCGCGGAAAATCTGCAAATTCGACCGCAAAGCGGTTTTTACGCCCACCCTTAGCACCGCCTCTCCTTCCACATGTACTTGGGCTTGTACTTGCACAAGTGATTGTTGTTGCGGCTGTGGTTGTTGAACACTCGTCAGATGAGTTACAACAACCTCTGTTGATTGAGGGATGCTGCAACTTTCTTGCGATGAGCCAACATCACTGGTCGATGGTGATTGAACAACTATACTGGCTGCCTCTGCAGCACTCAAGGGCTTGAACCTAAGTTGGCATGGTGGTGGTGGCACTGAGCCCAATGGAGCGGAGGTGCTGCTCCCAGCTTGGTCCCCAGCAGACCCAGCTGCTGCTGCATGCGTACTTTTTTTTCCCCAAAAATGCGGCGGTCGACACACCAGTCTCCTTGGTAAGTGGCGCCACTTGCTTCTTCTGCTCCTTACTGGCAACTTTCTTGCTGGAGGAGCTACGGGCAACTTTTTTTAGGGCCATCTTCTTCAGATGTCAGAACAGCAGGCCGCAGTTGAACAAGTTGCAGAGTTGTCTGTGGCCAAACGTGACGTTGTGCTGTACACACTGCAGCAGGACTTGTTCCTGGCACTGATGAGGAACGATGAGGCTGATGATTCGTCTTTCTGCACCTAAAAGCAAATAAAGCCACAGGAATATCAGTTAAATAAATGTTGCATATGTAGCGCTTCAATTATTAGTTTGCTAGTAAGCATTTTTATTATACCCACCCACCAAAATGGAAAGACCAAAAAAATGCATCACTGACAGAGTACCCCTGGGCATAATGGATGAAAGCATGACAGACTGGGTGCAGGCCTATGGCACAAAAAAGCACACTGCCTGGCTTCAAAATGCACCCTAGACCCCCACCACATGGCCAGCCCCTGCCTGTACCAGTCCTCAAAATGGCCCCCACCCACAGGGCCATCCCCCATCAACACCCCAAAAAATCAAAAAAACCCAAAATAACCACAATCAAATGCCATCCATGCCTTCCATCATGTTGAAATTCAAGACACCCCACAGAAAGACTCGGTCCATGCACCACTGAGTACCCCTGGGCATAATGGATGAAAGCATGGCAGACTGGATGCAGGCCTATGGCACAACAAAGCACACTGCCTGGCTTCAAAATGGCCCCTAGAACCCCACCAACATGGCCAGGCCCTGCCTGGACTAGGCCTCAAAATGGCCCCCACCCACATGGACAGACCCCAACAACAGCCAAAAAATAGAAAAACACAAAAAAATTACCACAATCCAATGCCTTCCATGATGTTTACATTAAAGAGATCCCACAGAAAGACTAGGCCCATGCACCACTGAGTACCACTGGGCATAATGGATTAAAGCATGGCAGACTGGGTGCAGGCCTATGGCACAACAAAGCACACTGCCTGGCTTCAAAATGGTTCTAGACCCCCACCACATGGCCAGGCCCTGCCTGTACCAGTCCTCTAAATGGCACCCACCCACATGGACAGGTCCCAACTCCTCCCAAAAAAATCGAAAAACACACAAAAATCACCACAATCCAATGCCATCCATGCCCTCAATGATGTTTAAATTCAAGACACCCCACAGAAATACTAGGCCCATGCACCACTGAGTACCCCTTGGCATAATGGATGAAAGCATGGTAGACTGGGTGCAGGCCTATGGCACCTAAAAACACACTTCCTGGCTTCAAAATGGACCCTAGACCCCCACCACATGGCCAGTCCCTGCCTGTAACAGTCCTCAAAATGGCCCCCACTCACATGGCCCTGCCCCATCAACACCACAAAAAATCGAAAAACACTCAAAAATCACCCCAATCCAATGCCATCCATGCCCTCCATGATGTTCACATTAAAGAGACCCCACAGAAAGACTCAGTCCGTGCACGACTGAGTACCCCTGGGCAAAAGGCCCCAACAGCATCTAAAAAATTGAAAAACACACAAAAATCACCACAATCCAATGCCATCCATGCCCTCCAAGATGTTTACAATGAAGAGACCCCACAAAAAGACTCAGCCCATGCACCAGTGAGTACCCCTGGGCAAAAGGCCCCAAAAACTTTCAAAACATCGAAAAACACACAAAAATCACCCCAATCCAATGCCATCCATGCCCTCCATGATGTTTACATTCAAGAGACCCCACAGAAAGATTCAGTCCAGGCACCACTGAGTACCTCTGTGCAAAAGGCCCCAACAACAGCCAAAAAATCGAAAAACACACAAAAATCACCACAATCCAATGCCATCCATGCCCTCAATCATTGAAATTCAAGACACCCCACAGAAAGACTCGGTCCAAGCACCACTGAGTACCCCTTGGCATAATGGATGAAAGCATGGCAGACTGGGTGCAGGCCTATGGCACAACAAAGCACATTGTCTGGCTTCAAAATGGCCCACAGACCCCCACCCACATGGCCAGGCCCTGCCTGGACCAGGCCTCAAAATGGCCCCCACCCACATGGACAGGCCCCAACAACAGCCAAAAAATCGAAAAACACACAAAAATCACCACAATCCAATGCCATCCATGCTCTCCATGATGTTTACATTAAAGGGACCCCACAGAAAGTCTATGCCCATGCACCACTGAGTACCCCTGGGCATAATGGATGAAAGCACGGCAGACTGGGTGCAGGCCTATAGCCCAACAAAGCACACCGCCTGGCTTCAAAATGGCCCCTAGACCCCACAGAAAGACTCAGTCCATGCACCACTGAGTACCCCTGGGCAAAAATCCCCAACAACAGCCAAAAAATCGAAAAACACACAAAAATCACCACAATCCAATGCCATCCATGCCCTCCATGATGTTTACATTAAAGAGACCCCTCAGTAAGACTCAGTCCATGCACCACTGAGAACCCCTGGGCAAAAGGTTCCAACAACAGCCCAAAAATCGAAAAACACACAGAAATCACCACAATCCAATGGCATCCATGCCCCCCATGATGTTTACATTAAAGAGACCCCAGAGAAAGACTCAGACCATGAACCGCTGAGTACCCCTGGGCAAAAAGCCCCAACAACAGCCAAAAAATTGAAAAAACTCAAAAAATCACCCCAATCCAATGCCATCCAGCCTTAAATGATGTTAAAATTCAACAAAACAGTTGTATCATGCACCCATAACTAACCCTGGTCCTACTGGATACTGTGGCTACCCCCAATATATTTTATTTAATGTTCTGAAAAAGTTCCAAAATTGTAGTTGCGGCAACTGTAATGCCCCAAACAAATGGAAAGGGGCGACCACTCAGTCCCCCCGAACGTATGGTTGGGTGCCCCGATCCCCCCGGGAAGCCATTTTGGGCGGGGGCGTGGCTCGGCTGGTATGCCAGAAGCGGCGTAGCCGGGGCGCGCCTTTTCCCGCCCAAGAGGGGTTGTCCTAGACACCTACACTGAAGACCACGCCCTCCCGCAGAAGAATAAATAGAGCAGGAATCCGAAGAAGCGTCCTCTTGTTCCTGTGCTCTGAAGGCTGCACCCACTCGTCGCTCGTGAGCCCTCGACGGAACAAGCAGCAATTTTGAGAACTTGTAATCTTGTTGTTTCTCTTTCAGTTACTTGGAGTTCGAAGAGTCCGGAACCTCGTCGACCGGCTAGGAGCAGAATACTCAACATCATGGCTGGCAAGAAAGCGGGAAAGGGTTCCGAGACGGACAAGGTGTTACGCCTATTGTCGAACCAGATGGCTTGCATGGACCGAAAACTCGGACAAGTCCAATCGATCGGTAGAGGTTTGACGGAGGTCAAAAAACAGCTGGCGGCACTGAGCAACCCGGGTCACCCTAAGAAGGTAATAGGCCCGGCCTTGCCGAGAGTCGTCCCTGAGGGTAGAGGGAAACGGGTCAAGAAGAGGGCGGTTTTGGGGGAGGTCCCAGTTCCAGAGGTGCCCCCAGTCACCCCCCTCATGCCGGTAGACAACCCGGTACCAAATCCAGATATGGGGCAGCCGATCCCGGTTGTGATTACTCCCGATAATGATGAGAAGATGCCTCCCGAATTGGCCATCCAGTTAGCGGCATGGCTCAAGAAAAAAGCAGGGGGATCAGTGGTCCCTGGAGACCCGGCCGAGGAGGCCAGACTACTAATCGAGCAATTGCTGCAGTCGAGAGATGTCGCAAAGGCGAATGTTCCTCTTGTTTCCCCACAGGGGGAGGAATGGAAAGGTTATGACATGAAATTCCGGAAAGCGAAAGAATATGATGCTACTTTGACTTGGGATTGCCTAGACTCGGTGTCATGGCACAAGCAGCTCCTGCCAGGGGTGGCAGGTATGTCCTCGCCAGGCGGGAGTGGGTCAGGGGTCATCCGCCAAAAGCCCGCAGTGCCCTTTCGAGCGGGCGCCGGTGGGGATTACCAGCCTAAGACCGGCGGGAATGGCGGAAAGCGTGGGGTCTGTTGGGGCTTCAATCTAGGCAACTGTAACAGACCGCAGGGAACATGTAGGTTCAAGCATGTGTGTGCGGGCTGTGGGAATTCCTCCCACCCGGAGAGTTCATGTAGATCTAAAAATAGCGGGACGGGAGGGAAAGGAGGGTCTAAACAGGAGTGAGGTAGAACGTTGTGACCGATTGCCTACACCCGTTGATCTCATGGCTATGACTCCTTGGTTGAACAAACACCCTGATCATGTATCCGCTGGGGTGTTGAGAAAGGGATTCTTACATGGCTTCCACATCCCGGCGGGGGATTTTCGGGGGGACTCCTTTTGTAAAAACCAGTTATCGGTACAGCACAACCCTAGCATGGCAGAGAAGAAAATAGCAAAAGAAGTCAGCTTAGGGTGAGTGGCAGGGCCTTTTCATCGCCCGCCGGTGGCGGAGTTCATCTGTTCCCCGTTAGGGGTTGTCCCGAAGAAAGACCCAGGGGAGTTTAGACTTATTCATAACCTATCTGCTCCAAGGGGTTCCTCGGTGAACGAGGCCATTGACCCAGAAGTTTGTTCAGTGCGGTACGCATCGTTCGATGATGCCGTGGTCATGTTAAATCGCCTGGGCGCCGGGGCGCTGATGGCGAAATCAGATATCGAATCGGCGTTCCGGTTGCTCCTGGTACACCCACAGGATCAGCGCTTGCTAGGTTTTGCATTTCAAGGGAGTTATTACATGGATAAATGCATGCCTATGGGTTGCTCCATTTCTTGTGCCTATTTTGAAATGTTCAGCGGTTTTTTAGAGTGGGCATTCACCGAGGCCACAGGGCATAAGCATGTTATGCACCATCTTGATGACTTCCTATTCTTGGGAGTAGCCGGCGATACGAAATGTGTGCAGGCGCTGCACGACTTCTGCATCCTCATGAGGGAGTTTGGAGTCCCATTGGCACCAGGTAAGACGGTTGGACCATCTACTTCACTGGAGTTTCTGGGAATTGAGTTCGATTCTGTGGAGGGATGTTTCCGTTTACCAATGGAAAAGGTGGCCAAGTTTAGGGCTTCCTTGACGCAATGCCTGGGCAAGGAGAAGGTGACCCTGCACCAGTTACAACAAACAGTGGGTCAGCTTAACTTTGCTTTGAGGGTGATACCAATGGCCCATCCCTTCTCAGGCTTTATTGCACAAGCTACGGTTAGTCTCAAAGAGGGGCACCACCGTACGAGACTGTCGGCAGAGGTTCTCCAGGATTTGCGCATTTGGTTGGCATTTCTGGCGGACTTCAACGGTCGAGTCGTGTGGAACAAGCCACCAGCGTCTTCAGATGAACTAGGTCTGTGGACTGACTCAGCGGGGAGCGTGGGATTTGGCGCCATCTTTGGTAATTGATGGTCGACGCATACATGGCCGACGTGGTGGCACTCCAGCGGTCTCACAGGTAACATTGGGTTCTTGGAGTTATTCCCCATTTGGGTGGCTCTGATGGCATGGCCAGACGACTTCAGGGACGGCTCAGTGGTGTTTTGGTCTGATAATATGACTGTTGTCGAATGCATTAACCAACAGGCAGCACGCTGCAAATGGATCTTGAGATTGTTGAAAGAAGTGGTGCTGCTTTGCATGAGACTAAATGTACAGTTCAGGGCGAAACATGTGCCAGGCGTACTGAATCATGCAGCTGATGCACTCTCTCGTTCACATATGCAGGGGTTCAGGGGTTATCTACCTACAGCGGATCTAGTGGCGGCACCATTCCCCGAAGGACTATGGCTAATCGGTGCCCCGGATTACAAGACCTCGTGGCAGCAAGCTTAGCCCCCAGGACAAGTAAGGCATACGAAGGAGCGTTTTGTTCCTATTGCACATTTTTGGGTCCGACAGGGAGTCAGAGCTGGGGTCAGGAGGAATCCTTCCTTGGGTTCCTGGTAGCGCTGCACAGAGAAGGCCGATCAGCGGCAACGGCCAATAGGCATAGGGCGGCCATTTCATTCATGGCGCAGGTGCATGGCATAAAAGACCCGACGGGTTCCTTTTTGGTTAAGAAGGCCCTTCACGGCTGGCAGCGCCTCGAGGGTCGCAAGCAAGATGCGAGGCGCCCGATTGGCTTAGACAGGTTGTCGCTATTTGTAGCAAAACTAGACGGGACGTGCTCCTCCCATTTCGAAGCAGTTCTGTTCCGGGCAGCTTTCGCATTAGCATTCCATGGGGCTATGCGGGTGAGCGAACTGGTCGCAAGGAATAAGAAAGACATTGAGGGAGGCTTGCGCAGGATTCACATCCAAATTAGGGGTGATTCGATGGTGGTCTTGATAGCCAGGTCCAAGAACGACCAGGGGGCTATGGGAAATAGTGCTGTCGTGCAGCGCTCGCGAGGGTCCCCCACGTGCCCGATAAAGTGTATAGAGGAATACTTGGCACTAAGGGCGGCTACATGGGGGGGGGAGTTTGCTGAGACACAAGGATGGCACACCACTGACAAACTTTCAGTTCCAAAGGGTGCTGGCACTGACAATCGCTTCTGCGGGCATGGACCCGTGCGATTTTGGGACCCACTACTTTAGGATAGGGGCTGCTACTGAGGCTACAGCTAGGGGTCAGAGTGCCGAGGAAGTGAAACAGTTGGGACAATGGTCCTCGAATTGCTTCAAAAGGTATGTGCGATTGCACATGTTGTAAAGATCAATTGACATGCACTCACGCTTCTTGTCTTTTGTTTGAATTACAGTTTTGCGAGCCTGTCACGCGGGGCGGAATTTGCAGTCGACCCAGCACCAGGAGACCAGCGGTCAAGGACCACCGTCTGGAGAGAGAGTGGCATGGGTCGTGGGCCACTCATATGTGAGGCGCGCCGGGGACGTATTCAAAGCAGGTGACGCAACTCACGCAGCTGGGGAATACGGGTACAGAGTGGCCTTCCATGGGAAGGGCGGGCTCTGTTTTGACCAATTCGAATCATTTTTTGAGGGTCTCTTAGGGCCGCAAAGGTCACCGCCATCTGTAGTCATAGTACACCTGGGGGGCAAAGACTTGGTGACACTGGGTAGACGAGTGTTGTTTGAACAAATTTTGTCTGCTGTTAGCTGGTCGGCTAAAAGAATCCCGGGGTGCACGATTGCCTGGTCCCACATGATTCCCAGGAAGGTATGGCGGAGGGGCCTTTCGGTGTCAGCACTGAACCATTCGGTGAAAAGGGTTAATAATAAAATTGGTAAATTGTTTCGCTCTTCGCAGTTGCATAGCATTCCTCACGGGTGTATTCGGGGTGATCTCATGTATCTGAATGATGGGGTCCACTTGTCCCGGGAGGGGAATGATTTACTCATAGGAGACTTCATAGCATGGCTAAGGGGTTTGAGGGAGCATGACCTTTAGGAGGAGTTGGGGGGGCCGGATAGTCGGTCAACTATCCGGCCTGTGGCGGTAAGGTCATGATCGGTGAGCAGTAATTTCAAGGTCCCTAGAGGGGGCGCCACCCAGAATGGATGGGAGCGCCCAGGGGGAGGCGGGTATTGGCCGCTCCCACGGGGAGGCAGCACCCACTAAGGATGGGTCCCCTAGGGGGAGACGGCCATAGGCCCCTCCCAGGGGGGGAGGCGGCTAGATGCCCCTCCTCCTAATTTCCCGGGGGCCGGATATCCGCGACGGCGGATAGAGAGTGTGGGGATGGGGGGGAGTCCACGCTGTCCTTCCTACAGATACCTCACACGGGAACTCGGACGACCTTTAACATGGCGTCGAGTGGAAAGGGGGCCCCCACCACGACAAGGGAAGTTACAGTTGGCAATGAGGGTAGAGTCCTCTGCGCATGCGCCACTCACACCGTGAGGGCGAGAGTTTTGGTAGTAGGGATCTGACACAGGTTAAGACCTTGCCGTTGGCCCTTAATGCTAGGATGTATAATTTTAATTTAGAATGTATGCATTTGCAGGATGTTAGACTCGGCTAGGAAACCTTTGTATTAGAGATCTGTTAAGGTTAGCCAAAGAACATGTATTCATCGAAATGTAATATATGTAAAATTGTACATAATTATGAAACTTTTATTTAATGTTTTAAATTTTGTTTCATATTTTAATAAATATGGCCGGGAGGGTGACTCCCTCCCGCCTTCTAAAAGTTCAAACCTGTGTCCGACTTCTCCCATCCTTGGGGATTGTGTTGGGAGGGGGTGGCAGGCATCCCGGCCATATGGAAAGGGGCGACCACTCGGTCCCCCCGAACGTATGGTTGGGTGCCCCGATCCCCCCGGGAAGCCATTTTGGGCAGGGGGCGTGGCTCGGCTGGTATGCCCGAAGCGGCGTAGCTGGGGCGCGCCTTTTCCCACGCAAGAGGGGTTGTCCTAGACACCTACACCGAAGACCACGCCCAGTAGGCGTACCGGAGGAGGGCACACGCCCTCCCATAGAAGAATAAATAGAGCGGGAATCCGAAGAAGCGTCCTCTTGTTCCTGTGCTCTGAAGGCTGCCCCCACTCGTCCCTCTTGAGCTCTCGACGGAACAAGCAGTAATTTTGACCCACCCACCAGCCCCTTATGGCAATGTTTGTTTTAAATAAAGTGTGGTGATCTGTAATGTCCACTGCTTGTTGTTATTCCATTACTGAACTCTGTGATGTCATCTATGGGGTTTCCGTGTGTTGAGGATTCCACCCCAGTGTTCCCTGTGTGGCAGTTGCAGCTGCTCTGTCTCCCCTTCAAGCTGGACGGCTCTCTACTCTGCAATAAATCTTCATCTACAATTTTCTGCCTCCGCCTCATCTTTACATTGGCGACAGAGGATGGTCAGCTGCTCCTCAGCTGTCTTTTCTACCTTCACAACAACATCCTCGCGTAAAGCGTTCTGAAACTCAGGATATTTTCTTCTTTTACAAACGACATTCATGTGAGTACTTTTACAAACTACATTGCCTGCTGTATGTTGAGAGCCGTCACAGCTGCAGGACTTCCGTTCATTTTTTCTGCCATTTTACTATTATTTATCGATTAAGCCTAAGCTGCGTGTGACTAAGCTGCGTGTGACCTTTCCTTGTGCCAGTCTACATTGTCTCGACCGAGATAGGCCTTTTTTCCTTTGTAGAAAAGTAAAGGAATGTTTAAGTTAAGGATGTGACTTCTGCCTGTAGGATAATGTTTTTCTTGGTAGGAGTAAGCAGTCGATGACACATCAAGGCAATGTCAGAATTTTTTTTTCCTTAGTAGGTAAACAACTGTCGTATTTATTTTTGGTCGGGCGGTAAGGTCATGATCGGTGAGCAGTAATTTCAAGGTCCCTAGAGGGGGGCGCCACCCAGAATGGATGGGAGCGCCCGGGGTGAGGCGGCCATTGGCCCCTCCCACGGGGAGGCGGCACCCACTAAGGATGGGTCGCCTAGGGGGAGACGGCCATAGGCCCCTCCCAGGGGGGAAAGCGGCTAGATGCCCCTCCTACTAATTTCCTGGGGGCCGGATATCCGCGACGGCGGATAGAGAGTGTGGGGATGGGGGGGAGTCCACGCTGTCCTTCCTACAGATACCTCAAACGGGAACTCGGACGACCTTTAAGATGGCGTCAAGTGGAAAGGGGGCCTCCACCACGACAAGGGAAGTTACAGTTGGCAATGAGGGTAGAGTCCTCTGCGCATGCGCCACTCACACCGTGAGGGCGAGAGTTTTGGTAGTAGGGATCTGACACAGGTTAAGACCTTGCCGTTGGCCCTTAATGCTAGGATGTACAATTTTAATTTAGAATGTATGCATTTGCAGGATGTTAGACTCAGCTAGGAAACCTTTGTATTAGAGATCTGTTAAGGTTAGCCAAAGAACATGTCTTCATCGAAATGTAATAAATGTAAAATTGTACATAATTATGAAACTTTTATTTAATGTTTTAAATTTTGTTTCATATTTTAATAAATACGGCCGGGAGGGTGACTCCCTCCCGCCTTCCAAAAGTTCAAACCTGTGTCCGACTTCTCCCATCCTTGGGGATTGTGTTGGGAGGGGGTGGCGGGCATCCCGGCCATACAACATCAATTTACTTGTGAAATTTCTACTCCAAAAGTGATCCAAAGAAAGTCAAAAAGGCCTCAAATCCAAATATCAGGCAGTATCCACAAAAAGTAATCCTTCCAGGTCAAGATCCAAATCAAAGTGACCAGGACATGAACAAAGCACTGGGAGGAGCCAGCTGGACAGGAACAGGAAGTTGGAGACTGTGGGGCACTTCCTTCCTCCCCCCCCCCAAAATGGACTCCTTGCAAAAAAAAAGTGCTGGCAAATGTCAACCTGAGGAGTTATTCTGATAAAAATCATCATTTTCAGAAGGTGTATGCTGCCTGCTGGTGGATTTCTTGTGCAGAATTGCAAATTTGGAAATTTTGCGAGTGCGAGATTGTTGCTGCCCGCCACATCTACGAGTTCGCAATTGTTTTCTCCCGCGATACATAATAACGAGCCTTTATGACGTTCTCGCAATGACAAACTCTCGCTGTGCAAGATGGCGAGCCGCGATAACGTAATCGCGGTCGACAAACTACCGCGGGATCACACAGCAAGATCCAAAATGGCGCAGCACACGCAAACATGGAGAAAAACAACTCTTCACATGCTGAATGACGGTAAGTGAACACCGCACGTCGCAATATTGTATTTGTCAAGCGCGACCAAGCAGAAAAATCCTCTGCTCGCGAATTTGCGAATTGTATGCAAATTCGTGAGAACTCACGGATTGCGAATTTGCCAAAAATCTGCAAATTCCGCGAGCGGAACGGATTTTACGCTCATACTTAATATGTACCCTTCAAGACGTCTTCAGCTGCTTGATGTTATTTAGTATCAGGATAAATTGTACATTTTAAGTTACAGAACGACATTGTATATTACTCAATGGCAAAGATAGTTTCTAATGTATGGATTTCTTGAGATTTTGCTAAATGTTTTTTAAAAGATTTTATGAAATGCTTTGATTTGATTTGAATAAAAGCAGTAGCTTCTGTGATAAAATTAATGTCAGACAAAATAAAATGATTTCATTTCGAATGGCCAGATTTAGAATTTGCAAAAGAAAAATCAAAAGGAGATCTGAGATAAAAATTGAGCTAATTTCTAAGGATTAAATGGAAAGACGTAAGGACTTACTAACCCAAATATAATTAATTCTGGATCTGTTGTGATGCCAAGGGGCGGATTGAAATGGTTCATGAGTTTTATCAGTATAAACTTTGCATTTCGATTTCTTATCAGTCAAGTCTTTATTTCGATTTTTGGGAAAAAAATCATAAAAGACCACAAGTTAAAAATACAATACATATCATAATTTCCCAAGATAAAAAGGAAAAGCCAGCAGTATAAGATATAAAAACAATTTACAAAAAAAGCAGGAGAGCAGAAAAAAAAAGAATGGTAATTCTACTGTAATAGTTTCAACTTCCTGACCCTTATCACCCAACCCACCCCAGAAATTTAGCCACAGCTATTACAATGGTATGTTCCGTATCTGTCCTGAGCACTCTAAGAGCTGCAGAGGCTACCCTAAAACCCAAGTTTTTACATATTGGGGCTAGCCATTTCAGACGTGGTTGCTTGTAGGATAGGCAAACAAAAAAGAAATGCGCAGTTGTTTTCCCTCGCGTCTAAACAAAACGAACATAAGCCATCGCAGCCCTGTTTCCAGCTAAGCATAAAGGACTCTAGTGGTAAAGACACCACCCTGAATTGGTTGTATAATTTTCTTTTGAAGGTGCTCCTAACGATGTCTCAATATGGTTCAAGAAACAAAGACAACTTGAATTCCAAGAACCCATTTGTTATGGTACTATTGCTCTGAGATAGTCGCTGCTTATCAATATAAGACCAATATGCTTCTTTTAATAGCTTCTTGGAGGGGAAGACTACTGAAGACAGAGAGTCCCACAGGTTCCTCATCCCCATTGCTAATAGTGTGGACTTGAATTCCCTAAGCCACTGGATTCTGTCAGAGGTATTTATTGACGTGACTTCGCTCATAGCCTGGGCGTACTGAGCCAACTCGGGAGTCATCCACAGTCAGCACCAATGGGCTATAGGGCGAAACCGAGCCTGATCTCGAATATTCCTGCTTCCAGTGTCCAAATACAAAGGGAGCAGTGGGGTGGATTTAGGGAGTCCTAAGAGAGCTCTAAGAAATTTGTTATGTGCTTTGGCAAGGGGTGTTAAGTCACTGAAGCCCCATAGCTCCGCACCATACAGAATCAATGCCCCCACCTTATTGTTATAAATGTGCAACACTGGAGCGATGGGCGCTTAGATTTAGATTGCTTGTGCTCTCTAAGCAGAACGCCCACCAACTGTGAGTGCTTTAGATTCATTACATCAATGTGAGGTTTCCAGGAAAAGTTTTTACCTATAGTTAAACCTAGGTACATAAATTCATCAATTTGATCCAGTGGGGCCTGTTCTGAACTAACCCTCCCCCTCATTATTTTGGTCTTATGAAAGACCATAAATTTTGTCTTTGACAAATTTATAACTAGATCCAGGTCACGACAAATGGCCTCAAAACAGTTGAGTGCGTCCTGTAACCCCTTTTGTGTTAGCGATTACAGCAGAGTGTCGTCAGCGAACATCAGTAGGGAGGTGTGGAGTCCCGCAAATTCTTGGTGCATCTGTTGGTTGTCTATCAAAGTAGTCGGTAACCAATTTGATAAATATCGTAAATAAGATAGTCCTCGGAGACCAGATGATGAGTAGATATATTCGTAGGATTTATTGATAAGATAACAACATCAATATCCATAGGAAGATGGTAAGTCCATATGATGCCTAACCAGGAGCAGCCTCTGTCCTGCTCAGCCTGTACATACCAATTGACACTCCACAGCTCACCAAGCACCCAACATTCCATGACATCATCATACATCCAACATTCTAGACATCTTCAGGCACACCAACACTCAAACTCGCTGAGCAGTAGAGAAGAGAAACATAGGCAAGGGGAAATGCAGAAATAGATTATAACAATAAACAAAGAAAAGAGGGTAGGGGCCAGGACACACCCTTGTCTGACTCCCATTCCAACCTTAAACTTGCTTGTCACATTCCCCTGCTTCCCCCATCGTACTTGGGCATGGTTTTCATGGTGAAGCTTAACAATGATATTCAAAAGTGCTAGAAATAGCCCCATCGAGCGGAGAGCCTGCCATAATTTGGCACACGGAACCAAATCGAAAGCTGTCTTTAGATTGATAAAAGCAGTGTATAACGATCCCACGCCCAAAGTTACTTCCTTCCAGTGAATAGCCACAAATCGAGAGGCCTGATCAACAGTACTAGCGTGGGAGCGAAAACCGGCCTGTAAAGGTGTTGAAATTTATTTTTCCTCAATCCAGTTTTGGAGACTACCCAGGACCGATCCCCCTTCTTGAATATAGGGATAATCTCTGCTCCTGCCCATGTTCTTGGCAATGATGCTCCACTCGCCACAGCATTAGCCAGGAATAAAATGTATGAAGCCCAGGTTTCGGGGTCTGATAAAAATAGATCCGCCGGGACACAATCTGGACCCGGGGCTTTTCAACTAGGAATAAGCTTCAAGATTCTTAACCGCACGAGCACTAGCGGGTTTACCCGCTGTGCGCTGAAATTTAAAAAAAGAGCCTTATGTGACAAAGCCAGCTCGTCATGCGCGCAGCGCAGGTAACAACCATGACGAGAAGGCTTTGTCACCAGCATCGAAGGGGTTAAAACCTCTGTTTTTGTAAAGAGGACACCAGGTTCTTGAATTAAGTCAATGGGAGCTGAGGGGTCACTGGGGGTCCACTAAATTATGCTTCAAAATATGAAACCCAAGCTTCAGTGGAGACATTATTTTCAGGGGTAATGGAGATGCCATCCCTTCCCCAATTGAGGGTGTGCCAAAATCTCATCATATCCCTATCCTTCTAGCCTCCAGCAAATCCAACCAATATTCCTCCTCCCAAGCACTCTTTTGCTGCTCTCTATATGATCGACGAGCTAGTCTGGTGGCATGCCCATCACAAGATTTAATGGCCATAGCCAAAGTCTTATATGCCTTCCTGCATGAGCCATTATACCAGGAGGCGTTGCTGGATTGGGGTCCCTTCCTCTCTATTTGAGACTTTGTAAAGTACAATTTGAGGTCCCCAAACAATGTTTTGTGCTTCCCAACTATCCTGTTATTAATGGACTCATGGGAGTCACAGGATTGGAGAGAAAGGTGGGCAGCATCGATGAGAGCTTCGAGTTTGTCCCCAGCCTCTTCATTTTCAATGGCATATTGCCACCAAGCTCTTCTCATATTGTTGGTGAGAGCTAGCTCGCCTGGACTAGTATTGCTGGACCGTTGGGGAAATGATGTAACCAGGGATAGGGGTATAACCTCTTAAGTGCTGCTGACGGCCAACGGTCGTCATGAGCGCTACCTCCCCAGTGCTGCGCACGACCATTGGACGTCCATTCAGCACTAGTTCCAATGGACAGCGCAGCACTGGGGAGGGATATTTGCGAAGCCTGGACTAGTATTGCTGGACCGTTGGGGAAATGATGTAACCAGGGATAGGGGTTTAAGACTCATAGCTAATGGATCATGGTCGCTTTAACATCTCGGGAGAATCACCATGTACATCAGCAATGGCCAAAGAGGCATACTCAGAATAAAATAGTCAATGCGACTACTTCTGGGGCCCAGGCTGAAAGTACTCCCAGCCATCCTATCCGAGATAGTTCTCCCATTTGCATCCCTAAAGCCCTTAGCAAGGCAAAGACCCTTAAGATGCAGGCTGCGTCAGTCAATCTCTTTATAGGTGGGATTGAGAGCTGGGGAATGTCCCACTTGGCATCCTCCTCACTTCCTAAATCCATATCTTCCCAATCTAAGGGCTCAAAAGAACAATTAAATTTTCCTGCTAGGATGACATTAGTTAAAATACTTAGGGGATCTAAAAAACATTTTAAGTCTATCATTGCTGGCAAGATTTTGCCTCCCGGGACCCCTCTAGCATACACATTAATCAAAAGAAGGTCCGCCATTCCCTTTTTTTCAGCTTCAATATCAAGATGTCTGGACTTTTGAGGATACCTTCCTGGGCTGTCCATCCCCCCTCTTGCTTGATCCAAACAGTCAAACCTCCTGATGGCCTGCCCCTTCCCCCAGGTATCGCCTGTTTTGAAAAATGTAAATATCTCGGGAAGGAGAGGGGCATAGTAGCCCAAGTCTCTTGAAAGAGCAGAATATCGTACGTCATTACAAATTCTGCCCAGTCAGCCGACCCAATTCGAGATGAAAGGCCAGCAATATTCCACGAAATCATGGAAGAGTTTTGGAGGCTCACTATCTGCTGGAAGGGCAGGGGTGTCCGTTTGAGCTCCAAGATATCTTCTCCCCTTAATTGCCTGCCCTGGAAGCCAGTGTAATTATCTAAAACTGGAGAAGCTAACATAGGGTCAAAGGGACTCATACCAAAATTCTCCGTTGTTAAACCAACCTCCTTTGAGAATGGCAAATTCGAGGAATCTTGTTGATGCCTCCGCTGAGAGCCCCATTTAGTACCATCCTCGTGACTAGTAGCCACCTTCAACGTGGAGTGTGAAGATGGAAGTATAGCCCGGGGAGCATTAAAAAGACATCCCACTTCCCGTACAAGGTTCTTGTGGGGAGCACAGATGCTCTCCAGTCAATCAAGCTCCTCTAATGACATCAGAGGGTCAAATCTATTCCTCAGACACAGTGCACCTTGGTTTCCAGGGAAAACGCCTAATGTTGGATGGCTAAGCCCCATCCCAGCATTGGGACTAGTAATTCTCCCTTGATGTTCAGGATCTCCGCAGTAACTCGATTTTCCCATCCGATAAAAGAAGCCCAGGGGCAAGGGCCTGATGCTGCTCGTCTGATTTATAGACCCCCATCTTAGTATGTGAATAACTACTCTGTAGTCCCTAATGTTTACTATCAAACAGTCACCAGTGATATCCTTGTGCCTACCTCCCAACCAGCTCACCCTTCGAACAAACAAGATTTTCCCCTGTTCATTTCCTGAAAGCGGTCTGTTCCTGTTCAGCCAGAACGTTATTTTGTTCTTTAATTCAACAAATGATTCTGTACGGTCTGGTTTCAACTCTGGTACCCCGGTTAATATAACAACATAAGGGGAAGCCTCAGGAGGTAAATGAATACAAGGTAAAAGGTTGTTTTTCACCTTGGGTGGCAGCCCCCGGGGCTGGCCCAGCAGCGGGAGTTCTGGAATGGACCGCTTGTGGGTTGTACCTTGTGGGATAGTTGTTAACGGATCAGCAGTTACCTCATCAATACTCAAAGGGATTCTGTTGGAGTTGGTACTTATTTGTACATGTTGGGGAATAAAAGACAATGTTGGCCCTCTTGTAGAATTTGCTTGAGCAACTAGATTTCAGCTAGGTTGTGCTGGGGCAAATTCACTGGGATGGCCTCAAGACTATTAGAATTAGCTGCTACAGGTGTAGACATTGTGCCACCCATGTTCCCCCTCCTTGTTTTCAATAAAGTAACCACTTTATCCAACCGGCTCACAATCAATTTAATCTGTGAGTTAATAAGCTGCTCGAAATGGGATTGCAGATCGGTAAATAATTGGGACACCCAACTAGGGGGTGATAATGGTCTCGGCACATACTCCATATTTGCATCAACTCCCACACACGTTGCTTTGATCGAGACAGGATTACTTCTACCCTTCTTACGCTTACAGTTCCTAAGGCTAGCTGCCTTTTTTTTTTCCGATGGTGTCTTTCCCCCAGCTTTGGATTTTCCAAAGTCTTCTTTGTTCATCATCTGAGCACAGAGAATCTCCACGATTGATGACACTGAAACATCATATGGACTGTTGGGGGTAACATGGGCCTGAGGTTCTTGGGACATGGAAGTAAGGGCAATTAGCGGGGTTAGCGATAAGCGTCTTTCAGTACGCTCAATTTCGGTAGACAACTCGCCTATAGCTTTTTGGAGCATTCTATCGATTGCCGTGGGCTGTATAGATGTAGGGGAAAGGGTACCCTTTTGCTTGGTCACAGATCGAGAATTTTGGGAGATGATGTGGCCCAATTTAGATGACTTTGTTTGCACAGTGCTAGCCATTGTGTCTAGTGTATTTGAGTGAAGTAGCTAAGATGTAATCACTACCAAGTAGCAGCACAAAACCACCGTAACACACTCTGGTTAAAAGATCAGAACCACCCCAAAACTGATCTATATACCAAACAGCTCATCTTTACCCCTTAGTTCATACAAAAAAAGAAGGAAAAAACAAGCTTGGGATGGGGATTGTGGCCCTGTCCAGTCACTCACATTCACTGGCTTCACTCCTTATATTGCCGACTGCGAGCCGAAGGCAAAAGGGCCAACTAGCACTGTGTTTACCGGGAGCAATTCTCAGAGGGGGGGTCAGCCCTGCCTCTTCCTGCCCCTGACGGCCACAGACGGCCCGCCCTTTGTCCAGACTTCATCCGCGCACACGTCCCGCGTTGTGTGAGACCGCACTCCCTCTTGTAGCGCCTCCAGGCACTCCTCTGATTGCAGGCAGCTGGCGACGGGAGCAGAGGATACTGGATGTTGTGGTCTTCCGGGACCGGACCAGAATGGGAAAAGCAGCGTCAGGTGACCCGCGCTGCATG
This sequence comes from Lissotriton vulgaris, assembly GCF_964263255.1. Lineage (NCBI taxonomy): Eukaryota > Metazoa > Chordata > Amphibia > Caudata > Salamandridae > Lissotriton > Lissotriton vulgaris. The sequence continues at coordinate 40,236,434 of NC_141691.1, read as the reverse complement.
AGACCACACTCCCTCTTGTAGCGCCTCCAGGTGCTCCTCTGATTGCAGGCAGCTGTCGACGGGTGCAAAAGATACTGGATGTTGTTGGATGATGTTGTGGTCCTCCGGGCCCATACCAGAACGCGAAAAGCAGCATCAAGGGACCCTATTCTATCAGTAACAGGGTCTAACCATTGATTGAAATCTCTTACCAAAATAATATGGGATTATCAAAGGAGGCCAATTGTATTTTAATAGTTTTCCCAAAATTATGCTTGTGTTTAACAGGACCACAAATATTAAATAAAGAAATCTGTTTGTTGTGAATAACAACTGAAATGAGTAGCCATTATCCATTAGTATTGCATTGAATTGATATAGTCGATGTATGAAAAAGAATGGCAACGCCGCCTTCACAGTTGATAGCTAGTGAGTAAACAACCTGGCCAACCCATTGTCTTTTTAACTTAGAGATTTACCATCATTGCAATGAGTTTCCTGTGAAACAGTAACATGTGAATTAAGTTTAGATAAATGAGAAAGTACCTTTTGCCTTTTGGCAGGATTCCCCAAACCACGCACATTCCATGAGACATTAAACATATTGGGGGATAGGAGGAGCGAAACAGAAACATGGATGACAAGCTGCACAAACATAAAAGAAAATACAAATACACCATTTATTAACAACAATAAAACATATAATCAATGCAAACTTGATATAAATGTAAAAAAGAATAGAAGCAAAGAGTTAGGAATAGAAAATAGGTGATACAGCCAGACAGGTTAGTTATAGACAAAGGTAGGAAAGGCATAAGAAAAAATAGAATAATTTAAGAACGTTGATATGTAGTATCCATAGACTGAGATGTAATACTTTGAATAAATAATTTTAATTTAACAGGATAATAGAAGGAACTTGTAGTGCCTGCATAAGTAATTTTACACAGGCATGAATGCAGGATGCATTGGGAAATGTTCAACTGTCTCATTTGAGGTTGAAGAGCAAGAAACTATTTTCTTCTGTTGTTAGTGGCATTAATGAGGTCTTGAGATATGTAAATACTGTGTCCAGACCAGATAAGATAGCGTTTTTCTTTTACTGCCTTCAAGTCTGTGAATTCCAACCTGCCGAGACGATGTGCAAATTGAAGATTCAGTGTTGGAGCTTGTTCAAAGACCTAGAAGATCAGGCAAAAAGAAGATCGGGCCTTCCAAGTTCTCTGGTAGACCATAAAGATGATTATAATTTTTGCTTCTGTTTTGAAAGTCCTCCGTATTTAATTTAAGATTTTGGATCTCTTGCTCAAGTAGAGGAATCTTAGTGATCACAGATGAGTTGTTCAATATCAATCATTTTACTCTTCATAGCAATCCATCTATCCTCAATTTGTTGAAGCTTTTCGTTAGTGGCACTCTGAAAGGTTCAGGCCCCTCACCTCTTCAAGTATAGTATCCAAAACAGGATTATTAGATGATAAAATAGTTGAGGTGAGATCATTTTTCACCCGTTTAGGTTTTGTGCCAGAGGGAAAGGGCCTAGAAACATCAGTAAGATCACTGTCCATTTTAGCTTAGTAGACAGGACGATGGAGAATATTTTAAAGAGATGACAATATTGATGAAATATACAAATTTGTAGGTGAGATAAATGAAGTGTAGTCATCTCCAGTTTATTTGTAAAGTTCTACAGAATAAAAGGAAGCACAAGGAGCATATAATCCAACCAATACACAAACTATTCACTCCATAGTGGTAAAAAACTTAAGTAGAGTGCCATTTGAGGAGAGGTAAAGCTGATGATATATTTGAATGAGGAGAAACATACTGAAAACACTGCTGTGAGTACAAGTCGTCATAGACTAAATGGTGGTTAGGGGCATAAAGATTCTGTAAGCACTTGTGAAGTGAAAATATATAGAACAAGCCATTACAATTTTTAAAAAAAAGGCCTTTTACAGTGTTTCTCCACAGCAAACAAAAAAACTAGTGGCATATGGAAAGTTTGAAGGGCGATTTGTTCCTGACAGTAGGGGCCAAGAATGCAAGTGGCTCACTAATAAAATTGCAGTTACCCGTATCTGAATAACTCACTGCTGTGGGTCAAGGAATATGAGGAATGCACTGACAGGGCTCAAAACCAGCTCAAGGTGCTGCCCACGGTACAGGAGGCATCCAGTTGTCATTTCCTGCTAGTCTCAGTACCTAGAAGCTGTTACAATGAAAAGAAGCTCCAAGCTGTAACCGAGCTCAGCAGATAGCCGCCATCTTGATAGTTACGCATACCACACATGCTCTTTTATTTAATTTAAACATTCCCCAAAGTTTAGAGCATTGACGGTGTCTACAATGTCAGGGATACTATCAATGCTGACATCGAAATGCATCCCCACTACACACAGTGTTATATCATTATTCTGTCTATGAAACTTCTACACCCTTGGCATGATTGTGTCTTATTTCAATCAACATTGGTTTATCTGTATATTTGCTATAAATGTGTAAGAAATGGGGTTATTGGTTGAAGGTGTTAAGGGCAGTCAAAGCCTCACTCAGACAACATCCATAATCCTTCTCAATGTGAACCACAAAGGTCACTAAATTAACCTATGAATAACCCTCTGGTAGCTTGACACAAAAGCAGTCAGACTTAACTTAGAGATAATGTGTAAAGCATTTGTGCAACAAACAGGCCATAATACAGCAGGAACACAACATAAGAAAAATCACACACCAAGTTAGACCGAATAGAGTACATTTTAAGGGATACATTGGTACTGGAATGACAAACATCTAATCAATAGAACCAGAGATATAGACTTTTATCATTTTCAGTAAAAATGATGTCAAAAGCTCAACATGACAGCTGTGGTTATCTGATCACGATGGACCAATACAAAATTACAAGTTCAGGCCTACCACAATGGAGCATGGGCCAGGCAAAGGCACCAAGTCAATCTCACTGAAATGTGTACCTTGAGACAAGCTATACATTGCTTTTCATAGGTTCCGTTCAGAAGCTACACAGTCCTGCACTGCAAGGTCCTATGTCCACTTGCATTGCACTGCTTTGGTTCCAATGAGGTAACTGGTGATGAGCTACAAGAACTTTGATGTGAGGCCCTGTATGTGCCGGTGTTGTGTAGTTTCTGCTAATTAGTAGTAACTGAGCATTTGCAGTTGACATATAATTAGGATGGTGCTAGACTGATTCCATGCACCCCTGTAGGATATCTAGTTACATGGACCAGCTAGCTCACAGTGCCACCATTAGCCCCCTTAAACCTAGGCATGGAGCAAACAGTTTTGGCAGCTACTGATCATGACAACCCTGTTCCCTCAGGAACCATGGTGACGGACCTAGACATTTTTCACTCAATCACTAGTGCTCACTTTTTTCAGAGATATATAAAAAGACTGCATGAAGATAATTATTTTTTTTAGAAGATATGTGCTAGAATGATTAATAGACAGAAGCAGACAAAGGTTATAATAAGTGTAAAAACAATTCCACCATGTTATTGAGGCAAAATATATAGGCATACATATGCAGCATTTTTATCTAGCATACTCCTAACATGCAAATCTAACCTATGTGTCTGGGGTGTAAATGTATGGTCTGCCGTGAAACCCCTTTCTGGATGATCTAACCCCTTTAATGGTGAGTAAGAGTGTAGGACCCTTTCTTGGTCACAAAGTGGACACGCCTCAAAGAGATGTCAGCCAGATGAAAACGTAAGCATGCAGGGACCCCTCAAAATCAGCAGAAGTGTCTCCCCTGATTGTTTTTGGAAACAAACGTTTATATATAGCAAAAGGCATCCTAGCCTCGGACCGAGATTGTGATCAGGCTGCCATTATTTGTGACTCCATAATGACAAACACATTTGTATCACGCATGTGAGGGCCTTGCACATAAGGTCAAGTTCTCTGAGCCAGTAAGGTCAGTGGTTCTCAGAAACTGACCCAAGTGTCACAAATGTAAGTGCTCATCAAAAGTCGATGTGACAAAGTGAAGGGAACTTCAGGAAAGAACCAAGTACATGTAAAGTGCCACTATTTCCTATGCGGCCTAACCCGGGCATGTGACACTGGTTCCAATGATGCTCACATGGGAGAGAGGAGTGCACTCTGATGCCAGCCAAGGGTCCATGACCTGGGGTGGCACCTGTTGAGGATCAGCAGGTCCAGTTGCAGTTACAGGCAAGTCCAGTTGCAGCAGGTCAGCTCGGAAGTTGAAGGGAGCCTCTGGAGCTCACAGAGGAGGCCAGCCAACTGATACTTGGTCTCAATCAGTGTTAGCCTGAGTGAAAAGATAAGCAGGTCCAAAATGTCTTCACAGACAAGGCAGTACATACACAGCAGGGCAGGCCAGTGACTGCAGAGCAGTTCTTCTTCTGTAACTTTAAGGAATTAAGGAGTGCTCTTAAAAGTGTCTCTGAAGGTTTGATATGTATGCCTGGTGCCAGCTTTTGTATTGGGGATTCCCTCACTTACCCACACATCTGGTTCAAGAAAGTGCATCCCCTTTCAAGGCTCCAATCTATCTGGGAAGGGACACAAAGCAGGCAGGTCTGGTGTCAGATTCCTTTGTGTGTGCAAAAGGCATAGCCCTTTGAAGAGTAAGCTGGGTTTGGTACATTTATTCCAACTATCCTTCCAGGATGGCCCATCCTATTCACACCTAAGCCCCTTTTGTGTTACTGTCTACTAATTTTTAACTATAATATGGCTGAAACCCATAATAATAATAATAATCCCCCTCTCTTCCCATCTTTCTAACTTTCTCCCTCTCTTTCGGTCATTCTCTCTCTCTCTTTCCGTCTTTCTCTCTATCCCTCTCTTTCTCTCTCTCTGTACCTCTCTCTCTCCTTCTCTCTCTCTCAAATTTGATGTGTGCAAGACACACCTTCTCATATGGATTTCTGTCTTGCAGGCTGTGACCTACAGATTGTCCTGAGGAGAGCCGCCATGTGTCTTCATTTCTGTCCTGTGTTTATTTGAATAAAGTATCATTTGTTAATTTGAAAGTGAATGTGTGGTGTTCATTTTGTGATGACACATGCATGTCACCAAATGTGATTGTGCGATATTAGGTGGATTATTTATTCGGAACATGATTCTGTGTGGTTGATGTGGCATGTCTTTCAACAAGGGCTGACTGGGGAGTCGTGGGGGTGGGGGCATTCTGTGTTGTGGCCCTGTTGGGGCTCCGAGCTGCATGATCAGTGTCTCCATGGCATCTGTTGCACTTCTGGTGGTTCTGGCCTGGGCTCCCTTTTCTGGTGCAGGCTGATGTCCAACTTTACACCAGGTGAGAGAAGGCATTCATTTCCTGCTAGTAACATGCCTTATTGCATGTTTTGAGTTCTTATCACCAATCTGGCTGGTTGTTGAGAATGTTGCGGAGTGGTGTTGTTGCAGCTTTTGGCATAGGAACGCCTACTCTTCATTTCATTAGCGATAGTTGTGGGGGTCATCTGTGGTGATGTTTTTGGCAGCTGCTGTCGTAGGCATATTTACATGTCTTTCCCACTCGCCCAAGCAGGCTTAAGTGCAGCTCCTAGTCCCTGCACAACCAACACACTGGAAACGTGTCCTCTGATCTCTCAAGATCAGCTGCAATCGCTATGCGGCAAAATCAAATCTGGCTCCCCTTCTGACCCTCTTAAGCTGACCAATTCAGAAAAATTCTACTTTTGGGCCAGGTGATCAACAGGTAAATTGCCATGGCGGTTGTCCTTAAGGTTTGGAAGCAGGCCAGGGTGGTACCTCCGCTCAAAAAACCCACCCTGGACCCAGCTAAGCCAGGGAACTTCCACCCTATTTCCCTCCTGCCACGGGCAGCGAAGATGACTGAGGCTTATATCAATTCCCTCCTTACTGATTTCCTGAACACCAACAACAACTTAGACCATTCCCAGAATGGTTTCCACTCAGGCCACAGCATGGAGTCTGCACTCCTGGCTGTGACCAAACATCTACGGACAGCCCTAGATGCTGGGCGCTCATCGGCAGTGATATTATTGGCTCTCAGTGATGCATTTGACATAATGTCCCATTCTATTTTGCTGCAACGTCTGGAGGAGGTTGGAATTGTGGGTTCCGCCCTAGATTGGCTCTCTTCTTTTCTCACAGGGAGGACGTTCCAAGTGACAGCCCCCTTTCACATCAGGTATTCATACCATCAAGCAAAGGGTGCCGCAGGGCTCTTCTTTGAGTCCATTGTTGTTTAAGCTGTACGTCCAACCCCTTGCCAGGGTAGCCAAAAACAGAGGTCTGACTTTGGTCTGCTACGCCGACAAAGCACAGTTGTTAGTGGCTCTCTAGGACGATTCCGCACATGATACTCCCAAGTTCCGGAGTGATCATGTGGCTGTCGCCGAGTTGATGACTGCCAACTGTCTCCAGCTTAACGCTAGCAAGTCTGAGGTGTTGTTGGTGGGGAGAGACCATGGGCTGTGTAGTGAGCACTGGTAGCCCGAAATCCTTAGCAACGCCCCCCAAGCAGGTGGTAAGGAATCCGGGTGTGGGAGTGGACTCATCCCGCAGGTTCCAAGTTCAAACTAAAAAGGTGGCAGGGACTTATTTTGGGCTACTGCAGGGCTTAGACCTTTGCTGGGTTTTTTCAATGCATCTACACGGCAAGTCATTGTCCAGGCCTCGATTCTGTCGAGACTGGATTATGCCAGCTCTCTATATCTGGGGCAAACAAAACAGAAATTTGAGGACTACAGAGGGTCCAAAATGCGGCTGCCAGAACCCTTCTTGGTCTCCGTCGAGCCTGTTCTGTGACAGATGCCATTTGCCGATTCACAGGTTGCGAGTGGCCAGGCGGATTGAGTTCAAGGCTCTCTGCACGGCCGTCAGGGTTTTGAAATATGACACCCCAGGAATCTTGTCCAACTTTCTTCTGCCATACAAACCCACTTGCCAAATCCGTTCCTTGGGTCAACACCTGGTTGTGGTTGCCCGGATAAGGAGGGTGCGCGCTGGGGGACGTTCTTTCCGTACCATGGCGGCAATACACTGGAACTCATTGCCTGTACAGATCTGGCCTGGAGAACTATCTAGAATTCGTGAAGGCAATTAAAACACACCTCTTTTCACTGACTTAGGTCTGTTTTCTCACTGCATTGTCTGTTTCTCTGTTGTCAGTGCCGGGACGCCTCTCTGCTGGGGAAGCTGTTGCGCTTTATAAAATGTTATTACAAAACAAGAGGACATGACTGATACACCTGTGCCCAAATTACCATTAATTGCCCTTCTGGGATATGTTAAAGATTTGCCCAAAGGAACCCATACATTGATTGTGCTTGGTATATTATTAGTAAAAAGGAGAATTGCCATGTGCAGGATGAAAGGCCCTTTACCCACTTTGTCAGAATGGTGCAATGACTTGTCTGAGTGCTATCCGCAATCAGATAATTACAATGGTGTTATGCCAACACACTGCAGACCTAGGAACATTTGAGGACCATAACAGGCATATCTTACCCATAAAGCTGCAGAGAAAGAAGGACCAGAAAAGCACAATAAAATGGGGGCCAGAACAGAACACATAGACACTACATGTTATGTGACACCACAAGCGGAATAGGTGGACCCCAAAGAGCAGAGCCTAAAGGTGCTGCATTGTTGATATGAACTCATTGTCTATCAAATTGTCCCCTGCACAGCACATATATTGAATGTACCTTACTGACATGTGCGTTACCAATCTGTTCAATGTAGAGACAAATGCAATTTTTCATTCTACGATGCTCACTCCTTCTAAAGAATGTCATACTCTTGTAAAAATGGCTATTGTAATGTTTATATGCATTCAAAAGGAAACATAAAGTAAAAAGAATCTTTTTAATCCTGTCACAAATGTAGTTTGTCATTTTGACTTTTACCGAAAAAAACTTCTAACATTTTGAGGAGGACAAGTAAGGTTTTACTTCCCACAAGAAATGCCAAGAATAGATTCTATATACCTAGGGTTGGTAGTGTTGCTGTTCTATGCTTCCCATTGCCAGTGTGTACAGAGGAGTTAGTAAGTCTCAGTAGCATGCATTTGTCCTGCAATTTCTCTCAGATTTTCTCCCTAAGCTCACTATGGCCTCAATATTATTTCATGGCACACATGATACAATCTCAGATATTTGTATTTGTTTTCGAATATATAAGGATTATTAACTGAATTGTCAACACACTGAAGGAACTTCACATAAAACCTAGTACAGAGACAGAAAAGCACACAGATTTAGTTTTATTTAGTTATTTAATTTATTTTTATTTTATGATATATGAAGACATTTTTATTTGTAGGCATGATGAAGGGATTTATGTATATGCCCAGGGCAGAGTGAGGGCTTGCAATTCTATTGAAAGGGGGAATTTCAATGATGCCTGTTAGGCAGGTTTTGCATATCAAACTCAACATTTTGTGTTCAATATTTTTATTATTGCAGTACACAAATATGCCTCAGGTTGTGCACAGAAGTGCCTCTTTTCTTCATGCAGTCCTCAAACAATGCTACACAATGCTTTCAAATATTTAAATGAAAATAGGTCAGAAATGGCCAGTTTTTCTTCTGACCCGAAGTCTTATAGCCCAAGGAATGTACAACAGAAGTGTCCATGGAACACAGGGATACAAATATGGCATACACAGTGATAGGATTGAGGCTAGCAGGCAAACTATATAGCTAGCTCCCAAGATTATCTGGATTTCTGGTAAAAACTAAAAGTAAGATGGAACCTACTGCATCATCAGTAAGGAAGACATCCGATAGCAGGGAGATAAAAGCAACAAACATATAATACTGGCAAATCCCAGAACCATTAAGGAGTAAGGGCTTGAGAGCCCAAGCAGAGGAACTGATTTGCATGATTCCTATAAGTGGTGGCCCTTAACATGAGTTTCTGTATGTTTCATTGGCCTGCTTGGAATCTTTAACAAGTGTGCAGTCTTCATTTTCTTTTATGGTGGCCTGAGAGTACCGCCCTCAAATGGCCACCCTCCCTCTTTGATTTGGGCTGGGAGGGATGCTGTGCATGGAAAGCAGGAACCAATTGAGTTGCATGAACAAATGACTGTCTCCTATGAGTCATCTGTCTTGCTATACCCTGTCCATGCAACCAAACATTCTTCACCAGGGGCATGGGGAAGCCACTGTATGATATTCCAATGTTTATTCTTTTAATGTAGTTGTTGATGCGTTGGCTTCTTAGGACTGGAAATGTGGAATACGTATTTTATTTTGAAATGGTCATGGTGAGGTACTGACCTCACTAGCTTTGTTATCGGAAAGTGACCCACATATTTAAAGGTGAACGTTGGATTTATTTCAGGATTTGTAAAGTAGTCTGTGGAAATTAAGGAATTTTCTCCTATATTGTCAAGTGGGATATGTCTATCTGGAAATGTTTTGTATCTGCATTGGCAAGTCTTAAGATAAATGTACATTCCTAAATGGCTGTCATCCCTTGAAGGACACTGTGGACAGAAGTATCGGTAGAAAGTGAAGATGCTGTCTAATGTGAAGCTTGAACCCTGAGGTACAATGCAAAGGTGAATGTCCTAAAGAAGAGTGTAGGATTTAATTGTTGGAGAACTCTGTTAAGGTGATCTCCTACACCCTATCATTAAAATGATTCATTGGAAACCACCACAAATATTTTTCCAAGTTCTGTTGTGTCGCTCAGTTTGTCCTTTTGTCAGAGTGTGACAGAAGGCAGTGCTTGTCTCTAAGCCTTTGCAACACATCCCTCCTAATGTTTGCAAAAAAAAACAATAACATATTTTTAGAACTGGTGGTCTCTAGTTGGCAGAGGTAGGTGCCACTGTCCAAATAAGGACGCTTGCTTCTAGTCAGGGTAAGGAGTAAACCCTCTGAGATAACCCCTGCTCATCCCCTTGATAGCTTGGCACGACCAGTCAAGGCTTATCAAAGGCAATGTGTAAAGTATTTGTACCAAAACTCACAGTAACACAGTGAAAACACCACAAACTGACTCCACAACAGTTTAGAATAATACAGTTATTTAATCTAAACTACACAAGACGAAAACAACAAAAATCCAACATACACAGTTCAAGAATATGGTTGCAATAGAGTTCTTAATGTTAGTGTTAAAATAATCCACAATTGCGTCAAAATTATACAGTTTTGTCAAGTTTAGCCAACAGTTGAAATGCGACAAAGTTCTAAAACAGATGCTGGTGCGGTGGAAAACAAGCAATGCGTCACTCCTGAGACCCTGGGGAGGCGTTAGCGACAATTCCGCTGGATGTAGTCGTGTGTAGCGACGAATCCGGCTTGTATGGGGAGGAAGGCGATAACTTGCATGGATTCCGCTGGGACGTTCCGTAGTGAAAAATACTCGCAACGGCATGATGCGATGATTCTCGGGGGCTGCGGCGATCATCCTCTTGCAGCTCCTCGATGCGATGGCTCTGCGACGATTCTCGCAGCGAAGCGATGCGGTGATCTCACCCAGTGGCAACACGCTCTGCGACGATGTTCACAGCCGCGGAAATCTTCACGCTAACGAAGGGTGCAGCCTCTTTGGGCAGCGGGGACTGGCGCTGCGACGATCTCGGTCTTTGTAGCAGTGGGAATTTTCTCGCTCACCGGGTTTGCGATAAATGTTCTGTAGCAAAGTCTCCAAAATCTTCGTTTCCAGCTTCCCAACACAGGTACACCTTCCAGAGGCACCACACATGGGCCAACCACTCCAGGAAGGACAGACCTTTCTCAATAGAGTTCAGGAAAGCTGGGGGTGAAGTCCTTTTGTTCATGGGACTTCATAACAGGGAGCCAGCTCTTCTCAGGCCCTTGGAGATTCCTTCAAGCAAGGGGACACAGCACAAAGGAACGTCCTTCCCCTCTCCTTGGCAGCAAAGCAACAGCAGGGCAATCCAGCAGAGCAACAACAGGACAGTCGTCCTTCTTCAGTTTCAGCTTTCTCCTTGCCAGAGGTTCCTTCTTGATTCGAGGATGATCTCATTTTCAGTTGTCAGGGGACCTGTGCTTATACCCCTAAAAGTCTTTGTTCCCTTTGTGCTGGAGGGCTCTGAGCCCAGTCTGAACCAGTTCTGGGTGTTCCTGGAGCACTTTGTTATTCTGGCTTCTCCTTTCCTTTCAGAGTGAGGGGCAGGGTCGTCAGCCACCCAGCAGGACTTGGAGCCAGCATTGTGGAAGGCAGGCACAACCCTATTCAGGCCCAGATGCTATCCCCTCCTGCCACTCAAGATGCAGATGCAGTCATTCATCCTAGGGCTGACCCAGCCAGCCTCCTGGGGGATCCCCAGCCCCTGTCACTCTCAAACCGGACAGTCAAGTCAAGTCAAGTCAAAGAATTTCTATAGCGCACTACATACCCAGAGGGTCTCAAGGCGCTTAGGGAGGGGAAGAGGATTACTTGTCAAATATCCACGTTTTAAGTTGCTTTCTGAATGCTAGGTGGTTCTGGGTAAGGCGAAGGTAAGTGGGGAGTGAGTTCCATGTTGTAGCAGCCAGGTATGAGAAGGATCTGCCTCCCATGGTTGTCTTGTTGATGCGAGGTACAGTGGCGAGGGCTTGGCTGGAAGAACGTAGTTGGCGGGAGGGGGTGTAGAAGGACAGTCGTGAGTTGAGGCATTCTGGTCCGATGTCGAAGAGTGATTTGTGTGCGTGGGTTAGCAGTCGGAAAGTGATCCTCTTATTGACGGGTAGCCAGTGGAGGTCTTTCAGGTGACCAGAAATGTGTTCGTTACGCGGGATGTCTAATATGATCCTGGCTGAGGCGTTTTGGATTCGTTGGAGTTTCTTCTGGGGTTTAGCGGTAGTACCTGCGTAGAGGGTGTTTCCGTAGTCCAGACGGCTCGTGACCAGAGCATGGGTGACTGTTTTTCTGGTTTCAGTGGGGATCCAGCGAAATGTTTTTTTGAGCATGCTAAGAATGTTGAAGCAGGATGAGGATACGGCGCTGACTTGTCTGTTCATTGAAAGTGAAGAATCCAGGATAACGCCTAGGTTCCGTGCGTGGTCTTTCGGGATGGGTGCTTTTCCAAGGGCTTCCGGCCACCAAGAGTCGTCCCATGCAGAGGGGGATGTACCTAAGATGAGGACTTCTGTTTTATCCGAGTTCAGATTCAGACGGCTGTGTTTCATCCATTCGGCAACTTCTTTCATTCCTTCGTGTAGGTTAGCCTTGGCGGTGCTGGGGTCATTGGTGAGAGATAGGATCAGCTGAGTGTCATCCGCGTAAGAGATGATGTTGAGGTTGTGTTGGCGGGCGATGGCCGCGAGGGGGCTCATGTATACGTTGAAGAGGGTGGGACTGAGTGAGGATCCTTGTGGTACGCCACAGATGACTTCAGTGGCCTCGGACTTGAATGGTGGAAGGCGGACTCTCTGGGTTCTTCCGGTGAGGAACAAGGTGATCCATTCAAGTGCTTTTCCTTGTATTCCGATGTTTCTGAGTCGTTGTAAAAGGGTGCTGTGGCAGACTGTGTCGAAGGCTGCAGAGAGGTCGAGGAGGATGAGGGCGACTGTGTCTCCATTGTCCAGTAGAGTTCGAATGTCGTCTGTTGCTGCGATGAGGGCGGTCTCAGTGCTGTGTTTTACTCGGAAGCCAGATTGTGAGGAGTCGAGGGATTTGTTGGCTTCGAGGAAAGCGGCGAGCTGGTTGTTGACAGCTTTCTCGATGACTTTGGCCGGGAAAGGAAGGAGTGATATTGGGCGGTAATTTTTGAGTTCGGTGGGGTCCGCTGTGGGTTTTTTCAGAAGGGCGGTGAGTTCAGCTTGTTTCCAGCTTTCCGGGAAGGTGGCGGAGTTGAGGGAGCAGTTGATGACATCTCGGAGGTGCGGTGCTATGACGGAGTCTGCTTTGTTGAAGATGTGGTGAGGATATGGGTCTGTGGGGGATCCTGAGTGGATGGAGTTCATCAGGCGGATGGTGTCCTCGGTGGAGATTGGGTTCCAGTCGTTAAGGGTGTTCAAGGGGGGAGAATGTTCATCATATGGTTGGGTGGGTTGGTCTCCGGGTTGGTTGTCGAAGCTGTTGTGGATGTCTGCTATTTTGTTGTGGAAGAATGAAGCTAGGGAGTCGCAGGGGGCTTGAGAGGGGGTGATGTCGTTGGAGTTGGCCGAGGGATTGGTAAATTCCTTGACGATGTTGAAAAGTTCCTTGCTGTTGTGAGCGTTGTTGTCTAGTCGATCCTTGAATGTTGTTTTCTTGGCCTTTCGGATTAGTTGGTGGTGTGAGCGGGTGGCGTTTTTGAAGGCGTCCTTGGTGCTAGTGGATGGGTCTTTTTTCCAGGCCTTTTCAAGGGAGCGGCAGAGTTTCTTGGACTTCTTAAGATCATCGTTGAACCATGAGGCCTTCTTGCTGCAAGGTTTGCTTTGACGTTTTTTCAGTGGTGCTAAGGTGTCGGCGGTGTTGGATAACCATAGGGTGAAGTTGGCGGCGGCTTGGTCTGGGTTAGAAGAGTGGGCTGGGGTGTTTAGAAGGAGCGATGAGGAGATCTGATCGATGGTGATTTTGTTCCAGTTTCTTTGCAGAGTTGGTTGGAGGTGGTTGATGGGTTTCGGCTTGTTGTAGGTGAAGTGGACGCAGCTGTGGTCAGTCCAGAGGAGATCCGTAGTATGGCTGAAGGAGACATGATTGCTGGAGGTGCACAAACAGGCCAAGGCACACAGAAAGGTCAGACAAAAGAACAGCTACTTTCGAAAAGTGCTGTTCTCAAACACAGGATTTAAAAACAACCTTTCCTAAAAGATGTGTTATTAAATTCTGAGTTCAGGGATACCAAACTTGTATGTCCTTTCTTGTTCCTATGGGAAGATATGCTGGTAGCAACTGTAGCCAGCATCTCCAATGATAGCCTATGGAGCAAGTTAGCCTTGCAGCAGTGAAAAACAAAAATGGCTGTAATTCACTACCAGAGCATGCCACTTGCACAAGTACATGCTCTACCTTTCACATACAGTGCACCCTGCCCAAGGGGTTACCTTGGGCCTTCCATAGGGGTGACCGATGTGCCCAGAAAGGGAAGGGCTAGGCCTGGTCAGTTGGGACACTGACCAGGAGGACATGGCAGTTCACGGACTGCACACCGGCCCTACAGTGGCCGGCCTGAGACACCATTTTGGGGCTACTCATGTGGGTGGCACAATCAGTGCTGTAGGCCCACTAGTAGCGTTTGTCATCACCAGCCCTGGCACACCCAGTGCACTTTACTAGGGACTTCTTGGTGATACCAATATGCCAATCATGTATATTCAAACACAATAGCAATATATACAGGGAGCACTTACACTCTGACACTGATCAGCAGTAGCAGAGTGTCCAAAGCATCTAAACCAGTAATAGCGAAATCCAGCATAGCATAAAAGGAGGTAGAGGCAAAAAGATAGGGGGAAACCACGCCAAGGATGCCAGGTCTAACACATCTGTACATTATAATTATGTACGTTAACCCCTGGTGCCTAACTACTGTATCCAATTTTTTAAGAGGAAAATGGTGTGTACTTTTTGTCCAGATTTACAAACGGTGTGTGCCAGGGCAAAGTCACACAAAGTCATGCAAAATGACACCACTCTTGGGCAAAAGTTATTTCAAACTGCAATGCTGGCCTTTTCTCAGAGCCAAACATTGGTGGATCAGCAAAAGCCCCCATAATTTTTGATGCAAACCCTGACATATTACCTGAACCACCAGACAGATCATGACATAAAATATAATGCTTCATAAGGTGGGAGTTAAATAGGAAACATGCTTTCATCTCTCCAAAAATTCTGCACACTGCATGTGTGCTGCACTGAACAGCACATTTACAATGTGTGGGATGTGTTAGAATGTGTTAAGGGGATGCTTCTAGTACGAATCCTATGCCCAAAAACGTAGAGTGAATCATTGGCAAAGTCTTGCATGAAATCTTTTCACCTTTTACTGAGGCAAACTTGTCACTTTATTAGAAATCTATAATCACGGGAATAACACTTCACTGCTTCAAAAATGCATTTTTCCAGTTATGCAATCAAATGTTCTCTTAGTCATCTTTCCTTGTTTATGCAGATTCTGGAGAAAAGCAGAATGTTGATGAGGAAATGCGAACAACGTTGTCTAGGATGCCTCAGAAGATGTCATTTACAATGACTTAAAATACTCTGCAAGCAGATACACAAAGGGCCATCTTTATGAGCGCCCCGCATCACATTTGCAGCCCCATGAGGAAGGTCTTGAATCAGATTTCTGAAGCCACGCAAAGCCACATGAATCTTGAGTAAAGCAACAACGCTCAAGTTGCTGCATCGCCATATTATGAGCAAGGCAGGCATTCCATGGGTGCTGCGATGGGTGTTCCCAATCAACTCCCATGGGTTTTGGTGCATTCCCAGATGTACAAGGACTTGTAGACATGGAAATACATCAAAATCGTACACCTCCCCATGACAGGCAAAGCAAGGTGAAACATCTTTAATTCTCTGTTTGTTTTTTCCTCTTTCTACAGGTGCTGCATTCTGAAGCACACATGGAAGGAGTAGGATGCCTCCATGGGTTGTTTTTGTACCAGAAGGGGTCCCTTTCTGTACAAAAAAAATCCTACCTACAACAAAAATCCTGCCTATAACTAGTCAGCCTTACATGGTGCAAAGGTGCCTGCATTGGCGCTAGGCTGCTAAAAAGGAACCAACGAGGAGGAAAGGACACAAATGCGCTGAATTGAATAAATACGGTGCATTGCGGCTCTTTCACTGTGACTTGCCAGAACTGCCCTACGCCAAAACTCCATAAATGAGGCCAAAAGTGTCCGTAGCTTGTGCTGAAGGCAGTTTTCTCTTCGTCGACCTGACTGAATATTAAGAGATTCCCGGCTCCTCGGAGTTCACGTAAAAGAAATAGCAGTGCCGCAAACACGTGCTGTCGCTCTGTCCTCAGCGCGAGGTGTCCATGAGCACCTACTGCCCTCACAAGCACACATACTGTAACGCCTGCCTTCTGCCAGCCATCAGTCTAGTTATATTTGCCAAATTAATGAATTTTCACTGTTCCTTCAATTCAGAAAAGACGAGGACCTGTCGTTTGTAAAAGGTTTTGAGAAGCATCTCTTCATTAGTGGAAAAACAATGATTTGCATTTGCTTGCAGTCTGTATCATCCACCCCAGCAGACCTTCAAGCATCAGCAATTCTATCTGTAAAATCAAAGTAAAGTATCCTTCATTTGAATATCATATGAAGATAAAACACTAACTCATATTACTCCTCACACAGACATCTATCTAGTAATGACAGTGTAGTAATAAGGTCCAGGCTAATTGTGAAGTTTCAAGAAGATGTATTCAAGTCGATCACGATATGTAGTACAATAGTATTCAGCCCCACCAGGAGCAGCCAGCCAGGCGCTCAGCCCTTCTCCAGCTGTCTGCTTCATGCACCAACATTCCAAGCGACACCAACTCAAGAGTGGTCTACTGATGGAGGAGTGGAAGCATGAAAACATAATCACCAGGATAGCTCAGACAGCATTGCTGATGTCACGCAAGATGAAGGGACCGCCCCCTCCAGGCAATATCTTTTAAGGTCAGGGAGAAACGGGGAAAACAACTATACAACCTGAAGAGGCTCCCTCGTGACCTATATTTCTTATATCAAACTGGACTGAAGTAGAACTAAACAGCAACAACATCTCAAAACATGATCATATTTATAAATATTCACATTATTTATTAATTTACTTTGTTTTATCAAAAATATTTCTTTACTTTCTTTTACATATTTTTCATATAAAATCAATATTGTAAACATTTACAAACAGTGTTGCATATTAATGACATGGCATTTTCATGTGTAAACATCTTTGCATCATAAACCCCAGAGTAAAGAAACAAAAATGGAACATTCATACACACTACCTCACATGCATTGCTCCTCAAATACACTCATGCCACTTTCATTAATGCCTATATCTGGAGAGGATCTGTACAGAATTGCCGATGTCTCCCTCCCAGCATAATACAGCACGTCACGTTTCTGCTAATGATAGTGAATACAAGGGATTTCAACTTAGATTGGAAATGAAAAAGGCGCTCTTTTGTGTTTGAAATTATTTGTTCACTTTCTGTCCCTTGTGGGTTTTCACTGAGCAACATGATGTTCTTTTTCAGACATTACATATAGTTGGGCGTTTGTGACAAGAAGCTTTTTCACTTTACTTATTGAATTACATATACTAGTGTAATGTGTCATGGTGGGAGTGGGACATGGATAAGGCAGGCTTTAATAAATAGATGCAAGAGGAAGGAGAGGACCACCCATAGAATACCCATGAGCAGCAGGGTGAAGCAAGAAGAGTTAGAGGGCCACCCATAGAATACCCATGAGCAGCAGGGTGAAGCAAGAAGAAGGGGATGGGTCACCCATAGCAGACCCATGAGCAGCAGGGTGAAGCAAGAAGAAGGGGATGGGTCACCCATAGCAGACCCATGAGCAGCAGGGTGATGCAAGAAGAAGGGGATGGGTCACCCATAGCAGACCCATGAGCATCAGGGTGATGGAAGAAGAAGGGAAGGGCCACCCATAGAATACCCATGAGCAGCAGGATGATGGAAGAAGAGTTAGAGGGCCACACATAGCAGACCCATGAGCAGCAGGGTGAAGCAAGAAGAAGGGGATGGGTCACCCATAGCAGACCCATGAGCAGCAGGGTGATGCAAGAAGAGTTAGAGGGCCACCCATAGAATACCCATGAGCAGCAGGGTGAAGCAAGAAGAAGGGGATGGGTCACCCATAGCAGACCCATGAGCAGCAGGGTGATGCAAGAAGAAGGGGAGGGCCACCCATAGCAGACCCATGAGCAGCAGGGTGATGCAAGAAGAAGGGGAGGGCCACCCATAGCAGACCCATGACCAGCAGGGTGATGCAAGAAGAAGGGGAGGGCCACCCATAGCAGACCCACGAGCAGCAGGGTGATGCAAGAAGAAGGGGAGGGCCACCCATAGCAAACCCATGAACAGCAGGGTGAAGAAAGGAGAGTTAGAGGGCCACCCATAGCAGACAAATGAGCAGCAGGGTGATGCAAGAAGAGTTAGAGGGCCACCCATAGAACACCCATGAGCAGCAGGGTGAAGCAAGAAGAGTTAGAGGGCCACCCATAGCAGACCCACGAGCAGCAGGGTGAAGCAAGAAGAAGGGGAGGGCCACCCATAGCAGACCCATGAGCATCAGGGTGATGCAAGAAGAAGGGGAGGGCCACCCATAGCAGACCCATGAGCAGCAGGGTGATGCAAGAAGAAGGGGAGGGCCACACATAGCAGACCCATGAGCAGCAGGGTGATGCAAGAAGAAGGGGAGGGCCACACATAGCAGACCCATGAGCAGCAGGGTGAAGCAAGAAGAGTTAGAGGGCCACTCATAGCAGACCCATGAGCAGAAGGGTGATGCAAGAAAAAGGGAGGGCCACCCATAGATTAACCACGAGCATCAGGGTGAAGCAAGAAGAAAGGGGAGGGCCACCCATAGCAGACCCATGAGCATCAGGGTGAAGCAAGAAGAAGGGGAGGGCCACCCATAGCAGACCCATGAGCATCAGGGTGAAGCAAGAAGAAGGGACGGCCACCCATAGCAGACCCATGAGCAGCAGGGTGAAGCAAGAAGAAGGGGAGGGCCACCCATAGCAGACCCATGAGCAGCAGGGTGAAGCCAGAAGAAGGGACGGCCACCCATAGCAGACCCATGAGCAGCAGGGTGAAGCAAGAAGAAGGGGAGGGCCACACATAGCAGACCCATGAGCAGCAGGGTGATGCAAGAAGAGTTAGAGGGCCAACCATAGCAGACCCATGAGCAGCAGCGTGATGCAAGAAGAGTTAGAGGGCCACCCATAGCAGACCAATGAGCAGCAGGGTTAAACAAAAAGAAGGGGAGGGCCATCCATAGCAGACCTATGAGCAGCAGGGTGATGCAAGAAGAGTTAGAGGGCCAACCATAGCAGACCCATGAGCAGCAGGGTGAGGCAAGAAGAGTTAGAGGGCCACCCATAGCAGACCAATGAGCATCAGGGTTAAACAAAAAGAAGGGGAGGGCCATCCATAGCAGACCTATGAGCAGCAGGGTGATGCAAGAAGAGTTAGAGGGCCAACCATAGCAGACCAATGAGCAGCAGGGTTAGACAAAACGAAGGGGAGGGCCATCCATAGCAGACCTATGAGCAGCAGGGTGATGCAAGAAGAGTTAGAGGGCCAACCATAGCAGACTCATGAGCAGCAGGGTGATGCAAGAAGAGTTAGAGGGCCACCCATAGCAGACCAATGAGCAGCAGGGTTAAACAAAAAGAAGGGGAGGGCCATCCATAGCAGACCTATGAGCAGCAGGGTGATGCAAGAAGAGTTAGAGGGCCAACCATAGCAGACCAATGAGCATAAGGGTTAAACAAAACGAAGGGGAGGGCCATCCATAGCAGACCTATGAGCAGCAGGGTGATGCAAGAAGAGTTAGAGGGCCAACCATAGCAGACCCATGAGCAGCAGGGTGATGCAAGAAGAGTTAGAGGGCCACCCATAGCAGACCAATGAGCAGCAGGGTTAAACAAAAAGAAGGGGAGGGCCACCCATAGCAGACCTATGAGCAGCAGGGTGATGCAAGAAGAGTTAGAGGGCCAACCATAGCAGACCAATGAGCAGCAGGGTTAAACAAAATGAAGGGGAGGGCCATCCATAGCAGACCTATGAGCAGCGGGGTGATGCAAGAAGAGTTAGAGTGCCACCCATATCAGACCCATGAGCATCAGGGTGAAGCAAGAAGAAGGGGAGGGCCACCCATAGCAGACCCAATGAGCAGCAGGGTGATGCAATAAGAGTTAGAGTGCCACCCATAGAATACCCATGAGCAGCAGGGTGAAGCAAAAGGAGTTAGAGGGCCACCCATAGCAGACCCATGAGCATGAGGGTGAAGCAAGAAGAAGGGGAGGGCCACCCATATGAAACCCATGAACAGCAGGGTGATGCAAGAAGAGTTAGAGGAACACCCATAGCTAACCCATGAGCAGCAGGGTGATGCAAGAAGAAGGGGAATGCCACACATAGCAGACCCATGAGCATCAGGGTGAAGCAAGAAGAAGGGGAGGGCCACCCATAGCAGACCCATGAGCAGCAGGGTGAAGCAAGAAGAATGGGAGGGCCACCCATAGCAAACCCATGAACAGCAGGGTGATGGAAGAAGAAGGGGAGGGCCACCCATAGCAGACCCATGAACAGCAGGTTAAAGCAAGAAGAGTTAGAGGGCCACCCATAGCAAACCCTTGAGCAGCAGGGTGAAGCAAGAAGAAGGGGAGGGCCACCCATAGCAGACCCATGAGCAGCAGGGTGAAGCAAGAAGAATGGGAGGGCCACCCATAGCAAACCCATGAACAGCAGGGTGATGGAAGAAGAAGGGGAGGGCCACACATAGCAGACCCATGAGCAGCAGGGTGAAGCAAGAAGAAGGGGAGGGCCACCCATAGCAGACCCATGAGCATCAGGGTGAAGTAAGAAGAAGGAGAGGGCCAGCCATAGCAGACCCATGAGCAGCAGGGTGAAGCAAGAAGAAGGGGAGGGCCACCCATAGCAGACCCATGAGCAGCAGGGTGATGCAAGAAGAAGGGGAGGGCCACCCATAGCAGACCCATGAGCAGCAGGGTGATGCAAGAAGAGTGTGAGGAACACCCATAGCTAACCCATGAGCAGCAGGGTAATGCAAGAAGAAGGGGAGGGCCACCCATAGCAGACCCATGAGCAGCAGGGTGATGCAAGAAGAGTGTGAGGAACACCCATAGCTAACCCATGAGCAGCAGGGTGATGCAACAAGAGTTAGAGCGCCACACATAGAATATTCATGAACAGCAGGGTGATGGAAGAAGAAGGGGAGGGCCACACATAGCAGACCCATGAGCAGCAGGGTGATGCAAGAAGAGTTAGAGGGCCAACCATAGCAGACCCATGAACAGCACGTTGAAGCAAGAAGAGTGGGAGGGCCACACATAGCAGACCCATGAGCAGCACGTTGAAGCAAGAAGAGTGGGAGGGCCACACATAGCAGACCCATGAGCAGCAGGGAGATGGAAGAAGAAGGGAAGGGCCACCCATAGCAGACCCATGAGCAGGAGATTGATGCGAGAAGAGTGGGAGGTCCATCATGGCAGACTCATGAGTAATAGGTTGATACAAGAAGAATGGGAGGGTCACCTATAGCAGATCCAAGAGCAGCAGGGTGTACAACACTAGAGGGAGGACTGCCCATAGCAGGCCAGACCCATGAGCAGCCAGGTGATGTGAGAAGAGTGGCAGGGCTGCCATGGCAGAACCATGAGCTGCAGGCTGATGTCAGAAGAGTAGGATGGCAGCTCATAGCAGACCCATGAGCAGGAGGTTGATCCTGCTCAGAGCAAAATGAGACTGAAGTCACCCGATGCAGGTGCAAAGGACACGCACAGAATTTCAAAGGAAAAAGAAGCAAAACATAGCTAATTAAAGTAACTCTGTTACAAAAGTAACTGTCATTTGTGAGGTACAGAGTAAAATGGTCTGAGTTGTTGCTCCTAATCCAGCTACTTCGTAACTCTTGTCATGCTTAGTTTTGCACATTGGGCTGAATGCTGTTTTTTTGTCTGTCTTTACAACAGTTTTTTTTGTATCACAGGTGACATGTGGAAAATGGACAAAACAAGTGTATTTCTTCCTCCTTCTTTTTTTATTGATTTCAGAATAATTGAATACAGATAAAGAGTAGGTAGTAATCCTTGAGCGCTAACAGTTGTTACTGAACTAAATGTATCAATATGAGTAGTCTTAAAATGAATACATTGTTTCATGTACCAGAGAGAAAGAATATAAAGAAATTCTGAGACCAAAAAAATGTGTCTTTGTATATCCCCAGGAACATATATATCAAAGGATTGATCCAGAAGGTGCACAATTTCTCACAACCCTTAAGATGCAAATGTACCAAGCCCCAAGACAACAGACATACTTTCAGCTCTTGTGCCCCGGACATCACACCATGCTGGCTGCCTTAAAAGATATCACATAAGGCTTAAGTATAAAATACATACATAATGTTTGCTTATTAGTTCTGCTATCCAAGGGTCCTTTGATACAGAAATTTAGCACAACTAACTTTTTTATCCAGACGTTGGATTGATAACAAGGAAATTTATATATTTACAATTGACCCCAGGGAGCATATTTGTCATTACATCACGCAGCACAACGCAGCACAATGTGTTGCCTAGTGCCAAAGCAAGCACTCTTCTGCTATTGTAAATATACCAAGCCACAAAAGTCCACCTTGCATGAACTGAAGAGTTTAATAAATCCATACTAAGAGAAAGCAGTACAAATCACTGTGCTGCATTAGACCACTGCAGGGAGTTGTTCAATGGAGTGGTAGTGGGTGTTTTGATGCAATACCAGATTTATCATAAGTGGTATTTCTTTTAATTCACCAAAACTGCTACGCCACCCCAGATGAGGGGTAACGAGGAGAAATTGTTCTTTTCTCCTTGTTTTTTCATCTTTCAGTGTGTGCTGCTGTGGTAGTTTAGCAATAATTAGGTTAAGCATTAGCAGTAGACATCTTGTATTAGAGACTATCTTCCCCGTTTTGGAATCCATTTTGTATGCCACGTGCTCTGTCCTACCTTTCTGTCAACTGCTCTTGAAATCTGCCCAGAGACAAGATATGTTTAGACTCCACTACTTTGCACATGCTCAGAAGAGCATACAGCTGTCTCCAACTTGTAACTGTCAAGATGTGTCCACCAGAATTAGCTAACTGTCAGCCCTTCCCACTAGTTGCTAGCACACTTTCTGTATGACCTTATATGTGTCTGAAACCAATACTCTGTGCCTTGTACCGCCTTCGTTTCAGCCCATGTGTGGGTATAAAAGGACCCAGCTCCTTCTAGTCAGTGTGCTACCTCAAACTATACCAATGGGTGTTGTGTGAATGTAGTTCCACCTCATGAGGTTTAATAAACTCTGCCTTTTCTATTACAGTTTCTGTGCCAACTTCTTACTATTGGTCCAAGGACTCTAAGCAGAGAAGGGAGAATCTCTTGCACTAGTAGGCCTGGCTGGGGCTTGCTACTACACTGCAATCTGTAGCACACATACAAAGTGGGAAATGCCTGGGGGATTATTTTTTGCAGGAATGCACCCCTTCCAGCACAATAACAATGCTGCTAACACAGGCACCCTTGTACCATGGTATAAGACTGCCTGCTTTGACACTAGGCTACACATTGTGCTGTGATGTGCTGCATGATATAGTGCTAAATTTGCTCTCTGAGGTCACTTGTGTTTCAGACGAGGTTTGGGTGTCCATCGGGGACCTTATTTGTGACTATGGTCTCTGATCTCTTGCCCGCTTCTGCTTGGTATGCCCTGTTGGGTGGCATGGTGAGTAGATGAAATGTTGTTCCTGTGGCCGGACAGCCTGCTTTATGCTTTTTCTCTAATCCCCTTGTTTTCCAGGGTGCTCTGCCAGTCCCTCCTGGTGTGGGCGTTTGTTATTCTGATTGTGCTGAGCTGGGTCAACTGCCTCTGGTGTCCTCTTCTCAGGAACTTGTGGTTCAGGTGGTTTGGGCTATTCTCACTCATCCATCTCCTCGCGGGGTTGGCCTTCCTCTGCGTGGGTTCTGCAGAGGCTATATTTCGTGCCTAGCTATTGGATGGGTGTGTCTGTTATCCCATGGATGTTCAGCAGAAGTTGTAGTCCTGCTTCCCGGTTCCAAGCATCAGGCATCTCTTTAGTCTTCTTCCTGGCATTGGGGGTACTTTTTTTTAATAGGATTTCAGTTATGGTCTAGACTCTGGTTCGGTTGAACCTGACAGGTTCCTGGAGTTCCTGTCAGACGGTATTTAATTGGGCCTGGCTCCTTCTGCTCTTCAGGTGCTGTGGGCTGCTTTGCATGCTTTCTGCTGTCCTCTGTTGGATGTGCTTGCTCCTTTGGGGGCCAGGTTAATGCTGATGCATGTTTTTTTGTTCTTTGCATCTGCAGGTTATATGTTCTGCTGGTGGTGTTGCAGGAGCTGCATGCTGCCCCCCTTTCAGACCCTTGCAGTCAGTGGGCGTGTAGTTATTGGCCATGCTGATTGTTCTTTTTTCGTGGGTTTGTGTCTGCTTTTTGCATTGGGGTGTTTGTGTCCATTTTGAGGTCCCCTCCCTTCTTGCGCCCTGATCCTGTGTCCTTGACCAAGATCCCTCAGTTACCTGTCATTCCTGGGAAGTTGTTCTGCCCACGTTCTCTCCTGTGATTGGGTCTGTCCTGGTTGTTGGTCTCCTGCTGTTAACTGTCTGCAGGGTGGTGTTGGTAATCTTGAGTGGACTTTGGGGTGTTGACTTTGTGGTAGATTGCTTGTCACTTTTGGCACAGTTTGGTCATGTGTCTTCTCTTTCAACCATGGGTTGGTAGTTTTGGAAGGTGTTCCTTCTGGCTTGTGGGTCAAAGGGGTCAGAGGTGTCAGCCAGGTTGAAGGGGAGGTCTTCATATAGGGTTTGTCGCCTGGGCTTCTTTCGAGGGCGTCTCATTTGGGATAATTTGTAAGGCCATGGTGTGGGTGTCAACAGGCATTTTCTTGGACCACTTATAGGAGGTGCTGTGTGGTTTAGTTCCTGTGGGTTTTTGCCGAGGCTGTTCTGTGGGCTGGCTATGCCTGCCAACCCCCTGTAGGGCATCTGTTTGTTTTTCCTCTATTTCAGGTTTGGATTACAACTTTGTTTCTGGCTCGCATGTTTGTTTCTATTGTTTTTTAGTGACCATGAAGCTGCATTGGCTTTGGTATGTGCTCACTACATTATTCATGTGTCAAGGAATACTTGCAGTTACTTACTGGTAATCTTCATTACTCTGAGTGTAGTCTTCCCAGTTTGGCTGTGGGCTTCATGTTGTTTGGGTGCTAAAGTTTGGTATTTGAACAGGAAGTGGGTTGGGTCATGTCTCCTCTTGGACTAGGTCAGGGGTGCAGCAGGTCAGCCATGTTTGGATGGGTTGGGAGTACTAGAGCGCTAATATACTTGCAGGGTTCTGTTGGGAAGCTAAAGGTCAGTCATATGGTGCGGAAGACTACACTCTGAGCAATGAAGATTACCGAGAAGCAACTAGAGCCTTTCCATATCCAGGTTCTCTACTGTGTTGTTCTTATAGTTTTGCTGTTATGGTTTCTTGTTCAACACAAAAACTTTGAAAGGTGTCCGGGTGCAGTTGCTATACTATAGTAGAACTCTGGCATATTCTGACACCTGGGTATTTCAAATGGTAATGAATAGGGAAATTGAGGGCCATATTTATCATCGGATTGTGTTGCCTTTGCAGCACACATGGTGTTGTGCATGGTGTTTTGCAGGCAATACAATCCTTAAGTCAGATATCCGAGCACCACAAGGCCACCTTGCATGGCCCTGAATTCCTTGGTAGGTTTCTTGGCAGGTTGCTCACTTGTGTTACTCTGTCCTGAGCAGGCATTCCATGGGTGGGGTTATATGCATGAGTTGGGCCATGTAGCAATGCTGCACCTTTTTTTTACATTGACCTCTTTCTGCACAATAACATGTATGTGCTAACCTTTTGCACATATTAGCATGCATGACAATGTTGGATCAGTGTGTCTGAAACTACGTTGCTTACCTATTTCTCTTTCCACAACATGATCATGATACCTTGAATACTGAGAAAAGTGCCCTGAACACTGTACAGTGTCATTCTCTCATCACCCATGGGGCTACCGGGCTATATACAAACCTGCAACTGTGCTAATCTGTATATAAATTGAAAGGATGTTTTTATTAAAAATACATAAGACTTAACAGGGGTTAGAGAGAGGAGACACTTCTGCTGACATCGAGCGGGGTGGGCGTAGTTGGCGGAGTACCACTACGTCTAATTCCACGAAGTTGAACAAAAACCATGTGAATTCCGCAACTTCGCTATGTCTGACTCTCAATTAATAAAACAGAGACTTCATATACTTTTGGTAAAATAACAAGTATCTCTGTCTTTACATGCTAAAATGCATATATTCATTTCACAAAAGTGAAAATGAAAAGTTAGCAAGTAGGGTGAGAGGTGATGATTCAGGTGGGAAGATCTTAGATTACGAGTGGGGACATAGCGTAGAATCTTACACAAGATAAAAGCTGAGCTGTTGCTATGAAGAGCCTTAAAAATCGTGCAACCCGTCTTAAACAAGCCACGCTTAGCCATAGGGAGCCAATGGAGGCCTTTCATCAATGGTCTAACCCGGTGCCATTTAGGTTGGTGAAAGATCAATATACCGGCCGGATTCTGGACTAGCTGGAGGTGTCTCAGTTGATAAGCCGGGATGCTTACATATAGTACAGTCGGGAGATAACCAAGACCAAGATCAGAGCATCCTGGGACAGGAATCTACTGATCTTCTTGATTCTACGCAATTGGAAAAACCCAGCAGAAATCACTGAGCTGATCTGAGCCTTCATCAATAGGTCATTGCTAACCACTATACCCAAACTTTTGGCTGAGCTAATAGGAAGAGGAGGGTTGGCCAGGGTAGGACAAAAGTTGGAGTTCCAAGGTTTAGCGTGACATACAGTGAGGTTAAGCTTGGATTTATCAGGGATGAACTTCAATTGATTTTTGTTCATCCACTCACCAATAAAGGTCATAGTGTCTTGAAAATGAGACACAGAAGATGTTACTCTGCCTTACCTTGGCCAGGTAAGGTAATAATGAGATTGGATGGTAGTTACCAAGAGTAGATGGGTCAGCACCTGGCTTTTTTAGGATGGGAATAATTTCTGCACTTTTAAAAAGGTCAGGGGGATCTGGGCATTTACTTTTTTAAGTAGACCTAGAAAGGTCTCCTGAGAAATAGTGGGAATCATAGTCAGCTGAGACAATAATCCACAAATATTAGAAGTGTCTGCGGTGGTAGCAGAGGTCAGGATGCTAGCCTTAATGGCAGTGATTTTCTCCATAAAGTAGGAGTCAAGAGAATCACAAAGGAGCTGCGAGCGAATCAGTTGTTCCATGATTCTATCAGGTTTAGAGAGCTCATTTACTATTGTGAAGATATCTTTTGACTTGTTAGCTGAGTTTAGAACCTTATTGGAGAAATAATCAGTTTTCGTTTGAAGAATAGCGTTTTTATATTCTTTCATCAAGCTGGTATAAGTGACCTTATCTTCTACATGATAGGGAAGTCTCCATCTACGTTCTGCTTGTCTCAGTGCCAACTTCTTAGTCTTAAGATCATCATAGAACCACTGCTGTGCATCGTGGGGTCTAAGAATCTTAGTGAGCATAGGAGGGGTGGCACAGTCACATGCAGACTCAAGCCAGGCCTTAAAGTTTGTTTCCTGTGTTTGAACTGATTTCGATTCATACGGGACCGGTATGGATAGAAGAGATCAAGGATGTTCAACATTAGCTCTTCTCCAGTTTCTAGACTTATAGTTCTTTGTTAGTTGTGTTTTATTGAAGGAACGTCAGAGAGAGTAAAAGAAATAAAATGATGATCCAACCAAGTTCACGGGTAAACCATGTGACCCCTGTATGTGGGTGAGTTCACGCACATGTTGGGTACAATTCATACCAGACAGAAGATCTGTCAGCTATATTGAGCCGGATCTCTCCTGTTCGTCATGGGGCCAATAATTTAAGTCACCAATGATAAGAAGTTAGACGTGGATGAGGGCTAAGTGGGAATTCATTTGACCCAAAGCCTGGGGTAAAGTAGAAACATAACAGGGAGGTCTATAGAAAAGAGGGCAAGTAAAAAGTAATTGAGGGGATACCAGTTTAAGTACTAAGCTGTCGATATAGGGATGGCTGGTGACCCCTAATATCTAAAATTGGTAGTCTTTAGGGATAATGGCTGCAAGCCCACCCCCCCCCCTCTTTTAGCTTGGTGGATATAGTAGCTATCTAGTACTGCCACTAATATATCAGGGGTGGACTCTTCAGTAAGACATGTTTCAGTAAGAAGAAATACATCAGGGTTCTCAGACTCTAGGAATTGATAGATTTCAAGTTGGTGTTTCAGCAAGGACCGTGTATTCAGGTACCTGATGGAGAGACCTATTATTTCCTTACTGTGGGAGGTATTGAGCACATGCAATATTGTGGAAGGATCGGGAATCGAGTTGTATAAAATTTCAGGGCAAGCAGATCTCGTCTTGAATTTACCCAGCTCACTTAGACTGAGGTGAATATTATCGGCTAATTCATGTTTCCCATGCAGTTCTTTCAGCTCCATGGCTGAGTATCTAAAAAAACAGGCATTGTGACTGGGCCTGTCCGGCTGCAGATCGGTGCAGATGGGCTTGCCTTTATCGTGCGTCCGCTGTATGGTCGAGCCCCCATCTGACTAAATACACGTCGAGCCGGCAGGCAGTAAGTGAGGGAATAGGGGAAAGGAGTCGCGTCCCCTCCATTCCATCAGCACAGTAAGCCACGACGGGTTGAGGGGCAGCAAGTGTAAAGAGCAAGGTAAATAATACTGAATTAAGAACACAATCCAAATATTATGAAAACATTACAGGCTAAAAGAAGTTTAAAAGAATGCCAGCATGCTATGCCTCATGGTGCCCATGCACAGACTCAGGTTTACAGCATAGGAACAGCATATCACTTCTCCATGGAAAGGGCTCTCCTCAACATGCATCCCCATAATATCAAACCTTGAGTCTCCAGGAGTGCAGTTGTGTTTAGCGTGTTTTGTTAAGGTGCCAGGGACTGCCCAGAACAGAATAACTAGGGGCATATCGTATTCAGACTAAACTCCAGGAACTTAGCAGAGAATGTGAAAAGCAGGCAGTTTTTATGTGCAAGGCATAAACAGAGTATAGTAACATGCGCAAAAGCAGTATCATGGCAGCAAACTCATTCTAATTTAGCAATGTCGACAATGACCCTAACAGCCTTATAACACTTTTGTCCAGCAGCACGGATGGTCGGGAGAGCTCTGCCAAGTCAGCTGAATCCAGACCACCGCATTATGATTTTTCTGTGGGCTGGTGGTGTGTTGGCAGCAGAGTCTTGGTGGTGACATGCTGTACCTCTAGGAAAAAGCCTGTAGCCACCGCTGGCCATCCTTTTGTTCCTCTAGTCAGTCAGGAGCACTGTTTCCGTGCATCATGTTGTGCAAGGAAAACAGTGTGTGCCCCAACATGTGTATGCCATAGGCATTCAGCTTAGCACCAGCCATATCACATAAGGGCATTTGTACCCTAGAGCCATGTGTAATTTTCTCATCACCTGCCTTTCTGTTTACCTTTTCAAGGCGATGTCCCTGCAGTGAAAAAGCTAGGTGGTAAGGCAGGTCATAATGAGAACAGTGGCTACCTCTGCCTCTCCTGCCAGTGGAACAGTAATGTTGGGGGCGGCAGTGGAGCGGAGGCAGTCTCTACCAATATTGTAATCCAACAGGTGGATGTCAGGTATGCGGGCAGTTGGATGGCCAAAAAGCGATGGCAGTTCTTGGACCACCAGGGTCATAATCAGGTCCAGGTCTAGAGTGATGGTCCTCGCAGGGTGATCTCAAGGTTGTAGCACATTCAACGGATGGCCAGCATGCAGTTCATGCTATCTGTGCATCTAGGATCTAAAACAATTTCCGCTGGTCCATTAGGACCACCGCAACAGGGCTCCTGTTCAGCAAAGACTCACACAATCAATCTGTATATTCTTTATTCAATTTTAACAATAAAATCATAAAAGACAAACCAGTTTAAACAAGAGCACAAAAATCAACATCTGCATAATATTACACTTTCTTTAAGACCCCAAAAGGATAACGTAAAATAAAAAAATACTGTGGCTGTATATAAAAACTGTAAATTCAATAATGCAGGCCAAACTTTTAAGAAATTCATGGTCTTTAAAAATGGTTGCAGGTAATTACATTTTACACAAATCATGACAATATATTATGTCTCATTAAGTGAAACATTGTCACAGTCACATAGGAGCCACTTCGAGTATATATCAATTAAATGTTGATGATGGCGGTACAAGTTTCAGGTCATGTAGGGTTCCAGATTGCTCATGGTTAATCACTACTATCGCTTGTTGCACTGTGTGTTTCTGTAATGCAGTATCCCCACGTTCTGCTGACATCTTGTTTCTAAATGCTTCAGCAACACATCTGTAGTCATATGTAACTATACTGCTAGGATATAGTTCAGGCCTCCCTAAAGATGTCATCTTCTGGGAAACATGATGGATTAAACCCAGATCTGTTGACTGGGTGTGATTGTTTGATAAGTTCAGATGCTCCGTCCATCACCACCCCCTTTTGTACCGCTTTGTTCGCCATAAATTGGCAGGGTATGCTCAGACGTGAGTCCCTTGCTCACTTTGCCACTGGATTCAAGCAAGCCTGGTTGAAGACGGCTGTATTGCCAGAATCCAGTCCTAGGAAGTTTGTTTTCAGTCCAGGGAAGGCATGGCTTGACAGTTCGTGCTGGACAGTTCCCATGAGGTACAGGGTCAGACTGATATGCATATGGCCATGTCTGAACTGGGGTGGCAGAGTGGGCTAAAGAATGGTGATGGATTAAACCCAGATCTGTTGACTGGGTGTGAGTGTTTGATTGGCTCAGATGCTCCGTCCATCACCACCCCCATTTTGTACGGCTTTGTTCGCCATAAATTGGCAGGGTATCGGGAGTTTGTTAAATCGGGAGTTTGTTAAAGTGCGACTACTCACCCGTGAGGGTCTCAAGGCGCTAGGGGTGGGGGGGGGGGAAGGGGAGGTGCAGGTTCCATTCCATCAAGGAGGAGGTCTGTCGAAGAGCCAGGTTTTGAGGTTTCTTGCGAAGATGGGGAGCGATGTTGTCTGTCTGAGGTGGAGCGGAAGGGCATTCCATGCTTTGGCCGCGATGAAGGAGAAGGAACGGCCTCCCGATCTGGTCTTTCTGGTGCGAGGGACCACGGCGTAGGAAAGCTGGGCTGATCGTAGGGTCCTTTGGGGTGCGTGGAATTTGAGTCGGCTGTTCAGGTATGCTGGTCCGGTGCCGTGGAGGGCCTTGTGTGCGTGGGTGAGCATCTTAAAGGTGATTCTAGCCTCGACGGGGAGCCAGTGGAGTGTGCGCAGGTGCTGGGAGATTTGGCAGTGTTTTGGCAGGTTGAGGACCAGTCTTGCGGCGGCGTTCTGGATGTTCTGTAGCTTGCGGATGAGGTTTTTGTTTATTCCGGCGTAGAGTGCATTGCCGTAGTCGAGTCGGCTGGTGACCAGGGCGTGAGTGACTGTCTTTCGGTGTTCGAGGGGGATCCATTTGAAGGTCTTACGAAGGAGGCAGAGGGTGTGGAAGCAGGAAGATGAGACAGAGTTGATCTGGCGGTCCATTTTAAGCTCGGAGTCCAGGATGATTCCAAGGTTGCGTGCGTGGTCTGTGGGAGTTGGTGGGTTTCCGAGGGCGGTGGGCCACCAGGTGTCGCTCCAGGCGTCGGGGTTTGGGCCCTTGATGAGTACTTCTGTTTTGTTGGTGTTTAGTTGTAGGCAGCTGTTTTTCATCCATTTGGCGACGGCTTCCATGCCTTCTCGAAAGTTGCGTCTGGCGGTGTTGGGCTCGTTGGATAGGGAGAGGATGAGCTGGGTGTCGTCTGCGTATGAGACGATGTTGAGTCCGTAGGTACTGACGATGGGGCAAGTGGAGCCATGTAGACGTTGAAGAGCGTCGGGCTGAGGGAGGAGCCCTGGGGGACTCCGCAGGTGGTAGGTGTGGGGTCCGAGAGGAAAGGGGGGAGTCTGACCCGCTGCGTCCTGCCGGAGAGGAAGGAGCAGATCCAGTCGAGGGCCTTGTCCTGGATTCCTGCATCGTAGAGTCTGCGTATTAGGGTGCGGTGGGAGACTGTGTCGAACGCCGCTGATAGGTCAAGGAGTGTCGTAATTTGACAATGGCCGAGTTAGCGCTTAGCTGTGCTACACGTTTTCCCCTTAACTTGACTATACTTAGAAACGCCATTTTGTAAAGTGTGGCGGCCATTTTAGAGAATGAGCGGCCTCGTGGTCAGCATGCCCTTTAGTCCGTTGTCCGTGCAACTGACCACTCAATTCTGCCCAGCAACAGGCTATTTTTAGCTACGGTCAAGTCCGCTCATGCGCAGTTCCAACTGACCAGTCACCCCTCAGGAATGTGCCGCCAAAACTGACCAGAGAGGTTGTAACCCCTCCCATGAGTTGGCTGTGTTCCAAAAATGACCATATACGTACATAATCCCTGCAACCTTGTGCCGCCTATTTTGTTTATTGCTTGTAAACTGTATAAAAGAGGGACTCACACCAACGTTCGGTGAGATACTTCTTGCATTACCGAAGGGTGCTGTAGGAATGTACCACCACCCCATGGGGTCTTAATAAACTTGTTCTTTGTACTTTTCAATTTCCGTGCCAACAGTTCTTTCAATGTAAGTGGGTTATCTTCGGAACATGTAGGCCTTGGGAACCCGATACTACAGGAGGATGAGGGCTACTGTTTCTCCTTTGTCCACTAAGGTGCGGATGTCATCTGTTGCGGTGAGGAGGGCGGTTTCCGTACTGTGGTTTTTTCTGAAGCCGGATTGGGAGGAGTCGAGGATGTTGTGTTCTTCAATGAATGTCGCGAGTTGGCTGTTGATGGCTTTCTCAATGACTTTCGCTGGGAACTGGAGCAGGGACATGGGTCTATAGTTTTTGAGGTTGGTGGGGTCCGCTGAGGGTTTCTTCAGGAGGGGGTTGACCTCGGCGTGTTTCCAGTCATCGGGGAACGATGCGGTCGCCAGGGAGCAGTTGATGGTGTGGCAGAGCATGGGTGCGATGGTGTTGGCGGCTCTGTTGAAGATGTGGTGGGGGCAGGGTTCCGTGGGGGCCCCTGAGTAGATTGACTTCATTGTCTTCAGTGTGTCTTCGGTGGTGAGGGCTGTCCAGTCATCAATCGCTGGTTTCCGGGTGTCGGGGGGGTTGCTGAGGGTTCAGTGTGTTGGTTGTCTTCATCGAAGTTGTCGTAGATGCTCTTGATTTTGTGGTGGAAAAAGATGCTGTGTTTGTCGCAGAGGTCTTGTGAGGGAGGGATGTCGGTAGACTCGCTGGTGGGTTGGGCGAACTCCTTGATGATGCTGAAGAGTTCCTTGCTGTTGTGTGCGTGGGTGGAGATTCTGTCTTTAATCGCTTTTTTCCTCGTTTCTCTGATGAGTTGATGGTGGGCGTTGGTGGCGGCTCTGAAGTTGTTGTGGGCTTCTGTGGATTTGGTGTTTCTCCAGGTCTTTTCGAGGTGGCGGCATGTGCGCCTTGACTCTCGAAGTTCGGTGGTAAACCATCTGGATTTCTTGGCACGGGTATTGTTGTTTTTCTTGAGGGGGGCTATGGTGTTGGTGCTGTCCGAGATCCATCTATGCAGGGTTCGGGCTGCGGTGTTGGGGTCGTCGTTTTCCGTGATGGTTGGGTTGGAGTTGTTGAGTGAGAAG
Organism: Lissotriton vulgaris; assembly: GCF_964263255.1. NCBI lineage: Eukaryota > Metazoa > Chordata > Amphibia > Caudata > Salamandridae > Lissotriton > Lissotriton vulgaris. The sequence goes on along the minus strand of NC_141691.1, from coordinate 40,203,023 downwards.
GTGAGCTGGTCATCGGTGATTTTGGTCTAGTTTCTTTGTGGAAGCAGGTGCTGGTGTCTGTGGATGGTGGGTGTTCTGAAGGTGAAGTGGACGCAACGATGGTCGGTCCATGGGAGTTCAGTGGTGTGGCTGAAGGTGATGGAGTTTTCAGTAGTGAAGAGGGGGTCAAGGGTGTGTCCTGCTGAGTGCGTGGGCTCGGTCACGATCTGGCGGAGTCCAATGTTGTGGAAGTTGTCCAGGAGGCATGTGGTGTTGGCGTCCAGTTGATTGTCGAGGTGGAAGTTGAGGTCTCCCAGCAGGGTGTAGTTGGTGGATGCGATGGCCTGCGGGGAGATAATGTCCGTGATGGAGTTGGCGAAGGGTCCGCGGGGTCCAGGGGGTCGGTTGATGAGGGTTCCTCGGAGGGCGGCAGTGGGGCTGGCCAGTATCTTGAAGTGAAGGTGTTCCATCAGTTTTGTGGACTCGTCAGGGAGTGTGCTCAGGCGGAGGCTGGATTTGTGGACGATGGCGATTCTTCCTCCTGGGTGGGTGGGGCGGTCCTTCCTGGAGATCTTGTATCCTTGGGGGACAGCGATGGCGATGTCCGGTCCCGAGGTGGTGTTGGTCCAGGTTTCGGTGAAGAATGCTATATCTGGGGTGGTGCTGTCGAGGAGGTCCCAGATTTCTGTGGCGTGTTTGTGGAGGGATCGGACGTTAAGGAGGATGCATTGCAGGGTCTTCGGTTTGGTTGTGTTCTTGTGGATGGGTTGTGCTGGATCATGTTCTTGGCGGTGCTGCAGGTGTGCCGGCAGCGGTGACAGCTGAAGGGTCCATGGGTGTCGGCTGGTGATGCTAGCTTGCAGTTGTTGTTGCAGCCTGGGTTGAGTGCATGGAGTGCTGCTGGGTCATAGCGTTGGAGGGGCGGAGGTCCAGGGTTCCCGGTGCTGGTCGCAGATGGGTCGCAGACGGGCGCAGACGTGCTTGCCTTTGACGCGCCTTCGGTGCACCAGCGGCGCGCCCGCAGCCGGCGGCCGCCATTAAGTAGGGGTCGGGGAGGGCTTGACAGCTGGGAGGCGGGAGTGGGAGCTGAGCTGGATTGGGCCGGTCGCACTGGGGGGGAGGGGCCGCGGGGGCAGCAGCGGCGGGGAAAGGTAAAGGGAGGAAAGAAGGGATAAAGAAAAAAGGGAAAATAAGCAGAAATAAGGCACAAAAGAGCAGAGATGCAGAAAAGAGCAGAAAGGTGAAAGACAGAAAGGGTAGAAAAACGAGTGAAAACAAGTGAAGGAGCAGAGGGAGAGAAAGGGAAAATGGGCAGAAATAAGGCGCAAAAGAGCAGAGGTGCAGAAAGGTGAAAGATACAAAGGGGAGAAAAACGGGTGAAGGAGCAGAAAGAAAGAAAGGAGACAGAGGTCCACTGGACCACCAGGGATGAGGCGCAGGGAAACCTGCGAGTGGAGGAGGGCCTCGATCACCAACACTCTAGAGTGCAGGGGCAGGGGTACCTCACTTAATGGTGGAGCTGCGAGGGTGGGAGAGCAATTTCACTGACAATGAGTCAGTGGTCTGCTCAGACGTGAGTCCCTTGCTCACTTTGCCACTGGATTCAAGCAAGCCGGGCTGAAGACGGCTGGAATGCCAGAAACCGGTCCTCGGAAGCTTGTTTCCGGTCCAGGGAAGACATGGCTTGGCAGTTCGGGCTGGACTGGTCCCATGAGGCACAGGGTCAGACTAATTTGCATATAGCCATGTCTGAACTGGGGTGGCAGAGTGGGCTAAAGAACGGTGATGGATTAAACCCAGATCTTTTGACTGGGTGTGAGTGTTTGATTGATTCAGATGCTTCGTCCATCACCACCCCCCTTTTGTACCAGTCCCTTCATCAGGGGAAATCCTGCGGGAAAACAAAACCGAATAATGTGTTGTGTACTTTCATGATTTCATATACATACCCACCTATAACATGTAGCCTGACTCACCATCACTTTGGCACCTGTCATGTGAGTTTATGGGCTTATTTATGAGCACTTGCCTCACTTTTGTTGCATCATATTTACAAAGTGACGCATCTAGGTAGATTCATCACTTTGTAAACCCCTGCGCCACATTATATCTGCGCCAGGGATAATGTATGCAAGGTGGGCATTCTGACGCAAGGAAGCCTCATAGAGTGACGCATTTAAATCTGTGAGATTTCACTGGGCAACGTCTAGGACGCAAATGCGTCAATATCTCACAGCAGGCATAAGACTGATGCAGGCACATTGAAATGGGACTTTCCCTTGTGAAATGACCCATTGATGAAGTTGCATCACTTTTGTGACACACTCTAGCAATATGCCATTTTTGCTCCTACAGATAAGTTCAGAAATACTGACGTACCTGTTGCTCCTTGCGACATGATGCGTCATATTGTAAATATGACGCATCCAGCATGTCGCAAGGAGGGCGCAATGAAAAATGATGCATCGCTCTTTTTATGCAGCGATGGGTCACTTTTCATAAATGAGGCCCTCAGTGCCCTTCTCCACCACTACCAAGTGTAAGAACTTCGTGATCAAAACCTCCATGGGTAAAATATGCAATGTACTTACTTGAATAACAAAAATATGACAAGCGTCTACGGAAGGTGCCACGACATTGAACCACTCCTGAAAGGGATAAATCTTTGTCAGAAAATTGAACCATCCTAGGTCCGATGAGCTATCACCCATATCTATCAACATACCTGCTAGGGAATTATAACAGGGAGGTCCAGTATCAAACAGCTTCAATCTTCCAACCACGTAATGTCTGACTAAATGAAAGGACCCTCAATGAGTGCCAAAGACACTAATCTCAAAATGTTTAAATAGTTTCATCATGCACACCAATGCGACCTCAAAAAGGGATAAATCACTGTCAAATAACCAGAAAATGAGTATTCTTACCTCTGTGGACGGCACCCCAACCTCCTGCACGACAAGCAGCGGATCATGAAGTTGATTACCGGCGGTCGACACAAGGTCTAAATTGAAGTCTCACAAGACTGACTAGACCAGCACAGAATGAGCGCCTTGATTAAGTGGGTTATTTCACAAAATGGAAGGGTATTTCTCCGATCTGCCAAAAAACCAACAGTATGGAAAAAAATGTAATCTAACATACATGTGTTGCCCAAGGCAGCAATACACAATGACGAAAGTGTCAACATTCCCTGTGTCACTTGAGAGACCCCGAGAGCCCCAGGAAATAAGCACCATATTGGTACAGATTGACATTGCATGTCAAGCACAGAAAAAGGACAAATACCAAAACATTAGCCTCAACCGTGCAAGCTGATATTATTGATGTGTGTCACTGCACATATGATTTCTGATACAGAACTCAATCACGTTAAGATGCCGACATCAATTCTGCTAACTGTATGGAAGCTCCATGTTACTTTCGATGAATGTCCCATTTGTTCCCTGTGTGTCTGCTGTGCTTTTAAATGCCACATCCACATGGCAGTGTGACACTGCATTCAAGCTGGAATGACAATGCTTCGGGCATGTTTTAGAGGGCTACTTAAGTTGGTGGCACAATACGTGCTGAAGGCCCACTGGTAGCATTGAATCTACAGGCCATGGGAATATGGTATGCTATTTTATAAGGAACTTACAAGTAACTTAAATATGCCAAACAGGTGTAAGCCAATCATACCATGTTTTAAGGAGAAAGCACATGTACCTCAGCACTGTTTAGCAGAAGTAAAGTGCAGAGTCATACAACAAGCAAAAATGAAATCAGCAAAAAGCAGGAGGAAAAATGCAGAAGGTTTGGGGGTGACACAGAGAGTGCCATTCCCAACAGCCTGTTCTTTAAAATGACAATCCATAAATGAATATTGGTTCCATTTATCTCATCATCTCACAGAAGAAATATCATCTCATGTACAACAACCTGTTGGGAATGATCAACCTGACCTTGACTTTACCCTGCCCGGATGGATGAAGAAACCTACCATCAACTTCTGGACATGATACACACTACTCCCAAGATATTGACAAAGAAAGAAGATGTGGCTGGGATTCCAAATGAACCAACTCAGACTATTTACACGAAGGAATGAAAGAAGTAGCCGAATGGATGAAACACAGCCGTCTGAAACTGAACTCAGATAAAACAGAAGTCCTCATCTTAGGTACCTTCCCCTCTGCATGGGACGACTCTTGGTGGCCAGAAACCCTTGGAAAAGCACCCATCCCGACAGACCACGCACGGAACCTGGGCGTCATCCTGGATTCCTCACTTTCGATGAACAGACAAGTCAACGCCGTCTCTTCATCCTGCTTCAACATTCTTCGCATGCTCAAAAAAACATTTCGTTGGATCCCCACCGAAACTAGGAAAACGGTCACCCACGCTCTGGTCATGAGCCGACTGGACTATGGAAACACCCTCTACGCCGGTACCACCGCTAAACTTCAGAAAAAACTCCAACGAATCCAAAACGCCTCAGCCAGGCTCATATTAGACATCCCACGTAAAGAACATATCTCTGGTCACCTGAAAAACCTCCACTGGCTTCCCGTCAATAAGAGGATCACTTTCCGGCTCCTAACCCACGCACACAAAGCACTCTACGAAATCGGACCAGAATGCCTCAACACACAACTGTCCTTCTACACGCCCTCCCACCAGCTACGATCATCCAACCAAGCCCTTGACACGGTACCCCGCATCAACAAAACCACCATGGGAGGCAGATCCTTCTCCTACCTGGCAGCTAAAACCTGGAACTCACTTCCCACTTACCTTCGCCTTACCCAGAACCACCTAGCATTCAGAAAGCAACTTAAAACATGGATATTTGACAAGTAATTCCCCACCCCTCCTCTAGCGCCTTGAGACCCTCTGGGTATGTAGCGCGCTATATAAATTCTTTGACTTGACTTGACTTGACTACTTCTCAGCCTCCAACTCCACCACCATAACAATAATAGGATGGTGAGCAAACTCCAGAGAATTACGATGTACAGTGTCATTTAAAAAAATGCTGATTTTCACTGTGAACATTGGTGAGTGGATTTTGGTCAGGTCAATCTATTTGTGTTTGTTTATCATTATCCCACCCTATTAAAAAGCCACTAAAGTCTTCATTTGGTGACATGCAGTTTTTCTTGGTCATCTGTTCTTTTTATTCAGCATCCTTCTTGCTGATGATAATGTAGTGTGATGAAGATGAGTCATAATATACAGTACCTTATGTTGGATTTTATTGATATGGCTACCATCATTTTTTAAATATCTTTATTACCAATTCTTCATCAAAAATATTCATTTTTGAATGTGCAACTCAAATAATGTGTGCAACTTTTGGAGTGATAGTTGTGCTTTAGAAATTCCAGTTACAAAGCAATCTGAGACTCTGCACAGAATGACTTGCAGTGAGTGCAACTGATACAGAAAGAAATGATAAAGATTCACATGGAAATATGAGTCAGGAGGAACCAGGACACATCATATACATGACAGGGCCCTTCATAAATCCATGCTGTCCAGTGAAAGAAAAATATGACTAAAAAGTGTCAATTTTCAAAAGAAAAAAATGAGATACACAATTTAAATGTTGATGACAAACAATATATTGTATGATTTGGAAGATCATAACAAGTGGTGAGTAAGGTGCATGTGACCAGCCCTCTCTGCAACGACAATTTCCAATAAAGATGTATTCTAACATGAAAATGTATTTTGTCCCAAAAGGAAGAATATATATCTATGAATGAATGAATGAATATATTTTATTGTATCAATTAACAAAAATTGTTACAAAAAGTGTCCTATAAAATATCCACAAAACTTGCTTGCTATAGTAATCATCGTTAACTGCTACAAATTTGGATGCACTAGATCCTGTGAAGCAAATCCTAAAAAAACAGCTCATAGATAATAGAAACATTAAAACCCATCTGTCAATTATGAATTCAAGGCATTCAAAGGCCTATTTTAGAAAAGAGATTCCAACAAAGTGCAAAATAGATACTGCTTGTCGCAGCGTGAAAATCAAAGTCTGGGCATGCCCAGAGTGCAGTCTTGAAGTTCTAAAGTGCAAGGAGTGTTACTTAAACGTTCTTTAACTTTATTTGCAAATTTGGCAAACCTAGCCAATTCCATCGGTGTCTCCAGGCTAAACAAGAGTTTCATGGCATTCTTGCAATTACGTGTCCCATATTTTGAAAACAATGGCTTTAGTACAGTGCGACGTGCTTGTATTAGGCAATGGCATATGCTGACCAAATGGACCATGTATTCTTCATGCTGGTGGCAAAGTCTGCAGGTGGTAATCGCCACTAGGGTTTTCCAGCACCTGTTGATATCTTTTATCGGCAATGCCATGAGCCTCACTGTTAAGATTTGCTTTAAAATTATCTTGTTTAATGCAGAATCGAGGTAAGGTTGCCATAACTGATCTTCTTAGGAGCTTACAAGTATCCCAATGTTACTTTTGGAACGATTCAAATCCTTCATATCTTCTTCTCTGGATAATGCTCTAACTTGTTTTTTTATTATAGATTTTAGTGTACCATGCTGATAAGTCAGATCCTGCAGTTCGGTAATGTCAAGCTGTAATGAAGTGCAGGCGGTTTTCAGGCCGTTACTCCATGAATTATTGGCTTTCATAAAGATCATTTTAAGGGTTGACTTCATTGTGTTCGGAAGGGCCGCACAAACCCCACGGTAGTACCGCACCAGTGTTTGCCCAGTGCTCATAGTTTTATTTGTTCAACCCAAATTCCAGTCGCAACAAGATGTTTTGTGTATCCGCTGGGATCTTGAAAATTCGCTTGTATGCTCGGCAGTTGATATGTTCGAGGCTATTAACAAAAGCCGCAGGAAATGCTAACTGGCCATATGTTATTGAGGGAAGCAGCTTTGCCCTTATAACTATTTTGTTGTTGGGCTATTTAGTTTAGCATTCAGCTTGCACAAGGCGAACATCACAGCCTTTGCCTTTGTTTCGGCTGAAGCAAGGTAAGCTGTTGATTTCCCATAACCCATCAGCCAAACCCCTAAGTAATTATATTTGGGCACTGTTGTTATCTTCAAGTTGCCCAACCTCCAATGCTGTCCGAGTTTGTTGGCATACTCTCCGAATATAATTACCTTTGTTTTTCCTGCATTTTCTCTTAGGTCATTCTTGTTGTTGTAGAGATTTAGTGCGTCCAATAGTCTTTGCATGTCTACTTTTGTTTGATCTAATAGCACCATATCATCTGCATACTGTATTAAAAATATTCTATTTGAGCCATTTTTCGGAGATAGAAGATGTGCATTAAGAATAGTTTTAGCAAGGTCTGCCGTATATAAGTTAAAAAGCAAAGGTGCCAATAAACAACCTTGTTTTAAACCACGGTCTGTTGGAATCTTTTTGGTAGCTGAGGTTCCGTGATGATTCGAACCCGTGTTTTCGACATCGTCGTAAACCCATAATTTCGGTACCAGTGAACCGTAAATGATCCATATAGTACATCCTGGTGTTTTCGCTATGCTACGAGCAAGAGTACTCCTGTTATGAGCACATTTCCGGTATACCGATGGCATCCATTTTAGATTATGGCATTCATCTTGTATTCTTGCCCTCACATAGTCAATGAACAAACAGTGACCTCTGATCAATTCATTTCACTCAAAGGACACGTAGGCTTTAGCCGGCGATTCACCTTGTTGATGACACGTACACCTTAAGTCAGAAACACTGTGGCCGCATGACTCGGCAGAAGCTGCCTCCTCTGCCTGAGGCCAGTCCTGCTATACTGGTTCTTGTGTTCGTTGGCCTGATCATGAGTAGGCGGCCGAAGTCGGTAGCCTTGCCCATTTACGACCCACAAACATCTCTTATCCTGTTTTTCTATCTTCTACACCTGGCTCTGCTCCTTTCCTTCTGGGCCTTTATTAGGAGGAGGTAACGAAATTTACGATGAGGCGGTCCGGCTCCTGAATGAGAAGATGACATGGGATTATGATCGAACAGTGGGAACCCCTCATTTGTAATGTTTAAACATCAGAAATTTGTTGACGATTCCTGTTTGACGCCAAATATTTATTGTTTAGGATACAAAGTTTAAGAAATGTACTAGCATGTGAAGAATGTTGCCTACAGCTAAAAAACTTGTATTTAAGGAGCAACTCACTTAGTGCAAATCGAACAGGCTCCTAGAATCTGCCCGTGTGTAGTTTCTGTGACTTCTGTATCCCTGCAGTAATAAACCTTTGGTCTTTGACGCCACCATCGAGAAGCCCGTGTTTCTGTTTATTTGTGCACCGAGACAGGTAGAACTCAGGGGTCTTCGGGTGTTGTCCCTGACACCTCTGGACCTTAATAAAGTCCAAAACTCCAATTGGCGCCCAATGTGGGGCGACGTCATTCGGTACCGGTCCAAAAGCCTGAAGAGTTCGAGAAGCTTCGTGTGAAGATTCCAGAGGGAGGCGCCCCACTTCATCGATCCCGGTATATCGCAAAAGTGGCCTGATGTTCTCTTCCACGAGGGTTCCCGTTCGGACGGCTGCAGAGGTCCCCTGCCTTGACTGTCGCCCTGTCTTGGACCCGAGGTGCAGACCTTAGTACGGCGAGACATAGACGGGTTTCTCCTTGGTGACGTCTTCAGTGCCTCAGTTAAGTATTAAGTGGTTGCTAGTTGTTTTTGATTACTTCGTAAGGATTTAGCAATTGGTTGCTCCTGTTCGGATAATCCTTTTAGTTCTCTGGTTTGACTTGGTTTTGTAGATTATCACTGGTTGTTCTAGTTACGATAATCTTTGGTTTGGTTTGGGTATCGATACATTTGTTCATTTGGTAGGCCTAAGTTCTAAGTTCGATTGCGCATCTTTGTTTGTGTTTGTTCTGTGTTCCGGTTTGTAAAATGCTAAGTCGGAAAAACTGTATGTTTTCATGTTTTGGTTGCAACAGGGATTCCCGGTTGGAGGACTCATGTCCGGTTCCTCCGATTGGAACTCCTATTTATGAACTATACTGCAAGCATGGTGTGGGTCCTATATCTTATAATGAGGTGTGGGTTCGTTACACGAAAAAGGATGGTGTCCTTAGTTGGCCACTACATGGTAGTTTTGAACCTGAAATTCTTGATAATTTGGAAATAAAACTGTTTAAGAATAAAGCCCGGCCGGCAATGTTTGATTCTTTCCGATTTTAGTGAAAAGAATCTAAACAAAGAGAGATTAAAAAATTGAAGAAAGAACAGAAAGAGCAAGAGTTGGCCTTAATACAGTCTGCTGAGCAGCTGCAACTCGATAAAACTGAGAAAGCGATAGAGATAGCTGATAGAGAACGTAATTTGGCGATTGACAAGTGCTACCCTGCCATGCCATCGAGTACTGTTAAGTCAGTAGAGGACCCTGAAAAGGATCCCCTGTTGTCTTACTTGTTGAGGTCACCTCCACCGTATGCACAGGGTGCTACAGCTCCACCTTTGCCAAATGTTTTGTTACCGGCTGCTGTCCAGCCTGGTATACCTGCTCCTGCTCCCTTGAATCTAGCTCCTGCACTCCCTGTGGTTAACAATATTCCTCCGGCACCCCTCTTCCAGGGTTGCCCGCTCCTCTGCCCATGCCTGCTCCACTTATACCTGTTGTTTCGCAAGCTACTTTGCCTGCTACTCCTACTCTTTCTGTTTCATCTGTTCCAACTACTACTCTACTCAAAACTTCTGCCAGCTATATGACTCCGCTTTCTGTTCGTCGGAGAATCACTGAATCTGTCACTAATATTCTATCTCCTTTTTACAAAACTCTAATTAGGAGTCCTGCCTCTGAATCTACTCAGAGACGTAGTCAGCTTCCTAGTACTGAAGAACGAGGAATATTAGATTCCACAGCCCTTAGGTGGATTTCGAAAGTTGGAAGGTATGATGTACGAGATGTATTAGACACATTTGTGCAATGGAATGAACCGACCCAGCGCTATGTGTTCCATGTAATGTGCTCCCTTTTGCGTGAGGATTGGGAGGGGGACGACTCTGAATCAGTTCCGGATGAATTAATTCATATTCAGCAAAATTTGCTGCAGGTATGATAGTCGGTCAGGATGTAAAAGAAGCGATGGAACTGATCTTAAGCTATAGGTTTGATCCTTCTCTCCGCTCACCAAGGGACCTAGAGAAACGTAGCGCAAAACAAGGTCGTCAATATCCGATGAGGGAAGTTCCGCCAATATGGCGCGAAGCCGTTCAAGCTGATGTAGCGAATGGTATTGTAGCCGCTCCAGCACAATTCCAGAGAGTGTGGATACACATTCCGTGGAAACGAGCTGAGGTGTTAGCAGTAAAACAGGCTTTGCCAGATCCGCGTAAAAATCCAGCCGGGTATTATAAAGAGCTGACTCAGACGGTTCAAGCTTGTGTAATAAATTTAGCAGACATCAACATGCTGTTTGGCAATGTAGTGCCGCAACCTATTTGGGCTAAAATTCGTAATGAAAATCATCCAGTTGCCCTTGGTGGTGATTGGCCAGCTATCATAGCGGCAGATGGTCTACAGATTGGTGGTTCTAAACCCGAACCCCTAATTGCTAATTTACCTGGTAGGATAATTGATTTAATGAAAACTTTGATGCCAGCATTGCACGTTAATTGGGACAAATTGTCCGCATGCAAGCAGAAGAAAGACGAAAGCGTATCCGACTTCTTCACTAGATTTGAAGAAACTTTTGTAGATCATAGTGGTCAGGATATGAGCACGGAGGGAGGACAGAGATTATTTGTTGATACGTTTGTGCACAATTTGTTACCAGAGCTTAGTAATAAATTAAGAGATTCCGAAAGTGTGTGGGCTGTCTCTACGACTGCGCAAATACTTGCAACTGCTCAGTATTATGAAAATAGGGATAAAGAAGAGAAAGAAAAGTCAGAAAAGAAAACTAAAGACTTAAAAACTAAAGTCCTTTTGCAACAAGCATATCCACCTCGCACGAATCAGACAAACTCACAGCAAGGGCCATATCAGAGGGCCGATTACGGTTCCCAAAGACCGCAGTACCAATGGAATCAGTGTGCGTACGGCAAAAAGGAAGTTCATTATAAGAATGAGTGTCCAGTCCTAGCACAGAATGCGCAAAATAATGGTGTTCCAGCTCAGAGAGGTCGTGGTGGTTTTACGCAAACTTCTAGAGGCCGAGGACGAGGTACTATGCCTCCACAGACTAATGATCGTCCTTCTAATTACTTTGATCAACAAAATGGGCAATCTGTACAGCCTGGTAGATCTCAACAGTACCATGTTGAAGACTACTGTGAGGTTAGCGAGGAAATTCAACAACAAAATGAGTACTAGGACAGCCATGGACAAAGAGAGGGAGTAGTATCAGTTTCAGTAGATCAGAGTGGGCCCTATGTCGCAGTAGCTACATCAGGTGTGGTCGTACCGTTTCTGTTGGATACTGGTGCAGCAAAAAGTTCTATCATGCATGCGAAACTCCCTGGCGCACCTTTGTCCGGCTTAACAAACGTTTCAGTAGGTTTTTCAGGCGCCCCTGTTTACAACCCTGTTTCTGGTCCTTTGTCTATTTCTGTTGGGCCTCGTCAATTAAAAGCACCCTTGATTTTGACGACCGGTTGCAATGAAAATCTGCTTGGTTTAGACCTGTTAAAACGCCTGTATGCGACACTGTACTGTTCTCCGTCAGGAGTACGGCTTACGTTAGGTAAGAGAGTCATCTCCCCGATGTACTTGTCAATGGATGCGCTCCCACTGGAGCTGCGTTTTCTCCCTGATACTCTTTGGGCGACTGGTCCAAACGATGTAGGTCTTTTGGAAATTCCTCCTTATGTAGTAAGTTTGAAAGCAAATGTCAAATTCCCACAAATCCCACAATATAGGATCTCTAGTGAAGGCGAACGTGCGCCTTTATTGATAGTGCAAGATTTGATCCAGAAAGACGTAATAGAAGAAACTAGAGGAAATGTCTGTAACAGTCCTGTCTTGCCGATTCTGAAACGCACTGATCCTTCAAAACTTCCAGTATACAGATTTGTAATTGACCTTAGAGAGGTTAACACAATTGTGGTTCCGCAGTTTCATGTGGTTCCAGACATTACTGCATTGTTGATGCTGATTCCTGCTACAGCCACATGGTTTTCGGTGATCGACTTGAAAAATGCCTTTTTCAGCATTCCGATAGCCGAGGAAAGCAGAGATATTTTCGGCTTCTCTCTAGGAGGTCGAAGTTTCAGGTTTAAACGTGCACCACAAGGCTATTGTGAAAGCCCATCCATTTACAGTCAGGCATTAAAAAGTCAGTTAGATTCTTTTGTACTTCCTCCTGGTTCTGCTTTGGTGCAATATGTGGATGACCTTCTAGTGGCTGCTGATGACAAGGAAACTTGCAAAACAGCTACAATTTCCCTACTGCATCATTTGTCTGATTTACATCACAAGGTGTCACCTTCCAAACTGCAATATTGTTGCCAAGAAGTGACTTACTTAGGTCATCTCTTGTCAAAGGAGGGAAGAAGATTGACCCCGGAGAGAATAAAAGCAATTACGCAGATGAATGTTCCTAGCACGCAGAGAGAAGTGTGCACGTTTTTAGGAATTACTTCATACTGCAGGCAATGGATCCCAAATTTTTCTCTCTTAGCAAAACCATTGGTGGCCCTGACTGGAAAAGGTGTTCCGAGTCCGGTGCCATGGTCTGTAGAATGTCAGCAGAGTTTCTCTGAGTTACGAAATGCACTGTGTTCAGCTCCGGTGTTGGGTACACCTGACTACAGTAAGCCATTTACACTCTATGTTCACGAGAGAGAAGGTTGTGCATTGAGTGTCTTGACGCAATGATTTGGTGATAAACAACGTCCTTGTGCGTATTTTTCATCAACATTAGACCCGGTAGCCAGAGCATTGCCAAGTTGCTTAAGAGCTACAGCAGCAGCTGCAGTGTCCATTCGACAATCTGCTGGTTTGGTCATGAACAACATGCTGGTGGTCATGGTTCCACATGCTGTGGATACACTCATGAACCGAACGAAGACTCAGCACCTCACCAGTGCTAGATTATCAGGCTATGAGCTGACACTGCTAGCAAGTCATATTCAGATTAAAAGATGCAATGTATTGAATCCAGCAACACTTTTGCCGACTAGCCAGGAGTCGAGTGATTCTGAACCTCATGACTGTTGTTTTAGAACCGAGGAGGAGACAAAAGGACGGATTGATCTTAAGGACACTCCGTTACCAGATCCAGATGGCATGTTATATGTTGACGGGTCTTGTTTTAAATTGGAGAATGGTGATGTGACAGCTGCCTACGCAGTAACGACTTTGAGTACGATTGTGGAGACTGCAAGAGTGAGTCAGAATTCTGCCCAAGCTGCAGAATTAATTGCATTGACTAGGGCGTGTGTCTTAGCAAAGGGAAAGAGAGTGAATGTGTTCACAGATAGTCAGTATGCATTCGCGTAGCGCATAGTTTTGGTCGACTGTGGAAGGAAAGAGGTTTTATTACGTCCCATGGGACTAAGATCCAGCATGGTCAGCTAGTCAATGACTTGTTGGAATCTATAACTTTACCGACTGAAGTTGCGATTGTGAAGTGCAGTGCTCATCGAGCGGTTACGGATGATGTCGGTCGTGGAAATGCTTTTGCTGATGAGATAGCTAAACAGACAGCTAGGAATATGATGAGTGGGATGTATGTTGCAACATCTGCGAGATGGGTTGCGGAATCGGGAATGTGTGATGACACAGTGGAAAGTGTGAAAGCAATTTAGGAAGAAGCGACTGAAGAGGAAAAGATTGCATGGAAAGAGAAGACGGGTAAATTGGACTCGAGTGGATGTTGGATTGACTTGTCGGAGCATCAGCGTTGGATGTTGCCTGATGCGTATGTGCTTGCAGTGGTAACGATGGCGCATGGAGCAGCGCACATCAGTTCTAAAGGGATTTGTAAGATGTTGGCCCCAGTCTGGAAGAATGATGGAATCAGTAAGTGTGCAGAAAGAGTGGTTAGAAACTGTATGATATGCCTGATGCATATTCCTGGTAAGGGAACCCCCACACCCGCTGGACACTTCGCTCCTCCTTCTTGCCCCTTTGAAGTGATTCAGTTGGATTTTATCCACATGGACCGATGTAATAACCTTAAATATGTCTTAGTGGTAGTCTGTGCTTTTTCGAGATGGATTGAAGCATATCTGCTGAAAGATAACACTGCTGTGTCCACTGCTGAAATCCTCCTAAAGGAATACTTCCCCAGATACGGTATGCCTCGGATTGTATGGTCAGATAATGGAAGTAAGTTTGCAGGGAAAGTTATGCAGAGTGTGTGTGCCGGCTTGGGGATCAAGCAAAGATTTCACAGTGCAAACCACCCTCAGTCAGCAGGTTTAGTTGAAGGATACAATGGTACCCTTAAACTAAAACTCGCTAAGATCCAAGCTTCCACGGGTTTGTCCTGGCCAGATGCACTACCGCTGGCCTTGTTATCAACTAGAGCGACTGTGCACTCTCGAGTAGGGCTTAGCCCATATGAGATTGTGTTCGGTCGCCCTGCAAATGTCTGGGGGGTACCGAGACCTCGAGAGTTCAAGCAGTTAGAGTATCCAATGTTCATTGATTACCTTTTTGACCTGACTGCTAAATTGAGTCTCATTCACCAACAGGTTTTCGATGCATTGCCAAAGCCTCCGGAAAGTCCAGGTCACCAGCTGAAACCCGGTGACTACATCGTCATCAGAAACTTCGGACGGACCAGGAATCTCCAACCGAAGTTTGTGGGCCCCTTCCAAGTGCTCTTGGCGACAAGGACTGCTGTACGTGTGGCTGGCCGGAAAAACTGGGTTCACGCTACTCATACTAAGCGTGTACCCCTTCCACTCCCTTATGACAACTGGGTTAGACAAGGAATTGGTGCCTCTGATACAGAACCTGTTCCTAGATATGTTCCTTTCAGTGATGCAGAACTGACAACTGATTCACCGAACTCTGGTTCCCCCCTGAAGCTGCTTCTTTGATCACTGAACAGAACACTGCATCGAATGAACATTTGTCATCTGCGAATTCGAACATTGTTGCCCCTGCTGGCAACAGACTATTCCCGGATCAAACAACGCTAGGAAAACTGAGATACAACCTGCGTTCTCATTCTAAGGACAAATAAAGCAGGAATCTGCCTATTTTTCATATTTGATCCATTACATTGCCTCCAGCCAGGAAGTTTGCTGAATATTTTGTATTTCCCTGTGTATTTCTGTTGTTTCTATTACCTTGCCGTCTGGGTCGCCGTAGGGTCGTGGCTTTGTGCCTAGTTGAATCTGCGGGGGCCAGACACAAGGTCGGTCTGTCTGCTAGTTCTGGGAACTCCCAGGGCTGATAGAGGCATTTTCAACTACGTACATATCATCAGTGGTCGCGAGCGGTTGTAGAAGATGGAGCTTCCTGGACTGCACCGAGAGAATGTAATTTATGTTCGCAGAAATAGATTATACAGAATCCTACATAACAAATGTTTTCTGATGCAATGTGCAATTACATTTTTGATTATTTTTATAACGTTGGTGGGTGGAATTGTCTTTGGTATCCATTTAATCTTTGCACCGATCACGACTACAGTACTTCCCCATGATCTTGTTTCTCCTACTATTGCTTCTTTTCATTCCTTTCACTCGTTTCCTGAACACGAGCAAGTTTGACGCTCAGAATTCATAAATAACACTTTTGTACAGCTCTTGCACCAACACCAACTGGTAGTTAACACAACGGAGTGCTGGGTGTGCGGTTTGATACCACACACTATGGATAAAGGCATTCCCTACCTGGTCTTGCCTTTTAGCTATAATGGATCATGTCGGGCCTTCCAGACTGTATTTGTCAATGCCCTCGAGACCTATCCCCCGCATCCTCCACGTTCCATCAAGTATAACTCCGCTAATAAAGCCTTGCTAAAGGTAATAACTGACATGATTAAAGACGTCAATAACTCCCCATTTATCCCTAAAGATGAGCTACGAGTTTATTTGAGTTGGAATGCTACGGAGTATAGCATTAGTTTGGGTGAAAACAAGCGTAAGAGCTCCACTCCAGTTTGGGTCGTAGCTCACCAAGGTCAATTCTGCTTGCAAGGTAATGGGAGAAATCCAAGAGCTCGGCTAGGGAAGAGTGACTGTGTTGAAACTTACGTGTATCCATCGAACTCTTCCCCTGCCTTCCTCACTGCTAAGGGTACCTACTTCATCTGTCGAGACAGAGCATATACATGGTTGCCTGCTGGCTTTTCAGGTTCATGCTATATTGCTCGACTGTTGCCTCCGACATACACAGCTGCCTCAAATTATCACAAAACCAGAGTAGTAAGAGGTGTTTTCAGCAAGGAAGACACCGCTGGTCAGGAAGCCGGAGACTTCTTCAAAGGTTTCCTTCCGTTCTGGGGGCCTATGGCCAATAGTAGAAATCTACGTCAGCTAACGCGGGTAGTTGAATCTACTATTACAGAAACTGCTGGTGCCCTTAGTAACTTAACAGCTGAGCTCCAGGCGGATCGTCTCATGACATTACAGAATCGTATGGTTCTTGATGTAATACTTGCAGATCGAGGTGGGGTATGCAGAATGATCGAATCGAGCTGCTGTGTTTATATCCCTAATAATGCCCCGACAGTGTACGAAGCGATCTCTAAGCTACACAAGATCTCTGACTCTATTCATGTAGACAAGGGAAATTGGTCGTTAATGGAATGGCTTGGGACTCTATTATCAGCGTGGGGATGGAAGGTTCTGATTGTCATTGGTATTGTCTTAGTGTTCCTATTCTCGTGCTGTCTTGTTATCCAGTGTGGCCCTGCCTTGTGTAGCCTCTGTGCTGCAACCTGTTTAAGGAAACCGCCTGTGTTGGGAGACAAGGTGCGAGAAAGAATAATGCTACAACAACATATCACTGACCTGATGAACATCGAGATAGACTCTGACATAGAGTGAGTAATTGCCTATGTTAGGGCAAAAGGAGGGTCTGAGGTTCCGTGACGATTCGAACCCGTGTTTTCGACATCGTCGTAAACCCATAATTTCGGTACCAGTGAACCGTAAATGATCCATATAGTACATCCTGGTGTTTTCGCTATGCTACGAGCAAGAGTACTCCTGTTATGAGCACATTTCCGGTATACCGATGACATCCATTTTAGATTATGGCATCCACCTTGTATTCTTGCCCTCACATAGTCAATGAACAAACAGTGACCTCTGATCAATTCATTTCACTCAAAGGACACGTAGGCTTTAGCCGGCGATTCACCTTGTTGATGACACGTACACCTTAAGTCAGAAACACTGTGGCCGCATGACTCGGCAGAAGCTGCCTCCTCTGCCTGAGGCCAGTCCTGCTATACTGGTTCTTGTGTTCGTTGGCCTGATCATGATTAGGCGGCCGAAGTCGGTAGCCTTGCCCATTTACAACCCACAAACATCTCTTATCCTGTTTTTCTATCTTCTACACCTGGCTCTGCTCCTTTCCTTCTGGGCCTTTATTAGGGGGAGGTAACGAATTTTACGATGAGGCTGTCCGGCTCCTGAATGAGAAGATGACATGGGATTATGATCGAACAGTGGGAACCCCTCATTCGTAATGTTTAAACATCTGAAATTTGTTGACGATTCCTGTTTGACGCCAAATATTTATTGTTTAGGATACAAAGTTTAAGAAATGTACTAGCATGTGAAGAATGTTGCCTACAGCTAAAAAACTTGTATTTAAGGAGCAACTCACTTAGTGCAAATCGAACAGGCTCCTAGAATCTGCCCGTGTGTAGTTTCTGTGACTTCTGTATCCCTGCAGTAATAAACCTTGGGTCTTTGACGCCACCATCGAGAAGCCCGTGTTTCTGTTTATTTGTGCACCAAGACAGGTAGAACTCAGGGGTCTTCGGGTGTTGTCCCTGACACCTCTGGACCTTAATAAAGTCCAGAACTCCATAGCTGAGTTCATTGAAGTTTTCACCCGTACCCAAGTTCCAGTGTAAAGGCTAATTATTGCCTTTAAAAGAATCTCTGGTATCCCCCAACCTTGTAGTTTCCACCATAGCAGACTCCGATTGACTCCATCGAAAGCCGCGGGGTAGTCCTCAAAACATGCAAATAGAGGAAGCAACTTTTTTCTGTGTAGTCTGTTGTATTATTTATGCAGGGCTAAAATATTATCTATTGTGGAAGTCCCTGGCCTAATGAAAATGAAAAATGATTTCATTTTCATCAGCCCAGCTCTGCAGGTCTTGCAGCAAGAGGCTAGCATAACCTTTCGCTTCAATGTCTAAAAGGGCTATCAACCTATAGTTTGAGGGGTCCCCGGTATTGCCCTTGTGTCTCTGGGATCGTTGAATTTGCCTGAAAATGCTGGTAGAGCGGCGTGAGTATGCTTATCCAGAAATTGCAGTCTTCTTTTAACAATTGTCCTGGTAACGCATTAGGGCCTGGTGCCCCATCCTTTCTAATGTTTTTTAAAATTGTTGTCATGGGTTTTCCTACGACGGGGGCTTCTGGAGGTATCTCCTTTCCCCTCCCAATCCAGGTATGTCTTCTGTGGCTAATGTGAGATTTCGGGTGGATCAGTGCTGGTAAGAAGCTCTTGGTTGTGTTCTGCCTGTAATTTTGATTGCTGCCTGATTGTGCAATTTGCTTCGCGTTCACGCTGTTTGTGCCCAATACTGTAGCGCTTTTGGCTCGCTGCCATTTTGTTGTTGTTGTTGTGCCTCCCTGCCCGGATCTCCACCCCGCTCCCGCGCCCAGCTGATCCTCCCTCGCCCCACCCTTTCCACTATCCACATATGACAGATGCCTACCCACGCAGCGTTTACGTGCAGCAGTCGCGCCCCATGCGTGCCGAAGGTGCGCCAAAGGTAAGCCCGTCTGCGCCCGTCCGTGCCTGGACCACGCCTAACGCCAGATTCCCTGGTCCTCATGAATCCCACTCCATCCGCATTACGTATGACGCCTCTACCCTCTTTGCCCATAACCCCGGACGCTCACCACAATGCTGCAAAGCTGCCCCAGGACACAACCATGGCCCCTTCGCCTGCCACTCCTGCAAATTCGCCTGTGTCAGGACCCACACCAAATCCACGAACTCCAAATACAGCTCCCACTCTAACCACCTAAAGTGAATCCTGCTTAACACCGGCTCGGTCCACATGCACGCCACTGAACTCTGGGACCTACTCGACACTGCATCGCCGGACGTCGCATTCCTTACAGAAACCTGAATGAACGCATCTTCAGCCCCTGACATCGCCATAGCCATCCCGGATGCTTACAAAATCATCCGTAAAGACCGCACCAACCAAACAGGAGGAGGCATCGCCATCGTCCATAAGAACACCATCCGAATCACGACCAACTCCGATGATAACCTCGCGACTGCCGAACACCTTCACTTCCAGATCCACACAGACCCCAGGACCACACTTAGAGGCAACCTCATCTACAGACCACCAGGAACCCGCACACAATTCAACGAAGTCATCACTGACTTCATCAGCCCACATGCCCTCACCTCCGAGAACTACATTCTACTGGGAGACCTCAATTTCCACCTGGAAAAGAAAAACGACAGCAACACCACCACCCTCCTGGACAACCTGGCCAATCTCGGACTCAAACAACTTGTTGACACCCCCACCCACCTTGCTGGACACACGCTCGACCCTATCTTCACCTCCAGCAAACACATCTCCTTCGATCACACCACAGCTCTCCATTGGATGGACCACAGCTGCGTTCACTTCAGCTACAAAAAGACCACGACCCACAGCCCCCCACAACCTATTCCTCGAAGAAACTGGAACAAAATCACCACCGACCAACTCTTCACATCGCTTAACCAAAATCCTACCGCCATATCATCGGACCCAAACCATGCTGCCACAAAACTCACACAATGGATCATCCAGAGCGCTGACGACTTAGCACCCTTGAAAAAACACTATATCAAACAAGGTAACAAATAGTCCCCCTGGTTCAACGATGACCTCAAGAAATCCAAGAAATTATGTCCTACTCGTGAGAAAACCTGGAGAAAAATCCCAACCACTGACAACCTGACCACCTTCAAGTACGCCACCCGCAAACGCCACCAATTGATCCGATCCACCAAGAAATCAGCATTCAAGGATCGACTCGACAACAACGCCCACAACAGCAAGGAACTATTCAACATTGTCAAAGAACTTACCAACCCCACCGCCGGCACCAATGACATCACTCCCTCCCAAGACCTCTGCGACTCTTTATCCTCTTTCTTCCACAACAAAATCACCGACATACATAACAGCTTTGAAAACCAATCCGGAGAACAGGCCACTCCACCCACCTCCGAACCAAAACAGCACTCTCACAACCTTTGCGCCTGGAATCCCATCACCACTGAAGACACCATCCGCCTGATGAACTCCATCCACTCAGGTTCACCAACCGACCCATGTCCTCACCACATTTTCAACAAAGCAGACTCCATCATCGCACCCCATCTCCGCGATGTCATCAACTGTTCTTTCAACTCCGCTACCTTCCCGGAAAGCTGGAAACATGCCGAACTCAGTGCCCTTCTGAAGAAACCCACAGCAGACCCCTCTGAACTTAAGAACTACCGCCCCATCTCACTCCTCACATTCCCTGCCAAAGTCATTGAGAAAGCCGTCAATAGTCAGCTCGCCGCCTTCCTGGAATCTAAAAATTCCCTCGACCCCTCACAATCTGATTTCCGAGCCAAACACAGTACCGAAACCGCCCTCATCGTAGCTACAGACGACATCCGAACGCTACTGGACAAAGGAGAAACAGTCGCCCTCATCCTACTCGACCTCTCCGCCGCCTTCGACACAGTCTGTCATAGCACCCTCGTACAACGCCTCAGCAACGTCGGAATACAAGGAAAAGCTTTGGACTGGATCATCTCGTTCCTCGCCGAAAGAGTCCAGAGAGTCCGCCCTCCCCATTCAAATCAGAGGCCACCGAAGTCATCTGTGACGTACCACAAGGATCATCACTCAGTCCCACCCTCTTTAACGTTTACATGAGTTCCCTCGCATCCATCGCACGACAACACAACCTCAACATCATCTCCTACGCAGACGACACCCAACTGATCCTATCACTCACCAAGGACCCAAACACCGCCAAAACCAATCTACACGAAGGAATGAAAGAAGTAGCCGAATGGATGAAGAACAGTCGTTTAAAACTAAACTCAGAAAAAACGGAAGTCCTTATCTTAGGATCATCCCCCTCATCCTGGGACAACTCATGGTGGCCCCCGGCCCTGGGTACAGCACCCATACCTACAGATCACACACTTAACCTGGGCTTCATCCTGGACTCCTCCCTCTCGATGACCAGACAAGTCAACGCCGTCTCATCTTCATGCTTCAACATCCTACGCATGCTCAAAAAAATCTTCTGTTGGATCCACACCGAAACAAGAAAGACAGTCACCCACGCACTGGTCACCAGCCGACTGGATTATGGAAATACCCTTCATGCTGGAACCACTGCCAAACTACAGAAAAAACTCCAACGCATCCAAAACACCTCATCCAGACTCATACTGGACATCCCCTGTCAAGCTCGAATCTCCGGTCACCTTAAAGACCTCCACTGGCTCCCCGTCAACAAGAGAATAACGTTCCGTCTCCTCACCCACGCACACAAGGCCCTCCACGACCTAGGACCTGAATGCCTCAACACAAGACTGTCCTTCTACACACCCACCCGCCAACTACGATCATCCAAACAAGCCCTCGCCGCAATTCCGCGCATCCACAGATCCACCATGGGAGGAAGATCCTTCTCCTACCTAGCGGCCAAAACCTGGAATTCTATCCCCACTCACCTCCGCCTTACACAGAACTACCTCTCCTTCAGAAAGCAAGTAAAAACCTGACTTTTCGATAAGTAATCACCCTCCCTCCCAAACGCCTTGAGACCCTCTGGGTGAGTAGTGCGCTATATAAATTCTTGAACTTGAACTTGAACACACAAGTGAGTTTGTTTTACAGCAGCTTCTTCTCATACAGCATTGACATGCAGCAAGTCTAGACACTCACAAGTATAAATTGGGCCCTGGGCAATGTACAAACAGGTCCCTTCATCTTTAACTTCAAAGGTGAAGTTCTGTGTTAGTGAAACAACAAACATGTAATTAAAGTGTATGACTAAACCTTTTTTGATCTGGTAGTTCCTTCTTGGTGTACTCATCATTGTGTATTTGATGAGTTTTATAAGATGCTCTTTAGGGTGAGCTCAGTGTGCAGATCAGAAGACTTGTTAAAGCCTCCAAGATCATGAAATTGTCTGTAAGTGAATCAAATGTGCACCCATCCTGATCAATCCCTTCTAGTCACAATGAAGATTTTTATTTTTAAACGAACGTGTGTTAGTTTTCAAATCAATACCAAGCTACATCATCTGCAGAATCTAATTGTTCACAATCTTCTCACAACTGTTTCTGCCTAAAATATAGTTTCAGCACATCTTGTAGATTTTATTACCCTTTCTGAGCATACCCTTCTGGGATAGGTTCTGGCACAAATTATGTTTATTCTTTTTAGCATATCTAGGGCCCTTTTTATGACCCTAATAGTTTTTTCAAGCTTGCATCATGATACCTAGTAAATGTGAAAAGCAACAGAAAAATGAGATTACTCCAGCTGTTTTCCAATGAGAAATTATATTTATAATCTGATATGAATAAACTCCCATTCTATTATATGGGACAGATAGCCTTTCCTAAGTGGAGAAAAGAAAGGCACTGTAATTCACTACAAAGACATGTCACACACACACCCGTACAAGTCCTACCTTTAGGATTCACAACACCCTGCCCACAGGGGTACCTTGGGCCTACCTTAGGGGTGAATCACAGGTAAGAACAGGTAAGGTTAGGGCCTGGCAAATGGGTGCACGTGCCAGGTCGACATGGCAGTTGCAACCTCCGTACAGACTATTATGTTGGCAGGTCTGAGTTACCTTATCAGGGCTACTCATATGGGTGGCACAATCAGTGCTGCAGGCCCACTAGTAGCATTTTATTTACAGACCCTGGCACATTCAGTGCTCTTCACTAGGGGGAAATCCGTAAATTATGTATGCCATTCACAGAAACACCAATCCATTATGCAAATTTAAACAGAGAGCATGTGCACTTTAGCACTGGTCAGCAGTAGTAAAGTGCCCAGAGTCCAAAAACCCAACAAAGGCAGGTCAGGAAAAAATAGGAGGAAGAATCAAAAGGTTTGGGGATAACCCTTGAAAAAGTGCAATTTCTAACACAACACCCTTCCAGTCTAAGGCCAGGGTAGCTGATCCTGTTTCGGGCGACAGAACATGGGACCTGGCCTGCAATAGCAGGGGTCTATTCCCGTTCTAGGGTATGCCCAGATGTGGGTCCCATGCTCACTAAGCCCCTGGAGTCAAGCTATCCTGGCTGAAGATGGCTGATAGCCAGAAACCGGTCCTAGGGTGCTTGATTCCGGTACAGGGTAGGCATGGCTTGGCAGTTCGTGCTGGACTGTTCCCATGAGGCACAGGGTCAAGACTGATTTGCATATGGCCAAGTCTGAACTGGGGTGGCTTGGTGAGCAAAATAATGATGGATTAACCCAGATCATTGACTGTGGGTGAATATTTTGCCATTGTGCAACATTCCGTCCATCATCTTGTTTTGCTATTCCCGTTCTATGCCTCCCTGGACCCAGTTGGATCCCTCTAATCATACTCTCAGGGCCCTCTAAGCTAACCCATGTGGGACCCTTCTCCTCACTTGTGGACACCATCTGTGTAGCACCTAGCCTTAGCTTGCTCACGGGTCAATCCCTGAAGTTAGATAGTGCCACCACGGCCAACATAGTATTGTGGCATAATCCACTCCCGGGGTGTGACTGCTGTCCCCCACCCCATGGACCACTCTGTCCACCAAGACAACAAGTCACAGTGGCTACTGACAGTTGTCAGTGATGAGCCTCAGGCCTTGTGCCTCTCAGAACTCTCTAACCTCTGTGACATCAGAGAGTGGGGGCGGTAGACCCTGGTGTCTGACACCCTTTGTCCATTCTCCCACTTGTCAGGTCAAGGATGACATCCTAACACTGACCCACCAGCCCTGCCTTCTCCCACACCCTGTTCTCTTCTATGGGGCTCGGCACCCTCCCATCTGGAGTGGTGCACCCAGAAGATAAATCGGTAGGGGCACTACTAGCAGTCTTCCCTTCCTCAGGTCATGGGGGACACCCTGAACCTGGTCCTCCAACCCAGGGTCTGTACCCTTAGGCTCGACCTGTGCCTGGCAACCCAGGACATCTGGTGGAGTATACCAACCCCCCAAGGGAAACTTGGTCCTCATGAGCTGTGCCAGAGTCTGCCTGGTACAGGTCTCCAGTCTCGTGTCCACCTGACAGAGCATTAAGACCTCCAGGCCAGAAGTGGTTTCACCAGGGTCAGTTCTGGGGTGCTGTGACCTTGGAGCTGGCAACCCCATGACCCTCCGGTCCTTCCACTGGGGACTGGATCCCTCCCTCACCCCTCTCTCTGGACTCATGCACCCTCCCTACTGGAGCTGTGCTGCCAGACACTATAACTGGTGGGAATTTGGTTACAGCAGCTCCCCCTGCTCACCGGACACCTTAGGTTCCCCCTCAGTAGATAGCCTCCCATTGTAGACTAGGGAACCCTTCTGGTGTTCCCTCTTGAAACCAACCAGGCTCTGGGATGGGGTCTCAGGCAACCCCACTCCCACTCCTCAGAAATAGGACATGGAACCCCACCCATCCCACTACACTAGGACGTTTCTGGGTCACAACCAACCTCCCCCAACTCACCTGGTTGGAGAAAACCAAATCCACCTCCTTCAGGATCATCCCAGATGCTGCTCCGGACCCCATGGATTCCACCAAAAGGTCTGCCTCCAGTTTGAGCTCCCTGGGGTCAGAGAACACAAACCCCACCGAGTTTTGGTGTAGCTCTGGGACACAGGGACTGAACATATGGTCTCCAGCATCCAAATTACACAGCCTCTTACATGTGTCATCCAATCTACCCTTCACCCAACGATTTAGTGCCTCAGAAACATACCCCACATAAGTCTCACAAGACTGGTGAGACACTGTCTGACTGTTTCTGTCCAACAACCCAAACTCATCTGGCTGGTTTCCATACTCACTTACAGGGGCTTCTATCATGGGGGAACCCCTCTCCCTGTACTTCTCATCTAGAGTCAGTAGAGTGTCCCTCCCACCACCAGGAATATGATCCCCTGTGCCAGCTCCCCAATCCACCTCAGGGATACTGTGCTCCACTGAAGTACCATCATAATCCTGAATTCCCTGGTATATGTCAACCCCATTCTTGAAGCTGGGCACCAAATCTGTGTGTACGTGTACCACACCCTCAGTACTGAACCTAACACTTTTGTTGCCACCTTAAGTGCCTGACCTTTCCTTCCCAGTCCAGCTCTCTTACTTTAAGCTCATAAGCTAAATTAATTTCCCTTTCTGTGAGCTCCATTTGTCTTTTCACCAGCTCCAACTCAAGCCTCCTAGCGCTCCTCTGCTGCCTGACCCAGATAGTACGTCTCCTCCTAACAGCTGCTGAGCCCTCCCCACATCTTCCCTTTGAATCTGCTCCCTGGTCTCTACACTTGGATACTCAAGATGCCCACTGGCATTCCTGACTGATACCCACACCCACAGTGCCTTTTGTAGCCCCTCATTTTTGGTGAGACCTCTCAATGGGACTTTTAAGTTTTTGCAAACTGCCTTCAGTTCATTTACAGTGTAGGTTTCCAACCTATCCTCCTCAAAAACCGACTCTAGGAATTTAACTGACAATGGTCTTTACTGAGATATGATGCAGTATCAAGTTCAAGGTCAAAAATAGGGAAAGACAAAAATAGATCAAAATGTAAAAACCCAGTATGTGGTCCGTAATGGTCTGCGATATAGTAGTAGTGCACATCAATCACTGTAAGTCAAGTGGAAACACAATTCTGATCCTCACTGCTGACAACCATGGTTAGAAATGGGGGTCTCTTGTTGGCAAGGGGTTGCACCTTTGTCTAAGTAGGGTCCCTTACTTCTAGCCAGGATAAGGGAGTTACACAACTAAAAAAAAACCCTGATCACCCCCATGGTAGCTTGGCACGAGCAGTCACGCTTATCCTAGAGGCAGTGTGTAAAGCCTTTGCACATAACCAACAATAATACAGTGAAGATACTAGAAAAGGACACCAAACCAGTTTACAAAACTATCCAATATTTTTAGTTATCCAAAAATAATAAAAATCCACCATACAGTTCTCAGAAGTCTTTAGTAATCAAAATACACTTGAAATACACCTCCTTGAAGTTAATAGCGCTGTCTGAGGTTATCACAGCTTCAAGAACAACACATTCCAAACAGTTCTGGCTGACCGCGGCGTTGTGAACTATCTATGGTGTCAGGAAGACCTGCAAAAGGGTACCTTTAGAAATGTATGGTGTTGGTGACTTCTCGATGAGCCCCGAAGGGCTGGCATCCGCAAGCGTCAGTTCCAGAAGTAGGTGCAGGAGTCATTGGGTCCTTGAAGTTACACATGTTGTAGATCAAACTCCTCACTGTTAAAGTCGGGAGCACCGGCATCGGCAGCTTTTGAGGCTGCGGTGTGGCGTGCAGTACCCTCAGGTCATGGTGCAGTCAGCAGCTCAGTGTCCGTCATCCATTGGTGTCGGTGAGACGAGTGCTGTGGAGAGAAGTGATGCAGTGCTCGTTGTGGTTCTGGCAGGTCCTGGTGCAAGTAGCAGCGTTCTTGTTGCTGAAGCACTGTAGTCGGCTGATGAACTGGAGTCAATGGAGGCAACAGTGGACCAAGGCTTTGGTGCCGGATGAACACATTGCATTGTGTCACTTACATGTGGTGCAATTGAACCACGGTGCAAGTAGAAGCAGCAATGTTGGCATGGAGCACGTACATTGGGGATACCAGGGCGATGTCGTGAAGTGAGGCGGTGCAAAGACGGGTGCCCACAGGTCGCTGTGCAAGCAGCGGCTCGGTGGAGGTGTCAGGGGGTGTCGTCGGTGAGACTAGCGTGGCTGTGTGGCAGTACCCTCTGTGGTGCCTTCAGGACACAGAGTGGGCAGCTGTGTTGTGGGCAGCAATGTCATAGACAGCGTCAGGTTGCTTTTTCTTCTGTTGCAGCACAAAACACACAGTCCCCAGTGCTGATGTCAGAAGAACTTGAAGTCTTTGCTGTTCCCAAGACTTCTTTAACAGTTTGCAAGTTCTACCTAAAACCCTTGGAGAAACTCACTAAAGGAAGTTGCAGAAAGTTCAGTCCAGTCCTTTCACTGTCCAAGACCAAAGTAGCCACTGCAGGCCAAACTACAGAGCAAAGCGGTAGTCCCTCCTCACAGCTTCTCCAGCTCATCTTCTGGGCAGTCGTCTTGGTTCCAAAAGAGCTCTAAAGTTATGAGATCGGTGCCCCAATATGTATACTCCAAATACATTTGTCCTCTCATGCAGAGAGTGTCTATGCTAAGCCCAAGCCAGTTTGGTCCTCTCTAGCTCAGCTTCCCAGCAGAAGGCAGAAACAGCATTGTCTACAGCAAATCAGACCCATTCAGGTGCAAAGAAATATACTCCCACTACTCTAAATGCAGCCAATTTCTCTTCAGCCTAGCCCTGACTCATCCAGAATCTATAGAGCCACTGCACATTCCGAGCCCCTGTCACTCCAAAGCCAGACAGTCAATACACACCAGTACATGTTCCACCTTTAACATACAGAGCACCCTGCCCAAAGGAGTGCCTTGGGACCACCTTAAGCATGACTCACAAGTAAGAAAAGGGAAGGTTATGCCCTAGTGAGTGGGTGCGCTTTCCAGGTGTGCAGACTCTGCAGTGGCAGGTTTGAGTCACCTTTTCAGAGCTACTCATGTGAGTATCACAATCAGTGCTGCATGCCCAATAGCAACATTTGATTTACAGGCCCTGGCACATTCAGTACACTTTAGTAGTGCTTACCAGTAAACAAGTATGTCAATCATGGGAATACCAATCCATAATACAAATGCACACAGAAAGCATGTGCACTTTAGCACTGATCAGAAGTGGTAAAGCGCCCAGAGTCATAAAACCAACAAAGACAAGTGAGGAAAAAAAGGATTTGGAAGCAAAAAGTTTGGGGATAATCCTGCAAAAAAGGCCATTTCAATATCCATGCTGTACTGTGAAATAAAATAAATAAATAAAATATGTGATATCTCAAAAGACAACAAGAGATATATCATTCTGTGTTCATTAAACAACAAATATGCAATTACAGTGTTTGACTCTTTGATGTATGACTAAACCTTTTTCACCCTGTTAGTTCCTTCTTGGTGTACTCATCATTTTGGATATGCTGAGTGTTATGTGATGGACTTTAGGATGAGCTCAGTGTGCCGATCTGAAGACATGTTAATGCCTAAGAGGTTATGAAATTGTCTGTAAGTGAATCAAATGTGCAGCCATCCCGGTCAATCCCTGCAACTCACACTGAAGATTTTTATTTTTGCATGAAAGAATTGCAAAACCTAAAAATGGGAGCTCTTTATGTTAGGTTTCAAAACAATACCAAGCTACATGTTCTGAGGAATCTAACTGTTCACAATCTTCTCACAACTGTTTCTGTCTTACAGATTATGTTTCAGCACAACTTGTGGTTTTAACTTACCATTTATGAGCAAGCAGTTCAGGAATACATTTTGCCACACATTATGTTTTGGGTTTTTAGCACATCTAGTACCCTTTTTCCGACCGGAATTCAATCAAAAAACAATTTATTCGATTAATTAAAATCATAAAAGGCACAAATTTCATACAATAAATAATACAATCAAGCAACAAGCAATCATAATATACACCAACGGTTTTTAAAAACACAATTCATAAAAACACTTGTTAAAAAAACAGTCAGGATTACAGGAGCTAGGGAGAATCTTTGATCAACGTCGCACAGCTGCCACCAGAAAACTAGCCACACTAAACATAATGCGGGTACTGCTTAACATCTGTATATGAATCAAAGCAGGTCTTACTTGTGAAAATCCGGCTTCTTTCAGAATTGGGAGCAGATATTTTTTCCGACTATCAGAAAAAAACCCGCAAAACATAATAAAATGCAGTGTGTCTTGGTGAGAGAAATTATCGCATTCCACGGCCTGCTACATTCTGGTTTGCCCCAGGTTGGGTAAAAGCATAGGGAACAGTGGATCAGGTTAAACCTCAATCTTATCAGTAGAAATCTATGATATGGTTTGGAGACAGTTCTTAAATAAGGTTCCAGCGAGGGGGAATAGAGAAGTATAAAATCCGCTCTAACCCATGGTTTTGTAAGTTCCCTCTCCTCACAATCCAGTTTTGCCCTTTCTATAAAAAAATGGTGCTTAATCCAGAATACATCCGCCTTCGTAGTGTGGGTTGGAGATGTAAAGAGCTTGGGACGCCCTAGACGAGAGAATGTACTCAAGCCAGGGTATTCTTTTGGCGTTATCCATAGCTATAATGTCATTAAAGATCGAGTGGTTGAGTGTAATTTCCTGGTTTAACCAGGTTTTCACCCAGCACAACAGTGGGGCCATCTTCAGTTTATCTGTGACATAACCCAGGCCAACCTCCGAGTGAATAGAAAAAGTGGGAGTGGATTGGGGAACTGAAAGCAAATGTCTCAGAAACCTGTTTTCTACTACTCAGATCTTGTCCTGGGTGACATAACCCCACAGTGAAGCACCATATGTAGCAATGGCCAAACAATTTGAGTTGTAAACTCTCAGCAGGGCCTCCATCGGTCGTGCCCCCAGTGTTTTTGCAAAGCTCATCAGCGCTGAGTTGGACCTCGCAACCGAGTTGCTTTTGAGCTTGATTTGGGTGCCCCAAGTACCTTTCTCGTCGAAGAGGAACCCTAGATAACAAAAGACATTTACTCTCGAGACCTCATCACCATTACAGAAGAAAGACTTGGATTTAAGTTTTTTACAGTGTTTCCCCACTACCATATAATGCGCTTTCTTGATATTCACCTTAAGATCTAAGGTATCCATGAAAACACCAAATGCGTCCAGCAATCTCTGAAGCCCCACACCAGTGCGGGCCAACAGGACAGCATCGTCCGCGTATAGGAGGACCGGTATAACGGATTCTCCTACACGCAGCACATCCACCCTCAAGTTCCCCAGGGACTTTTCCAGGCTATTAATATAGATGGTAAAGAGGAGGGGGGCCAGGATGCACCCTTGCCTAACCCCCTCTCTGACCTAAAGTGCTTCGTGCATCTCCCTTCCTGAGTGACCCTCACTGAGGCAGAAAGGTCCTGATGTAGGGCTGCTAAAAAAATGTACTAAAGGAGGGTCGATGCCTATTTCCAGCAAAATACCCCATAGCTTAGCCCGATTAACCAAATCAAAGGCTGAGGACAGGTCCATAAAAGCCATAAAAAGAGACCCGTCCTTTGCCACCGTGTGTTTGCTAATTAGAAGCTGGAGATTTAGACACTGATCAAGGGTGCCCCTCTTCTCTCTAAACCCATATTGCAGGTTAGACAAGACACCACGACTAACTAAGACATCCCTGAGTTTGTGGAGTAGCACCCTGCCCAAGATCTTAACTGCAGAGTCTAACAGGGAAATGGGTCTATAACAGGAAGAATCTCCGCGCTGACCTTTTTTAAAAATTGGTATAATGACTGTGGTAGCCCATGAGGCAGGAAACCTGTTGCCGCTGGCGGCATTAAAAATGTTTGTTAAAATCCTTGCCCACAATTTTGGAGAAGAGCCATATAAATCCACCGGCACCCCACCGGGGCCCGGAGCCTTGTGTTTAGAGGATTAATTTATAGCTCTCTCCACATCCACAGTGTCAAAAATTACGCGGGGGAGAGACTGCGACTCGGGAAGAGTACTATTTGAGGGACATGAGCCAGCAGAACCATACATATTGCTAAAATGGTGAAACCACTTTTCGTCAGGGATAACACAATCCAAATCTGAACCATCTATACCCAAAAAGAATGGGTGATTGATTGTTGCCCAGAACTTCCCACTATCTCGTAGTATATCGATTGAGAGGAGATTATCCCAGGCTTCCATTTTTATTTCCTTTTTCCGTCTGGCGATAGCTTCTTTATAGGCCGCTCTCAAGTCGGCAATTGCCGCCTTAGCCCTGGGACTACTTTTCAGCGCTTGAAACAAGGCCCTATGGGCCCTAGAGCAACTACCATCAAACCATCTTACATGATTACTACATCTGCGGGTGTTAGTGATAGTCAGGTCCTTAGAGATCTGTGTACAGATTACCTCAAAGACACTGACTACCTCAGCTGCTGGCGAGTTATTATTGAGGCAAGTGGCCAGAGGCCCATCAATTTTTGCACAAAGATCTTCTAAAAATGATGCAGTAACCACATTTGCCCACTTGAGCCTACAACCCTGATCTTTCGTGGATAAGGGAGGAACATTCTGGTAAAGGTAATGCTCAGGGCCCATTCCCTCAGCCACAGCCAGCTTCAAGTACACCGGATTGTGGTCACTAAAGGCGGACAAGACAACTTTATATGCGGTAGCCCTCAGTAAGGCCCCAGAGGACATAAAGATGTAATCAATCACTGTCCCGGGATAAGTGCCTTTATAAGTGGCAACCCTCTCCCCTGCCTCGATACAATTAGACTCATAGATATTAGTGTTAGCAAGGAATTCCTCTAGGGCCTCCCCTTGCTTGGTATGCTCAAAATGAGAGGCCACTGCGCCTGTTGGCCCCTCATGAGCCTCCTGGGCCCTAGCGTAGCACTCCACATCGCAGGGATGAACATTAAAATCGTCCATAAGGACAATCTCGAAACCAGTGTTTTGTTTTAGACTGTACTCTAAAATAAAACTTTGCAAAGCAACCACATGTTGATTAAAATCAACACAATCTCTGGAATTATAAAAATTAATCAATAGTATTTTCAAAGAGTGGGAGACGGACCATTCAACAGTAAGGGAATTATGCGAGCCAGAATCCAGCAGTGTTAAAGTGCCATTCAGATGTAATGCAAAGAGAAATATTAGGCCACCTTTTGCACAACCCACCAAACCCTCGACGGCCGGTACCGAAAAGCTAGAGTAGCCATCCAGGCAAAAATTACTTGAGGGATCCCATGATTCCTGCATGGCAATAGTATCATGTTTGGCTAGAAAATAAATCCAAATGGAATCCACTCCCTTAGATCTAATGCCAGCAACATTCCAACTAATCAATTTACATCTGTCCGCTACAACCGGATTGGAGTGACTAGATGAGATTGGCAAATCCGGTGCTACCAGTCAATCATTATCCTCCAGATTAGACAGTGGACTATAGCGATTATTCAAAATCAGATTAGTAGTGTGGGAAAAAAGACTATTAGTGGATAGCTGCCGGTCCGCAAGCTCTAATTCCTCCCTGGGGCTTTGACTCCCCGCTGAGATGGACTGTAGGGGATTAGAATGTGGCCTGGGAGGTAAGGAGAAAATATTATTTGCAACGGGTGCTAAAACTGAATAACTACATTTACCACAAAGCAGTAGATCAGGTGGTGGATAAAAGTATCCCAAGGGGACTGGTCTGATTCCTATTTGGGCTACATCTGACCCATCCCAGAACAATCTATCCGCTAAGTCAGGGCAGCTGAGGTTGACTATTACACAATCACCCACAGTCTGCTTGGGATGCTGCCCGACCTACCCCACCCTTCTCGCCATGATAATATTAGAGGAAATGTCCAACTACTAGAGACTTCGCACCAGGATCTGGCCTCCCTCAAAAGATCGTCAGTTGATTCCAACTCTCCTGCACATAGCGGAGGAACCCCTATAAAAACAGCTACCAGCGGAGCAGCTTCCGGAGGAAGGTCAAGATTGATCAGACAACCCCTTGCCTGCCTCGCATTTGGGAGTAAGGGCAGAACTAAATGGGGGTTGGCCACACGAGGCACACTCCCTAACGTGGGCCTACCCAATGGCTGCTGCTCAATATGAAGAGATGGGCCCCCACTCAAATTCCTACCTATAGTGCTACAGTTAATACGGGGACTCAGGTGAATCGTGGGACCCGGTGGGCCTCCCGCACCCCCCACTTGCCCTTGATTACTATGCTTAGCCTGACTATCCCCCTTTTGCTGTGAGCTAAGTTCCTTAATGGAAAAAATCTATTTGGGTACATTTTTTAAGCAGGTCAGCAACACACGGTTTAAAGTCTCAACAATGTCTTTAGCAATGCCAACCAATATCGGTTCTAAGCGTGAGGTAATCAGTTCTTCCATTAACTCCCCCAAATTATTCTCTGTTTGGCCATCAGTGTTCAGCAAAACTTTAGGGACTTTTGCCCGTTTAACATTCTTCTTCTTGGAGGCCCTAGCAAACCCCACATTATAATGGGCATTTAGCCCCAATTGATCAGCACCTTCCTGGGTGGATTTAACAGGATCAGTCAAACTAAATAGATTCATCACGACCACCATGGGCTCCAGGGGTATACTAGGCACGGTTGCACTATCAGTAACGTCACAGGGTAAAGAGGGGGGGACCAGACCAAGTTCATGCTCAGCATTGGCAATCTCTTTAGTTAAAACCCCTACTGCAGAGGACAAATATGGAATAATGGATTCCGACTTCCTAGCGACCTTAGCCTTCTTCCCCTCCTCCTCTGTGTTAGCTGCTTGTTTCCGCTTACCCATAGCAAAGCTTTGGGGGGGTGGCCCGGCCCGGCCTCCTTCGGCCTCTGATGGCCGTAAATGGTCCGCCCTTTGCCCGGGCTTCACCCGGCACGTGACCGCACGCGTACCACTCAGCGGGTCCGAAGGTCAAATATATCCCTGTTGCAGGTGGGCGGGGCAAGGGCTGGCCAGGTGCTGTGTGCCCCCGTAGATGGCTGGGACCTGTAGTCGTGCGGTCGTCCTTGGCTGCAAACACCCCCGCAAGAATCTTGAAAGCTAAGCGTCTCCCGCGGAGTGGGAGACGCAAGGTGTTTTAAAGCGGCTGCACGCAGGCGGGGCAAGGGCTGGCCTGGGGCTGTGTGCCCCCGTGGATGGCAAGGACCTGTAGTCCTGCGGTAGCCCTTGGCCGCAAACACCCCCGCAAGAGACTTGAAAGTGAAGCGTATGACCCGAATGGTTTTGTCATGCTTGCATCATGATACTTAGTAAATGTGCAAAAAAACTGAAAAATTAGATTAATCCAGTAATGCAGGACACTTTGGATGCAGTCTTTCCTAGGAGAACGATCCAGGTCTTTGAAGGAAACGTTGTATTGAGAAGTATGTCCCTCAGTTGTGGTGTGCCTCAGGGATCTTCCCTGAGTCCCACACTCTTTAATGTCAATATGAGTCCATTGGCAGAGATTGTCTATCCATTTGGCATAAAAATTGTTACCTACGCTGATGACACGCTGCTCGAGGTGGTATTAAAAAATCCATAGAAGTCATCCTGCTTAGATGAGATATCCAAATGTGATGGAAATCCCTTGCTTAAAAC
Source organism: Lissotriton vulgaris (assembly GCF_964263255.1). Lineage (NCBI taxonomy): Eukaryota > Metazoa > Chordata > Amphibia > Caudata > Salamandridae > Lissotriton > Lissotriton vulgaris. Next base: position 40,168,534 of record NC_141691.1, on the reverse strand, counting down.
TCAATGGGGACAAGACGGACCTTATGCTCCTAGGTAACTCACCATCTTTCAATTCCGAGCTGCTTTGGCCCATCTGTTTTGGCCCTTCCCCAGAAACAAAAAATCAGATCAAATGCCTAGGCATTTGGCTGGACCACTCCCTGAGCTTTAACTACCAGGCAACAAAACTATCAGCCACTTGTTATGGCCTGTTGAGGATGTTACGTAGAATAGGCCCTCTCCTGCCATTTCAGGAAATAAAAATTATGGTCCAGGCTCTCATTCTATCTCACCTGGACTATGGGAACACCCTTTATTTAGGAGCCCCCAATCCACTTCCTACATGCTCCAGATCCTCCAAAACTGTGCAGCTCGCCTGCTCCTCCAGATCCCTCATTCGCAATCTGCCAAACTTGCACTGAGGAGCCTTCACTGGCTGCCTATTAAGGAGATGATATTATTGAAAGCTATGTGTATCACACATAAGTCCTTTTGGGGGAATGGACAAGCAATCAGCCGATCTATGATCATTCCATACCAACCAAGCAGAAACATCCGCTCAGCGTCCATCTCTCTTGCCATACTCCCGAAAATGAAAATGAAGAGAGCTAGATGTGGCGGGCACTCTCTTTTTTTATAACTCCATCGACTATGGAATGCACCCCCCATATAAGGAAAGGGCGGAGCTAAACCCACTGCCCTTCCGTAAACACCTAGAAACCTGGCTCTTTGACAACTTTACCTAATTATGGCCCTCTCGGTCTGTCCGCGTCTGATTTTAACGCTGCGATGCCTCGGTGTAGCTATAGCGCTATATAAATGTTTGCTTCAGTTCCCAGGCAACTCCCATGGCTTTCGACGGGCATTCCTAGATTTATCAGAACTGGTACACCTGGTGATGTGCCAAAAAGATATCCTTTCACAGGAGAAGCATAACAAGAAGAAAGGTCTTCTGGTTACGTCCTATTTCTATATGTAGTTTACACTGCCTCTGAAGTGCATCCAGGTGTTTCCCAAAGGAAGAAACAGTCATCCCCCAGAACACAGGCACATTTGCACCAGGGCGGATGGAAACAATAGGAAGGCAGGAGGTGTGCATCCTCAGAAGGTCAGCCGAAGGCCTAGGGTGTGATACCTAGTCTGTAAAACCAAGAATGTTTCTGTTTTCTTTCAACTTTTCAAAATAGAGGGTTCTGGGAAGCAAAGTTGGCATACTAAGCCACTCTGTTTAGCAGCCTATAGGATGCTTGAATCCACACCCCTAATGCCCCTTAATCTAGGATTTGAGGGGGACCAAAGAAGAGATTCAAGTCTGTGACTTCAGGACCTGTATAAAGAAAAGGCACGATAACCGGCACCTTCGGCAACCCTGAAACTGCACAACTGCAACCTGTCCTGTACTAAAGATCAAGTGTCCCAACAGGGAGATGCCTTTGAGAGCCAAAGGCAACTCCAGATCTTCCTTGAGTTAGTGGCACTAGTGCCCTGAAGTCCGCAAGTAAAGCACGCTCCCGGAACCAAAGAATCATTGCTATCAGGCCCACCAAGGGATTGCCCAACATTATTTGAGGGAAATGTAGTTCTGACATCCAGAAAGTTTCAGGTTGCTACCAACTCAAAGCAAAGCTTGCTGCTGCCAAGGCTTGTTGGTGGTCAGTCCAGCTACCACTACCTTTGTTCGAGACTGTGCCTTGAGGGAACCCCACAGCATCTTCAACTCACCACCTCAATGGCCCATTGTCTACTTTTTTCCATCTGTTTCCTCAACAGCATCATCTAAGTTGTAAAATCAGCTCACCCTCAGGTTACGCTGCAGGACCATAGACAACCGGGACAACTTTAAACCACCCATGAGAGCCAGCTCATTTACGTCACATGATATTTTTTATTCAATATTCGTCATTTACTAAATGTGACAAATGTTACAATGGACCTGGTATACTCATATGAAGATCTCATACATTGATAAAATATAAGATACTTTCAAACCTTTGTTTCTTATTATTTGTTTTAAATATTAGTGATTTGCAAACTAGATACTTTTTTTTTATTTCAATACTGATATCAGAGACAGTTAAATCACAGAGATATAAGACACAAAAACATACAACCTATATAAAACCATAATACTATCCTTAACGGAAAATTACATAAAATAGAGAATCAAATACATACATTAAGGAAAAGGCTTCAGTTTTCCAAATTAATTGTCACTTGTTGCATTGAGAGAGGTGAAACTTCAAGATAGATTTAACAGAAAGAAATGAAAATCTTGTCAGATTTGGGACTGAAATTCCTAGAGTACCACAGCCACCTCCGTTAAGGTGAGATTTAAACTGGAGGCAGATTCTCATTTACTATAGGGAAACATATTTAAAAATGACTAACATTGAAAAAACAGGTAAATCTCTTGGAATCTGATAGAAATAAGCAGCAGTCGAAGAATAAATTGACCCAGCGCCAACCTCTGGCCTCTATTTGTTAAAAACATCTGTAGTCTATCCGAGATTCAGCATAGAATGACCTGCAGTGAGGGCAACTGATCCAGAATGAAATGGGGCACTTTCATTACAGATTCATATGGAAATATGAGTCAGGTCAGAGCATCTGAAAGGCTGAGAGGAACCAGGGCACAGGATATACAAATTAACCAAGGTTCTTCTTAAATCTATGCTGTACTGTGAAAGAAAAAATATAAAGAATAAGTGTCAAATTTCAAGAGACAAAAACAAGAGATACACAATTCAAATGTAAATGACAAAAAAATATTGTATGTTTGTGATGGTCATTACAAGCAATGAGTACGGTGCAGGTGACCAGCCCTGCAAAGACAATCCCACATACAGAAGTATTTTTGAGACAAATTCTAACATGAACAGGTTTTTTGTCCCAAAAGGAAGAATATATCCATGCAGTCTACATCTACTCATGCCTAGTACTTTTCAGAGCAATAGAAATGAGGCAGCAAGGGGGATGGAGCTCAGCCACAATCAAGGGCTCTGTCGACAACTGCTCCCTTACTCAGAAAATGATGACTTCACTGGTCCCTTTTTTACTTTAAAACTGCATAAAACTCTCATTTGTGTGCTTAGGACAACCTGAGAAATTTGGGGTGGCAGCTGAGGATGAGAGCAGCCTGCATGCAAACTTCATATCAATGTGCACCACATAGGAGAGCCAGCGGGTGAATATAGCAGCTTGAGGCAACAGTACCATCCACTGCGGCTCCTCCCATCACTGCGTATATTGTACCACAGTTATGAACATATTCCATCGCACAAGAGTGAGTTTGTTTTACAGCAACTTCTTCTCACACAGCATTGAAATGCAGCAAGTGTAGACGCTCACATGCATAAGTGGGCCCTGGGCAGTGTACACACAGATCCCTTTATCTTTACCTTCAATGATGTTCTGTGTTCGTGAAACAATACATATGTTATTACAGAGTTTGACTCTTTGATGTTTGACTAAACCTTTCTTGGTCTGTTAGTTCTTTCTAGGTGTGCTCATATTTTGTGCAGCGTTTTATGTGGGGTCTTTATGAGCACCTCAGTGTGCTGATATGAAGTCTCGGTAAAGTGTCAGAGGTCATGAGATTGTCTGCAACTGGAATGAAGATGCAGCCACACCGTTCAAACAGAGAGAATGTTTTTTTTTTGGGACAAACCGAATTGCAAAACGTATACATAGGAGCTCATGTTTCTCAGAATTCATTTCAATTCCAAGCTACTCTCAATTAGATTACATTTTTGAAAACTCTACTTTCAATTGTTTCTGCTTTACAGATTGTTTCATCATGTCTTGGCATATCCTTCGGAATAGGTTTCAGCACAAATTATGGTTTAATCACCTCTATTGCTTTGTTGTTTCCTGGCATTTCAGCACATCCTATGGCATTTTAGAACACGTATCTGCATAACATCATATGTTTTGTGGTTTAGCCCCTCATGTGGTTCGGTGTTTCAGCACACCCTCTGGTTTAGAGTATCAAAACATCCCTCTGGATTCTGCATTATGTTTCAGGACATCATATGGTTTGTTGTTTAGCCCCTCATGTGGTTCGATGTTTCAGCACAACCTCTAGTTTAGAGTATCAAAACATCCCTCTGGATTCTGCATTATGTTTCAGGACATCATATGTTTTGTTGTTTAGCCCCTCATGTGGTTCGGTGTTTCAGCACACCCTCTGGTTTAGAGTTTCAAAACATCCTTCTGGATTCTGCATTATGTTTCAGGACATCATATGTTTTGTGGTTTAGCCCCTCATGTGGTTCGGTGTTTCAGCACACCCGCTGGTTTAGAGTATCAAAACATCCCTCTGGATTCTGGATTATGTTTCAGGACATCATATGTTTTGTTGTTTAGCCCCTCATGTGGTTCGGTGTTTCAGCACACCCTCTGGTTTAGAGTTTCAAAACATCCCTCTGGATTCTGCATTATGTTTCAGGACATCATATGGTTTGTTGTTTAGCCCCTCATGTGGTTCGGTGTTTCAGCACACCCTCTGGTTTAGAGTATCAAAACATCCCTCTGGATTCTGGATTATGTTTCAGGACATCATATGTTTTGTGGTTTAGCCCCTCATGTGGTTCGGTGTTTCAGCACACCCTCTGGTTTAGAGTATCAAAACATCCCTCTGGATTCTGGATTATGTTTCAGGACATCATATGTTTTGTGGTTTAGCCCCTCATGTGGTTCGGTGTTTCAGCACACCCTCTGGTATAGAGTGTCAAAACATCCCTCTGGATTCTGGATTATGTTTCAGGACATCATATGGTTTGTTGTTTAGCCCCTCATGTGGTTCGGTGTTTCAGCACACCATTCGGTTTAGAGTATCAAAACATCCCTCTGGATTCTGCATTATGTTTCAGGACATCATATGGTTTGTTGTTTAGCCCCCCATGGGGTTCGGTGTTTCAGCACACCCTCTAGTTTAGAGTATCAAAACATCCCTCTGGATTCCGGATTATGTTTCAGGACATCATATGTTTTGTGGTTTAGCCCCTCATGTGGTTCGGTGTTTCAGCACACCCTCTGGTTTAGAGTATCAAAACATCCCTCTGGATTCTGGATTATGTTTCAGGACATCATATGGTTTGTTGTTTAGCCCCTCATGTGGTTCGGTGTTTCAGCACACCATCCGGTTTAGAGTATCAAAACATCCCTCTGGATTCTGCATTATGTTTCAGGACATCATATGGTTTGTTGTTTAGCCCCTCATGTGGTTCGGTGTTTCAGCACACCCTCTGGTTTAGAGTATCAAAACATCCCTCTGGATTCTGGATTATGTTTCAGGACATCATATGTTTTTTTTTTTCAGAAAACCCTTTTTTGCTTATGCTATGGACACAGCCCATTGGGCTCCCTCATACTTTATGGTTTGCTGTTTCATCACCTGTGTTGCTTTGCTACTCAGCACATATTATATTTTGTGTTTAATTTGGTAATGCACACATGGTGTAACTTGCTTATGCCTAAGCGCGTTACGTGAAACTTCTGGAAAAATTACTCAAAGTTTTGCTTAAATATGCAAAATGCAACTCTGTCATTAAACTCTATATTTTTGATGAAATGCACCTGGCATTAATTTGTTACTGAGAAACTAATTTTCTGCTATCAAATAGCTTGCAGAGCACAATTATCGCAAACTGTATGTTTGTGATTTGGTTGTTTGCATTGTTCCTACACTCCTGCAATATATTTGTACCTCAAAATAGTATAATGATATGACATGGTATAGGGGTGTCAATTCGTGTATCTCATGTAAAAAGCAGAGCATTTAATTCCCAAAATGATTTCCATTATTTATTCTTGCCTAATTTATATTGTCCTTTGTTTAGCTTTTAAGCATACCGTATGGCTCGGTGATTTGGCATACTCTTCTTGTCTGGTGTTTCAAATTACACAGCAGAGTTGGTTCTCAGCAAACCATTCTGAATATTATTTCTACATATATCTTATAATTAGCATGGTTTTCACCTTTAGGTACCCCTTTCTTGAACTTTGTATGTTGGTTACTTAGATCTGATAGTAATATAAAATTCACATGTATCAATGTAAATATTCATAGCAATATGATAGTAATGTCTGTTTAAATATATTCATAATATTTAGTCTGAATTAAATGTGTTTTTTAATAATTGTTTGGCAGTTATGAACAAAGTTTCATGCAATGTATTCCATGTATTATTATTAAACAATAAGCATGATTTCAAAGATTATATGTAAAAGAAAGGTTTCCAAAGGTATTTTCTGCGACATGATTATTTTACAAGATTCAACAATCATCAGATATGTGACCAAAACTAAAAACAAAGTCTGATAGAAGGAGAGGATTTTGTGCCACAGAATCAAGACAGGCCATACAGAATAGTATCACTTTTCTTTGATGAAAGCTATAAAAACCAGAAGGGGGGGATGGATGGAATGTTTAGCCACTTGCAATCTCTCTTGCCTCTTCCAAATTCATAACCCTGGTTCCTCAGTATGGAACTCAATCATATACAAATCACTGTGCCACAGGAATCAAGCTACACCTGGTTGATGAGACCATAATAAGAAAAACAAAATGTTCCTGGGTGCTTGTATCCTGGTTCAGGGTGGACCTAGCCTGACAGTATGGGTTGGAATGTTTCAACGAGAAGCAGGACTGAGGCTGATCTATGTATGGCTGGGTCCAACCTGAGGTGCCATGGTGAGCAAGAGGATGGACTAGTATATAGCCTGAGTGATCGCCCGTGCATGAGATTAATTCAAGCATTCCATTCATCACTTTTTTTTTATGTTTGGACAGCTACAACGAGGAACGCTTCTACATGATAAAAGGGAATTTAGATTCCATTAAATATAGTTGCAGTCCAACTCGCTTGCTCTTTCTGGATTGGCACATTGATAAAGCCCTTAGTGGCAGAATGTATCAGACCATTCCGGATTGGTATTTAAGCACATCCATATAATAGTTTTCTCCATAATGGATTGCGTTTCAGCACACCCTGCAGGATTGTGTTTCACTACCCCGTGATATTGGCTCATTCACATAAACATATTCTTTCAATCATGCATTTATAATCAATCATGCATTTATAAAGCGCGCTACATACCCGTGAGTGTCTCAAGGAGCTGGGGGTGGGTGCTGCTACTGATCGAAGAGCCAGGTCTTGAGAAGTCTTCTGAAGGCCAGCAGGTCCTGGGTCTGTCGTAGATTTTACAGGGAGATCGTTCCAGGTCTTGGCGGCGAGGTAGGAGAAGGATCTGCCGCAAGCGGTGGTCTTCCGGATGCGAGGAACTGTGGTGAGGGCGAGGGTGGCAGAGCGGAGGTAGCGGGTGGGGGTGTGGAAGCTGAGTCGGTTGTTGAGGTATGAGGGTCCGGTTTTGTGTAGCGGTTTGTGTGCGTGGACGAGGAGTTTGAAGGTGATCCTTTTGTTGACTGTCTGGGAGCCATTGCAGGCCTCTCAGGTGGGGTGCGATGTGGCTGCGTCAGGGGACGTCGGGGATCAGTCGTGGTGAGGCGTTCAGGATTCGTTGTAGTCGTCTCAGGAGCTTGGCTGTTGTTCCAGAGTAGAGGGCATTTCTATAGTCGAGTCTGTTGGTGATGATGGCCTGGGTCACAGTTTTTCTCGTGTCGGGAGGGATCCACTTGAAAATCCTGCGGAGCATTCGGAGGGTGTTGAAGCAGGACACGGAGACGGCGTTGACTTGCTTGGTCTTGGAGAGGGAGGAGTTGAGGATGAAACCCAGGTTGCGTGCGTGGTCGGTGGGTTCCGGGGGTGTGCCTAGCGATGTGGGCCACCAGGAGTCATCCCAGGCTGATGGGGTGGGTCCGAGGATGAGGACCTCCATTTTGTCTGAATTCAGCTTCAGTCTGATGTCCTTCATCCTGTCGGCGATGGCCTTCATTCCTCTGTGGAGGATGGCTTTGGCGGTGTTGGGGTCTTCGGTGAAGGATATGATCAGCTGGGTGTCGTCGGCGTGGGAGATGATGTTGAGGCTGTGTTGTCGTGAGGCGTGGGCTAGTGGAGCCATGTAGATATTGAACAGCGTCGGGCTGAGGGAGGATCCCTGTGGGACACTGCAGATGATCTCGGTGGTTCTTGAGTGGAAGGGCGGAAGGAGGACGCTCTGGGTTCTGCAGGAGAGGAAGGTTGTAGTCCAGGCCATGGCCTTCTCCTGGATTCCGGCATCATGGAGGTGTGCTGATAGGGTGTGGTGGCAGACCATGTCCAAGGCAGCTGATAGGTCCAGGAGGATGAGGGCGGCTGTCTCTCCTTTGGCCATCAGGATCCTGATGTCGTCGGTGGCGGCGATGAGGGCAGTCTCGGTGCTGTGGTTGCTGCGTAAGCCAGAATGGGATGGGTCCAGGATGTTGTTGTCTTCGAGGTAGCAGGTCAGCTGTTTGTTGACAATCTTCTCTGTCACTTTTGCCGGGAACGGGAGCAGGGAGATGGGCCGGAAGTTCTAGAGGTCCTTGGCATGCGCCTTGGTTTTCTTCAGAAGGGTGTTGATCTCGGCGTGCTTTCAGCTTGCCTTGAAGGTTGCTGTCTCGAAGGAGCTGTTGATTGTTTTCCGGAGGTGGGGTGCGATGTTTGTGCTAGGTTTGTTGAAGACGTGGTGAAGCAGGGGTCAGATGGGGATTTGGAGTGGATGGAGTTCATGGTTTTGATGGTGTCTTCGTCACTGACGTGAGGCCAGGCGGTCAGGCGGCATGTGCGGGTGCGGTTGGAGATCGAAGGGGTGCTGGACTCGGTGGTGGGTGTGGGGGTGCCGGAGTTGAAGCTGTTGTGGATGTCGGTGATATTTCGATGGAAGGGAGTTGCACAGGTCTTGTGATGGTGGGATGTCGTTGGTGTTGGAGCTGGGGTTGGAAATTTCTTTCACAATGCTGAAGAGCTCTTTGGTGTTGTGCGCGTTGTTGTCTAGGCGGTTCTTGAAGGCAGTCCTCTTGGCGGTCCTCATGAGTTGGTGGTGTCTTTGAAGTCAACCTTAGGTTGTACTTACTTGCTTACCAATTCCATTCTCTGGTATGCTTGCTTTACAAACCATAGAGGCTTGGTTACAAACTGCACAGAGAAATCTAAATTTATGTTACTTGTTGACAGACATGGTTTACAGTTAGCGAGACCTCTGGTATAAGACACTGTGTTATTGTAGATGAATTCTCCGTCCAAGACAGCCCCAACCCAATTATATTTGGCAGATGTGGACCATGGATAATATGAGTCTGAAAAATGACAATCCATGCTGATGAGTTGGCAATTTAAACATAAAGCTCCGGCGCGCCCTTCTGCATTGTGCCTCAGAACAGGCGTTTGGATTATCTTTCAGGACCCCTTTTGATTTGATGTTTCAATAAACTGTTCTTTTTAGGTTAAGCATGTTTCATTGAAATGATAATCGTTCATAGTAACATGATAACATAATGTTATTGAACATGTAAGAGATAACACAATAATGGTGCAGGTTACATTCATATGAGCAAAAAGAAAGAAGCAAAATGTAAAATTAGTGAGTTAAGGTTCAAATAAAACTTTTCAAGTAAGAGGGTGGAAGAAAGAAAAGAGAGAAAATGAAGAGCAATTTACTGGTTACGGACTTAAATGGGAGATTATAAAAAATGTGAGCATTATAAATAAGCATTAATAATCCTAAAAGAGTATAAACCTAATTGCGCAAAACAAAGAACAATTAGGAGAGGCTAGTGAACCTCTTCAGTACACATATTAACAGTTTTACTATTGTAGCTTCAACTATTGAGAAGCATTGTTAAAGCTGACCATATTTGTTCTCTCTTCAAAGCTAAGGAAATTGGGTGCACAAAAGCCCTATCAGATCGATGATTGAAGAAAACAGCTTACCACCAGGCTTTATAAGAAAAAAATATTTTGATTTTTTTATTTAGAGGATATTTGTTGAAAGGCTAAAGCTATCAATTTATCTAGTAGGAGAGATGGGCACATTAGGTGAGACTGAACTGGGGAAAGGATTCCTAAGAATACATTATGTATAGTATATGGGATGTTAATTTCACACATCTTAGTAGGCTGATCACAAAACTCTAACCAAAAACTAGCAATGTGAGGGCACAGAAATAACACATGAAACAAATCCCAATGAGGTACGTTGCATGACCAGCAATTGTCATGTGTAGCGACTTTCATTTAATGTAGGAGGATAGGAGTGAAAATAATCCATTATGTATACAAAGCATTATTTGGATAACATGTCCTGCTCTTGAAACAGCATGCAACTTAGACCAGATCTTATCCCAACATTGGGTGGACCACTGCACATGCAAATCATTTTCCCATTGCAAATATAAAGCAGATTTGTCTCAAAAAGTGAAATATGTGAGCAGGTTTAGAATTATGTGTTAATAAAGTAAGTATTATATGTTCATACCAAGATGATATGTTATCATCTTGTAGAGATGATATGGAATCTTGAATATGATTGGGGTAAGTTATAAAGTGACTGCTGCAGGGCAAATGAAAGTAGATTTTCCTTGATTAATACATTTAATACATTTTTCATTCCATGTTTTCAAAAATAAGTCTCTCATATTTATTTTAAGATATTTATTCTACCAAGGGGAGGAGTTTGAAAAGTTAGTGCAAGATGAGAATTTTGGAGAAAGCAGCAGTAGTAAAAGTTTATATGATTGCACAATAGAGGGGTGGGATATAAAACTGGTCATGGACGAAATGGACAAAAAGTCTGTAAAAGAAAATGATTATTCAATGAAAAAAACATAAAGTTTTAGGTCAAAAAGCATCCTGGCATTTATAAAAATTGAAACCATTTTACCTACTATAACTTTTAGGAAGTTTTATCTAATATGAGGGCATGCATAGCATGTTTATTATTCCTTAGGAAAAGATAAAGAACTGAATCTATTGTTTTGAAGAATTCCATTGAAAAACAGTGATCATGGAAATATGGTATATTACCATGGGGAGAATATCAATTTAATGAAGCTTCACCTCACCCACCATGATAAAAATAAAGGGTTCCATTTAGTTCAAAACATTTCTAATTTTTGTATTACTTCTTCAAAACTGATGCAAGCGTTGTTTTACTAGATTTGTAAATCCACAAAACCAAATATGTTATGTTATGTTAATAACTATTTCTAGAGCGCACGTACACCCTTGGGTTTCTTGGCGCTATCTGTTCAAGACACTAGGCACAGTTCTAAGCATAAGCCTGTTGGAAATGCTACGTTTTTAAAGACGTTCGGAATGCCAATAAATCATTGCTCTGTCTAATAGGGAGCGGAAGAGCATTCCAAGGAGAGGCGGCCAGATGATAGAAGCAGCTGCCACCCTGGCCTTTCTTCTTAAATGAAGAGACATTTGCAAGGCCAGATGTGTAGAGCGTAAGTTGCTCTGAGGCTTATAGTTAGTAATAGACTTCCTAATGAATGTAGGGCCGTTGTCATGAAGCGCCCTAAAAGTAATGCATCCTGCCTTAAAAGCAATTCGCTGGGCCACTGGCAGCCAGTGGGGTTTTTCCAGCCCAGCCTTGATTGATTGCCACTTGGGTTGTTTCCAGATGAGCCTAGCCGCTTGGTTTTGGACCATCTGGAGACGTTTCAATAGGCCAATTGGAAGGCCCAGATAAAGACTGTTAGAAAAATCCAGACGAGAAAGAACAAGAGCAATCACTACTTGAATGAGTGCTGAGTGTGTTAAAAAGTGGGCAATTTTCCGAATCTTTCTGAGTTGAAAGAAACTAGAAGAGACCACCATTCCTACCTGTCATTTAAGAGATAGATCCTCGTTAAGAATGATCCCTAAGCTTTCCGAGTGGGTCTTTATGGGAGGGATTCCCATATCGATTGGCCAAAAATGTCGAACCCCAACTCAGTTCACTTTCCCCGGGCAAGATCAATTCTGTCTTGCCTGGGTTAAGTTTGAGGTGATTTAGGGTCATCCATCTCTGTATGTGTGACATAACGGCCAGGCATTCAGCAGCTGAATCCGGAGTGTTTAGGGGAATAATTAACTGAAGATTGTCAGCGTAATTATAGAGAGTAATTTTATAGTTTTTTAGAGAATAAATCAGTGGACGGAGATATAAATTAAATAATAAAGGAGAAAGTGATGAACCTTGAGGAACCCCACAAGTAGATGACATCCTGGGGGATGTGAAGTACCCTAGTCTCACAGACTGTGTGCGATTTGTAATGAAAGAGGCAATCCAGTTCAGTGCAGGCCCCTGAGACAGGCCTGTTTGACACAGCTGATCAGAATGTTATAGTCAACCGTGTCGAACGCGGCCGACAATTCAAGGAGCACCAGGGCCTGGTGGAAGCCCTTATCTGCATTAGCTCTTAACGTATCCTGGACAGCCAAAATGACAGTTTCTGTAGAGTGAGATGGTCGAAAACCCACTTGATTCGGTTCTAAGTATTCCGAGCTTTCGATAAAGTTAGACATACACCTGGATACATAAGCCTCCAGGAGTTTAGAAAAAAAGGAGAAGGGAAATAGGCCTATAATTGGCTGGATCTAAACCGTCTGCTCCCGGATTTTTCAATAGTTGGAAAACAGTGGCATTTTTAACCTTATCAGGTACCTTGCCCTGTATAAGTGATTCATTCAGAAGGGAGAGGATTCCTGATGGAATGGCTGAACACACCTCCTTTGAAATATGAGAAAGAAGTTCTGGAAAAATCTTTTCATCAATGGATGGGAATGCATCTAGAGTAGCTAAATTATGATGGATGTCTTCAATGGGATCCCCGCAGGGGAGACTTTGAATATTCTTTTTTATGATGACAATTTTATCTATGAAAAAATCATTTAATGAATTGCAAAGTTCCTGCGAGGAGGCCATGAGAAGCACAGTTCTTTTGCTATTACACAAGTCATTCACCATGTTGAAGATGTCTTCAGATGCTCCGTCCATCACCACCCCCTTTTGTACCACTCCCTCCACACAAACAGCACGAGATTGCTGCTGTGGACCAGGGAGAGCAGTCTAATCAAAATACATGCTAGCACAGATATGCAGGTCATTTTCAAAAGAAGTATTTTAAAATAAACATTTACAGATTCAGCAATTTAAAAACATCACAAGCGTTTTTAAGTTCATGGGGCTAGCGCGAGAGATTGTGCTTTGTTCTCTGTAATCTTTGATGGACTCCATGTAAAACCAACATATTTCAAGTGTTCTCTTAGACAAAATGTTGAATGTAAAAATGTTGTTTATATTTTAAACACTAGCCAATTTGTGAACTTCAGATTTAAGGTAAGGAATAGAATTAGTTGGATTAGAGAGATACCTAATAAACTCTTCTGAGTTGTCTTTAAGCTTACTCAATTCTAATTGTGAATTTACTAAGATGTCTATCTTGCTGAGTATAGTGCTAACACTAGCAAAATATCTTTGAGGTCCAATGGGTTTTGTCATTCCACAAATAAGACAGAACATTAACCTTTGTGTTTTTGGTTTAGGGCAGTACATCACCACTAAGACACGGCAATAAATTGTCCAACGTAACTGCTACAACATTCAGGCCTTTGCTGAGCTGAAGAATGCCAGATTATAACGGGCTATAAGCATAGTCATGATGTGCTGCACATCCATTGCTTCACAGCCATTATACAAAGGCTCCATTCAGTTAATGTTTCCATCAATGTTAATAACTCTTTGCTGCTTGCTATAATCTGCTGAGGAGTTTCCAGGAATAGAATCCTGTAGACATAGATGTTCATTCACCAATATGGCTGTGGTGGCTAAAGCAACATCACATACTCATTTCCCTTAATGATATCATTGCAAGTAAATAATACCTATGGTACCCACCTGCGTTTCAAAGTACAACATGGTAGGCAGCACGCAATGTTAAAAATGCGGGATGTCTGTCTGCTATCCTAATCAGCCCCTATAACGGGGGAATTTCAATGGTTTTATATGATTGAAATGTCTATTTAACTATAACACACCTAAAACCTAAGTTTTTTTCTGTGAATTTCAAAGGTTTTTTAAATGCTAATTCCTAACTATAACTTGTCTGAAACCTATGGTTTATTCAGTGAATTTCAAAGGTTTTTTAAATGCTAATTCCTAACTATAACTTGTCTGAAACCTATGGTTGTTTCAGTGAATTTCAAAGGTTTTTTAAATGCTAATTCCTAACTTTAACAAGTCTGAAACCTATGCTTTTTTCAGTGAATTCAAAGGTTTTATAAATTACAATTTTTAAATGTAATAATTTTTATTTTTATTTTATTTATACTGATTTTCTACATTTTTAAAACTATTTATTTTTAGATATTTTATTTTTTTAAATTACATTATAATTACATTCTACATTCAATTACACAATATACTTTCTCAGAATGAATTATTTTCGTATAAATACTTTGAAAATAGGCAATATTCTTCTAAGTACAGTAGTTACAGTTGTTGTAATGCGCAACACAATTTCAGTCACAATGAAACATTAAGGTCAATGTGAATTTCTAGTTAAATGCAATTAGCTACTTTTTGGATCACTTTTCTAACCACAGGACTGGATCCTAGATTCAGTCCTGGGACATCTCCTGAAAACAGTTGAGTAAAAGTGTTTTGGTTACAGTAGTGATTTTAAAGGAATAGAATATTATTGTATTTTAAAAGTTGACACTTAGAAACCTTTTCACATAGAATCACCATTGTTATCCTATGGGAGGAAATTCACTTAGCAAGTAAGTAGTGTTAACTTTTCCTTTTCTTACTCAGTGGTGGCACCTGGATCCAGCACAGTTGCATCTCCTGTAAACAGTTGAAAGAATGTGTTTAAGTCATACAGGCAATTTAGTTTGTGAAAATAGACAATTAGAAACTTTTCTGGTGAAAACCAGACAATGAATTCCTACGGAAGGAAATACAATTTACTGGTAAGTACGGTTAGAATTACTTTTCAGGATCAGTACTGGTCTCAAAGAAGCAGCACTAAGGTCACCACTAATAACAGGTCAGTAAATCAGAATTTGTTGTTCGGCTGATTTTAGGTAAATATTTTAAAGTTCCAAAATTTCACACTTAGAAGAATTTCCAAGTGTGACCACTCAATGTTACCCGATAGAAGGAAATTCACTTAGCAGGTAAGTAGTGTTATCTTTACTTTTTCTTACTCAGTAGTGTATCCTCGATCCAGCACTGGTGCATCTCCTGTAAACAGTTGAAAGAATGCATTTAAATCATACACGCGATTTTTTAGGAATATTTGTAGTTTGTGAAAATTGACACTAAGAAACTTTTCTGGTGAAAACCAGACAGTGGATTCCTATGGAGAGAAATACAAGTTACTGGTAAGCACGATTAGAATTACTTTTCAGGGTTAGTGCTGGGCTAGAAAAAGCAGCACTGAGGTTACTCCTGATAACAGGTGAGTAAATCGGAATTCGTAGTTCGGCTAATTTTTGTATGTTTCAAAAATCAACACTTAGAAACTTTTCTGCTGAAAACAACACAATGAATTCCTGTGGAAGGAAATACAAGTTTTTTTTTTATTAGTTTATTTTGATAGTTTCAGAAAGGTGACAAACAGTAGCCCCAGAAAGAAACATCAAAACCCCCCACCCACCCCTCAAGGCAAAAATGCATCCACTTAACCTACATCCACTTTCCTACTACAGGACAGGGAGTACACAGCCATTTAGCCAAAAACCTAGGAAGTAGGGCAGGCGGCGCCTATATTTCACATTGCAGCTAGTACAGCAGATACAACAAATAACAGTCAGAAACAACTCCAACCCCCACAGCGTCCCAGAGCCAGGACCAGCGAGCATTAAACAGCCTAGGGGAAGCACCCAGAGCACCTGCTAGATTTTAGCCCTCCTGCACCTCAGCAGCAGCATCCCCATCCCCCTGGTGTGCCAGATACTTTTGGTAAAGTCCCCAGTAGTTCTTGAGCCTACTCGTGGGGGGAGAAGTTCGCAGTAGTTTTCAGATTGCGTACAGCAGTACACCATCTCACGTGCCCATCGCGCAGGGGTCGTAGCATGACCTCTCATCCAGCAGCATGCTACCACACGCTATTAATAGTCCCATGCCCACTAGCCTATGCACAGACACCGGCAGCTGCTTGGTGTATCCCAACAGGGCCATCCCCGGGTCCGGAGCTATGTCAGCTTCGACCGCCGCACTGATTTCAAGAAAGATCTTATTCCAGAAATACCATACTCAAGGGCACTGCCAAGCCAGGTGCAGAAACCCCGCGTCAGGGGCACGGCATCTATCACAGTCCGCTGTGTCCCTCAGGCCGTATCTGTGGAGTCTGTCAGGTGTATAATATATTCTATTTACAAATTTTAAATGTATTAGCCGATGCCGGCCATTCAATAAAAGAGCTTTAGTGGCAGTGCAACAGTATTTCCACATATCATCATCAAGTACCATTTGCAAGTCCGTCTGCCATGCCAGCCGGGATTTAGTGTATGTGTGTTCTCTATGCGTTTGCGACAGTGTGTACAAGTGAGATTGCAGTTTCTGGGGAGAGGTGGCCTTAAGTACGTACGTGAGCTCGTGCACCTCAGGTGGCTCCGCCATGTCTCCGCCCAGAAACTCAGAGAGCGCATGTCGGACCCTGTAGTACTGAAATCTCAGCAGTGGAGTTGGGGGTTCCAAATCGGTGATCACCTGATCCCAAGTCCTAACAGTTCCCTCAAGAAACAGATCCCCTGCCACCTTGATGTTAAGGTTCAAGATGGCAGCTACTACCCCCTTCTCACGAAGAGGAGGCAACCATTGCACCCAGTCAATAGGCATAATAGGGGAGTACAGTAACGCACCACCTTGGATGTGTAAGAGCCTAGACCACGCATGGTTTGTAGAGGTCACAGAGTCAAGTAGTCCGGTCCTACGATCTGTGGGCTCAAAGATCATGTGGGAGAGTGCGAGGGGCCTAGCGAACAAGGTCTCCAGTGTGACGTGTGGTATGTCCCGGTACCCGTGAACCCAAGTGTGTAGATGTGTGGCCTGTGCAACCCTGTAGTACACTTCAAGGTCAGGAGCGCCCAGGCCACCCATGGAGTAGGGCAAAGTGAGAAGCAACCACGTAGCTTGGGGCTGGCCCCCCACCCAGGCAAGCTACGTTAATAACTGTTGCAGCCTCTCGAAGAACAACCTCGGGAGCACCATGGGGATGGTAGAAAACAGAAAAAGAAATCTTGGGAGTACCACCATCTTCATAATGGCTATCTGACCCATTAGGGAAAGGGTGAGTTTACACCAGACCTCCACGTCATCCTCTAGTTTGCTGAACGCTGTGCCATATTTAGCCCGAAACATGGTCTCCAGGTCTATGTGTAGTTGGACCCCCAAATATCTGATCATGTCAGTGTTTTATTGGAGTGGGTATTCCATGGTGGTCGGTTGAGTAATTGGGGTCAAGGGGAATGCTAGAGATTTTGACCAGTTAACCTTTAATCCAGACAAGGCGCCAAAGCGGACCACCTCCCTGAGTACAGGCGATAGGTTATTGTCAGGGTTGCGGACATAAAGCAATGTATCGTCCGCATACATAGACACCACTATCTGATAGTTGGGGAAACTAACGCCCCTAGTACTGTGATATTCCCGCAGGGCGCAGGAAAAGGGTTCAGCCACGAGGCCATATAACAAGTGCGAGAGTGGGCAGCCCTGCTTAGTACCCCTCGTGATCGGAAACGAGTCTGTGACCAAATCGTTCAATCGTAGCCTGGCACGAGGTCGGAAGTACAATGCCCCTATCATTTGAATGAAAGGCTGTCCGAGGCCCATCTTTGTTAGAACCATTCTCATGAACGACCATTCAACGGAGTCAAAGGCCTTCTCCATATCAAGGAAGACCGCCAACACTTTCCTATCCTGTCGAACATGCTTTAGCACACCCAGGACAGTCCGGATGTTGTATGACAGGTTCCTGCTCGGGAAAAACCCTGCTTGCTCCGGGGCGACCAAGGCAGGTGCCAGAAGGGCGAGTCGGGTAGCTAAAACTTTGGCAAACAGCTTTGTATCAACATTTACCAAGGAGAGGGGTCTGTATGAGCAACAGTCCTCACTGGGCTTTCCCGGCTTCAGTATCGTTATCAGGAGCGCCTCCCTCATGGAGTCTGGCATACTTCCCTCCACGCAAATGTCTTCGAACAGGGCTGACAAGTGTGGAATGAGCTGGTCTTTAAAGGCTTTATAAAATGCAGCTGTAAGGCGTCTGCGCCAGGGGCACTACCCGATTTCATTGCAGCAAGAGCATCCTATATTTCATCTTTCTCTGTCGGCTGCTTAAGGAATTCCCTATCAGAGTTCGGCAGCATAGGGATGTCTATATGGCCAAGGTAGTCCTCAATGTCATCATCGAGGACACCACCCCGCGACGTGTATAGTTCCGAGTAATAATCCTTAAAGACGCCCGCCACTTCAAAGGGATCAGAAAGAAGAGCTGCATTTGGTGATTTGATTTCTACAATGATGTGTTGTTTTCTAGTCCCTCCAATAATCCTGGCTAGTAAGGCGCCAGGCCTATCACGCTCTCCATAGATTCTGGACGTGGCGTATTTTCCCATGTGCTTGATTTCTCTATCTGCTTCCTCGTGGTACTCAGACAGGAGCCTATTGATGTCAGCCATCACCGTCTCGTCTGCCTGTTCTCTTAGTCTCCTGTCCAACACCCCCAGCTGTTTCTCCAGCTCAGCTAGCCTCTTCCTGATAGATTTAAGTATCCCAGAGTGCTTTGACATAGCCACACCGCGTATATACACTTTAAAAGCCTCCCAGACAGTCTGAAAGCTCTCGACCTATCCCAGATTAGCCTAAAAAAATGTGTCAATGGCATCCGCCAGTTACCCCCGAAACAATGGATCTAGTAGCAAGTATGGCGAGAACCGCCAAGTCAAAGGGGGATGGATCTGCCTGGAGTCAGCAGCTCCAAGAGTACAGGTGAGTGATCCGATAACGTCCTAGGTAGGACCCTGCAGTCACCCACCGAGCCCATTCTACAGGAGGGAACCAGCAAGTAGTCTATTCTGGTGTGTATGTCATGGTAGAGGGAATAGTGTGTGTAGCCTTCCTGGTGCGGATAGCGGGACCGCCATACATTCTCAAGGCCCAGGCAAGTAATAGCTCTCTGTAACTCTATCGCTGCCGCTGACGGTCTACGGTGTGGTCCCGTTGATCTATCTAGGGCAGGGTCAAGGGTGAGATTCATACACCCCCAGAACAGGATATTCGGGTCATGTTGGCATGCCCTGGCCTCTACGACTCGATAAAACTCTGGGGAATCAAAGTTAGGGCAATAAGTATTAATAACTACCAAGGTCAGCCCAAGACCAGTGCACCAGGATATGACGTATCTGCCCTCATGGTCCGCCTCCAGTGTGCACTGCGTCAGTGTGGATTTTGGATTTACCCAAGTCATCACACCCCTGGCATGAGTTGTGAAACCTGCAGTAGCTGTGTTTTCCTCCAGGCCTCTACATTTTAGCATCCCACTGTTGTTTGGAAGGTGAGTCTCTTGAATTTGCGCAATATTGACATGTTGACGCTGTAGGTAACTAAGTACCTTCCTGACCTTCCTGTGGTCATTGAGACCTCGCACATTCCAAGTTAGAATTTTAAGCCTGGGCGGGGTAATGCGATCCGTGCTATTCGCCATGATTGCCATCAGTGCAGATTATGTGTTCCGCCATATGTGATGTCGCCTGCCTCTGCCACATGTGTCCCGAGTAAGTAGGATATAGGTACATTTTGCCTTGAGAAACTGTGCAAACCCATCCCTGATTCCCACCACCCCCCTCCCACAGTAGACCAACCCCAACCTGGCCTGACATGTCAGCTCCCCTCCCAAGAAGAACTATCATGCGAAGAACAAAGAGCTCCCAAGGGAGCAAAAAATGCACACAGAGCTGGGGCCGAGGTTACCAGAGGAAAAGTCAGCAACTCAGAAAAGTTATGACTTGAGGACCGCCCCTAGCACCACCGCCCTGCAACACAATCTATGCAGACCCCAGTACTGTAACATCTTACCAAACACCTTAGATATGAGGCCTCTCCCGCGCACAAACCCCAATATTGGTATACGTGGAATCTACTCCCACTTCTATCACAGAGCGTTTAGCTAGTCCATATAGTCCAACATAGTCACAAAACAGCCTTACAAACTCATACAGTTCAGAATAATCTCACCCATATACCAGGTAGGTTGTGTCCATGCATGTGTCCAGGAGTCCCGTTAGCTGCTCCCGGGCTGGAGCAGGACATATCGAGCGGCATATCAAGGTAACAACGTTATCGCACAGAGTGAGTCTTGTCTCGAGTCACAATCAGCATACCAACCCTCTCTCTCATTCCTGTTCATCCAGTTGGCTGTTGTTATTCCCGCTTTCCGCCTGGGTAGCGAGGTCTCTCCGATGTTCCTTAGTCCACACCTTCAGTGTCTTTTGGAGATCTTTTGGGTCCGTGAAGAAGTGGGAATGGCCCAGCCGGTTAATTCTCAAGTTCGCTAGGTACAGCATGGCATAGTCCAGCCCCAGATCCCTCAGCTGTTTTTTATATGGGGCAAAACGCTTACGCTCTTCCTGAACCTTTGCCGTAAAGTCCGGATATATGGAAATCGTTGAGCCCTCGTATTATAGGTCCCCCTTTTCACGAGCAAAGGGGGGCCGTGTCTTGATCCCTATAGTTCAAGAGTTTTGCGATTATAGGCCTTTTGGGAAACCCTGGACGGGGTTGCGGGCCCAGCGTGCGGTGCGCCCTCTCCACAATAAACATTGGTGAGAAGACGTTGTCCCCCAGCAACAAGCGTAGAAGTTTTTCAACAAATAGTTCAATTTTTCCGGTTGGGGTCGTCTCGGCCAATCCAGTGATCCGTATGTTAGACCGACGCGAACGGGCTTCCAAGTCCTCCGACTTGTCTTGTATCACCTGAAGAAGCATTCCAATCTGCTGACGGTCCTTGTACAATTCCGTTTGGGCCTCCTCCACTTCGGTCAAGCGCCTCTCGAACATGTCCAGGCGCTCTGTGTGTTTGTCAACGCGTTCCGCCATGCGATCCATTCGATAGGTGAGCGCATCAATCTTGGTGCCAATGGATGCCATGCTGTCCTGTAGGCCCTTCTCCATGGTGATCAGCAAGCCATTTATATCCAAGTAAATCGTACTGTTGTTGCCCATGGACATGGGTGCACCATCAGCGTCTGGAGCATCCGAGGACTTGGTGGGTGGCACTCAAAGGGAAGCTTGATTTGTAATTTATCACCTTTGCCCATCGTGGAACGAGGGGTCGCTCCAAAGTAGGTAGAAGCCACCATCCGCGATGAGCAGCGCCAGGCAGCAGGCAGCAGGACCAGTAATGTCCTTAGCGTGACCCTCAGGTTATGTTCCGCTGCAAGCACTAGTCGCAACGCCGCCACAGGCCCCCTCAGTGCACCACCCAAGTGAAGCTACCCTTCGCCATCTGGTGGTCATCCGGGGCCGCATTGCAACTCCCGATTAATGGTGGCGCAGCCCTTCCGCAGACTGAGCAGTAGTGGGACACAGTAACTCAGCTACACCCCCCAGAGAGAGCGCCCCCGGTCACTCCATATCCTTCACCTGATGCCTCTTCAGGTCAGATCTGAGGGCACACCAATCTCCCTGGGGGCAGCAGAGTTAGCAGTGCAGGGGGTAAAGTCTGGGTAGCTATCGGCTACTTCCCACCATCCAGGGAGTAGGGGGGAGGCCAACGAGAAAGGGCACTCCACGAGGGCGCAGGCCAGGAGCCCCCACTCACCACCAAGATGGGCACCGTACCTCGATCACGTAGCGTCCCTGAAGTGTGGTCGGCAGTGGGGACATGCCGCTGCTATTCTCCGCTAGTCTCGTTGCCGCCTCCTAGGCCGTTCTGCAGGGCAAAGCAGCCACCAGGCTCAGGTCCCACCGCGGCGCCGCACATCAGGTGACGCAGGGCGGCGCGCGCCCACCCGAGGTCCACAGCCTCAGGGCCCAGCCACTGCAGTCCGTAGCCACCTCTCGCTGGGACTACAGGGGTGGAGCAGGGGGGATATCGCCTGCAAAGGATACCGGAGGTGTTCAGCTTGGTGGGGGCGCAATTTCCAACCTCCAGGGTCCGTCCAGACAGGATATAGGCAGAATAGTGAGGGCGATGGCGTGAAGCTCTAGAGTCAAGCTACCGCCATTGACGCTGGCAAGCTCCGCCCCCCGGAAGGAAATACAAGTTACTGTAAGTAGGCTTAGAATTACTTTTCAGGGTCAGTGCTGGGCTAAAAGATGCCGCACTGGGTTCTCTCCTGATAACACTTGAGTAAATCAGAATTCTTAGTTCGGCAGATTTTAGAGGAATGTTTGTACAATGGTGAAGGAAGAGGGCGAGGCCTGAGGTGACATGTGTGCAAACACGCCCTGTGGCACATTTTAAGTTGCATGATTAAGTGCACTTGAATCCAGAAGGGTCCCCTGGGGGCCAACTAGCCCACCAGGTACCTGCAGTATGCCCTAGGAGGCTCGTTGCAGAGAGGTGTTCAGAGGCCATGCCCCTTTTTACAACACTCTGCAACACAGCTCCATGGTGCTTACTGGAGGTAGGTGCTGGGCTAGTAAGGCCCCAGGGACCCTCGGTATTGACAAGGAATTAATTCCCCAACTTAAACTGCGCCACAGGGCATGTTTGCACACATGAGAATTCAGGCCCGCACCCTCCCTTCACCACTGTGCAAACGCGCTCGTGGCACGTTTTAAGTTGGGGGATTAACTCCTCTTGAATACTAAGGGTCCCTGGGGTACAACTAGCCCACCAGCTATCTCCAATAAGCACCACAGAGCTGCGTTGCGGAGAGGTGTAAAAAGGGGCATGGCCTAAAAACACCTCTCTGCAACGCAGCTCCCTGGTGTACCCTGGAGGTACCCGGTGGGCTAGTTGGACCCCAGCCAACCCCAGTATTCTAGGATAATTTGTTCCCCCTCTGCAAACGCACCAGGGGGTGTGTTTGCAGGGTAGTGCAATAAGGGGGAGTGGCCTCTGGCCCGATCCCATTTTTTTTTTATTTTGTGAAGGAGGGCTGTGTAGCCCCACCTTCCTTTTTCTTTTTTGTTGCCCTGGAGACCCCATCCCCCAGGGCCTCACCCCCAAATTAAAATAAAAAAAAAATATTTACGGGAAGGGGGCCGTGTAGCCCCCTCCCAAATTTGTTTGAAGCCCCAGGGGGTGGTGGTCCCTGGGGCTGGGGGGGGCCTCAGAGCCATCCACACCCAATTTTTTGTAGCACTGGGTGGTGGTGGTCCCCGTGGCTGGGGGGACCTTAGAGCCTCCCACCCAACATGAATAAGCCCCGGGGGTGGCAGTCCCTAGTGGCGCATCAGCACTAAAGACAACATTGAATTCAGTCTGGATTTATTTAAGGCAGAGGCAATTGTACTGTGTCCTCAGGTTTTGTTAAAGTATGGGACAAAAAAGCATTCCTCGATGTCTGTGTCAACTATTGCATTCGATCTACACTGCGGACAGCAGGGTTCACAACTTGAATTCAGCTTTCCATCTATACTTCAGACAGCATTGATTCAAGCCTTGCTTTAATTAAGATAGAGACAAATGTACTCTATTTCTTCTGATTTTGTAAAAGGATGTGACAAAAAGCATTTGTCTATAAATGTGCTGACTACTGCCGTTCATCTACACTGCAGACAGGAGGGTTCAGAACTGGAATTCAGCTTTGCATGTACAGTACAGACAGTAGGAAATGCATCCTGATTTATTTAAGGCAGAGACAATTGTACTGTATGTGTACTGATTTTGTTAAAATAAGTGACAAAAATCATTTGTATATAACTCTGCTGACTACTGCCTTCGATCTACAGTGCAGACAGCAGGGTTCACAACTTTAATTCAGCTTTGAATCTATTCTATAGCCGTATTGACTCAGATGTCTTATTGAAAGAAAAACATATCATAGTTTTTGGAGATATACTGCAACTTAGTCCTGTAAAAGGACAAGTATTTATAAGAAAATTTGATTTTATTAACATTGTTGCTTCAGGTGCCACTAACTCTGCATACGACTTATCAATGCTGGTTACACACACGCTAAATTACCAATACTGTGCAGCTCTACTCAACGCCTCATAGCCATGGGCTGCTGCCTCCTGCCTACACCGCAGTCATCAGAACTCACAATTAAATAGACTATTGATTCATTATTTGCAGAGTACAATACCAAACTAAGTATAAGACATATAAAACCTATACAATATCTCTTTAGTCTGCTTCCTTCAAAAACTTATTTTATATCAGTTATAGATTTAGTTGAATAATTACATTCATGCTGTAAGTGCAAAGGCAAACTTAATGGCAATCAACACTGCTGACAGAACAGATCACAATTCAAACCTCACTCCTTATTCATTGGAAACCTGAATGTCTTTTTTGGAGACAAAAACAGCTACACCACTGGAAGAATCATCTGATTCTGATAATTTTGTTGCTGAAGAATTGATAACCATCATTGGTACTTTTTCCCCCTTCAAAGTACATGCAGTCCAGTATGCAACAGTCAATGCTTTGACTGCAGCCCGTTCAGACCACGCATCATCGCAGGGTGAGCACACGCTAAACACCAGACATTCCACTATCTCAGTATACCATAAATAATCACCACAAGGCTTTATTAAGGCAAAATTCAGTAGTCCAAAAACATTACCCCCAGTGCGGCCTGCCCAGACCACGCATCATCGCAGGTTACGTGCACGCTCAGTCCCAAAGGTACTACGAACTCAGTGCACCATAATTCATTACCACGTGGCCGTATTCAGGCAGATTTCAACTGACTCTTCATTCATTATTTACAAAGTAAAATGTCTATCAAACCCATACAATATCCCTTTAGTAGCCTTCCTTCAAAAACTTCTTTCATATCATTCCTAGTTTTAGTTGAAAAACTAAATTCACGCTGCAAGTGCAAAGACACACTCAATAGTGGTCTACACTGTGGACACCACAGGTCACAACTTGAACTATAATGTCCCTGAAACATACATATTTCAACAATGTATTCCATACATAATTCATCTTTTATTTCAATCGTGATTACAAATGATGCAGTCCAGTAGGCAACACACTGAGCACCATACGTACTACTAACTCAGTGCACCATAAATATTCGCCACATGGCCTTATTAGGGTAAAATTCTGTTGCCAAAAGACATTCTTACCAGTGCGCTCTGCCGGAACCACGCATCATCGCAGGCTCCACACAAACCAACCCAACCTTATTGCACCACAACTCATGAAACCTTTACAATATAATCTTCTGTGTATAATTTCACATACAGTGCTCCTACCTTTGTGCAGCAGAAGTCATAAACTCTTTATAATTGAATATCTGTGTATGATATCATGATTACTATTCTACTTGTTACCAACAGCAACGTAGTAAAATGGAGTCGAGCACACGTGCCCGTACCCACTTCAACAATCTATATATTTAGTGTCGCAAACTTCTTGGTAGCTGCTTTTCGCCTAAAAAAACGTACCGGAAACAGAAAATATAACATCATTGGCGACAACTTATGGAATCATTGAATAACTGTTGTACCTTTTAAAACCTGTAAATATTTTAATTGTTCAATTTTAATAGTGACATCTATTCAATGTAATTGTATCCCCTGATTATGTATTTATGTCTGTGTGCTTTTTATGATTTGTCATGAATCGAAATAAAGCTGTTTTGAACTTGAACTTGGAACTTGATGTGTCTGTGTAGTTATTATGTTTGTAAAATGCTGCTCCTGCACCCTACCACATTATATTATGCCGTAAACAGCGTATGCAACCATCTTACCTCTGCCAATAACAAAATCTTTGATTATATGTTATGTTATGTTATGTTATGTTATGTTATGTTATGTTATGTTATGTTATGTTATGTTGATTTATTATGCGCACAGATACTCCAGCCAAGGAGCGTCCCGGCGCAGAGACAAGGTAGAGCATAACACAACAGGAGAGTGAAGAACATAAAAGCAGCTAAAACAGGAATGTTTTTATGGCCTTCCGGAAAGTCAAGAGATCCTCCATCAGACGGATTTCAACAGGAAGGGAGTTCCATGCTGCCGCGGCCTTTACACTGAACGAGCGGCCTCCCATGCGACTGAGCCTGAATTTGGGGACCACAGCAAGGGCCAGGCCCTGGGAACGGAGGGTACGGGTGGGAACGTAAAAGGAGAGACAACTAGATAAGATTTCTGGGCCTATACCTCTCAGAATCTTAAAGGCAAGGCACAGAACCTTAAAAAGGATGCGCTTCCTTACAGGGAGCCAATGTAGGGAACGAAGGACACCTGCCACCGAGCTGAATCTGGGCAGTCCGACAATCGCCCTCGCCGCAGCCTTCTGAACCCGCTGCAAACGGGTTAACTCGGCCTGGTTGGCCCCGGCCAGAAGAGAGCTGGCATAATCCAGGCGGGAGATGATAGTTGCCTGGATCACCAGCTGCCTGGTCGGGGCGTCAAAGAACTTGAGAACAGGTCTCAAACCCCTCAGCAGTCCAAAACAACAGGCCGCAGTTTTTTTGGTGCGCCCTACAAAGGAGAGGCCCGCATCCAGCCAAACCCCCAGGTTTTTTACCTCCGATACCGGGGTCGGAGTGGGTCCTAGCTCTGAGGGCCACCATTGGTCACCCCACAACTCCACTCCCTTACCGACAACCATCACCTCTGTTTTTGTGGCATTTAGCTGAAGACAGTTGCCTGTCAACCAGCTAGCCACCGCCTTCAGTCCAGACTGAAACCTGGGGGCCTCAATCTCCGCATCCCCGCTGAGAGTAACCGCCAGCTGTGTGTCGTCGGCATATGAGACCAGAGTTAGGCCCCACTGCCTAGCGACATCAGCCAGCGGTCTCACGTAAAGGTTGAACAACGTGGGACTCGGCGAGGACCCTTGCGGAACCCCCATGGCCAGCGGTTGGAAATTGGACTTGAAGGGAGGGATGGCAACACAGAAGGAGCGGTTGTCTAGAAAGGAGCGGAACCATTGCAATACCTGGCCGCCAATGCCAGTCTCCTCGAGCCGATGCAGGAGGATGCTGTGGTCTACCGTGTCAAAGGCGGCGCTAAGGTCTAATAATATAAGCGCCGCCGTTTGACCAGCATCCAACCTTGCACGGAGATGTTCCACCATCACAAGTAACGCGGTCTCTGTGCTGTGACCGGCACGAAATCCGTTTTGTGTGGGATCGAGGGCATTGGTCCGTACAAGATGTTCAGACAGGGCCAGATTGACATGGGCCTCTGTAATCTTGGCTGGCCAGGGTAGCAACGAGATGGGGCGATAGCTTTCGGGCTTGACCGGGTCCAGGGAGGGCTTTTTGATGATTGGGGACACCACAGCTTGCTTCCACTTAGCTGGAACCACTCCCGTTTCCAAGGAGAGGTTGACAAGGGAACATACAGCTGCACGTCCCATAAAAGCCTGATCTCGAAAGAGAGCAGGCCTTACTGGATCGGATGGAGATCCAGATTTGACTTGCAACGCAAGTTTGTCAAACCCGTCCAAGGTGAGGGGGGGGAGACAAGCAGAGTAGTCTGATGGTGGGTCCCGCTGGTGCTTTCCCAACCGGACCCCATGCTAGGGAATGTCCGATAGATGGCTTGGACTTTCCCCAGGAAATACGAGGCAAGGGATTCACAGTGGGAAAGAGAGCTTACGGTCGTAGAGGTAGGCCGCTTTGCCATGAGATCTTTTACCATTGAGAAGGGACAAGGGGAACCCATTAGATCGCTCGGGACCATGGGTAGCAAGTATTCATCAAAACAACAAGTGGTCCTGAGCATACGAAAATAGGGAAAACAATTGATATATATAGATCCCGTGATACCCGAGCTGGGGATCGAAACGTCGACCTTAGAGTAGTTCATACATGTACTTCCCTGATACTATTGGTTGTATGAATGACTCCAGGATACACTGTTAAATGTATATCTTATTCCAGTGACCTGCAAGCTCACACTGTTTGCCTGATAAATTTTCTTCACTTACCTCTACTTTCTCACCTTTCTCCTCTTTGCATGGCACAGGACTGTGCCCCAATGTAACCCGTAACTCTCGGGTTATTTGTTGTATCTTTGAGATCATAAATTTATTGAACCAATAAATATTCTTTGGCCGGCTGGTCAAGGAACCTTGAACTATATAGAGCCCCATTGTGATCTATATATATCAATTGTTTTCCCTATTTTCGTATGCTCAGGACCACTTGTTGTTTTGATGATGAGATCTTTTACGGCTTTGAAAATGGCTTTCGACGGATTAGTACTGTTCCAGAATTCTGCAGCATGAAAAGCCGCTCGAGCTTGACAAATAGCCCGATGGTAGAGCTTGACGGACCTGGCATATGCAGCTTTTAAATCAGCCCCATAGGTCTTCCTCCAGGCCCTCTCAGCCCGTCTACAGGCACCCTTCAGAGCCCGAAGGGCGCCATCGTACCAGGGACTCGACTCTCTAGAGTTGATTTTAGTCGATACAATGGGTATCAGAGAGTCCAAGGCCCTAGTAATCCTGGAACAGAAGAGGTCATACCCCTTATCAACATCCGTCAAAGGACCCAGCGGCTCCTCTAGTAGAAGACGATGGAAGTCTTCTAACCTAAGTTTCTTCGAGGCCCTCTTCTGAACCCGTCTAGCCGAGGAGATGGAAGGGGTGGCTGAGACAGGGCAAAGGATGGACACCAAAAAGTGGTCTGTCCATTCCACCGGCAAGATGGAGGTAATTTTAGTCCCCGGCAGATTGGTAAACAAGGGATCTAAAATATGCCCCCCCGAATGGGTAGGCTGGGAGACCAACTGGGGAAGTTGAAAGGCCTCTAGGTCAGAGGAGATGGAACGCACTGTCAGGCCTGAGAGGGTGTCGAAGTGCAGATTCAAGTCACCTATGATGGTAAAGTTGGCACAGTCTGCGACCAAAGGGCCAACAATGTCGGGGAAAGCATTTCTAAACACCACATCGCTGCCGGGCGGACGATAAACGACCATCCCGGAGAGCGTAAATTCAGGGCTGACAGAGACCCTGAACAAGGCACTTTCACACCCAGGAATATTGAGGGCACTCCAGACACAGGAATAATTGGACCTTACTACTAAAGCTATACCCCCACCTCTGGACACCCTATTCAAGGTGTACATAGAATAGCCGGGTGGACAGGCTAGATTTGAAATAGCGGTGTCCGCATCCTGTAACCAAGTTTCAGTCATGGCAAATATGTCTGGAGCCTCCTCCTCAATAAGGTCAAAGATGTTCTGATAATGTTTCAGCGCAGACCTGACATTCAGGCTCAGGATCCGCAGGGAGGAAGGAAGATCAGTAGTACGGTGGGTCGCCGGGGCATTAGTACTAGGGAGAGGACTCGGAGAGTCGAGAGCCCACCCCTTGCAAGGGCAATGGTACGGGCCTCGCAAAGGGTGTACCGGTGGAAGGGTACAACTACGGCTTACCTGACCGATGGCAAACAGGCACTCCCGCGAATATGACAGCATGGCGGCAGCAAGATGAAGTAATAGTCGTACACCAGAGTCCCACGACGTCCAGCATGTCCTTAGCGCGGACGGGCGCAGACGGGCAGGACTCTGGGACGACTCCGGCCACGCGAGGACACGCCCGTTGCGCGATCCCGCTGCGCTAGGGGAGGAGCTTTAAATAGGTGTTCCCAGGCGGCACATGCGCACTCAAGCGCTATCAGATGGAAAACGCCTCACTCCACTCACCCCACTCCAAGATGTCCGCCAAAAACAAACCAGGCACCCACCCCAGGACCAGACCCACCAAAACGGCGGTGAAGGGGCACAATTTATGGTGCAGGTAAGGGGCAATTTAAAAAGGGTCAAAATGACCAAAACAAACAGAAATAAAAAAGAACGTTTTTAAAACAGCAGTTTTACTGCAAAAACGCGCAAGCGCTCTCGCAGCAGCAGCTACCTTGTCAGGGGCTGAAAGCAGGAGGGACTCGCCCTAAATAGGTGTTCCCAGGCGGCACATGCGCACTCAAGCGCTATCAGATGGAAAACGCCTCACTTCACTCACCCCACTCCAAGATGTCCGCCAAAAACGAACCAGGCACCCACCCCAGGACCAGACCCACCAAAACGGCGGTGAAGGGGCACAATTTATGGTGCAGGTAAGGGGCAATTTAAAAAGGGTCAAAATGACCAAAACAAACAGAAATAAAATAGAACGTTTTTAAAACAGCAGTTTTACTGCAAAAACGCGCAAGCGCTCTCGCAGCAGCAGCTACCTTGTCAGGGGCTGAAAGCAGGAGGGACTCACCCTAAATAGGTGTTCCCAGGCGGCACATGCGCACTCAAGCGCTATCAGATGGAAAACGCCTCACTCCACTCACCCCACTCCAAGATGTCCGCCAAAAACAAACCAGGCACCCACCCCAGGACCAGACCCACCAAAACGGCGGTGAAGGGGCACAATTTATGGTGCAGGTAAGGGGCAATTTAAAAAGGGTCAAAATGACCAAAACAAACAGAAATAAAATAGAACGTTTTTAAAACAGCAGTTTTACTGCTAAAACGCGCAAGCGCTCTCGCAGCAGCAGCTACCTTGTCAGGGGCTGAAAGCAGGAGGGACTCGCCCTAAATAGGTGTTCCCAGGTGGCACATGCGCACTCAAGCGCTATCAGATGGAAAACGCCTCACTCCACTCACCCCACTCCAAGATGTCCGCCAAAAACGAACCAGGCACCCACCCCAGGACCAGACCCACCAAAACGGCGGTGAAGGGGCACAATTTATGGTGCAGGTAAGGGGCAATTTAAAAAGGGTCAAAATGACCAAAACAAACAGAAATAAAATAGAACGTTTTTAAAACAGCAGTTTTACTGCAAAAACGCGCAAGCGCTCTCGCAGCAGCAGCTACCTTGTCACTCTCACTCTCACTCCTTCTACAAATACGAATGTAAAAAAATGGATCATTACAATACTGCAAAGAAACTGTTTAGTCAATGCATAAATGTGTACAATTTGTTCTTTTTTTTAGCATATTTATATAGCGCAAAGTCGACCTAAAACTATATTAACAATTTACATGAGCACCGTATTTACAGTAAATTTTCAGGCACATTTTGATTATGTCATTACTCTACAATAACAGGATGTGGACGAGACTCCAGGCCTCGAACACTGATTTCCAGCACCAAGTTTGACAGTATACCCGAATGACCACATACATATATATATTATCTGTCCTTCATGTGCTAAATACTGCAACATAAACCTCTCACAGCCCTGTATTACTACAGCTACAACACTCCACAGAATGTACAACAAACATTCATATTAGCAGAAATGCGTAATGTCCACCATCTTCTATGTGTGCATCTATGGATAAATATAGGGTTACTGATACACTGTACCTTCCATGTTAGCCATATTGTGGGACTTTAGAGACATAATGACGGCAGACCTACAACAAGGATACCCAAATCAGTAGATTTTTCATATATCTCATGATGGAACCAGGCCCATAGCTCCGGAGTCATCGTTCACAGCCTCGCGCAGCACTGGCAAATGTCAGTCGAGCCCACTCCACTTACGCTTCCAGGAAAACAGACCAACGGTATGAACATGGCCCAGATTTCCATTGTAGTGATTTCTTACTTCCAGATCTAGTTGTCAGAACGGTACACACACACTCCCTCATGGCTTGTATACACCCACACCACACCCGTACAGCACATACTTCACTACACACGTGACCCTACCAATAAAAAATACGAGGTGCACGTGCTCTACGCCATTTTAGAGTTGCTCCCATTACAATCGCTGTGATGGCCCATCCTAGTGGTTCGGATGCCTCATGTAGGCCTGAACTACCGAACATGGGGGCCCACTACCCCGTGCGTGGTCTCTTTGGTCACTGAGTTAGTGGTACTGCAAGGACTGAGCGGGTGAGGAACCTGCGATGAAGCTAGGTGCACGAGTATGACCTTTGCCATGGTGATATCAAGACAAATTTGAGACTTCATGGTGGCACAGCAGGACTGCATGATGTAGAACATACCCTGTCCACGAAAAGGTGAGCAGTGAGGCCTGGGTGTGCAGCAGAGAGAGTAGATGGGGTGCAGCAGACTGGATACAAAAAGGCGGCACAGCGATTTAGGCGTACAAAGTTGCATATACTGTATCTTATTGCATTTTTTTTTTCATTAGCAGTTTTTATAATCGATCAAATGTCCGTCGTTTGTGATGATCAAAACCACGTGTATCAATGCGCACCACTTGCTTTCACAACCGGATAAAAAACATTACTACTATAGTAAATGTACAAAAATCAAAGCCAAGTTGGAACTGAACAAATAAATGCGGGAGGGAAGATGTGTGAAAGAGTGATGTAATTCTATTCCACATTAAGATAGTAAAAATTACCAATCATAACATCATTATTTTATTATCTTTTAGATGTAAAACTTCAGGGTGCATTACGTCCCGGCATGTGGTGAAAGACACACCGCTGACAGAAAGGTGATCTGCAAATTTTTTTTTCAGTCACTCTTTCACTTCCTCTCTCCTTTGATAAAAAAATTAAGCACAATGTTTAATTCCTTTTTATCTTATAGGTTGTGTTTCACAGATTGGCGTCCCCACAACACCTCCAAAGCCCACCTTTCGAGGATTCTGCGATGATGCATGGCCATCGTAATAAAGTCTGAGAAGTCTGCTTCGACATGTGGTGCACCCTCTTTGAATCACACCAATGGCACATAGACTGTTTTTATAAGCCCAATATTATTAATCGTTAGTACCACAAATTTCTTACGTTTTAAACCCCTGTTTAATGTTATGCTGATTTTGTTTTTTTATTCACTTATATGTAATAGGATGCCGCATAACGCAATTTGGAAGACTTGCATTTAACCATTGTTGTTCAATTGATTTTTGTTTTTCTCGTCTTTATAATGAGTACAGTTGTTGGTGCTCTCTTTAAGGATATTATTTTATATCTAAATAAAGATTATTATTATATCAGTGGCTAAGATTAATTCAAGCATACCACCTGTCACACTTGTACATGCATTTGTGCAACCACCACCATGAGATAGGTTGACATTGTTTCTCATTTACTACTCTGATAACCCAGCAACAGCATTACACATCAGGGTGACATGCTTAGCACTGCCACCTGCTCCAGCTTGACCTGGATAGTCCAAAATGTGAACAAGGAGAACATCTGCTCCATAGGCATCTCTTCAGTGCTTCTGTCAGGAAACATGTTTTTGAGTCAGATTAACATATATCCAATGTTGTTCTCTTTTTGACTGAAAATTTAAAAAGCTCCATGTAGCACTGTTTGGGTACTCCGTAACAACAAGTGACATTTCTTTGCATGGCATAAGGCACACGTTGGTGCAACTTTAATCAAAATATTCTACACATATTATTGAGCTTGTATTGTAGATCATGGCTGCAAAACAATGTAATTTGACCGCAAAACCTTAGGCTGTGCTCTGGGCAGTGTATACCCTGATTTTTTAATTGTAACTACAAAGACACGTTTTTGAATTTATCATAATCAAATTAACCTAAACCTACTTGTACATTCAGATCGTTGTTTGCTGTTCTGTGTCTCTGTGCTTAGATTCATGAGATGCTCCTTCTGTGTATTAATTCTTCGGCTGGTGAATCCTAGCTGTTATAAATCAAATAAAACATATATAGGCTGGACCATGAGAAGCAGAATCTGACATTCAGGCCATGGTCAGCCAGAGAGCTATGGTAAGAAAAGCGTATGTCACAAACAAGTACTAGCTCCTGTGCCCTGCCTTGTGACAGAGAACGTGGAAGAGTAAGGCTGCCCTTCCCAAGGTCAGGAGAATATATTCTGGGTCACTTCTGTGGAAAGTATGACATTTTATGTGCTTGTCAACAGGTTTAAAGGGTTAAACTAAAACTAAAAAAAGAACAAATCATATTTATAACAGCATTAAAGTGACTGAGTGGACAATGAGACTCCCTTATGATTATTAACACAACCGCATTAGAACACTGGTGAGAATACTAGCAGTTTCACCAACAAGGTTCAGAGTTTGTAAGGGTGGGTTTTTATATTCAGTGGATTCTTTTAAACTGAAGCTGAGAATGAAGCAGAGTTCATGTAGTAATCGTCAAGTGGGCTGCACAGCACCCATTTTCATCTTCCCCTGATAGGCCTACAGATTAAAACCTGTATGCATAACAGCAACTACTGAACCTCTGTCAATAAACCCCACAACAAATAAGAAGATTTCCTTTAGGCATCACAGCAATATGTGAAACAACTGAGAAAAGTAATCTGTCTTTCTTCAGAGTCTGTACAAAATATTCTTCAGGCGCCCTTAACCGCTTCACTGCCAGGCCTTGCCTTTTTGGGCTATTTGGAACAGTTAACGCTTCGGGCCCCATAACGTTTTATTCACATATGGTATCCATGCCAAATTTGCGTCTTTTCCTTTCAACTTCCTGAGGATTCTCAAAGGTACCCAGGGTTTGTAGATTCCCTTGGAGAGAACTGAGAAATTAGTCACAATACAGCTAAATGTATTGTGGGGGGGTAAATGGGGAATACGTGCTGGAGAAGACAGCATCTGTTTTTTCCCGCAAATGATATCCACAAAGGATGTGGTGTGCTAAAATAACCATCTTCCCAGCTTTCAAGAACAGTCAGTCTTTTGTCAGAGCTGTTGTCGCCTTGTTGGGTGTGGGAGCTGCATGATTAGTACCTCTATCACGTGTTGGTCTTTAGATGTGGGTTAGAGTTGGGTGTAATTCATGCAGTAGATAGTTGAAGTCCTTACATCAGTTGAAGGTTGATGTTAATGTGTTACTGGTAAGTGTGGCTGTCGTCTGTTTTTAGGTAGGATTGCAGATTTGGCTGGTTGTTGAAAATAAGGGGAAGTGGTGTTTTTGTGGGGGTTTTTTTGCACGTGAACGCCTAGTTTGTATTCGATCAGCGTTAGCTGTGGTTCTGGTTTGTGGTGATTTTGTTGGCAGAAGGTATTGATGGAAGAGTGTTGAGATTTGCAGTTTTTACGACGTTGTTAATGGGATGATAATTAAAAAAGACAGAAAAAAATATGCTTAATTATAATTAACCTTTGAAATTCACTGAAAAAAACCATAGGTTTCAGGGACATTATAGTTAGTTGAACATTTGACTCATATTAAACCTGAGAAATTTGCCAGTTATAGTTAGTTGAGCTAACTATAACTATAATGGGGGGCCCAGAGGGGCCGCCCAGCCCTGGGGACCGCTCCCCCAGAGGCTTTAACATTACATATGCTGGGGGCTCACGGCCCCCCTGCAGCCCCAGGGACCGCCACCCCAGGGCTTCTTATATTTTATAATAATGGGGGCACAGAGGGGCCTCCAGCCCCGGGGACCGCCACCTCCTGGGGCTTTAACATTATGTATGCAGAGGCTCTCGGCCCACCCACACAGCCCCGGAGACCGCCACCCCCGGGGCTTCTTTTTAAAAATAAATGAAATTAAAAAACGTTGTGGGGGCTCAAGCCCCCCCAGCCCCAGGGACCACCAACCCCCAGGGCTTTTAAATGTTGGGAGGGGAGCACAGGGCCCCCGTCCTGGAGCCTTGTGTTGGCCCTGGGGACCGCCACCCCCCAGGGCTGGCTACTGCAGTGGCCCGGGGTGCCTACCGCGGGACACCGTCGTTTCCTATGGTAGGGCGGGAGCCTCGCAGCTCCCGCCCTACCATAGCAAACTGCTTTGGTTTTTGAAAGAGAGAGCAGGAAACCTGCCCTCTCTTCCAAAAACCAAAGACTATTGCTTTTCTACATGGGGAGCAGCATTTTAGCTGCTCCCCATGTAGAAAAGCAATACCGGCTAACGCAGAATGCGGGGGGGCGGCAGGGATAGTGGGGTCCCCCCCACGGTCCCCAACAAAGATGGCTAGCCCAGCAGGATGGGGTCCCCGGGGCTAGAAGTGGCCCAGGAGGGGGGCCTTGTGGCCCCCCTCCTCAAATAATTAAATAAAATTAAAATAAAGTAGGCAGACCGGCTCCGGGGGATGGGGTCCCCTGGGCCAGAAGTGGCCCAGGAGGGGCGCCACACAGCCCCCCTCCCCAAGAAATGTATTTTAAAAAACGAGACAGAGCACAGGGGGATGGGGTCCACAGGGCTAAAAGAAGCCTCTGGAAGGGGGCCACGCATCCGCCCTCCAAATTTAAAAAGAATTTGGGGGCAAGCCCTGGGGGATGGGGTCCCCAGGAAAAAACATAGCAAAAGAAGGGGGTCTACATAGCCCCCCTGTTAAAAAAAAACAAAAAAAGAAAAACACCGGCATTGCGCCAGAGGCCACGCCTTCTTCATGCAGCACTCTGCAAACGCGCCCCCTGGTGCGTTTGCAGAGGAGGAACAAATTCCCCTTGAATACTGGGGGTCCCTGGGGGCTAACTAGCCCACCAGGAACCTCCAGTATGCACCAAGGGCTGTGTTGCAGAGTGGTGTTCTGAGGCCACGCCCCGTTTGGCACCTCCCTGCAACACAGCTCCGTGGGGCTTACTAGAGATAGCTGGTGGGCTAGTTGCACCCTCAGGATTCAAGGGGAGTTAATCCCCCAACGTAAAACGCGCCACAGGGTGTGTTTGCACAGTGGTGAAGGTAGGGGGCAGGGCCTGAGTTCACATGTGTGCAAACAGGCCCCGTGGTGCAGTTTAAGTTGGGGTTTTAATTCCTTTTCAATCCTGAGGGACCCTGGGGGCCAACTAGCCCACCAGGTACCTTCAGTAAGCGCCATGGAGCTGCGTTGAAGAGTGTTGTAAAAAGGGGCATGGCCTCTGAACACCTCTTTTCAACGCCGCCCCCTGGCCCAAACTGGAGGTATGTGGTGGACTAGTTGGCCCATAGGGACCCCCAGGATTGGGGAGGAGGTAATTCTCTAGCTTAAAATGCGCCACAGGGCGTGTTTGCTGGCATGCTACATCAGGCCACGCCCCCTTCCTTCATCAGTGTGCAAACACGCCTGTGGTGCTTTTTAAGTTGGAGAATTAATTATCTTTCAATACTGAGGGTTCCTGAGGGCCAAATAGCCTAACGGGTATCTCCAGTATGCAAGGGGGCTGCTTCACAGACAGGTGTTTAGAGGCCACATCCCTTTTTACACCTCTCTGTAAATCAGCTCTGTGGTGCTTACTGGAGGTATCTAGTGGGCTAGTTTGACCCTAGGGATCCTTAGGAACGAAGGGAACTTAATCTCTTAACTTAGAACGGTGACAGGGTACGTTTACACAATGGTGAAGGGAGGGGACGGGGCCTGACGTGATATGTGCAAACTCGTACTGTTTTACGTTGGGGAAAAAATTCATCTTCAAACCTGAGGGACCATGGGAGCCAAGTAGTCCACCAGATGCTTCCAGGAAATGCCAATGCGTGGAGTTGCAGAGAGGTGGTACATGCCGTGCCCCTTTTTATATCTCTCTGCTGCTAAGCTCTCTTGCTCTTACTTGATGTACTACGAATTCCGATTTACTCACCTGTAATCAGGAGAGACCTCAGTGCTGCATCTTTAAGCCCAACACTGACCCTGAAAAGTAATTCTAACCATACTTACCAGTAACTTGTATTTCCTTCCATAGTAATTCCTTGTCTGCTTTTCACCAGAAAAGTTTCTAAGTGTCTATTTTCAAAAACAAAAAATATTCCTTAAAAATCGCCTGTATTACTTAAACGCATTCTTCAACTGTTTACAGGAGATGCACCAGTGCTGGATCCATGATCCACCACTGAGTAAAAAAAAGTGACAATAGCACTACTTACCTGCTAAAGGAATTTCCTGCTATAGGATAACATTGGTGATTCTATGTGAAAACATTTCTAAGTGTCAACTTTTAAAATACAATAATATTCCTTAAAAATCACTGCTGTAACTAAAACACTTTTACTCAACCGTTTACAGGAGATGTCAAAGGAATGAATATAGGATTCAGTCCGGTGGTTAGAAAAGTAATCCATAAAGTAACTAATTGCATTTAACTAGAAATTCACATTGAGGTCAATGTTGCATTGTGTTTGAATTTGTGTTGCCCATTGCAACAACTGTAACTACTGTACTTAAAAGTCTTTTGCTTATTTGCAAAGTATTTAAACTAAAGTAATTAATTCTGAGAAAGTATATGTTGTAATGTAAAGTATTTTGTAATTGTAATGTAATTTAAAAAATAAAATATCTAAAAATAAATAGTTTAAAAAATGTAGTAAATCAGTATAAAACAATAATGTAACAATTAATACATTTAAAAATTGTCATTTACAAAACCTTCGAAATTCGCTGAAAAAAACATAAGTAGGAATTAGCACTTAAAAAACCTTACAAATTCAAAAACATAGGTTTTAGGGGGGTCATAGTTACCTGGACATTTCACTTGTACAAAACCATTGAAATTCCTCTGATATAGTTAGTGTACTCACTATGTCTTGCGCGCCCGCAATCCACTTCTGATAATGTCACATATTGCATCATTCATGACATGGTCAGTGACATCACTGATGATATCTCAAGCTAATTCCTAACTATTTCAGGCCTGAAGCCTGAAACCTGAAACATTTAATTGCTATTTTGTATTTTCCTATTTGGAGATGAACTTACAAATACAAATACTTCAAAGACCATAAGGCAACTCATGTTTTTGAACAGTAATTATACTGAATAAATATATCCAATTTATTTTCATAACCTCATGCAATAAAATGCTTCTCTCTCTTCACATACACCCTCTCATACACTCATAACTATCACTCATACCTTGACCAACCTATAATTACCATCACTGTCCAAACAAAACACTATCTTTTTCAGCCGTTGCTGTGTTGTAAGTTTCAGTATTGTTGTTCGGGTCTTTGCATGAGGCTGTAAAAATGGTGAATGATATTGTTATATTTTTATTCTGATTTTGAATAAATATTATGTATAAAAAATTATGAAATAAAACATGAATATATAAATCCACAAGGATGATGCTTTTTGATTAGGGCAGATATGCTGAGGCAGGTGCACCACCTTGTTTCTTGGTTTGAATCGCTTATAGTGTTCTTTTGAACTTGTTTGTAGGTGCTCCACAGGAGTCGTCTAACGTCCTGAGATGCTTAAAATTGTAACTGAAAAACATGCTCCTAATGAGACATTAGTTGCATCCCTGTAGGTACTCAGTCGCCCCTCAGCGTGAAATGAGGGTTCTAAACACAATTATTGTTTCAAAAGGTTTTTTTCCTTGTTTTTATTCACATAGTGTATTTTCAAGTCTTTTTCATATTTTCCTTCATATTTTTCTCAATTCATTCAATTCCTTATTTCACTCTTATATATGCATCATTATTTGAGTGAAATTAAATGCATTTCGGGCATAATTCGCTGCTCTTCATCAGGGAACAATACTAAGAAAAAGAAAAAATACACGATAAACCATAGTAAACATATGTCATATGATCTTGAATGTGGCAATAACGCTTGTATAGCCTAATATCCTGTGCTTGTTTGTGGATTTTAAAATGTCACCTTGTAACCATGATACTCCCGTGGAGTCCATAAAACCAACTCTATGTAACGAATGAATAAAAATAAGGAAAAAAACCTTCGAAACAATAATTGAGCTTTTTGATTAGGGCCATCTGTGAGCTATTTTTAGGTCTGAGAGGACACCATTTCTGTTTCAGCCAGTGTGCTTTTGCCATAGGCCTGCATGTCTTCTTTGTTTGAGTCCATTCCTCCTTGCTTACTGTTTGACTTTGTGGTCAGTGACCATTTTGTGTAGGCAGCCAGAATGCTTTTGCCATAGGCCTGCATGTATTCTCCTTGTTACTCATACCTTCTTGCTCAGTGTTGTTGTTGTTGTTGTTGATCATGTGGCACTGGTTGGTAGATATATTGTGCATCCTTTCAGTGTTTTGCCATTATCTAAGGATTATTCCATTGTCACCTGTACCTCCATGAGTACCATATCCCAACGTGATGCACATAAGCAAACAGTTACATGTGTATGTAGTTGCTGTTGTTTTTCCTTATCCTTTCTGACTGTACTCTGTTACAGTTTATGTGTATTTTTAGGAATGAATAGTTACACTGCATTGTTTATTATTTATAATAACTAGGTAATCAAGCTAAATAATATTGCTTGTTTGTATTACTAATGACACTGCAACCATGTCACTTTTCACTGATGTTCTTCTTGCTTGTTTGTTTTTTGAACTGCCAGAGAGAAGGCCTGTGAAAGACGTGATGTGTGACTGACTAGGTAACAAGGCCATCTCTTCAGCTTGTGAAGCTAAGTGCCACTCACAACGGAGAGCTTCATGATGGCCCCAAAGGAAAGTGCTGCCAAGAAAGTGGCCTGTGGGGAGGAAAAGAAGCAGATTCCCACCACTGGCTTGCTGACCACAACCTTTTTCATCAAGCTTGTGCCTGCTACATAAGTCTCTAGCGAGCAAGCAGGGAGTATTACTCCTGATTCACAGTACCACCCCTGAACCTAAACCCAGGACCATGTCTGCCAGTGAGGCAGCCACTGCAATCATGTTGACAGCGACAAGTAGTGATATTGAATTGGATTTGTGCCTTTCACAAGGTAGTACACAGTCATTTCAGGAAACAGAGCAACGTGGACAGCAGTCACAACCAGCAATGGTACATTTATCTGACGTTGGAGCAGAACTGGAGGTTGAGTTTCCTTCAGAGAAAGAAGTTTAATGTCGTTTTTTAAGAATCATTGCATCTCAGCTCTCTCTATCAAGGAAAAGGAAAGGTACTACTGCACAATCGTCTCCTAGCACCACTTCTGTAGATGACGATAAGGGCATGGATTGGACCCCAACAGAGACTAGGAGACAGCAGGAGAGGCAAGGGAAAAAAGATCCTGAAAGAGTTAAAATTATGGAAGGGGACGATGAGGTAGATGGCGCCTAAGACACAGTCTTGGTGGAATGTGACATAGAGGAGTCTGACATTTCTGTTCAACCTGCCCTGAGAGATGTTGTATAGGTAGCACTGCCACTAGCTCCTATAATTGCAAATCCCCAGCTGAGACCTGCATCAACCCCTACCTCGTGAGAAGCAGAGAGGAAATCATCAAAATGCCCACCTACCGCCAGTTCTTCTTTACGTATTGGCAGTGTCACTAAAATAAGTACTTCTCCCCAGTTTTGGACATTTTTATGGTTAGCAAAGCAGGGGAGCACATTATAGTATGCAGCATTTGCAGCACAAGTGTTCATCAAGATTAGCCTCATACAAATTAGGGTACTGGAGGCCAAATGATCCATATGAAAAAAACACCACACAAACAAGTGGGAGTAGCACCTTAAAAAAATTGCTGTACATGGTTGTGGTGGTGAGGTGGGATGGGGAACATCAGCTATCAGTTCAATCATGGTGGAAGGTGATGATGAGGAAGAAGAGGGTGACATCTTCACACAAAGAAGCCTTATTCCTGTGGGTGCACCAGCGGATTCACCCACCTCTCTGATTTCACATTTGCACAAGGCTCGGGGTAAGATGGAGACACCAAGGAATACATTGACCGCTCCTTGATGCACTGTGAGTTTACCAACACAATATACTTTTCAAAAGACGCCTGTGTCAGTGGTCCCAGAAAAGAAGAAATTCCTGGATACTATTACTGGCATGTTTTGGCAGAAGGAACCCTACAAGCTGAATCACCCAACCCCATGTTTATACAATAGAAAGCTAGAAAAATAATGGTGTTGGACCTTCTTACTTTTTCTTTTGTGGGAAGAGTGGGCTACTAAGAATGTGTGGCAGCCACCTGCCCAAAATTGAAGGTACCAAGTAGGACCTATTTTGTAAAGTTGCTGATCCAGCGCTGCATCGCGATGCACTGCAGTTCGTTGGACAAGATTTGCAGCAAAGTGTTGTTCACACAATCCACCTGATGACAGACATCTAGACCAGTTGTCAGGTGACTGATTACATGTGCATCACTGCACATTGGATATCTTACGCTGAAGTAAAGCAAAATATATATGCAGATGTTGGCCCTGAAGAAGGTTTTAAGAGCATTTGGCAGCATGCATCAATGGCCATGTTCACATTGTAAAAATCACATAGAGTGAAGTACCTGAAAATTCTTAATACTTCTCAGGGGTCTTACTAATAAGTAGTCCATTCAAAAGCAGCAAAGAAATCAACAGAGAATCTGAAATATGAAAAGACATCTTTATTACAATTAATTGTGAGGCTACGTCGCCCAGTCACACCTAAAGCAACTGAATGAGGGAGCCTCCTGAATGGTCTCCGCACAGACCTTTTATACTATTTATTATGCCCTTGTCAAACATTCCTTGTTTTACAGTGTATCATACAAATATGTTTACTACAAAGAAAAAGCAGAGTCATGATGACAAGCCCGCAGTTCAGTTTGTCCAGTTCCTGATAGATTACCCGGCAAGGCCAAACATTTTCATCAGATATCGGT
Organism: Lissotriton vulgaris; assembly: GCF_964263255.1. Lineage (NCBI taxonomy): Eukaryota > Metazoa > Chordata > Amphibia > Caudata > Salamandridae > Lissotriton > Lissotriton vulgaris. The sequence goes on along the minus strand of NC_141691.1, from coordinate 40,126,129 downwards.
GTACCCCCAATAAAACCGGGCTCCTCCTCATCATAAAGCAAAAGAAGAGAAAAGAGCAGGGACAGGTGTGAGCAAGATTTGGGTGGGGGTGTGTGTGCGATGGGAACAGTTTATGGCCTGTTGTGCTTTGATGCTATCTCGTTCGGCCACTGGGAGAGGAACTGACCGAACAGGTTTGGCTTGGGGCAATGGTTCCAGCTTGGCCAGGTCACAGAGAAGTCAATTAAGGTGTATGTGTCCTTTGATATCGAATTCAGCTGTAGTTACAAGCCTATGTGAAGGGCAACTCACAAAATGGCTGCCAAGCGTAAAATGGAACCCAAGGGTACAAAAACAAAAATGATGATTTCAAGGTGAAATCGTTACTCGATTATGACGAAAATGCTTGTGCATAGTGTACTAGCCATTATCGGTCTTTTGATATAAAAATCGTCATGCTACGACAAAGTTTGTTGCACGAGTCCAGAATTTTTCAGAACTACAAACCCTCCTTTTGCCCTTACATAGGCAATTTAACCTAATCTCATGCTAATCTGAGTCCAGGTCTATATTCATAAAGTCATTGAAATGTTGCTTTAGCATTATCCTATTACTTAGTTCATCTCTTGATACAGGTTTCCTTACACATGATGTAGCACAGAGGCCACGTATTGCAGGAGCACACTGCACACACAAACAGAACAGGAAAAGAATGAATAAGATCATCCCAATGACTATCAGAATCTTCCATCCCCGGGCAGAGACCAGTTCCCAGAACCACCCCATCAAGGACCAGTCTCCTTCATCCACGTGAATGGATTCAGAGATCTTATGCAGTTTGGAGGTGGCTTGGTATACTGTCGGAGCGTTGTCTGGGATAATAATGCAGCAACTTGATTGGCTTTTTGCTCGCTAGTTCTCACTCAAAGCAACTCCATATTTTGTTATATTCCATCTAACGTAAGCTTGCAACTTATCTCCAGGAATCGTTCTGTACGAGTCAATTGTTCTGCTCATATTTGCAATTCCTACTACCAACACTTTGTTGCTTGAGTTTCTTTTCGTGGAACGTGGGGAATATGGTTCGATGACAAATATGAACATTGTCTGAAATGCCCACAAAGAACCATTGTAGCTAAATGGTAAGACCAAGTACGGGATACCCTTGCCTGTCCCATGTAGCATAAGACCACACACCCAACAGTTAGTTGTATTCACTACTAATTGGTGTTGGTGTAAGAGCTGAATGAATGAATTATTGACAAACTCCAATCTTCTAGCAGACTCGTGTTCAGGCAGAGGGTGAAAAGAGTGCGAGGAAACAGTAGGAGGAGGTATGGGTTGTGTAGTGGGTGCAAATGAAACTCGAAAGGTGAATAAAGCATAGCCAATTAAAAACATCATTATACTACACAACATGAAAATGCATATTATTAAAAATTGTGTTTTTGCCATCACAGTGCATATTCTGGTTTCAAAGTTCATTGATCTGGCAGGTCTCTCCATCTTGGGAAACTCCATCCTCTAAGTTGCTGCCTGAGGCGGGAGGTTGATTCTGCTAAGGGGTGCTTCTGTCAGTCCAGGGCAACTCCCTTAGACCAACCAGAACCGTCGACCTAAGCGTCTTCGGCTGCACCCCAAAGACTTTGGGCAGCCGCGGCCCTGGCAGCAGAACCGGATGGCGGTTCGAAAAACAAAAATTAGCAAGTTTCCAGGATGAGAGAGCTGCACAATAAAAAGTAAAAAAGGAATTTATTTGTCCATAGTCATAGTTCTTGGCCATCAAATCCGCTTCCATTGCTTTCTTCCGCGTTGAGCCTCTTTGATTCAAGCCTTTTCATGAGAAAAAGTACTGTTTAGTTGGAGTGCCCTCCTGGCAAACACCCACAGCTCACTCGAAAGTCTCAATGTCTCAAAACAATGCACCAGTGTCTCTTCTTTGTGGCTGACAGTACAAATGATGTGCTCTTCAATGATCATGGGCACAAAGCATCTCGTGCAGATCCAAGCACTACTGAGAAACAACCTTTTAAGATCAGCAGCACTTTCAGACTCCAACACTCATCATTTAGTGTCAGAGGACGCTCAAGCTGCTCTCTCATGGGCACCAGAATGTAGTGCCTTTTTCCAAACGTGGATCCTTGGGTGCACTGCCTTTCCGCTGGAGCAAAGCAAAAGAGGTGTGTGTGTGGCCAAAACTCGGGCCAAGAGCTCAAGGGACTGTACACTGACAGAGGTTTCCAGCACATAACAGGTACAAAGCTCAAACCAACTGAAGCTCTCATTCTGTGGCAAACAAAGAACCAGCTCCTCTCTTTTTTTTTTTCAACACCTTCCAGTGAAGCAAATGCCTTTCTTGGGAGGTACCATTGATGTCACGCTGATGATTGCTGTCCAGCCTCGCGACTTCCTGGTTGCAGAAATTTGTAGAGCCAAGAACTCTGTCATTCATCTGTAGCGGTCACTGATGGGGAGTGGGCTTAGTCTCGATCACAGGTCTGCAGGGTATCACTCTTCCTTTGACTCTGGAAGATCCAGAAGAATCTAGTGATATAGGAAATGTAACACAATTGTTAGTTTCCCTCAAATCAAGCACACAAACAGTTCATGGGTTTTAACAAGGGGACTACAAGCAGGTGGGCTGCAATCTGCAAGGGAGTGGCAATACGCAATGGGAATCTAAATGGATGTCCTCACACAGTAGCATTGTCTAATGGGGTAAATACATATTTCCCTCAATGATTAAGCCTAGGTGTTCCTAAATTCCTTATCTAGAACCTCTCAAATAGAGAAATAACATGATTCAGATTATCAAGGATATGAAGAAAAGTCCATTTAAAAAAATGTGCATCAGGTGCACTATGCAATACAAAGGCTAATGATCAAAAATGTGCAGACAAAAAGATAAGCACTAGAAAGTCCTGGTATTTGCATGATTAGAACACATCTGATCCCACCAAAAATTAAAGCAGCAGGAACAAAAGGGAACTGAAAAATTAAAATTTGTCATGTTCAAAAGGAAAACTTAAGATATCTCCTATTGAGATGGAAAACTTGTCTTACTATAATATTGGGTCAGTTAACCAGCCTATCACTACCCTGACAGTCAGTCTGAAAAAAAAAATTGAAGTAGGCCTAAGGGAAATTCTTAAAAACCAGTCTGGTCATACAAAAGGGAATTATACATAACATGGGGGGTCCTTGATACATCACTATAGTCTAGAAGTGTGAACATAGATAATACACCCATAATAATAAATGGGCTGACTGGCGAAAGGAACATGGAAAAGGGGAAATGGAGCTAGGACACAACTAAAATCCCTAATAACTGAGCGTGTTGCGACATTGGCCAGGGGAGAAGCAACAAAAGAAAAATATATAGGAAGAACAAGAGTTTGCTTGGGTGCCTCAGGCATGTGACACAGCACCAAGAGTACGGGGAATACACAAATTTTAACTCTACCGCTTGCCACTACACCATAAACAGTAATCCTAACTTATGTTCCTGTTCTCTCTTCAGGGAGAGAAAAATGAAACCTGGTTTCCTTTCAAGGGACAAAGCCGTATGCTATTTGGGAAACAGAACATGATTAAATAATGCAATATAGAAATGAGGCCACCTGAGTCACAGGTCTATAATTCCATCCTTAGGTCCAATCAAGGATACATGAATGCAGGGCTGCATGTTCCTTTAAGGGAATGTACAGTAAGTGACTAACATCAGATGACACACTTTGAACCTGTATATCTTTTTTAGTTTTGTTCAATATCATTATGGACAAATTTAGGCATGCACTGGTAAAAGTGCTGCCTGTCTTCCTCACAGTATGAAAACCATATCTGTGAAATTTATCATTATACCAAATCCATCCAACTGTTGTGCAACAATACGTATCATCATACGGATCCCTTCACAACACTGGGAAACTTGTAATAGTAACAACATAAAACAAAACATACACAAAAATAAAAAATGCACATGTCAAGCCATCAGATATACCTGCTGTATATCAAGCAGCACAGGCAAAACAATAACATGTGAATAAGCGGTGACACACAGCAGCATGGCACATGTACTTTATGCACTATAAACCTGCAGCCAAAAACCCAATATTTGGGCCTGTACCCTCCTGTTGACAGTAGAACACAAAGCAGTTGGAGTCTACTGTGAAATATACTGTCTCTCTTCTAACATACAGGACCTCACGATAGGGCCAAATACACAAACGAAAACATGAACATTTTTTTTCCAAAGAAATTACGCTAAAACACATCTCCTTTCAATTAACCAAACTCACGTGTTTTGTCAGCCTCAGAACAATCCATGAATAATCTGCAAGCAGAAGCAGAAAAATACACAACACAAAAAACATTTTAACATACACAAAAATAAATTTTCATTACTTAACTGTTACTATCTTGTCAGTTCACCTCGCTACATCAAGCCACCTTACTTTTTACGATTCTAAAAGAAATTGTTACACTGATACTCCATATGAATTTGGCACCTATAATGTGCACTGAAAAATAATACCTAATGAGCAAATCGTTTTTTTTACTTAGGCCTGTAGCCTTAAAAATTTTGGAAAAGGGCTGCATCCTATTTCTTTATCTAAGACTTGATGCAACACTTCGTTTTCTGTAAAATAAACGCAGCTAGCAAACATTATTTTTCTTAGCGTGGAGACACAAATGTATCAGTTCTGCAAAGCATTTAACGCGATATCTTGGGACTTTTCAAAGAAACCCCTTTTTATTTTCCTTTTAAAATTAAGTTCTTTCATTTTATTGATGTTCTCACAGAGAAACCAGAGACCTCACCTCTAGAGGCCCGTTCAGCAAGGTCATTCTGCATTCCTCAGAGGCAAAGTCCTAATTAAAGGGTCAGAAATGTCAACATGACAGCCTTCTCCATTGTTTACAGGGAAAAAGATAACATCTCAGCAGCGCATCTCTGCGAGTCTCTCAGCCCTCAGCTTTTGCCACACTGACGCTGTCAAAGCCAGAAGGCCTAACCTGCAATAATTCACTCTATTTTGAAAAATAATTTCTCCTCTTTAGGCGCTAAAATTATCTCTATTCCCAGAACATTAAACTACATTTACTGTCAATAATTCTCAAAACCTAATGGCACACATACCAGTTTTTTTAGAGTAAATGCTTGTTGCAATCCTATGATAGACACTTCATCAGTTCTTAAATGAACAAACGTTTCCGTAGGCCTAGCTGAAGCTAGAACCTTTAACCCTGATATTAAGACAAGCCTTTGTACTTGTGCATTAACCCACTGAATCATAAGAAGGCACAACCTGCAAATATATATATATCAAAACCTAAATGTATGCATTTGCTTAAGCATGAGACACTTTAAAAAGTACTCTGAATGAAAGCAAAATGCAATTTAGACAGTGTTTTTACTCAAAATCGACTTTCATATTTTAAGCATTAAAAAATGAATATCCTACAATTTTATTGCATAATATGCATTACTAGAATGTCTATTACATAACCCATGAGTCAGGCATTTGAAAATAATAACGTATACTTTATAAAATGAGCTTGTTTGCGTCTATGCCAAGGGAGAATTATACACCCGAATGCTTGTCATTTTAGTGATGCAACATAACTTAAATACATTTTAATGCTAGGAGGTCATAGTATGAGTGTTAAGCTTTATAAATACTAAAAAACGATTTTTGTAGCACTTATTTTTAATAATTATTTTTCATAATTAATAAAAAAAAATTCTAATAAAACTAATTATTCCTCTCTGTGATTGTTCTTCATATAAGAACCCGCTGCATACCTTGCCTATCATTTAGATGCATTACCTTACAAACCTAAGCGCATATGTCTAACTTAAAACGCGTCACATTTTTGCGCCACATTTATTTAAAAGGACGGTTATGCAAAATTCCACCCGTGTTTAACTGGAAAAAGTGCTGGCTGAATGAACATTACTATCAAATATACTGCAGCTGAATTTTTGCCTGTGAACATCTAATACAGTGCATCTAAGAAAAATGCTGTAAATGTATTTATTTTTGCAAAAATAGATAATTTCGTATTTTTTTTCTGGCCTTATTTATATCTATTGAATGTGACCCACACACACATTGTAGTATCAAAGGGGGGTAAACCCAAAGCAAGTCACTGGGACCTGGGTAGTATCAGCACTAAGAGGGAAGGGGTCCCAGTTTAAGAGGAGTGATTAAATATACATACAATTAAGTCCAATAAACAAAAAATGTGTCTATAATGTTTTATTCACCTTATAGGACAGACCAACAGATATAGTTTCAAACATTATGGTTATAATGGTGCCCCTGGAGGTAAGGCGGATGTGAAATCATGAGGGTAGTGCAGGTAGGGAATAGTGACAATAAAAGCAAGTATCAAAAATTCGCACAACTTCAATAGTCAATGTGTAACAAAACGGTCATAGTTCAATACAATATTTCATGGTACACATGCCCCACGTTCCATAATATACAAAGGTAGTGGGTAGGGGGGGCTGTGTATTCTACGGGGGATTTGTCGACGTTTCGACCCCAGATTGGGCAGGAATCAATGAAATCCTTGCGTCAGGGTCTTCATCAGGATGAAGGGGGGATGGGGCTAGCAACCTATTAATAATGAATAGTGGATACACATTATTTCTCTGTTAGTTAGAAATAGTCATAGTTGCAACATTTAGGATAAAGTGGGAACACACCGTATTAGAAGCGTACCTGAATTAATCAGTGCTTAATGGTCAATGATCGGGAAGAGTCCACAGAGAGAGCGATGCTTCCTACGGAAAATGCCAACAATGTGTAAGTCCATAATCTAAAGCTCGAGACAATCCATAAGGGATATACAGTTAAATAAGACTTACTTTTAAGACTAAATCTGGCGTTCCGGCATGATAGGGAAGGTGGATCCGGGAACGTTAGGCCTGGGGATCACTCTACGTATCTACACAAAAAGGGGAACATATTCAAGTATGGCCATAGCACATATATGTGAGGAAAGGTATAGTCAGGCAGGGGGACGGCTTACCGAATGACGTGAGGAAATTCAGAGCATCCCCTTTGAAGTTACGAACATCCGCGTTGGTCGGGAATCGTAAACTGGACGAATGACAGAGAGTGGCAGTGTAATTAATATGGTGATCTAAATCACCCAGAGCTATTCCAAAATGGGAAGCGGGGGATCGGTAGACTTACCGATGTTTGATTAAACTGGCGTCTCTTCGGGAGCCTCGAGGCGGAATGCCGAGCTTCCTGATATGGTCGTAGTCACGGTAACACCAGTATCACGTGACCAATGAGACTGGACAAAAGACTCAGTGTGTCTTCTATTCCGGGGATATAACGAAGAATAATTGCTGGAAGGCAATGAATCAAATAAAATTAAAATTGACTGTGGAATCAAGTAGATGGAAAAGTCGACAGGGCGACTGTCGGATTCATTCAGAGAGGGTGATTAAAAATTGGTCGGATTGAGTTTGTCATGTGTTGTAGGGATATACTGAGACCAAAGGTCCCTACAGGGCAAAATTCAGGTGGAGGACCCCAGAAGCATGATATTGAACATATTATATTATGGCACAGTATATCCATATCAATTGTTGAGGTGCATATGAGAAATCAAAGACAAATTGGCACGGCGTACCTATCACATGATGGTAAAGGCCATGCTAGTTAGTCGCAAATGTATTAAAATTAAATCCAGATATTGGTTGACACAATCCGGTACAAGTTGGAAGGTAGATTCACAGGTGTACCCGTCACATGACGGTAAAGACCTGGTATAGCTGGTTATTATCAGAGTATGGATAGGAGTAATCAGAGTTTATACAGAGTCTCAGGGCAAAGTTGTCAATTGAGAGAAAGAACTGTCATGTTCATTAAGGCCTGACTGTATGGAATTAAAGAAAAACATCCATATAAGCTCACGGATATTCAAGATGGTAGTGATTTTGCCACCCCGGGGTCCCAGAGTAGCTTTCTCAATTATGACCCATTTAAGGCTCTCAGGGGGGTGTGTTGCTGATCTGAAATGTTCCACAAGAGGTGCACCTACTACTTCACACCTAATTCTGCTCATGTGTTGCAGAATGCGTAGCTTAGCCTTCTGTTGTTGTTCTTTGGGTGACTCTGGGCAGAGATAGGGGTTCTTACTTGGCATGGTGCAGAGATACAACATGGGCACCTTATATTGAGTCTTACGTATGCTTTGACACTCGCTAAGAAATTGACGATAGTGAGATGTAGTGCTCACCGGAAAGTCACTGATGATGTAGGTAGAGGAAATGCTTTTGGAGATCAGACATCTAAGGAAATGGCCCGCACTAAAATGAAAAGAATGTTTGTCACAGGACCCGCTAGATGGGTGCCTGAAGTGACCATGTTTGAAGATACACTTTAGAACATGACGGAGATACAAAGTGAGGTCACAAGAGAGGAATTAACAATGTGGCAAGAAAGTACAGCATAACTGAATGATGAGGGATGTTGGATTGATAAGTCATGGAAGCAGAGATGGATGTTTCCAGATGCATATGTTATTCCTGTAGTCACAATGGCTCATGGCCCAGCCCATATTAGTGTTAAGGGTATTTGCAAGTTGTTATACCCTGTATGGCAGAAAGACAACATTTCAAAAACAGCTGAACATTCAGTGAAGTACTGCATGGTGTGCATGATGCACAATACTGGGAGGTCACTCCCACACCACCTGGTAATTTTACACTACCCACTTTCCCTCTTGAGGTCATCCAGCTGAACTATATAGAATTAGTGGCCGCCATCTTGGATTGGGCCGGTTCGTCCGACCCCACCCACGCCACTCCCCCCACCCTGCTCCTCTATTTAAACGTCCCCCATGTGTCAGCGCAGCGGGCGCGCCGTAGGCTCGCCGGAGTCAAGCCAGAGTCCTGCCCGTCTGCGCCCGTCCGCGGCAGGCCGGGGCTAGGGGCACCCCCCCTTGCCCATTTCCCTTCATATTCATCCTCCTTTCTTCTTTCGCTATGGTCTCCTGGTACCGTCAGCCCGTCCACATCCGCCCTACTGGCTCAGCTAGATCTACTATGCCGTTCTCCCTTCTCACCCCCCTCCATTATCCCGGTCCGCCCTTCCCCCCCTCCGCCCGTTTCATGTACTCCGGCCTTTAACACCACGGCCACGCTACTAAACACCCGATCTGCTGCTAGCCATCAGTATGAATTATATGATTATATTGACACTCACAAACCAGATCTCCTGTTTTTAACGGAGACCTGGTTTAAGGCTGACTCCCTGCCCAACGTTTTAGCCGCACTTCCCCCTGGCTACTCGGCTCTTCGAGCAGACCGGCCAGAGGGCAGGAGAGGCGGTGGAGTGGCCCTGATAGCCCGCACTGACCTTCAGTTTCAGATTCTTTCCTCCCCTCCCATTCCCGAAGTAGACTACCTGGTCATCCGTTCCAATTTTCAATCCTCCCCTTTAACCTCTGTTCTAATTTATCGCCCCCCCCATCCCTCTCCCACTTTTGTCTCTAACTTCCAGGACATATTGGCAACGCTGGTAGTGAACAACTCTTCAGTGTTAGTCTTAGGTGACCTAAACTTCTGGCCTAATGACCCTGCCGAGAGCCCCTTGTCCAAAGACTTCACCGACCTTATGCTCAGTCTTAATTTCATTCCTCACATCCACAGCCCCACCCACGTTCAAGGCCACTCACTTGATCAGGTCTGGACCTTGAACATCCCTACCACTCCCCCCACCATTTCCCCCTGTCCTTGGTCTGATCATTTTTTCATTTCCTTTTCCCTTGCCTTAGCCCCCATTATCAAGCCTCCACTCCCTAAGAACACCTGGGCTAGAAAATGGGGCAAAGTCGATCTGCCATCCTTCTGCTCTTCGCTAGCCAGCACTAGCCCTGACCTCTTAGGCCTCACCGCCCCTGTCCAACTGGACACCATTAACAACTGGTTGACCCATGCGGGCGATGCCTTCGCCCCCCTCAGGCGTATCACGGTCAAGCGAGCCCACGCCGCCAACCGGTGGTTCACTCCCATTCTTAAGGAGAAAAAGCTGGCTGCACGTAGGGCAGAACGAGCATGGAGGAAAGCATACTGTCCTTCCCTAAAAACCATCTATCTCTCCGTGCTCAAGGAATATAAGCAGAGCATCCTTGATGCCAAGACCTTATTCTACTCTAATAGAATATTGTCAGCAGAGTCACAGTCGAAGGAAATTTTCGCCACAGTGCACGAGCTCGCGTCATCTAACAGAGTCTCGGCCTCCATTCCACCCTCTCAATCTCTCTGTGACTCGCTTAACGACTTCTTTGTGGACAAGGTGATAAAGATTAAGGCCAATATCCCTCCCCCATCCCCCACTTTCACCAATCCTTCCCCCCCCCGTCTCCTCCAAACTCACCTCCATCCCCCCCTTGACCACAGCCACGCTTCTCCCCCTGCCTCACAGAGTGAAATCAGGTTCCCCCCTAGATTTCGCCCCCGCCCACATCTTGAGAGAAATCTTCCGAACATGTCCATCCCCTCCCCTCACACTTCTAAATGATTCCCTCAGTAATGGAGTGGTTCCCGCCCCCCACAAATTTGCAGCCGTCATTCCCATTCTAAAAAAGGCTGGTGCGGACCCTTCATCCCCTTCCAACTATCGTCCCATTTCCCTCCTTCCCTACCTGGCAAAGGTTCTTGAAACCCACGTCACCGCCACCCTGAGCTCCCACGTGGAAATCAACCACTGCCTTTCCCCTCGGCAGGCGGGCTTTCGCCCCCTCCATTCTACGGAAAAGGTAGTGGTCTCAGTTATGGACAGCCTACGCGAGGGCATTGACACCAATCTCCCTCAGGCCCTCATTCTTTTAGATCTGTCCGCCGCGTTTGACACGGTGGACCATTCCACCTTACTTTCCCGTGTCAAGGCGGCGGGCATAGAGGGTCTAGCCTTCGCTTGGCTTGAGTCCTTTCTGAGCGGCAGAGCTCAGGCAGTCCACCTCACTGGCTTCACTGCGGCCTCCCACAAGGTGACGTGTGGGGTCCCCCAGGGTTCCTCACTTTCCCCCCTTCTGTTTAATTTATACATTTTCCCCCTCATTTTTATGTTACAGCAGCTCGAGGTCACGGTGTTCAACTACGCCGATGACCTCCAGCTTATTTTTAACCTTTCCCATTCCCCTTCATCCTTCCAGAATGTCCAATCTGTCATGTTGTTCATTCAGGATTGGATGAACTGCAACCACCTCAAACTCAATCCGGACAAGACTGAACTAGTCTTGACCGGAGGTGGTTGCAGTCCTTGGTCCCCTTCCCACTGGCCCTCCCCACTTGGTGCTCCCCCACTCCCGGTCCCCAAAGTTAAAACCCTTGGTATCTTCCTTAATCCCTCACTTTCTGTTAATTCACAGGTTAGTTCTGTTGTCTCCTCTTGTTTTTTCTCCCTCAGAACCATCAGAAAGATCTCTCGGTTTTTTTCACTCCCCGCCCTAAAGATCATAGTGCTGGCAATGGTGTTGTCGCGCCTCGACTACGGCAACATTATTTACAATGGCGCGCCTGCCTACGCCATTCACCGGCTGCAACTAGTGCAGAACCAGGCGGCCCGACTCATCTACGGCCTGCCTAAATACCATCGGGCCACCCCTTTACTGCAGGCACTGCACTGGCTGCCAGTGAAAGAGCGGGCCCTGTTCAAGCTCGGGTGCCTTACCTTTCAGGCCAGAATGGGCACTGCACCAGAGTTCATCTGCTCGGCTATCAAGCCTTACACCCCAGGGAGAGAGCTTCGCTCCTCTCACCTGGCCCTCTTAACTGTCCCCCGTTTCAAAAAGAAAAGGGCCGGCGGCACTAAGTTCTCTGTTTTGGCCCCTGTGTTTTGGAACTCCTTGCCCGTGACACTCCGTACAACTCCCTCCTACACTGAATTTAGGAAAAACCTCAAAACCTTCCTCTTTTCTCGTGCTTTTGTTGCCTAATTTCTCCTCGCTTGCTATCCCCTCGCAATCTGAAGCGCCATGAAACCGCATGGTATAAGTGCGCTATATAAATGTTTTTAAATTCAAATTCAAATTCAAATAAATTCAAGATAGGTACAATAATTTGAAATATGTTTTGGGGGTTGTCTGTGCATTCAGTAAATGAGTTGAGGCTTACCCCACTAAAGGTAATACAGTCTTTATGACAGCAAAAATATTACTGAAGGAGTTCTTTCCTAGTTTTGGCTTGCCCCATTTGATTTGGAGTGATAACCGAAGTCATTTTAATGCCAAGGTCATTCAGCTAATTTGCGATGTTTTGCAAATAAAGCAGAAGTGTCATGCTGCAAACCACTTTCAGTCAGCAGGTTTAGTTGAGAAGTACGATGTTACTCTCAAACTGAAGTTGGAAACGATTCAAGAGACAACAGGGTTACAGTGGCCAGATGCTTTACCTTTGGCTCTTTTGTTGGGAGACTTCAATCTCCATTGGAGCAATACCAGCGATCATGATGTAAGTAGTCTCAAATCCTTTCTGGCAGACCAGGAACTGTCCCAATTCTGGGACAGCCCAACCCATAACAAGGGGGAGACATTAGACCGCATCATAGCAAAAAGAAACATTATATCGCTAAAATCCATCTCCCCACGTGACTGGACTGATCATTATAGTATCTTCTTCTCCATCAACAATGAGGTTACTCCAAAATGAATCTAACTTTCAAAAACAAAACAATGGAAAAGGAATATCCAGAATATCGATGCCAACGACTTGGTGTCCCAATGCAATTCCGCCCTGACACCATCAGCAGACATGGCCGACATCCATGATCTTACAGACTTTTACAATGCCACTATGCTTGAAATCCTGGATACCACAGCACCCATTCAAGAAAAAAAATTCTCCTCCAAAATCTCCAAACCATGGTAATGAGAATCTTAACTCGGACCAGCGCAAATTAAGACTAGCTGAGCGAGCATGGAAAGCAACGCCCTCCACTGATCATCTACACCAACTTAGGGCACTGAGAAACACAACAGAAAAATCTTATAAGCTAAAGCAGACTTCTGCAAAACACAGCTAAACCAAGCCATTAACTATCCTAAAAAAACTATTTGAAATCATAAAACAACAATCGAGTAACACTGCAAATGTAGTGGAGCTAAGCAACCTGGCTTCCCCTAACTGCGATGAGCTGGCCAAATTCTTCCTAGAAAAGACTAGAACCATTGAAAATAACATTCAATCCAAGAGAGAACCCCAACTAAAAAAAAACAAACTATTTACTCACAGATCAAGGATCTTTTCAGCCTGCCGACCGGTGATACAAAGAACAATGCCAACTGGCACTCCCTCAGTATTATCAATTATACTCTTCAATCTACTCATGGAACCCCTACTAATGCAATCTGCAAACATTCTATATCATCTATACGCGGACTATATTTGAAAATATCTTCAGCAGATGACTTCATCTTGAAGCATCTTGCGCCCCTCACATCGTTGACTCCGCAAAATCCTTTGGAGTTACCCTTGACAAACATTTAAATATGCAGGAACACATCTGCAATACCACCAAGGAAGCCAGCTTTCAGCTGAGTATCTTAAGGAAACATAAACCCTTCCACCCACAGACTGATCTAAAATTAGTGGTCCAAGCTCTAGTACTACCAAGACTGGACTATGGAAGCCCCACTCTTTGCGGTCTTGTGGTGGACACGCACAGAGTCTTAGGGTAGGAAATAGTGTGTGCCCGGCCTCAGAATTGAAACCTATCCTGCTGTAATTATTTGATTAACTGCATCTACTCGGACAATTTATTATGGGTGTACCTTCATTGGGTCTAAATTGTACATAATGTAACTCCATGTTTTCTGATGTCAGTCCCTCTACAGCAGTCCTAAGAGACTGGGCAGACTGGGCTCAGCTCGAATGAATCTGAATAAATATATTGGTCTGTATTCTCTACTGTCTGACCAACTTTTCATTTGTATGGAAGGCTAAGAGGTAGTCATGAGTGACCCAGGTGACCCTAACCCGGTCACTTCCTTCACCTGATACTAGGGACTGATAAGGGTACCCCAGTATCGAATCTGGGATATACGTAAGTACTGACCATACCAATTTAGGGGAGACAGCAGTGAGACTGGGGTCCTGATCAGCAGGATACCAGTCAGACTACTCAGAAACAGCATGACATCAATCAAAATGTGGGGGCCACCATAAGAAGCAGATCCTACTATCCTACTAACAGTAAGGTCTCTAAATAGATGTGACCAAGAGGTTTCAAAATTGGATTTGTTGCCAGAGATAATGGGAGTAACATAGTTAAGGTCATGTCGGATGGAGGCTATTACAGGGCCCTATGTTTGGCCCTTATACAGGAGTCACCAACATGTTGTGACTCAGCCCTTTACATGTTGCACCATATGTTTGAGCAGCACAAACAGATCAATGACTATGCCTTTCTAAGAGGAGGGGATGCAGTAGGGAAAGCAATGACCATGGATGCAAAAAATGGAGACTACTCAAATGCCTGACACACATGTTATGTATTCCCTGTTTATATTGAGGATGTTATAAGGGAGTATAGGACGATGGTCCAAGCTATCTAGTATTTGTATCTCCTACTGGACCAGTTAAAGAAGGGGTCTAAAAGGTTTGCACCCGCAGGGGTGACGGAAGACATAAAAGTGCATGCCCTGGTCGAGACCCTGATCCTTTGCTTGGCTTGCACTACTAAGCTGCAATATGACATAATAGCACCTGAACAGTGCATCTGTGCCACACTACTTGATACATAGTAAAATACATTCTGCCTACTTTCATTCCATTTTCTGAAAAGGGATATTTTGAAATGGACGTGGAATGTAGAGCAAGCTAGATACTTTGAAGAATGGCTAGAACTTCGAATCCCATCAGGCAGTTCATCTGGGGCACCCTGCAGTTCTTCTGAGGTGCTGCCTTCAACTTCCAGAGAGGGCCATCTTGTGTCACAGCAGCCAATAAAACCATCACCAGAGCAACAGCAACAACAGAAGGACCAGACCAATTCCCTGCATTGTATTGTTTTCAATTGTCAGGGCGCAAATCCAGTGCATAGGCGATGGCAAACAGGCTGAACAATTGGCAGCTCCTATGATCATCAACAAGATGTTCCAGGAGCATCTGGATGATCCAAAAGAGGTCTATGTGGATCAAAGTACATTGATATATTGGTATGGGAAAAAGAGCCAATGGACGGAGCTCAGTGGGCTTGCAATAAGGAATCCGGCTTATCCTGTTGCCAATGTTTCTGCTGAATGTATAATCAGTGCAGCTGGTGTGGTTGTTACATTGAGAAGGACCAGTCTTCCACCTCAAGCAGCGGAGTGATTGACTATGATCAAAATGTTATACCATGCAATTACATCATTCCAAAAACAGCATAACACGAGGAGAAGGACTGTGATTGGTCTGAAATTGATTCAAATGTGTTAGCTGTCCAACACCTGGGTGAAAAACATGAGTTTGAGGACATAATCTTCTTCCTGGGCTAAGTGGGCCCGTCCCTATATGGAACATTTTAGTTGTTTTTTATTTATCTTACTTTTATCTTTGCAAAAAACTAAAAAGCAAGTGGAACATTGTTATTTTTGTGTCATATTTATGCTGCTCTACTTTGTTTCAGTCACAAATATTTCTGGAATGTGATTGGACCAGTGTGCATTAAAGAAGCCTCCACAATTCCTTCATGACATTGTGGAAAATGCCTTCCTCCTTAGATATATGTTGTCTTTCCCTTTTTTGCATCTCTTAGCACTAGAAGGTCTACCCTAGAAGATAGTTTATTTTCTACAAGACTGCCTGCCACTACCGAATTCCAGTGTGTTGCCTTGACTGCATCAAAGATAAATACCTAATTCCTAAACTACTCGTGCTTGGATTGGAAGAGGCAACTAACTCCAACTATTGCAATGTTGAGTGACTGATTGTATGAGTGACAATAATGATTGATGATTCATGTGGTGGCAGACAGTGAGGGAAGGTGTTGGACAGTAATGTGGGAACTTGCCTGGGAACTTGCCTGAGATGATTGATTTGCAATATTTGGTGGTTGAGTGATGGGTGATCTTTTTTCCCTGGAGTTGCTTGGCTTTCACAAACTTACTTAGCAAAAATTATTTAACCTCCATGATCCATTCCTATGATCCCTCCGTTATTTACATCATCTAGGATGGCTGCCCCTGGCAATTGTCTGATTTACAAGACTGCCAAATTCCAATCTGTTGCTTGTATTAAGGGGCCAACCATTATTCCAATAATTGATCAGATTATCAAGGGACTGTGAGTGATGGTTGATGTTGAGGCCAACAGAGAGAGATGGTATGTTTAGTTAACAAACAAAAACCTATGCAAAATACTGCAATTATGTTCTTAAACTGCAGTGCACTACATGTCTATCTTGATCAGGCCATGATGATCACCGGTCTGGGATGGAGTTACTCAGTGTCAGGATTCAGTAGGAGGCTGGAAGAACTCAAGGGGATTGCTTCAGGATGGCTTCATCACCAGCTATAAGCAAGCTGTTTTCGACTTCAGTTCAAATGTGAACCAAGCGGCTGAGGCCTAGTACTCAGTTATGTGGAATAGAAAGAGGAGCATTTGTGAAAAGCTGCTATGTGTGTGTTTTACCTTGTGGCAAAATTTAAACTCTTGTTTTGTTTTTCTGTGCCTCTGAGTCTTCTTAATACACTCCCTGTCAAGCTTGCATTCTATCTGTTATTTTCCTTGACTCTAAAATACAGTTTGAATTTTACAATCATTTCTTAACACCTAACGGTCGCAGGGGGCGCGCGGCTCACCTTTGCGGGTGACAGAACCGTTCCATCATGGCGATAGGGTGAGCTGTGCTTGTGATGGAACGGTTCCATCACGGCCCCTCCTGCTTAATGAAACACGCCACGGAGGCGCAAAATCAGTGCCGCACAGGCGCGGGGAGCGGGCTGTGACGGAACCGTTCCGTCACAAGCACAGCCCACCCGAGGGGCGTCACGGAACGGTTCCGTCAAAAATGCCGAAAGGGTTAAAGTCTCCCACACAAAAGAAAAGGCAAAAGCTGAGCTCAGCAATCCTCCTTCTTATCTATCAGACCATTCCAGAAAGGCACCAAAGAGTGGTTACTCCAGGGGAGAATGCAGATACACCACCTTATGTTGCAATACAGATACATTTTCCTTTTAACAAAGATATTTAAAAAACTGGATGGGTGTGTGGACTACTCAACCTAGAAGACAGAACATTTATATATTTGATAACTTTGGCCTTGGGGACAGAAGGACTCTTAACATGCAGGTATGTGTACTCTGATATGTTCGCTATGCTCATTCATTTGTTTCCTTCCACAACAGATTTATGGAAAATGATGCGCTGCTGCTCAATGCCTAGATTAATGTTTTAACTCTGTAGTATTTGTCTTTGTCAAACCTTTTTCCTGAATTCCCCTACCATCCATTCATCAAAACCCTAACCCTCTTCCTTTGGGCTGAGCAATTTCGCAATCAATACATAAATCTTTATTCAGATATAAAATATCCATAAAAGCACAGATCAAAGTACCAGCAAAAATACAAGCCATTATATACAATGCAAAGTATAAAAGTAATAGGCAAGGGAGGGGTTGTTGTTTGTATCAAAGAATATCAATAAAATACATATGTTAAAAAGGGCATACTATACAGAACAGCAGCGTCACAGATAGCATTGGCACACAGAGAGTTTATGGCCCTTAACTGGTAACTGCGAGTATTATAAAGTACAGTAAACAAATAACAGCATATTATAATAAAGTGCAATCAAATGTAAACAGTTTTAGCAGCATAATATGAAGTGCAATAAGCTATAAAAGTGAGGTATAATGTACAAAACAAGTTTCTTGCAAAGCTACATCCCATGATAAATATGTATGACTCCTATCAAATTGCAACTAATGATTTTGAGAGCTATATAGCATCTCTTGTGTTGCTGTATTGTTCATATAGAGCATCCTGGAGGTACGTTTTATGTATTCCCTCCAAATCAGTTGAGTTTAGACAAATGTGTTCAAGCTTCACACTGCTCAAGCTTTTTTTGACAGCGGCAAGCCAAGGTATGCTCCCTCCCTTATCACATTTAAGGCAGTCTGCTAATATGTCTCTCGTCAAAGTTGCTGCAGGGTTTTTCCAAACTTTTCACCAAAATATAATGGCACAGGACCTAATATAGTATTCAATATAATACAGATTTAATTCCTTATGGCACCAAAATGTGAAGAGGAATTTGGGGGCCCTAGGTGTTTCCAGCGAAATCTATTATCCTCTCCCCGGATACCACTGCATTTTGTGTTGTGAAGCCCCAAACTTCAGGTGTGTGGTGCGGTAGGAATGCACTCTGTTTTATACATTTTAGTTATGGATAGCACTGAATCAGCTCTTTTGGGTTGCAGAAGGCTCAAAATTGAATTAATGGCTTTTTAAAATGTATTTCTACTGTGGGCTGCATGAGCTGCCCAAGAACCATTACCGGAGAATACTAACCCCAAATATGGGAAAGTGCAAATGAGTAACAAACGTTCGGGGCCTAAGGGAATTGAATTAATAAGATGCTTTTTAGGGCCACAGGTCATTATGAATGATTTTTTAAAATTAGTACAAAGGTCTAATTCAGCCATAAAATCTACAAAGCCCCTAACCAAAGTGCGTACTGCGTTTGATGTTTTGCCCATTAGGACCGCATCATCTGCGTACAATAGGGAGAGGAGTATACTACCATTGATTCTCGGGACAACATTAGTAAGTTTGGACAATACTAAGTATGGGCGAATTTTGCAAATTCGCGGTTCGCGAATTTGCGTATTCACGAATTCGCAATCCGCAAACTCTGCGAACTCTCGCAAATTTGCAGATTTTTTTCTTTTTTTTTGTTTGCAAGTGTTTCTGCCAGTTCGCAAGGGTTTTATACCAGTTCGCAAACGCAAACTTACTTGTCGGGTCGCAACGGTCGCGAGGATGTTGTTTCTATGTCTTGTTCATCACAGCACCCTCTGTTTCACCACTGTCACCCTCTGTCTCACCCATGCCACCCTCTGGTACATCACTGCCACCCTCTGGTTCATCACTGTAGATTATGGGGGGAAGCACACCTGCCCTGCACTGACATGAATTAATTAGGGGTTGATTAATGTGTCATTGAATTTGAACTTCCAGTCTGGCACCTGCTTCCTTATCTGTAATTGCTTTCTGTTGCAGTGTAATTTTTTTTAACAGGACCTTTCAGGCATAATTGCAGCTATTCTCTGAGCCTGCTCTGAGGGTCAGAGCAGGGTCATAGAATAGTTGCAAGTAGGCAACTGAACTCTGGAGGGGCCCCTCAGGAAGCACTACAGGGAATGGTTACTAATGATGAGTTTGAACTTTTGCACCTGCTGATTGCTTTCAGTTTTGCAAAAATCGTTTTTCTGCAATTTCGTGGGATTCACAGGGCGCAAATTTGCGCGAGATCGAATTCGGAAGTCGCAAATTCGTGCGAAAATGAGATTTGTTTTTTTGCGGCATGTTAGTTCGCAAGGTTTTTTGCGTTTTAGCGAGCCGCTTGTAGTGCAACGGTGCGAAGTTAACCTCACGGTCGTACACCGGCGCGGCCATCTTATTTGCATGACGTATTTCCGTTTCCGGGCACTATTTATACTCTCGCAAAGTGTGCGGCTCGCGAACTTACCCACGCGGTCGTGAACGGGCGAGGCCATCTTGTTTCTCATTCATTGCTAGGGTTCTGGGCATGCTTTCTGTACCCTCTGTCAATCTCTGCCAATCCTTTGCTTGTTTGAAGTTTTTTTAAATCTATTTTACTAATTATCTATCCCTCTATTTTTCTAGCTCTATATTTTTGTGTTTTCTGCTTCTTTTGGGTAATTTTAAACTACTTTTTTAAACTCTTTTCTTTTCTTCTTCCCTATTCTATTTCTTATTTATTATTTACCTTCCTTTCTGCCCAGACCATGGTAAAGGGAGCTGGGAAGCAGCCTGAGAAGGGGAAGGATCCTGCACCCCGTGCCCGCTCCCGTGCGGGCGTTTGAGGGGGGAGCAAGTCACAGCCCGGGAGATCTTAGCGCAGAGAAGGTGGCCGCACTAGTGTTTTATGTCCAGCGCCGACTCCCCAGGACCATCATGGCAGGCGGAAATATCGCTAGCGGCTACGGGATCCGGGAGCGCCGGAAGCGGTGGGAGAAGGTGTGCCAGGCCATGTATCAACAATCTGGGGTCCGGCGCACCTACAACCAGGCCATCCACTGTTGGACGGATCTCCTAGACCGGGAACGCGACTTGGTCGACCTGCTCGGCCTCGAGATCCCCGGGCTTGGTGAGTAGTAGCTATTTCATCACTACTCTTTTTTCTCCTGCTCTGTGTGTTATTATATTGCAAATTGTTGTGTTCTACCAAGAGCAATAATGCTGCTGTTTACATTGTAGGTAAATTTAATTATATTTCAAAATCTTCTGGGCATTTAAGGTGCACTGCTCTCCTTCTCAGTAGCGTTGCTACAATGATTATATGATTTCAATTGTGTGTTCATTTCATTGGCCTGAGAAATTATGTATGACTGTAGTTTAAAGAACTGCGTAATGCTAGACACTAAGGGTCAGATTTTCAATTACTGGCGCATCCCTGCAAAGTAGCAGGGATGCACCAGTAATTGTGCACCACGCCACCACTACCCATGGTGCGCCGTATTTACAATGCGGCGCACCATGGGCCCAAAACGTCACCGAAGCATTACGCATCTGTGCCGTAAAGGCGGCGCATTGCTGGCGTTGCAATGCAACGATGGCGCAGCTCCAGCAATGCTCTGGGGTGCCCTATCTCCTCAATGCTGCGTCAAGCTGTACGTCTGCTTCAAGCAGGCGCAGGGTTTGAGACACGCATCATTGTCCTAAGCCACTTTTAGGATGTGTTCCTGCGCAGGAACGCCCTCGCTTGCGCCGGAACGCCCCCTGATGGTGCAGGGCTTTACAACGTGATGCATCTCCCATATGCGTCACGTTGTTAATATACGCCGCACCATGGTGCCTCTTTTGTTCTGCCGCTGCGCCACAAATGTCACGCAACAATGGAGCAAAAGAGACGCAAGGGGCTTGTAAATCTGCCCCTACAGGCTCAAGTCCAGTCCTTCCTTTGTACACCTGGCAATAAGAAGAAATAGTGGTGGTGGATTGATAGTTTGAGTATTTTAATGACTGGTTAATCTAGTAGGAAAGATTTTAGTGTTGTCGCTGATCTGCAATCACAATGGAGTTTGTCTGTCACTTCGCGTGCTGCGGACTGCTGCCTGCCAGTCCTAGGCAAACCTTTTTAGTAGTTTGTTTAGTGAGTTACATAACTTTCCAAGTCGACGGTCCGCAAATCAAGCAATACTAATATCGTAGTAGGCCACATGAGATAGGTCAATATATCCCGTGGAATAGTTGTCTATTTGCTATTTCGCCAAAATATTTTGTTTTTGTTCTTTTGAAATGTTTCATTTGGTTGACAACAATCATCCATGTTTTCGGGTCTTTCTTTCTTTCATGTTATACATCAGCTCCCCCCAGGGGCAAGAGTGTTAAAGCAAAAAATTCATTAATAGGGACATGAAGAAGGGCACATACAAGGTTTCAAAAGAAAGTGGCTTTATTGCCAATAAAGCTGCAGCTTGAGACAATTTGCAAGAGTGCAAAGGGATCTGGTTTTCACAGAGAGAATTCAGCCTTTATATATGTTCACAATCTCTTGACAGGTTGTTCATTAACTATTACATCATGGTGTGACCATGCTAGAATTAGATCCACGTGTACATTACAGTATCAAGGTGCATTTCAAAAATATGTCTACGTTCACATTTTACATTATTTGCGACACATCTGACCATGCAGCTACAGGTTAATCTTTAAACCACCATCTCCTGACTTTTCAGCCTTGCCTTGGCCGGTTATCTTGAAATGTACATATGCAATGTTGATCTACTATCGGCAGAGGCCCGTGTCAGCCTTGCCTTGACCGGTTATCTTGAAATGTACATATGCAATGTTGATCTACTATCAGCAGAGGCCCGTGTTTTCTGCTTTCCCACACAATGACGCACTTGCTATGTGTGCTGGGTAGACACTTTGCCCCTCTACGACGACAAGGCAAGGGCAGGCCAAACTTGTCACGTTCTAGGTCAGCGAGCGATTCCTGGAAAAAGGCTCGCTGAACCGACTGAACTGCCTCTGGTACATAGGTGAAAAACTAGTGAATCATTAAACAACTTGGAGCTTCAACAGAATGGGCACGCACAAGTTCACTTGCCTTTCTTTCCTGGTTTCAGCTGAATTTCAGACAACTTAATTTAACCCTCTGTGCACCAAAAGTGCACCATGGAGCAACATTTCATTTTGACTGGTGGGATCTGTTTATTTGCAAGCAGGTTACAGACAGAAATTATATAAACTACGGTTCAATTTTAATATTTTCTTTCAGCAAGGGGCCAACTTAATTTTTCATCTTTTACAAACCGACCCTTTGAACCTCAGTTTAAAATAATTTCATCACGCAGCATATCACAATTTAATAATTATATTGTTCATTCTTATCATCGTCAGAAATTTCTATGTTCATTAACTCAGTAGTGACTGTTTACATCAGCATTCTTTCTTTTTCCTTTAATTTCCTCACTTGGCATTTTGTCAGTTGTCCCAATAGTTGACAGCACATTGGCAGGCAATTAACTAATAGACAACAGCCTATTATTAGTAGGAAAATTGTTATGAACACCATTCCTATCTTCCAACCCCATGCGCTCAACCAACTCCAAAGTGAACCTCCTATGTCCCATGTACCAGAATCCTGATGTGCTTCTACACCTATATGATGCAATCTTTTTATTGCTTCCCTGACAGTAACAGAGGAGTCCGGGACATAGGTGCAACAGGATGCCCCTATAATTGCACAGACTCCTCCCCTTTCTGCTAGCATCATGTCGAGAATCATTCTATTTTGTAACGAAACTAATCTCACAGCTTGAAGCTCTACTGTAATATTTTCAAGTATACTTGTTGTTTCATTTATTGTTGCTTCTAGTAGCCTGGATAATCTACGTATATCTCTGGAGTTGATAGCTGGACCAATCCATGGTATCACTCCTTTAAATATGTCACCCGCTATCTGTGATGCTGTATCTCTTTGATCCACATCCACACTTCTCCTGCCTCGCCGTGGTGTATGTCTTTGCATGTCCCTTCGAACTTCTTCTGTGTCTTTTATTGCTATAGCAGGTAATACAAAACCTAGGTGACAACAACCACCCCAATTTGTTGGAAGCCATGTATAAGCCTTCTCTCCACAAATGAAATAAATTGAGTCACCTACGTAAAGTGGAATGCTAATATTTCCGGCCGTCATTTCAAATGTCATGTTACAATTTGTGCTATTTCCCACCTGATAGGTCCCATTACTCTTAATACATATACTCCCTATTGCGTTGTGTTTTCTTAATTTTAACTTTAAAAATGGTATATTCTTATTTGCTTCTTTTGATCGGCCTGCTATCCTAATGCTTGTATTCTTATTTGGAAAGAGCGGGGTAAAGATGTCAGACAGGGGAAATGTTGCATTTGGTTCTGTCACTTCCGTGCAGTTCCCTAGTATCAGAATATCTGCCATATATTTGTTATATAATGTTCCTGCAGGTGGGGCCATAGTTGTCCCTGCACCAGCAGTACTTTTCTTTAAATTCTGCAAAACAGCTATCAGTTCTATTTTTACTATTGTTATGTAAACGGCATAACAGGATGCTGCAAACGGTAGTGGGACTTGAACCAGGGGCAAACTTTGGTCTACAGAAGCTGGGAATTGCAAACATATCCAGCAATCTCCCCTTGTTAATATCTTATTGGTATGATGCATCAAAGTCACAAAGGAATTGTGGTGCATATCTTCTCTGTGGGCTATTTCTTCAGGTGACAAAGTGTATGCAGGTATTGTAGCAGGTGTTGTTGGTATTGGGATCAACTTTTCCATGGGATAGAACACATCTAATAGATATACAGTAATTAATGCTAATAATAACAGACAGAATATCACCCCAGATATGCACATTTTAGACTTGTACCATTTTCTCTTCATTTTTAGAACTGTATTTTCCCTATCCATATCGATCTATTCTTATACTTTCTTTAATTGGATGTAGTGCTATTGATGACACTATGTTGTGAATTATCACTATGAATCTTTACTATAATATAAGCTAAACACACAAAAAGCATAAACACATATAAGGTGAGGCTGTAGTATAAAATATATTGCGAACAGCTATTCGTTAATATTTCAGATGGTCTCTGAGTATTTTTTGGTACTTCTCTCCTCCCAAAGATATGCATGTAATTCCTATAAGGCACGACCCTTTGATCATGAATATCAATTGTCAGTGCAGCCACTTTTACATTTACAGGAGTGTCCACTATACCTCACCCCAAATGTATCTTTCTGAAGCTGGCTGCCCTAATGATCTGGAAAAAGTCCTTTGCTGGTTGCTGCAGCAGCACGGGTGCTCGCAGTGACAGAAGGACCCGCAAATTCCTTCTGGATCCGTTCAAGTCCTTTGCTGGTTGCTGCAGCAGCACGGGTGCTCGCAGTGACAGAAGGACCCGCAAATACCTTCTGGATCAGTTCATCTACTAATTACTGCAGTGGCACGGGCACTATGCAGTTACAGGTGGACTCGCAAATACCTCCTGGATCAGTTCATCTACTCAACGTTGTACTGGCCCACTTTTTACTAAGAACTTCCCTGTTGAATTGTTGTAGTCTCTTCCTGTTATGCAGACAGGCTGTTATTCCTGGTGGTAGTGTGCAATATACCCTAGTTTATTTTTCTCAGTCAGCAAGTACTCTATTCAAGGCTTCTTGTAATGCTAGACTATTCAAATCTTGCATTAGTTGGTATTCTAGCTGACTAAATACTTCCTCAAGGTAACTGAGTGCGACTTCGTTGTCTTCTTCACTGCTATTCTCAAAGTCAAAAATCATCGTCAAAATATCTGTTAGGATAATATCTAATAGTAGTACTTCATCTATTTCCTGCAGAAGATCAGGTACCAGAATTACTGACATTTCATCTCCTTCTTCTTTGTAGATCTCAAATTGTACCTTTTTTCTTCTTTGATCAGTTCTGGTGTTGGCACATGCTGCTGACCTGGGTCTTGGCTGGATGCAGTCTCAGGAGGTGCCAGCTTTATATGGCTGGCGTGGATCCAAGATTTGTTGTTGGTGCACTTCACCGCTGTCTTTGTTGTGAGCAGCACCTGCTGCGGTCCCTTCCAGCGAGCTTGGAGACAGTTGGACCTCTGGAATGCTTTAATTAGCACCCAGTCCCCGGGCTTGAACTTGTGCCCCTCGACCTGCAGCGGCTCTGGAAGGGCTCCCTTCACGTGCTGGTTGATAGAAGCAAGAGTACGTGTAAGTGACATGCAGTAATCATTCAACAGTTCATTCGTCATCATAGGCAGAGCATTTTTGTCTGGAACTCCCCAAGCGACCATTGGCAACCCAGTGACTATTTCGTGCGCGCTGAGCTTGGTCTTGGCATCTGGTGTGCTCCTCATGCTCATTAGGGCAATAGGTAGGGCATCCATCCAGGTCAATTTTGTGTCAGCACATATTTTTGCTATCTTGGACTTAAGCACGCCATTTTTTCTTTCCACTGCACCAGCGGCCTCTTGATGGTAGGTGCAGTGTAACTTCTGCTGTATTCCCAAAGCTTTGCATGTAACCTTTATTAGTTCATTACAGAAGTGACTGCCATTGTCTGAAAATATTGTTTGTGGGACCCCAAAACTTGGGATCAGTTCCTTTATCAAGCACTTGGCTGTTGAGATGGCATCATTGTTTTTTACCGGATATGCCTCTATCCACTTTGAATACATGCACACCACCACCAGGATATACCTATACTTATTTGTAGGGGGCATCTCCACATAGTCTATTTGCAGGGCTTCAAATGGCATTGTTGGTTTCTGAAAGTGGCCTTTGGGTACTGGAGCAGTCTTACCCACATTGTACTGTGCACATACCATACATGTTTGACATATCTCCTGTGCTATTTTTCTTATGTTCTTGTTCACCCAGAATTTGTCCATGCAATTTACAATTGCATCTCTACATATATGTGCTGGGCCATGCATGGCCAAACACATAGAGTAGACCATCCTGTCTGGTAACATATATTTATCCTTGGCGTCATTCATCCAACATCCTTGAACAAATGACCCGTTCTTTGACCAACTCATCTGTTCTACTGCGGTTGCTCCTTGTTGCATTAGTGTTATACCTTCACTTGTTAGATCTAGTGACTTCACTTCATCTGGTAATTCTTGGACAGTTAATACTAGTGCTGAATTATTTCTTGCTGTCTGTTTTGCTGTTATGTCAGCAAATGCATTTCCCTGGCCTACCTTGTCTGTTACTTTTCTGTGGGCGCTGCATTTAACTATGGCCAATTTCTTTGGAAGTGCCAGGGAGTTAAGTAATTTGGTGATAAGCACTCCGTGCTGTATCTTTGTGCCTTGTGAGGTAATGAAACCTCTTTCCTTCCAGAGTCTTCCAAAGGAATGTGCCACATTAAAGGCATATTGGCTGTCTGTATATATGTTAACACACCTTCCTTCAGATAATTCACAAGCTCGTGTGAGTGCCACAAGTTCTGCTGCTTGTGCAGACAACTCAGGTATCTTACAGGACTCAACTACAGTTTTATTTGTTACAACTGCATAGGCTGCTGATGTATTTCCATCCTCTGTTCTAAGGCAGGAACCATCCACCCACAATTCTCCCTCTGTATCTGCATAGGCTATGTCCGTCATGTCTATTCTCCCTTTTGTTTGCTCTTCAGTTAACAAAATACAATCATGGTCTGAGTCCACTAGATCATCAGTGGGAATAGGTAACAGAGTGGCAGGGTTAAGCACATTGCATTTGTGAAGTGTCACATGTGCTGCAAATAAACAGATCTCATACTGCGTGAGCCTGGCATTTGTGAGGTGCTGCGTACGTGTCTTATTTAGTATCAGCTCTACGGCATGTGGAACATAGACATCAACTTCATGTCCCATTATTATGCTTTCTGCACGTTGTAGTGCTAAGGCGGTTGCTGCAACAGAACGTATACAGGAAGGTAAAGCCTTGGCTACAGTATCCAAGGTGGCAGAGAAATATGCGCATGGTCTTTTGTGGTCACCAAACTGCTGGCATAGAACCCCAAGAGCACTCCCGTCAGACTCATGAACATAGAGTTGGAAAGACTTAGAATAGTCTGGTAGGCCTAAAGCAGGAGCAGAGCAGAGAGCTTGCCGAATGGCAAGGAAGCTTTGTTCATGTTCTGGCAACCACTGAAGGGGTTCGGGCGTGTCCTTGTGGGTCAGGGCCAATAAAGGTTTTGAAATCAAGGAGAAGTTAGCAATCCAATGTCGACAATAACTGGCCATGCCTAAAAAGGCTTGCACCTGTTTTTGGGTGCGTGGCACTGGTGTCTGTAGTATCAATTTAATGCGCTTATCATCCAATCTTCTCTGCCCTTTCGACAGGATGTGTCCTAGGTAGGATACTTCCTGTTGAACAAATTGAATCTTTTCTGGTGAAACTTTGTGACCACGTTCAGCTAAGAAATTTAACAAATTAATGGTGTCAGTTGTACATTGTGCCTCAGAGATGCTACCAAGTAGCAGGTCATCAATATATTGTATTAGCACAGAGTTAGGTGATAAATTGAATGTGTCTAGTTCTCTCTTTAAGGCCTGGTTGTAAATGCTCAGGCTTTCCGTGAACCCTTGAGGGATCCTACAGAAGCAAAAACTTCTCCTCCCCTAGAGATCCCTAATGAATCTCAGTTTGTACTTTCTGATGTATTTTAGAAAAAACACTATTCAATTGATAATATTGAGTTCAGTGCAATTAAGCACTGCCTACCTGATCATCAGACCAGTTCTATGCCGTTGTATGCACCCTTCTTAGCTGTGGCAAAATCACCTGATGGCTCAAAGGAAGCTGGTGGTGTCTTTTGTGAAAGGCTTATCAACGGGAGCCTTGTCATCTGGGCGTGTCAGGAAACAAGTCCTCTCAGTAGCTGCGCATAATACACCGAGACAGGAAAGGCTCCTGAAGAATCCAAAGACAGCAGTTCATTATCCCCTGCAGAGACCATCAGTTCCTGTAGAGTCACGGCGCCATCTGTTAAAGCAAAAAATTCATTAATAGGGACATGAAGAAGGGCACATACAAGGTTTCAAAAGAAAGTGGCTTTATTGCCAATAAAGCTGCAGCTTGAGACAATTTGCAGGAGTGCAAAGTGATCTGGTTTTCACAGAGAGAATGCAGCCTTTATATATGTTCACAATCTCTTGACAGGTTGTTCATTAACTATTACATCATGGTGTGACCATGCTAGAATTAGATCCACGTGTACATTACAGTATCAAGGTGCATTTCAAAAATATGTCTACGTTCACATTTTACATTATTTGCGACACATCTGACCATGCAGCTACAGGTTAATCTTTAAACCACCATCTCCTGACTTTTCAGCCTTGCCTTGGCCGGTTATCTTGAAATGTACATATGCAATGATGATCTACTATCGGCAGAGGCCCGTGTCAGCCTTGCCTTGACCGGTTATCTTGAAATGTACACATGCAATGTTGATCTACTATCAGCAGAGGCCCGTGTTTTCTGCTTTCCCACACAATGACGCACTTGCTATCTGTGCTGGGTAAACACTTTGCCCCTCTACGACGACAAGGCAAGGGCAGGCCAAACTTGTCACGTTCTAGGTCAGCGAGCGATTCCTGGAAAAAGGCTCGCTGAACCGACTGAACTGCCTCTGGTACATAGGTGAAAAGCTAGTGAATCATTAAACAACTTGGAGCTTCAACAGAATGGGCACGCACAAGTTCACTTGCCTTTCTTTCCTGGTTTCAGCTGAATTTCAGACAACTTAATTTAACCCTCTGTGCACCAAAAGTGCACCATGGAGCAACATTTCATTTTGACTGGTGGGATCTGTTTATTTGCAAGCAGGTTACAGACAGAAATTATATAAACTACGGTTCAATTTTAATATTTTCTTTCAGCAAGGGGCCAACTTAATTTTTCATCTTTTACAAATCGACCCTTTGAACCTCAGTTTAAAATAATTTCATCACGCAGCATATCACAATTTAATAATTATATTGTTCATTCTTATCATCGTCAGAAATGTCTATGTTCATTAACTCAGTAGTGACTGTTTGCATCAGCATTCTTTCTTTTTCCTTTAATTTCCTCACTTGGCATTTTGTCAGTTGTCCCAATAGTTGACAGCACATTGGCAGGCAATTAACTAATAGACAACAGCCTATTATTAGTAGGAAAATTGTTATGAACACCATTCCTATCTTCCAACCCCATGCGCTCAACCAACTCCAAAGTGAACCTCCTATGTCCCATGTACCAGAATCCTGATGTGCTTCTACACCTATATGATGCAATCTTTTTATTGCTTCCCTGACAGTAACAGAGGAGTCCGGGACATAGGTGCAACAGGATGCCCCTATAATTGCACAGACTCCTCCCCTTTCTGCTAGCATCATGTCGAGAATCATTCTATTTTGTAACGAAACTAATCTCACAGCTTGAAGCTCTACTGTAATATTTTCAAGTATACTTGTTGTTTCATTTATTGTTGCTTCTAGTAGCCTGGATAATCTACGTATATCTCTGGAGTTGATAGCTGGACCAATCCATGGTATCACTCCTTTAAATATGTCACCCGCTATCTGTGATGCTGTATCTCTTTGATCCACATCCACACTTCTCCTGCCTCGCCGTGGTGTATGTCTTTGCATGTCCCTTCGAACTTCTTCCGTGTCTTTTATTGCTATAGCAGGTAATACAAAACCTAGGTGACAACAACCACCCCAATTTGTTGGACGCCATGTATAAGCCTTCTCTCCACAAATGAAATAAATTGAGTCACCTACGTAAAGTGGAATGCTAATATTTCCGGCCGTCATTTCAAATGTCATGTTACAATTTGTGCTATTTCCCACCTGATAGGTCCCATTACTCTTAATACATATACTCCCTATGGCGTTGTGTTTTCTTAATTTTAACTTTAAAAATTGTATATTCTTATTTGCTTCTTTTGATCGGCCTGCTATCCAAATGCTTGTATTCTTATTTGGAAAGAGCGGGGTAAAGATGTCAGACAGGGGAAATGTTGCATTTGGTTCTGTCACTTCCGTGCAGTTCCCTAGTGTCAGAATATCTGCCATATATTTGTTATATAATGTTCCTGCAGGTGGGGCCATAGTTGTCCCTGCACCAGCAGTACTTTTCTTTAAATTCTGCAAAACAGCTATCAGTTCTATTTTTACTATTGTTATGTAAATGGCATAACAGGATGCTGCAAACGGTAGTGGGACTTGAACAAGGGGCAAACTTTGGTCTACAGAAGCTGGGAATTGCAAACATATCCAGCAATCTCCCCTTGTTAATATCTTATTGGTATGATGCATCAAAGTCACAAAGGAATTGTGGTGCATATCTTCTCTGTGGGCTATTTCTTCAGGTGACAAAGTGTATGCAGGTATTGTAGCAGGTGTTGTTGGTGTTGGGATCAACTTTTCCATGGGATAGAACACATCTAATAGATATACAGTAATTAATGCTAATAATAACAGACAGAATATCACCCCAGATATGCACATTTTAGACTTGTACCATTTTCTCTTCATTTTTAGAACTGTATTTTCCCTATCCATATCTATCTATTCTTATACTTTCTTTAATTGGATGTAGTGCTATTGATGACACTATGTTGTGAATTATCACTATAAATCTTTACTATAATATAAGCTAAACACACAAAAAGCATAAACACATATAAGGTGAGGCTGTAGTATAAAATATATTGCGAACAGCTATTCGTTAATATTTCAGATGGTCTCTGAGTATTTTTTGGTACTTCTCTCCTCCCAAAGATATGCATGTAATTCCTATAAGGCACGACCCTTTGATCATGAATATCAATTGTCAGTGCAGCCACTTTTACATTTACAGGAGTGTCCACTATACCTCACCCCAAATGTATCTTTCTGAAGCTGGCTGTCCTGATGATCTGGAAAAAGTCCTTTGCTGGTTGCTGCAGCAGCACGGGTGCTCGCAGTGACAGAAGGACCCGCAAATTCCTTCTGGATCCGTTCAAGTCCTTTGCTGGTTGCTGCAGCAGCACGGGTGCTCGCAGTGACAGAAGGACCCGCAAATACCTTCTGGATCAGTTCATCTACTAATTACTGCAGTGGCACGGGCACTATGCAGTTACAGGAGGACTCGCAAATACCTCCTGGATCAGTTCATCTACTCAACGTTGTACTGGCCGACTTTTTACTAAGAACTTCCCTGTTGAATTGTTGTAGTCTCTTCCTGTTATGCAGACAGGCTGTTATTCCTGGTGGTAGTGTGCAATATACCCTAGTTTCTTTTTCTCAGTCAGCAAGTACTCTATTCAAGGCTTCTTGTAATGCTAGACTATTCAAATCTTGCATTAGTTGGTATTCTAGCTGACTAAATACTTCCTCAAGGTAACTGAGTGCGACTTAGTTGTCTTCTTCACTGCTATTCTCAAAGTCAAAAATCATCGTCAAAATATCTGTTAGGATAATATCTAATAGTAGTACTTCATGTATTTCCTGCAGAAGATCAGGTACCAGAATTACTGACATTTCATCTCCTTCTTCTTTGAAGATCTCAAATTGTACCTTTTTTCTTCTTTGATCAGTTCTGGTGTTGGCACGTGCTGCTGACCTGGGTCTTGGCTGGATGCAGTCTCAGGAGGTGCCGGAACGCCCCCTGATGGTGCAGGGCTTTACAACGTGATGCATCTCCCATATGCGTCACGTTGTTAATATACGCCGCACCATGGTGCCTCTTTTTTTCTGCCGCTGCGTCACAAATGTCACGCAACAATGGAGCAAAAGAGCCGCAAGGGGCTTGTAAATCTGCCCCTACAGGCTCAAGTCCAGTCCTTCCTTTGTACACCTGGCAATAAGAAGAAATAGTGGTGGTGGATTGATAGTTTGAGTATTTTAATGACTGGTTAATCTAGTAGAAAACATTTTAGTGTTGTCGCTGATCTGCAATCACAATGGAGTTTGTCTGTCACTTCGCGTGCTGCGGACTGCTGCCTGCCAGTCCTAGGCGAACCTTTTTAGTAGTTTGTTTAGTGAGTTACATAACTTTCCAAGTCGACGGTCCGCAAATCAAGCATTACTAATATCGTAGTAGGCCACATGAGATAGGTCAATATATCCCGTGGAATAGTTGTCTATTTGCTATTTCGCCAAAATATTTTGTTTTTGTTCTTTTGAAATGTTTCATTTGGTTGACAACAATCATCCATGTTTTCGGGTCTTTCTTTCTTTCATGTTATACATCAGCTCCCCCAGGGGCAAGAGGACAGAGAAGGAGGGGTTATCGGCTGCTGCTGCTGTTCAAGGCCAGGATCGGTCAGGCGAGGGCTCCTTTGCTTGCCCCGGTAAGTTTTAAATTTAATATAGAGTACCTATTTTTTCTTAGCATTCTTCATTCGATTTTTTCTAAATTGTCTTTGATCTTCTTTTAGACTGTATCTAAATTCTTATCCTGCTACTATGACTCACTGTGGTATTACTAGAATATTCTTATTAGTCTGTCAGTGTAGCTAATTTAAGATTGCACATTTGGCAAAAGGTGTTAAACTAAACTCTCATTCTAGTCAGCAATAGCTCTACGCACTGAGTGCAGTCCTCTGGTATTGTCCATAAGGTCTTTTCAAGTCTTCTAAATGTTTATGCTTTGACAATTACCAACAATAAAAAGGTGAATGACCACCAAGAAATAATAAGATACTACTTTACTTTTAGTTTGGATAGGAGGACACTCCATACTACTACTGTTACAGGGACAAATCTGCACAAACAGAACTATGGACACTAAATAGTGCATTGTTTATCAATTATAATAGGCGCAGGTAGACTTTCCATATACCTCAGTGATATAAGACTTTGAAGAATCCCCAATCTCCTTACTGACTAGATAGTATGGCAGAGTCATTTAGCTCCCAAATTCATCTATGATTGATCCCCAATGATGATTATCCAACGCAGGACAAGAGTACGGAGTCGGAGTCGAGAAGTGTCAGAGGCACGGACTCATGCTTGCAAATAGCAAAACCTTTTGCTCATTCACTCTTGACCAAAAATCACAGAGTCTATTTAAGTTTTAAAGCTTTATTTAAAGTAAAAATATTTATTAAAATCAAGCTTGTAATAAAACATAAACGGTTGATTAAAAATGGAAAGGTGCTTAGTGATTTATTTAACACATTTATTGTGGGCGAGCCAAGCCCTCGCCTGGTTTGAACTTTAATTTTTCTTTTTGGTGCTGAATCGTTGGTCACTCCGTCCTAGTGAAGATGATTTGTTCTTAGAAGTGAAGCTTCTGTCTGTTATGAGAAAAATGATGCAAGTTAACAATCAAGCATTTATCAGTTGTGCCAAAAACTGCAACAAGACAACACCCTTCCGTGGAAAAAGGGACATTTTTACTTTAGAGTAGACAGTCACAAATTATTAGATTGGTTTCTGAATTCACATTTCTTCATTCCTAGACCAAATACTAGTGAGTGGTGTATGTCTATGACATCTAACATTCTTAAATGTACTTTGTAGGTGGAACATCTGGTGCTGGGCTCAGCGCGGAGGTGGCGGAGGAGACTTATGTGAAGGAGGAGGTGCAAGTGCCGGACGAAACTGCTGTGCGGGTTGCCACGGTAGTGGCGGGCAGTGGTAAGCTCTTATATTCCTTACTTATTGAGATTGCAGACTGCATAGTGTGCTCCCCGTGAGAAAACATAAGGTTTGTCCAGATGAGAGACATGAAGAAGAATGATTGACATATAGTTTGAATGGATGGATGCCTGGATCATGGTACTATCTGACTCTTAGATAGCATATGTGTATCTAGAGAGAGTAGACGGTCACTGGATGTGTTACTTTGAAGAGCATGTAACACCAACCCCCACGTCCGTCCCAGTGTAGGAAAGGCAAGGAAAAGAAGTTGTAATATTGTCGAATACTACCATGAATAGTAG
Organism: Lissotriton vulgaris; assembly: GCF_964263255.1. Lineage (NCBI taxonomy): Eukaryota > Metazoa > Chordata > Amphibia > Caudata > Salamandridae > Lissotriton > Lissotriton vulgaris. The sequence goes on along the minus strand of NC_141691.1, from coordinate 40,091,990 downwards.
CAGTAGTTTGCATTACAAGCATAGCATATATCCAGCTATTATGATGGCCACTCACTACCTCTGTTAATAAGTTTAGTAGAACTCGGTCATTCATGTATGGATGTATCACTGTTCACTCAATAAAAAGCAAAGCACCTAAAGTCATCCCATATGTAAGCAAATACATACCATGTGCAGTAATAGATAATCAGATTATTTATCTTCTTCATTTTCCTTTTCTAGTATTCATTGGCACTGTAGGGTGAAAGTTAAACTAATTAAGCAGTAGCCCTTGTGATAGAGTATTCTCAGTGCCACCCGTAATAGAAAAGTAAGAGCATCACCACCTGTATGTACTGGACTGGTACAGTAACGCAAGTCTGTCTCACTCACCATGGCAAGCGTCTGTTTTTCTCGGGTGCAAATTGACTGCGCTGGCATTATGCCGGCTTGCAGAAGTTAATGTACCAATTTTGCTCAACAAGAGAGAAGAAGAAGAATAAGACTGGTGTACTGTCATAGTCGACTCTAATGGAGTGAGTCCATAGTGCTCGTAGAATTGATTCCTTAAACTCCCACTAATGTTAGAGCAAGGGTGAAGAAGTGGGAGGTTAGATAGATACTGGCCACAATAGTTATGTACTGCGCTGGCAAGTTGCTAGTTCTGCTGTGACACAACTTTCTGCTGAATCATTTTGTGTTAATCTTAAAGAGCATTGGTTACAGACTATGTCTTTCTTTCTTCATATAGAGACTCCTTCCAAACCAACACGGAAGGAGCTGGCTAAAAGGGCCCGGCAACGGAGGCTGGAGGTCACTGTCACCGAATATCGGTGGCTGGTGGCCCAGGAGGGGAGGAAACGCAGAGTACGTCGACAACATCCACGGCGACACCTGCATCCTCCTCCGTGCTCCCTGGGTCAGCCAGTCAGCGCAGCAGGTCTCCAGCGGTACGGAGCCGGGGTACCGCAGCCACCCGCCACCGCCGAGCATCAAAGAAATCAGCTGCCCCCCACAGCAGTTGCAAAAAAAGGATGCACGGCCTTTCCCTCAGGGTGTCCTACCTAGAGCAGGTGCTTCGCAACACCAAAACCCTGCTTGAGACACTCCGCAAGGAGCATGCCGACCTGGCCCAAAAAGTCAACAGCAGCCAGCAGTAGGAGGAGACTGTCCCGTACCCCTTTTTTAAAGACTTATGGGGGGTGGGAATTGGGAGTTGGGTTTTCTGCTTTTTTGGACTTGGTTTTCACGGACATTCGTTGGGGTTCAGGAAGGGGGGGGGGGTTGGGTCTTGCGGGAGATTATTTATGTTAGGCATATATAAATATACTTTAAACTTTATCTTAGCATAAGTGTTTTTTACTGCTTTTGAGGCTGGTGGGTGGGGGTTTAACAGTCCTGAAACTTAAGTGGCATCTTGATTCAAGTTGTGTAAGTACTAATAGCCCAAATGTAAGTGCCTCTCACAGAGTAAGTGAATTCAATAGTCCTAGGACCGTCAGTCTCTCGTCTCTCCTAATACTCCATTATACTACCTCCCCCCAAATGCTTATCTTACCTGTAATTTGTGTTTGGAAATATGGCTCGGCACAGGACGATTAAGGTTGGCAATCGTGGGCGGATGAAATGTCATCATTGCGGTAGTACTTGTGGTGTTACACAGTGGCAGTTGCAGCATCTGAAAAAAAAGAAAATGAAACCTTGTTTGTCCTTACCGTAGCATTGGAACGGTACGATGGAGTATATAGCAGGTGACAGTACACTAGAACAGTGCCACAATGTAGCCTAACAAGTGGTAAAGTATTGAAAGTATAACTAGTACTTGCGTTGAATTTCTTTGACATTGGCTACTACTACAAGAAATAGTACTGAAGGTGAAGGACACAGCAGCATAATAATTTGCCACATCTAGGAGGAGGATGCTCTTGATGACCAATCAAGTTGATGGCGCACATGAAAATCTGCTTTCATTTGCCAATAGTGACTCAGTGTCAAGCTGAGTAAGAATATATCCTCGGATTCCATCACCAGCCTGTTGCTATGACCTTATCCTCCCCAGCAAGTGTGTGGAATTATTGCTGTCATTTAGTCACACATCAATCAAAATCACACAGCCCGGGGGAAGAGGGTTAGGGTTTGGAAAATGGATGGGAATGGGGTTTTTTGGGAAAGTTTTGTTGAGAGAAGAAAAATAAAGCACAGCATGGACAAACAATAATTGAAGATAAACAAATCTTTGGGTACAAAGCTAACCATAAATCTTTTAAGTGACATAAAGGAAGTGAATGCACTACTGCATGCATGGTTACTGAAAAGTAAGTAGTACTTTCGACAACCATGAATGAAATAATGCGACAGTACAGGGCTGCAGTAATAATTATGCGTTTTCACTTGCCTATCTTTGCACTCAGAGAAACACTTCTTACATTAAATTAGGTTTAAAAAATAGCAGAAGTAAAACCTATAGAATGGCTGTAGGGATGAATTTAGAAGCAGAGATCAAAGAAATGCAGAGTCACACTCATAGAAGTTCACAGCAATAACATTACTTAAAAGATAATTAGAAAAGAACGGATACTGTATCTGTATGTTGTTGTAGTTGTCCTGTTGAATTTGGTAAGTTGCATGCATCCAACCGTTCCTCCTATTAGCGGGACTCCTCCATTCCATCTGACGCTCCGTCCATCAATGTTGATGACCAGAAGACACCCTGTCCACTGCCTGCCTGGCGGATGCTGAATTGCGGCTTGCTAATGTGAAGCCTGACTTCATCCTTTTTTTCCCATTGCACATGCTGAAACCCGGCCTGTAATTATTGATGGAAAAACATGAAGTGATATTAGAACACCCCTGAAAAATAAATATAAGGTATGTACGCTGTGTAGTGCAAAAAGTCACACTTTGAGTTTCCTAATAAACAGTACAATATTTTTGAAAGTGCGTACTCTGTCTGAGTCCCCTTTTGAAGTATAAATAAGTGGGCAAATTAATTTAGCGGATCTTTCCCCTCAAGCTAGGTGTACTGTAAACTGTGTTTTAGAACAAAATTAGACCTTCCCAGCAGTGCTCCCAGACCCTTACTAAACCCAGTCTAAAAAATGTAGAAGACCCCCAATCAAAAATGAGGCATAGTAGAAAATGGTGACAAAACATACTTTGAAAGTAAAGTAGTCCCAAATCCCCCCTTACCCAACATGGATTGTATTCAAACCACTTGAAAGTAAGCAAAAGTATCCATACCCAGCATCGCTCCAAGACTCGCAAAACCCCCCACAACCAGCCCCCCACTCAAACACATGCAATACAATACTGCTAACCCTAACGAGCCCTGAGTTAAGAATAGTGGCAAACGCTTTCTTTAACTAGGCCAAATCCCCCCTTTCACACCATGGATTTTCTTCAAACCACTTGCAACCAAAATTACACATTCCCACAAGTGCTCTAAGACCCCAGAACTCAGTTGCAAAAATCTAGAACACCCCGAAACACATGCAATCCTGCTGCTAGTGCTAACCCTAACGAGCCCTATGTTAATGTGCCAAAACCCTTTTCAGCATGGATTTTCTCCAAACCACTTTTATCCGGTATTAGACCTTCCCAGCAGTGCCCAAAGACCTGCCAACCCACCCACAAAAAAGCAGAACACCCCCATACAGGCAAAAAGCAAAAATGGAAAATCTCATACTTAGAATATTTTCGGCCTTCTTTCAATTCTGTCCAAACGCGCTCTGCAGCTAGGCCCTAACTCCCCTTTTCCAACATGGATTTCCTGAAAAACAAATGCAATCAACATTACACTGTGCCAGCAGTGCTCCCAGACCCCAAAACCCACCCACAACAACCTAAAAGCCCGCCAAACAGCACCCCAAAGACAGGCAAGTGATCAAAAGCGCAAAATATTTTTCTGCTCCGATTTTCTCCAAACCACTTTTATCCGGTATTAGACCTTCCCATCAATGGCCCAAGACCCGTCAATCCAGGTGGAAACAAGTAGAAGACCCCCAAACAGCCAAAAAGCAAAACGACAAAAATGGGGACTTTAACATTTTCAGGCAAATTTCCAAAATCACTCCGCGCGCGCTCTGCAGCTAGGTCCTAACTCCCCTTTGCCACCATGGATTTGCTTCAAACCTCTTGCAATCAAAAGTATTCATACCCAGCCGTGCTCCCAGACCCCAAAACCCACCCACAAACACCCGGAACCCCCCCAAACAGCACCTCAAAGACAAGCAAGTCAGCAAAAACGTAAACAAATGTTCAACTCCGATTTTGTCCAAACCACTTTGATCCGGTATTAGGCATTCCCAGCAATGGCCCCAGACCCCTGCAGCCACCCGCCAAAAAGCAGAACACCCCCAAACTGGCAAAAAGCAAAAATGGGCCTACTACCTGGAATTAGGTCCAAATACGCTGTACAGCTAGGCCCTAACTCCCCTTTTCCACCATGGATTTCCTGAAAAACAAATGCAATCAACATTAGACTGTGCCAGCAGTGCTCCCAGACCCCAAAACCCACCCACAACAACCTAAAAGCCTGCCAAACAGCACCCCAAAGACAGGCAAGTGATCAAAAGCGCAAAATCTTTTTCTGCTCTGATTTTCTCCAAACCACTTTTATCCGGTATTAGACCACCCCAGCAATGGCCCCAGACCCATCAACCCAGGTGGAAACAAGTAGAAGACCCCCAAACAGCCAAAAAGCAAAACAACAAAAATGGGAACTTTGAAATTTTCAGGCAAATTTCCAAAATCACTACGTGCGCTCTGCAGCTAGGCCCTAAATCCCCTTTGCCACCATGGATTTGCTTCAAATCTCTTGCAATCAAAAGTATTCATACCCAGCAGTGCTCCCAGACCCCAAAACCCACCCAAAAACACCCGGAACCCCCCCAAACAGCACCTCAAAGACAAGCAAGTCAGCAAAAACGCAAAAAAATTGTCACCTCCGATTTTGTCCAAACCACTTTGATCCGGTATTAGACATTCCAAGCAATGGCTCCAGACCCCTGCAGCCACCCGCAAAAAAGCAGAAAACCCCCAAACTGGCAAAAAGCAAAAATGGGTCTACTACCTGGAATTCAGTCCAAATACGCTGTGCAGCTAGGCCCTAACTCCCCTTTTCCACCATGGATTTCCTGAAAAACAAATGCAATCAACATTATACTGTGCCAGCAGTACTCCCAGACCCCAAAACCCACCCACAACAACCTAAAAGCCTGCCAAACAGCACCCCAAAGACAGGCAAGTGATCAAAAGCGCAAAATATTTTTCTGCTCCGATTTTCTCCAAACCACTTTTATCCGGTATTAGACCTTCCCATCAATGGCCCCAGACCCGTCAATCCAGGTGGAAACAAGTAGAAGACCCCCAAACAGCCAAAAAGCAAAACGACAAAAATGGGGACTTTAACATTTTCAGGCAAATTTCCAAAATCACTCCGCGCGCGCTCTGCAGCTAGGTCCTAACTCCCCTTTGCCACCATGGATTTGCTTCAAACCTCTTGCAATCAAAAGTATTCATACCCAGCCGTGCTCCCAGACCCCAAAACCCACCCACAAACACCCAGAACCCCCCCAAACAGCACCTCAAAGACAAGCAAGTCAGCAAAAACGTAAAAAAATGTTCAACTCCGATTTTGTCCAAACCACTTTGATCCGGTATTAGGCATTCCCAGCAATGGCCCCAGACCCCTGCAGCCACCCGCCAAAAAGCAGAACACCCCCAAACTGGCAAAAAGCAAAAATGGGCCTACTACCTGGAATTAGGTCCAAATACGCTGTACAGCTAGGCCCTAACTCCCCTTTTCCACCATGGATTTCCTGAAAAACAAATGCAATCAACATTAGACTGTCCCAGCAGTACTCCCAGACCCCAAAACCCACCCACAACAACCTAAAAGCCTGCCAAACAGCACCCCAAAGACAGGCAAGTGATCAAAAGCGCAAAACCTTTTTCTGCCCCGATTTTCTCCAAACCACTTTTATCCGGTATTAGACCTTCCCAGCAATGGTCCAGACCCGTCAACTCACCCGTAAAGAAGTAGAACACCCCTACAAGTGCAGAGTCTTTCTTCATTGGGCGTAATCCAGCCATCTGCTTTGAGGGAAATAGGAGTCTGGAGGAGGAGGATACAGGAGCATGTTCTTTTGAACTTGTGAACCTGAGGAATGCAGACTGCGGCACCTACAAATCAATAAGCAAACAAGTGAAGACAGTTCTACTGATGAGCTTATTTTTGTGATTAGATGATTAAAGTTTTTTTTATATAGATTTTTCAAAACAAAGAAATACAGACACACAGGAATAAAAGTGAATAAGGACGAAAAACAAAGTTAGTGATTCATTGACTCATTTTCAGGGCTCGGTGTCAGGGAAGAAGAGCTCGTCCTCATACTCTGTGAATTCAGGCGGGAGTAGGTCTCCTAACAGAGAAGAACTTCCCTCATCTAAGTTGGTGTTGGTATCCTCCTCGTCTTCTTCCTGTGTGTATTCTCGTATTTTGTAAGCTGGTGGTATGAGGTGCTGATTCATCTTGATCATTGTTAACCTCTTCACATTTTTGGGCGAGAGGCGGGTCCTTTTGCAAGTTACAATGACACCAGCAGCACTGAAAACACGTTCAGAAGACACACTTGCGAGTGGGCAAGACAAGTAATTTATAGCCAGGTTGGTGATCCCTGGACACAATTCTCTTTTCCCATACCAATACCCCAATGGGTCATCATGAACATAGACCTCTGTTGAGTCATTCAGATAGTCCTGCACCATCGACTCAAGGTTCTCCACGGTTCCTCCACTTTGCTTACTTTTTGCTGGGACCTTTTGAGAAGCAAACCCAAGCTGAGTTAGCCACCTCTTCTTCACACAATGTTACTGTTGTGTCTGGTGCAGATGATCCGGTTGCTGGTGTCTTTAACGGCTGAGAGGGAAAATCACTCACTTCTGCCACAGCCACAGATGCAGAAGTGGATTCTTTTTACTCCGGATGGCCTGCTGATGCTGATGTACTGCCTTTTCCTTCAATCTCCTGCCGTTCTTTTTCAAACCTCCTGGCTGCCACAGCTCGCCAATGTTTGTTCTTTGTAACTTCTGTGTCATCAAAAGGAAAGAATACTCTGCCTGCCAGTGCCTTTTTGTACAGTGGATCCAGAATAGTAGCACAAATGTAATGCTGTTCTGTGTGGATCTTTTGAAGACGTTCACCGCAAAGTAGGCACTCTAATAACTTCTTCGCCAACTCAATCAATCAATAAATCAATCAATCATGACATTTGTATAGCGCGCTACTCACCCGGAAGGATCTCAAGGCGCTTGGGGAAGGGGTCCGCTACTGCTCGAACAGCCAGGTCTTCAGTTGCTTCCTGAAGGAGAGGTGGTCCTGGGTCAGCCGAAGTTGGATGGGGAGGGAGTTCCATGTCTTGGCCGCCAGGTAGGAGAAGGATCTGCCTCCGGCGGTGGCTCTTCGGATGCGTGGTACGGTGGCGAGGGCAAGGCTGGCAGACCATAGCTGGCGGGTGGGTGTGTGGAAGGTCAGGCGGTTGTTGAGGTACTTGGGGCCCAGGTCATGGAGAGACTTGTGTGCGTGGGTGAGGAGCCTGAACGTGATCGTCTTGCTGATGGGGAGCCAGTAAAAGGTCCCTCAGGTGGCCGGAGATGTGGTTGCGTCGGGGATGTCCAGGATGAGTCGGGCGGAGGTGTTCTGGATGCGTTGGAGTCTAGCTTGGCTGTGGTTCCGGCGTAGAGGGTGTTTCCGTAGTCCAGTCGGCTGGTGACGAGGGCCTGGGTGACTGTCTTCCTGGTTTCAGTCGGGATCCATCGGAAGATCTTGCGGAGCATGCGGAGGGTGTGGAAGAATGAAGAGGAGACGGCGTTGACTTGTCTGGTCATCGAGAGGGAGGAATCCAGGATGAAGCCCAGGTTGCGTGCATGGTCTGTAGGCTTGGGGGTGGTGCCCAGGGCTGGGGGCCACCAGGAGTAATTCCAGGCGGAGGGTGATGGTCCCAGGATGAGGACTTCCGTCTTGACTGAGTTCAGTTTCAGGCGGCTGTTCTTCATCCAATCGGCGACGTCTTTCATCCCTTTGTGTAGGCTGGTTCTTGCGGTGTTGGGGTCTCCGGTGAGGGAGAGGATCAGCTGGGTGTCGTCGGAGTATGAGATGATATTGAGGTTGTGTTTGGCGTGCGATGGTGGCGAGAGGTCTCATGTAGATGTTGAAGAGGGTGGGTCTGAGTGATGATCCTTGCGGGACGCCGCAGATGACTTCAGTGGCCTCGGATCGAAACAGGGGTAGGCAGACTCTCTGTGTTCTTCCGGCGAGGAACGAGATGATCCACTTCAGTGCCTTCCCTTGTATGCCGGTGTTGCTGAGGCGTTGGACTAGGGTGCGGTGGCAAACCGTGTCGAACGCTGCGGAGAGGTCCAGGAGGATGAGTGCTGCTGTTTCCCCATTGTCGAGCAGGGCTCGGATATCGTTGGTGGCTGCGATGAGGGCTGTCTCAGTGCTGTGGTTGGCTCTGAAACCGGACTGCGAGGGGTCGAGGGATCCATTCATCTTGAGGAAGGCGGCAAGCTGCCTGTTGACGATCTTCTCTATGACCTTGGCAGGAAAAGGGAGGAGCGAGATGGGGTGGAAGTTTTTGAGGTCGGTGGGGTCCGCTGTTGGCTTCTTCAGTAGGGCGCTGAGCTCGGCATGCTTCCAGCTCTCCGGGAAGGTGGCGGTGTCAAAGGAGGTGTTGATGACGTCTCGGAGTTGGGGTGCGATGGTGGAGTCAGCCTTGTTGAAGCTGTGGTGGGGGCAGGGGTCAGTCGGGGATCCGGAGTGAATGGTGTTCATCGCGCAGGCTATGTCTTCAGTGGTCACCGTGATCCAGGTGCGGAGGGTGGCGGTGGGGTGCGTTGGTTTGACAGTTGGGAGCGTGGATGGTGCGCTGAAGCTGTTGTGGATGTCAGCAATCTTGCGGTGGAAGAATGAAGCGAGGGAGTCGCAGAGATCTTGTGAAGGGGTGATGTCGGTGTTGCCGGTGCTGGGGTTGGAGAACTCCTTGACGATGCTGAAGAGTTCCTTGCTGTCGTGGGCGTTGTTGTCCAGTCGGTCCTTAAGTGATTTCTTCTTGGTGGTGCGGATGAGCTGGTGGTGCTTGCGGGTCGCGAGTTTGAGGGCGGTCATGTTGTCAGTGGTCCGGTTGAGGAGCCAGGCTTTCTTGAGGGTGCGGCAGGTCTTCTTGGATTCCTTGAGTTCGTCGGTGAACCAGGGGGCCTTCTTGCTTCTGGGTCTGCTGGGTGGGTTCTGCAGTGGTGAGAGTTCGTCGGTGCAGGTGATCAGCCACTGTGTGAAGTTGCGGGCCGCTTCGTTGGGGTCCGGTGTGCTGGCCGGTGGGTTTTGGCTGAGGGAGGTGGTGAGCTGGTCGGCGGTGATCTTGCTCCAGCTTCTGTGAGGAGCCTGTTGCAGGTGGTGGTGGGTTGTGGTTCTTCTGAAGCTGAAGTGGACGCAGCTGTGGTCGGTCCAGTGGAGTCCGGTAGAGTGGCTGAAGGCGATGTGCTTACTGGATGAGAAGACGGGATCAAGTGTGTGGCCGGCGTAGTGAGTGGGGGTGTTGACCAGTTGCTTGAGTCTGAGGTTGGCGAGGTTGTCCAGCAGGGTGATGATGTTGCGGTCCTTGCTGTTCTCCAGGTGGAAGTTGAGGTCCCCTAGGAGGATGTAGTCGGCGGAGGGGAGGGCATGTGGGCTGATGATGTCTGTGATGTCTTCGCTGAAATGTGCGCGTGGTCCTGGGGGTCTGTAGATGAGGGTGCCTCTGAGGGTCGTCTTTGGGTTGGTATGAATCTGGAAGTGGAGGTGTTCGGTGGTGGTGAAGGTGTTGTCGGCGTCGGTCGTGATGCAGATGGTGTTCTTGTGGACGATTGTGATTCCCTCCTGATGATCTTGTATCCATCCGGGATGGCGATGGCGATGTCGGGGCTGAGGAGGCGTTCATCCATGTTTCGGTGAGGAAGGCGATGTCTGGAGAGGTTGTGTCGAGCAGGTTCCAGAGCTCGACGGCGTGTCTGTGGACAGATCGGTTGTGGAGCAGGATGCACTTGAGGTCGCTGCTGGAGTTTGGCTTGGCGGGTGTGGTGCCTGTTCGGAGGCAAGTGAATTTGCAGGTTGTGCAGGTGAAGGGTCCGTGGAAACGTTTCAGGGTGGCCGTACAGCAGGTGGGCATCCGCCCGGTATTGAGTGCGTTGAGGGTGGCGACGTCGTAGGTTTGTTAGGTCGTCTTGCGTCGGTGGGGACCAGGGGTCCTGGCACTGGGCGTGGTCCAGGCGCGGACGGGCGCAGACGGGCTTACCTTTGGCGTGCCTTCGGTGCACAATCGGCACGCCCGCTGTGCGTGACCGCTGCGCGTACGCGTGGTCGCCATTTATGGAGAAGTGGGAGGGAGGGAGGAGCAGCTGTGAGGCGGGAGCGGGGAGGGCACAAAACAAAAAGGGGGCGTGTCTGCTTGGACGGTGGCAGGAAGCGGGGAGCGGGGCGGGCAGGCACAGGGGGACTGGGTAACAGAAACAAAACCTAATACAGCAGCGTGCAAGGGGACAACAGGGACAACAGTACAGAGGCAATAAATACAAATAGGAGGAAAAACAATGATTATTCAGGCACACGTAACACGCAAATACGGTGGAGGGGCAGGCAGGCACAGCGAGGCTAAGGGCAGCAGCGAGGCGGGGGTACACACACAGCTGGTGGCCGTGCGGCGCGGGGTTGTCACCAACTCAAATGCTTGTTCCTTTTCTTCATCATTTTGAAACGTAGAACACACCGCCTTCAGTTGGTGCTCTGGCATGCGCAACAATGGGATAGCTTTTCCCAAATTACAGTCCTCCCTGCTGGCTGCACGCGTGAAGACCTCAAAAGGACGAAGCATGTCTGTCAGGCTTTGAACTAGCTTCCATTGCTCCACATGTATCCTCAGGTCCTTCATAGCTGCACCCTGTGTAAAGAAATACTGATCAACTACCGCACACTGCTCAAACAGACGCTCAAGCATGTAGAAGGTTGAGTTCCAACTTGTTGCCACCTCCTGGATAAGTGCTTTCACTGGCAGTTTACGTTCATGTTGCAGGCACCTCAGCTGCTTCTGGGCCTTAAAAGAATGGTTGAAATGTGTGCACATTCTTCGGCAGGTGGTCAATAACTCGCACACTAGACTTTCTTCACTCAAGAATTTTTTAACAACCAGGTTTATACAGTGCGCCAAACACGGCACTCTGAAATAGTTACCCATATCCATGGCCTTAACTACATTGGCGCCATTATCCATGGACACATAACCAATCATGCGTTTTCTTGGGGAAGCCATTGTAACACCTTTGTCTTAAACGCATGCAAAATGTTTTCCCATGTATGACTTTTCTCCATGCCAAACATAGCTAGTGTTGCATGTTTCCGAGCAGCTTTAAAAACATTGTCCGGGTCAACACCTGCTCTTAGCTTTGCTTTAACCCCTGAAAAAGAGACCCAGTGTGCAGTGATGCACATGTAATCCACGGCTTGGCAACTGATCCACATGTCTGTTGTCAGATGTATAGTCTGGACAGCACTCTTCTGCAAAGCTGCCCCAATCACCTCAAAAAATAACCGGCTAGGAACCTTCCATTTAGGGCAGGGCATTGCCACTAATTCAAGAAAACCAACCTCTTCCACAAAAGAAAAAGGGAGAAGGTCCAGCGCTAGCATTTTAGCCAGCTTAGTGTTATACAGACGCGCCATTGGGTGGTTGCGTTGAAATGGCGCATCTGAAAACAACATGCTTCTAATGGTGGGCTGGACCATTTTACAAGATGATGATGACTTCTTCGACCCAGTTACACTTGGTGATGATGAACTTTTTTGCATTGGTGTCTCACTCTCTCCCACACTCTTAGTGTGGCTCATATATCTTGCAGGGGGTGTGCTGCTGACAGGGGTACTTGGTGTAAGTGAAGAAATGTTTGACGCTTCTTCCTCCTCGTCATCATCAGATGAAACATCAACATATACAGTTTGTTGACTTGCAATTTGGGCTTCCTTGATCTCCTTTAGGTGCGCATGCCATTTGACAGTGGGCTGTCTCTCAAGATGACCTCTCTGGCCTCCGGTACCATAGTTGGTACCAAGCTTACCACGACTAACTCCAAGCTTACAAATGGTACAAATGGCTATGTTTTCCCTTGTTGGGCTATTACTAAAGAAGTCCCAAACTGCGGACTTCAAATGTCTGAGGGGGCAGAGGAGGCGATACTGGGAATGTTAATGCCAGATGAAGTGGAGGATGTGTGTTGCTGAACTTTACTACGTTGTGCACTTGCAGCACCACTAATTGAGAAAATGGGGGTCGAGGTGGATGGAGGTCCCTTCTGGTGAGAAAATATGGAAGCGGTAGGTGGTGGTGTACTAGTTAACTGCATTGGTGGTGGTCCCATTGCCACGTCGACAACATCGCGCTCAGCAGCATTTTGGGCTAGGGTAAAAATGTCTGTTTGCTGCATGCCCGCTGAGGCTGGAGTGGCGTGTATGATGACTGAATTGTCGTCGTGAGAGTCTTCATCAGCAGGAGTACGCAACACTTCTTGTTCAGTGTCATCATCATACTCCATAAGTACGACACCTTCCTTTTACGCTTAGCTACCTTTGTCAGATCATGGTGTGCCTCACTCTCAGACGGCTGTGGTGGTTCCCAATTGTCATCCATATCATCAGAAGGAAGGGGGCTTGAAGAAGATGTAGACAACATCCTTGATCTTTTCCGTCGTAGCGATCTGGATGACAATGAATGATCAGGAAGAGTGGCTTCCTCAAATGATACCTCGGCTTTAAATACGGAATGCATTGACGAAACCTTGGATCTTCAGCATATAATCTTAAAGTCCGGTATTCAGCTGCAGGAATTTGAACTGGTCGATCGTCATACCGTCCACCTCGACCTGTTGGAAAAACCAACGAGCTTCCAAACTTTCTTCCCATACATTAATAGGACTTCCTTTTGCTGCTTTCATTTGAAACAAGTAAATTGCATTCCCCATTACTTCTTTGGAATGCAAAGGATGAACAGTATAATGTTCATATTTTTCTTCACTTCTAGACACATCAACTTTTTCAATTTGACCAACTGACCAACTGAACAATCACTATCTTCTTCTGTAGCTGCCTCCTCTCCTCCAACACTGACATCTTTATAGTACTCATTGTTTTTGACCAAATACAACGTTGCCTTTTTGACTTTCCTAACATCCACTAAATCCTGCCAGATTTTCTTACTCTTTGTCGGAACCCCATTAACTAGAATAACCAGAGGATCCTCTTCTACTCTTTCTACACCAATTGTATCAATATTTTTCTTAACATCTAGAGGCAAATAAACAACTCTTCCCTTTAATCCTCTTTGTAAATCTGAAGGAGGCAATTTCCCTGTCTTAGGCTCCATGCGAACAATAGCTTGAAAAGGATGGACAAATTGAATCAAAAGTGATTCATAAGTATTTAAATCCATCAATTCAGAAGGAATATCTATCAACTGAAGATTATTATGAGCAGCTCTAGCAGGCATTCTATTTTCATTTAATTTTTTCAAACAATAATTACAAATACGCTGACCAAAACTCAAATCAAAAGAATTCTCCGCCAACAAATAACTTACAAAATCCTTCCATTCACTATTATTTTCCAATTCACATTTTGCATATAAATCAACTAACCTAGTCTGAATCTTATAATGAGTCCGCCGACAACACACATAAGTTAAATTAGGCCTTTCACTTGATTTCACCTTAAACTTGGTAATTTCCTCATCAAATTTTTCTGTACTTGAAATCTGTACATTGTCTTCCACATTACCATCCATTAGTATATCCATTTCTACACTGTCCTCTTTGTTCCCAAAATAACAAAACTCAATTTCTCACAAATAGTCTTCACATCTATTTCAGATCCATGCAAAAGAGCATTGTTTAACTGTTTAAGCTTATGTGCTGGACTTTTTGCATAATACAACCTTCTCACTAATGTTCTCACCTTATTATGATGCGCTGCTAACATCCTAAAATGATGTAAAACACTCTGACATACTTTTCTAACAAGACAAGCCAGTGAATGCCCATGCAAACCTGTGTTTTCTCTCACTCTGCAAGGATCTAACTCTTGCAAGATCCTAATTTTTTGTTTTAGACTTTTCTTACTATATGTACGTAAAAAATTTCGAAGCAAATCGATTGAATCCTGTCGCACACTACAAATACTACTGCATTTCCATGTGTACACTGGACCCTTAGTACGTCTCCCTAAAACTTCATCACCTAACACCTCTTCTGCATCTCTAGACATAAGTTTCTCTTTTTCCATCAAACAACCATCTTTCACCTCATATGCTTGACCACTGGTGTCAACTGCATGCACCAAATCATTTTCCTGAAAGTAACTCTCCTCATTAAAAAATGTCTCAGAACTTGAACTATGCATCCATTCTCCAGAAAATACTTTTCTTTTTCTTGTAAAAAGCAGCTCTCTGTTTACCTTTCTTTTCATTTTTTTGCAAATTTAAAACTACCCTATTGCGAAACATTCGTCTACGAATGTCCCTAAATTGATTTAACCTTCTATTGCTATCCATACTCTTCTCTCCTGCTCCAATAGAGACATTTTTTAAGGGCCTCTCCTTCCTTATTAGATTTGCTCTCTGCTTCTGGATCTTCAAATTATCGTTAACATTTCTTTTTGATTTACATAAGTTATGCAGAAAAGACTTAATTGTCTTACCAGGAGCTTTTCTGGTGTTTTTTGAAGTACTTGTTGTAGAGGATTCCTTTGATACCTTTGCTGATTTTGTAATTTTCCGTATGGTATTTTTTTACTCCTTTGCCTTGATGGCATTTTTGCTTGCTTTTAAAATGTTGATTTCAATCTGTGGTTCTGAAAAAAATAACACATTAAAGACCACTATTAGCAAACAACAAAGTAATGACAAAAAGCAAATGATATAAACACTAATTTGCAATATATTAAAGTTTATCCACAGCAACTCAGGGCCTTATTTATGAAAGCCTTGAGCCACCAGTGCGTCCCATGTTAAAAGAGACACACCGGCGGCACAAGGCAATCATAAATAAGGGCCAAATGTAAATACCATTGATTTGCCCCCAAATCGTTTTTTGAATAACATTTAAGAAACACTGCTCAGAACCTATGTACAACCAGTCAATATCACTACTGAAACCTCACTGTTTCCCAAAATACAAATCCTCTATCTTGCAAATGTTCATAGCAAGCATTATCAAAAAGCAAAACAGAAACCAACAGCAAAGAAACTCAGGGCCTTATTTATGAAGGCCTTGCGCCACCAGAGCGTCACTTATTTCCCATGTTTAAAGTGATGCACCGGCAGCACAAGGCAATCATAAATTAGGGCCAAATGAAAATACCATTGATTTGCCCCCAAAATCGTTTTTTGAATAGCCTTTTAGAAACACAGCGAAGATCCTATGTACAAGCACTCAATTTCACTACTGAACCCTCAGTGTTTCACAAAATACGAATCCTCTATCTTGCAAATGTTGATATCAAGCATTATCAAAAAACAAGACACAAACCAACAACAAAAAAACTCAGGGCCTTATTTATGAAGGCCTTGCGCCACCAATGCGTCACTTTCTTCCCATGTAAAAAGTGACGTACCGGCGCCACAAGGCAATCATAAATAAGCGCCAAATGTAAATACCATTGATTTGCCCCCAAAATCGCTTTTTGAAGAACATTTTAGAAACACTGCACAGAACCTATGAACAACCACTCAATATCACTTTTGAAACCTCACTGTTTCCCAAAATACAAATTTTCTATCTTGCAAATGTTCATAGCAAGCATCATCAAAAAGCAAAAAAGAAACCAACAGCAAACAAACTCACAGCCTTATTTATGAAGGCCTTGCGCCACAAGTGCGTCACTTTCTTCCCATGTTTAAAGTGACGTACCGGTGCCACAAGGCAATCATAAATAAGGGCCAAATGTAAATACCATTGATTTGCCTCCAAAATTGTTTTTTGAATAACATTTTAGAAACACAGCGAAGATCCTATGTACAAGCACTCAATTTCACTACTGAGCCCTCACTATTTCACAAAATACGAATCCTCTATCTTGTAAATGTTCATAGCAAGCATTATCAAAAAGCAAAATACAAAACAATAGCAAACAAACTCAGGGCCTTATTTATGAAGGCCTTGCGCCACCAATGCATCACTTTCTTCCCATGTTAAAATTGACGCACCGGTGCCACAAGGCAATCATAAATAAGGGCCAAATGAAAATACCATTGATTTGCCCCCAAAATCGTTTTTTGAAGAACATTTTAGAAACACTGTGCAAAACCTATGTACAACCACTCAATATCACTTTTAAACCTCACTGTTTCCCAAAATACAAATCCTCTATCTTACAAATGTTCATAGCAAGCATTATCAAAAAGCAAAAAACAAACCAACAGCAAACAGACTCAGGAACTTATTTATGAAGGCCTTGCGCCACAAGAGCGTCACTTATTTCCCATGTTTAAAGTGATGCACCGGCAGCACAAGGCAATCATAAATAAGGGCCAAATGAAAATACCATTGATTTGCCCCCAAAATTGTTTTTTGAATAACATTTGAGAAACACTGCGCAGAACCTATGTACAAGCACTCAATATCACTTTTGAAACCTCACTGTTTCCCAAAATACAAATCCTCTATCTTGCAAATGTTCATATCAAGCATTATCAAAAAGCAAAAAAGAAACCAACAACAACAATACTCAGGGCCTTATTTATGAAGGCCTTGCGCCACCAGAGAGTCACTTTTTTCCCATGTTTAAAGTCATGCACCAGCAGCACAAGGCAATCATAAATAAGGGCCAAATAAAAATACCATTGATTTGCCCCCAAAATCGTTTATTGAATAACATTTTAAAAACACAACACAGGACCTATGTACAAGCATTTAATTTCACTACTGAAACCTCACGGTTTCACAAAATACAAATCCCCTATCTTGCAAATGTTCATAGCAAGCATTTCCAAAAAACATGCCACAAACCAATAAAAAACAATCTCAATCTGCTTCCAAATCTGAGGTAATGCAAGTGACATTATTCTAAAAGGTTCAAATATATTTATTTAATGAGGCAAACACTATTAATTTCCTCCCAAAAATATAAAAGCCATTCTTTTTCCCCAAAATCATTTTTTAAATAACTTTTTACAAACACAGCACGAGTCCTTTGTACAAGCAATTAATTTCACAACTGAAACTTCACTATCTGCTTTCAAATATTCTCCATAGAGCAAACAAGTCTCTATCTAAATTAAATGAATCATTACTTACCTTTATAAATGCTTTGGGAGATTGAGAACAGTGTCAGACACACACACCAATTTTTCTTTAGCAGAGCAAAAGGTGTGCACTCAATACACTGAAACCAAGACTGGCAGAGAAAAGCTCTAATTTTACACACATATGCCTCATTTCAACCAATCAAAACTCTTCCCTCACTTTTTTCAAACCAACACCCTTCCCCCTCTGAGACCTTTCTACCTGTTACCATAGCAACTCTCTCCTAACTGAACTCTCAGGTTCAAAAGTTTATTCTACAATGTTGCAAATTAAGTCAGCAAGGATGTTTGAGCTCTCAAAACACCAGCCTATCCAGGGAATTATTGCTTTAATTGACTTGTTCTTAACCAATCAAATTGCTTCTTTCACACAACACAATCATGCACCCTAACTTTCAGTTTTCAACTATCTGAATCCACCAATCATTGCTTGTGATTCAAGAGCAGGGAAACTCCACAATTGTTTTGGGGGAAAACTCCTATTGTTACAACTGCCATTTCATTCCCACACTTCATCTGACTGCACCAGAACCTCCTCTCAGCATGTATTCTGTGTGGATTATTGGACATAGCTACATCCACTGGGCTCAAAGGTATGCAGCTAGCAGAGATTTTCACAACCTTGATTTATCAAATGTGGAAATCAAGTGGATTGGCCAGAGAGGATTGAGATGTCACCAATTGATACCATTGGTGAAAACTTTTATGCATCTGCCAGAACCTGACCTTATAATTGTGCACTGTGGTGGGAACGATCTAGGCACATTGACTTGGGTAGGTCTGGAAATGCTTTTAAAGGACACCTTTGATCAATTGATGACACTTTTTCCACAAACTGCCTTGGTATATTCCAATATATGCCAAAGACAAAAATGGAACTGGTCCACCTAATTTTGTCCACAATTTGAGAAAGCACGGAAACATGTGAATAAATCTGTTTCTGCTTACATGAGAGACTGTAGAATGGGTTCAACATAGAATAATAACTTGCGTTACAACATGCAAGACATCTACAGAGGAGATGGTGTGCACTTCACAGATGAGGGGAATAGAATATTCCTCCTGAATTTAAGACTGTGCATTTGAACCTACTTGTAGGTGCATAAATCAGCCACAGAACTCAAAAGCTCTTTTCAGAGCTACCCTACCTCTGGTTACTCAAAACGATTATCTTTTTCTAACTTTTTTCACTATTTTTCACCACGGTACGCTCCCCGGTGCGCGTACCGGGCGCTCCCCCCGCGAAATGATTTTTTATTTTTTTTATTTTGACATATATGCCCCTCCTAAACTCCTCTCAGAAAACCTAGAGGGTCAGGAAGTGTCGACCGTGTCCCCTTCTACCCATTCCCAAAGTTGTTTAATTAATACAGATCATAATGGCACCTATAATCATTACCCACCCATCACCTTTTCTCAACAATGTAGAAGAACCATCATTGCAGTGGAAAAAATTGGTCAAACTATTAGAATCATACATTTTCGCCATTGGTGGAGAAAAAAGTGCTGCATTTAGAAAGCCATACATTTTGCTACACAATTTGGGAATTTAAGGTTGTATGATTTATGGAACTCTACCTCCTACCACTGATTTGCTTGAAGGTGCGGTGGAATGAGATTTAGATATATATAAGATAACATTTTTAAAATTGAAGATCAATTTTGTAACAAAGCAAATGTAACATTAGAGAGACATAGGGCTAAAGTCACAAAAATAAACGTTGGGGCTTATTTACAAGCCCCTTGCACCACCAATGCATCACATTCAATATGGGAAAACGTGACGTACTAGAGGTGCAAGAAGCTTGTAAATTAGCCCCTTAGACTTTAGTCTAAGTTTACTATTTGTGGATATTCACAAAGTGAAATTTATATGTAGTAACTTTACAGGCGCGGAGTCTCCAGCCCCAGGGCAGTATGTGATTTTGAAGCATTGACTGACTCTATAATTTAGGATCAACTAGACGTGTTTTGTTAATGAAGAAATAGTGTTGTCCAGGAATCCAAGTTTATAATTAGAAATATAGCCAGTAAAATATACAGATTCATACACCCTCTGGACAAATAACCGACAATATTGTAGTCAACTCTAAAAGGATGTTAACACGGCTAATTCATCATCTACCATTAGTGGAAAACATGTACCAGACACTTAAATGTTTATTTTGCCGATTTATCAATAACTTAGCTAACAATATGAATTGTCAAGCAAAATATGTCACTTTTGAAATTGTGACGAAAGGGATCAATTTGCTAAAGTATGTAGTGACAGTGTAAATAATCACGCGAACTGTTTACAAGATGGTAACCAAAAGTTAAGGGAATTGTTTTTTAATTACAAAGTGATGTGAATAACAGTAACCAGTTAGGTTATCCTGAATGCAAAATCCATCTCCGTGGTGAACTTATTACTATGTATGAAGATTTATGTTCCTCGTTCAACCCTATAAACTGTAATGATTTTAAAGCAATATCAAATACAATTTGTGGATCAGTGGCAATACCACCTATAAATAACAGCAGGCACAATAGAGATGCAATTCCTATAGTTGGGATGATGAAAACACATATCTTTTACAAATTATATAGTTGAGAAGGATCCTAACATGGTGGATTGGAAACAACAAAATGAATTGGAAAAAGCACTAGATTCCAACAATCCAGAGCCAGTCTTAATAGCAAGCAGGTCTATAACTGGAGACCATTTGTGTGATTCAGTTCTTAACACCTTCGCTGCTAGGTGTTTTCCCCTCCGGTGCTGGATGATGCCCATTTCCATAGTTTCATGACGAGCTCAGCTCGTCATCAGCACAGCTCAACCGTGCATCATGACGAGCTGAGCTCGTCATGAGCATGGAAAGGGTTAAACTGTTTAAAGAAAACCTTGCTTTGTTAATCAAAAGTATAGAATAAAATTACATTGCCCGCTAAATTGAAGCCAGTAGTACATGAAGCATTAGATTCTATGCATTTCATGAGAGAACCCCTCCAAATAAATCTAAACCATGTGATAGATTTAGGCATAATACAGCCAATTGTTTCCTCTGAAAGGCTTCCTCCGTTAGTTCTGGTCAAGAAAGACCATTAGACTTTGTGTGGGTTTGCAGGGCCTAATAATAACATTTGGGTAAAAGGCATACCCTGCAACAATGATAAGCTTAGAACCATAGGAAGGTCATCCAGGTTCAATGCCATAGATCTATCAATGCCATATCAGTGAGTAGTATTTCACCCTGACTTAAAACTTTTAACTGCTTTGACTACTCTTGTAAGGACATTTATGTTTTGTAGACTGCAGATAAGTATTGTCTCTGCTGCTGCAGTGTCCCAAAAAATAATGACAAGAATCTAAAAAGGTATCCCTTATGTTGTATTTCCAAGAAAACATTATCCTATATGGATCTTCGGTAACAGAACATACATGTTTATGGCGGTTCCTGAGGTGAATTACGAACCATCGCTATCCAGCCAGAGCCCAATGAGGAATTTATTCTAAAAGGTTAAGGGATATCCATTGGCCCTATTCAGGTGGCATTTTACTGATATGATCATCCAGCTATAAGGCATCCTGCTGTAAATAAACAGAAGTCTTCAGGTCTCAATGTTTGCCCACATAGATACGGACGGACGTCCATCTGTGTGACTTTGTACCAATATATATACCAATAGCGGTTCCCTATAACAGTCAATACCTTCATTTTAATACAATTATCGCAACTTTCTATGAGCACAATATCGCTTTACAGCCGAGGTTAGTCTTCTAAACCCCCGTCAGGACGTAATATCTGAGACCTTTAAGAAGCTTCTACACTAATCTTAGTATCCATTGCCTGGAAACCTGTTATTGCTTTTCCTGTTGAGCTAGTTGCTAAATACTGAATGCAATAGACGGTCTCCTGATGAAGGCAGTAATGCCGAAACATGCCTAGCTTACATCTACCGCATTGCCTCCATTAACTCTACATCTACCGTATAGTCATTGTCATTTTTGGAAATGTGTTGCTATTATGATTAATCATTTTATTTAAATTCTATTTTTGTAAACTGATTTGTTAATGTCACTATATATGAATTGATATGTAAACCAAAAAAAGGAGAAACAATGAGATTTGTTAAATAAACAAAAATATATATTCTTTTTTTTTTCAAAACACATTTTATTAGCCTGCACCAATATATAAATGCAAAGCCCCGAATACCAGGTTCTGTTGCACACAGCAATGAAATGAGCACAACAGTGTCAGACATTTTATACAATACAAACCCTCCCTCCCCCCACTCCCCCAGGTTGCGCTGCTACCACATACCAGTTGACTGAGAACTATAAAAGAAACAATTATATGCTAGAACCATCAGAGCACTACCATCGTGCTCTAACACTCCCGAGTGATTAAAATGTCAGAGTGGACTCATTCTCCGGGGGGGTCTAGGTCCAGCCCCCTGTAGTCTGCCCACCTTTTCCAAATCCGAAAGTGCTTACTGGGACATCCCCTGGCCAGGAAGATAGGTTGCTCCAGCCCCATGCAGCAGTCCATGCCATTCCTCCATGCAGCCAGGGGCGGGGCCAGAGGCGTCTTCCAAGCCCTAGCTATGTCATGTTTGGCCAAGATCAAACCAAGAAACAATAGGTGATGTTTATAATGATTGCCCCCACCCCCATCATAACATGCCACCGTGCCAGTCTCGGTTCTCTAGATAGTTCCCACGCCAGCACTTCTGATAGACATCAAAAGACCCCAGTCCAGAACCTATGCAGCGCCGGGCAGTCCCATGTTGTGTGCAGAAGTGTGCCTACCTCAGAGCCACATCGCAGGGATTCAGGGGACTCTATCATGCCCGCCTTCCACAGGCGCTCCCTGGTGAAGTATGTGCGGTGGAGATATTTAAATTGTACAAGTCTCAGACTTGTGGAAATCGCCACTCCCTTGGGGCTCGCCAGGGCCTCCATTCAGTCTTCCTCCTCCAATTCCTCAACATCCCCCACCCACGCCTCTCTCAACCTCTGTAGATCCGGGGAGCAGTGTCGCACTAGGGACTGGTATATATAGGACAGTTTCTTGTCTGGCAGTTCCCCCATGAACAGCTGGGCCTCAAGTGGGCTAAAGTCTTGGAGGTTGTCTATGTCCGTCAGGTTTGGTGTCAGTGCATGTCGAAGTTGGAGGAAGCAAAAGAATTGGGAACGGGGCACCCCAAAGTCATCTTGCAGATCTTGGAACAATTTCAAGGTGTCACCGGACATCACGTCTCCCAAGGAGGAGATTCCTATGGCGTCCTACCCACCAAAACCCCTGAGGGTCTGCAGTTGGGGCAAGCGACCATTATGCCAGAGGGGGGTCTCCCGAGTGAGAACGCTCCACCATCCCATCCGGCGCAGCGCCTGCCGCCAGACTGAGAAGACCACCTGCGTGGCGGATGGAAGATTCTGCCGAAGTGGTGCAGAGTATAGAAGGGCATGGATGGACGACGAGCCCATCAGGTGGCACTCAACAGCATATGCTGGATCCCCCTGTCCCAGTACCACCAATCATTGAGGACCAAAAGATGCGCGGCTTGATAATACGAGAGTATATCAGATGTAGCGAGGCTCCCCACTTATGTGGACCGAAAGCATGTCCGCAGCCCAACCCTGGTGGTCCCACCCTCCCACAGGAACCCGTCCAGTGCCGAATTGATTTGCTGAAACCAGCGAGGCGGAACGGTGTAGGGATGATTCTGTAATTGATATACAAGTCGTGAGAGCGCCACCATTTTAAATATGGCCAACATCCCAAATATGGACAGTGGCATGCAGCCCCACGCCTTCATATCCTCCCGCGTGCGATCCCACAGCGGAGCAAGGTTACGAGCGCGGGAGAGACCTGCATCCTTGGACAGAAAGACTCCCAGGTACTTTATTCCTTCAGGGGCCAACTGTAGGCTCGCCGCCCAGTCCCCGACCGGTCGCCCGCCGAACAGCACCAACAAGGTGGATTTACCTGGTTTCACATAGAGGCCGGAGGACTCCCAGAAGATCTGCAATATACGCAACAGCCGTGGCCAGACCGATCTGTAAGGAAGAGCAATACGTCGTCAGCGTATAACGCTATCTTGTCCGTGAGGCTTGGGGAACAGCGAAAGACCTTGAGCTGGGCGTCTATGCGCACACGCGGCTAAAGGCTCCATGGCGAGTGCGAACAGGTAGGGGGAGAGGGGACACCCCTGTCGTGTACCCCTCTAAACCGCAAAGGGCCATGATACAGCCCCCCAACTCGCACGGAGGCTGTGAGGCCGGTGTACAACAGCTGCACGTAGGCCAGAAAGTGAAGACCTTTATTGAGGCGGCATAGCAGGGCAAACAGGTAGGTCCAACTTAGGGAATCAAATCCATGTCTGCCAGGAACAAGGCAGCCCGCTCATCTAGGTTTCTCCAAGCCGAGACCGCTACCTGGGCACGCCTGATATTGTGCCATGCGGCCCTCCGGGGCATAAAGCCCGCCTGGTCAGGGTGAACCGTAATATGTGGCTTAAGCCTATTGGCTAGGGCCTTGGCCATGACCTTGGCTTCAGTATTGATCAGTAATATCGGGCGGTAGGACATGTGGCTCTCCGGAGGCCGTCCCGGCTTCAGGAAGACCACCACCTCGGCGTGTCTCTAGTCCGGCAGGAGCACCCCACCGTCCCGCACTTCCTCGATTACCGGGCGCAGGCGTGGGCCCAACTGCACATGAAACAGTTTAAAAAATTTGCAAGGGAACCCGTTGGGGCCCGGTACCTTACCCAGGTTGAGCTCGCCTAAGGCAGAGCCCAGCTCCTCATCCGTGAAGGGCCTATCTAACAGATCTTGAACCTCATCAGAAAACAGCCGCGGGGGAGGTCATCAATGAAAGGCTGAACAGTCTCAGCCGGTAGGCACTCTAAGGGTGCAGCTCTATATATGTTGCGAAGCTCTCTGCGATATACGACAGCTCAGAGATCGGTGATCCCGCCGGGTCTGACAGCTGGGGCAGCGGCTGGGCATGGAGAGTGCCCTGACACAGGCGCTGTAGCATATTACAAGACTTGTCCCCTCATTGGTACACCCGACTACGAGTGGCAAGCGAAGCCTGCCTCGCCTCTTCGAAAAGACCGCCGTGTATTGCTGCTGGGCCAGGACTAGTCGCCGCCCTATCAATCCACCACTCTCCTCCCTACTCCTGCACTCCAGCACCTCCAGCTCCATCTCCCGCCGCACCAGATCCCGCCGCCTCCCCGCCCGAGCCGCTACACACCAGGATATGCTTACCCCTCGTAGGGCAGGTTTGAGGGCTTCCCAAAGGGTGGTCTGGGAATCCACTGAGTTATGATTGGTAGCTGTCAATTTCCAGAGAATTATGTTCTCTAAAGAGGGCTTGTAATAACTGCCATCCGGACATGCTCCAATGGAACGGAAGCCCAGACGGGCCCACTCTAAGGGTGAGGGCCACCAGCGAGTGATCCGACAGAGCCCTTGGCAGGAAATCAGAGGCCACGATCCCTTGTGCCAGACCCCTAGGAACAAACAAGTAATCCAGTCTGGAGAACGATCCATGCACTGAGGAGAAATATGTATACTCTCGGCTCGTGCCATGCCTAATCCTCCAGACATCTGTCCAATCCAATCCAGTGGCGAGGGCCCAAAGCTTGGTGGGGGTCCCTCCAAATTTACATCTACATCTGCGTCAATCGTCCCCCTCCGCCACTGATCCAGGCACAGATCCATCACATCATTCCAGTCACCCCCAACCACGGCCAGAGTGTCGGGCATGCCACTCCGGAGGGACATAACCTTCTCCACCAGAGGCCACTGTAGCGGCAGCGGTGCATAGACACTGCCAAAGGTCACCCTATCCCCCCAACCCTTCCCTGGACAAAGATGTATCTACCCTGCGGGTCAGACCTACTCTGCTCATGTGTAAAGGAGATTCTGCAATGTATGAGGACTGCAACCCCCCGGGAACCCCCGGTAAAGCCTGCGTGGAAAACATGTAAGAACCCAAAGCATTGGAGGCAAAGCGCTTTCGTCACCAGTAGATGAGTCTCCTGGAGCATTAAGACTTCTGCCCCGGCACTCTTGACATAGCAGAGCATCGCCCCCCGCTTCACCTTGTCCAGGACCCCCCACACATTCCAACTCACAATGCGCACTGTGCCTGGAGCTACCCGCCCCCTACTCTGAACAGGCGACATTTGACAATGGCACTATATGAGCCACGAAGGCCCCAACGGTCCAGCATGCACACAGCCCAAGAAACTGACAGCAGCAGATTAAGCGCAACCAAACCCCCCCATCCTAACTCAACCACCAACTCCCCCTCACCACCCCTACCCCGTGATGGAGCAAGGATTCGCACGTAAAGCGACTTGCCCTGACTCAAGAACCTCGCCTAACTTGTAATCATATTAATTCAACCTGTTCGTCATTTATTTAGCATTTTCCCCAACACGCGGGTGTCCCTAGGAGGCTTGCCTACGTGTTGTTTCCATATTAAACAAAGCTTGCACTACTGAATGGCCGCTTCGCAGAAAATCCAGTCTGCGCATGCGTCGGTCATACCCATGTGATGTGACGCACTCGCATTTTGGAGGGATTTGTTGCTCATGCGCACTGTTGCAAACATGGCCGCTTGTCTCTAACCATGCTCTCTGCTTGCCCCGCTGCTTATGCCTATCTGTCTTTTCACACTAAACCTTAATGCTCTAGATATTATAAAATAAGGGGTGCAGTGAAGTTTTTTCCGGTATACAGTGTAAATCATTTTATGTATGATTCTAATGTGTTTTCGCTTGCTTTTCATATACCATGTATCTATGGGCCTGGGGACGGGGAGCCGCTCCATATTGAAGCTCTTCTAAACCCTGTCACGTGACATGGGAGAAACCCAACTGCGCAGAAGCTGAGACAAGCCAGCTGGCTCCCGAAGCAAGATGTGCCTGGGAACCCACCTAGAAGATGCTGCAGTCCACCTTGACTGAGAAACAATGTTTCTATATAATGTACACTCTCATTGTTTTCCATATTTCCATGCCTGGGAACGTGAACCCAAGGGGCGGGTATGAAAAATTAAATATTCAGTGTGGGAACACAGAATTATAGGTGGTAACCATGACATAACCACCTCTCCTGACCAATCATAATTTGGGACTGTGTCATTTGCAACATTTGTGGGTGGTCTAGGGGTCCCAAAACAGTATAACTAGCCTAGTGTAGCTTAGAGAAATTGTCCGACTTGTCCGAGTAGCAGACCTGTCACTGACCCTACGAACTCTATAGGTGATTGATACAGAGGGCTGCGGAGCACTCTGTCCATACTTTCCACAAGCTCCAAGGGGTGGAAATAGTCTTAAGTGCTGGCGAAGCACTTTGCTGGGGAATTCGAAAACCCAATCGGGGTTACTGGCGGATTCTGTGCAGAGGAGGGGGTAACGCAGGCGTTGCATCCGAAGCTGCAGGGGTTGGTCGTGCCCTATGGTGAGCCCAGTCCTGACCCAAATCCTGAGGGGTATCCTGTCCTGATTGTCCATGGGCTGTACCTGCTCACCTTCTGGTATTCCTGAATCCTTGAGGGTCATGGCCCTGATCTTGTCCCAACTGACCCGTGGCCAGGGTTAGTCTTCATTCTCGTTCTAGGTAAATATCCTCTGTGGGTGTCTGTCTGACTATACTCTTACCTTTCCTTTCTTAATAAAGCACTCTTGCCTGTGATATTGCTCTATCACCTTTAAAGTGATTTATATGCAATTGTTTATTAGTGATGTTCCACTTCTCTCCCTACCTTTAGGATATTATTAAAACTGTCATATTGTGTAGTGTGTTCCATTTTTCCCTTCCCTTTAGCATGGTTGCAGTGAACTTAGTAAGAATAGCATAAGAAGCCTAGTTTAAGTGCACATGTTAGGTCCTTCCCACGTCCCTTGCCCTAGTTTAAACTTGTTTGAATAGCTTGTTCCTCAATACCCATACCCCGTAGTGTTCCCAGTTACTCTAATGGTACTTGCCCTAATCCATAGTTACATTGTGGCATTAATACTAATTATTGATGTGCTGATTTGTATTTGCCTCATTATCTTAGTCATAGTCATAAGTCATAAAATGTGTATAGCGCGCTACATACCCAGAGGGTTTCAAGGCGCTAAGGAAAGGGGAGGAGGATTATTTGTCAAATATCCACGTTTTAAGCTGCTTTCTGAACGCTAGGTGATTCTGGGTGAGGCGAAGGTAAGCGGGGAGTGAGTTCCATGTTTTGGCAGCCAGGTATGAAAAGGATCTGCCTCCCATGGTGGTCTTGTTGATGCGAGGTACAGTGGCGAAGGCTTGGCTGGAAGAGCGAAGTTGGCGGGAAGGGGTGTAGAAGGACAGTCGAGAGTTGAGGCAATCTGGTCCGATGTCGTAGAGTGATTTGTGTGCGTGGGTAAGCAGTCGGAAAGTGATCCTCTTATTGACGGGTAGCCAGTGGAGGTCTCTAAGGTGACCAGAGATGTGTTCGTTGCGTGGGATGTCTAATATGAGCCTGGCTGAGGCGTTTTGGATTCGTTGGAGTTTCTTCTGGAGTTTAGCGGTGGTGCCTGCGTAGAGGGTGTTTCCGTAGTCCAGTCGGCTCGTGACCAGAGCATGGGTGACTGTTTTCCTTGTTTCGGAGGGGATCCAGCGGAATGTTTTTCTGAGCATGCGAAGAATGTTAAAGCAGGAAGAGGATACGGCGCTGACTTGTCTGTTCATTGAGAGTGAAGAATCCAGGATGACGCCTAGGTTCCGTGCGTGGTCTGTCGGGATGGGTGCTTTTCCGAGGGCTTCCGGCCACCAGGAGTCGTCCCAAGCAGAGGGGGATGTACCTAAGATGAGGACTTCTGTTTTAGTCTGAGTTCAGTTTCAGACGGCTTTGTTTCATCCATTCTGCGACTTCTTTCATTCCTTCGTGTAGGTTAGTTTTGGCGGTGCTGGGGTCCCTGGTGAGAGAAAGGATCAGTTGAGTGTCATCCGCGTAGGAGATGATGTTGAGATTGTGTTGGCGAGCGATGGCCGCAAGGGGGCTCATGTATACGTTGAAGAGGGTGGGGCTGAGTGAGGATCCTTGTGGTACGCCGCAGATGATTTCAGAGGCCTCGGACTTGAATGGTGGGAGGCGGACTCTCTGGGTTCTTCCGGTGAGGAACGAGGTGATCCATTCTAGTGCTTTTCCTTGGATTCCGATGTTTCTGAGGCGTTGTAAAAGGGTGCTGTGGCAGACTGTGTCGAAGGCTGCAGAGAGGTCGAGGAGGATGAGGGCGACTGTGTCTCCGTTGTCCAGTAGAGTTCGAATGTCGTCTGTTGCTGCGATGAGGGCGGTCTCAGTGCTGTGTTTGGCTCGGAAGCCAGATTGTGAGGGGTCGAGTGATTTGTTGGCTTCGAGGAAGGCGGCGAGCTGGTTGTTGACAGCTTTCTCGATGACTTTGGCCGGGAATGGAAGAAGCGAGATGGGGCGGTAGTTTTTGAGTTCGGTGGGGTCTGCTGTTGGTTTTTTCAGAAGGGCGGTGAGTTCAGCGTGTTTCCAGTCTTCCGGGAAGGTGGCGGAGTTGAAGGAGCAGTTGATGACGTCTCGGAGGTGCGGAGCTATGACGGAGTCTGCTTTGTTGAAGATTTGGTGAGGGCATGGGTCTGTGGGGGATCCAGAGTGGATGGAGTTCATCAGGCGGATGGTGTCCTCAGTGGAGATTGGGTTCCAGGCGTTAAGGGTGTTAGCGGGGGGAAGATGGTCAGCAGATGGTAGGGTGGGTTGGCTTCCAGGTTGGTTGTCGAAGCTGTTGTGGATGTCAGCAATCTTGTTGTGGAAGAAAGAGGCTAGGGAGTCGCAGAGGGTTTTAGAGGGGGTGATGTCGTTGGAGTTGGCCGAGGGGTTGGAAAATTCCTTGACGATGTTGAAAAGTTCCTTGCTGTTGTGGGCGTTGTTGTCAAGTCGGTCCTTGAATGCTGTTTTCTTGGCTTTTCGGATCAGTTGGTGGTGAGTACGAATGGCGCTTTTGAAGGCATCCTTGTTGCTGGTGGATGGGTCTTTTTTCCAGGCCTTTTCAAGGGAGCGGCACAGTTTCTTGGATTTCTTGAGGTCATCGTTGAACCATGAGGCCTTCTTGTTGCCAAGTTTGTGATGACGTTTTTTCAGTGGTGCTAAGGTGTCGGCGGTGTTGGATAACCAAAGGGTGAGGTTGGAGGCGGCTTCGTTGGCGTTAGAAGAGAGGGCTGGGGGGTTTAGAAGAAGCGATGAGGAGATCTGGTCGAAGGTGATTTTGTTCCAGTTTCTTTGCAGAGTTGGTTGGGGGTGGTTGATGGGTTTCGGCTTATTGTAGGTGAAGTGAACGCAGCTGTGGTTAGTCCAGAGGAGATCCGTAGTGTGGCTGAAGGAGACATGGTTGCTGGAGGTGAAGATAGGGTCGAGTGTGTGACCTGCGATGTGGGTGGGGGAGGTGACCAGTTGTTTAAGTCCGAGGTTGGCGAGGTTGTCTAAGAGGGTGGCGGTGTTGCGGTCGTTGATCTTTTCGAGGTGGAAGTTGAGGTCTCCCAGGAGGATGTAGTCTTTGGAGGGGAGCGCGTGTGGGGTGATGAAGTCCGTGATGTCTTCACTGAATTTTGCGCGGGGTCCTGGTGGTCTGTAGAGGAGGGTGCCTCTAAGAGTTGTCTTGGGGTCGATGTGGATCTGGAAGTGAAGGTGTTCGGAGTTGGCGAGGTTGACGTCAGAGGTGGTTGAGATGCGGATGGATTTCTTATGGACGATAGCTATTCCACCTCCTGTATGGTCGGTGCGGTCCTTGCGTGTGATCTTATAGTCATCAGGGATAGCGATGGCGATGTCAGGGGCGGAGGAAGCGTTCATCCATGTTTCCGTTAGGAAGGCGACGTCAGGAGAGATGGTGTCTAGTAGGTTCCAAAGGTCAATGGCGTGCCTGTGGACCGAGCGGGTGTTGAGAAGGATGCATTCTAGGTGGTTGGGGTCGGGAATCTGTGTTGTGGTCGTAGCGGAGATGTTGTCTGTGCCGCTGAATTTGCAGGAGAAGCAGGAGAACGGTCCATGGGTGCGTCCGGGGGCGGCTTGGACGCAGTTGGGGGCGCGACCAGGGTTCAGGGCTAGGAGGGTGGCGGCATCGTAGGAAATGCGGGGGGGCTGGGAGGGACGAGGGACAGGGGGTCTGGCGCTGGGCGCGGTCCAGGCGCGGACGGGCGTAGACGGGCTTACCTTTGGCGCACCTTCGGCGAGGCCGAAGCGCGTGGACGCTGCGCGTTGGGACATCTGACATTAATGGACAGTGGAGGGGGCGGAGCGTGGGAGGGTCAGCAGGGAGGCGGGATCAGAGAGGCGGGTCAGGGGAGAGCCAAACACAAAATGGAGGAATGAAAGTAAACACAAACAGCGAAGGCACAGTGCAATGCTCGCCAGCAATCTATCTAAGGCACCTAAAAGCTGCACGAAGTGTTACACAAACACAGAAGTCTAGGCGATGAATGAATACACAGCGCTAATAAATAAGCACAATTGGATTTCCTAGGTGCTACACGATAAAGAACTTCAAAGCGCAACAGTATCCAAGGCGCTGCAATGTAAATGTAAATGAGCGAGAGCTTCAAAGCGCGACTTTGCACAGAGCGCGAGGCAGATAATACTTAAGTTTTTATAGCGCTTCAAGAGTGAGGGCATCACAGCGCGATTATGCACAGAGCGCGAGGCAGATGATACTTAAGTTTTTATAGCGCTTCAAGAGTGAGGGCTTCACAGCACGATTGTGCTGCCTGAGGCTGCGATATCAGGTGCAGTCGGGAGGTCGAGGATGAGAGAGGTTTCAGCTGCGGGCAGTTTGGGCTGCAGAATGATCGAGCAGGGAGCGTGGGGGAGCAACCGTTCCGGACGGAATCCAGGCGGTCACAGCTGGGCTGGGACTGAGGAGGGTCAGCTATTCGTGTGTGGGAGGGTCAGCAGGGAGGCGGGATCAGAGAGGCGGGTCAGGGGAGAGCCAAACACAAAATGGAGGAATGAAAGTAAACACAAACAGCGAAGGCACAGTGCAATGCTCGCCAGCAATCTATCTAAGGCACCTAAAAGCTGCACGAAGTGTTACACAAACACAGAAGTCTAGGCGATGAATGAATACACAGCGCTAATAAATAAGCACAATTGGATTTCCTAGGTGCTACACGATAAAGAACTTCAAAGCGCAACAGTATCCAAGGCGCTGCAATGTAAATGTAAATGAGCGAGAGCTTCAAAGCGCGACTATGCACAGAGTGCGAGGCAGATAATACTTACGTTTTTATAGCGCTTCAAGAGTGAGGGCTTCACAGCGCGATTATGCACAGAGCGCGAGGCAGATGATACTTAAGTTTTTATAGCGCTTCAAGAGTGAGGGCTTCACAGCACGATTGTGCTGCCTGAGGCTGCGATATCAGGTGCGGTCGGGAGGTCGAGGATGAGAGAGGTTTCAGCTGCGGGCAGTTTGGGCTGCAGAATGATCGAGCAGGGAGCGTGGGGGAGCAACCGTTCCGGACGGAATCCATTCTGAAATTTCTTTTATAAACTTTGAAAACCCATCAGGTGTCTGTGGTCATTTTACAGTATAAAGTGTGGATAAATGTACTAAGTGCATAAAAGGTCTACTCCTTTCTAGGAAATCTTGTCGTCTGTCCACTGCTAGCTCCTGATCCATCAGGAGTAATGTGCCTGTGGTAAGTCAGGTACATGAATAGTAAGTGGTGTGAGAGTCACCCCCCGAATTACTCATAGTAGCGTGGAAAAGGTTTCACCCGGTTCATGCAAACACTGTCATCTGTATGCACGCCAGGGCCCAGTGCGTGGAAATTTGGTAAACTAGTGACCCGGGTGACCTGCGCGCTCTATCACCCCGCACCTCCCAACATGGAAGCACCTGTCGCGGTCGGATCACGGTCTGGTCACCAAGAGCCACCCCCTCCAATGGATTCCCTGAACACACCGAATAACTAGGGAGAAACCCATCTGCCCTTCACACAACTCTTCCCCCCCACCGCCTTCCCCATCAATTCACCATAAGTCAACAGTCTCAATAAGTCAGTTCAGCATGTCCCAGGACTCTGGCCCCAAGTGTCTCCATCTTATCCAACATCCCAGCCAGTCAAATGTACCTTACATCAGCCATGCAATAGGTCTGGAATCAAGGGTCCGCCTGAGGTAGGTCAGGAGCGTCTTTCTTGTTCGCTGCCACACCCCCGGATTTGGAGCGCTTCCGCGACCTGGACCTCCAATTACTCTGGCTGTGGGATCAACGGGGGGTCTGCCCCTGTGCCCCGCTTGACGAAGAATCCGAGTCCCGGCCCGGAGGTTAATGCACCTTAATTTTCACCATTTCATCAGTCAAGTGGAACACCTCCTCTGGGGTATCAAAGAACAGAGTACGGGACTGACAAACCATTCTCCGGTGGGCTGGGTACAGTAGAGCATATCGAAGTTTGAGATCCCGCAGGCGCACCTTTGCCGCAGTAAAGGACTGCCTCTGCTGTTGGACAAGCCTAGTATAATCCATAAAGATAAGGATCTTGTGATTGTCAAACATGAGTGGCTCCTTCTCCCGTACTGACGTAGGATAGAGTCCCTATCCTGATAGTTTAACAATTTGACTATCACCGCCCGGGACGGGACCCCAACGGTGGCTTTTGTGTAAGGGCCCTGTGCGCCTGCTCCACCACGAAGCATTTGGAAAGAGAGTCAGGTGGGAGCCAGCCCTCTAGCCACTGAGTCAGGAACTTCTCCATGTCGCCCTTCTGGCAGCCCTCTGGGAACCCCACGAATCTCAGGTTGTTCCACCG
The DNA here is from genome assembly GCF_964263255.1 of Lissotriton vulgaris. NCBI lineage: Eukaryota > Metazoa > Chordata > Amphibia > Caudata > Salamandridae > Lissotriton > Lissotriton vulgaris. The sequence continues at coordinate 40,058,840 of NC_141691.1, read as the reverse complement.
GGCCCGTCCTTCCGCATCCTCCACCCTGAGTGCCAAGCCCCTCTGGAGTCCCTCCATGCTGGCCACCTTTTTCTTTAGGATCGCCACATCATCTTCTACTCCAGTTATCCTAGTCTAGGCCTCCGTGATGCGGGCCACAGCGTTCCGTAGATCTTGGCGCAGCAGTGTGACATCTGCCCCCACAGCTCCAATTTTCGCATCCAGCATATCTCGCGACTGTGTGATCCCCACCATTAGCACCACATTGTCCGACCCTGATGCTTGCTGGCTTAAGGTGGCTCCAGCACCGCCATTCGGTCCTGTGAATTTATCGATCGTACCCTGCTTTGAGTAACTACCACCACTTCTGCCTCTGGTCATGGCTCACCGCGTCGGGAGTACCCACCCAAGTTCTGCTGCGGTCAGGCACCTGAATCGAAGGGAATCTTTGTCGACGTCCACTCCCCCTTTCAGCACTCTGTGGCTCCCAGGATGACCCCGCACAATCCTGTATACCATATCTCACACCCGCTTCGACCCACCGTGGATGTAATGGCGGTTGTATCGTCTTCACCTGGACAGATACACCAGAGGTTCCAGTGTTGTGTCACGGGGAACGTCCATGCCAATGGCTCCTCTCTCACATTCTCAGAGCGCACCACGAGCGCGCAAGCCTTCAGCATTCTAAGCGAGCCGCGGCCCGGTTTATAGATCCCCCCAGTCTTGCCACGGGCCATCCATTGTAAATGTGTCCTGGGGTCTCCGTCAGGTGCCTCAAATCCTGCCTGACAACTTTGGGCTACAGGCCACACCTCTGCCACTGTACGCCTGTGGTATCAGCTCCCCAAAGTCTCTGCAAAAGACCCACAGGTGCAGCCCAAGTCGAATGGAATCCGCATTGGGAACACAGGACCGGCTGAGAGTCAGCAACCAGGCCCAATGCCTCTGGGGCCCCCGTGGGCTCACCCCCACAGGGAACGTCAATGTTGTCCACCGCCTGCCACAGTTGTCCTCAGGGCCACCACCGATGATCAGGACAGAGTCCGGGTCCCGTCGCTGAAGATGTGGCCGCCGACCAAGCCCCGGATCCGGGGAGCGCCAAACTCGAGGCCCCGGCTGCGCGGCACCAAACTGGGCCACAAGGCATTTCAGCTCGCCACCCGGCGTCCAAAACTCCGGAGTTCCGAAAGTGTCCTCCGAGGGTGCCCCGCAGGTTCTACAAGCTGGACCGCACTTTTGGCAGTGGAAGGGGTTGGGGAACTGGTTATACTGGTGGATATTTATCAGGCGAGGACGGAGCTCTTCTAGGCAGCGTCCACCATGTATGCCCGCGAAGCTACACCCCAAAAAAATATATATTCTTATAGTAATATCTGCGTATTACTGATCAGTGCATAGATCATTAAGAGTGGTTATGTTTGTGCATTACACCTAGAATGTATTGTTATATGCTCATTTAACTTGCTATAGTCCATTACCTCATGTTTTTCTATGTCCCTACGTATAGCTAGTTCATTAGGTATGTAGGGGGTCTCCGTCTATCCAAAGAAGAAGAACATAAGAAGAACATAAATATACACATACTCTTAAGAGGCACAAATGTGATATTGGTGTGAGTTCCATAGAATATCTGGGAAAAACCTAAAGTGAGTCTCTAAGAAGCAGTTAAAAAAGCACTGGATCCAACTGATAAAGATGAACTAAGATCATTGCTTTGTTTGGTACATGTCGAAATATGGCAAAAACGTTTCAGAATTAACTTCTAGTCTGAGGGAATTGATAAAGAATGTTAAAAAAATTGGGTTAGACAATACAAATGTAATTTCAAAGTGTAAAAAAGGCATTACAACTGCCCTATCATCAGGTAACTTGATTTAAAAAGTAATCCATATTTGACAATGGATGTCAGCGATAAAGTTCTAGTAGTAACTTTATCCCAGATAGTAGAAAGAAATGAAAACAGTATTGCTTTCACCTCACACATTCTTTTTAAGTCAGAGCAGAATTATTCAGTTGTAGAAAAATAGGTTTTAGTGTGTTTTTGGGCCATTGGTCATTACAAATATTTTAATGGGGTTTAGAGGTCACAGGCCATTAACCTACATGTTTACATCAAAAGTAAGAGAGAACACAACTCAAAGCATTGCAAAAAGGGTGCTTGGTCTGGAAAGATTTTTCTGCAAGGTAGAATACGTCCCAGGTGAGTGTAATGTTACTGCTGATTTCCTTTGAAGGGCTTCCTTAGACATAGCGGATTACCATAAAATAGGTGAATATCCAGCCTTGAAAGTGACTGATACAGCTATTACTACACATTGATGGAACACACTATCTAATCAAGGTGTTGTTTCAAATGATTTTAAAAATTACACTATTCATGGTTTGCCATGTAAGGATTTAAGCAAAGGACTTGAAAGGCTACTGGGAAGTTAGAGATGAATTGCCAATTATAAGTGACCTTGTGTTGGGAAAAGACACGATCATACTTCCAGTAGCATTGCTCGCAAACATTGTGCATTTAGCACATGAAATACACTTCGGACGAAGAAGTAGAGATTGAGGCTTCATAATTGGTTCCCAAAGATGGATGCAACTGTAGAAATAAAATAAAAGGATTGCTATTTGTGCGCCATTAGTGACTAATCTAAATTGATTCATAACTCCCCACCCTTTCCCAGATACAAATAACTGAGAAACCTTGGAACTAATTAACATTAAAAGTAACCTCAATGTTATAGAATATGTTGTCCTAACTTTCAATTGAACACCAAGAACAGCATTATAGTGCCCTTGTGCTAATGGTTTAGTTGAGAGGACCAACAGAGTGTATGAATGGCCATCCAGTAGATTAACAATTCTAGACATGCTAAGGGTATGCCACACTACTCTTAATTTGGTTAGAGGTATTTCCTCATTTGTATCTCATAAGGAAGAAATATCCAATATAAACGTTGCACAAGTAGGTTGGTAGGAGATATTGCCCAGAAATCTGAACAATTGCTCAAAAATAATAAAATTAAAACTCAGGTGTCTCCAACCTGTTGATCGTAATCTACCAGTAGCTCACAGAAACCTTCAAAGTAGCTCTGAGCCTTGTTTTAATTTTTAAGTAAGAACTGCAAACAAATAAGTGATTTACCTTTTTCTTTTAAAGTTGAGGAAAGGACATGTTTATTTTGCATTATTATCAGGCGGCAGAAAGCAGAGCCTGACAATGAGCAGTGCTCAGTCAGATGTAGGACCACTGTGGGTCAGAGCGGTTCAGAAATGAAGCACTGATGTATTTAACTCAGATACAAATTGTTCTGAATTCAATATTGGAGCATGAGAACAAAATTATATTTCTGAATGCTTTTGGATGAGAGAAAATTAAAATGAATAATTTACCTAATGATTAAGTTAACCCTTCATTTTTATTTGCACCCTTTTCAAAGCGTCACATTTACAAACAGCAGGCATGTTGCTCACATTGGCTTTATCTACTATGAAGTGCCATATTTGTATGTGAAAAATAAAGTCATTCTCTTTTAAATGGGAGAAAATGAAAATGAAGACAAATATGTCTTTGAAATATTGTGTTGATATTTTTACCTTCTTTAATTTAATCCAAGTAAGTCCTAATGGTTTATGAAGCATGTTTCTTCACTTTAAATCCCTCACATTTAAACAAATTACTATATTTCCTGTTTTAAATATTGCACTATGTCTACAGGCCACTGGGAGTAATATGCCTGCTGTTTGTAAATCAATTTGACATGAGAGAAAAGTAAAATGATATTTTATTTAATGCACAGAAACATGAAGTTAATTCTTTAGTTGACTTTCCTCCCGTTTCAAAGTGTCGCATTTACACACAGAAGGCACCTTGTTCCAAGTGGAGGGTAGACACGCTGCCATATACATAACTGAAAAATACAACCATTTTTTTAAATGGGAGAAATACATACAATGTTCCATCGGGTGTGGAAAAATGTTCCTTATTATGATTCTTTCGACAGAAATAAAATTCTGCACTTTAAATTTCACCCATTTAAAAAGAAATGATGCTTGTGTTGTACATGTAAGGTATGTCCTGTGCTACAAGTACATATGACACAAGCCCTCATTCACCCATGCACACATATCCCATTCATTCACACACATGTTCATTCATCCCCACAGACCATGCACTCACTGATACACATGGCAGCCTTTTGTTCAAACCATAGCATTGCACACAATAGACATTAGGTTTAAAGTCAAAGGAGCTGGCAATAGGGGATGGCTGGTAACAATCGATCAATCAATCAATCAAAGATAATTTATAGAGCGCTACTAATTACCTTTGAGGGTTTCCAGGCACTGGGGGATTCCATGGCTCCAGGCTATCTGTGAATAGCCAAGTTTTCAGCTTAGAATGGTTAGATTTTTTCGAGGTCGGAGAGGGAGGTTAATCCAGTGTTTTGCAGCAATGTGGGAGAAGGCATGACTTGAGCTTTTGAAGGTTGTGGGATAAGTGCACAATGTTGAGGGATGAGGAGAATAGTTTTCTGGTGGTAGTTGACTCAGTAGTTGATGTAAGCTGGGCAGGTATTGTGGAGGGATTTGCAGGTGTGGGTGAGGAGTTTTAAATAGCACTGTTTGTTCACTGGGACCCAGTGCTGCTCTTTGAGGTGGGTGTTATGTGGGTTGGCCTCGGGAGGTTGAAAGGAGCTTTTCTGCTGCATTCTTTATGGTCTGGAACCTGTTCGGTAGATGGTAGTGATCCCTACGTATAGGGTATTGCCTTAGCCCAGGTGGCTGGCGACGAGGGCTTGGGTGATGGTACTTCTGGTGTTAGTGAGGAGCCATTTGAATATTTTCAGCATGGCAAGATATGGAAGCATATAGATGAAACAGAATTTACCTGTGTTCTCATTAGGAGCTTGCTGTTGAGTATGAGGCCTAGGTTTTTTATGCATTTTGTGGGTGTGGGGCCGAGTTGGGTTGCCTACCAGGAGTGGTTCCAGGGGAAGGTGGTGTTTCCAAAGATCAGTACCTCAGTGTTGTCGTTGTTAAGCAAGAGGCACCTGCTCTCCATCCAACTGGCGACATTGGTCATGTATCTGTGTAAGATGGTTTTGATGTTGGAGGGGTCTGAGGAGATGCACACGATGAGCTTGAGCGTCATCTTTGTAGAATATGATGTTCATGTTGTATGATTTGACCAGGTCAGCTAGCAGGGCCATATAGCTGTTTTAGACCATTGTGCTTAATGATGATCCTTCGGAACCATTGCCCAGGTTACATAGCCTTCAATAGTTCATGATGAATGAATGAGATGCACATTTTATTTGGTAAATGAAGTGAGACTATGAGAAACCAATTCCCTTTTATTACATGGTCACTTTACCTGGTGATGCATATGTAGGTATGTAAGTGTGAGTGTCTGACAGTACCTAGAAGAGGGGGGTGTCTGAGGTTGTACCTTTAGGGACACACCCACACAGCAGATGGCTGTAAATCTGGCAGGAGCGGTAAACCTAAACCTTAGGATAATTCATGAAACATTGCAACATCGTGAGGCCCTGGGAAACCTGTTCCAAGAATTACCTTTACCAGGAGTACTTGTAATGCTAGGGGACAGAATTACTTGAGGATTGTAAGTGCTATGCAGAGGGGGCACTTATGACTGTAGTGTTCCAGTTGATCTCATAATTCTGGTGGGGCTAGTAATTACAGTTACATGTCTCAATGGATTTAAAAATACACTCATAATAAGGGATGAACATTTTTGGGATCAGGAAACATTTTACTATCCAAATTGTATTGGTAATTGTACACCTGACGCATTTTAGGAAAGAAAACCATTAGATACTTTCCTATAGAACCATGCAAAGAGGATGTGTTTGTCAAGGGAATCCTTTTTATGCCATAGTTATCCCATTCTATAAATGTGGAACAATTCTGCTGTGTTAAGTTTCCTGTCAATATTGTGTTGTACTTGGAAACAGTAAAAATGCAAAAGCAGCCACAGGCTAAAAACATCAATTCAGCCTAGGATCACTGACTCTGAAGGTAACATTGAAATTGAAGCTGAAAAAAGTTGCATATGTAAAGATAGTTCCCTCTGTTTGAAGATCATTTAAAAGTAAAATTTCTAGCTATAAAACACAGGTGCGAGTAACACAGAATTAAAGTAGGAGCAAGCTACACCAGAGAAATGGCTTCTAATATAAACCTGAATGAACTCCATGAAAGGTTTTATGATCCACACAAGATGAAGGAGAGTTATTTGGTACAAGAATCAGCCTTTTTTGAAGATACTATTCTTAAGATGTTTTCTAATTTCATCAACATCTACTCAAAAGGTATGTACTACTGATGTCCCTGCTCATCCACAGACAGAAGCATTTGTGTAATTCTGTTGGCAGCAGATAAACTCAGTAGTGTTAATATTGTTTGGCATAGATTCTATGGGGCTCATTATGATGGGGGTTGGGCATCAGTCCATCAGTCATCATAGCAGTGCTGGGACCGCAAGACGTGCTGCGGTCCCACCATACTAGTGGGTGCATCCTGGCCTTTTAACATTGCGGACGGTGCTTCTGGCTGCAGCACTGTTTGCAATGCCAAAATGCCACAATGCATTTCCATGCACATGAGGTGCCTGCCACCTGGTGCATGGGCATGTAGGGGGGTACAATGGGTACCCCCAGTGCACCTAAACCTTCCCCCCACACTGAGGGGCCCCACAACGGGCCTCCAAACTCAATCCCCATCATGGAAAGGCCTCTTCCAGGGCACATCTTAATATGGGGGACAGTGCCTGCTAGGCACCGCCACCACATTAGTGGCACTTTTCTGTCCGCCAGGCAATCAATGCGATTGCCTCCGGTAGAAAAGTGGTGGACATACTTTGCATCCACCATGATACCATCCACCATCCTAATTTGGTGGTGGGTAAAATACTCAGTGATGGTGGAAGGACCGCAACTGCCAGGCCACTGGTGGTGGTCCTCCAGTCACCATAATGAGCCCCTATGTCCCAAAGACTTGCTGGTTATGCTTGTTATGGATTATCATGCATCTGTTATGAATGAAATTTTAAGAAAAACCCTACATTATTATTAAGAGTTTATATATTTCAATAACCTGTGTTGCATCCACCACAAAGGAACAGTAAATGCTGCCCCCATCATGCTTTTTCTTTCCTCCTCTCTTCTGTCTTTATTAATCTGTGATCATAATACTGAAATATGGCACGTGTCTGTATAATGTCTACTCACCTGATATTAAGAAATGTTCAGCTATATTGTGCACAGATATGCAAGAGGATTGTGTTATAACCTGCCGAAATATTAATGTTTCGCCTATGTTACCTGGCTCCTAGCTACTAATTCAAAGTCAAAAAAGTCAAAAAAGCTTTATTTCGATAAAATTCCATTATCATAAAAGCAAGTTTTTGTTAAAAAAAATTTGTAGTTAATAATAAATTTGGCAGCACATTTCCAGTTAATAGCAAAAAAGTATGACATTTTACAAGAATTAATATTGTTAAAAAGAGATTAAACAGAGTATTTAAGCTTTCTGGCTCGAATAGCCCAAGCCCAAGATAAAAATTTTGCTAGGGCACAGGCTACTAATTCAGTGTGCGTGTTCTGTGTGGAATGTTGGTGTGATGGCGATGATTGGAATGTGTGGGTGCTTGTGTGCTGAGGTGTGTCAGCTGAAGATGGGCTGGCCAGGAGGCAGGCTGTTTCTGGTAGGGCTGCTTTACTTGGATGCTAACCTGTAACTTGTACTTAATGAAGAATCTACAAAGATACTCCTCGGCTACTTGTTGTTGTTTGTTATGATGTTAAGCCCTATTTTGGAAAGTATGGTCGGGTGTTTCTCAGCCTTGTCTACTGTATTTTCACATGTCTTTAACTCTCTCAGCTTCTCACTTAGTGCTTTTGAGTTTTTCCTTGTGAGGTGGCTAATTTCTTTAGACGTGTTTTACAAATATTATTTCTACATTTTAATTGTTTGCATAATGGGGGAGGATGGATGATATTTCTTGTGTATCTCTTTATTAATCCTCTCTGTTTCTTGATTGTTCACTTCCTCTTGGTATGTTGTATTTTACCTTGCATCGCTGGGTTCAGAACTATTTTCTTCATGTGTATATTTATTTGAACAGTTGTTCCCACTTAGTAATTTAGATTTTAGTTTCAGATTAAGAAGGAAAGGATATGTTATAGCCTGCCTAAGTATTAATGTTACTCCTTTGTTACCTGGCTCCTAGCTACTAATTCAGTGTGAGTGTTCTGTGTGGAATGTTGGTGTGATGGAGATGATTGGAATGGTTGGGTGCATGTGGTGACGTGTTACAGTTGAATATGGGCTAAGCAGCAGGCAGGCTGCTCCTGGTGGGGTTGTTTTAACCCCTTTCATGAGGCACAGTGGAGCTGTGCTGATGACGAGCTGAGCTTGTCATGAAACATGTAGTAAATGAAGGGTCAGCACAGTGGGGGAAAATGCACAGCAGCGATGTGGTTAAATGGATGCTAACCTGTAACTTGGACTTAATAAAGAATCTACAAAGATACTCCTTGGCTACTTGTTATACATCACAACAGATTGTTTAAGGGTGCATTTTCTGATGACTGAAAGACTTAAAATGCATGTTTTCAATATTGTTTTTGAGTGTCATATATCAGCTAATTCTTCCCCCAAAATGATTGTCCTGAGTAGTATATGCAGTTGTTAATTATCTTATACAGTAGTTACTATACTAGGATCAGTTGAAAGTTACAGCAGTTTAATAGATTAATTTGCATAGGTAAGGAAAATCCTTAGAAAAGCATTACAAAAACAAATCATAATAGATAGAAGCTCAAAATAAATTCTTACATGTCACAGCCCTGAAGTACAAATTTTAAAACTCATGAGTCAAGTAGGTAGGTTATGATTATACTAAATTTATATATTTATTACAACAATGCCGAGAAGTTTCTTTACACGAGCAATATACGTCACTGGGAATCTTCCCCTTTGCTGATGAAATTGGACAGCCTAAAGTGAGCTACTTATTGTCTTCATTGAGAAGCAGGCAGCCATGTCTTGTGGTGTCAATATAGAGAAATGAGGATGAGTGGATTTCAGGCTATAGACATGGTGATAGTAAGTGACCTGGCACTGGTGCGAGTACTGTGTGAACTCGATGCAAGTGTCAACTTGTTTTCTAATCCCAACTACTGAGAAGCACCATCTTACCTGTAGTCCTAGATGCAACTCTCTCTTTATCCCAGAGTCTATAAGTAGGGTGTCCACCTGACTGGTAGTGTAGCTGTACCACAAGTAACTGAACAGCATGAGCTGCTGCCAGTAAATAATAAATACCAAAAATAATGTGGCTGATATTTTTATAACTGTCCATTATACTTAACCCCATATAGTATTTCTGTCCCTGTTTGGTATCAAAGTTGGCAGCATTTTAAAACTAGTTGCATTCAGAGGGACTGAATCACAAACTGGACTTTGTAGTACAAAGTGTACGTTTTGTCAATTCTTAAATGCACAGAATTCTGTGACTCGATTGAGAAGTTTCCGTACATGCAAGTAAAGATTTGAGTTGTAAATGTGGGAGGGTCAAAGGGGAGTGGGTGGGGAAGAGGGAGACTCACTTCTAAATATATTGGTATTTGTGAGATGTAAAAGGGAGGATCAGAAGAGTAAAGCAATTGCGTTACACTGTGGGTGGAGTCATGTAGCTAACACGTTTGTAGTAAGTTTACAGTCAGAGTGAAAGTATTTGTGGAGGGGTTGGGTCTGTTTGTCTGAAAGAAACAAGCAAGGTGTAAAACAGTTATAGGGGAAGCTTGTGAATTTTAGGTACAGGGGGAAAGAGAGAGAAGCAACACAGTTGCATAAAATGAAAGGTGAAAAAACAAGTGAAGGAGGGTGAATTAAAAGAAAAGAAAAGGAAAGGAAAAAAAAGGAAAGGGAAGGGAAGGAAAAAAAGGGAAGGAAAGGAAAGGAATGGAAAGGAAAGGAAAGGAATGGAAAGGAAAGGAAAGGAAAGGAAAGGAAAGGAAAGGAAAGGAAAGGAAAGGAAAGGAAAGGAAAGGGCCATAAATGATGGAACTATTACTATGAGATAGGCTAGAGAGTGAAAGGAAAACAGGATATATATCCTAGAGGGAAATAATGTTGTCTTCCTATCTTTTTATGACCGGTCTGTGGATGCATATGTTGCAAGAATGATTAAGAAAAAAAGGCAACTTCATCTACTAAAGACCGAAGCCACAAAGTATGCAAGGAAATGACACCCTTTATACTTTCCCACCACCCAGACACTTCATACCAAATGAGAGGCTATGGGGCCTTGACCATAAGGTAGAAATTGTGAGGTATGATGGTCGTATCACAGCTGAAGATGAGATATGGTAGACTCATGTGTCCTGAGTAGACCACAATATGTAACATATTAATATTAATGATGAGTAAAATGGACATGTCCATTTATTCTCACTAGCTGATAAAGAAATTACATCATTGATTTCTACTCAATCAAGTATGAATGTTTTTATTTACCAGGTGATGTCAAAGGAGACTCCCTGATTGGACTTTCCTTTGGCCCTTACGTTTACTACACTCTCCCAGCCTGTGAGTATTTCAATGAGATCACATTTGCCTGCGCAGATGATAAATCAATCCAGAAAATACAGAAATGGCTGAAAAATGAACCTGATTCCTTGGACTGGAGTCATATAATTAAGAAGATTTGTGAGCTTCAGGGCAGTGGGTAAGGATCCAACTTTCCCTTAAACCCTTTCTACTTGCTTTTACTCATCAGACGCTCATCGTATAACCAATAGAAAGAATGTGAGGATGATAAAGTGAAGTAAACTTGCCAATGGAGAGTTGAAGAATAAGTAAGTGCTAATGTCACAGCGCAGATAGAGGTTTGAAAGAAGTACAATATTCTATGCACTGTACCTGGTCAGTTACTCACAATTCTAAGTTCTGAGAGTTCCTGCCAGGACTTGGAATCTGGATGTTTCGAGATGGAATAAAGCAACTTAAGGATGCCTGACCTGTGGTCTATTCAATGCTGACAAATTGCCAACAGTGTCTTCAGATGTCTCCAGATGTTCTTAATGATGCTCTCCATGTTGTCAATTGACCAACTGGACATTGTGTGTGAGCAAATCAACAAGATTTCTATCTGCTATTTTCAATTTCAAGTCTGTCAGATCCAGCTGGTCATTCAGTCAGTCTTAACGTGTTGTTATTGTGCTGGTTAATGTAATCACACTGGAACGCAAATCCATGCGTTGCACGATCTGACTGCTGCTGCCATCAGGCAAAATGGAGCATAATACACAGGCCAAGTGAAGAATAAAAGGCTACTTTATTGGGACAGGTTTCAGCTGAACTTCACTAATGAAATGATTTAATCTAGTTCCTCTCACCCTTGAAAACTCCCCTCCAATGTATACATACTGCCAACCAAAAATATAAGCATGCAACCGGGTCCCCCTTTCATTCCTTTCACCGTCCTTTCACACCTAACCATAGGCCCCTCTGCTGGCATCATTCTTCTCGGGATTCCCTGGCAAGGCCCCAACCTTTCCAGAGAGAAGTGTGAGCCCCCGCTTGACTGCCACGAAGGAAAACTCTGCCCATGTTTTTCTCCTGCCCTCCACGCCCCACACTTTCAAATTCTTTGTGGCTTTGGATATCACTTAAACAGCCATTACCTTCATTTCTTTCTAAAATAGGCGGCGTGCCTGAAACCTGATCGCCAACCTTCCCTCACTGTTTTATTGTCAGCTTTTATGCCTGTTGGCAGCGTATCCCTAGTAAAGAAAATTAATTACCTAAATAGGATAAATGGACTCCATTGTGGCAGAACAAGCCAAAAATACATTGTCTGATATCTCCATGCTCCACGACACCTATACCTTTATTTTCACAAAGATAATGAATCTCCCTATTAACCTTACACCTGGCTTTCTCAATTGCATTATACTTCAAGCTCTTAAAAACAACTATACCATGCACAATTTCATCATCAAATCTGTAAAACTACTTAAACATATTGTCAAACCAACAACAGTAACCTGAGTGTCATATGTTCTCTTTGCCTACACCTTCTTCTCTGCTCCTTAGCCTAGCCCTGAAAAATCCTGCTTCATAATTTTACTGGAGTGAGTTTATAACCCCAAAAGAATTTACCTTAAAAGGAATACCTGAAAATGTCCCCCTATTGTAGCTGCTGACATCCCCTTCTCAATGTAAGGAATAGTGACATGGATAACATCCTCTCTTCAACACTCTTGTCATCTAAACTTCTTTTTACTGAGCAACATCATAGAAAATCATTCTAAGCTTGTCTGTAATCTGACATGGTATTCTATACAAGTGAATCTTTTACCAGGACTTGAATCCTTAGTCTCTGAACTCCCAAATGTCTGCTGGTACCATGGTCTTCTTTGCATCCACTCCAGGTACCAAACCATGAAATCTCTACCAGGGTAAGAGGTATGGCGCCATGGCTAGGGCGACTGACTCCGGAATCTGGAGATCACGGTTCGATCCCCAGCACTGGTGGCAGATTAGCCCAGCACCATGTGACTCTGGGCAATAGCTTGCTTAATCTTCCCGACGGCCCCCAGCGCCTAGAGACCCTTACGGGTGATTGTGCGCTTTACAAATGTGGATTATTACCACTGTGAACGAGACAGTGCGTCTGTGATATTGCTATTCACATCTGGCAAGTGTTTAAATTTAAATATAAAGTTGTTTATGAGGCTATGAAGAATAAAACATTGCAACAGCGTGTAATGTTTTATTGTCTCTTGCCTTCTGACCAATCACAAATGCTATGACTGCTTTATTCTCCACATTAAAAGTCGCGTTTTGTTAAGGGTTTGTCCTACAAATCAAGGGCCTCCAATAGGAGGAAAAGTATCACATTTCTATGCTCCTGTCCGTCCACTTCCAAGGCTACCTCTCAGAGCACCAACGTCCTTCCCAGAAAAAGCCTACCCATCCGCACCCACCGCATCTGAAAACATCTGGACAAAACAAGTTAAATTCACATCCAGAGATCACTTTGTCACACCATTGAAATTCTACAGAAAGAACAACTAAACTTCAAGATCTGCTCTCACTGCAGTGGAAACCCTGATCTTGTATAAGTTAGTGTAAAACCTGATGTCAAAAAGCCTAATTTCTATGAAAAGGAACTGCCTGCTATTACCACTCTGCAAGCTAAGTTCAAATGCCCCACCAAGCTTTGCACCTGTTGTAATGCCAACTTTGTGGCAGCTAACGCTTCCTCTAGCAACAACATCATCTCCTATACCTTAGCCTTCATCAATATGGCTTGCATATCCAGCACAGTTATACGTAAATTATTCCTATGAATTTAGTAGGACTGTGTATTCGGTCAAGAAAACTTCACAACATAGAGACTGTGTCTCTTCATATCATCAGTAAATGTTGTTTTTTGCTGTTATCTCACAGTACCGCTTCTAAAACCCTAAACTTTCAGAGTTGTAGATGATGTTGGTAACTTTGAACATAACCATTCCAGTTCCCAAAAAATTTGTGAAAACAGATCTAACCCTTTTGTTTGTTACGTTTGCATGCCCAAGGTGTCACAAAGAAGAGTTACAAAACATTTTTTAATTTTTTTATTGAAAAGATCTAACCCTTGTAAATATAACATGAGCTGTAATTATTAAGAGGATGAAATAAATCAGTTTTATTAACACTATCAAAACGGTGAAAAACTCAAACAATTAAACCATGTCAATTTCTCCTAATGTTACTCCTATCAATCACTAATTCCTCTGAGCTAGTGAGAGCATGTCAGGAGTACCCTTCTTCCAGATCTTTTGGAATTATCCAACCCCATATCTTGGTATATTGTTTCAGGAAGCCGGCATGCACAAGTCTCTTGTACGGCTATCTCAGTCACAGCTCACAGAACCTTCAATGATAAATCTAGCATGAAGTGCAAATATCCAAATTCAGTACAGACACTGTTTAAATAATAAAACACCAGCCTTATTGTTCTTTTACAGAGGTGGGGCATAAAGTCATTTGTTATTCTGGAGAGAAAAAGTCATCTCCTATGAGCACAAAAATAAAACAAGGGCATTGCTTTCTAATATGTGTGACTTGGGAATTAATTGTGCAGTCTACAGGGCAACAATGTCCAACAAAGAATAAATGCGTGTGTGGCAGTTCCTCGTATTTGGGGAAAACATGTGCAAAGCACTATCAGAAAAGATACTGAAGGAAAGGAAAGCTAAAATAGAGACTAAATGTAATCTCCACACCAGCTCAAAGCCAAGAAAAACTAAGGATGTACTCGGAACCTCTGTTTTCTCTGGGGCTAATGGAACCCCTAAATAATCTGCCACCACTTGAAATTGCTAAAATGATCTTCCACACTCTCCTCTGCCTCTTGCTCTTTTGAACATAAAATCATTCAAATAATGTGCCAACTTTTCATGCCCTGAATACACTGTAAAACACAGAGTTTATAAATTATTGTGCAGTCTATTGGTAGTATCTTATCTACATGTATCGCTCCATCAAACTGTATACCCAATAAGAACAAAATCATAGAATATACTAGCAAGTGTCTGAAGGCTGAGTTTATATCACATTTCGGCAATTCTGTGTCTACTCTACACTGTCTGATCATTTCTATTGTCACATCTACTGATGCAGACTGAACAACTTTGTCTTCTTTAGCAAAAAAATCCCGAAGTGATGCACCGTCAGGCCATGAACAATGATGGATCATTCTGAATTCACCTGCCAACTTTTTAGGAACCTTCACGAAAGGAGATATCAGTAGGTCAATGATCAAAGGGACCTGCCATGCTATCCTCTGCAACATCTTTGACCAGCTTAGCTCTCACCTCCTGTGGCATATCTTTAGCAGATCGCAGAATATCCCCATATCTTCTTTGTCTAATTCCTTGTTGTCTTGGCCTGAAACCTTTCCAGAAAACCCCATTCAAGCAAGCTAGCCCTCTCTCAGTCAGAGTAAAAAGTTAGCCACAACACCAGTGTCTCCACCTTAATTTGTGTAAATGCTCTTATTACCAGATAGGTAATACCCTCCTCCCCCCTAATTTGCCTTAGGTGTGTTGGTCCTGCCTGCTCCCTGAAACATTGCAGCACCTCATGTTCCCCCTAACTATGCATATTTATGTTTATACTTGCAAGGGTTCTGGGCACAAAATCCTCTGTTATATCCTCAACAGGTTCCATAATTAATCCCTTGTCCTTTTCCCCAGCCTCCAACCCCCCAAGGGTGGGATGCCCAAGAAAAGGGATGAAATTGAACTGCCAAACAACTTGCTGTATTCAGTGCCGGTGATAGTCTTGTTGGATACCTCAAGTCACAACTCATTATCTACTTCACCTCATGGTTTATCTGATTTTACCCTAAACTCGCTCTAAACTCATCATCATAATAAAGCCTAGCCAAATGCCAAAAATCTATTTGGGGTTTTCATATAGATTTGAAAATACACACAGTACACTCTGGATTTTTTTTACAATAGACACTTTCATAGATAAGAAAGGCTGATGTACAACAGTCAATGTTAGTAGGCACCATAGGGCACCAAGCCAATTTCTAAGCTTCTTTTTTAGACCGCTCTTTTGATTGCAACTCCTGCCCTTGAGGCCTGGATACTCCCATGGAGGGTAGTCTATTTAAGCCTGCCATTTTCTAATTAACCTCCAATTCCTTCTTCTGTCTATCACAGCCCTTGCAACCTGTTCTCTGTCCTCCTTGTCCCTATCAGTGCATGCCTTTCTGTCATCCCCTCTTTCTCAAAGCTCACTTACTTTTCATTCTAGTTTATTCCCAGTGCCAATGTCTTTGTCCTCAAAAACAGGGCCAACACGTTTTCAACCACCAGTGTATGTGACTTCCTATCCAAAGTGCCCCAACCGGTCCTCACCTGTTTGTAAATGTTGACACTCCCCACCTCAAATCACAAATGCCTTTCTCAACCTGGGACCTTTTTCTTCTAATTCTACTTCTGCACTATGCTTTTGGGGATCTGCCATCTGTAATAACTTTTTTTTCTGAAGCATTAGTCATCCTCCCAATCAACCCTTCTTATACCATTTAGATTTCCATGCCATGCTTGCACCTTCCTCTAGATTGTCTACCTCAGCATTATAATCCAATTCAACTTTCTTCTCATTGTCCCATACACTACTTTCACCACTCACCCCAGACATTCACTATGTCCAATACCACCATAAATGTCTTTTCTATTACTATGTCAGTATGTTGTTGTGCCTCTTCTTCTTGCTACTGTCAGGATGGTTGTACTGTCACTCTCCTTCTTTTCAGACCAGCACCCACAGGTAACTCCAACCTGGCTGAAGGCTGTTCAATTTGCTTGGCCCCAAGCACCAGAGTTTTCCCAATACTGTCTGAAGTACCACCTGACCTATCAACATGAATCTACATCCATTGTCTTCCCGGCACCTAAGGCCAACTATACACTTGTTGGGTCAAACTAGCAGAGGGTAACAAATCCCCATATTACCATGGAAACCTTGTAGCTTTAGATAAGGTTATACTCTCCTTCATCAGACCTTCATCAGACAAAACCCTAAAACAAAAGGTCAATTTTTCTGCTTTCCTTGCAGCTCCCCAGACTCTTTATTTTGGGGGCTAAATCTGCCTTCTTCTTTAATGTTGTCTCTCCTGAATTAACATCTGCATTTTCCACATTAATAATAGTAGTGTGTAGCGCCACAGGGTGCTTCTCATAGACTGTTGCAGTCTCTTGATCACAAACAAATCACAATGCGCCACCTACTGGCCACAAGGCTTCATCATCTCCTCATATGGTGTGTCTGACTCATCCCTCATGTGAGACAATGGTTTATTACCCCCTGGCAGCACCTCTCAAACTCACTCACCTCCTACCTCGATCAGACAACAGAGGTGTTGTACCACACGACAACTCCCTGGACTCAATTTTCTCATTAAGGCTCACAATTTTGACCTCACTCACTCCACCTGCATGTCAATTTTACTCAAGGCTGCAAGTTTAGTTTTAAGCTTACCCTTTTCCCCTTTGTTGCATGGCGGTGAGCAGACCAACACAACATCAACGCATCTAGAAAACTCGTAAGCTCAACAAGCTCATGTTTGAGCATTAGGACTACAAATCCAACCCTTTCTTTTAAACAAACACCACCACTCATCGTATATATGGGCCATTATGTATTATGTAAATGTGTAGGTCATCTTGGAAAATAAGGGACAAGAATATGTTGTAAAAAATAATGAATACTGCAGAGACAAACATATAGTCCCTGTTGTGGAGAAATCTCTTATAGCAACACTATATACTTTTTAATTGGACCAATAAAGTACTACCACACATATAATACTTTTGAGTCACAAGTTTCAACTAATATCAGGTGTCACAGTATACTACAAATCACATCTAAGATTATCGTTAAAAAAAAAAGAGTTTATTCGAATAAATGCCTCCCTCTGGGTTACAATCTAAAAAACAATTACATTGTCTACAATGGTTAAAAACAAGTATTATTACAAAAAGTTGACGGTGCGTTTCGGTGTATATTAGTCTTTTCCACCTTTATCAGGATGTAAATACTTTCTTTTATAAAAATCTAAAAGTAAAAACAACATTTTAGATGCCTAGTAAAAAACTATGAACCCTATGATTAGTGCATTATATCATACCTCTACATTTACTTGTACATTATATGGCCATCTATAAGGCTGTATTGGTCTCTAAAAACATTCAAAGCAAGTCAACGGATAGTTGATCTATCTGCCACCAGATTTTCTCAACCCTATTTCTATAATGCTGTGGGACTGTGATGTACATATGGGCCAGTTCTACTAGTAATATCTATGATGGCTAATATATTTTGTGAGCCTGTCCGCTTGATATGACAGCTGCATTATATATGATCTTACTGTCTGGTTTAAGCTTTGATTTATTTGTCCACTTGTGGTACAACAAATGACCATATTATATCCTGTATATAAATTTACATAAAAAGACTATACATCAGGCACTTTATCTCTCACACCTTATTTAATCATCATTCCATAATTTGTCATAGCTGTCTGTATGGGGATGAATTTCCATATAAAGACTGTACACAAGGCCCTTTTTCACTCACACCTTCATACAATCGTCATTCACTGCTTTGTCATAGCTATCTGTATGGGGATATTATCTTTAGTTACCTTGTGGTAATCTTAAGGAATATGGCTCTTCAATTCCATAATTCCAGGATAAAACAATATATCCTCCATCTACTATATTGAAACCTTGGAAAAAATAGCTCAAGTCAGATTCCGACATTCTGTACTTACACGGGTATTACGGGTGAATTATGCCTCTACTTGATGATGTCATTACCTTTTTTCTATTGGTTTCTATTATTAAAACTTGCTGCACGTTGGAGCCACCGTTTTTTGTATATTTTCTTGTGGGAGTAGGCTCTCTATTCTTACTTTGATAAGCTTAACACCTTGTCTGCTGATGACGAGTATCTAACTGTTTTGTAGTCCCATCCTCTGCAACCAGACATTCTTTTATCAGTAAGTCCAAGGGGTAGTGGTCACTCTCTGATCTATATTTCACCTCAAGGTCAACCATGTGGTGCCAGATGGACACCGAGACAATTATAAAGTCTAGATTCATTTTACAGTTGTTTCTAGAGAAGGTCGGATTTTTCGAGATGTCCGACAGGAGGCAACCATTACAGGCCCTAAGCCCATGTTCCGCAGTCAAATATACTAATTGTACTGCCAAAGTTGTGCAGTTTACAGACTCTATGTTATCCAACGGAGGAATATTATTTACTTGATCCTCCTCCTCAAAAATCTCACTAAGCCCTTTAACCGGTTCAAAATTGCAATTTAAATCACCAGCTATAATGGTTGCCTCTTTGCCAACTGATCTACCTAAAAAGTAGTCCAACATTAATTAAATAAAATGGTTTCCCTACATCATTAGTCATTTTTAAAGCTAATAGATCTAAAGAACCACTGTCAATGACTTCAACTCGGATCTTTAGTGTAATTTTAACCCAAGTAATTAAGCCACCTGATGGTCTTCCCCTTGTGGAAGGTGCTGCTCCAGTCCCATACGTTTTAAAGCCCACCCTATGTGGTATGTCTACTGCCCACTTTTCTTGTAATAGGCAAAAATCACTAGAGTCAATAAACTCTGCCCAGTCGGGGTCCCTCAGATTTTTGGTTACTCCAGCTATATTCCAGGATATCAGTCTCATAGTTGCTTCACTGCTAATATTTGATGGTACTAGTTCTAAGTTTGATCGCCTTGGATTTGGGAGGGTCACTCCCGTTTTATGCATTATCTGTGAATTCTGTAGATCATGTGGCATAGTGAGTGTCCCTTTTTTTCAATAATATAGGGGTCCTTTTTCCCACCCTGCTCATTTCCTTCAGCATTCACCACCTTGGCCTCATCTGTCAGACAGTCCCTGAGATCGTACACAGGGATAGGGCTACTAGTGCGAGACGAGGGTATACACCCATTACAACGCATCTTTTACAACTACCTACTATTACAACGCATCTTTTACAACGCATACCATTACAACGCATTGCGCTGGGGGGCGCTCTAGGATAGGGAATAAGTATAATTTACTATCCAACACCTTCCCTAGTGTCCACGGGGACTGGAGTTAGAATAGTAAATTATACTTACCACTATCCAGCACCTCAAAGCGCTATGCGTTGTAATGGTATGCGTTGTAATGGTCGCGTTGTAATAGTAGGTAGTTGTAACGGTATGCGTTGTAACATGGTACATCCGAGACGAGCCATTAATGCTGGTTATGCAACTCGTCACAGGCCTCAGTCAGTCCACTGCCTCCAGACAGCTGAATCTATTTTGTGTTGGGGGACCCATCCATTGTCTTCGATTGCTGTGTCTTTCACCAGTTGTCCCTCCATGGCCTTGATAGTCAACAGTAGTCCATCTCCTTCCCCCATCAATACACCTATGTGGCGGATAGAAGAAGGAGAGTGGTCTAGTGGCAATTCCAAAGGTTCCACTCAAAGACTTCCACGCACAGATATGATTCACAGTACATGGATCTTCGAATGTTACGATAATGCAGTCACCAGCGATGGATTTGTTTGTCGGGCCTATCCATGGTGTCCTACGGACCATTAACATTTTACTCTTTTCATGATAGGTTAATGGTCTATTGAGATTCAACCAGTGTGAAACTTTGTGTTTTAGTGACCAGAAGGTTTCCTCATGGTGATTATTTATTTCAGGAACTCCTGTAAACACTACAACAGAAGGACTAGCATCAGGTGGTAGATTGGTGTATCCTCCATTCACTTTACCCCCTTTTTGATTCCCCTTTAGGTTCTGTTGATCTGGTTTAGTGGTATTAGTACCCTGTCCTAAGATTCCCTGGTCTTTTTGATTGGTGGCTACATGGTTCACGGTAGTTGCTTTTGGGTTATTAACAGTCTTATCCTTTGCCGGGGCTTAGGTTTAGTCACATGTGGTGTTGGTAAAGGCAGTGAACTCTGAGCACCATCTGGAGTGCACTTCGGCATGGGTCCCACTATGCCAAGACTTGTTATTGTTATTATACTTTTTTCCACCACAAGTAACTGAATTTCTATGCACATCAATCTTGTTTCAAGAGGGGTTAAAAGTTTCCTTATAATGTATCCTATGTTCTTCAATAGGATTTAATTCCCACCATCCACATTACTAGTTTCTGCACCTCCCAAGTTTCCCAAGTTAACTATGTCTTGCGAACCCTCCAGTACATCTAAATTTACAACAATTTCAACCTCTTTGCGCCTTATTACTGAATTGTCAGGAACCAAACCAATCCCATTTCCATCATTATTCACCACATTTCTCCAATTATTCACCACATTTCTTGTCGCAAATTCTTTTACAATTTTGGATTTTTTCCTAGCATAATCTGAGGCGTTAGGGCGTTTCCATTTTGGTATTGCGCCCTCCTTCCTCCCTTGGAGCTGCCTCGAGATAGTCTCATCTCCCTGGGCGTCTATTTCAATGGTTGCACCCAAAGTTTCATCCAACACAGCTAGCCCTACAGAACTTGTATTGTCTACAACAGATAGCATGGATATTTCTGAGGTAGTTGGTATTCTGGAGACTAAACCTGGGGTATGATGTATGTCAACAAGCGTGGTAAGGAGAGCAGAGTTATTCACACGTTCTGGAGTTCTAGCCGATGCTATATGACACAGCAACAACTTTTTTGACATTGCAGGATCCTGTGACAATCTTCTTGCTGCTGCTAAATCCAAAGATACTCTCTGTTCCATGAGATGTTTACCCATGTCTATTACAGAATTTGACCTAGTGATAAAATCATCAAGGGTGCCTATAAGCTGTTTCCCCCCTTTAGCAGCCCTAGTTCTGCTTTCTCTGGTGGCCATCTTTTGCTACCCTGTCTATATTTATATTAAGCACACTACAGCAATGCTTATATATAATAGGAACACGTAATATAGTGTGCAAAAAGTAAGAAATAAGAAGTAAAACCAAGGGGTGTTGCCCGGTCTGGTATGGATCGGTCAGGAACGAGCTAGAACCGGCGCTTGCCCTTGTGCGCGTCCCGCGATGCGTTAAGTAACACCTGTTAAGTAGGTAAAGGCAGGGGGGCATGTCCAACCGGGAAGAGGCCGCAGCTGTGTCAGTATCCGGGCTGCTGGTCCTCGCAGTCCTGGTATGCTCCGCACCAATGTCCGCCCAAAGCACTAAGGGTGGGCGTAAAATCCGTTTTGCAGGCGAATTTGCGGATTTTCCGCGATTTTGCAAATCCGCGAATCTCGCGAAATCGCGGTAAAATCCGCAAATCAGCATGGACGAATTTTCAGCCAAGCAACTGTTACAGCAGCA
Organism: Lissotriton vulgaris; assembly: GCF_964263255.1. Lineage (NCBI taxonomy): Eukaryota > Metazoa > Chordata > Amphibia > Caudata > Salamandridae > Lissotriton > Lissotriton vulgaris. The sequence continues at coordinate 40,036,935 of NC_141691.1, read as the reverse complement.
GGTGCAAAAGTTGAACCTAATTTCTTTGTAACCTTTTACAAAAGGGTTACAAACAAATTAACTTCAACTTGGACACCTGCTGCTAATTGCTTCCTGGTGCCTCGTTGCCTACTTGCAACTATTCTCTGACCCTGCTCTGACCCTTGAAGCAGGGTCAGAGAATAGTTACAAGTAGGCAACGAGGCACCTGTCCAAGGAATTAAACCTCATCAGGAAGCACTTACAGATATAAAAAACAGGAAGAAGGGAGAGGATGGCAAATACACCCATTTTGAGTTGTCAGGAGGGGTTAAACTAAATGAGACCTTTACAGCACAATTTTCATATGCATTTTGCTAAAAATAAAAAGCTGTATGTTCTGTAGGGGCAACTCGGGAATCTGGCCCTTCAATCAATCAATCAATCAATCAAGACATTTATAGAGTGCACTACTTACCCGGAGGGTCTCAAGGCGCTTAGGGGAGGGGGGGGTGCTGCTACTGCTAGAACAGCCAGGTCTTGAGCTTCTTCCTGAAGGAGAGGTGGTCTTGGGTCAGGCGCAGGTCGGTCGGGAGGGAGTTCCAGGTCTTGGCGGCCAGGTAGGAGAAGGACCTTCCTCCTGTAGTCGTTCTTCGGATGAGGGGGACGGCGGCGAGGGCGTGGCTGGCTGATTGGAGATGGCGTTTGGGAGCGTAGAAGTTGATGCGGTTGTGGAGGTAGCTCGGGCCTTGATCGTGTAGGGCTTTGTGTGCGTGGGTGAGGAGACGGAAGGTGATTCTTTTGTTGATGGGGAGCCAATGCAGGTCTCTAAGATGTCCGGAGATGTGGCTGTGTCGTGGGATGTCGAGGATGAGTCTGGCTGAGGTGTTCTGGATCCGCTGGAGTCTCTTCTGGAGCTTGGCGGTGGTTCCGGCGTAGAGGGCATTGCCGTAGTCCAGTCGGCTGGTGACGAGGGCCTGGGTGACTGTCTTCTTGGTCTCAGTGGGGATCCAACGGAAGATCTTCCGTAGCATGCGCAGGATGTTGAAGCACGACGAGGAGACGGCGTTGACTTGTCTGGTCATGGAGAGGGAGGAGTCCAGGATGAAGCCCAGGTTGCGTGCGTGGTCCGTCGGTTTGGGTGCAGTGCCCAGGGTGGGGGGCCACCAGGAGTCGTCCCAGGCGGAGGGCGAGGAGCCCAGGATGAGGACTTCCATCTTGTCTGAGTTCAGTTTCAGGCGGCTGGTCGTCATCCATTCGGCTACGTCTTTCATCCCTTCGTGAAGGTTGGCTCTGGCGGCGGCGGGGTCGTTGGTCAGGGAGAGGATCAGCTGGGTGTCGTCTGCATAGGAGATGATGCTGAGGTTGTGTTGGCGTGCGATGGCCGCGAGGGAGCTCATGTAGACGTTGAAGAGGGTGGGGCTCAGCGAGGATCCTTGAGGGATGCCGCAAATGACTTCGGTGGCCTCTGACTTGTACGGTGGTAGACGGACTCTCTGTGTTCTTCCTTCGAGGAAGGAGATGATCCATTCCAGTGCCCTCTCCTGGATTCCGACGTTGCTGAGGCGCTGCACTAGGGTGCGGTGGCAGACAGTGTCGAATGCCGCGGAGAGGTCCAGGAGGATGAGGGCCGCTGTTTCTCCGTTGTCCATCAGGGCTCGGATGTCATCGGTGGCGGCGATAAGGGCGGTCTCGGTGCTGTGGTTGGCTCGGAAGCCAGACTGTGAGGGGTCGAGGGATCCATTCGTCTCGAGGAAGGCGGCCAGCTGCTTGTTGACGGTCTTCTCGATGACTTTGGCTGGAAACGGGAGGAGCGAGATGGGGCGGTAATTCTTGAGTTCGGTGGGGTCCGCAGTTGGTTTCTTTAGTAGAGCGATGAGTTCGGCGTGCTTCCAGCTCTCCGGGAAGGTGGCGGTGTCGAAGGAGGTGTTGATGATGTCCCGCAGGTGGGGTGCGATGACAGCATCGGCCTTGTTGAAGACGTGGTGAGGGCAGGGGTCGGTCGGAGATCCGGAGTGGATGGAGTTCATCATGCGGACGGTGTCTTCGGTGCTGATTGGAGTCCAGGCGCGGAGGGTGGTGGTGGGGGGTGTTGGTGCGGTCGTGGAATGCATTGGTTGCGTGCTGAAGCTGTTGTGTATGTCCGCGATCTTGTTGTGGAAGTAGGAGGCGAGGGAGTTCCAGAGGTCTTGCGATGGGGTGATGTCGTTGTTTCCGGCGTTGGGGTTGGAGAGCTCTTTCACGATGTTGAAGAGTTCCTTGCAGTTGTGTGCGTTGTTGTCCAGCCGGTCCTTGAATGCAGTTTTCTTGGTGGCGCGGATCAGTTGGTGGTGCTTCCGGGTGGCAAGCTTGAAGATGGTCATGTTGTCCGGTGTTGGTTCCCTTCTCCAGACTTTCTCGAGGGCTCTGCAGTTCTTCTTGGAGCTCTTGAGTTCGTCGGTGAACCATGGGGCTTTCTTACTGCCGGGTCTGCTGGGCGGGGTCCTCAGTGTGGCGAGTTGGTCCGCGCAGTTGCTGATCCACTTCGTGAGGTTGTCGGCGGCCTGGCTGGGGTTCGCTGAGCTGGCGGGCTGATGCTGGCTCAGGGAAGCGGTGAGCTGGTCGGCTGTGATCTTGTTCCAGCTTCTTCGAGCAACCTGTTGCTGGTGGTGGTGGATCATCGTTCTTCTGAAGGTGAAGTGGACGCAGCTGTGGTCTGTCCAGTGGAGTCCTGTGGCGTGGCTGAAGGCGATGTCTTTGCTTGATGAGAAGACGGCGTCGAGTGTGTGTCCGGCGAGGTGGGTGGGGGTGGACACCAGCTGCTTGAGTCCGAGGTTGGCAAGGTTGTCGAGCAGGGTGATGGTGTTGCGGTCGTTGTTGTTCTCCAGGTGGAAGTTGATGTCCCCCAAGAGGATGTAGTCAGCGGAGGGGAGGGCATGCGGGCTGACGAAGTCGGCGATGTCCTCGCTGAATTGTGTGCGTGGTCCCGGGGGTTGGTAGATCAGGGTGCCTCTGAGGGTGGTCTTCGGGTCGGTGTGGATCTGGAAGTGTAGATGTTCGGCGGTGGTCAGGATGTCGTCGGTGTTGGTTGTGATGTGGATGGTGTCCCTGTGGATGATGGCAATGCCTCCTCCCATCTGGTTGGCGGTGCGGTCCCTCCGGGTGATCTTGTAGCCCTCTGGGATGGCGATGGCGATGTCGGGCGCTGAGGAGTCGTTCATCCAGGTTTCCATGAGGAAGGCAACGTCAGGTGCTGTGGTGTCGAGGAGGTTCCAGAGTTCGATGGCGTGTCTTTGGACGGAGCGGGCGTTGAGCAGGATGCACTTGAGGTGGTTGCTGCTGGTGTTCGGCTTGGCGGGTGCTGGTGCGAGGCATGTCCGGATGCAGGTGAACTTGCAGGCGTGGCAGCTGAAGGGTCCGTGGGTGCGTCTCGGGGTGGCTCGGTAGCATCCAGTGGTTCGGCCGGTGTTGAGTGCGTTGAGGGTGGCGGCGTCGTACGTCTGGCGGATGGGCAGGGGTCTGCGAGGGCCAGGGGTCCTGGCGCTGGGCGCGGTCCAGGCACGGACGGGCGCAGACGGGCTTACCTTTGGCGCACCTTCGGCGCTCAATCAGTGCTCCCGCTGCGCGCGTCCGCTGCGCGGTTGCTCTGGGGGCGTCATAAGAGGGGAGCCGGGAGGGAGGGTCTGCGGGGAGGCGGGGAGCACGGCAACCAATCGGCGGGCAGGGGGGCGGGTTTTTTTTTGGAGTCCGGCGGGAAAAGGAAAAGCCTGGGGGCTCGGCGGTGGCCCTGCAGTGGCTGGGGCGGCGCTGGGGCGGCCCTGCGGTGGCTGGTGTGGCTCTGCGGCGGTCCTGCGGTGGCTGGGGCGGTGCTGGGGTGGCCCTGCGGTGGATGGTGTGTCTCTGCGGCGGTCCTGCGGCGGCTGGGGGGTCGTGCAAGGTGAGGCTCGCGCAGCAGGCAGCAGGTAAGGAGGAGCAGGCGGGGGGTGTGGGGCGACCAGGCCAAGGGCGCAGTGGTCACTCCTGGGCAGCGCGGTGGGTCCCCTTAAGAGTGGAGCCGGGAGGGAGGGTCTGCAGGGAGGTGGGGAGCGCGGCAACCAATCGGCGGGCAGGGGGGCGGGGTTTCGTCAGAGTCCGGCAGGAAAAGGAAAAGCCTGGGGGCTCGGCGGCGGCCCTGCGGTGGCTGGGGCGGCGCTGGGGCGGTCCTGCGGTGGCTGGTGTGGCTCTGCGGCGGTCCTGAGGTGGCTGGGGTGGCGCTGGGGTGGCCCTGCGGCGGCTGGTGTGGCTCTGCGGCGGTCCTGCGGCGGCTGAGGCGTCGTGCAAGGCGAGGCTCGGGCAGCAGGCAGCAGGTAAGAAGGAGCAGGGGGGGTGTGGGGCGACCAGGCCAAGGGCGCAGTGGTCACTTCAGAGATCCGGCCTCTCTTTCTTTCTCTTGTTCTCTCTCTCCCTCTCTTTTTCTCTCTCTTTCTATCTGTCTATCTATCTATCTATCTATCTATCTATCTATCTATCTATCTATCTATCTATCTATCTATCTATCTATCTATCTATCTATCTATCTATCTATCTATCTATCTATCTATCTATCTATCTATCTATCTATCTATCTATCTATCTATCTATCTATCTATCTATCTATCTACCTACCTATCTATCTATCTATCTATCTATCTATCTATCTATCTATCTATCTATCTATCTATCTATCTATCTATCTATCTTTCTATCTATCTATCTATCTCTCTCTCCCTCTCCCATAAACGACTGCATGGGTAACTTCGCTATGCAATCGGCTCGCGAAGACGCAAAAAGCCCTCCGAACACGCAAAAAACCCTGCAAACACGCAAAAAACCCTGCAAACAAGCAAAAAAACAAAAATCCGAAAATTCGCAAAAAATTGTGAATTTTGCAGATCGCAAATTCGCAAATCCGCAAATTCGCGGATCGTGAATTCGCAAAATTCGCCCATGCTTACAAAGCACACAAGCAAACTGCTAGCGAGCGGCCCCCGTGGAGCGGCGGCCGCGAGCAGTACAGAACAGAAGGCAGAGGGGCATGTCCGGCTGGAAAGAGGCCGGAGCTGTGTCAGTATCCGGGCCGCTGGTCCTCGCAGTCCCGGTATGCTCCGCACCAATGTCCACCCAAGGCACACAAGCAAAAACTGCTAGCAAGCAGCTCCCACGGAGTGGGGGACGCGAGCAGTGAAGAACAGAAAGCAGGGGGGCGTGTCTGGCCGGAAAGAGGCCGCAGCTGTGTCAGTATCCGGGCTGCTGGTCCTCGCAGTCCCTGTATGCTCCGCACCAATGTCCACCCAAGGCACACAAGCAAACCGCTAGCGAGCGGTAAGGGCTGTATGCCATGGCGTTTCTGCGCTAATCTCGCTGGGGTTCCCATCGTGTTTTTTATATAGGGTTGTAAAGTGATTGACCCACGTCATTTCATCAAGATGGATATCTTTTACAACCTTCCCCACGTGGTTCCCATTCGCCACCAACCGCCAGAACCCTACTGTGACCTTTGCTTTTGCAGCTTCCAACATTTCAGCCCAGCTGCCCTCCTCCCGCAACTTCTTTAATACTGCCTGCACTCTCTTATAATCTTGCCTTGCAATTCTGACCTCTGCTGGTGTTTTAGTTTTAATTGCCAACAGAAGTTTCCCCTTAGATACCCTGCAAGACCTATCATACCAAGGTTTACTATGGGACATATTGCTCAATTTCTGGTGGCTCTTTTTTGGCATTTGTGTCACTAGTACTTTTAATGCTTTAAAAAACTCGTTATTTAGAGCAATAAATTGTTCAGGGGTGCTGCTCTTGGGTGGGGAAATCCTGCCAAAGTTGTGCAGTTTACAGACTCTATGTTATCCAACGGAGGAATATTATTTACTTGGTCCTCCTCCTCAAAAATCTCACTAAGCCCTTTAACCGGTTCAAAATTGCAATTTAAAGCACCGGCTATAATGGTCGCCTCTTTGCCAACTGATCTACCTAAAAAGTAGTCCAACTTTGTTATGACTAGCGATTCCTTAGATATAGAGGCAGGTCTATTGTAAACATTAATTAAATAAAATGGTTTTCCAACATCATTATTAATTTTTAAAGCTAATAGATTTAAAGAACCACTGTCAATGACTTCAACTCGGATCTTTAGTGTAACTTTAACCCAAGTAATTAAGCCACCTGATGGTCTTCCCCTTGTGGAAGGGACTGCTTTAGTCAAATACGTTTTAAAGCCTACCCTATGTGGTATGTCTACTGCCCACATTTCCTGTAATGGGCAAAAATCACTAGAGTCAATAAACTCTGCCCAGTTGGGGCCCCTCAGATTTTTGGTTACTCCAGCTATATTCCAGGATATCAGTCTCACAGTTGCCTCACTGCTAATATTTGATGGTACTGGTTCTAAGTTTGATCGCCTTGGATTAGGGAGGGTCACTCCCATTTTATGCATTATCTGTGAATTCTGTAGATCATGTGGTATTGTGAGTGTCCAGTTTTTTTCAATATTATAGGGGTCCTTTTTCATACACTGCTCATTTCCTTCAGCATTCACCACCTTGGCCTCATCTGTCAGCCAGTCCCTGAGATCGTACACAGGGATAGGGCTACTAGTGCGAAACGATCCTTTAATGCTGGTTACGCAACTCGTCACAGGCCTCAGTCAGTCCACTGCTTTCAGACAGCTGAATCTATTTTGTGTTGGGGCACCCATCCATCGTCTTTGATTGCCCTGTGTCTCACCAGTTGTCCCTCCATGGCCTTGATAGTCAACAGTAGTCTATCTCCCTCCCCCATCAATACACCTATGTGGCGGATAGAAGAAGGAGAGTGGTCTAGTGGCAATTCCAAAGGTTCCACCCAAAGAATTCCACGTACAGATATGATTCACAGTACGTGGATCTTCGAATGATACGATAATGCAGTCACCAGCGATGGATTTGTTTTTGGGGCCTATCCATGGTGTCCTACGGACCATTAAGATTTTACTCTTTTCATGATAGGGTAATGGTCTATTGAGATTCAACCAGTGTGAAACTTAGTTTTTTAGTGACCAGAAGGTTTCCTCATGGTGACTATTTATTTCAGGATCCCCTGTCAACACTACAAAAAAAGGACTAGCATCAGGTGGTAGATTGGTGTATCCTTCCTCACTTTATCCCCTTTTTGATTCCCCTTTAGGTTCTGTTGATCTGGTTTAGTGGTATTAGTACCCTGTCTTAGGATTCCCTGGTCTGTTTGATTGGTGGCTACATGGTTCACGGTAGTTGCTTTTGGGTTATTAACAGTCTTATCCTTTGCCGGGGGCTTAGGTTTAGTCACATGTGGTGTTGGTAAAGACAGTGAAGTCTGAGCACCATCTGGAGTGCACTTCGGCGTTGGTCCAACTATGACAAGACTTGTTAATGTTATTATACTTTTTTACACCTCAAGTAACTAATTTTCTATGGACATCAATCTTGTTTCAAGAGGGGTTAAAAGTTTCCTTATAATGTCTCCTATGTTCTTCAATAGGATTTCATTCCCACCATCCACATTACTAGTTTCTGCACCTCCCAAGTTTTCCAAGTTAACTATGTCTTGCGAACCCTCAGGTACATCTAAATTTACAACAATTTCAACCTCTTTGAGCCTTATTACTGAATTGTCAGAAACCAAACCAATCCCATTTCCCTCATTATTCACCAGATTTTTCCCATTATTCACCACATTTCTTGTCGCCAACTCTTTTACAATTTTGGACTTTTTCCTAGCATAAGCTGAGGCATTAGGGCGTTTCCTTTTTGGTATTGCGCCTCTCCTTCCTCCCTTGTAGCTGCCTCGAGCTAGTCTCATCTCCTGGGCGTCGATTTCATTGGTTGCACCCAAAGTTTCATCCACCACATCAATGCTATCTGTTGTATTGTCTACAACAGATAGCATGGATACTTCTGAGGTAGTTGGTATTCTGGAGACTAAAGCTGGGGTATGATGTATGTCAACAAGCGTGGTAAGGAGAGCAGAATTAGTCACACGTTTGGGAGTTCTAGCCGATGCTATATGACCCAGTGTCGACTTTTTTGACATTGCAGGATCCTGTGACAATCTTCTTGCTGCTGCTTAATCCAAAGATACTCTCTGTTACATTAGATGTATACCCATGTCTATTACAAAATTTCACCTAGTGATCAAATCATCAAGGGTGCCTGTAAGCTGTTTCCCCCTTTAGCAGCCCTAGTTCTGCTTTCTCTGGAGGCCATCTTTTGCTACCCTGTCTATATTTATATTAAGCACACTACAACAATGCTTATATATAATACAAAAAGTAAGCAATAAGAAGTAAAACCAAGGGGGGGTTGCCCGGTCCAGTCTGGATCGGTCAGGACCGGACTAGAACTAGCGCGCGCCCGTGCGCGTCCCGCGATGCGTTAAGTAATACCTGTTAAGTAGGTAAAGGCAGGGGGCGTGTCCGACCGGAAAGAGGCTGCAGCTGTGTCAGTATCCGGGCTGCTGGTCCTCACAGTCCCATTATGCTCCGCACCAATGTCCGCCCAAGACACACAAGCAAACTGCTAGCGAGCGGCTCCCGCGGAGTGGGGGCCGCGAGCAGTAAAGAACAGAAGGCAAGGGGCGTGTCCGGCCGGGAAGAGGCCGCAGCTGTGTCAGTATCCAGGCTGCTGGTCCTCGCAGTCCCGGTATGCTCTGCACCAATGTCCGCCCAAGGCACACAAGCAAACTGCTAGCGAGCGGCTCCCGCGGAGCGGGGTGCCACGAGCAGTAAATAACAGAAGGCAGGTGGGAGTGTCTGGCTGGAAAGAGGCCGCAGCTGTGTCAGTATCCGGACTGCTGGTCCTCGCAGTCCCGGTATTCTCTGCACCAATGTCTGCCCAAGGCACACAAGCAAACTGCTAGCGCAACTGCAACCCCCTTAGACCTGATATCCTGTGTTGTCAGCCCTAAAGAGTTCAAAACAGTTCTAGTGCTCTGAATAATATGGGTCTCCTGCAGGTAATATACATCTGTTCTTAAAAATTTAAGAACATCTTGGACCCCTCTTGTTTTAAATTGATCATTTAACCCACAGATGCTGATAGTAGAAATATAGATCTTAGCCATCCCCACAGAAATTGCCCTAATCAACTGCTTTTCCAACCAAAGAATAACGGGTCCCAGGCAAGGGCACCACCTTCCTAGGTGTAATCTCATAGAGTCCTGCCTTCCAGAGCCCAAAGAAATATTCCTCTGGCCGCGATTATGGTCATGCAGCCACTCTTCCCTTTGTAAAGCAAAATAAACACTCAAACTAAGAAAACCTTGTTGCAGTGTACATACCAAATCAAGCAGAAGCCTTCCCTCCACCCAATCCCTACAGAAAACCCTTCCCAATCCTGATTCCCCCCACCCCCACCACTGAAAGCAGCCAGGCGATACAGGTCTGTGTGATAGAGACTGATATCGAACACCAGAAGCCCCCGCCCGGCCCTACCTCTGCATCCCCCCTACACCAGTGTGATATTATGACAAACAAAAACAATCACCTGCCACAAGGGTCACCTGTGCTCTACCATTGTGTGGCAGAAGTCAGGGCATACAAAAAAAGAGGATTCTTGATATTTCCATCTTGCCTTGGAGCATGAAATTACCAAAAAACATGAAAATAGCCCTAGGTTGCCTTTGATCTTTACTGGCTTGAGGAGGCTTGTACTGGGCTATCAGAAACCAGTGGACCCTTTGGATTTCTGTCTCTCAGTTCCATCCTGAAAGTTCAGGGAAGGCATTCCTGAGAAGATCTAGCCCGAATGATTGAATATCATCCTCTTCCAGGCCTTCGTTAGTTCCAAGAAATCGGAGATTATTCTTTCTGATTCTCCAAGTCCTCTAGCTTCAACAGAACATCAGTCAGTTGGGCGTCATGCAAGGTAACCTGCTCTTTCCCTGTTACCAAATTAGTTCCCACGAGCAGTGGTCCTTTCCTCTATGCACTTAAGCTGCTCGTCAATCTCAAAGCAAACTTTCCCAACCTTCCGGAATGTGCCTTGCAGCTTTTTCAGTCCTACCTAGCCTTTTTACCATCTTAATTGACCACAAGCCAAGAGCAGGATTTAAGGCCGGTATACCTGCAGCATATGATGCAGAGAGAGCCGTCTCGTCCAGAACTGGTGCTACATCCTTACTATTTTTGTACGGTAATGGTCCCATTTCAGACCACTGCAAATGGTATTTTTCTCCTGTGTTGTCCTTGGAGCTCTTCCGATGCTTCCTGCGTTTAAGGGCTGTCTCGGTGTGTTGGAGCCAGATGTTTAAGAGCAGCACCTGTTCTCAGTGAAGCAAGAATTGGAGTCTTCTGAGCTATCTGTGTGGTAAAAAAAATTGTCAGCCCCATCAGATGTAAGTTCCTCCACCACCAACTCAGTATGCCCTATGTTGTGGTCAGAGCCGCCCCAAGTCCTCTGGAAGTACTAGAACTCGGGCATACACAGCCCTGTGCTCTTTGCCTGGGGTCATCTGAGTGGTCTCTGTGAGGTTACAAACTTATTCTCCATGTTCGCATATTACCCTTGGGTGCCGCCTGATGCCCATGAGGAGGACGTCCCATTATCTACCACATCAAGCCCCCCAAGTAGCTCAATATGCACCAGGGAGCTGGACAGATCATCACTTACCCGGTTAGTACCCAGGCCCGTCTTATAAATTTCAAGTTCTTTAGCAATATCCTAGGGGGCAAAACTCCCCCTGTATCCTTAGATGTGACAAGGTCAGTGATCGAAGTAGAGGTGGAGGTTGGATTTCTTTGCTAGAGCCAGGAGTCCCCCAGGTTTTTTAGCCATGGCCTGACAGTGGTCTGGCATAAATCTTCTTCTATCCGCCTCAAACTCTCTTGTCGATTCTTTACTGAGCGAGAGTCAATCGGCATGCCTGCATTCTTCACAGCATGAGACTCCTGTCTTGACCCCAGTGCCAGTGCAGCAGCCCGAGCAGAAGAGAACCGTACTTCTCCCTTCTGTTTGAGAAGCTTGAAAGCCTTGGGGGCCATGATGCATGGCACAAACAGCCAGGTAGGGTCTGATATGGAGGAAAAGGGAGACACTAGCCTGGAGAGTCCACTTTTGGGGCCCGCTCACCTAATCCGTGCTCTGCACCAAGACCGGGGCTTGACGAGTCAGAAGTGTAGTCAGCGCTTCAACAAACCCCCTCAAGGCAACAGCAGAGCAGGAAGCTGATGGCTCAACCACCATGCTCTGCCAGGTATCACTACAGGCGCTGGACAAGTCTGGGCCAAGGTGAACAGCCCGCAATACCTCTGATGCAGTAAGCAGATGGGGGAGAGGGAGCCAGTAACAGGAGCTTGACCGCGGTAAACCTAGCTGTTGCTATTTTGCTTTTTCCACAGGCGGGCACCAAACCCAGTGTGAGGGGAGGCATCACCAGTAGTTTTTTTGGGTGATCACAGAAGAGAAGCTGTGGCTCCGCTTGCTACACCTCTTGATAGGCACATAGACTCGCACTGTGGAATAGTTTACAGTTTGAGAAACAGGTTAGTACGTTTACTACTTGGGGTGGATTTCCATCCAACCCTAGTAATAATTTATCTTATTACTAGGATAATACAGCCAGGCCTGAGGTATATGTAGTGATATATGGGTGCTATTTGCTTGGTTGGAATACTCATAGCAATCTCAACATAGTCTTTGATACCAAGTATCCAGGAGAAGTGATGATGAGCCAAAGCCGTTTGTTGTTGGATGTGTTGTGGTGTATATAGTCAGTGACAGCAAGTGGGTGGATGAGTATTCAGAGGTATTCTGGTCAAATGACCTGCTTCTAACACCGGATAGTTTAGTAAAACATGGCTCTACCTGTTCTGCACATTATGTCAAAGGCACTCCTAAATTTATGGAAACAATTAAGATCTGAATTAGAAAACCTCTGTGCTTTAGGCATCATTGGATGTATTGAGGGTTCAGAATAGTTGGCTTCCATTGTGTTTGCATGTAGAAGATAAAGGTCTTTGAGATTATATGCGCATCTGTATGATCTGGATCATAATATATTTGTGAACTGCAAACTCCTGCCAAACGTTCATGAAATGCTAGCCACGCTCAAAGGAACAGTGTCTTTGACTTCACTTGATATAGGTGAAAAGTCAGAACACTGTGGGCTTAGCCACAAGTGTTTGTTTCAACCTCGCAAGCTAAACGACGATTGCCTTAACCACACATATGCACATGCAGAGTCTAGCTGCTGGTTGATGGGGACGGAAGCTGAAAAACTCCACAGGAATAGATCTGCAGTGAGTTAAGTGGATTTTTCTGGGCTAGGGGATCAGGAGTTGTTTTTTGGGTCCGGGGATGGTCAGGGGAGTTTACTGGTCTGGGGGTTGGCTAGTTTTCTGGGTTGCGTAGGGGTTTTGGTAGTTTACTGAGCTAGGGGATTTAGGGCTAGTTTTCTGCACTGGGTAGGGGTTTGGAGGTAGTTTTCTGGGCTGGGGGGCCATTTAAGTTCTCTGGGCTAGGGGGGCCGGGCTAGTTTACTGGGCTGGGTAAGGGGTCAGAGGTAAATTTCTGGGTGGGGCATCTAGGGTAGTTTTCTAGGCTGGGGGTCAGGGATAGGTTTCTGGGCTGAGTGTTGGGGCCGTTTTCTGAGCTGGGGGTAAGTTTTCTGGGCTCGGGGTTAGGGTGGTTTTCTAGGCTGGGCTTCAGAGGTAGTTTTTAGGGCTGGGTGATAAGGGGTAGTTTTGAGGTCTGGGCGTTCAGACTAGTAGCCAAGGGAGGTTGGGGTTGTTTTCAGGGCTGGGGGATACAGGGCCACTTTTCTGGGCTGGGTAGAGGTTCAGGTGTCATTTTCTGGGCTGGTGGACCGGGGCTAGTTTTGTGAGCTGGGTAGGAGGTCTGGGGTAGTTTTCTGAGATGGAGTCAGAGACAGTTTTCTGGGCTGGATTGGGGGTAGTTTTCAGGGCTGGGGAGAGGACTAATTTTCTGGGCTGGATAGGGTGTTTGGGTTTTTTCACGGCTGGGGTCATAGGTAGTTTTCTGAGCTGGGGGTTGGGTTTTGTTTTCTGGGCTGGGGTCAGGGTTAGTTTTCTGGGCTGAGGGTCTGGGTATTTTTCTGGGCTCTGGGTCCGGAGGTAGATTTTAGGGCAGGGCGGTCTGGGTAGGTTTCAGGGGTATGGGAGTTCAGACTAGTTTCATGGCTGAGGGAGGTTGGGGTCATTTTCAGGGCTGAGAAAATCAGGGACAGTTTTCTAGGCTGGGTAGAGGTTTGGAGGTAGGCTCGGTAGAGGTTTGGGGGTCATTTTCTGGGCGGGGGCAAGGGCTAGTTTTGTGAGCTGGGTAGGGGGTCTGGAGTAGTTTTTTGGGTTTTTCAGTGCTGGCCCATTGGGGTGGTTTACTTGGATGGTGGAGGGTTAGGGTAGTGTTTTATAATTCAGGTTTGGGTATTAGGTCTAAGGGCAGTGGTGTAGTTTTAGGGGTTCAAAATATCAATGTCAAAAAAATAGATGAAAAAATATAGAAAGCAAAAATATCAACTCCTAGAGGTAAGTAAAAAATATTGAAAAAAAAATCAATGTTAAACATATAGTTGTACAAAATATTGATTTTTATATAGTATGCGCCCCCTGGCGTGTACAGGAGGTTCCTGGTGGGCTAGTTGGCCCCCAGGGACCCCCAGTATGCAAGGGGAATTAGTTCCCCCTCTGCAAACGCACCAGGGGACTGCACTGCAGGGAGGAGTAATGAGGCCACACCCCTTTTTACACCTCTCTGCAACGCAGCCCCCTGGCGCAAATAGGAGGTTCCTGGTGGGCTAGTTGGCCCCCAGGGACTCCCAGTATGCAAGGGGACTTAGTCCCTCAACTTAGAACACGCTACGGGTGCATTTGCACAGTGGTGAAGGTAGGGGGCGGGGCTTGAGGTGATATGAGTGCAAACATGCCCTGTGGCGCGTTTTAAGTTGAGGAATTCATTCCTTTTCAATCCAGAGGCCCCCTAGGGGCCAACTAGTCCAACAGGTACCTCCAGTAAACACTGGGAAGCTGCGTTGCAGAGTGTTGCAAAAAGGGCGAGTGCCCTCTGAACACTTCTCTGCAACACAGCTCCCTGGCGCATACTGGAGGTAATTGGTGGTCTAGTTAGCTCACAGGGGACCGCAAGATTGAAGAGGATTTAATTCCCCAACCTAAAACATAGGTGATATTCTGTCTGCACACTGTTTTAAGGACAGCTTTGGAGGTGTGAGGGGGTTGGGATAGTGTTTGTTAAGGGACATGATTTTAGGCCTCAGGGCAGGGGAAGAGGAATAAGTAGTTTTTTGTGCTTAGGAGAGGGCGGGTAGTTTTTAGGGCTTAAGGTTTAGGGTAGTTTTTAAAAATAGGTGTTTGGGTTTTAGGCCTACGGGCAGGGGTTCGAGTAGCTGTAGGGACAGCACAGGGGTGTGGGAGGGGGCAAAGTACTGTTTATGTATGTAACAGGGATAGCATGGTGGTTGGGATATCAGGTGGGGAGGGGATGGGAATGAGTTTGTAGCTTTAGGGGGGTAGGGTCACCGCCTCAGCAATGCATACCCCTTTACCATTCATGCCATCACATTGAAATTACTCGGTAAAGGCATGTGTGTTAAAGGAATGCATGGTTAAGGCGCATTTGTGGTTTACACTGCGTGGTAGAGGCACGTGTGATTTATCCAGTCGTGCTCTATCATACAACCCTTGATATATTCTGTGAGACCGGTGAGAACAGCGTGACTAATACTCTCTAGCGGAATGCAACAAAGTCCACCCAAGCCTAGTTAAAATTCTTTGCAGGATGGTTTGGAGGCTGAGGTGCTTTGCCATGGAGATAACACCTACATTTGAGGTAGTGAAAGGTCCATCTACTTGGTATCACTGAGGGCATGGAGGGGCTTTGCCACAAATTATTTCTAGAAAAATGGTTTCATAAAATCCTACCTGTGGATCAAATGTTGTCATGTTTTCTTACTGATAGCAAGATTTAGGTACTACAGAGGCAGAAACTTTGATGGTGAGGGGCATGAAATGAGTGACATTGTATTAACACAGAATAAACGTATTACCAGACTACACAGGCTGGTCCATCAACTTAGAAAATTTAGAATGATGAATATATGATCCACCAACTAGCAAAACTGAAGGAGATTTTTAAGGGGGAGTCCCTGTTCTTCTATCACTGGATTATGCCTGGGGCTGGTTAGATGAGTACTTCCTCACCCTTAAGACTGGAGGCCATCTCCTGGAGGGATCTGATGGAAGTCTGGGAGAAAACAGACAGCAGACTGCATCTGGGCATGGGAGTCATTGGTGTTCCTACTGTAGCCATAGTCTAAAGAGAGATGAATCAGTGCCCATGTGCTGCAGTGCTGAGTGAAACCACGTCTAAATGGATACAGATGGCAATGGCCATACTGTTTCTTCTTATGGGGATGATGTGACCCAGCTCCTGTGGACTCACAGATTTGAGGAACATTAATACCCTTCTTTTAGAGGAACACTGGTTTCTCCCTTTGTGTTTATTTGCTTTAGTAGTTGTATTAAATATGTTGGTTTGAGTCCGGGAATGTTTTGGTGACAGATACTTCAGGGCCAGAATTTTGAGATTGGGATTTGTCCTCGACAAGGGTTATGATAGTGTTCCTTTTCCAAGTTTATTCCACATACAGGCACTCCATGACTCACTATTCTAGTTGCGATAGATAATGACATCCAGAACTAATACATCTAAACAATTCAAGGTGTTATCCTGGAATGTGGAGGGTTTATTGGATAAGACCGGGGAAGCTGTGCTGAAGGTCCTCCTGATGCAGGAACTCCACTTTTCAGCGCAGTGTGTCTTTCTCGGGAGATATGATTTCGCAAGGGTTTCAGCACAGAGGTTGCAATACCCTTACATAAATCATTTCCCTTAAATATGATAAAATTCATGGTGCAGGTGAGTGTTTATTTGGTTGGCTTGCCATTGGTCCTCTGCAGTTAACACTCTCTTCCTACTCTCATCACGAATACATTAGAGACGTTGACATCTAGTCTGCTGTACTCTACAGAGAGAATTATGGTTCCTTAGGGGTGACTTTAGGCAGTCATAGACAGGTCCCTGGACACAAATTCTCCGACCCTGAATTTCCGACCTCATCACGAATACATTAGAGACGTTGACATCTAGTCTGCTGTACTCTACAGAGAGAATTATGGTTCCTTAGGGGTGACTTTAGGCAGTCATAGACAGGTCCCTGGACACAAATTCTCCGACCCTGAATTTCCGACCACAAGTGCTATAGAAATGGATGGCCTACCAGGTTTGAATGATGTTTGGCTTGACTGGTGATTACAGCTTGCTGAACCGTTTTTATTGTACCAGTAGGGAGCCATTTGAAGATTCTTTGAACCATGCAGAAAGTGTGGAAGCAGGCAGAGGAGACTGTGTTGATCTGTTGTTTCATAGTGAGTTTGCTGTCCAGGATGATTTTGAGGTAGCGGATTTGGTCAGCTGGTATGGGGGTGGGTTTCAGTTCTTTGGACCACCGGGTGTCATTCCAGGGGGAGGCATTGTTGCCACAGATCAGCACTTTGGTCTTATCAATGTTGTGCTTCAGGCAGTTGTCCTTCATCCAGCCAGCAACATTCTTCATGCAGTTGAGGAATTTGGTCTTAGTGGTGGTGGGACCTTCTGAGAGGATGAGCTAGGTATCGTCCACATAGCACAGGGGTACTCATAGTACGGCCCGCGGGCCGCTGGCGGCCCGGCAAGCCTTCCCTGGCGGCCCGCGGACCGTCCAAACATCGTACCCGTGTTTTAATGTATATATATTTTTTTAAGAGTGTCAGCAAAAACCCCTGCGGCAGCGCGAGTCAAGAGACTGCTGCTCGGTGGGGGCCGGGGTCGTGCGATTCCGTGGAGCTGCAGGGGCCTACGAGGTGAACAAAGCCTCATTAACATGGGAATGATCTTTTAAAGACCTGTCAAGTGAGGCATGGTCTTTTAAAGACCTGTCAATTGCTCGGGTGCGACTGTGTGTGTGTGTGCCCGGAAGCTCTCAGCCCGGGCACACACTGGCAGGATGAGGTGAAGAGGGTGACAGAGGGAGTGGGAGGGAGAGTGAGGGAGAGAGACAGAGGCACTGAGCAAATCACATGTGTTGCATAGATATGTGCATGCCATGTCACAGCATATGGATTATTGATACAAGCGGTCCACAACTATCGTAATCCTACGGATCCTGATGTGCTCATACCTGTTGTTCTTGTCTTTAATTAAAATCAAATAAATACATATATGTGTGAAAACACCTTTCCCTTCTTTCTCAACTTTCAATGCCCTGGAGCATCGCTCTCGTCATTCCCACATCCAATGCACTCTATCTATGTTTCTCCTTTCCCTTCTCCCTCACTTCTCCTCTCTTCAGAGTCTGGTATCTGCTGTTGTCACCAATGCTGCTGAGCTTTGCTGCTCCCCTCAAAGCTGCTCTGAAAGGCTGGGGCTTAGGATAGATACACATCTCCTTTCCCCTGACATACACTGGAGTGAGTGTTGGGGGGCTTAGGACAGACACACATCTCCCTCCCTGAGGGAGAGCGAGGCAGACAGAGGGAGAGCGAGGGAGAGGTAGAGAGAGGGAGAGCGAGGGAGATCAAGGGAGAGCGCAGGAGAGTGATGGCGAGGAAGGGAGACTGAGGCAGACAGAGGGAGAGCGAGGAAGGGAGAGAGAGGGAGAGGCAGACAGAGGGAGAGCGAGGGAGAGGCAGACAGAGGGAGAGCGAGGGAGATCGAGGGAGAGCGCAGGAGAGTGATTGAGCGCGAGGGAGGGAGACTGAGGCAGACAGAGGGAGAGCGAGGGAGGGAGAGAGAGGGAGAGGCGGAGAGAGGGAGAGTGAGAGAGGGAGACAGAGGCCGAGGGAGGGAGATAGAGGCAGACAGAGGGAGAGCGAGGGAGCGAGAGCGAGAGAGAGGCAGACAGAGGGAGAGCGAGGGAGATCAAGGGAGAGCCTGGGAGAGTGATGGAGAGCGGGGGAGGGAGACAGAGGCAGACAGAGGGAGAGCGAGGGAGATCAAGGGAGAGCATGGGACAGTGATGGAGAGCGAGGGAGGGAGACAGAGGCAGACAGAGGGCGAGCGAGGGAGGGAGACAGAGGGAGAGCCAGACAGAGGGAGAGCGAGGGAGAGGCAGACAGAGGGAGAGAGAGGGAGGGAGACAGAGGCCGAGGGAGGGAGACAGAGGCAGACAGAGGGAGAGCGAGGGAGGGAGAGCGAGGGAGAGCCAGACAGAGGGAGGGAGAGCGAGGGAGAGAAAGACAGAGGGAGAGCGAGGGAGGGAGACAGAGGCCGAGTGAGGGAGAGGGAGGGAGACAGAGGCAGACAGAGGGAGAGCGAGGGAGAGGCAGACAGAGGGAGAGTGAGGGAGAGGCAGACAGAGGGAGAGCGAGGGAGGGAGACAGAGGCTGAGGGAGGGAGAGGGAAGGAGACAGAGGCAGACAGAGGGAGAGTGAGGGAGAGGCAGACAGAGGGAGAGCGAGGGAGAGGCAGACAGAGGGAGAGTGAGGGAGAGTGAGCGAGATCGAGGGAGAGCAAGGGAGGGAGACAGGCAGACAGAGGGAGAGCGAGGGAGGGAGACAGAGGCAGACAGAGGGAGAGCAAGGGAGAGGAAGACAGAGGGAGAGCGAGGGAGGGAAGCAGAGCAAGGGAGGGAGACATAATGAGGGAGGGAGACAGAATGAGGGAGGGAGGGGGAAGGAGAGAGAGGGAGACAGAGGGAAGGAGGTAGAGGAAAGGAGACAGAGGGAGACAAAGGGAAGGAGGGAGAGGGAAGGAGAGAGAGGGAGACAGAGGGAAGGAGGGAGAGGGAAACAGAGTGAGGGAGAGGGAAACATAGAGAGGGAGATGGAGAGGGAAACAGAGATAGGGAGAGGGAAACAGAGTGAGGGAGAGGGAAACAGGGAGAGGGAACCAGAGAGAGAGAGGGAGACAGAGAGAGTAAGACAGTCAGAGTGAGTGAGACAGAGGGAGACTGAGAGGGAGAGAGAGAGGTAGAGAGAGGGAGGGAGAGAGAGAGGGAGGGACAGAGAGAGAGAGAGAGACTGAGAAAGAATGAGAGAGATAGAGAGATGTGTGTATGTCGGGCCTGGTGGCTCAGTGGACGAAGGCGTCAGCTGCAGGGACCAGTGATCAACCTCATGGTACCAGTTTTTTTTGTTGATCAAGCCCCGCCCCGTCCCCCACTGACCCCGCCCCCACCAGTGCGGCCCTCGGCCACAAACCACACTGTAAATGTGGCCCCCGAGAGAAAGTTTGTGAGTACCCATGACATAGCATATGATGTTGAGATCATGGCTTCTGACGATGTTAGCAAGCGGTGTCATATAGGTGTTGAGGAGCGTGGGGCTAAGGGAGGAACCTTGAGGGCTTTTGCAGATGGTTCTCTTGGGTTTTGATGGGTAGGGAGGTAGGCAGGTTCTCTGTATTCATCCTGTGAGGAATGAAGTGATCCATCTGAGTGCATCTCACTGGGTACAAATCTGGTGCAGTCTCTTAAGTTTGTGGTGAGATACAGTTCTGAATGCTAGAGAGAGGTCTAGGTGTTTTGTGAGCTAATGGTTAATGGACTTCCCTAGTACCCTGGTAGGCAAAAGGAACAGCTAGATGGGACCATGGTTCTGGAGTTTGCTCAGGTATGTGGAGGGTCTCTTGAGGAGAGGTATGCCTTTTGTATGTTTCTATGTATTGGGATTTGTGTGATGTGACAATGGACATGTTAAGGATGATGATGAGTTGGGAGCTGATGTCCTTACTTCCTAGGTTAAGGAGGTGGTGAGGCAGGGTTCCACGGATGCTCTTGAGTGGATGGAGTCCATGATTGCTGTCATGGTCTGTGTGATGAGCTGTTCCCATGCAATGAGTATCTGGCTGGGGAGGCATTCATTGGAGTGAGAAGACTGTGGGGGCTGTTGGGTTCGGGTATCAAAGTTCCTCTAGATGGTTGCTACCTTGTTGTGGAGATGGTTTCCTTGAATGTCACAGAGTTCCTGTGATGGAGGGATTGTGTTCTATTTGGCGTCTTGGTGGGAGAATTCTCAGATGAAGATAAAGAGTTCCTTGTTGCTCGCCTCAATGCTGTCTACTTGGGTATCCTTTTTTTGCAACTTTGAGTCATTGGTTGTATTCGTTGAGGGCTGACTTGAAGGTTGATTGATTGATTGATTGATTGATTTAGATCTTATATAGTGCATACTGTCACCATAGTGGTATTCTGGCGTTTCAGGCTAATAAACTATGACCAGAGTGGAAACAGGTCGCAGCAGAGAGAGAAGAGAGGGACTGGAACTTAGGCCTTGGGATAAAGCCAGATTTTTAGGTTCCTGCGAAACTCTAACAGAGAGTTGACTTGCCTGAGGTTCTGAGGGAGTTCATTCCATAGACGGGCACCAGCCACGCTGAAAGCCCTTCCTCCTAACTTGGACCATTTAAACCGTGGAATCGCCACAGGCCAGTGCTGGAGGAGCGGAGCTGCCTTGTAGGGCGATACCATGTAAACCTTTCCTGTAAGGGGACAGGACCTAGCTCATGCACTGCTCTAAAAACTAAGTATGGGCAAAATTTGAGAATTCGCGATCCGTGAATTAGAGCGAAAGCGAACTCGCAATTCACAAAATTCACGAATTTGTGCGAATTTGTGAATTTGCTGTTTTTGCCAGTTCGCGAGGGTTTTTTACAAGTTCGGGAACACAAACTTACTTTTGTGGTCGCAACGTTGCGACCATGTTGTTTCTACGTGTCCAGCCTGTTTGCGACCCTGTAGTTCATCGCAGCCACCCTCCAGTTCATCACTGCCACCCTCTGGTTCACCAAAGCCACCCTCTGGTTTGCCACTGCCAACCTCTGGATCATCACTGCTATCCTTTGGTTCATCACCTTGTGGTTCACCACTGCCACCCTCTAGTTCATCACTGCCACCCTCTGGTTCATTACTTCCACTCTCTGGTTCGCCACTGCCACCCTCTGGATCATCACTGCCACCCTCTGGTTTGCCACTGCCACCCTCTGGATCATCACTGCCACCCTCTGGTTCATCACAGCCACCCTCTGGTTGATCCCTGCCACCCTCTGGTTCATCAATGCCACCCTCTGGTTTTCCACTGCCACCCTCTGGATCATCACTGCCACCCTCTGGTTCACCAGTGCCACCCTCTGGTTGATCACTGCCAACCTCTGGTTGATCACTGCCACCCTCTGGTTCAAGGCTGCCACCCTCTGGTTCATCACTGCTACCCTCTGGTTCACCAATGCCATCCTCTGGTTTGCCACTGCCACCCTCTGGATCATCACTGCCACCCTCTGGTTCACCACTGCCACCCTCTGGTTCATCACTGCTATCCTTTGGTTCATCACCTTGTGGTTCACCACTGCCACCCTCTGGTTCATTACCTCCACCCTCTGGTTCGCCATTGCCACCCGCTGGATCATCACTGCCACCCTCTGGTTCATCACTGCCACCCTCTGGTTTGCCACTGACACCCTCTGGATCATCACTGCCACCCTCTGGTTCACCACTGCCACCCTCTGGTTCATTACTGCCAACCTCTGGTTGATCACTGCCACCCTCTGATTCAAGGCTGCCACCCTCTGGTCGATCCCTGCCATTCTCTGGTTCATCCCTGCCACCCTTTGTTTCATCACTGTCACCCTCTGGTTCCGCACTGCCACCCTCTGGTTCACCAGTGCCACCCTCTGGATTATCACTGCCACCCTCTTGTTCATCACTGCCACCCTCTGGTTTGCCACTGCCACCCTCTGGATCATCACTGCCACCCTCTGGTTCACCAGTGCCACCCTCTGGTCCATCACTGCCACCCTCTGGTTGATCATTGCCACCCTCTGATTCAAGGCTGCCACCCTCTGGATTATCACTGCCACCCTCTGGTTCATCACTGCCACCCTCTGGTTTGCCACTGCCACCCTCTGGATTATCACTGCCACCCCCTGGTTCATCACTGTCCCCCTCTGGTTTATCACAGCACCCTCTGGTTCATCACTGCCACCCTCTGGTTTGCCACTGCCACCCTCTGGATCATCACTGCCACCCTTTGGTTCATCACTGCCACCCTCTGGTTTACCACTGCCACCCTCTGGATCATCACTGTCCCCCTCTGATTTATCACAGCACCCTCTGGTTCACCACTACCACCCTCTTGTTCACCACTGTAGATTATGGGGAGAAAGCAAAGCACACCTTCCCAGCCTCAACTGAGATGAAATCATTTGGGGCTGGTTAATGTGTCACTGAATTTGAGCTTCAAGTCTGGCACCTGCTTCATTAGCTGTAAGTGCTTCCTGTTGCAGTTTAATTTTTTTACAGGAGCATTGTGCCATACTTGTAACTATTCTCTGACCCTGCTTTGAGGGTCAGTGCATGGTCAGAGAATAGTTGCAAGTAGACAACTGAACTCTGGAGGGGCCCCTCAGGAAGCACTACAGGGAATGGTTACAAATTAGCTTGAACTTTTGCACCTGCTAAGTGTTCAGTTTTCCAAAATTCGTTTTTCTGCTATTTCGCGAGATTCGCGGGGCGCGAATTTGTGCGATATCGAACTTGCAATCCTCAAATTCGTGCGAATTTGCAAATTTCTTCTTTTTTGCCTGTTCGCGCAGTTTTTTGCTTATTTGCGGACCGCTTGAAGCGTACGAACCCGAGGTTGCCCATGCTGTCGTGTATGGGCGCGGCCATCTTGTTTGCGTGACGTGTTTCTGTTTCCGGGCGCTAGTTGCATGTTCGCGTCGTATGCGGCGCGCGATTACGTGTTCGTGGGCGTTTTTGCATGCTTGCGGGGGAAATATCACGCAAACTTCCCCATACGGTCCTCTATGGGCGCGGCCATCTTGTTTTTCATTCACTGCTATGGTTTTGGGCATGCTACCTTTCTATCCATCTTACATCTTTTTAATCCTATGTTTTTCTGAAGTTTTTTTTTGGTTTTTTTTTGCCTATTATCTCTCTCTTCAATTTCCTACATCTATATTTTGTGTTTTTTTTACTTTTTGTTACTTTATTACCTACTTTATTTCTTTCGCTCTCTCTCTTATTTTTTTCACACCTATTCTTCTTTCCTTCTTCTTGTGCCCAGGACCATGGCTAAGGGAGGCGACAAGGGCAAGGGTAAGGACCCAGCACCCCGTACCCGGCTCCCTTGCGGGCGTTTGCGGGGGGAGGAAGGCCAGGCCAGGGAGATCTTCTCTGCGGTGGAGGTGGCCGCCTTGATGATTTTTGTCCAAGTCCACCTCCCTTAGACCGTGGCAGCAGGTGGGCGGATTGCTTCCAGTTACGGCCTCCAGGAGCATCACCAGCTGTGGGAGAAGGTGTGCTGGTGCATGCATAAGGAGTCTGGGGTCCGGCGCTCCTACCAGCAAGTGATGCACCAGTGGAGTGACATCCTGGACCGGGAGCTTGACATGCTCGACCTGCTAGGATTGGAGATCCCTGGCCTTGGTAAGTAGCTATTTATTAACTACTTTTTTTCCTTCTGCTCTGTTATATTGCTAATCTATTTTTTTCCTGAAGAGTACGAATGCTGCTGATTTGATTACAGTGACCACCTGGATTCCGTCCGGAACGGTTGCTCCCCCACGCTCCCTGCTCGATCTATCTGCAGCACCTACAGCCCGCAGCTGAAGCCCCTTGCACCCTCGACCTCCCGACTGCACCTGATATCGTAGCCTCAGACAGCATAGTCGCGCTTTGAAGCTCTCGCTCTTGCAGCGCCTGGAAACTTTATTGTATCATCTGCCTCGCGCTCTGTGCTTCTTTCACTGTGATATTAAAGGCGTGCACCGTAGCGCCTCCTACTCTAATTGCGCTTTGAAGATCATTATCGTGTAGCGCTTTTGAAACCTAATTGTGCTCATTTAATTAGCGCTGTGTATTTATCGCTTTGACATCTGTGTTGTGTAACGCTTCCAAGGTTGGTTGCTTTGTGGATAGCGCTTTAGGTGTACATATTATGTAGGATTTAGGTGCCTTTGATAGCTTGCTGGCGAGCATTGTGCTGTGCCTTCGCTGTTTGTTTTCACTTTCATTCCTCCATTTTGTGTTTTGTTATCCCCTGACCCGCCTCTCCGATCCCGCCTCCCTGCTGACCCTCCCACACACGAATAGCTGACTCTCCTCAGCCCAAGCCCAGCTGTGACCGCCTGGATTCCGTCCGGAACGGTTGCTCCCCCACGCTCCCTGCTCGATCTATCTGCCGCACCTACAGCCCGCAGCTGAAGCCCCTTGCACCCTCGACCTCCCGACTGCACCTGGTATCGTAGCCTCAGACAGCATAGTCGCGCTTTGAAGCTCTCGCTCTTGCAGCGCCTGGAAACTTTATTGTATCATCTGCCTCGCGCTCTGTGCTTCTTTCACTGTGATATTAAAGGCGTGCACCGTAGCGCCTCCTACTCTAATTGCTCTTTGAAGATCATTATCGTGTAGCGCTTTTGAAACCTAATTGTGCTCATTTAATTAGCGCTGTGTATTTATCGCTTTGACATCTGTGTTGTGTAACGCTTCCAAGGTTGGTTGCTTTGTGGATAGCGCTTTAGGTGTACACATTGTGTAGGATTTAGGTGCCTTTGATAGCTTGCTGGCGAGCATTGTGCTGTGCCTTCGCTGTTTGTTTTCACTTTCATTCCTCCATTTTGTGTTTTGCTATCCCCTGACCCGCCTCTCCGATCCCGCCTCCCTGCTGACCCTCCCACGCTCCGCCCCCTCCACTGTCCATTTATGTCAGATGGTCCCACGCGCAGTGTCCACGCGCTACGGCCACGCCAAAGGTGCGCCAAAGGTAAGCCCGTCTACGCCCGTCCGCGCCTGGACCGCGCCCAGCGCCAGACCCCCTGGTCCACGCAATGCCCAGCCCACTTGCATCACTTACGATGCCACCACCCTCCTAGCCCTTAATCCCTGCCGTTCCCCCAACTGCGTCCAAGCCGCTCCTGGACACTCCCATGGACCCTTCTCTTGCTACTCCTGCAAGTTCGACGGCACCAAAACCAACTCCTCATCCACCAACACCAAACAGAGACCTGACACCAACCACCTAAATTGCATCCTGCTTAACACTCGCTCGATCCACAGACACGCCATCGACCTCTGGAGTCTACTAGACACCATCTCACCGGACGTCGCCTTCCTAACAGAAACATGGATGAATGCCTCTTCAGCCCCAGACATCACCATTGCCATCCCGGAAGGATACAAGATCATCCGTAAAGACCGCATCAAGCAAACAGGAGGAGGCATCGCTATCGTCCATAAGAACTCCATCCGCATCTCTACCAGCTCAGACGTCAACCTTAACAGCGCCGAACACCTTCACTTCCAGATCCACACCGACCCCACGACCACACTCAGAGGCACCCTCCGATACAGGCCACCAGGACCCCGAGCACAATTCAGTGACGACATCATCGACTTTATCACCCCACACGCCCTCCCCTCCGAGGACTACATTCTACTGGGAGACCTCAATTTCCACCTGGAAAAGAGCAAAGACAGCAGCGCCACCACCCTTCTGGACAACCTCGCCAACCTCGGACTCAAACAACTTGTCACTACCCCCACCCACATTGCAGGTCACACACTCGACCCTATCTTCACCTCCAGCAAACATGTCTCATTCTGTTACACCACAGCTCTTCATTGGACGGACCACAGCTGCGTTCACTTTATCTACAATAAGACCACAATCCACAACCATCCTCAACCCACCCTGCGAAGAAATTGGAACAAAATCACCATCGACCAGATCTCCTCATCGCTTCTTCAAAACCCCCCTGCCCACTCCTCAAACCCCGACCAAGCAGCCATTAACCTCACCCAATGGCTATCCAACAGCGCCGACATCCTAGCACCGTTAAAAAAACGCCAAATCAAACTAGGCAGCAAAAACGCCTCCTGGTTCAACGATGATCTTAAGAAATCAAAGAAACTCTGTCGCTCCCTCGAGAAGGCCTGGAAAAAAGACCCAAACACCAGCACCAGGGATGCCTTCAAAAACGCCACCCGCATACACCACCAACTGATCCGGACTGCCAAGAGAGCCGCATTCAAAGACCGACTAGACAACAACGCCCACAACAGCAAGGAATTATTCAACATCGTCAAAGAATTTACCAACCCATCAGCCAACTCCAATGACATCAACCCCTCTCAAGCCCTCTGCGACTCCCTAGCTTCCTTCTTCCACAACAAAATCGCAGACATCCACAACAGCTTCGACAACCAACCCGGACACCAACCAACCCAACCTTCTGCAGGACCTTCACCCCCCTTGAACATCCTTAACGACTGGAACGCAATCTTCACTGAGGATACCATCTGCCTGATGAACTCCATCCACTCAGGATCCCCAACTGACCCATGCCCTCACCACATCTTCAACAAAGCCGACTCCATCATAGCACCACACCTCCGAGATGTCATCAACTGCTCCCTCAACTCCGCCACCTTCCCAGATAGCTGGAAACACGCAGAACTCAGTGCCCTTCTGAAAAAACCCACAGCTGACCCCACCGAACTCAAAAACTACCGTCCCATCTCGCTTCTTCCATTTCCGGCCAAAGTCATCGAGAAAGCTGTCAACAACCAGCTCGCCACCATCCTCGAAACCAACAAATCCCTCGACTCCTCACAGTCCGGCTTCTGAGCCAAACACAGCACTGAGACCGCACTTATCGCAGCAACAGACGACATTCGAACTCTTCTGGACAACGGAGACACAGTCGCCCTCATCCTCCTCGACCTCTCCGCTGCCTTCGACACAGTCTTGTCATAGCACCCTTTTACAGCGCCTCAGAAACGTCAGAATCCAAGGAAAAGCACTGGAATGGATCACCACGTTCCTTACCGGAAGAACCCAGAGAGTCCGCCTCCCACCATTCAAGTCAGAAGCCTCTGAAGTCATCTGCGGCGTGCCACAAGGATCGTCACTCAGCCCCACCCTCTTCAACGTATACATGAGCCCCCTCGCGGCCATCGCTCGCCAACACAACCTCAACATTATCTCCTACGCTGACGTCACTCAACTGATCCTCTCACTCACCAAAGACCCTAACACCGCTAAAACCAACTTACACAAAGGAATGAAAGAAGTAGCCGAGTGGATGATGCACAGCCGTCTGAAACTGAACTCAGACAAAACAGAAGTCCTCATCTTAGGCACCTCCCCCTCCGCCTGGGATGACTCTTGATTGCCAGAGGCCCTTGGAAAAGCACCCATCCCGACGGACCACGCACGGAACCTGGGCGTCATCCTGGACTCCTCACTCTCGATGACCAGACAAGTCAACGCCGTTTCATCATCCTGCTTCAACATTCTTCGCATGCTCAAAAAAACTTTTCGCTGGATCCCCACCGAAAGTAGAAAAACGGTCACCCACGCACTAGTCACGACACGAGTCGCCTGGACTACGGAAACACCGTATACGCCGGCACCACCGCAAAACTCCAGAAAAAACTCCAACGCATCCAGAACGCCTCAGCCAGGCTCATACTAGACATCCCGCGTAAAGAACACATCTCTGGTCACCTGAAAAACCTCCACTGGCTCCCCGTAAATAGGAGGATTACTTTCCGCCTCCTAACCCACGCACACAAAGCACTTTACGAACTTGGACCCGAATGCCTCAGCACACGACAGTCCTTCTACACCCCCTCACGTCATCTACGATCCTCCAACCAAGCCCTTGCCACTGTACCTCGCATCAACAAAACCACTATGGGAGGCAGATCTTTCTCCTACCTGGCAGCTAAAACCTGGAACTCTCTTCCCACCCACCTTCGCCTCACTCAGAACCACCTAGCATTCAGAAAGCAACTTAAAACTTGGATATTCGACTAGTAATTCCCCACCCTTCCTCAAGCGCCTTGAGATCCTATGGGTATGTAGCGTGCTATATAAATGTCTTGACTTGACTTGACTACATTGCAGGTAAATTAATGTTTAAACAGCTTCTGTCATTGCAGGTGCTCGCCTGGTTATTGGCGTTGCTACTATGCTTACTTGTTTGCAACTTTTTAGTCATTTCAGAGCATTACTGCTTAATGCTAGAGACAGTAGACACAAGTCTAGTCCTTCTTTGTACTCCTGCTGCTGCCACTTTGAAGAGATAGTGGTGGATTGATACGTTAAGTATATTATTTATTACTTGTTATAGGACATTTGTTAGTGGTCTGCAATCATGATGACGGACTGTGTCACGTGACGTCTCTTGCTGCTGAGTGAAGGCGGTCGTAGTAGAACCTTATTGTTGTTGATGTAGTTAGTGAATTACATAATTTTCCTATTAGACGGTCTGCGAATCCTGCAATACTGCACTACTATCCTCCTAGTTGACCAGATCAGATGCAATTGATGTTAATTTGTTTCCCCGACATAATTTTAAATTGAGTACAAAGAAATCAAAACTTTCCAAAAAAACAATCATCCATGTTGTGTTTCTTTATTTCATGTTCACCAGCACCTCCCAGGGGCAAGGCACAGGCGGCGACAGAGACTGGTGGCCGAAGGTGGACAGGAGCAGTCCCTTGCAGGCTCTTCTGCTGGCCCCAGTAAGTTGTTCTATTGTTATATTAATACTTATAATTCCCTAACTTTTACAGCTCCTATTCCTTACAAACTGGTTCCTAAGAAGTCTATGTTTTACAAAATAGTCTTTGATCTTCTTCTGATGTAGACTACTTTCTAAATTCTTATCCTGCCTCTACCATCACTCTATGTGCTACAACTATTTACAATTATGAGTCGGTCTGTGTAGGTTGCTAAGCTTGCCCATTCGGCAAACGGTGTGAAACAAAACTCTGATACAGCAATAGCTCTAGGCACTGAGTGCAGTCCTCTGAGTTGTCCTTGCTGTCTATTCCCGTCTTCCTAATGTAAGTACTTTGACAATTTCCAACATCAAAATGTCATTGTTTACACCAAGTAAAAGGTAGCAGTTGCCTTTTTGCCTTGAGATTAGCACATCCCATACCGCTAGTGTTTCAGGGACTATTCTGCACACAAAGAAGTATGGACAAGATAAATAGGACATTGTTGATGATAGGTGCAGTTCGACTTTCGACATACCTCAGTCCGAACAGAAGTTGAACCTCCAATCCCCTGACCGACTGTCTAGAATGTCTGACCAATGATTTTACGACCCAGAAGAACAGAAGAAGACTACCTTCGAGTCCCGGCCTATCCGAGTCACTGAAACATGACTGCCAAGTGCATTAGTTCAAACCTTTCCTCTCACTCACTCGTAAACAAAAACCACAAGTGTTTGTTAGTTTTAAAGATTTATTTTCAAATAAGAAATTAAAACATTATTTCTTTATTTATAATAGCGTAGTATTCTGATGGATGAAGATGACGGTAAAGTTTAAACAACATTCCCATGAATGAGATTAGTATGACTCAAACTTAATAATAGTTAACAGACACATGAAATTATTAGAATAACTGTGCGGGAGCCCCCACTTTCTTTAAAGTACTTAAAGTACTGCTGGTGATGACTTACTAGCAGTTGGTGAATCGTCTGGCAGAAGGGCAATAGAATCTTCTTTCAGTAATTAGAAAAATTGTGCACGATAAGCAAGCATTCATTAGTTGTCATAAGAAGAAGTGTAGCATTCAATGGAATAAGCATATAAAAGGTTAACACCCTCCCCAAAACCGTTACTTTTTTTCAATCCCAGTAATAAAAAATGTGTTATGTAACATTTTCTTCCATTACAAGACAAAATAGGGGGTTGTGTATGGCATCTGAAAATATGACATGTTTTTCCTATATGTCACAACATCTGATGTGGCACAGATGACCACCAGTGCCGGGGCCAGCAGTGCGGAGGGGTCCACTCTGGATGCGGCGGCGCCAACAGAAGGTTCTGGTGGGGGAAGACTCATCGGCGGTGGACGGTGGTAAGCTATTATACTCCTTACTTATTGAAATGTTTTTGAGTAGGCTCGCAAAGGAGTGTATGATGTACTGTACAGTACTACACAGTACACTAGTATAAGTACACTGTACTGTCAAGAACATTCACTAATTTAGAAATACTTTTTGGGCTATCACGGAGAAGACAGTCAACCTTGAATTTTAATAGCATTAGCGGCGGTACTTCTCTGGTAACCAATGGCCCCCTCTATTTCACTTCAACTCAGCTTGCAAATTTTTATTGTGAAGCCAACTCAAATCAGATGTAGTTTAGGGATGTGAAGAACGAAAAGTTAAAGAAGGGTGAAACAAAGGACGAGTGAGTCTAAAATGTGGAGGTTCTCGCTGATTCATCTCAGCCGTCCGTGTGATGGTTAATACCAAAGATGCGACACACCATAGGAGTATCCGTGTGAGCGGCAGGTTAAGCCGTACCGCTTTCCAGCGTCTCCGCGTGTAAATGCGGAAGTCATTTACATGCGGAGACGCTGGAAAGCTGAGACGGCTGAGATGAATCAGCGAGAACCTCCACAGTACCTGGTAGCCGGGTCGGAATTAGAACCGGCTGAGAGCACCTAGCCATTGTGCAAATAGCTTTGGAACCGCTGCCCGCGGGAGACCTGATGAAGTCATGGGCTACTAGCCCTGATGAAACACGTGTTGGCTGGGCGTGGTAAATGAAAACTGAATTGAAGAAAAACTTCCATCAAGACTACTTCACATTGTTTGTCTATTGGTTGTGTTGTTTGATTACCTTCAGCATTTACTCTGTAAAAGGCGACGTGTGCACAGATACCTGTTGTATCAATTATGTTTGGATCTTTGTCCTAATTGGAGGTTTAGGTTCTTCCTCCTATCTGGGGCACCCTCGAAATAATGGTTAGAAATTATAAATAACGCCACACACGGGAGGCGCCAGTTGTGGATCGAAGATCAAAATGAACCTGGTCCGTTATCTTCAAAATGTTATACTGTGTTTGCTACTTGCTGGTGTTACTGATGCTGGTGTTACTGAGTGTCAACTTTCTGTTGAATTATTTTGACTTTATGTTAAAGACTATTGGCTACAGTATTTTTCTTTCTTTCTTCATAGATGCTACTCCAAAAAAGCTCACCCGTAAGGAGATGGCTGTCCGGGCCAGTGCCCGTAAGCTGGAGGCTATTTGTGCCGAGTATCGCCGGTTGTGGGCTCGGGAGCATGAGTATACTACAACAACCAGTACATCCTCCTCCACTGCCCCCGGGTCCACCAGCCACAAGCCTCCAGCAAAACAGAGCTGTGGCCCGACAGCCTCCCGCCGCACAGCAGCAAAAAAACAACATATTTCTGTATATTTCCCAGATCACTCCGTGCGCGCTCTGCAGCTAGGCCCTAACTCCCCTTTGCCACCATGGATTTCCGTCAAACCTCTTGCAATCAAAAGTATCCATACCCAGCATTGCTCCAAAACCCCAAAACCCACCCACAGAAACCTAGAAGCCCCCCAAACAGCACCCCAAAAGACAGGCAAGTGAGCAAAAATGCAAAAACTTTTTCACCTCCCATTTTCTCCAAACCACTTTTAACCGGTATTAGACCTTCACAGCAATGCCCCCAGACCCGTCAACCCAGGCGGTAACAAGTTTAACACCCCCAAACAGGCAAAAAGCAAAAGTACAAAAACGGGGACTTAGAAATATTTTGCCCTACTTCCAAAATCACTCCTTGTGCGCTCTGCTGCTGGGCCCTAACTCCCCTTTGCCACCATGTATTTTCTCCAAACCACTTGCAATCAAAAGTATCCATACCCAGCGTTGCTCCAAGACCCCAAAACCCACCCACAAACACCTGGGCCCCCCCAAACAGCCCCCTGAAAACACTAAAGTGAGCGAAATTCCTGAAAATGAAAAACTTTTTCACCTCCGATTTTATCTGAACCAATTTTATCCGGTATTAGACATTCACATGCCCCCAGACCCATCAACCCAGGCGGAAACAAGTTTAACCCCCCAAACAGCCAAAAAACAAAAACAGAAAAATGGTCACTTAGACAAATGTTTGCTAATTTACCACATCACTCCGTGCGCGCTCTGCAGCTGGGCCCTAACTCCCCTTTGCCACCATGGATTTTCTCCAAACCACTTGCAATCAAAGTATCCATACCCAGCGTTGCTCCAAGACCCCCCATTCACCCCCAAATACCAGGAACCCTTCCAAGCAGGCCCACAAAAACGCTAAAGTGAGCGAAATTCCTGAAAATGGAAAAACTTTTTCACCTCTGATTTGGTCCAAAACACTTGATTCCAATATTAGACCTTCTGAGCTATGCCCCCAGACCCCTGCAGCAACCCGCCCAAAAGCAGAACACCCCCAAACAGGCAAAAAGCAAAAAGGGGCCTACCTTCAATTCAGTCCAAATACGCTGTGCAGCTAGGTCATAACTCCACTTTTCCACCATGGATTTCCTGAAAAACAAATGCAATCAACATTAGACTGCGCCAGCAGTGCTCCAAGACCCCAAAACCCACCCACAAAAACCTGGAAGCCACCCAAACAGCACCCCAAAGACAGGCAAGTGAGCAAAAACAGAAACACTTTTTAACCTCCGATTTGGTCCAAAACAATTGATTCCGATATTATACCTTCCGAGCTATGCCCCCAGACCCCGGAAGCCTCCCGCCCAAAAGCAGAACACCCCCAAACAGGCAAAAAGCAAAATGGGCCTACCTTCAATTCAGTCCAAATACACTCTGGAGTTAGGCCCTAACTCCCCTTTTCCACCATGGATTTCCTGAAAAACAAATGCAATCAACATTAGACTGTGCCAGCAGTGCTCCCAGACCCCAAAACCCCCCCACAGAAACCTAGAAGCCCCCCAAACAGCCCCCCAAAAACATGCAATACTGGTATATTCAAAACATGGAAAATTGCGCTGTTCACAAAACATTGCTGTTTTCAGCACTTCCACTACTTCAATCCTCTTGAAATTCACATGGACATTCACTTGTTCCAGCGATTCACAAGAATCTCAGCAAGGCAGAACAAAATGGAACCACTGCGCTCTTTGAAGAAGAAGAAGAAGAAGAAGAAGGGAGGTCTACGACTAGTTTTCACTTAGTTTTCACCCAAACACACGTGCCCGCAAAACAACCAAAAATTCCAAAATTCTGCCAATTCTGGACCAAGGAACACCAAACCCCCCTAAAACATTGCCAACATCATTATGAACAAGCCAATGTTAGGAATGGGATCTCTGGCCGGCCAGTGCTTGCGCCAAAGTCAGTCAGAGACTACCACTTCCACGTCAGGGCAAGGGAGTTACGCGCCAAGATAACTCCTGCTCACCCCCTTGGTAACGTAGCACGAGCAGTAAGGCTAAACTCGGAGGCAATGTGAGTTAAGTATTTGCGCATGCACCCTCAGCAACAACACCCAAGGCCCACCACAAAGGAAACTCCACACAAGGTTATGTATAAAAATAGCCTTTGTATTACACAAAAACACATTAGATAAAAACACACACTTCACAATGTGCCAACAGGCACAGGCAGAATTTACAGGGGATATGTACAAGACAGGGCCACCTGTACCACTGCCAGGAATCAGCACTTTTATAACTAGAAATACTGTTAGAATTAGCACTTAGAACATAGAGTATAAATCACTTTAGCACACAACTAGTAACTACTGGTTACCGGAAAGTACCACCTACACAACCCTACCCACCTTAGGAGAATATTACGCAGGGAACCAGGACCTTACAGGGAACACCTGTAGTAGGGGAAAACAACCAACTAAATATCACCGTACATTTAGGGGTATAGGCCTAGGAACAAAACACATGATGCATAAACATACATTCAGCTGTGTAAGAACAAGGCATATGATGCATAAAACACATTCAG
This sequence comes from Lissotriton vulgaris, assembly GCF_964263255.1. Lineage (NCBI taxonomy): Eukaryota > Metazoa > Chordata > Amphibia > Caudata > Salamandridae > Lissotriton > Lissotriton vulgaris. Next base: position 40,003,183 of record NC_141691.1, on the reverse strand, counting down.
AGGTGGAGCACAGGAGAACACATGATGCATAAACAACACACTCAGAGGTGTAAGAACAAGGTACATGATGCATCAAAACACATTCAGAGGTGCAGCACAGGAGAATTCACAGAAATTACCTTAGCACAGAACTTACATCAAAGTTCAGGTTGCGCCACTGCACCAAAACCTAAATGTAGCAGCTGGACACTACTTGCTGGGCAGCTGAGGACAGGGACAGAACAGGGCCTAAAGGCTGAGGGAAATGGATAGGGGGAGTCTGGACGAGGAGTATAAAGGAGCATGATTGAGTTGTGGACTTGTGAACCTCAAGAATGCAGACTGAGGCACCTTCAAAGCAATAAGGAATATAAGATGAAGACAGTGCTGCTGATGGACTTGTTGTGATTAGGTGATTAGAGTTTTGTTGTGGTAAAAGTTGCAAAACAAAGAAAGACACACAGGAATAAAAGTGAATAAGGATTAAAAAAAAAGCAAGTAATTTTCAGGGCTCGGTGTCAGGGAAGTAGAGCTCATCGAGTTGGAAGTAGGTCAGGTAACAGAGAAGACCTTCTGTCACCTAAGTCGGTGTCCTCTTCTTCCTGCGTGCATTCACGTACTTTGTAATCTGGTGGTACCAAGTGCTGATTCATCTTGATCAGTGTTAACCTCTCCACATTTTTGGCCGAGAGCCGGGACCTTTTTGAAGTTACAATGGCACCAGCAGCACTGAAAACACGTTCAGAAGACACGCTTGCGAGTGGGCAAGACAAATAATTTAGAGCCAGGTTGGCGATCAGTGGCCATAGAGCCATTTTCCTGTACCAATACAGCAATGGGCTCGTATGAACAAAGACCTGTGTTGGCTCATCCAGATAGGCCTGCACCATCAACTCAAGGTTCTTCACGGTTGCTCCACTTTGCGTACCATCTGTGGCGTTCTCAGCACTGGAACAAACAAACCCTTGATGAGTTAGCCAATCCGCTTCCGACAATATTATGGCTGGGCCTGGTGCAGGTGAGGATGATGATAGGGTTGCTGCTGGTGTCGTTATCGGCTGTGAGGGAAAGTGACTCCCTTCGGCCACAGATTCAGAAGTGGAACTTGACGCTGGATCGCCTGCTGATTCAGTTGGACTTCTGACGGCTCCTTGAATTCTCTGCCAATCTTTTCCGAACCGTCTGGCTGACACAGCTATCCAATGTTTGTACTTTGAAACATCTGCCTCATCAAAAGGAATGAATGCTTTGCTGGCCACTGCCTTTTTGTACCGTGGATCCAGAATAGTGGCACAAATGTAATGTTGTTCTGTATGTATCTTTTGAAGCCTTTCATTGGCAACTAGGCAGCTTAATAAGTTCTCCGCCAACAGATATGCAGCTTGCTTTCCACCATCATCTCTCAACGTTGAAGACACCGCCTTCAGTTGGTGCTCTAGCATGTGCAACAATGGGATAGCTTTGCTCAAAGAACAGTCCTCCCTGCTGACTTCACGCGTGAAGACCTCAAAAGGACGAAGCATGTCTGTCAGGCTTTTAACTAGCTGCCATTCCTCCAACTCTAGCCTCATGTCATTAATAGCAGAACCTACTGTAAAGATATAGTCATTGATTACCATGCACTGCTCAAACAGACGCTCAAGCATGTAAAAGGTTGAATTCCAACGTGTTCCCACCACCTGGATGAGTCATTTGACTGGCACTTTACGTACATGTTGAATGCTCCTAAGCTGCTTCCGGGCCTTAAAAGAATGGCTGAAATATGTGCAGATTCTTCGGCACATAGACAGTAACTTCTTCACTAGGGGTTCAGTTTTCAAGAAATCTTGAACAACCAGGTTTATATAGTGTGCCAAACACTGCACTCTTAAATAGTCACCGTCCTGCATGGCCCTAAATATGTTACTGCCATTATCCGTGGAAACATAACCAACTATGCGATTTCTTGGTTGCAGCCATTCAGAGACCTTACTTTTCAACTCATCCAAAATGTTTTTTGCAGTATGACTTTTCTCCATGGCAAACATGGCTAATGTTGCATGTTTCCGAGAACCTTGAAAAACTGTGTCCAGGTCAGCAATTGCACTTGACTTGTCTCTAACCCCTGCAAAATACCCTGCAAAGAAAAAAAACAGTGTGCAGTGATGCACATGTAATCAAGGGCTTGGCAACTGGTCCACTTGTTTGTTGTCAAGTGGATAGTGTGAACAGCACTCTTCTGCAAAGTTGCCCCAATCACCTCCGGCACATCTTGATGTAGTGCTGGAACCGCAACTCTGGCAAAATAGGACTGGCTGGGAACCTTCCATTTCGGGCAGACTGTTGCCACTAATTCTAGAAACCCCACCGCTTCCACGAAAGAAAAAGGGAGAAGGTCCAGCGCTAGCATTTTAGCCAGCTTTGCATTATACAGACGTACCGTTGGGTGGATGCGTTCAAATGGCGCCTCCGGCCAGAACATTCCGCTAATGGTGGGCTGGATCATTTTACGTGATGATGATGATGATGACCTCTTCAAACCAGTTAGGCCCATTGATGTCGTTTTTCGCATTGGTGTCTCTCCAAGACTCTTAGTGTGCCTCATAGATGTTGCAGGGGTAGAGGGTGTGGGCGATACCACTGCAGTGCTGCTGCCAGGGGTACTGGGTGTACCAGAAAAAATGTCTGTCGCTTCTTCACTTCCCCCCTGCACAATCAGATTCTCGTCATCATCTGATTCAATATCAAGGGATACATTTGAATTTATTTTTCTTTTGGCTTCCTCGATCTTCCTCATGTGTGCTTCCCACTGAATAGGGTGGTGTTGTTTGAGATGACCTCTCTGGCCTCCGGTACCATAGTTGGTACCAAGCTTACCCCGACCAACTAATACTTTACAAATCGAAAAACAACCATGTTTTCCGCCTTTGCGCTAATAGTAAAGCAGTACCAAACTCAGGACGGGTGATGCCTGCCGGTGATGGAGGTGCTACTTTGACTTTCAATGCCAGATGAAGTGGAGGATGGGCGTGGCTGAATTTGTTTCTGTTGTTCACTTACAGCACCACTACTTGAGGTTGAGCTGGATGGAGGTCCATGCCGGTCCGTCTGACTAAAAAAGATGGAAGCTGTAGGTTGTGTTGGTGTTGTGGTTAACACTGGTGGTACCAGTGCCATGCCGCCCATATCCCGCTCAGCAGCCATTCGGGCTAGGGTTAAAATGTCTGTCTGCTGCATGCCCGCTGGGGCTGAAGTGACGACTGTGATGACTGGGTCATTGTCAGACTGTTCATCAGCAGCAGAAGATACCACTTCTTGTTTGCCGTCATCACCCATAAGTGGAAGCTTTGTGGGAGCCTTCCTTTTAGGCTTAGCTACCTTTGTCGGCTCACCATGGGGTGACTCACTCTCAGACTACATTGGTGGGTTCCAATCAACATCAGCATCATCAGAAGGAAGGGGGCTTGAGGAAGTACTTCTAGTATCCTTCCTTGACCTTTTTCTTGCTGGGGATTTGGAAGACAATGGATAATCATCATCAGGAGGAGTGGCTTCCTCGGATACCTCCTCTTGAATAGCAATTTCCTGGTGTGCCCCTACTTATGGAGGAACAAGCATTGTAGGCAGTTGTGCCGCTCCATGAACCTCTAGTCGCCCCTCTCCATGCACCTCTCCATGCGCCTCTCCTTGCGGCTCTCCTTGCAGCTGTACTTTCGCCTCTACTTGCGCCTCTCCTTGCCCATGTACTTGCGCCTGTACTACTTGTACCTGTGTTTGTGGCTGTGGTTGTTGAACACTCGTCAGCTGAGTTACACCTTGCATTGATTGGATGGTACTTTCTTGTGAGGAGCCAATATCACTGGTTGATGGTGATTCAACAACCAAAGTGGCTGCCGCAGCAGCACTCATGGTGGTCTTGGACCTAACTTGGTGTGGTGGCACTGAGCCCAATGAAGCGGAGGTGCTTCTTCCAGCTTGGTCCCCGGCGGACACAGCTGCTGCTGCAGGCATACTTTTTTTTCCCCAAAAAATGGTGTCGGTGGGCACACCAGTCTCCTTGGTAGGTGGTGCCACTTGCTTCTTCTGCTCCTTCTTACTGGCAGTGGCACTGGCGACTGTATTCGCCGAGGCGCTACTGCCAACTTTCTTTGGGGTCATCTTCTTGAGATGTCAGAACAGCAGGCCGCAGTTGCACGAGTTGCAGAGTTGTCTTGTCTGTGGCCACACGTGACGTCACGTGACGTGCTGCACACACCGCTGCAGGACTTCCTCCTGGCACTGGTGGTTCTCTTGTGCACCTAAAATCAATGGAAGCCAGAGGAACATCAGTTATACACCCCAAAAAGTCGAAAAACACTCAAAAATAACCACCATCCCATGCCATCCATGCCCTCAATGATGTTTAAATTCAAGACGCCCCAGAGAAAGACTAGGCCCATGCACCACTGAGTACCCCTGGGCATAATGGTTGAAAGCAAGGCAAACTGGGTGCAGGCCTCAGCACACTGTCTTGCTTAGAAATAGCCCCTCTACCCCCACCACATGGCCAGGCCCTGCCTGTCCAAGGCCTCAAAATGGCTCCTACCCACATGGCCAGGCCCCAACACCACCCCAAAAAGTAAAAAAACACTCAAAAATCACAACAATCCCATGCCATCCATGCCCTCAATGATGTTTAAAATCAAGACACCCCACAGAAAGACTAGGCCCATGCACCACTCACTACACCTGGGCATAATGGTTGAAAGCAAGGCAAACTGGGTGCAGGCCTCAGCACACTGTCTGGCTTAAAAATGTCCCCCTGACCCCCACTGCATGGCCAGTCTCTGCCTGTCCCAGGCCTCAAAATGGCCCCCACCCACATGGCCAGGCCCCAACACCACCCCAAAAAGCCGAAGAAAACTCAAAAATCACCACCATCCCATGCCATCCATGCCCTCAATGATGTTTAAATTCAAGACAACCCATAGAAAGACTAGGCCCATGCACCACTCACTACACCTGGGCATAATGGTTGAAAGCAAGGCAAACTGGGTTCAGGCCTGAGCACACTGCCTGGCTTTAAAATGGCCTTTTGAACCCCACCACATGGCCAGGCCCTGCCTGTCCCAGGCATCAAAATGGCCCCCACCCACCCCACATGGCCAGGCCCCGACACCACCCTAAAAAGTTGAAAAACACTCAAAAATCACCACAATTCCATGCCATCCATGCCCTCAATGATGTTTAAATTCAAGACACCCCAGAGAAAGACTAGGCCCATGCACCACTGAGTCCCCCTGGGCATTATGGTTAAAAGCAAGGCAAACTGGGTACAAGCCTGAGCACACAGCCTGGCTTAAAAATAGCCCCTTAACCCCCACCACATGACCATACCCTGCCTGTACCAGGCCTCAAAATGGCCCCCACCCACATGGCCAGGCCCCAACACCACCCCAAAAAGTCGAAAACAATCCAAAATCACCACAATCCCATGCCATCTATGCCCTCAATAATGTTTAAATTCAAGACACCCCACAGAAAGACTAGGCCCATGCACCACTGAGTACCCCTGGGCATTATGGATGAAAGCAAGGCAAACTGGGTGCAGGCCTGAGCACACAGCCTGGCTTAAAAATAGCTCCTTGACCCCCACCACATTGCCATACCCTGCCTGTACCAGGCCTCAAAATGGCCTCCACCCACATGGCCAGGCCCCAACACCACCCAAAAAGTCGAAAGCATTCAAAAATCATCACAATCCCATGCCAACTATGCCCTCAATGATGTTTAAATTCAAGATACCCCACAGAAAGACTAGGCCCATGCACCACTCACTACACCTGGGCCTACTGGCTAGTGAGGCTTACAGGCACCCCAACATTTGAAAAAAAACAACATATAACAGTGAGCTAAAATTCCATGACATAAATGAGAATTAAGTTAAAAAAAACAAATCACAGAAACAGTTGTATCATGCACCCATGACTAACCCTGGGCCTACTGGATACTGTGGCTACCCACCACAATATATATTTTGTTAAAGTTGTGAACACATTTTAGAACTGTAGTTGCCTCAACTGCAATGCCCCAAACAAACAACACCAACTTACTTGTAAAATCTCAAGTCCAAAAGTGATCCAAACTCCAAAGTCCAAAAAGTCCTCAAATACAAATCCAGCAGCAGTCACAGAAAGTAATCCTTCCAGCTCTACAGCCAAATGAAAAGTGATCAGTACATGCACAAAGCACTGGGAGGAGCCTGCTGGATAGGAACAGGAAGTTGGAGACTCTGAGGCACTTCCTTCCTCCCACCCCTCCCAAAAAATGGACTCCTGCACCAAAAAGTGCAGTCAAATATCAATCTGAGGAGTTATTCTGATCAAAATCATCATTTTCACAAGGTTCATGCTTCCTGCGGTGGATTTCTTGTGCAGAATTGCAATTTTTGCAATTTGGGGAACGCAAGCTGTTCGAATCTCCTGTTGGAAGTCAGCTGCGCGACGTCGCGGGCTTTTATGATGTACTCGCATTGTCAAACTCTCGTCGTGCAAGATGGCAAGCCGCGATAACGTAATTGCGCTCGAAAAACTCTAGCACGATCACGCAGCAAGATCGAAAATGGGGCCGCACACGCAAAACCTGAAGAAAAACAACTCGGCAGACTCAGAATCACGGTAAGACAACGCCACACGCACGATATTGTATTTTTCAAGCGCGACCAAGCAAAATAATTCGTAGCTTGTGAATTTGCAGATTATTGGGTGAATTCGTGCAATTCGCGGATAGCGAAATCATCAAAAATCCGCGAATTCGCCCGCGGAATGGATTTTTCGCCCACGCTTACTGTAAACCATACACAGAGCTTTAAAGGAGACCCTTTCCCTAATGATCAGCCAGTGTAGCTCTCTCAGAGCCAAGGTAGTAGAGTAGCTCCGTGGCCTACCATGGGCCAGGCTGGCTGCTGCAGACTGGATTCTTTGCAGTCCCTGGAAAATGTACACAGGTGCCCCCAGATATAGGGAATTGCAATAATCCAGCCTGCTACCAACTATGCTACTTACCACCAGAGAGCATGCCTCTTTAGGTAGTAAAGGTAGTATTTTCCGTAGCATGCAAATGAGGGCAAAGCATACGCTAGCGGTCTTATGAGCCTGTGATTCCATCTGAAGGTCATCAACAAACAACACCCCAAGATTACGAACTTTCCTGACTGGGTTTAAAGGTTCCTCTTCTGGTGATAGTCTGAAGTCAAATGGAAATTGTCTGGACATCCTACTTGCAGAGCAGTACACTACCTCAGTCTTTCCTTTGTTAAATTGCAATGAGTTCCTTCTGAGCCAGTCAGTTGTCTGCCGCATGCATTGCTGGAACGTGTCCATAGATAATGCATGGTCCCCTTCCAAGGAAAAGACCATTTGCGTGTCGTTGGCATAATTGACTAGACAGACTCCAGATGACTTTATGATGGAAAGCAGGGGTTACAAATAGACATTAAATAGGATAGGGCTGATCGCAGATCCCTGTGGCACCCCATGGGTGACTAAATTATTACCAGAGGACAATGGTAATAAGGTTACCACCTGCTGTCGGCCTTCTAGATAGGATTGAAGCCATTGCAGTGCCCGGCTTTTCACTCCTATATTCTTCAATCTTTCCGCTAGTATTGGATGGTTCACAGTGTCGAATGCGGCTGACATATCGATATGCACTAAAACAGTGACATTCCTGTTGTCGGCTCGCAGACGCAGATTATCCAGCATAGTGGCTAAAGCCATCTCAGTCCCTTGCCCAGGGCGAAAGCCAAACTAGTCTTTATCTAGTAAATGATTCTCTTCCAGGAAGCATGACAGACACATACTAACTGCTTTCTCTAGAATCTTCACCGGATAGGGAAGGAGAGAGATGGGCCTAAAATTTGCCAAGGAAGGCTTTTTAATCAGTGGGGTCACCACCGCCAAATTCCAGCATTCCGGGACCCTTCTTTCTTCCAGAGACTGTTTGCATATCTACCTCAGCCATGGAAAGCTATTTCACCCAAACAATTTCCACATTTTATGGGGGAGAGGATCAAGGGGGGAGCCAGAGGATACATTATCTCCCAAGCTGTCAAAAGCTGCTTCTGTTAAAGCCTGATAGTTATCCAGGAATACAGGCTGTTTGCAATCTTATCCTGAAAATGTAAATCAGTTTTATCACATAAGTTTTGGGATACTGCCACTTTATTTTACATGCATATAGGGGAGGAGAGGTCCTTGATAATTTTGAAAAGTTCTTAGGCGCATGTATAATCGAGCTGGCATAGAAATCTGCCTTAGCCATGAGGATTTCCGCTTTATATTGCAGTTGTATCCGTCTGAGATCTTTCTTATCTTCCTCACCATAACATTTTCGCCATTTCTTTTCCGCCTTCTTGCGGAGCACGCAGAGTTGTATCAGCTCCTCATTAAGGTGGCTCGGTCTGTACCATCTCTGCTAGTGCACCATCCTCTCTCCAGTTGATTACAGCTGTGTTTCATTGTCCTGATTTGTAGTGTATACCAGCTGGCTTGCTTGGTGGATCTGCCATGTTTAATTGGAGTGGTTACATCAGCAGTGTTAGTGATCCAGGTGATGAAGTTCTGGGCCACTTGTTTCAGGTTTGTTGTGGGGTGGGCTGGGTGGTGTTGACCGCATCCTTCCATTGGGTGTGTGCCACTTTGTTCCAGCTGTGGGCAGATAATTTGGGAGGCTGCTGGTAGTGCCCAGTGATTCTGCGATGGTTACATAGATGATGGAGTTGTCAGTCTACGTGAGTTCCGTGGCATGGATATATTGAGCATGAAGATTGGGTGCAGTGTTGGTCTTGCTCTCTGTGTGGAGTCTGTGACCAGCTGGGCGAGGCTGATGTTGTCCATGCATTCCAGGAGGTTGGCAAAATTAGTGTCTGTGATGTCGTCCAGGGGGAAGTTGAGGTCTTTGAGGAAGATGCAGTGCTTGGACTCAAGGGCAAGTGGGGCAATGAAGTGTGTGATGGCATCACAGAGGTGAGTGTGTGAACCCTGAGGGTCTGTAGGCAAGGGTGACCTTGAAGCTTGTTCTGTCATCGGTGTGGAGTCAGAAAGTAAGGTGTTCCATGATCAGTTTGGTTTCATCTTCGGTGGTGGTGCAGCAGATAGTGTGTTGTGGATGATGGCGATTCCACTGCATGTTTGTTGGTGTGGACCCTGTGTATCATCCTATTGCTTTGTTCATTGCAGTGGTGATGTCCATGGTTGGAGGAGGGGGGTAGCCAGGTCTTTGTGATGTAGAGCATGCCAGGGTGAGGTAGGAGATGGTGTCCCAGGCTTTGGTTGCATGCTTTCAGAGAGATCAACCGTTGAGCAAGAGGCATCAGAGTGTTACTAGGGTGTTCTCGGTCAGCGAAGTGGAAGTGAGGAGGGAAGCTGTGAGGAAAGGTGGTCCTGAGTTGCAGGTAAAGTGACAGAGGTGACAGGTGAACAGTCCTGCTGTAGAGTGCAGAGATGAGAGGCAGCAGTTGATGTGGCATCAGGGGTCCAGGGCTCAGAGTTCTGCAGTAGGGTACCAGTGGGTGACTGGAGGTCTAGAGTTCCTGGCACTGTGCACAAGTACAGATGGACACAGACAGGCTTGAATTTGGCGTACCTTCATTGTGGCTTCCATTAAGTAGGTCCTGTGAGGAAGGAGGTGAGCTATAAGTGGGAGGCGGTGGGAAAAAATTACTGTTGGTTGGAAGAGCAGGTGGCAATGGGAAAGAAAAAGTACAAGACACAACAAGGCTAATGACCAACAGTGAGAAACAATGAGGAATCAGGTACAATCACAGGAACAAAAAACCAGGCACAATGTAATGGACCAAAAAAAAGTGCAGGGCTGTACCAGAGAAAAGGTGCTAATCTTGAGGGCAGTGACGAGCTGGCACGCGGTAAGTTGTTCTAATGTTTGACACAAAGAGATGATGGAAGTAGGTTTTTCCCTTGTGACAAAACTACAGATAGCCATTGTATTTTGAGTTCCCTTGATGCAGATAATTACCTGTGGTTATACCAGATCCGCCTCTCTCCTGGAATAGAACAGTTGTACCCTATCATACATGAACTGGTGGTTCAATCTTTGTCAGAGGCGGAGCAAGACATGCTTGAGTCTCCACTTAATTTAGATCCAGGCAGGCATAACTGTATTTCCATCGGGCCTGGGGCAGATTTATCATAAAGTCATGGAACATAGTGCAGCAAGGCAGCTTGCTGTGCTACGCTTGTGACAGGGAGAGAGCAGGAACGCTCCATACCAACTAAGATGTAACACATTCTTGCTTTCTGCTTGTGCTGGCACACTGAGTGCTGCCTAGTACCAACACAGGCACCCATGCAACATGGTGCAAGGGTATCTACATTACAGGCAATATTGTTTTTGTAAAGGAAGGTATACCTTCCAGCACAAAAATAATTCTCCCGTAACCCCTTGTATTGCATATATTGCATTGTGTGATGCAATGGCAATACAAGGGCTTTGTAAATGGGGTCCCAGTTGCTAAGGGATTCCCCTGTGAGTTATTCAAAATGTTCTCTTCCCTGCTGGCTCCCCATCTATTAAATGTTTTCAATAAGGTTGAATGCATGAGCTGCCTGCTGGATGATCTCCAGTATGTGATTGTCACCATAATAGTTAAATACAATAACATTGGGTGATTTTGCCTCGTCTGGGATGATTTTCCTGCATAATGTACAAAATGTTTGCTTTGATCGTTGTCACTAGACTGGCTACTGTCCTAGAGTTCTTGATGTGATGGAACCAAAGAAGATTTACCCATGGTAGAAGTATAAGACACTGTTTACGCAGGGTTTAGATGGCCTTGGCAAAACTGGAGGACCTGTGAGGCCCGGTAACATTACTTGTGAATGACTGCGAAAGGCCTTTCATACAGTACATTTGTCATTACTGATTCAGCTGCTTGACAGAATGAATGTGTTGGCATTGATTTCCACCTCTCCTGTCAGCCCTATATGAGGTCCCTTGAGCCAGAGTTAATATAGTCCTTCCCATATCTTTCCAAATGAACCCAAGACCCATCAGTGAAGTCTCTTGTTCCCTCTATTTGTCTTACCGATTGGGCCATTAGCAAAGAGGCTTAGATGAGACGCACAGGTAACAGGTTTTTATGTTTGACACACATTTTGCATTTGTGATGCCTGGATTGGTTTTCGCAGAAATACCAACATTGCTGAAACAGAACACTTCTCTTATCACACTGCCTTGGGATTTGGTGCAAGGCTTCTCGCTAGCATAATACAAATGTGTTTTAGTATTACATCCATATGGAGATACAGCTATCTGTAGAACACTAACAATGGTTGCTTGATTACAAACTCAGCTGTAGGCAAGGATGGCATTTTCGATATGTAGCTTTTTGTTTTCTAACATGAGCGGAGGAGACACTTCTGCTGATCTCAAAAGGTTCCTGTATGCTGAAACTTGTTCCGAGCAGCTGCCTGACAACTCTATGAGGGATGTCCAGTTTGTAACCAAGATGGGGTTCTAAACTCTTACTCACGAGGTAAAAGGGGTTAGGTCATCCATAAGGGGTTTTCTTGGCAGAACAAACATTCACACCCTAGATACATACAGTTAGGTTCTTGGGACTATGCTTGATTATTATAATCCTTTATATGTATGCATATAAATTGTCTCAAGAAGATAATACCATTTTTTGTTCTAATTTCTGTGTTGATACTTATTATAACTTATATCTGCTTATGTCTATTAATAGTCACAAGCCATATATTCTACACATTAATCAAACAGGATCAATAAACCTTGAGAACTCCTCTTTGTGAATTATTTGCATATTTCTCTGAGTGAAAGTTGTAAATCTGTCTTGATGGAACAGACTTGTCATGTTCAGGTTTGGGTGGGCTGGCAGTGGCACTGTGAGCTAGCTGGTACAAGAATCAGTCTAGCATCATCCAATGTTTATGTTGTCTCCAAATGCAGTTTCTACTAATTGGTGGAAACTGCACAACATGGTGCCGCCAATGTTGGTTGTTTTCTTATTTTGTAGGGTTTAACTGAGTAGTTCCCTTGTTCTTCCTCAGATATCCCTATACACCATTTAAACCTGAGATGTCTTTGATGGTAGGGAACATCCTCCTCTGTTGAGTAGGTATAATCTATGTAATGGCTGTTGGTAAATTCAAGCTTGAAAGGATATTGTTCCCACTTTGTTAGCTGAATTCCGTAAATTAATTTTTTATAAAACTTGGCACAGAACATTTTTTTAAGAACTGCAGACATGCAGCCACTCACAAAGTACTTCAACATGGCCTTACACTAGATGGTGGGGTTGTTACTGTTGTGGTAGTGGCACATGAGGCATTTTGGATAGTGGCATTTACTCATGCGTTAAAGACCCTGAGGTAGATGATGCTACTTGGCTATTCCATGAAAATAAAGTAGGTGAAATGAGGAACCATAATGCCCTCTAACTTACCAAGAACATAATAATTGGTTTAAAGGCACCCTACCCCATAGTAATACAATGAGGGGGCAACATGGCAAGTACACGAAGGATACACATCATATGCAAATGATGACTGTCTGATCTCAGGCCAGATACTGGGATTATATAATAGTCTAGCTCCAATACATAGAAGTCATGCAGAATTCATGATGCAGACATCGACACTCGCTCCTTTGGGGGCTTTTCAAGTGGTGGAACCACAATTAGCTTAACAAGGTATTAGCTCTCAAACTTAAATGCATCCAGAAGAGAAGACATTTGATTTTGAATCACACAGAACATGTATCAGCTGTGAAGCAGTATTTCCACCTACAGGCCAGCAGAAGCATATCATACTGACAATTTTCTTGCCAATGGGAATGGCTCCCCCAGTTGAGGGGTACAGTCTTCGCTGAAGCATATACCAAAACACATGGTATCCCTTCTAGGTGGTTCTACTTGAGCTTTTAAAACAGGTACAGAATGAACACTGGGTAGCACTTGCCCTGGACTTAGGGATGAAACTAATGGGCAAGTTTGCTGCAGTAGCCGCCATAATGTTGAGTAACATAAAAGGAGAAGTGGCAGTGTTAGCTATACGCCAACCTTTTGGGATTTGTCTCCTGCTCAACAGGTATGACAATCACACAAAATTATCAAAAAAACCTATGCTACAGTGGGTAGAAATAATTTGGGAGCCAAACTTGAAAAACCACAGGTAAAGACTAATTCCAAAAAGGATAACTCTAAGCAAGCACCCGACTCTTCTACAAAGAGGAAGTGGGATAATAAGAAAAAAAAAGACAAAACAAAACCATGGATGGGCACCCTACACAGGAAATTGCCGGAAAACATTACAACTTATGTAACCGTGATATTGTGCAACCACCTGACAGGTATCAGGACACTGATACACGTTCCCCTCGTTCCTTTAAGGAGGCATTCAACAGACGTTTGAAGAGAGGATGATGGTCAGAACAGATATTGGAAGAACACATAAAACAATGAAAGGACCCATAACGCTCATCTGAATACTTAATCAAAAAGAAGATACACCCAAAATATATCTTTGAGAACTATGCATCTGAAAGGGAGTGGGCATTGACAATGTTAGACAGCACGGCAGAAGTGACAATAGTTTTCTAAACCTGATCAATGACTCTGAAAAGGTTACAATACACATCAAGATATCTAAATTCCTTATTTCATTGAACAGGTAAAATGCTTCTTTGACCTTGAGCATACAGACTTTGCTGTGGTCACCCGATTGGTGGCCATGGGATCTTGGTGCCCCCCGTGCCTAAGGTAGCTGTAAAAAGTAATCTGGGTGTTCGTCTTGATCAAGCATTGACTATGAAGGACAATGTAACCTACACAGTCGGTTCCTATTTCCATGTGCTCAATCTGTTGATATGAGTTTTCCCTCTTCTTCCTGACTCCACACGGAAAACTCTCATCCAGACATTAGCATTAAGCAGACTGGATTACTGCAACGCCCTGCTGTTCTCAGCTCATGAATCTTCGCTGGACCAGTTGCACAAAACATCTTGTTTAGTCCTAAATGTCACTCATAGAGCTGCCTCCCTTCCACTTCTCCAACAGCTACATTGGCTTCCAGTACGCAAACGCATTAAGTTCAAAATGTGTGGCACCGTCCACAAAGCTATATATAGGAGAGGCCCTGCTTACCTGGCTACAAATTTTAAGCTCTATACCCCTATCATGGATATTCCCCCTGGATCTAAATCCCTTCTTGTAGTTCCTTGGATACCTCCCTTCTTGCATTGGAATCAGCTCCCAATCCTACTAAGGCGTTGTCCAGATCATCTTCAATTTAGAAGGCCTATTAAAACTGTTCTTTTTTAAAACTTGCATTGTGTTACTTTTCTTCTTATGTCCGCAGCACAGAGATACCCCTTCAGGGATGATTCAGGTGCTCTACAAACATCATAAATAAATAAATGAATGAATAAATAAATACATAAATAAATATGCGTTGGACACAAGAACACACAGAGATTTTACATGCTGTACAAGCTGACATGATTGTTTCCAAATACTTATACACACATTTGAAGACTAAAAACCTGGTTATCTAAGTAATCGTGGGTATCTAGGATACACACATGCCACGTTCAGTGAGGGTGACACAGTACCAATTGCATATAAATCACATCTCTCAAGAAATACTGAAATGTTGGTCAGACTACTGTGATGAGGGAGTGTGCACTGTCTCAAGGGAAACAAACCATGGTTGTGACCCCAGTACCAACTTTAGAGTTGGTCACCAGAGCTAGTGTTCCAAATGCAAAAGCTCTACATCCAAGATGGCTACAATGGGCAAACTCCTTCACTGCAACAGACGTTGACTGAAGATTTGACTCTACATGACAAACAGAAGCATTTCTCCAGTATAAGCAAGAGTATCCTCTGCCTAATGAAATAATGCTTCTTGAACGCGGTGCCTACTTTATTTAATATGATGGTTCTGTACAGCCTGCCATATGGACAAAACAGCAATATCCTGCTGCATTCACCATCGTGAAAGGAAGAATGAACAATGAAGAATTCCATCCTGAAAAAACCCACATAAAGTTACTGGGTGATTGCACGGCACAGTAGGCAGAGCGTATGGCTCTAGTTCTGGGGCTACAGAATACGAATGCTGGATTCCCCATACTTATGTGATTTGTATTATTGTGGACAGTCATATAATGAAAATCTTCATTATTAAAGTCAGAATGGATTCAGGGATTTGAAATGCTCCACAGTAAATCCCAAGTTGCTTTGGGAACAGGTGCAAAGCTGAAAGAAAACTTGCCATGGTCTCTTGTCATTCATAGATTGAGTCATCAACTTGTTGGCTTACACATTGCAGTTAATTCACTGGCTGATGAGGCTGCATTGGTTCCACCACCATAGTTGCTACAAACACTCATTCCAGTTTGAGAATAGACAGAGTCATCATGTTGGCTGTCAATGAAGCATTAACATCACATACCTGCCAAAAGGCTTTCCACTCAACTACAAATTAGATGCATACAGCATACTGCATGCTCAAATTCCAGGAGTGGGGAACAGAGTAATAGCAAACAATGATCACCGACTAGGATTTATACTGGGTGCATGTGAGGGTCTGGCATTGGCCCATATAAGGGTTACTGCTGCAATCTATCTCTTCCAGCAACACTATTGGTGGCCAGGTCTTTACAAACAGACCAAGAACTTTGCTCTAACATGTGACATCTGCCATCAGATAAAGGGCTCCACCATAGTGCGCCTACCCCAGACACCTCTATACAATTAATATACAATATATACAATCAATTAATATCTGCAAAGTGTTGTACGGTTAGGGCTTCCCTCCTTCAGAATCAAGGAGTTCTTTTCATCAAAACAACAATCAGAAAACAACGTTCCTAACCTATTAGAGAAATATCTCCTTTCCCTTAATTTCCATTTTTCTCACAATATAGGAGACAGCAATTCAAACAAAAGTACACAGGCATTTCATGGATCAAATCCATAAAAACAGACACCTGATTAAAAATATAAGCAGGGAGAATACATTAGACAATCACATATTTCTTTTTGATCACTAATCGATTATAGTTATTGGACACAGTGTACAGTATTATCAAATCAATAAAATGTACTATGTCACTCAATGCCAGAATGATTCAATACTAAAAAATTAGCATTGACACATTTCAGTGGATTCCCACTGTTCGCAACCACCCTCAGGATAAATAGATGTCTCCCACCATTCAAAAGTATATTTGTTTTTCACAATAGTTGAGGCTCATTCCTTTTGCCCCTTTTGTGCTCATTCTGGGTCAGCCCAGAATGGGCATGATAACCCCCACCCCAAAAACAATTACCACAGTCTTACTGTAGCTCCCTGGAGGCATATTGGGGCAATAGCTGCTTATCTGCATAGCTGCTTATCTGCCCCAATATGCTTATCTGCCCCCCCCCCCCCCCGGGGGCAGAAAGCTCCATAGGCTTCAGGATTTTTTAATTCAGAGGTGAGGTCAGCCCAGAATAGGCCTGCCAATGCCCACATCTCCCCCCAAAAATGCTCCAGTTTTCTGCCCCCTGGGGTCAAATGGGGCAGTGGCTTCTGATCTGCCCTTGGGTGGCAGAAAGCCCACTAGACACCAGAGGTTACGCTGGCTTTTTTATGTGACTCTCCATAATGACACACCAATGCCTCCACCTTTACACAAAATAGCCACAGTCTTTATGCCCCCCTTGGGGTCACATAGGGGCAACTCCCTACAATTACCTCCCCCAGCGCATCAGAAAGCCCTCTAGGCACAAACCTGTTTTTAGCAATGTGCCTACCTGTGGATTTGTTGGCCCTAATGTAGCCGGCACATAGGGAAACCTAGCAAAGCTTTAAACGTTTTAAAACTAGACACAAAGGGGAATCCAGGATGGAGTGAGTTATGTGCCTCTCACTAGGTTGTGTTACCCAGAGTCCCTTGCAAACCTCAAACTTAATTTAAAATTCAACACATTTTCCTCATATCTCTGTGATGCAAAGTTCTGGGATCTGCGTGGATCTACAAAATTCTACCCACTACGCATTCCCCCAAGTCTTCTGAGAACAATGGTATAACACTTGTGTGGATAGGCCTATTGGCCGTGACAGGAAACGGCCCAAAACACAACATGGACACTGCACATTTTCACAGTGAAAACTGACCCTTTTTTGCAAAGTAACTAGCTGTAGTTTTTGAACCCTAGCTCTGCCGGCACCTAGAGAAACCAAGCAATCCTTATGTTTTTAAAAACTAGACACCCAGGGGAATCTAGGAATGGGTGAATTGTCTGGCTCTCTCTAGGTTCTGTTACCCAAACTCACTTGCAAACCTTAGAATTTGTCAAAAAAACTAATTTTCCTCACATTTCTGTGGTGGAACGTTGTGGAATTTGCGTGGATCCACAAAATTCCACCTACCCCACATTCCCCAAAGTCTTCTGAGAAAAATGTACCTCACTTATGTGGGTCGGTCAAGTACACACGACAGGCTAGGACCCAAAACCTATTGAGGCAACATAAAAATTACCTATCACAAAACAACCTGGTTTTGCAAGGGGGATCCCATGAGTTTTTGTCCCCTGGCTCGGCGGCCATCTAGGTAAATCTACCAAACCCATACATTTCTGAAATGAGTCCAGCAAGGTATGGCTACATCTACTGGACCTTACTGGTTGTGGGTATATATAGTAGGGGTGGGAGGAATTTGCGGAATCGCATTAAGCAAATCTCTGCGAAACACTAAATTACCCAATTTACCCAAATTGCGCGAGTGGAATGGAATTTACAGCCCAGGCCTACCATATTGGACTTGTAGGTTCACCAAGAACCCGACGAGCCCAGAGCCAATAACCTCCTCCCTCGGGCTATGCAAATGGATGGAGGGGGGCCATGCGGCCCCTCTCCCGGAGCCTCTCCCTTGATGGTCCTGGGGACTGCCACCCCCCAGGGTATGGCTATGGCAGGGCAGGAGCATGGCTCTTGCCCTGCAGTAGCAAACTCTGCTTTGCTTCTTTGAAGCAAGAGCAGGAAAAGGCTTGGGTCCGTCGCTCCCAAGACTGGACCACCTCAATATTGAAATAAGCAAACAGGAAGTCCGAGGGGGTTATTTTGATTACAGTTGTGATAAACCTTAGACCATTAATTCCAAAGTTTTTAAGCTTTATTTCTCTTATTTTTGATATTTCAACAAAGCTATTCTTAAATCAATAGAGCAGAAACACCACATTAGTAAATCACACAATTCAAAAATGTTTGAAATAGAGCTATATACAACATTTACATAGTGCAAAAATAATTGTGAGAAAAAATAATAATATATGGAACGTTTTTGCAAACAAATAATAACAACAAATCAATAATCCCAAGACAAACATCAATAACTCATGTGTACCAGTCTGAAATAAAACAGTCCTACATTTATATTAACACCAGACGGACAGTTACTCATTTTCGAGCTGTCCCACATGTCACATACATTTGATGCTTCGAACACAATATAAGATTTGAAGCAACGTTTCTGGACATCAGTTCCTGTGGAACAACTCTACACCACAATTAAGAGCCAAAATACTAAGTCCAAGTCCTTAAGAGAATCCCGGATTTGTTAGGGATTCGAAACATGTTGGCTTTGAGCATGGGAGACTGCTGATGGGGTGTGTCATGAGGAATGTCAAAAAATGTTTCCCTCAGCAGCTTCTGACAATACCCACCAGTAGGTTAGGTATCCCCATCCTCTCACAGGCAGGACAGGAAACATGTCTTTCAGCAATTTCACATCTAATTCCCAAAAGCAAAACTGATGCCAGATTGTTTAGGGTAGAAATGCACAGCATTTGTATTGTCCGAAGGTTCATAAACCAGATATTGGTCCAGAGAAATGTGTGAGACAAAGTGGGGAGTACTGGCCAAATGGCTGGCCATCTTGAATATGATCGTCTTCCCATTACAAAACATGTGTCAATCAACAATTAAACACATGTTAATCATGTTGTATCTCTTTACTTTTAGTGAAACATGGACTGAGAAGGAATGCATGTTGAAAAGAAAAGTCCAAAGAGTACTCAAACATGATGTTACGAGCAGTAACCCACTGTCTCCCGTCATCCACCTCCAGGCTGACTGTCTGCTTTTGGCACACTGTTTGGAGCACTTTGTCGCAGACAAGAAGTCCTTCTGCGAAGCTCTGAAAAATGTCTCCTCGCTATTAAAGACTGGAGGTTATCTAATAATGAGTGCAATGCTGGAAACAACATTTTACATGTGTGGCAACTTCAAGTTTCCTATTTTCTACATGGATGAGGATTTTCTGAAGGATGCACTCATTGAGGCTGGTTATGACATCCAGGAAGAGTACATTTATCTTCGGAAAACAGAAAGTTTGTATGATGTCACAGATTATAAATATTTTGTTATTTTAAAAGCACATAAAACAAGATAAATCTACTCTTCAAATAAAAAATAAAAAAATGTTTCAGAGGCAAACTGGTGGAAGAGTGAGATTAGACGAACATTACATTCCTTCTTTTCCATGATGTCTTTATTATTTCTTCAAATTATAGTCAGTTGTTGCCAGCAAATGTAACATCATGCCGAGCATGCATGAGTTGTAGTAGTAGTGATTAGTTGATGAATAAATGTGAGTAGTTGTAGTAGTAGTGCGTAATTAATGTATAAATGTGAGTAATAATAGTGAGCAGTTGGTCCATACATGCAAGTAGTTGTAGCAGCAGTGAGTAGTTCATGCATAAATTTGAGTAGTTGTAGCAGTGAGGAATTGAAGCATACATGTTAGTAGTTGTAGTAGTAGTGAGTAGTTGATGCATAAAAGTATTTGTAGTAACAATGAGTAGTTGATGCATCAATCAAGTCAATAAACAGCAATGTTATACAACTTCCTAGGTATGTCGTTCTTGTTGAAAACTCTTTACATTGAATGCTGTATTTTTAATGATAAAACCGACAATCTCGATCCTCATTCTGAGAACTGAAGCCATGAACTAGAGGCCTTACTTAAAAAGTCCAATGTACAGGATAGATGAGTCAGTAGTCATTATAAACTTTATTCAATATTTTTTTGCTCAGATCATAAAAGTACATAAAAGTTGATAAAACAGGACAATAAAACCACAACCGATCACAATTCTTTTCATAGTCAATCCCCACTTGATGAGATTTACAATGGATTACCATATGGTACACATTTAAGGAAATACATTAGGTTAAAAATTACTAGGTATATGGTTCTATAAATATCTATATTTTTAAAAAGAGTAATAAAAACAGTGAACAAGTAAAAGATTCTCATAATTAATTTGTCGGCCTCATATCTCCTTTTACGCATGCATGCCTATAAAAAAGAGTCAACTGCAACCCAGACAAACGGGTTCGGGAGTAATTTAAAAAAAATATAATGCAGCCTGGCATTGACGGAAATTGTGTCTCTTTAGAGTTATTATTATTATTATTATTATTATTAAAGGCATTTATAGCGCGCTCTGTTACTAAAAAATAGTATCCTGGCGCGGTAAAGGCGGAGCAGACTGGGAGAGGACAAATATTAAGAAACATAACAGAGAAAAATTAGACTTTAATATTAAAAAGGTGAGTTTTTAGTCCTTTCTTAAAAGCATTGAGGGACGGTGCAGTTTTTAAGTGGAGGGGAAGGGCATTCCAGGATTTTGCTGCTTTCACTGAGATTGATTGGCCGCCAAGTCTGCAATATTTAAATTTGGGGACAGACATCTGGCACATGTTGGCCGATCGTAGAGGGCGGTTAGGGACATACAGACAGAACCTTTTTCTCAGATAGACAGGGCCAGTTTGATGGATGGCTCGGTAGGCCAGCACTAGAATTTTAAACATAATCCTGTGGGCAACCGGAAGCCAGTGGAGAGCACAAAGCAGGGGACGGGCACTGGAGAGCCTAGGTGCATTAAAGAGGAGCCTGGCGGCGGCGTTCTGAATGACCTGAAGGCGGTGAATCAGGTATGCCGGCAATCCACAAAACAGTCCGTTCGAGTAGTCTAGCCTGGAGAGAATTAAGGCACGGATGACTGTCTCTTTTGCTTCTTGTGGTAGAAGAGGGAAGAACCTACGTAGGGTTTTTAGGGTGGCAAAACAAACCCCCGTGAGTTTCTTTATATGGTCCTCGAACTTAAGGTTCTTACCAAACCAAACTCCCAAGTTTTTCACTGGGCCAGATGTGGCTTTTGGAGGAGGGAGGTCAGCAGGCCAGAGGCGCTCACTAAAATCCTCAGGAAAAGAGCCGTACAACAGAACCTCGGATTTACTTTCGTTGCATTTTAATTGTGCGTGTGCTAGCCATTGAAAAACAGAGGACAAACAAAGTTGGGCATCCGACGTATCTAAATTATCTTTAGGCCAGGTAAACAAAAGCTGCGTATCGTCGGCGTACGCCATAATTTTTGCCCCTAGTTGTTCAGCGAGGTAAATCAACGGGGTGAGATAGATATTAAAAAGTAAGGGGCTTAAAATAGACCCCTGGGGAACACCTGTGGAAAGTTGTTTAGGGGTGGAGGCAAATGGGGGCAGCCAGATCTGTTGAGTACGGTTATTTAAAAAAGAAGTCAGCCAGTCAAATGCAGGGCCAGTGACACCAATATCTGCTAATCTGGCGAGTAATAGGGAGTGAGGCACCGTATCGAAGGCGGCAGAGAGGTCCAATAAAATCAGAGCCGCTCTGCCACCTCCGTCAAGGCACTCCCGAATAGCTTCCGAGATTTCGACCAAGGCCGTCTCGGTACTATAGGAGGCCCGGAATCCGGACTGAGCTGGATGTAGGGCCTCAGTAGACTCAACGAATTTATCCAGCTGCTTAAAGACAGTCTTTTCACAAATCTTTGCAAGAGCTGGGAGCAAAGATATAGGCCGGTAATTAGACGGCGTGGCCGGATGTAATCCATTTTTTTTTTAGCAATGGGAGCAATTTGGCTTGCTTCCAACAAGCGGGGACAGTAGCTGTAAGGAGCGAAAGGTTGATCAGCTGAGTAACCTCATTTCCCAAAGTTTCCGCTAAACCCGCAAATACTCTAGCCGGGCAGGGATCAGAGGGAGATCCTGATTTTAGAGCAGCCACAATAGAAGTGATGTCAATTTTTAGTTGGGGAGTAAACGTAACCAATTGCTCAGTACGTGGGGGCATTGAAGGACGCAGAGTGGATAGAGATGGTGTGAGGCCATTACAAACATTTTGTAGGTCCTCCTGAATTTTAGCGATTTTTTCAATAAAAAACTCAGATAGTTCTTCGCACCATTCCTTCGAAGCAGGCAACAAAGGTTGTGAGGCACAGGGGGACACAAAACTTTTTACAATCGTAAAGATTTCCTTACTATTGTTGCTTGCTTTATTAATGCGTCCTGCAAAATAGCTGCGTTTGGCCAATCTGATGGCTGCATAATACTTTTTTTGTGCAGCCCGCAGATCCTTTTTGCCTCGGGAAGATAGGCTTGTCTCCACAGCCTCTCCAGCTTTTTACAGTCTGATTTGAGGTCTCGGAGGGCATGGGAAAACCAGGGTTTGGAGGGGGTAGAACGGAGTCTGCAAACCCGGCTACTATTAATTGATGCAGCGGTTGCGCATTCCACCCATAAGTTAAATGCGTTGGCTGCGGCCTCGATATCAGAAGGTAGCGAAGGGCGAGAAGCAGCAAGACCCTCAGAGAGGGTGTTAAGATTAATCTTCTGTGTATGGGCAGTTTGGGGGTGGGACACAGCAGCAGTTATCAGAGGCCAAGAGAATCTGATAAGCTTATGGTCCGACCAGGTTACTGGCTCAGGATGAGTCATATTGACATCAAAATTAGAGCATACCAGATCGAGAATATGACCTCCTAAATGGGTTGGGGCAGCTACCCATTGCCTTAGTTGGGCCATAGAGAGAGCTTCTGCAAGGCGAGCTGCCTCTGGTAGGTCCGGGCTATCAACATGAATATTAAAATCTCCTAGGAGAAGATACCGGGAATGGCATAGAATCCGAGGGACTATCAATTCTTCTAAGACCTGCACAAAGTTACCAACGTGGCCTGGAGGGCGGTAGACCAGCGTGCCGCCTATGGAAGAGTGGGCATTAAAGATTAGGGAAAAATGGAGCATCTCGGCTTCAGGCAGTTGTTGTTGGGCGTCGAAAGAAAAGGTCCACTGTTCTCTAAAGACAACTGCTATCCCACCACCTCGACCTAGAGGGCGGTCAGATCTAACAATTTTAAAACCGCGTGGAACGGCCAATTCAACAGAGGGGGCGCAGGTATCATTGAGCCAGGTTTCCGTTATGAAAAGGAGATCCAGCTGATTGTCACTCAGCAGCTCAAAAATGTCTGCAGCATGTTTGACCAGTGACCTAGCATTAATCAAACCGGCATGGACCAGTGAAGAGGCCACAGGGCGGGGAGGCAAAGGGTTAAGCGTGGGCTGAAAACGGTATTTACACACCTGGCAGACCCGGGATGCACTGTTTGCCACCTCCCATGAGGCGTTGCACAGACAGGAGCTGGCTTTCAGCGTCATGAGGAGTCCACGAGAGTACCGAATGGGTGTGTTATCAGGGCGCCGAGAAGTGTTGGTAAGGGGGTTGGCCCTGGGCCCGTCCGAGGCACGGACGGGCACAGACGGGCCCTCCTTTGGCGCTCCTTCGGCGCGCAGACGGCGCGCCCGCTGCGCCCGCTGCGCGTGGCCGCTGCGCATCTTAAAGTGCATGTTTATTTATATTCACAGCCCTGTACAATAAATGTCTTTCTTTCTTGAACATACACGCTACAAATCAATACCAAATGCAAATTGTTTTGTGGTGACTTAGAATAACAAGGTAAACCAAAGTGACTAAATCTGCTACCTTGATAACAAAACAACAACCGGATCTGATTTAGGCGAAATCTCAGTAGGATAAACTTGTGATGAGAGTGGGACCTCTGCTAAATATGGAAACTCACCCTCCTCTACTGGGGGTGGTAGTTAATACAACCGAACCATCTGCATACCATAGTTCTTCTCTCTACGGTCGTATTGGGCCCTCAGCCTATAAATCTCAGCCAACCTCAGCTTGGGAAGTTCTGGCATGTCATTAGTACCGTAAAAATATTGAACAAGCCTAAGGCACTACATTCCTACTCAACATAGCCTAACCATCTACTCCTGCTGTGGTTCTCCATTTTGAGTTGGTCTGTAATAATCCTTTGGTCAAGGGAGACTGTGTCCTACACCAAATCGACAGCCACAATGAGTGGTGCCAGGCATATTGACTCTGTAATATAAGGAAGGCCCAATTATATATGAGAGATATAATTTGAGTATGATTGTGGAAGGGAGATTATAGATCTCCCCAAAAAAAGTCAACTAACTGTAGTGGCTCAATGGGGGCCATGCCCCATACTCCTGCCCCATATGCCACGGCTGATACTGTTGTAGCAAGATAGATATTTTTTATTGGGCTAAGAGGTCTGGCATCAAACCTCCTGGGTAATGTTTTTAGTCCTCCTAAGCTCCTACTCAAGCCATTGCTCTTCCTTCCACCAACTGTGTCCAAGATTGATTCTTGTTGAAAAGGGCTCCTAAATATTAAAGTGAATTAACCATCTCAATTTTTTTGTGTCCATATGAAAGTGTGGTACTTTAACTTTTTATCCTGCCCCTGCAATTAATTTAAAGGACCTCACTTGGTTAAATTTTAGATCCAGCCCAGCCTACTCATAAAAGCTGCATTTGCTGTTATCAGACGCTAGAGACCCACGCCAGTTCAGGAAAGGAGTACAGCATAGTCAGCATGTGCCAAAATAGGGAGCAGATGGGAATCAAGTATGGGAACATCCAGGGATGCACCCGCCAGCGCATCCTCCACACCATTTGTATAAAAAGAGAATAGAAATGGTGAGAGGACGCAGCCTTGCTATCAAGGCAACACTTCCTTGGAGTCTGTACGTTGCTCTATGAGCCCACCTCTCGGTACCTCCAATTCAGGAGGCTATTACAGCACTGAAAGTTAGAGTGACCAAGTGGAGGGAAGGGTTTGGGGAAAGGAACATCTGGGAAGGAGACCTGTAAAACTAATAAATACACATATAAACAATAACAATTAGCATATATAATTCTCGGATGCTGGACTCTGTTATGCGGAATTTGTAGGCTAAAGCGTCCATATATGACTTCATCACGAGCCTGTGATACCAGTTATAAAGGAAAGACACTTCCAAAGAATGTGTTACTAACACACTTTCTTATTAGCAATATTCAATAATGTTCGAAGCATATGCTCATAGTTTTCACACTATATACAATTGAGCCCCAAAGAGCTAGCCCGAGCGCTTGAAAAGACAACATGCAAATGACTTCCAAAGGGCTTGTCTGAGCGTTCGACATACACTATGCAAATGAGCCCAGAACACTTGTCCCTATGCTCCACAACTCAATATGCAGTGTGTAAGAACTTTATCAGATTTAGGAATGACAACAATCAATGCTTCTAAAAAAGATCCAATTATTTTTTAAACTGAATTCAAATAATTTGGGGGCGAAATTGGAGAAAAAAGAAGAGAACAGTTCACCAGAAAGTCAATCTCGGACAGGTGTCTTAGATTTTTTTAGGGATTATATGGCATCTATGATCTCTTGAAGTGTTATGTCCGCTTCAAATAATTGAAATGTGTCAGGGGTAAAAAAGGAGGTGTAGGAATACTGTAAAAAACACAAATGCTGAGTTCTAATGGGTTGGGTTTTCTCTGAGTATAATGTTTTATGGTATTCTTGAAAAGTGTTAGAAATAACAGCATCTGAAGATGCAGTTTAGTTGTTAAGTTCATTCCAAATAGGAGCAATGTTTTTATGCTCAGAATCTAATTTTTTTATTATTAGCCAACTATTCTCCCACTTTATTTTGAACTCCATGATATTTTGATTTGACTTTAAGGAGGGTATTACACGCGTCTATGGTGACACGTTTATTGAGGGTAGACTAGGCTTGAATTAATTTGTGTAGGACTGTCAAAGATTTGGATATAAAATAAGTATGTTCTGATGTTCTAATTTGCTGTAATAAGGTATTGTATTGAGTATTTGTTCATTTTTTTCTTTTGGCTGAATAAGCTATTGTAAAGGCTTTAAATGAAACTTTGAAAGCGTCCCAATTATAATTAGTGGATGTGATACTTAGTTGATTAAATTTAAAGAAATCATTAATAAAAGCAGGGCCAAGATCCAACCGTCAAATCCCTGGTTTGATAAGGAATGTGCTTTGGTCAGATGATGGCTTCCCCGGGCTTTAAAGGCCAAAAATATAACTGATATTAGACATGAAATAGCAGAATATAGAAAAGCAAAGAAGGCAGCATCAAGAAATTGAAAAGATGCTAGATGGAGCAATCTTATAATAGCCTCATAAACTAGGAACCAGTCCATTTTCTCGAGAATAATAGGCCAAGGTAACAAATCAAACAAGATAGCTTCTGACTACTTTTTAGACCCCTGTACTTGGCAATATGGCAAATACATTTCTACAATCTGTATGCCACCCCCCTGAGCTGGCCACAGACCTTTCTAAGGCAACTGGGGTGCCCTTGCTTTTAGAACAAACTGCACCTCTTCAGTTTAATATTGAAGACACCACACAAGCTACAGCCAATATTAAATCCTCAAAGGCACCCAGGCCAGATAAAATACCAGGGGACCCAAATAAACACACCAGAAGTGTAGGTGTCATGTATAAATGTATTATGTAAAGCACATTCCAGAATCCTGGAGGGGCGCAGAGATGGTCCCCATTCACAAAATGGGCATCAGGGACGACCCCGCAAACTACAGGCCCATACGCCTGATAGACATTTTACAAAAAGTTTATGATAAGCAAATTTTAGCTAAGCTAAACAACTGGATAGTGGAAAATGATATACTTTCACCTTGCCAGGCTGGCTTTACAAGGAAAATAAGTACGATTGAACAAGCTCTTAGACTTGTAACTCTAGCCTGGAAGTACACAAAGTTAAAAGTCGGCCATTTATATGTTGCTTTTATTGATTTGATAACAGCTTTTGATTCACTTCCAAGAGATCTTTTTTGGAAATCCTTATATGCCAGAGTAGATCCTAAATCAAATTATAAGGTTACATGAGGACAATATTGCCAAGGTACTCTGGGGCATAGGAGGGAGCTTACCAATGAGATAGGCGCCAACCTTGTTTTTGTCATATGTGAATGATTTCGTTCAGTATTTTCAAAGGACCCATATCTGCACATTAACACTTGCAGATGATACAATTCTGCTGTCCCAAACTCCAAAGGTTTTATAAAATGTAATCGATAGCCTTAATAATTACTGCAAACTTAAAGACCCAGAGATATACCCCACTAAGACCAAATTAAAGACCATGAGACTACATAAAAGTTTTCAAAATAAAATAACTGTGAATGGGGATATTGGAGCGTGTTTCCAACTTTGTATACTTGGGGGTCACCCTTGATGCAAAACTTTCATGGAAGCCACAAAAAAACAAATCTAACATTATTTTAATGCAAAACTTTATCCCCATCATAAAGAAACAATGTTAAAATGTGAAAAAAGCTATTTTCCCTGCCCTTGAATTATATTAATTTAAAGCTCAAACTGATGCCTTCTATGGCTCAGAGTTATGGGGTGTTGAAACCCTCCATCCATTAAATGTCGGGGAAAATAAAATAATGAGAATGTTTCTGTCTCTCCCCAACATACCCCAGTGATCCCACTAACATGTTACATTGGCATAAAAACGACTGGAACATCTAGCTGAATGGAGAACTTTGTCATATTGGGTCAGAAGTTTGACAAATGTGCAGTTATTATTATTATTATTTTAGGAATTTGTAGAGCGCAAACTGTCGCCATTGCAGGCATCCTGGCGCTGACAGAGTCTGAGGGGGAGTTGAGGGGTGGAACAGAGGTGGGCGTGGGCTAGCCCGGGAAGAGCCAAGTTTTAACCTTTTTTCTGAAAGGTAGGAGTTCATCGGTGTGTCTGATCTCAGTGGGGAGGGTGTTCCAGAGTCTGGCGGCGGTGACCTCAAAAGATCTGCCTCCAGATCTGACCTTCTTGAATCTGGGCGTAACTACCAATTTGGCATCAGATGAGCGGAGATGTCTAGTAGGGGCATACCACACAAACTTGGATTGTAAGGGGGCTGGGCCGGAGCCATGGAGGGCCCTAAAAACAATACAGAGGGCCTTAAATTGCACTCTCTGTCTAAGAGGGAGCCAGTGCAATTGTGCCAAGGCAGATGGTCCATGGGATCGCCTCGGGAGCCCCAAGGCCAGTTTTGCTGCCGCAGATTGGACTCTTTGGAGTCTGTCTAGTAGATACTCCGGGGCCCCGAGCAGGAGGGCATTGCAATAGTCCAACCTGCTCAGGATAGTGCATCTAACTACTTGAGCATGAGCCTGGGTGGGTAGGAGGGGCAGAACCTTCCTTAAAGAGCGCAGAATGGCATAGCAGCAGGCAGAGGTTTTCTGAACATGGGTTTCCATGCTGAGCTTGTGGTTGAGCATGACCCCTAGGTTGTGGACAGAGACTGCGGGCTGTTAGAAATGTATAGGCAAACTCTGAATTGAGTTATTGAAATTGGATGTCCATGTCACCTTCTCCTGGTTGGCCCACATCAAAAAATGACTTTTTGATTTAGATTTGAGTAGATTCTGGACAAACCCTAGCCTGCTGATGCCTGAATCGAAGTGAGAGATCAACCACATCTATTGGAACTTTATTTGGAACAAAGTCACTTAAAGTAGTACATCAGGGAGGCTTACCACACAATTTTTATCGTTCAAAACTACCCCAAGCTTTGAACCATTTCTCTATGAAATTGAACCCCAGCTAGCAAATACATTATATTTAAAATGTAGATATGAAATACTTCAGATAAATGCGTTCACAGCCAAATGGACTATGTCCCAAGCTAAGGATGGGTACTTTAAGTGCAATCCATGCCAATTGGGTGCAAAGGATGACATCGCTCATGTCCCATGTTTTTACCCAGCATATGTAATGCCCAGAAGGAAACCTATAAAGCTTGAATATTAGAAAATACAATGAGATGTTGAGAATATTAAGATCAGATAGCTCACAGCTCATTGTATTTGGCATCAGTAGATCTTTATTGGCTTCCAACTATATAAGGAAAAAGAGAGGGTTACAATTCTAAATGTAGATTATAAGACTTAGGCCTTATTTGTGTATTTTAATATACATTATGAATTGTTTGACCAAATGCAGTCCAAGTAGAACCATTATAATAAGAATTGATTTTTCTGATATCCAAAGATTTGTTTTAGCATAATTGTAACAACAGTGTATTCTCGGCACTGGTCAATTGAATATGCACTCGCATTTTATATGTACTAAGCATGGGCGAATTTTGCGAATTCGCGATTTGTGAATTTGCGTATTCACAAATTTGCAATCCGCAAAATCCATAAACTTTTGCGAATTTGCACATTTTTTCTTTTTTTTTGTGTTCGCAAGAGTTTCTGCCAGTTCGCGAGGGTTTTTTACCAGTTCACAAACGCAAACTTACTTGTCAGGTCGCAACGGTCGGGACCATGTTGTTTCTACGTCTGGTTTATCACAGCACCCTCTGTTTCACCACTGCCACCCTCTGGTTCACCCATGCCACCCTCTGGTACATCACTGCCACCCTCTGGTTCAGCACTGTAGATTATGGGGGGAAAAGCACACCTGCCCTGCCTCAACTGACATGAATTAATCTGGGACTGATTAATGTGTCACTGAATTTGAGCTGGCACCTGCTTCCTTAGCTGTAAGTGCTTCCTGATTAATTATGAGCTTGAACTTTTGCACCTGCTAAGTGCTTTCAGTTTTGCAAAATTCGTTAGCACACCTGCCCTGCCTCAACCGACATTAATGAATTAGGGGTTGATTAATGTGTCACTGAATTTGAACTTCCAGTCAGGCACCTGCTTCCTTATCTGTAATTGCTTTCTGTTGCAGTGTAATTTTTTTAACAGGACCTTTGTGGCATACTTGTAGCTAATCTCTGAGCCTGCTGTGAGGGTCAGAGCAGGGTCATAGAATAGTTGCAAGTAGGCAACTGAACTCTGGAGGGGCCCTTCAGGAAGCACTCCAGGGAATGGTTACTAATGATGAACTTGAACCTTTGCACCTGCCGAGTGCTTTCAGTTTTGCAAAAATCGTTTTTCTGCAATTTCGCGGGATTCGCGGGGCGCGAATTTGCGCGAGATCGAATTCGGAAGCCGCAAATTCGTGCGAATATGCGATTTGTTTTTTTGCGGCGTGTTAGTTGGCATGTTTTTTTGCAAGCCGCTGGTAGCGCAGCGAGGCGAAGTTACCCTAGCGGTCATACATGGGCGCAGCCATCTTGTTTGCGATACGTATTTCCATTTCCGGGCACTATGAGTAATCTCGCAAAGTGTGCGGCTCGCTAGTACAAGTTCACGGAAATATCGCGCAAACTTACCCACGCGGTCGTGAACGAGCGCAGCCATCTTGTTTTTCATTCATTGCTATGCTTCTGGGCATGCTTTCGGTATCCTCTCTCAATCTCTGCCATCCTTTGCTTGTTTGAAGTTTTTTTAATCTATTTTACTTATTATCTATCACTCTATGATTCTACCTCTACTTTTTAAAACTCTTTTCTTTTCTACTTCCCTATTCTATTTCTTGTTTATTATTTACCTTCCTTTCTGCCCAGACCATGGTAAATGGAGCCAAGAAGCAGCCCGAGAAGGGGAAGGTCCCGCACCCCGTGCCCGGCTCCCATGCGGGCATTTGAGGGGGGAGCTTGTGATGCCACGGGAGATCTTTAGTGCAGAGGAGGTGGCCGCACTAGTGTTCTATGTACAGAGCCGCCTCCCCAGGACCATCATGGCAGGCGGCAAGATCGCAAGCGGCTATGGGCTCCGGGAGCGCCGGAAGCGGTGGGAGAAGGTGTTCCAGGCCATGTATTCTCACTCTCGTGTCCGACGCACCTACAACCAGGCCACCCACCGTTGGACGGAACTCCTGGACCGGGAATGCGACTTGTTCGAGCTGCTCGGCATCGAGATCCACGGGCTTGGTGAGTAGTATTAGCTATTTCATCACTACTCTGTTTTCTCCTGCTCTATGTGTTATTATATTGCAAATTGTTATTTCTTACCAGGAGCAATAATGCTGCCGATTACATTGAAGTTAAATTATATTTCAAAATCTTCTGTGCATTTCAGGTGCACTGCTCTCCTTCTCAGTAGCATTGCTACTATGCTTATTTGATTTCGATTTTGTGTTCATTTCATTGGCCTGAGAAATTATGTATGAGTGTAGTTTACAGAACTGCGTAATGCTAGACACTAAGGGGTGGATTTGCAATTACCGGCGCATCGCTGCAAAGTAGCAGGGATGCGCCAGTAATTGTGCGCCACGCCACCACTACCCATGGTGCGCCGTATTTACAATGCGGCGCTCCCTGGGCCCAAAACGTCACCGAAGCGTTACCAAAGCGTTACGCATCTGTGCCGTAAAGGCGGCGCATTGCTGGAGTTGAGTCACAGCGATGGCGCAGCTCCAGCAATGCTCTGGGGTGCGCTATATCCCCAATGCTGCGTCAAGCCGTACATCTGCTTCAAGCAGGTGCAGGGTTTTAGTGATGCATCATTGTCCTAAAAGTGACTGATTGAAATCTTGTAGATTTCTCTCAGCCACTTTTAGGATGCGTTCCTGCGCAGGAATGCCCACCCTTGCGTCGAATCGCCCCCTGACGGCGCAGGGCTTTACAACTTGATGCATCTCCCATATACGTCACGTTGTTAATATACGCCGCACCATGACGCCTCTTTTGTTCTGCCGCTGCGTCACAAAAGTCACGCAACAACGGAGCAAAAGAGCTGCAAGGGCCTTGTTAATCTGCCCCTAAAGACTCAAGTCCAGTCCTTCCTTTGTACACCTGGCAATAAGAAGAAATAGTGGTGGTGGATTGATAGTTTGAGTATTTTAAGGACTGGTTAATGTAGTAGGAAACTTTTTAGTGTTGTCACTGATCTGCTATCACAATGTAGTTTGTCTGTCACTTCGCGTGCTGCGGATTGCTGCCTGCCAGTCCTAGGCGAACCTTTTTAGTAGTTTGTTTAGTGAGTTACATAACTTTCCAAGTCGACAGTCCTCAAATCAAGCAATACTAATATCGTAGTAGACCACATGAGATAGGTCAATATATCCCGTGGAATTGTTGTCTATTTGCTATTTCGCCAAAATATTTTGTTATTGTTCTTTTGAAATGTTTCATTTGGTTGACAACAATCATCCATGTTTTCGGGTCTTTCTTTCTTTCATGTTCAGCTCCCCCCAGGACCAAGAGGACAGAGGAGGAGGGGGTATCCGCTGCTGCTGCTGTACAAGGCCAGGATCGGTCAGGCGAGGGCTCCTTTGCTGGCCCCGGTAAGTTTTAATTTTAATATAGAGTACCTATTTTTTCACAGCGTTCCTCAATCGAATGTTTCTAAATCGTCTTTGATCTTCTTATAGACTGTATCTAAATTCTTATCCTGACTCTACTATGACTCCCTTTGTTATTACTAGATTATTCTTATTAGTCTGTCTGTGTAGATTGCACATTTGGCAAAAGGTGTTAAACAAAACTCCCATTCTAGTCAGCAATAGCTCTATGCACTGAGTGCAGTCCTCTGGGATTGTCCATAATGTCTTTTCAAGTCTTCTAAATGTTTATGCTTTGACAATTACCAACCATAAAATGTGAATGACCACCAAGAAAGAATAAGATACTACTTTACTTTTGGTTTGGATAGGAGGACAATCCATACTACTACTGTTGCAGGGACAAATCTGCACAAACAGAACTATGGACACTAAATAGTGCATTGTTTATCAATTATAATAGGAGCAGGCAGACTTTCCACATACCTCAGTGATATCAGACTTTGAAGAACCCCCAATCTCCATAGTGACTTGATAGTGTGTCAGAGTCATTTAGCTCCCGATTTCATGGATGATTGATCCCCAATGATGATTATCCAATGCAATACGGAGTCAGAGTCCAGAAGTGTCAGAGGCACGGACTCATGCTTGCAAATTGCAAAACCTTTTGCTCAGTCACTCTTGACCAATAACCACAGAGTCTATTTAAGTTTTAAAGCTTTAATAAAAGTAAATAAATGTATTAAAATCAAGCTTCCCATAAAACATAAACGGTTGATTAAAAATGGAAAAGTGCTTAGTCATTTATTTCACACATTTATTGTGGCGAGCCGAGCCCTCACCTGGTTTGAACTTTAATTTTTCTTTTTGGTGCTGAATCGTTGGTCACTCCGTCCTAGTGATGATGATCTGATCTTGTTCTTGTTCTTAGAAGTGAAGCTTCTGTCTGTTATGAGAAAAATGGTGAGTGTTAAAAAGCAAGCATTCATCAGTTGTGCCAAAAAGTGCAGCAAGACAACACCCTTCCCTGGAAAAAGGGACATTTTTACTTTAGAGTAGACAGTCACAAATTATTAGATTGGTTTCTGTATTCACATTTCTTCATTCCTAGAAAAAATACTAGTGAGTGGTGTATGTCTATGACATCTAACATTCTTAAATGTACTTTGTAGGTGGAACATCTGGTGCCGGGGCCAGTGCGGAGGTAGAGGAGGACACTTCTGGAGAGGAGGCGGTGCAAGTGCCGGAGGAAACTGCTGTGCGGGTTGCCACAGTAGTGGCGGGCAATGTTAAGCTCTTATATTCCTTACTTATTGAGATTGCAGACTGCAGAGTGTGCTCTCTGCACGGGTGTAGTATATATGTTCTACAGTTAAGTTACTATACTGTTAAGCAGACTTTCACATTTAGAACAAAGTTTTTATCTCCCAGGTAGTAGCCTCCTCTAAATTTACTTCAACTCAGCGGTGAATTTTTTTTCGAGAATCCAAATCAGATCTGAGATGAACTTGATGGATTGGATGGACGAAAAGCGAAAGATTGATGTAAGTTAGTGTGGAAGGACGAGCAAGTTAAAAGTAATGATGACTGACAAAGAAGAATGATACGTGTTTGATTGATGCCCGAGGTGGCTGGGAAGGAATATGATGCACGGCTGGGTGAAGGATGAAGCAAGGATGGGTTTAAGGAGAACAGCCTGGGTGGGTGAAACAGAAACTGTATGTGTGCGCAATATATGCTTTGGTTGAAATTCAAATGCAAGTCAACCACGGATGTATGGCTTGCGGTTTCCCAAATAAAATGAAAAGGTTGTTTTCCCGTGAAAAAACGTAAGGTTGTCCTGATGAGAGACATGAAGAAGAATGATTGACATATAGTTTGAATGGATGGATGCCTGGATCATGGTACTGTCTGACTCTTAGATAGCATATGTGTATCTGGAGAGAGTAGACGGTCACTGGATGAAGTAAGGTCATTCATGTGTGGATGTATCACTGTTCACTCAATAAAAAGCAAAGCACCTAAAGTCATCCCATATGTTAGGAAATACATACCATGTGCAGTGATTGATAATCAGATTATTTATCGTCTTCATTTTCCTTTTCTAGTATTCATTGGCACTGTAGGGTGAAAGTTAAATTAATCAAGCAGTAGCCCTTGTAACAGAGTATTCTCAGTGCCACTCGTAATAGAAAAGTAAGAGCATCACCACCTGCATGTACTGGACTGGTACAGTAACGCAAGTCTGACTCACTCATCATGGCTGGCGTCTGTTTTTCTCGGGTGCAAGTTGACTGCGCTGGCATTATGCCGGCTTGCAGAAGTTAACGTACCAAGTTTGGTAAACAAGAGAGAAGAAGAAGAATAAGACTGGTGTACTGTCATAGTCGTAGTGAGTCCATAGTGCTCGTAGAATTGATTCCTTAAACTCCCACGAATGTTAGAGCAAGGATGAAGAAGTGGGAGGTTAGATATATACTGGCCACAATAGTTATGTACTGCGCTTGCAAGTTGCTAGTTCTACTGTGACACAACATTCTCCTGAATTATTTTGTGTTAATCTTAAAGAGCATTATTTACAGACTATGTCTTTCTTTCTTCATATAGATGCTCCTTCCAAACCAACATGGAAGGAGCTGGCTAAAAGGGCCCGGCAAAGGAGGCTGGAGGCGACTGTCGCCAAATATCGGCGGCTGGTGGCCCAGGAGGAAGGGGACACGCAGTCAACCACAACTTCGACCGAGACAACTGCATCCTACTCGGCGCTCCCTGGGTCAGCCAGTCAGTGCAGCAGGTCTCCAGCGGTACGGAGCCGGGGTACTGCAGCCACCCGCCACCACCGAGCAGCAAACAAATCAGCTGCCCCCCACAGCAGTACCAAAAAAAGGTTGCACCGCCTTTCACTTAGGGTGTCCTACCTCGAGCAGGAGCTGTTGAACACCAAAACCCTGCTCGAGACCCTCCGCAAAGAGCATGCCGACCTGGCCCGAAAAGTGAACAGCAGCCAGCAGTAGGAGGATACTGTCCCTTGTCCCTTTTTAAAGACTTCTGGGGGTGGGAATTGGGAGTTGGGTTTTTTGGACTTTTCACGGACATTCGTTGGGGTTAGGGATGGGGGGTGGGCTGGGTCTTGTGGGAGATTATTTATGTTAGGGATATAAATATACTTTAAACTTTATCTTAGCATACATGTTTTTTACTGCTTTTGAGGCTGGTGGGTGGGGGTTTAACAGTACGTTTGTTTTCCTGAAACGTAAGTGGCATTTTGATTCAAGTTGTGTAAGTAATTACTAATTGCCCAAATGTTTTGAAAACTAAGTGCCTCTCACAGAGTAAGTGAATTCAATAGTCCTAGGACTTTACTAGTACTACCGTCAGTCTCTCATCTCTCCTAATACTCCATTATACTACCTCCCCCCAAACGCTTATCTTACCTGTAATTTGTGTTTGGAAATAGGGCTAGGCACAGGGCTGGCTGCACGGGAAATGGCGATTAAGGTTGGCAATCCTGGATGGATGAAATGTCATCATTGCGGTGATACTAGTGGTGTTACACAGTGGCAGTTGCAGCATATGAAAAAAAAGAAAATGAAACCTTGTTTGTCCTTACCGTAGCATTAGAACGGTATGATAGAGAATATAGCAGGTGACAGTACACTATAACAGTGCCACAATGTAGCCTAACAAATGGTAAAGTATTGAAAGTATAACTAGTACTTACGTTGAATTTCTTTGACATTGGCTACTACTATAAGAAATAGTACTGAAGGTGAAGGACACAGCAGCGTAATAATTTGCCACGTCTAGGAGGAGGATGTTCTTTATAACCAATCAAGTTGATGGCGCACATGAAAATCTGCTTTCATTTGCCAATAGTGACTCTGTGTCAAGCTGAGTAAGAATATATCCTCGGATTCCTTCACCAGCCTGTTGCAATGACCTTATCCTCCCCAGCAAGTGTGTGGAATTATTGCTGTCATTTAGTCACATATCAATCAAAACCACACAGCCCAGGGGAAGAGGGTTAGGGTTTGGAAAATGGATGGGAATGGGGGTTTTTGGGAAAGTTTTGTTGAGAGAAGAAAAATAATTCACAGCATGGACAAACAATAATTGAAGATAAACAAATCTTTGGGTACAAAGCTATCCATAAATATTTTAAGTGACGTAAAGGAAGTGCATGCAATACTGCATGCATGGTTACTGAAAAGTAAGTAGTACTTTCGACAACTGTGAATGAAAGAATGCAACAGTACAGGGCTGCAGTAATGTAGTGTAGTTCCTATTTTCCCAATAGACCCTGCGCATTGGAATAACATAAACAGCAGTATGGACGTAGAAGTGCGGATCTTCCAGGTCTCTACTGACGATGCTAAACCTAATTGGGTTTGTTACCAACTAGCTCAGAGGTCACTGGAAACTTTCTTCTCTGAATAGGAAGTGATCAGCTTCCCTGGTACAGACAAGAAGGGATTCAGTTTTCCAACAACCGTGCAACATGACAACTTTGCTCCTCAGATAAGAGTCAATCTCTAGGGTCGTGTGAAACAATAGACAGTTATTTTACTCAGTCAGTTGTGCAGATTACTTTCACCAAGATGCAGAGAATAGAGAGACGGGCGTTTTCAATAAAAAGGTATTATTTATTGAACAGTCTTTCTTCTCGTGCAAGAGAAATGAATTGCCACAATTGCAAGACTTGTTATTATAAAAAGTGCGTACAGTAAAATGAGGATTGCGAAATAATACTGTAAAAGCATTGATATGGTTTCTTAGCCATACAATGGTTTAAAATGAATAAAACATATATACATTCATATATACATTTAGCTAATGTACTCAAATGGTGTTTCTAACTACGCCTACCCAGTGTACCTGACCTAAGCATAATACTTGGAAGGGAGTAAGTAAGTAGCAGTTTTAGTTAAGTTGGTTTTGCCAAGGTTTGCTTCAAGAATTCTCTCTAAGGGTTTAGTCAACACCATACCTCTGAAATAGAATGTTGGAGGTCTTGTATCTCCTTCCAGGACTCGATATCCCAGTCACTCGCAAGAGTAGGCTGGAAACGCCGGAGCTGGATTTTCTCGGCAAGAGAAAAGACTGCGTCTCTCTCAGCGCGTCGAGGAGGAGGAGGGGCAGCGTCCATGGGCAGCTTGCATCTGCTGGGCTCTGCAGGGGACAGCTGTTCTGCTCCTATTTGCACCACACCATCGCTATCATCGATGTCGTTGAGACAGCAGCAGCAGCAGTAGTAACATCAGCGTTTGCTTAAGGCAACGTTGGTAATATTTATACCTGAAAGGTGCCTGGTTTGACGTAAGTTTTTGGACATAAGACGTCAATAAAGATGTCACTAGGAAGTGATCGTCTCTTAGTGCTCATTAGAGTTCTATTACTAATCAAAACATAGCAAGCGGGGTTTTCCCTGGTTGCTGAGTTTTATCTTGTTGAAGAACTCGGAGTGTAATCTAGGAATCTTATGTAGTGGCTTCTGCTGTGTCATTTGCTCTAATGAGCTGCAGAGGAAGTGATTCTGAAATGTGGCTCTGATCGTGTTAGGCCAGAGACGAGTTTCAAAAATATTGCTCTTGATCGTTTATGCCAATATAGGGGTACAAGTGGATTATAGCCGTATAGGGGCATAAGGTCACAGTATTGATCGGGGTCCTAGATTAGAACACAACAGTAATAATGATGCGTTTTCACTTGCCTATCTCTGCACTCAGAGAAACACTTACATTAAATTAGGTTTGAAAAATAGCAGAAGTAAAACCTATACAATGGCTGTGGGGATGAATTTAGAAGCAGAGATCAAATAAATGCCGAGTCACACTCATAGAAGTTCACAGCAATAACATTACTTAAAAGATAATTAGAAAAGAAAGGATACTGTATCTGTATGTTGTTGTAGTTGTCCTGTTGAATTGGTAAGTTGCATGCATCCAACCATTCCTCTTATTAGCGGGACTCCTCCAATTCATCTGACGCTCCGTCCATCAATGTTGGTGACCAGAAGACACCCTGTCCACTGCCTGCTTGGCAGATGCTGAATTGCGGCTCGCTAATGTGAAGCCTGACTTCATCCATTTTGTCCCATTGCACAGACTGAAACCCGGCCTGTAATTATTGATGGAAAAACAGGAAGTGATATTAGAACACCACTGACAAATAAATATAAGGTATGTACGCTGTGTAGTGCAAAAAGTCACACTTTGAGTTTCCTAATAGACAGTACAATATTTTTGAAAGTGCATACTCTGTCTGAGTCTCCTTTTGAAGGATAAATAAGTATGGGCGAATTAATTTAGCAGATCTTTCCCCTCAATGTAGGTGTACTGTAAACTGTGTTTTAGAACAAAATTAGACCTTCCCAGCAGTGCTCCCAGACCCTTACTAAACCCAGTAGCTTAAATGTAGAAGACCCCCAATCAGATCTCCGAAAACGAGGCCTAGTAGAAAATGGTGACAAAACGTACTTTGAAAGTAAAGTATGCCCAATCCCTCCATACCCACCATGGATTGTATTCAAACCACTTGCAAGCAAGCAAAAGTATCCATACCCAGCATTGCTCTAAGACTCGCAAACCCCCCCACAAACACCAGGAACCCCCACAAACAGCCCCCCGAAAATTGTAGAGTGAGCGAAATCTCAGAAAATGCAAAAACTTTTTCCTCAGGGATTGTCTCCAAAACACTTTCTTTTGGGTATTAGACCTTCCCAGCAATGGCCCCAGAACTGTCAACCCCGGTGAAAATAAGTTTAACACCCCCAACAAGCCAAAAGGCAATAACCGGGAAAAGCCACACTTAGAAAACTTTGGGCCTACCTAGAATTCAGTCCAAATGCGATCTGCAGCTAGGCCCCAAGTCCCCTTTTCCACCATGGATTTCCTGTAAAACAAATGCAATCAACATTAGACTGTGCCAGCAGTGCTCCCAGACCCCAAACCTACCCACAAAATCCTGGAAGCCCCCCAAACAGCACCCCAAAGACAGGCAAGTGATCAAAAGCGCAAAAACTTTTTCTGCTCCGATTTTCTCCAAACCACTTTTATCCGGTATTAGACCTTCACAGCAATGCCCCAGACCCGTCAACTCACCCGCAAAGAAGTAGAACACCCCCACAAGTGCAGAGTCTTCCTTCATTGGGCGTAATCCAGCCGTCTGCTTTGAGGGAAATAGGAGTCTGGAGGAGGAGGATAGAGGAGCCTGTTCTTGTGAACTTGTGCATCTGAGGAATGCAGGCTGCGGCATTTTCAAATCAATAAGCAAATAAGTGAAGACAGCTCTGTTGATGGGCTTGTTTTTGTGATTAGGTGATTAAAAATTGTTTATATAGATTTTGCAAAACAAAGAAAGACAGACACACAGGAATAAAAGTGAATAAGGGTGAAAAAG
This sequence comes from Lissotriton vulgaris, assembly GCF_964263255.1. NCBI lineage: Eukaryota > Metazoa > Chordata > Amphibia > Caudata > Salamandridae > Lissotriton > Lissotriton vulgaris. The sequence goes on along the minus strand of NC_141691.1, from coordinate 39,963,390 downwards.
AAAGTTAGTGATTCATTGACTCATTTTCGGGCTCGGTGTCAGGGAAGAAGAGCTCTTCCTCAAACTCTGCAAATTCAGATGGGAGTAGGTCAGTTAACAGAGAAGAACTTCCCTCATCTAAGTTGGTGTCCTCCTCGTCTTCTTCCTACGTGCATTCTCATATTTTGTAATCAGGTGGTATGAGGTGCTGATTCATCTTGATCATTGTTAACCTCTCCACATTTTTGGGAGAGAGGCGGGTCCTTTTGGAAGTTACAATGCCACCAGCAGCACTGAAAACACGTTCAGAAGAAACACTTGCGAGTGGGCAAGACAAGTAATTTATAGCCAGGTTGGTGATCTCTGGCCACACATCTCTCTTCCCATGCCAACACGCCAATGGGTCATCATGAACATAGACCTCTGTTGAGTCATTCAGATAGTCCTGCACCATCGACTCAAGATTCTCCAAGGTTCCTCCACATTGCTTACTTTTTTCTGGGACCTTTTGAGAAGCAAACCCAAGCTGAGTTAGCCAATCCTCTTCTTCACACAATGTTACTGTTGTGTCTGGTGCAGATGATACAGTTGCTGGTGTTGTTAATGGCTGAGAGGGAAAATCACCCACTTCTGCCACAGATGCAGAAGTGGATTTTTTTGACTCCGGATGGCCTGCTGATGCTGATGTACTGCCTTTTCCTTCAATTTCCTGCCGTTCTCTTTCAAACCGACTGGCTGACACAGCTAACCAATGTTTGAACTTTGTAACATCTGCGTCATCAAAAGTAAAGAATACTCTGCCTGCCATTGCCTTTTGTACCGTGGATCCAGAATAGTAGCAGAAATGTAATGCTGTTCTGTGTGGATCTTTTGAAGACGTTCATCGCAAAGTAGGCACTGTAATAACTTCTCCGCCAACTCAAATGCTTCTTGCTTTCCATCTTTTTGAAACGTAGAAGACATCGCCTTCAGTTGGTGCTCTAGCATGCGCAACAATAGGATAGCTTTTCCCAAATTACAGTCCTCCCTGCTGACTGCACGCGTGAAGACCTCAAAAGGACGAAGCATGTCTGTCAGGCTTTTAACTAGCTGCCATTGCTCCACCTGTATCCTCGGCTTAATCATAGGTGTACCCAGTGTAAAGAAATACTGATCGACTACCGCATACTGCTCATACAGACGCTCAAGCATGTAGAAGGTTGAGTTCCAACGTGTTACCACCTCCTGGATGAGTGCTTTCACTGGCACTTTACGTTCATGTTGCAGGCACCGCAGCTGCTTCCGGGCCTTAAGAGAATGGTTGAAATGTGTCAACATTCTTCGGCAGGTGGTCAGTAACTCGCACACTGGACTTTCTTCACTCAAGAATTTTTAAAAAAACAGGTTCATACAGTGCGCCAAACACGGCACTCTGAAATAGTTACCCTTATCCATGGCCTTAACTACATTGGCACCATTATCCGTGGAAACATAACCAATCATGCGTTTTCTTGGGGACAGCCATTGAAAGACCTTTGTGTTCAACTCATGCAAAATGTTTTCTCCTGTATGATTTTTCTCCATGGCAAACATGGCTAGTGTTGCATGTTTCCGAGCAGCTTTATAAACTTTGTCCGTGTCAACACCTGCGGTTACCTTTGCTTTAACCCCTGAAAAAAAAAACTGTGTGCAGTGATGCACATGTAATCAACGGCTTGGCAACTGGTCCACATGTCTGTTGTCAGATGTATAGTGTGAACAGCACTCTTCTGCAAAGCTGCCCCAATCTCCTCAAGCACATCTTCATGTAGTGCTGGAAACGCAACTCTGGCAAAATAGAACCAGGTAGGAACCTTCCATTTAGGGCAGAGCGTTGCCACTAATTCAAGAAAACCCACCCCTTACACAAAAGAAAAAAGGGAGAAGGTCCAGCGCTAGCATTTTAGCCAGCTTAGTGTTATACAGACGCACCATTGGTTGGTTGCGTTCAAATAGCGCATCTGAAAACAACATGCTTCTAACGGTGGGCTGGACCATTTTACAGGATGATGATGACTTTTTCTACCCAGTTACGCTCAGTGATGATGAACTTTTTCGCATTGGTGTCTCACTCTCTCCCACACTCTTAGTGTGGCTCATATATCTTGCAGGGGGTGTGCTGCTGACAGGGGTACTGGGTGTAACTGAAGAAATGTTTGACGCTTCTTCCTTCTCGTCATCATCAGATGAAACATCAACGGATACAATTCGTTGACTTGCAATTCGGGCTGCCTTGATCTCCCTTAGGTGTGCATGCCATTTGACAGCGTGCTGTCTCTCAAGATGACCTCTCTGGCCTCCGGTACCATAGTTGGTACCAAGCTTACCACGACTAACTCGAACCTTACAAATGGTAAAAATGGCTATGTTTTCCCTTGTTGGGCTAACACTAAAGAAGTCCCAATGTGCGGATTTCAATTGTCTGTGGGGGGTGGAGGAGGGGATACTGGGAATGCTAATGCCAGATGAAGTAGAGGATGTGTGTTGCCGAAATTTACTACGTTGTGCACTTACAGCACCACTAATTGAGGAAATGGAGGTCGAGGTGGATGGAGGTCCCATCTGGCGGGAAAATATGGAAGCTGTAGGTGGTGGTGTACTAGTTAACTGCATTGGTGGAGGTCCAATTGACACGTCGCCAACATCACGCTCAGCAGCATTTCGGGATAGGATAAAAATGTCTGTTTGCTGCATGCCCGCTGAGGCTCGAATGACATTTATGATGACTGCGTCATCGTCGTGAGAGTCTTCCTCAGCAGGAGTATACACCACTTCTTGTTCAGAGTCATCATCACACTCCATACCTATGAGACTTTCAGGGACCTTCCTTTTACGCTTAGCTACTTTTGCCAGATCATGGTGTGCCTCACTCTCAGACGGCGCTGGTGGTTCCCAATTTTCATCCATATCATCAGAAGGAAGGGGGCTTGAAGAAGATATAGACACCATCCTTGATCTTTTCATTGCTGGGGATCTGGAAGACAATGAATCATCAGGAGGAATGTCTTCCTCAAATGATACCTCGGCTTTAATGTCGATTTCCTGATGTGTCCCTACTTTGGGAGGAACAACTATTGTGGGCACTTGTGCCGCTCCATGCACCTCTGCTTGCGCCTCTCCTTGCGCCACCTCTCCTTCCACATGTACTTGGGCTTGTACTTGCACATGTGATTGTTGTTGCGGCTGTGGTTGTTGAACACTCGTCAGATGAGTTACAACAACCTCTGTTGATTGAGGGATGCTGCAACATTCTTGCGATGAGCCAACATCACTGGTCGATGGTGATTGAAAAAGTATACTGGCTGCCTCTGCAGCACTCAAGGGCTTGAACCTAAGTTGGCGTAGTGGTGGTGGCACTAAGCCCAATGGAGCAGAGGTGCTGCTCCCAGCTTGGTCCCTAGCAGACCCCGCTGCTGCTGCATGCGTACTTTTTTCCCCCAAAAATGCGGCAGTCGACACACCAGTCTCCTTGGTAAGTGGCGCCACTTGCTTCTTCTGCTCCTTACTGGCAACTTTCTTGCTAGAGGAGCTACGGCAACTTTTTTTGGGGCCATCTTCTTCAGATGTCAGAACAGCAGGCCGAAGTTGCACAAGTTGCAGAGCTGTCTGTGGCCAAACTTGACGTTGTGACATCAGTTAAATAAATGTTGCATATGTAGTGCTTCAATTAATAGTTTGCTAGTAAGCATTTTTATTATACCCACCCACCAAAATGGAAAGACCAAAAAAATGCACCACTGACAGAGTACCCCTGGGCATAATGGATGAAAGCATGGCAGACTGGGTGCAGGCCTATGGCACAAAAAAGCACACTGCCTGGCTTCAAAATGCCACCTAGACCCCCACCACATGGCCAGGCCCTGCCTGTACCAGTCCTCAAAATGGCCCCCACCCACATGGCCATGCCCCATCAACACCCCAAAAAATCAGAAAACCCCAAAATCACCACGATCCAATGCCATCCATGCCCTCCATGATGTTTACATTCAAGAGACCCCACAGAAAGACTCAATCAATCAATCAATCATGGAATTTATATTGCGCATTACTCACCCGGAAGGGTCTCAAGGCGCTAGGGGGAGGGGGTCTGCTACTGCTCGAACAGCCAGGTCTTGAGCTGTTTCCTGAAGGCGAGGTGGTCCTGGGTTAGCCGCAGGCGGACGGGCAGGGAGTTCCATGTCTTAGCCACCAGGTAGGAGAGGGATCTTCCTCCGGCGGTGGCTCTCTGGATGCGAGGGACGACGGCGAGGGCGAGGTTCGCAGATCGTAGCAGGCGGGTGGGCGTGTAGAAGGTCAGGTGGTCGTTGAGGTACTTTGGGCCTAGGTTGTGGAGGGATTTGTGTGCGTGGGTGAGGAGTCTGAACGTGATCCTCTTGTTGACAGGGAGCCAGTGCAGGTCTCTCAGGTGGCTCGAGATGTGGCTGTGACTGGGGACGTCCAGGATGAGTCGGGCGGAGGCGTTCTGGATACGCTGAAGTCTTTTCTGTAGCTTGGCTGTTGTACCGGCGTAGAGGGTGTTTCCATAGACAGTCTTCCTGGTCTCGGTCGGGATCCATCGGAAGATCTTGCGGAGCATGTGGAGGTTGTGGAAGCAGGATGAGGAGACAGCGTTGACTTGTCTAGTCATCGAAAGGGAGGAGTCCAGGATGACGCCCAAGTTTTGTGCGTGGTACGTTGGCTTGGGTGCGGTGCCTAGAGCCGGGGGCCACCAGGAGTCATCCCATGCGGAGGGCGACGGTCCCAGGATGAGGACTTCTGTCTTGTCCGTGTCCAGCTTCAGGCGGCTGATGTTCATCCACTCGGTGACATCTTTCATCCCTTCGTGTAGGCTGGCTTTGGCGGTGTCGGGTCTCTGGTGAGGGAGAGAATCAGCTGGGTGTCATCGGCGTAGGAAATGACGTTGAGGTTGTGTTGGCGTGTGACGGCAGCAAGGGGTTTCATGTAGATGTTGAAGAGAGTACGGCTGAGCGACGATCCTTGCGGGACGCCGCAGATGACTTTGGTGGCCTCAGATCGGAACGGGGGAGGCGTACTCTCTGTGTTCTGCTGGAAAGGTATGAGATGATCCATTCCAGAGCCTTCCCCTGGATGCCGGTGTCGTTAAGGCGTTAGACTAGGGTGCGGTGGCAGACAGTGTCAAATGCTGCGGAGAGGTCAAGGAGGATGAGTGCCACTGTTTCACCGTTGTCGAGCAGGGCTCGGATGTCGTTGGTGGCTGCGATGAGGGCGGTCTCGGTGCTGTGGTTGACTCTGAATCCAGACTGCGATGGGTCGAGGGATCTGTTCGTTTTGAGGAAGGTGGCCAGTTGCTTTTTGACGATCTTCTCGATGACTTTGGCAGGGAAGGGAAGGAGCGAGATGGGGCGGAAGTTCTTGAGGTCGGTCGGGTCCGCTGTTGGTTTCTTCAGTAGTGCGCTGAGCTCGGCGTGCTTCCAGCTCTCCGGGAAGGTGGCTGTGTCGAAGGAGGTGTTGATGATGTCTCAGAGGTGGGGAGCGATGGTAGAGGTGGCATTGTTGAAGACATGGTGGGGGCATGGGTCGGTCGGAGATCCGGAGTGGATGGTGTTCATCATGCGTGTCGTGTCTTCGGGGATCACTTCGGTCCATGTCTGGAGGATGGCGGCGGGGTGTTTAGGTTCGGTCGATGGGTGCGGGGGTGGAACGCCAAAGCTGTTGTGGATGTCGGCGATCTTGCGGTGGAAGTATGAGGCGAGGGAGTCGCAGAGGTCCTGCGAGGGAGTGATGTCGTTGTTGCCAATGCTGGAGTTGGAGAACTCCTTGACGATGTTGAAGAGCTCCTTGCTGTCATGGGCGTTTTTGTCCAGTCGTTCCTTCAGAGATTTCTTCTTGGTGGTGCGGATGAGCTGGTGATGTCTGCGGGTGGCAAGTTTGAGGGCGGTCATGTTGTCGGTGGTCTTGTCGAGGAGCCAGGCCTTCTCGAGGGTGTGGCAGGCCTTCTTGGAGTCCTTGAGTTCGTTGGTGAACCAGGGGGCCTTCTTGCTTCTGGGCCTGGTGAGTGGGTTCTTCAGTGGGGCGAGGTCGTCGGCACAGGAGGTCAGCCATTGCGTGAGGTCGAGGGCTGCTGTGTTAGGGTCCGTTGTCCTGATAGGTGGGTTCTGGCTGAGGGAGGTGGTGAGCTGGTCGATGGTGATGTTGCTCCAGTTTCTGTGGGGAACCTGCTTCGGGTGGTGGTGGACCGTGTTCTTTTTGAAGCTGAAGTGGACGCAGCTGTGGTCAGTCCAGTGGAGTCTGGTGCAGTGGCTGAAGGTGACGTGCTTGCTGGATGAGAAGAGAGGGTCGAGCGTGTGGCCGGCGTAGTGGGTGGGGAGTAGACCAGTTGCTTGAGTCCGAGGTTGGCGAGGTTGTCCAGCAGGGCGGTGGTGTTGCGATTGTTGTTGTTCTCCCGGTGGAAGTTGAGGTCCCCGAGGAGGATGTAGTCGGTGGAGGGGAGGGCGTGAGGGCTGATGAAGTCTGTGATGTCTTCGCTGAACTGTGCGCGTGGTCCCGGGGGTCTGTAGATGAGGGTGCCTCTGAGGGTAGTCTTGAGGTCGGTGTGGATCTGGAAGTGCAGGTATTTGATGCGATCCTTCCTGATGATCTTGTAGCCGTCCGGGATGGCTATGGCGATGTCGGGGGGTGAGGAGGCGTTCATCCAGGTTTCCGTGAGGAAGGCGACGTCTGGAGATGCGGTGTCGAGGAGGTTCCAGAGTTCCGCTGCGTGTCTGTGGACGGAGCAGGTGTTGACCAGGATGCACTTGACGTGGTTGCTGTTGTCCGTCTTGGTGGGCGTAGTGCCTGTTCGAAGGCAGGAGAAGTTGCAGGATCGGCAGACGAAGGGTCCATGGGTGCGTCGCGGGGACGCTTGGTAGCATCCATGTGCTCGGGCGGTGTTGAGTGCGATGAGCGTGGTGAAGTCGTAGTTCCTGCGGGGGGGCTGGCGGGCGCTGGCGCGGTCCAGGATCTGATGGGCGCAGACAGGCTTACCTTTGGCGCACCTTCGGCACTCAATCGGCGCTCCCGCTGCGCACGTCCGCTGCACGGTCGCTGAGGGGGCGTCATAAGTAGGAGCCGGGAGGGAGGGTCAGCCGGGAGGCGGGAGGCGGGAGGACCAATGGGAGAGGAGGGGAGGCGGAGCTACGGGTCAGCGGCGGCGGGAAAGCGGTGGGAAGCATGGAGGTGACCGGGGCAGCGCTGCCGGTGAGGAGCGGGGGCAGAGGCGGCAGGCTGCGGGCAGAAGGCGAACCTGAGGAAGATGCGGAGGGCAGCGGCGTAGAGGAGGTGAGCGGAGGTCTTCAGCAATCAGGGAGCGGCCAGGCAGCAGCTAAGTCAGCAGGCAGGCAGGCGAGCGGCAGAGCAGTGTGGAGGGAGCGACCGCCTGCGAGGGCACAGGGGTCACAGTGAGTGACCCGGCAGGGACCCCTTAAGTAGGAGCCGGGAGGGAGGGTCAGCCGGGAGGCGGGAGGCGGGAGGACCAATGGGAGAGGAGGAGAGGCGGAGCTACGGGTCAGCGGCAGCGGGAAAGCGGCGGGAAGCACGGAGGTGACCGGGGCAGCCGGGCCGGTGAGGAGCGGGGGCAGAGGCGGCAGGCTGCGGGCAGAAGGTGAACCTGAGGAAGATGCGGATGGGCAGCGGCGTAGAGGAGGTGAGCGGAGGTCTTCAGCAATCAGGGAGCGGCCAGGCAGCAGCTAAGTCAGCAGGCAGGCAGGCGAGCGGCAGAGCAGCGTGGAGGGAGCGACCGCCTGCGAGGGCACAGGGGTCACAGTGAGTGACCCGGCACAGACCCCTTAAGTAGGAGCCGGGAGGGAGGGTCAGCCGGGAGGCGGGAGGTGGGAGGACCAATGAGAGAGGAGGGGAGGCGGAGCTACGGGTCAGCGGCGGCAGGAAAGCGGCGGGAAACACGGAGGTGACCGAGTCCATGCACCACTGAGTACCCTTGGGCAAAAGGCCCCAACAACAGCCAAAAAATCGAAAAACACACAAAAATCACCACAATCCAATGCCATCCATGCCCTCATTCATGTTGAAATTCAAGACACCCCACAGAAAGACTCGGTCCATGCACCACTGAGTACCCCTGGGCATAATGGATGAAAGCATGGCAGACTGGGTGCAGGCCTACGGCACAACAAAGCACACTGCCTGGCTTCAAAATGGCCCCTAGACCCCCACCCACATGGCCAGACCCTGCCTGGACCAGGCCTGAAAATGGCTCCCACCCACATGGACAGGCCCCAACACCACCCCAAAAAATCGAAAAACACACAAAAATCACCACAATCCAATGCCATCCATGCCCTCAATGATGTTTAAATTCAAGACACCCCACAGAAAGACTAGGCCCATGCACCACTGAGTACCCCTGGGCATAATGGATGAAAGCATGGCAGACTGGGTGCAGGCCTATGGCACAAAAAAGCACACTGCCTGGCTTCAAAATGGACCCTAGACCCCCACCACATGGCCAGTCCCTGCCTGTACCTGTCCTCAAAATGGCCCCCACCCACATGGCCATGCCCCATCAACACCCCAAAAAATCGTAAAACACACAAAAATCACCCCAATCCAATGCCATTCATGCCCTCCATGATGTTTACATTCAAGAGACCCCACAGAAAGACTCAGTCCATGCACCACTGAGTACCTCTGGGCAAAAGGCCCCAACAACAGCCAAAAAATCAAAAAACACACACAAATCACCACAATCCAATGCCATCCATGCCCTCAATCATTGAAATTCAAGACACCCCACATTTACATTAAAGGGACCCCACCGAAAGACTAGGCCCATGCACCACTGAGTACCCCTGGGCATAATGGATGAAAGCATGGCAGACTGGGTGCAGGCCTCTGGCACAACAAAGCACACTGCCTGGCTTCAAAATGGCCCCTAGACCCCCACCACATGGCCAGGCCCTGCCTGTACCAGTCCTCAAAATGGCCCCCACCCATATGAACAGGCCCCAACACCACCCCAAAAAATCGAAAAACACAAAAAAATAACCACAATCCAATGCCATCCATGCCCAAAATGATGTTTAAATTCAAGACACCCCACAGAATGACTAGGCCCATGCACCACTGATTACCCCTGGGCATAATGGATGAAAGCATGGCAGACTGGGTGCAGGCCTATAGCACAACAAAGCACACTGCCTGGCTTCAAAATGGCCCCTAGACCCAAAGCCACATGGCCAGGCCCTGCTTGGACCAGGCCTAAAAATGGCCCGCACCCACATGGACAGGCCTCAACAACAGCCAAAAGATCGAAAAACACACAAACATCACCACAATCCAATGCCATCCATGCCCTCCATGATGTTTACATTAAAGAGACCCCACAGTAAGACTCAGTCTATGCACCACTGAGTACCCCTGGGCAATAGGCCCCAACAACAGCCCAAAAATCGAAAAACACACAAAAATCACCACAATCCAATGCCATCCATGCCCCCCATGATGTTTACATTAAAGAGACCCCACAGAAAGACTCAGTCCATGCACCACTGAGTACCCCTGGGCAAAAGGCCCCAACAACAGCCAAAAAATTGAAAAAACCCACAAAAATCACCCTAATCCAATGCCATCCATGCCCTAAATGATGTTAAAATTCAACAAAACTGTTGTATCATGCACCCATAACTAACCCTGGTCCTACTGGATACTGTGGCTACCCACAATATATTTTATTTAATGTTCTGAAAAAGTTCCAAAATTGTAGTTGCAGCAACTGTATTGCCCCAAACAAACAACATCAACTTACTTGTGAAATTTCTAATCCAAAAGTGATCCAAAGAAAGTCAAAAAGGCCTCAAATCCAAATATCAGGCAGCATCCACAAAAAGTAATCCTTCCAGGTCAAGATCCAAATCAAAGTGACCAGGACATGAACAAAGCACTGGGAGGAGCCTGTTGGACAGGAACAGGAAGTTGGAGACTGTGGGGCACTTCCTTCCTCCCCCCCCCCCAAAATGGACTCCTTGCAAAAAAAAGTGTGGGCAAATGCCAACCGGAGGAGTTATTCTGATAAAAATCATAATTTTCAGAAGGTTTATGCTGCCTGCTGGTGGATTTCTTGTGCAGAATTGCAAATTTAGAAATTTCGCGAGTGCGAGATTGTTGCTGCCCGCCACATGTACCCTTCAAGATGTCTTAAGCTGCTTGATGTTTACTAGTATCAGGATAAATTGTACATTTTAAGTTACAGAACGACATTGTATTTTACTCCATGGCAAAGATAGTTTCTAATGTATGGATTTCTTGAGATTTTGCGAAATGTGTTTTAAAAGATTTTGTGAAATGCTTTGATTTAATTTGAATAAAAGCAGTAGCTTCTGTGATAAAATTATTGTCAGACAAAATAAAATGATTTCATTTCGAATGGCCAGATTTAGAATTTGCAAAAGAAAAATCAAAAGGAGATTTGAGATAAAAATTGAGCTCATTTCTAAGGATTAAATGGAAAGAAGTAAGGACTTACTAACCCAAATATAATTAATTCTGGATCTGTTGTGATGCCAAGCGGCGGATTAAAATGGTTCATGAGTTTTATCCGTATAAACTTTACATTTCGATTTCCTATCAGTCAAGTCTTTATTTCGATTTTTGGGAAAAAAAATCATAAAAGACCACATATCATAATTTCCCAAGATAAAAAAGAAAAGCCAGCAGTATAAGATATAAAAAGAATTTACAAAAAAAGCAGGAGAGCAGAAAAAAAGAATGGTAATTCTACTGTAATAGTTTCAACTTCCTGACCCTTATCACCCAACCCACCCCAGAAATTTAGCCACAGCTATTACAATGGCATGTTCTGTATCTGTCCTGAGCACTCTAAGAGCTGCAGAGGCTACCCTAAAACCCAAGTTTTTACATGTTGGGGCTAGCCATTTCAGACGTGGTTGCTTGTAGGATAGGCAAACAAAAAAGAAATGCGCAGTTGTTACCCTCGCGTCTAGACAAAACGGACGTAAGCCATGGCAGCCCTGTTTCCAGCTAAGCATAAAGGACTCTAGTGGTAAAGACACCACCCTGAATTGGTTGTATAATTTTCTTTTGAAGGTGCTCCTAACAATGTCTTAATATGGTTCAAGAAACAAAGACAACTTGAATTCCAAGAACCCATTTGTTATGGTACTATTGCTCTGAGATAGTCGCTGCTGATCAATATAAGACCAATATGCTTCTTTTAATAGCTTCTTGGAGGGGAAGACTACTGAAGACAGAGAGTCCCACAGGTTCCTCATCCCCATTGCTATTAGTGTGGACTTGAGGTCCCTAAGCCACTGGATTCTGTCAGAGGTATTTATTGACGTGACTTCGCTCATAGCCTGGGCGTACTGAGCCAAATCAGGAGTCATCCACAGCCAGCGCCAATGGGCTATAGGGCGAAACCGAGCCTGATCTCGAATATTCCTGCTTCCAGTGTCCAAATACAAAGGGAGCAGTGGGGTGGATTTAGGGAGTCCTAAGAGAGCTCTAAGAAAGTTGTTATGTGCTAAGGCAAGGGGTGTTAAGTCACTGAAGCCCCATAGCTCCGCACCATACAGAATCGATGCCCCCACCTTATTGTTATAAATGTTTATGTTTATGTTTATTAAAACTTTTATAGCGTGCTCTATTACCATGGGGTATCCTGGCGCGGTGAGTAATTCAGCAGCAAGAGTGATGAATCTGGCACAGATCTGTTAGAGTGGAGCGTTGAACAAATGGGTCTTAAGTTCCTTCTTAAAAACATTAATGGATGGAGAGGCTCTAAGGAACAGGGGGAGGGAATTCCAGGCAGAAGCTGCCTTAAATGAAATAGATTGGCCACCCAATCGGGTGTATTTGTACTTGGGAATGGCCAATTGGCATTGGTTGGCCGATCGTAGGGCACGGTTGGGAGTATAAAATGAGAACCGTTTCTGCAAATACGTCGGTCCCTGGCCGTGAGCGGCTCTGAATGCCAACACCAGAATTTTTACCAGAATTCGGTGTGGCACTGGGAGCCAGTGCAGACTTCGTAAGTGGCCCCGCACGCTCGACCTCCTAGGAAGAGAGAAAAGCAGGCGTACTGCGGCGTTTTGTATCACCTGAAGGCGATGAACCATGTACGCAGGCAAGCCACTAAATAAGGCATTAGCGTAATCGAGCCGAGATAAAATCAGGGCTCGAAGAACCGTCTCCTTGGCTGCCCTGGGAAGAAGAGGAAAAAATCTTCTCAGGGCTCGCAAGGTACCAAAACAGATGCCGGTCAATTTTTTAATATGGTCCGAGAACTTCAGGTCCTGGCCGAACCAAACTCCCAAGTGTTCCCAAGTAAATGTGCAACACTGGGGCAATGGGCTTAGATTTAGATTGCTTGTGCTCTCTAAGCAGGACGCCCACCAACTGTGAGTGCTTTAGATTCATTACATCAATGTGAGGTTTCCAGGAAATGTTTTTACCTATAGTTAAACCTAGGTACATAAATGCATCAATTTGATCCAGGGGGGGCTTGTTCTGAACTAACCCTCCCCCTCATTATTTTGGTCTTATGACAAATTTATAACTAGATCCTGGTCACGACAAATGGCCTCAAAACAGTTGAGTGCGTCCTGTAACCCCTTTTGTGTTAGCCATAACAGCAGAGTGTTGTCAGCGAACATCAGTAGGGAGGTGTGGAGTCCCGCAATTCTTGGTGCATCTGTTGGTTGTCTATCAAAGTAGTGGGTAACCACTTTGATAAGTATTGTAAATAAGATAGTCCTCAGAGACCAGATGATGAGTAGATATATTCATAAGATTTATTGATAAGATAACAACATCAATATCCATAGGAAGATGGTAAGTCCATATGATGCCCCACCAGGAGCAGCCTCTGTCCTGCTCAGCCTGTACATACCAACTGACACTCCACAGCTCACCAAGCACCCAACATTCCATGACATCATCATACATCCAACATTCTAGACATCTTCAGGCACACCAACACTCAAACTGGTATTCACCTGTTACAACGCATTTTTTACAACGCACTACCACTACAACGCAGGCATTACAACGCATACCATTACAACGCATAGCGATGCGGGGCGCTCTAGGATAAGAGGTAAGTTTAATTTACTATCCAACACCTTCCCTAGGGTCCACGGGGACTGGAGTTAGAATAGTAAATTATACTTACCACTATCCAGCACCCCAAAGCGCTATGCGTTGTAGTGGTATGCGTTGTGAATACCGCGTTGTAATGGTATGCGGAGTAAAAGTATGCGTTGTAACGTCATACATCCCTCAAACTGGCTGAGCAGTAGAGAAGAGAAACATAGGCAAGGGGAAATGCAGCAAGAGATTATAACACATCCCCCTCCCTAAGGAAAACAAACACAATAAGGATAATAAAAGATGAATGAAAATACACTGAGAAAATGATCAAGCACATATAACATAAATGAAAATGCATGGCAATTCAAAATGCCAATGTAATCACACACCTCGAATCACAATAAAAGAGTTCCCGGAAAGCATTAAACTTAGACAGTATAACAATCAATCCAACATAACATAGGTAAAACCAAAAAAACCTCAAAAAGACTCATAACCAGGTAAAACCTAAAATTGCTTCAACTCAAACATTTAATAAGTAAGAAGCAGAGAAAACTCACAAGAAAGTGTCATCTGCAACATAATCTTATCCAGGATAGCGCTTAAAGAAAGTGCATGAAAAACCATTCACCCACAAACCAAACAGTGAGTGTACACGCAGAGAAACTACAACAGGATGTGCTTACTCTACGCAGACCAAACCTCAATAACCAATCAGGAAAACCATTCACCCACAAACCAAACAGTGAGTGTACATGCAAAGAAACCTCATGTGAAGGTCTTTACTCTACGCAGACCGAACCACAATACTCAACCAGGAAAACCATTCACCCACAAACCAAATAGTGAGTGTACACGCAGAGAAACTTCATCTGAAGGTGTTTACTCTACGCAGACCAACATAAAAACATTCACTCACCCAATCCAAAAGTGAAGTAAATCGACAAACTAATGTCAACCAGGATAAAACCCTAAATGTGAATCGTAACACATACAAATGTGAATACATAACCACAAATAAGTGGTTGATAAACCAAAGGAAACAGGCAAACTAGGGATAAGTACTATACCCCCAAACTCAAAGCAACCCGGAACAGAAAACCACACCAACCTTAATATGAAGGCAAAAACAACAAAGACCATACACACAACCTCCTCGCATTCCATATAAATTCACAAAAAACAAACTGAAAACACCTGTAACAAGTGCAACATGTCCCCATACAATACTGCAAACACTCCGTTGTAAATAGGTAAAAGCAACAGTTATGTTATGTTAAATCTGCTTGTATAGCGCATGGCTACCCCAGCAATGGGGCGCCCCAGCGCTGCGGACAGACCTAGATACCAGACAACACAACAGGGAGATTAAATGGAGGAAAACAGCCAAGTTTTAATTTGTTTGCGAAACAGAAAGTGGTTAGAAGTGGCCCGAAAAGCAACAGTAACACAACAAATTAAAATAATAAACGAGTCACCGTTGTCTACGATCGGTGAGCGATTTCTCACCTGAAATCCATGTAAAGATCTCACCCAAAGTCCATGTGGTAACACAGTAGGACCTTCCTCTCGTTTGATGTCACACAATGGATGGAGTAATTAAAAAAAAATGTGCTCTGTCTCAAAGTAACACAATACTGCAGGCCAGATCCAGTGTTTCCAAAAGCCTGTATTAGCACCACCATTATTTTGAAAAGAACCAATTTCCTTTAAACACAGCATGTGAAAGTTGAAGCTAAAGCTGCAACCCATAAGACATAACTGCCGTTTTTCTAAAATCCAGGAAAAGTAAAGTAGGCAAAACCGGAGGCTTTTTACATTAGGCATAACTGTCTTTCCAAAATCCCGGAAAAGTGAAACAAACAGTACCGGAGGCTTTTCCATAGGCTGAATATACAAGGCTGAAACTCCTTTAAGAAACGCCCGAAGCAGTGAGTGTACGATGACTCTTAGCTTCCGATGTGATGATGCAAGGACGAAGCAAAACGTTGTGACGTGTGCGTGCAGAGAGACTTTCTCATCACATTCTATTCACAGAATGCCTTCTTCGATGAAAGAATCACCAACACCTCAGGCATCGCAGAATACGTCATCAGATCCCCACAGCCAGCGGTACGTTCACTTCAGGTTTCCACACTGTTAGCGTTCAAGCCAACTGTAGCTTTCTTCCCGTTTCTGTCAGCACACCCACCAGTTTCACAGAAGTCTTTTATTTTAAATTAAACAAACCTCTCCATCACGCAGTTACTTTGCTCGAGCACCAACTAAATAATGAATTCCCTTACTATATATTTTTTAACCAGCAGATGGCAGCAACAACGCTCAATTCAGTCCAAAATGTAAAGGAATTTGCTGATTACCTAAACAGCCAAAACGATCACAGAAAACGAAAAATTAGATTTCTAATTGTTACTCCATCAGTTACAGGGCCAATAACTGTAGGCAGACCATCAAATCCAAATTGCGCACAGGCAGATAAATGTCAAACGCTCTGGTCTGCAGGCAG